>NC_133528.1:139472168-141872168 GCF_048544455.1 Silene latifolia | reverse complement strand
GATGCGATTGTTGTCGATAATTCTGATTATAACTCTGATTCTCGTCCGGCTGCTGCTGCCAAACATCCACCGCCTGCTGCGGTGGTTGTGGCGGCGGCGCTGGCTGAAAAAATTGAAAAACATTAACCTGATTATTCTCCGGCGCCGCAACCGGCGGTTGCTGCGGTGGAGGAGGTTGAGGCGGCGGCGCGTGCTGCTGTAAATAAACCGAGAGTTCGTTATCAAAAATCCACTTCTTAGTAGGATCCGACAACACAGACCAAGCATCCATAACAAGCTGAAGCGAATAATCCGCAAAAGGCAACCGGTTCGACTCCGGGTTAAGCAGAACAGTAAGCCGGCGATAGTGGTCAGAGATTAAACCGGGGTCACGGACCAACCGAGGAAGCTGAAGAACCGTGTACCAATCCGGATGGTTGGACGGGTTGACCCGGTTTTCTCCAGCTAATACGGTTTCTACAACGGCTAGGATTTGGTCGGGTAAGGGGTTATTCGGGTCGGAATCACGTGCTCGGATGGCGAATGTTTTAGAACCGAGGAAGTCACGTGCTGTTAGAAGTTTAACGGCTATCCCTAACCACCGTTCCGCTTCCGCTCTAGGGGTATTCCGGTCCATTTTGATATTTATTCTCTTTCTAGTGTTGGGTCTTTTTCTCTCTCTAACTTTTTTCGGTTTTTTTTTTTTTTCTTTTTTTGGGAGGTTTTGGCTTTTGGGTGTGGTGAGACTGGTGACAATGGCGTGGACTTAGCTGGTAGATTAAAGGGTGACTGGGTGTACTACTAGAACTAGTGTAGTAGTGTACTACTATGTGTCTATGTGCATTTTTCGTTGCCAAAAATAAGTGACGTTTTTGAGTCCTTGCAACTCATTAGTGAAATGTACACTCTTGTTTAAGCGTTATTATCCGTTTAAGAAGGTGAAATTATTTATGTGGATAAATAGGATAAAAGTAGAAAACATTGTAAAAGTTAAAGGTTTGTCCTATATATGTAAAGTATATGAGAAGATTGTGAATGTATTGATAATAGATGAATTTACATGAGGAGTTTATATACTTGTGTACAAGAGATGCGAACAATAATATCTAATATACACACCTTACTTAGTGGAGCTAATCAAGGTAACAAATAACTAATTATATCAAAAATATAAGCTAATGATACACTACACAAATCACGTTTGATTTGTTCCATGAATAGAGGATGCCAATCTTGAGCTTTGACTTGGTTGAATAATATCTTTAGAATGGATAATATCTTTTGAGTGATTCATATCTTTAACATTCCCGCTCAAGATGGACGGGCGATAGCGAAGGCCAATCTTGGAAGAAAGCAATAGGAACCGTGGCTTGTGGAGCGGCTTAGTAAGGGTGTCCGCTAGCTGATCAGACCCGTTGATGTGTTGGACTCGAATGTAACCGTTGCGAATTTGTTCTTTGACGAAGTGGAAAGCAAGTGCAACATGTTTCATTTTGGAGTGAAAAACTGGGTTGGCCGAGTAGGTGGTAGTACTTAGATTGTCACAATAGATCAACGGTGGAGTGGTGGTAGTAATGCCAAGTTCGAGCAGTAGGTTTTGGAGCCATATGAGCTCGGCAGAGGTACTTGCGACGGCTCTAAATTCAGCCTCGGTGGAGGAACACGAGACCGCCTTTTGTTTCTTAGCTGACCATGAGATAGGGTTGCTTCCTAAGTAAACAATGTAACCAGTGGTAGAAAGGTAGTCGTGAGGGTCACCTCCCCAATCCGCGTCACAAAACGCGTGGAGGCACAGTTGTGTCGAGGCACGCAAATGAATGCCGAGGTGGAGTGTACCATTTAGGTAACGAAGAAGCCGTTTCAGGGCAGCCCAATGAGTGGTGGTTGGATGGGTTAGGAATTGAGCCAATTTGTTGACAGAGAAGGCAATGTCGGGTCGAGTGAGTGAAAGGTATTGCAAACTACCCACAATAGAGCGATAGTCTGACTCATTTTCGACTGGACTAGTTGGGTCTTTTACGAGAGGTGGGTGAGCAAGCATAGGGGTTGACGCGGGTTTGGAGTTGTCCATGTTGAATTTGGCAAGAAGATCATACAAGTACTTGGTTTGATTTAGATGTAACCCGGTTTTAGTTGGGGTGACTTCTATTCCTAAAAAATACGATAATGGGCCTAAGTCTTTCAAAGAAAATTGTTGTGAAATTTTGGTAATAAAATTAGTAATATGAGTCTTATGTGGTCCGGTGACGATTATATCATCAACATAAATTAAAACAAATAAAGTGGTGGTAGTGTTTTTGAGAGTAAATAACGATGGGTCTGAGAGAGAATTTCGAAAACCTGAATTGATAAGATAGTTCTTTAACTCGGTGTACCATGCGCGTGGTGCCTGTTTAAGGCCATAAATAGCTTTGTTGAGTCGGCAGATATAGGAAGGATTATTGGAATCGATAAAACCTGCGGGTTGGGTCATGAAAACGGACTCGGTTAGTCGACCCTGCAAGAAAGCATTATTAATGTCAATTTGGTGTAGGTGCCATTGTTGCGTGACAGCAAGGGTGAGAATTAGTCGAATCGTAGTTGGTTTGATGACGGGACTAAACGTTTCCGAATAGTCAATTCCGGGTCGTTGATGGAAGCCTTTAGCGACAAGGCGAGCCTTGTGTTGTTTGAGACTACCATCGGGGTTGTATTTGATGCGGTATACCCATTTGCAACCTACTACGTTGGTGGCTTGATGAGGTGGGACGAGGGTCCAGGTTTGGTTTCGTGTGAGGGCGTCGAATTCGTCGGTCATAGCTTGTCGCCAGTGAGGGTGGAGGAGGGCTTGTTTGGTTGTGTTTGGCGTGGTATGGGTAAGCGAAAGAGTGGCGGTTTTAGCATGTTTGTTGGTTTGGAAGTATCGGGGGTTAGGCATAATGATGTTGTTTGATAGGCGGGTTCGGTGAACGGGTGGTGGAGGTGGAGGAGGTGGAGGTGAAGGTGTCGTGGCAGTAGTGGAAATAGAGGAGGGTGAGGTAGGAGGTGTTGTGGTAGTATGTGGGGAGTTAGGTGGTGTCGAAGAGGGAGTGGAGGAGGGAGTGGTTGGGGAGGCAGGAGGGGATGAGGTAGGAGATGAAGGAGTGGGGGTTGCGGACTGGTTTGGGTCAGGGGCACGGGTAGGTGGGTCAACGGGTGGTAGGAGAGGAACTGTCAAGGTGCACCATTGACTTGGAGTATGGGATGGTGTGAAGGTGGAGCTTGTTAAGGCAAGATAAGGGTATTCGGTTTCGACAAAGCGAACGTGTCTCGAGGTATATAAACGATTGGTGATGGGATTAAGACATAAGTAGGCACTTTGAGTATTTGAATATCCGACAAAAACACAAGGGGTCGATTTGGGTTCTAGTTTGTGATTGGTATATGGTTTTAACCACGGGTAGCATAAGCAGCCGAAAGGTCGTAATTTGTGATAATTGGGTTGTTGATCGAAGAGAACTTTGTATGGGCATTGGTTGTTGAGAGTTGGGGTTGGAAGTCGGTTTATGAGGTAAGCGGCAGTAGAGAACGCATAAGGCCAATATTTGGTCGGCATTTGTGCTTGAGTGAGTAAGACTAAGCCAGTTTCAACTATATGACGGTGACGACGCTCCGCGAACCCGTTGTGTTCGGGAGTGTGTGGTGGTGATGTGAGATGGGTGATACCATTATCCAGTAGGTTTGGGTTGATTTTAATGTATTCACCGCCGTTATCCGAATAGAATTGGCGAATAGGACGGTTGAAGTATTTTTCAATGATGGCTTTGAATCGATGAAAGGTGGTAGCTGTATCAGATTTATTTTTTAATGGATATAGCCAAAAATAATGGGTGAAGTGGTCTACGAAAATTACATAATATTTGTATGCATCGTCTGAAATTATTGGGGACGTCCATACATCGGAATAGACGAGGTCAAATGGTGCGTGAGATTGGAGAGTCGAAAAAGAGAATGGTAACTTGTGGCTTTTGTTAATTAAGCAAGAGTTACAGTGCGATAAATCGGAGATATGAAAATTAAAACTAGAACTTAATAAACGGAAGATTGAATTGGAGGGGTGTCCTAAACGAGCGTGCCACAAGAAGCTCGAGGATTTATTGGCAGCTAAGGCTTGAGGCGGCTTGGTGGAGGGGTTCCATAGGTATGAGCCATTGACAAACGGTCCTTCAAGCAGAGTTTCCCCCGTCTTGATTTCCTTGAAACAAAAAGAGGTAGAGGAAAATAAAGCATAAGCATGGTTATCGTTGCAAAATTGTGAGACAGAAATTAATGGTCGAGAAATTTGAGGAACAACAAGAACATTATGAAAACATAAAATATGATGTGATGTAGGGATAGAAAAAGAACCGAGATGGGAGATGGACAAGGACGAGCCGTCACCAATCACGAGATCGTCAGGTCCATCATATGGGGTATGAAAGGCGAGAGTGTTGAGGTCGTTGGTGATGTGGTTGGAGGCACCGCTGTCAATAAGATATGAGGTGGAGGGTCCGGTGGAGGTGGTGGCAGTGTGAGCGGTAGGGCGTGGTTGTCGAGTGGGAGGTGGAGGGAATACAACATTTGGGTAGTCCCTCTTGAAGTCGGGACAGTAGCTAATAACATGGCCAGTGACACGACAATATTGACAGCGGCCGCAAAATGGGTTTGGGTTCGAAGCATTGTTGGGTTGGACACGATTTTGAGAGTTGGGTTGATAGGTGTTTTGGTTTTGTGAGTGATGGCGTGATTGGTTGTTATTGGTGGAGGGTGAATAGCGTGTGTTGTGATTGTGGTTGTGGGTATGGTGATAGGGTCGGGTATAGGCAGCGTGTGCCGAGGGGTTGAAAGCAGCAGTGGTTGTTGGAGGTGGTTGATTTTTGAGGGTGAGTTCATGTTGGATTAATTTCTCATGAAATAACTCAAACGAGATGGGTGAGTCACGGGCACGAACGCCATCGATGACGGGGTAATAGAGCTTGTAGTCGAGGCCGTTAATAATGTGTGAGGTTATATCTTCGGCATCGACGGGTTTGCCGAGTTGTGCTAATTGGGTTGTACATTCTTTAATGGCTAGCATGTATTCGGAGATGGTTTTGCCGGCATGGGTGATGGTGCGGAGACGATCCTTTAGTTGGAGGATATGGCCTCGGGAAGGGTTGGCGTAGGTTGTGGCGAGTGTTGTCCAAGCCTCGTGAGATGTGGTTGCATCGAGGAGGACGGGTTGAACAGCGGGGTCGAGTGTGCCTGCTAAAGCTCCTAGGATTAATTGGTCTTGACGAAACCATGTTTCGTAGGCTGGGTTGGGAATTGGTTGAGGGTCGGGTTTGGTTGTGGTGGCGGCTGGGGTGGTAGTTTCGGGTGGTGGTTTGATGGTTCCATCGAGGTAGGCGAAAAGGCCAAAGCCAAGGAATAGGCGACTGATTTGGTAGTGCCAAGCTTGGTAGTTTGTCGGTGTGAGCTTGGTACATGTGGGAAACGAGACGGAGATAAGAAGTTTATTTGGTTCAGCGGTATTGGGTATTTGGGCGCTAGTGGTTGCCATGGGTGTACCGACGGTGGTTAAGGCAGCGGAGATGGTGATTAGTATAAGGATCGATGTGAATCCTGATACCATGTAAAGTATATGAGAAGATTGTGAATGTATTGATAATAGATGAATTTACATGAGGAGTTTATATACTTGTGTACAAGAGATGCTAACAATAATATCTAATATACACACCTTACTTAGTGGAGCTAATCAAGGTAACAAATAACTAATTATATCAAAAATATAAGCTAATGATACACTACACAAATCACGTTTGATTTGTTCCATGAATAGAGGATGCCAATCTTGAGCTTTGACTTGGTTGAATAATATCTTTAGAATGGATAATATCTTTTGAGTGATTCATATCTTTAACAATATATACATGTGGGGTAATATTTGATTCATCTTAAACTTAAGACTGATAATGTCATCTTAAGCAAGACTAGTTGAGTGAAATGATGTAGTGAATTAGGCTATGATTTTATTGGTAAAACTCACCAAAGTCTTAAGACTTATTGCATTACTTTTCCACTAACTTTTATTATTTCTTTATTCTTTAAACTCTGCTCAGACTCCATACATTATCAGTCAGATTGATCTTAGATTCTACTTTTCATTTCACTTCTTTTTCTAAGACTTTAATAAAAAAAAAAAATAACACATAAGATTCACTCCTCAGAATTTCTTTTAGAAGTGGAGTCAAGACTCACACTAAAGTTTTAAGTTGAATCTTTGATTTTAAAGATTCTAACTTAAGATTTTTAGTGATTACAGTTTGTCTACACCTCAAGCCCATAGTCCATACTTCTGGGTTGCAACGGGACTTGATTTTGAGTACTTTAAATGGACCAAAAAGTATGCTCATGTTCCCTAATCCCTATGAAACTAGACATGAAGCCTAATTATTGCCGATCCATATGATATGCGCCAATGCTAATGTCCATCTTGCCTTATGAGCCCCATACGGCCATAGTGCCATACCCATGAACCGTTTAATTTCATGTTTTTTTATACACAAAATCTCATTTGTGACGGCACGTATCCGTCACTTTGGAGTGACGGATACCATTTACCCTCACAAATGATCCAAATAGAGGAGAGAGGGAAGCACATGGGGGTGTTCCTACCTTGTCCCCCCTATCCGTTTTGTGAGTGACATTATCCGTCACTTACTCCGACTCGTCTTCAGCAAGAATAATTGTTTTTTATAAGGTAAGGTAAGAAAAATGTTGCATTTCATGTTGTAATATTGCTTTTGCATTGCTATCTGCACGTTTATTTATGTTTCCTCCGTGTACTTTTGGTTTTTTTAGAAAACAATAGACATGCCCTACTAGCCATGGCGTACGATTTATATTTTACAAAGCTACGCTTTAAGTATATTACATAACTTAGAAAATTAATCCCTCTCTCTAAAAGAAATCCTCCCACCTCTCTCTAAAAAGAAACCCTAAATCCCTTCGTTTGATCCGCCGCCTCTCCCTACCAGTCACCTCTTCCCTTTCTTCCCTACCCATCGCCGGAGATGGGGTCATTCATTGACCCATCTCCGGTGATCAAACACACCTCCTCTTAGTTGCGGTCACGTTTGGCCTGATCTCGCTCCTCTCTTTCTTTGGATCGCTTTTCCATCTTGATCGTCCGGTGGCTTTGGTTTGCGGTTCGTGTGGTTGTTCCGAGGTCGTTCCGTTCCGCGTTCCCCTGTTCTGTCATCGAAGCAACGCATGTCTTCCAGGGGTGTTCCCCTCTCCCTCACCCCTTTCCCCACCCCTGGTATGTTCTGGTGTCTTAAAGGTTGTTGGTTGTCGTTTTTAATGAGTCAGGTCGATGAGCATAGCTCATCTGGGTGGCGATGTTCTGGTATTAGTGGTGGTTTTGGGACGATCTGGTGTTTCCCCTTCCCCTCGCCCCCTCCACCACCAGATCTGTCCCATTACCGGGTCTTTAGTGTCAGTCCTTTGTGTTGTTTTGGTAAGTTGTGTTGCATGGCTGTCGATGGTCCTGGGGGGGGGGGGGGGGGTTCGTTTGGAATTTGGAGTCTCGGTGGAATGGTGTTTGTTGGTTGTGCCGTGACGGTCGTGGATGATTTGTTGAGTCCTGTTGCTTATTGGTTTGAGTGAGGTCGTGATTTCTAGCGTCCTTTCCTCGCTGTTTGAGGTGTGTGGGGTAGGGGGTTCTTTGGGTTTTGGGCGATGACCTTGGTTGGGATCGGAGGTGGTGGTCTTCCCGACTTTTGAATGGTGGTTTTTCTTTTTTTCCTGTCTTGTTTTTATTTACTAATAACCACCTTCTTTAAAAGGCTTAGTCGTCTCTTTAGTGGTAAGATTAGTCCCTTAAACGATGTTGGTGTTGAGGTGCTTGTGTCTCTGGAGGTTCGTGTTACACATTGCATGTTGATTTTCTTGGTCTGTTTGTCCTATGTACAATGGGTGCGATCTCTAAGGTGTAGGAGTTTTATTTCCGCTGAGGGCAGACTTTGTCTTGCTTTTCATCTTTTCTTTCTACGATCTTTTCGCAAGAGCGTAAGTACACCTGGTTATTGTTATTCCGGAGTTCGTATGTATCGACGGTATTTGGTGATCTTCCATGTTAATGATGATGATATCAACGTTCGTGACCAAGATGCCGCCTTTTGCCATTCTACCATCGTTTATCCTGCTTATCTTAATGTTGTAGTTTTAATTTTAAATAAATGTTATGTAATCTCGATGCATGGCTTTGTAGTGCTAGATTTAGTTGTCAAGTGTCTGGTGCTACCAAGTCGAGTAGCTTACTATGTAATGATTGCAATAATGTAACCTATTCACCTTCTGTCAAAAAAAAAAAGTATATTACATAGATGTCTTTTTTTACGGGCATATCTCACCAGTAAGGAAACTTTGTCCCACTTTTGTGTCACATTGTGTGTGTCACTCCACCCAGCTTTTGACACATCACTTGTTGCAAAATAAAATAGTGCAATAATTATATTAATTTGTTGATGTGTTAGAAGGTTATTGGAGTGATACACACATTGAGACACCAAATGGGACAGAGGATCCTCACTCATATCTCACATGTAGTATAGTAGCTACTATGTTCTATAGACGTTTCTAGCCAAGTGAAACGCAGTTGATGACTCCTAATGGAGTTCACTAATGATTAGCCAAATTGGGGTATCTTGCCCGGTAACAACTGGTATAAGAAAAGAAAATACTCTAATATAGTACTTCGTACGATCCTTTTTTTTCTTCCGATATAGACTTGAGATATAGGTATGCCTTGTTTGGGCCTTTATTTTGTGAGGGGAAAAATAAAGGAAATGTACATATCACTGGGACGGAGGGAGTATGAATTTAGATATAAATAATTTGATTCTATTAAAGGGGGAGTAGCAATAAAACCTTAAATTTGACTGAAAAACTATGTATATTATTAATTATTAATTGTGTCATCAAACTAATGAAGGATGCAAACCTTATACTTTCTCCATTTCATTCAACTATAAACGTTGCTTTTTGGACATAATAAAGAGGGAGAATCTTATAGACAACTTCTAATATATAGTAGTCATGTCAGATCTTGTTTAAATTGTCTTACCGAGTACATTGTGAATATCAAATTTTTATAATTTTTATTAATATGTAGCTAAATATATGAACAAATGAAATCGAGCATTGATATACGTGTCTAAAGCAAATGTATAGAATTGAATAAAATAGAGGAACTGTAAGGTATGTTTATCTTCTTAGGTAACTAGGAAACGGAAAGATGAGATATACCAACACTGACAACTAACAGACAAACAACTAATACGAACCTCGATCACTAATAGGAAACTCGATCAGGCAATCACAACTCATATCACAACTCACAATACACCTCTTACATTGGTATCAGTAGTTATATTGTAAGAGAGTAACACGAACTTATACTATGAAACGATCTTTTTAATAAAAATAAAAAAAAACTAATTTATTATTAATTAACGAGTTATCTTTTTATATACTAAGAATGCCTCGCTGTGAAATTCTAGACATCTTTCTTATTGAGCAAGAGCAAACATATGTTACATATATACTACAACCATAAGATCGTAATCTTTGACCACCCTATCTTATTTCCTAACCGAATATATACATTACCTAAATACAAAAGATTATATACAATGAATAATATGCAATATCAGAATAATATAAAAGATATTATTCTTACACTCCCCCTCAAGTTGGAACACTTGGTAAACCGAGTCCCAACTTGAATAGTAGATGGTCATACGTCTCACCTCCAAACGCCTTAGTAAATAAGTCCGCTATCTGCTATTTACTCCGAATATGAAACGTATTGATGACGTTCGAAACCAAATGTTGACAAACAAAGTGACAATCTATCTCAATATGATTTGTTCGATCATGGAAAATTCCTAACGATGCAAGGAAGGCTTTTATCCATATCAATTCACTAGTAGCCGCTCCCAATGCTCGATATTCAGCTTCAGTTGCAACCGTTATTTGCTTTTTCGCCCGCCACGAGATTGGTGGTCCTCCTAGCGAAACAAATACCCACTCAATGACCTTCTAGTCAATGGACAACTAGCATAGTCCGAGTCACAAAATATATAATCTGCAAGTCTGAATTTGTCTTCAACGTAATGCCTTACTCGGATTCCGCTTGACATAACCACTCTCAAAGCCGCTTCCCAATGTTCCTTTCTTGGCTCATTCACAAATTGCGATAATATATGGACTGCATAAATGAGATTAGGCCTAGTGATAGTTAAGTACACTAACCTTCAGACCAAATGACGATACTTCATAATGTCTTTCAACACGTATCCCTTCGCCAAAGCTAAATTGTGTCGTTGTTGAATAGGCGTGTAAGCTATCTTTGCTTCTTCCATTCCAGTTTCTTCAACGATGTTATTTGCGTATTTTTGCTGATTGAGAAACAGCCAATTTGCACCTTGTACCACTTCTATTCCCAATAAGTACTTGAGTCGTCCCAAGTCTTTGAAGCCAAAACTCTTGTCGAGAAATGCTTTGAAATCCGCACAAGCTTTCTTATCATTGCCAACTATATCATATCATCTACATATACCAACACTCCAATGACTACTCCATTCCGATTAAACGTGAATAATGAGTAGTCTGCCAACGATTGTACAACCCCATAAATCATCGACATGGTCAACTTTGCAAACCAATTTCGGGATGCTTGTTTTAGTCCATAAATCAATTTCAGTAGCTTGCACACTTTATTTTCTCCCTTTATTTAGAACCCTTGTGGAATTTTCATGTACATTTCTTCATCGAGATCTCCATGTAGAAATGTATTATTTACTTCCAATTGCTCAATAAACCAGCCCTTGATAACCGCGACTACTAGCATACACCGTACACTAGTCATTTTTGCCACCGGCGCATAGGTCTCGTGAAAATCTATCCCTTCCAGTTGAGTGAACCCTTGCGCAAGTCTCGCCTTGTATCGCTCCACGGTCCATTGGCTTGGTATTTAATAATGTAAACCCACTTATATTCAATGTGTTTCTTCCCTTCGGGTAATGTAACTATTCTCCAAGTTTCATTCTTTTATAAAGCATCGATTTCTTTGCTCATCGCTTCTCGCCATAGCTGATTTTTCGCAGCATCATGGTAATAATTGGGCTCACGATTTTCATTAATTTTCGCTAGAATGCCTCGTGAGATAGTGAAAAAAATCGGTAATAACATAATTGACTAGTGGATAACGTGTACCTGATTTCGAGGATTTCGCTTGTACGTGATGTGCATCGACACTAGGGGTAATTATCCTTGTTGATTTGCAATAATAATCTTTTTTCCATATTGGCTCGAATTTCTCTCGAGCTCCACGGCCAACTATTTCCTCATCTGGTATATCATTCGTTTGTTCCTCCATCATTACTTCATTAATCTCCAACTCATCAGTATCCACTTCTTTGTCATCTGGGGTATTGTCCATATTACCCATCACACGGGTATCATCAATGTCCATTTTACTTTCACCGTGTAATACTTCTGGTTCATCACTCCCCCTCACAACATGGGGTATACCATCGTATGCACTAGAATCAAAGGCATTATGTGACCTACGATTATCTCCCAATGCATTGTTCTTCCCTTCTTGTGAAACCGAGTCACCATTCGACACCAAATAAGGATAAATATGCTTGTCAAAAATTACATTTCGTGACACAAAAGCTTGTTTTTCCTTTAAATCATACACCTTCCATCCTTTTTTGCTATGAGTGTAACCAATAAAAATACACTGCTTCCCCCGTTCCCCAACTTTGTCTCGTGATTTATCTTTATTATGGACATAGCATAAACATCCTAAAATTTTCAAATGATCAAGTTTGGGTTTCTTACGATATAGAATTTCATAAGGTGTCTTCCCATCTAGCAAAGGTGTAGGTGTTTGATTAATTAAATATGTTGCCGTCAATATGCACTCTCCCCAAAAATGAATGGGTAACCCCCCTTGAAAAAAGTAATTCCCGTGCTTTTTCAAGTATATGACGGTATTTTCTCTCGACCATTTTGTTGTGGTGTATCAACATTGCTAGTTTGAAATAAAATGCAATTTTCTCGACAATAATGCTGCATAGGTCAAGATAACAATTATGTTCCATTATCACTCTTAATTATTTTAACACAGGTTTCGAATTGCGTTTTGACCATTTGAGAAAACATTTTCATCAAGTTACTTGCTTCACTCTTTTCTTTCAAGAGGTACACCCACACTCCCTGACTATGGTCATCAACTATAGTCAAAAAATAATGAGCACGTGTCATACTAGCAATCCGATACTTCCCCCAAATATCACAATGAATTAATCCAAATAAAGTTCCACATCTTTTATTATTAAGCTTAAAAAAAGTACGAGATTGTTTGCCCTACAACACGAAACACAAACCTCATCTGAAGTCCAATTCAAATTGCATCAACTAAATAAGTAAAACGATTAAAAATACTTTTAGAAGGATGACCTAGCCTCTTGTGCCAAAATCGTCCCTTCTTGGTAACCACGGCTTGACCTGCCAATTTGGGCTTGTTTGGCTGATAATAATATACCCCTTGTTGATGCTCGCCCCGTCCAATCTCCATCCTCGTAATCCGGTCCTGCATTTCACAATAGTCGGGATAAAAATTTATTACGCAATTATTTTCACATAAAAACTGTTGGACAGAAATGAGATCACAAGTAAGAGAGGGCACGAATAGGACATCTTTCAACATGAAATTCGCTTAATCTGACTATTCCATGGATATTTGCTTCAACACGTCTCCCATCAGGCAAGCTTACGGTTGATGGGTCTTCAATCAACGTATTTTCTAAATATTCGCATCTGACTGTCATATGATGGGATGCTCCGATGTCTATCAACCATTCAACATTAACAGTTAATTTCATACTTTGCAATTTTTCATTACCATCAGGACTCACCATCAACAAACTTCACAGCCTTTCGATCTCTTCATTTGTGAAAGGTAGATTCTACCTCGATGGTTCTCCTTCTTTCGTCATTGAACAACTTCCTACAACATTGGACAGGTAGTTGTTTTGTCCACGACCTCTGCCTCTTCCTCGACTGCTTGTCCCATGGCTTCCTCGTTGCCCACGTCCCCTCTCACGTGCCTTAACCACTTCGTACCCATGCTTATCATAACAATTGTCTTCGGTGTGATAAAATTTCTTATAGTGAGTGCACTGGGGTGGCGCGTCTCTTTCGTCAAATTCTGCCTTGGTCGTGGAACCTCTACCTGTTCCTTCTCCGTAAATTTTGGCAGTCATGGTTGCATCTTCACGTTCCTCTCTCACTTTGGTGACAAAGGTATGTCGTTTCTCCTTCAAAATCAAGGCATAGGCACGAGGTAGCTTAGTTATCGGGTCCTCCATTAACAAGTTAGATCATATGTTGCCATGCAGTTTTGTATCTAAATCCATTAAAAATTGGTGGACTTTTTCCACCTCACCTTCTTTCGTTATTAACGTTGCTGCTCCGCAGCTACAGTTTTAGCCTTGCTTTAATTTTCTAACTCATCCCAAAAAAATTTCAGGCATGTGTAGTACTCATCCACAGAATCTCGTGTTTGCCTGCACTCATTTAGTTCACCTTTTAACTGATGAATTCTATGAGCATTCCCAGCCTAGTATCTGCTACGCAACGCTTCCCAGATATCTTCGATGGGTTGAGAAAAAGTAATACTCGCGTGTAACTTCAGATCGATAACATTCCGAAGCCACGCCCTTAGCATAGCATTGCATTGACGCCACGCTACTAACTTGATACTATCTTTTTCTGCATCACTCTCTGGCTTTTTAACCCTTCTTTCGATAAAAGCCAATTTGTTTTTCGCATCAACACTGTTTTTAACGACATCTGCCCATATATCGTAATTGTTGCCGTTAAAAATGATTTGCATAACATTCAAATTTGGGTTATCGGAAGGATGAAGGTAAAGGGGTGATGTCATGGGAATAGTCTTTGGACTACTCTTCTTTCCTTTGAGTTTGCTGGATTAAATTTTGCAGTGCAGAGCGTAGCTGCTGAAATGCTACTGGAAAAATAGCATATTCAGCAGCTGCTAGAACCTGCTAAAACTAGATTTTTTTTTAAAAAAAATATATACAACAAAACGATAATGGGTCTGATCAAATCGTTGTTGTTGTTAATGTACACTGACAACGTTTTTTCTAAATACCAAACCGTTGACAATATTTCGCTCCAATGCTATTTCCCGCCAAAAAAAAAAACGAAACAGAACCGTTGTCGGATGCACTGAATCTACAACAGTTTTATTGTAACAAAACCATTATCAGATTTTTCCCTCAATTCGAGTATGATAACGAAAGTCAACCATTGTCAAATGAATTATTTAACAACGGTTGCGATCCGTTCTCAAACTTTCACTCATATGTAGGAAGATAACGAAGAAAAATCGTTGTTAACTATGAAAATTAACAACTGTTTTGTTACACTAGAACCGTTTCCAATATCAGGTTAGGAAACAGATATGGAATGTAATACTTCAGTTTATGAGTTGTTGGGTACTCCATCGAGTAAGGCTTACTCTGTCGAGTAAGTGTGTTTTGCTTTTGGGTAGTTTTCTGTCTGTCTGGTACTCAGTCGATTAGAGGCAACTCGATTGAGTAGGGGCCACTCGATAGAGTACTTCACTTACTCGATCGAGTGCGTCGGATTTTACGAGTTTTTGGTCGGGTTTTGATAGTAACGTGAGAATGATATAAAAAGCACTTTTCGTCAGTTAATTTTTACTTTATTCTAAGTTTTAAAAAGAGAAAACAAAAGTTACGTAGCATTCCTATCTCACGTTGCTATCAAATCTAAGCGCTTGAGTTGTCGGAATCCAGAGTTCTTTACACTGTTGAGACCGTCGTATTGTGAGTAAGATCTCAGTACAGTTTTTATATTATTTCGTTAATTTTGGTTAAACCATAATTGGGTGATTTGGGGATTTCAGGAGCATTATTGGTATTAGATTTTGATTGTATGATTATATGATGATAGGAGGTGATTTCGTAGAGGAGCGTTTCTGATCTGCTGTTGTGTCGATTTGTGGTGATTGCATTCCAGGTAGGTGAGGTTTGATGCGTGCCTTTATATGCGTTTATTCTCATGATTGACACGTATTTCTATGCGTTTATTTGATTACTTTATTGTTTTTCCTCCCATATTTTCTACCTTTGGTATGTTTCATGTCTATTGCAGATTTGGAACCCACTTATGCATTTAGAAGCCAAAGTCGGTCGGTAAAGGAGACGAGTACTCATCGGCCACGTCCGTGACGTTGGAAGGATGCAGAAACGTCACCCCAAGGGCCTAAGACGAGTAAGAAGCTGATATGAGCCATATTGGTCGATAGACATGTTTTTCTGTCGATTGACATATGACGTTAGACACAGGAAGATGACATTTGGAAGTTGCTGAGTTGTGTCGATAAACATGTTATTTTGGTCGATAGACATGTTTTTTGGTCGATCGACATGTCTGTTTTGGTCGATCGACAAACATGCATCTGGCGAGATTTCATCTCGTGATTGGGCTTTTAGTTACTTATTTATTCTCTTATTTGGACTTAGTAGTTAAAGCTTGGATTTTATTTTCATTAGGTCATCTTTTCATTCTATCTTTTATTTTTACCTTTGGCTGCTAAAAACTTTACTACGTAAAAACTCTCTAAAACTTTTAGATCTAGAATTTGTGTTCACTCTTCACTACTCTTATGGATTATTGGTAATTAAATTAATTCTTGTTCTTTTGTCTTTATTGTTTTTATTGCTTTTTCTCTATCTCATCTTTATTCTCAACAGTTTTATGTTTAATTTATTTTATCGTTTCTTAATCATGATTCATCTCTTATTATCATTACTATCATTATTGTTGTCGACCTCGTCATGCGTAGCTAATTTCTCTACTAGGATTTAGAGGAGCCATGGATTTATGACAGTTGCTAATTAGGTTTTAGATTGGTCGATTATATTATGCCTTTGTTGTTAATTGTAGCATTAAATCACGACTAGTCAGTTAATGCGCATGATTGATTAATTGATCTGGTAAACCCCGAACTAATATCGAGAGCCTGATGAGGGTTAAACCTGCTACAAACATTAGAGTGCTCTAATAAGTTGCGAGAGCCGGTTAAAAACATTCTAGGGCGATTAACGATCCGAGAGGACCTTTTCGCTACCCCTTAGACCAATATTTGCGACTAATTTGTGACCTACACAATACCGTTCGTCGTTAGACATTCATTGGTGAACCGACAATCCTAGTTATCTCTCCATACTTTTATATTCATTCTCTAATCTTTTATTTCTCTTTCCTTCACTGCTTGTAGTTTAGCAAACAAAATCAAACAACCTCGAATTTGTTACCTTGACAGACTTTAGTTAGCAAGTAGAACACATTTTAGTCTCCCTGTGGATACGATCCCGACTTCCCTAGCTATATTAGTTAGAGACCAGTTTGTTATTTTTGATAGGTTGCGACAGCCGTATCAAATTTTTTCGGCGTTGCCGGGGAGACGGTAATATTTTATTTGCTTTATTTTAGTTTGTCTTTTATCTCAGGGAACTTCAATTCCTTGAGACCATTCTCATGCTACTTACCATCAAGTTCCCGCTGGATGAGAATGAGTCTTTTGGTGCTTATATAGACAGGTTCAAGGAATGGCTTGATACATTACATCATGGAGATTTGTCTTGCCTCCAGATTTGCTTGTCTATTATCCAGGGTATAAATGGCCCTACACAAGCGTACCTCAACTCCATAGGTAAGGGATACTTCAGTGGGAAACCTGTCAATGAGGTATTGGAATTTTTTGAGTGGTTTGCCACTGAGAGTGTTAAGCCTCAAGTTTCTCTTTTTGTGGGTGATAAGAGTGAAGATATGGTGACTGAGCCCAATTTTAACGAATTGACGAATTTTGATACTAGTGAGGCTATTGAGGACACTTGTTATGCTATTGATGAGTCCGCTTCTGATGTTTGGTCGAGTTCCCTAATGAGGGACCCGTTTGACGTTTTGATGCTTTTAGATGCTTGTGCAGGTGAACAAAAAGTCAATGACGCTGTGTTGGATATGTTTGAAACTGCTTTAGAAGGCAGAGAGCTTACTAAAGAGGAGAGTGAGATAGTAAATAGGTTGGTGGCTACCTCATGTATTGATGAGAATGCATTTGAGGAGACTGATGATTATGACACATCAAAAGGTAGACCACCCGACAAAGGGGAGACAATTGGTGATAGATGTATTAGTATGCCACTTATTGCTGTTAGGTGGTGT
Source organism: Silene latifolia (assembly GCF_048544455.1). Taxonomy (NCBI): domain Eukaryota; kingdom Viridiplantae; phylum Streptophyta; class Magnoliopsida; order Caryophyllales; family Caryophyllaceae; genus Silene; species Silene latifolia. Next base: position 141,854,852 of record NC_133528.1, on the reverse strand, counting down.
ACTGTGGTTGTTCCCTATGATAACTATCATTGGAAAATTGATAATTTACAACGGTTTCTGACCATTGTTTTCTTTTTACTGATTTTGTCTTGTTGCTATTTATTATTTTGTGAGGCTCATTCGCAGATGTATGATAAGCTTTTAAGGACCTTGAGTGCTTACTTTTACTCATTCTTAGATGAAGGATGCTAATTAGTGACAGCTGACCACGACCTCCCTATGTTTGTTGCTGGTTTGAGGAGGTCCATTTTTTGATAATGTGAGTCCTCTTTTCCATTGTTTGTATTCATTTGCATTCATCTTGTCCGTATATCCTCCCCCCTATATTTTGATGCCGCTTATTGTTTGTTGAACACAATGAGGGCATTGTGTGATTTGGTTTGGGGAGGGTATACATATGTCTGTTTGCATCCATATGCATATTTCTTGCATTTTTGCATAACATTTAAAAAACACAAAAAATTGAAAAAATTGAAAAAAATACAAAAACATGTTTGCATTTAGGTAGTGTCTTAAGTCGACTCGGAGTGGTTATATAACGATGATGACATTGCACTTATACGTTTTCCACTCGTTTTAAGCCTTGCATCGTGTACAACAATTTTGAGAAATTCATTTGCATAATTTACGAGTTCTTAATAAATTCTACCAAACAAATAGACTTGACTTATATGTTGGCAAACTACATATACATTCTAAGGTTTAGAGCTTATAAACTGGTGACATTCATGACCAATTTCATTTAGGATGTGAGTAGTACTTCTTACATTGAATGTAACATTAATTTACAAAAGTATGAAATTTGTCTCTTATTGCCTACACACACTCGGTTTTGTGGCGGTGACACATGTGGAGAGGCGACCCTTCCGTTATACTTTACCCTTATTAGCTTCACATTAGCCAAAATTGCCTTGTTTTGACCCGTTTATTCAACTACGTTCCTATATGGCCTACCCTTGTCAAGCTAGTCTTATTGGTAAGTTTGAAAGTTTTATTGTGGTCGATTTTATTGGTATTGTGATAGATGTTGGAAAGAAGGTGAAAAAAAGGGGATAAAAAAAAAGATATGACAAAGAAAAAAAAATGAAAAAGAAAAAGGAAAGGAAAATAAGAGTGACATTCTTTTTACTCCTATGTTGATTCTATTTACACAAATTCTCATTGAATACGGGCACTATTCGTCACAAGCTGAAGACGGATAGTGCCCCTCTCACAATATGCAAGTGACACTATCCATAGGTGCTCCATTTTCCCCCCACTTGTCCTCCCACTTGCCTTATTGTGACAGGAACACTATCCGTCTTCAGCTTGTGATGGATAGTGTCTGTCACAACCAAGACGCTTTGTTCTATTTATTATTTGCGGGGTTTTGTTGATATTGTGAGTGAGTTTATGCCACATTTGGCACTGTTCTTAATTTTTGAAGTTGGATTAGAAGTGGAATACTGTTACTTTTGGTTGTGTTCGATGCTAGCTTGGCTTTTACCTCCACATATCCAAATCATTTTTGCCCCTTCTTGCCCATTTACCTCACCTCACATTCATATGTAAGTCCTCGTTATGTGTTATGGACCTCGTTTGGTTGGAGTGTATGTGTACGGTTACTAGAGATATCTATCATGTTACATTGCATGCATGCTCCTGTAGGTCGTAGTTAGGTGAGTGACTATTTTCTCTCTTACAAAATTTGTACTCACTTTGTGCTTAAAATGAGAGATGAGTGACCCGTGAGAGTTCGACGTAGATGATCTTTCAAGGTCGACGGTTTGATAGTCTTTGGTCATTAGTTTAACTCGTTTGCATTGGAGTTTTTGTGCATTATAGTTTTGGAATTCATTCCTAAGCATGAGTGTTACTATTGCATTAAATTGGTTTGACGCGTCTTTTGTATAGCTAGTTCTGAGTTATATGTCTTCCATTAGTCTCCCTTTTATATCTTATGTCTATTGTTTACTTGGGGACAAGCAAGAGTTTGGTTTGGGGAGGTTTGATGCGTGCCTTTTATATGCGTTTATTCTCATGATTGGCAGACTACTTTATTGTTTTTCCTCCCGTATTTGCTACCTCGGGTATGTTTCATGTCTATTGCAAATTTGGAATCAATTTATGCATTTAGAAGCCAAAGTCGGTCGATAAAGGAGACGAGTACTCATCGGCCACGTCCGAGACATTGCCGATGAAGAACTCACACCCCAAGGGCCTAAGACAAGTAGGAAGCTGATATGTGCCATATTGGTTGATAGACATGTTTTTCTGGTCAATAGACATGTTTTTTTGTCGATCGACATATGACGTTAGACACAGAAAGATGGCGTTTGGAAGTTGCTGAGTTGTGTTGATAGACATGTTATTTTGGTCGATAGACATGTTTTTTGGTCGATAGACATGTTTTTTGGTCAATCGACATGTCTCTTTTGGTCGATCGACAAACATGCATCTGGCGAGATTTCAACTCGTGATTGGGCTTTTAGTTACTTATTTATTCTCTTATTTGGACTTAGTATTTAAAGCTTGGATTTTATTTTCATTAGGTCATCTTTTCATTCTATCTTTTATTTCCCTGCTAGGATTTAGGGGAGCCATGAATTTTTGACGGTTGCTAATTAGGTTTTAGATTGGTCGATTATATTATGCCTTTGTTGTTAATTGTAGCATTAAATTGTGATTAGTCAGTTAATGCGCATGATTGATTAATTGATCTGGTAAACCCCGACCTAAGATCGAGAGCCTGGTGAAGGTTAGACCTGCTACAAACATAAGAGTGCCCTAATAATTTGCGATAGCCCATTAGAAGCATTCTAGGGCGATTAGCGATCCTAGAGGACCTTTTTACTACCCCTTAGACCAATATTTACGATTGATCTGTGACCTAGACAATACCGTTAGACATACTGATGGGGCATATTCTGCACCCGCTGACCGAGTCAACATATTGAGCAAGGTCAAAGATATCCACAAAGAAGTCAACGACGTATTAGACCCTAACAAACCGACGACTGTCGGCTGTCACTGGGTCTCGGTGGGCAACTAACCAAATGGAGGCATATCCGCGTACTCACATCTAAGTCCCCTCGGCTTGGAGTCAACCAGGCCAGCCAGCCTGCCATGGGTCCCTCGGCCGAGGGTAGAACAGTCTTTCCACCTGCTAGCCACTTGGCCACTTGGCCACTACGTGACAAAAGGGGAAAGTCTATAAATACTCCTCAATCCTCATTGAGAAAACGATCCACAATTCATCCTAAAACTCACTATTAATCTGGTATAAACTCCCTTATCTCTCTACAATATACTTTGCCAAGTAACACACAACTTAATCTCTTTAAGTTTACTAACTTGAGCGTCGGAGTGAGTACGCTCGGTACCAAGCCGAGCCCTCAGTTTGTTCATCTTAAACAGGAAAGAGCGAAAGGAAGAGACAAGCAAAGACATCATTCTCCAAGTTTACGTGGTCACAAATCCTGCTCCGGAATTACACCCGGAACAATTGGCGCCGTCTGTGGGAAACCATACTAAAAGCTGGTTACCTACCTTAAAAAAAAACAAAAACCAAACCCACTCAGCAAGCTAAGAAGATGTCAAAACAGCCATAACTTGTGAGTGTAGAAACTGAATTCTACCAGGACGACACGTTCCCTAATTCTGAAATCGGGCAGTCCCCCACCGGCCGAGTCATTCAACCGGCGTACGGGATGCCAATACTACCAGAAACACCACTGCCTACCGGCCACGTCACTGTCATGGGGCATGTGGTCGATGCAGCCAAACTGAAGCTATTCCTGGACCTGATGGGTAGTACGCCGATCACCCCCGCCGCAACGACGGTGACGGCAGCACACCCACAGGTGACCAGGGCCCATAAAGTGACCCCGAACAACTTGTCCGGGGCGATACAAGGAGCCATGCATACTAGGAAGCCGGCGGAGCCCGTGCTGCCAGTGGCAGACCAAAGTCCTTCCCCCACTCGCGGGAGGACAGCCTCGCCGCGGCAACAACGAGGCCACCCCCGAAGAAACGAAGAAAGAAGTCCGACTCTCCAAAGTCGGACAACAAGAAGCCCTTCCTGCGAGAGGGAGAGAAGCCGGACTAAGGTTGCGAGGAGCCGATCGCCGCGTGTCATTCGACACGCGGTCAGACAGCCCCTCAGTGCCTATGTCCTCGAAGTCTCAGTGCCGACTAAACTGAAGCTGCCGTCCCTATCATACAAAGGGGATAGCGACCCAACCGACCATGCCGAGGCTTTCGAGTCTTACATGTCGGTGTGGGAGCAGCCTGATGAAGTATGGTGCCGAGTCTTCCCAACGACCCTCCACGACATGGCTCAGAGTTGGTACAAGGGGCTACGTAATGGTTCGGTATACTGCTATGCCGACCTGAAGACAACTTCATAGCCCAGTATGCCTGCAACAAAAGAAGGGCCGTGGAAACCTCGGATCTCCTCACTATCCGACAAGGGGGGGGACGAATCCCTCCGGAGCTACGCCAAGAGATTCGACGTAAAAGTTCAGCAGATCCGAGAGCTGAACTCCGAACTGGCAGCCTTCGCACTGATGAAGGGCCTGCCGAAAGGCGAGTTCAAAAATGAGCTCATCAAGTGCGAGGACCTCAACCTCGACACCGCCAGAAAAATGGCCGATCGAGCCGTGAAGGTGAAGGACTATCACAAGACCTGGGTAGGCCACAGCGAATCTGGGCACCCAGAGAGGAAGAGCCGCCGGGAGAACGTTGATGAAGGTCGCTGTGACATGAATAGGTCATGGCCTGAAAGATTCAATAGGAAACAGAACTCGGCGGGCGCCGGGGGGAGTTCGGGACCATACACCCCGAAGCGGTACAGCGATCTAACCCCCCTGGTCAAATCACCGGCCGAGGTCTTTGCCCGTTGCAAGAGTGAAGGGCAGAAGTGGGCCAGGCCCCCCAAGGCGAGGGGGGACGGCGACACTAGCCAGTTTTGCGACTACCACGGCCAAACCGGCCATAAGACCGACAACTGTCGGCATTTGAGGAACGCTATCGAGGAGCTAATCCGAAAAGGGGCCCTCAGCAAGTATGTAGCTGGAGGCCCGGAAACAAGCTCCGACGGGGCGAACAGAAAATCAGTATTCCAGAGGATGGGAGTGATCCAGGTTGTAACCGGAGGAAACGAGAACGGTGGGTCAGCTAATGGGCACAAACGGCACCTGAACGAGCTATACCAAGCCATTAACTTTGTGCCCAAAACAGCGATCCCCGCTTCCACCATCCCCGATATAACCATTGGGAAGAAGGACTACGAGGGAGTCGTCGCTCCGCACAGCGACCCGCTTGTAGTCCACCTAGACATAGCCAACCACTTGGTCAAAAGGTGCCTGATTGACACGGCGCCTACACAAACATCATGTTCAGGGAGTGCTTTCTCAATCTCGGTCTGAAGATTGAAGACCTGAGCCCCTGCACCAACCCGCTATACAGCTTCTCCGGGGCCGGCCTGGTACCCCTGGGGTCAATCAGACTGCCGGTGATGTTTGGCCAAGCCGATGCGGCCAAGAATGTTTTATCCGAGTTCGTGGTCATTGATGGTTCGTCTGCCTACAATGTTCTCATAGGCTGAGTCACTCTGAGCGAGGCCGATGCAGTGATGTCCATCCGGGCCCTGACATTGATGTATGTCTCGGACCGGGGGGAAGCGCAAAAGCTCGTCTCAAAGGACGAAAGAGACGAAATTGTCAAAGTCCAAATATCGGCCAAATGGTGCAACATGCAAACCCTCAAAGTGGCGAAAAAATCAGAGAAAGGGAAGAGCCCATCCTTACAACAGGAGGGTGATCCGATGAGCACCAACAACGTCGGCATGGTCGAAGGAGCCCAGACCGAGGAAGTGGAAATTGACCCAGGGCGCACCGTAACTATCGGTGTCGGCCTGGAGCCAAAATTCAGAGCCGATCTCCTGGACCAGCTGAGGAAGAACAAAGACGTCTTTGCGTACTCAGCCGCCGAAATGCCAGGCGTGAGCCGGGAGGTGATCGTTCACAAGCTGAACGTACTCTTCACCGCTCGCCCTGTCAAGCAGAAGATGAGGAACTCCTCGGCCGAGAAGGATGAGGCCATCAAGGCCGAGGTGGACAAATTGTTAGAAGCAGGCTTTATCATGCCTTGTACTTACCCTGAGTGGCTGGCAAACGTTGTAATGGTGAGGATATGTGTGTTGATTTTACAAATATTAATAAAGCATGCCTTAAAGATTGCTATCCCTTGCCTCGAATAGATAGTTTAATTGACGCAACGGCAGGCTACACTATGCTGAGCCTGCTAGACGCCTTCTCAGGGTACCATCAGGTATTCATGGCCGAGGAAGACATGCCTAAGTGCGCACTCATCACCATACACGGCACATACATGTATAAAATGATGCCGTTCGGTTTGAAAAACGCTGGCGCAACTTACACTAGGCTGGTGGACAAAGTGTTTCAAGATAAAAAAGGGCGAAACATCGAGGCTTACGTCGACGATGCTATTGTAAAAAGCAAGTCCGACAAAAGAGCACTTGGCCGACTTGAGCGAAACATTTTGTTCACTAAGGAAATATAAGATGAAGCTTAACCCAATGAAATGCAACTTCGGTGTCCGGGCCGGCAAGTTCCTCGGCGTGCTTGTCAGCGCCAGGGGAATTGATGCCAATCCAGAGAAAGTCCAGGCAATACTAGACCTGCCGGAGCCAAGAAACCGAAAAGAGGTTATGACGCTGACCGGGAAAATGGCAGCTCTTGCCCGCTTCATCTCTCGGTCGGCCGACAAGAGCACTCCGTTCTTTACAGTGCTAAAAGGGAATAAAGACTTTTCTGGGGAGGAACAGTGCGGCTTTCAAACAACGAAAGCCCACCTACTAACTCTCCCGACCCCTGTCCCGGTGCCGACGCCGGGGAGACGCTATATCTATTCTTAACAGTTACCTCGGCCACGGTCAGTGCCGTAATCGTCAGAGAAGAAAACAAGCAGCAACACCCAATCTACTTTATCAGCCATACGCTGCTGCCCGCCGAAAGAAATTACCCGCTGATTGAAAAAGCGGCCTTCGCCGTCGTCGTTGCCGCAAGGAAGTTAAAACCTTACTTCGACGCACATCCCGTGACGGTCTTAAACGACCAGCCATTGGAAAAAGCATTGGAAAAATTCGAAAAATCCGGCCGACTTATCAAATGGGCAGTGGAGCTATCCGGCTTCGGCATTCAATACAAGCCGAGGCCCTCGATAAAGGGGCAGGCGCTTGCAGACTTCCTGGCCGAGTGCACTTATCAAGAAGAATCACATCCCGGTGTGTGGGAAGTATACACCGACGGGTCCTCCACGGCAAACAGCTCAGGAGCCGGCATCCTTATCACCAGCCCTAACGGGGACGAGTTTGAGTACGCCTTGAAGTTTACCTTCTCGGCCTCAAACAACGAATCCGAATATGAGGCGGTGATAACTGGAGTCGAGTTAGCTAGAGCTGCCGGGGCGGAGCATATTGTGTTGAAGACAGATTCACTCCTAGTGACCAATCAATTCAGAAGAGAGTATGAGGCTCGAGACGACGGGATGGTGAGATACCTGGAAAGGGTAAAAGCCGACACTGCAAAATTGAAATCTTTCCAAATACAGTGCATTCCCAGGTCTGAGAACAACCGAGCCGACGCTCTCTCAAAACTTGCCAGTTCAAGCATCAAGAATGTCAGTCGAACCGTGCTGGTGGATATCAGGAATGCTAAAAGCATCACTGAGACCGTCGGCATAGTGGGCGACATCGAAGCCGAGACGACGTGGATGACTCCGATAATGAAGTACAAACTAACAAAAGAGTTACCGGAGGACCGCAGTCTCTCTCAGAAGATAAGAAGGATCGCCGCAAGGTACTTGGTGTGCGAAGGAGAACTATACAGAAGGTCCGTGATAAGACCACTTTTGAAATGTGTCGGCCCGGTAGACGCGAGCTCATACATCTTGTGAGAGATTCACGAAGGCATCTGTGGACATCACATGGGGGCAAGAACGCTAGCCCACAAAGCTCTCCGAGCCGGCTACTTCTGGCCTACCATGCTTGAGGATTCCAGAGCTAAGACCAAGAAGTGCAAGAATTGTCAGATGCATGCTCCGGTGATACACGCACCTTCCCGAGACTTGCAACCAGTACTTAGCCCCCTACCATTTGCACAGTGGGGGATGGATTTATTAGGGCCGTTTCCGACGGCCTCCGGAGGAAGGAAGTACCTAATCGTCGCCGTTGACTACTTCACCAAATGGGTCGAGGCTGTCGCGGTACCTGCCAAGACCACGGCGGCCGTAAGAAAGGTGATTTGGGAGAACGTCATAACTCGATTTGGGTTGCCCCAAGTCATGGTATTTGACCACGGCCGAGAGTTTTGGAGCGACATGGTAATGAACTGGTTGGAGGAGCTCGGTATCAAATTTGCATACTCCCCCGTCTGCCACCCTCAGAGCAACGGGCAGGCGGAAGCAGCTAATAAAACAATCCTAAACGGGCTGAAAAAGAAGGTTGAAGATGTAGGGTAATATCCGTATAAAACCCTTAATTTTTAGGACTATAACGCAAAATTTAACATGTGATTATTGACATAAAACAAAAATACAAGAGAAAATGATAAAGCATAAGAATTAACCTCGGGTCCTTGAGAATTCGGCCTAAGATAGAAATCAACGTAGATTTCCTCCTAATCGTTGCACCCAAGACCGTCTGAGACTATGCCCCTTGTGCTAGAAATACTCTCTAATTGACTTGCAATATTAAGAGAGTTGTTGTGAGTTTTTTCCGATGTGAGATCTAGAAATTTCAGAGAAAATTGCTCTGAAACCCTAATATTTTTGCAAATGAATGATTAGGTTACAAAAGGAGAGCAACTCCCCTTTTGTTCCTCTCGGTCCAAGCCGTGTACATGGGGAGGGAGTGGGCTTTCCACTTCCTCCTCATTTTTAACTCGTGGTCCGATTAATTCCGCTAAAATGTATATGACGGGTTTTATTATAAATCGTTATCGGTTATCGGTTATTAAAACATCGACTAATAACATGGATTAGTTGAAATATTAATACATGTCCGACAAAGACAATATTGTATAATTAATTCAATATACATCAATTAAATATAATCGTTTATATTTAATTTACGAATTAACCGCTTAATTCGTCTTAGCCATTATTATTTAATCCGTATTAAATAATTATCTCAACATCGCGTTTGACTAATTATTAGTCAATAACTCCGACTAACTGCTTAGTCAAATTAGGCATCAACATGACTGTATTTTCATACCGTCACATCTCTCAAACGTATCCTATAGGTGTGACTTTTAGGGACCAGTTGATCACCGCCATCAGTATGACAATAACGTTAAACTTATCTAGCAAGCCAACCGTTATTGATAAACGTGGACCAACTGATAAAAATACAAAAGTATACCCTTTGATCCTTTTGGAGATTTAAATGTTATTGCACTAACTGTAGAGGACACCAGCCCCAACAGAAGATCTAAAGGGAAGGTGGGCTGATGAACTACCCGGCGTCCTGTGGTCCCTTAGAACCACGAAGAAAGAAGCAACGGGGTACAGTCCATTCCACCTTGTCTATGGGTCTGAGGCCGTCCTGCCAATTAAAGCAGCGGTGCCGACATTCAGAACGCAAACCTTTGACACAGTCGAAAATGAGGAAGGCCTGGGAGCCTCCCTAGACCTGGTCGAAGAAAGTCGAGACACGGCGCGGCTCAACTTGGCAGTCTATCAAAACCGAATGAGAAGAGCATACAACCGAAGGGTCCACAAAAGGGACTTAAGAGTAGGAGATCTAGTCCTAAGAAAGTCGGCCGCAACAAACAAAGGAAACATCCATGGTAAAATGACGGCCAACTGGGAAGGACCCTACAAGGTGGTTGAAGAAATGAGGCCGGGGACATACCGGCTGACAGATATGGAGGGAGTGCCTCTAATGAGCCACTGGAACACAGACAACCTTAGAAAATACTTCATATAGCGGCGGAGGTCTCCGAGACCGTTGTGGGCACCCCAGCGCGTGATTATATCTAATGAAGAATGATCCAAGTTTTCCATCAAAATGCTTGTCCCCTCCAAAGTTACTACCAAAGTAGACGCCGCGGTCAAAGCCGGGCAGTCACCACCAAAGTATAAAAGCGTATAAGCACTGTTGAGACGCAAATCTGACTGCCCCGGCCAATCCGGGAGTGGCGGAGGAAGCGATCAATATGTCTATAGATACGGAAAGCAGTCGAAACGTAAACTCGATTGCCCCGGCCAAAGCCGAGAGTGACGAGGGAAACGCGATTTGCCAACAGCAGTTGATACTCGCGAAAGCGACCAACATGCTTAGGAACGTATAAGTACAGTTGAGACGCAAATCTGACCGCCTCGGCCAATCCGGGAGTGGCAGAGGAAGCGATCAATATGTCTACAGATACGAACGTTGTCGAGCCGTAACCTCGATTGCCTCGGCCAAAGCCGGGAGTAACGGGGACACAACGACCGATACGCTAACATGTTCACAACGACGGTTGGGAAGCGCAAATCTAACACCTCGGCCAGACCGAGAGTGAAGGAGGAAGCGACCGACATGCCAACATGTTTAAAAACGTTAAGTACAGTCGAGTTACGCATTCTAACTACCTCGGCCAAGCCGAAGGTAGAAACAAAAAAAAAAAAAAAAAAAAAAAAAGAAGCGCTCAATTAAAAGGGTAAGAAGACAACTGAAGGCAAATGGACAAACTTTATTAAAAATGTTTACAGGTGATACAAAACGAAGTCGACGGCCGTCCCCATAGGGATAGCCTAAACACAACCTACCAAAGTTTATAAAAAAAAAGAGAAGGTACAACAAAAGGTTACAGACATAAGACTTGAAAGCGCCAAAACGATGGCAGGGAGGAAAGGCTCAATAGTTGACCCCCGAACAGCTGAAGCTGTCTGAAGGGCCGGGTGAATCTGGTGACGACTGCCCGTCTCCCTATGCTTGTTTCTGCTCGCCACCGGCAGCAGTAGCAGCATCACCATCAGTGGGAGGCCCAGAAGCCGATTTGGCAGCTTCACCTACCTTTATCCTCTCAGCTTCCTCCCTGGCCGCCTTCACCTTGGCATCCCGGGCCGCCTTCTCCGCAGCCTCCTCAGTCGCCTTCGCCGCCTTTGCCTCATCCGCAGCCTTTGCCTCCGCAACAGCCGCCTTCTCATCAAGAAGCCGGTCAAACTCTTGCCACAGGAAGGATTCTTCAGGAACTGGCTCTTTAATTACCTCCCTGGTAGCATCTTCGGCCTGGTCCCGGTACTGGGCACACATGTTAGGGATGATGACGGTTTTCAACGTCTTAATGTCCTTCTCCCTCTGGGCAAGGATAGCCTTTGTGTTCTTGTGCTCCTTCGCCTCAGCCGAATGAAGAGTCTTCCATCTCTCCTTCTGCCCAACCACGGCCTTATAGCCGCCCTCAAATTTGTGTTTCTCCTCCAGCAGCTTAGCAACGTCAGCCTCCGCAGCCTCAACCTTAGCTCTCTCGGCTAGGACCGCCTTTTCAGCGTCCTCCCTAAGTTTTCGCTCGGCAAGGAGGTCCTTCTTGGTGGCCTGGAAGTCTTCTTTCGACCTCTCGGCCTCCTTCTTAGAGGCAACAAGCTCGAGCCTAAGCCGTTCAAGCGCAGGGGCAGCTTCAGCCATGACCTTTTCTTGCTCCATAATATGAGCGCCGGCTAGTTCAGTCCACTTCGCTAGCTTCCTGAACAACCTTATGCCTTCCGCCCTAAGCTGGGCGGGGGAAGGCTTCAGGGATGAGGAGTCGACGGTGGCATTTTTATCGCCCGTCTGCACAGGCCGCTTCTCCAATTGTCGTTCAATGAGAGCGACAGCCGGTGGCGGCTGATCTACAAAAAACCCAGACAAAGCATCCATGTCAAAATTCATTGACATGTCAGAGAGCCTATCATCAGGAATGCCTAATGAACCCGCTAAATCCGAGCCATGGTTTAGATCCGTACCAGTCTTAGCCTTCTTGGGCAGAGGGCTGGCTGGTCCCTTTCCTTTCCCGGCCTCGGTAACAGCAGCAGCGGCAGGCTCGGCCTGTTTTCTCTTATTTGAAGGAGGAGGACCCTCCACAACGGTGACCTCCTCTTCAACATCGACGACCACCCTGTAGATACCTCATTTCTGCACCTCCCGCAAACCACTCGGTGATGATTGGGCCGCATGTTTGATACGCGGAACGATTTGTGACAGTTCGTAAGATTATCGTCAAGTGATTGCTCAAATATTAATGTCTACCTCATGGTTGTCATCTACGTCCCGATACGGTCGTTTTGGCAGTAATTAGAGTACATTCGGAGTCCGGGCCTAAAACCGTCTCCATTTTCTGATAACCGTTAAACCCCGAGTCGGAATGTTCTGGAATGTTCCAGATATTTCTATTCCATATTTCACAAATTTTATCTTTTGGTAAATAAAATCCCGTAATATTCATATAAAATATTAAGGAAGATCGAATTATTTCCGTCCTACCATAACTCAAACGCGGAAATCTTTCTTCAAATAGAGGAGGAAACCTCCTCTGGAATAGACGCAGCAGTCTGCGCCTTTTCCAAGAGACGCAGTGGCTGCTGCGCCTCTTCCCAGGCCCTTTTCTGCGTATTTTTCGTATCTTTTTCATATCTTTCCGAGATTCACTTCCAAAGAGTTTCCGAAACCCTAATTCCTTCACGTGATTAGTATAAATAGGAGCCTTCGCTCCTCATATTTCTCACGCGAGTGTCCGCCCTTCTCTTCTCCCTTTGCATTCTAGACTTTGTTCTTACTTATTGGCGCCTACGTGCTTGAACTTTCGACCACGTAAGCTCGGATCTTTCCGGGTACCAGCCTCTCCGTTGCATGACCGACCAATTTGACCAACTACACAATAATCAACTTAATTAATTAATCGTTTTCCTCTTACGAGGGAACTTTCTTTGCATTCGCATCGAGCATCACTAATCGATATCTTAGTCCTTCTCGTTTCGTCAACATGTAAGTCTGAGGGTGTAAATTCCCCTTTTATTTATTGTATTTTACTTTTCGTATCATCGCTTGTAAGGTTTATGTCGAAAATACCATTAAAACCGATTTCTAAAACCCTTTGTTAAAATCTGTTTTTTGCGGATTTCCAGTAGATAACCGTCGAGAAAGGACGCAGCAACTGCTGCGCCTCTTCGAAGGAGCGTAGTTCCTGCTGCGCCTCTTCGTGAGGCTGCCGCAGTTCCTGCTTCCTTTCTTCTTCGTTCGTCCTCTGTTATTCGTCACGTTTCTTTCTTTTGTTTCGTTTGTTTGTTAATTATTCATCATCGTAGCATATAATTCACATGTATATTTATTATCATCATTAGCATGTTTTAATCATCACAAATTCGACTTAAATCCCTAATAATCCAATATTTGCGGGTTTTCGTCATTAAATTCAATTCCGGGTTGTAGAGATTCAATTTGTCCATATTGAGTTTCTGGGATTCGTCTTTGATATAGTTTTCATCTGTTTATTCACATGTTCGTCGCGTATTTGTCATTAATCCGTCATATCTAGCATAATTAATTGATTTAATTTGTAGGACTCATTAATATTTTTCACTTCTATCATTATTCCATCATGTAATAATCCGTTTGCATCCGTCTCATTCATATTTTACTGTTTTCATGACCCATTCATATGTTAAATAATATGCTAATCACTTCCATCCGAGTAAATAATTTAATCGATCATTAAATTCACCAATTAACATTAACGGCTTGTAATTACGGCTTCACAGCCAGAACTGAGCCAAGGAACAGACGCAGCGTCTGCTGCGCCTATTCCAAAGGACGCAGCTCTGCTGCGCCTGTTCCTGGTTGAGTTCTGTCTCTGAACTCCGTTCCTGCCTTGACCTAGTTTAATTAACGTACATATTAACTAACTATTAACCGTATTATCACGCTAATTCATGTTCGTTGATTTGTTTGTTTGTTTCTTTCTTTTATTCTTTTATTCGTTTTCTCAAATTATCAGTTTTGAAGGTATTTTCGACATAAATCGCCTATTCTATTGTAATTAATGTAATTTTCATTATTGTAATTTATAATTATTGTGTTTCTTTTATTGTTTGTATGTTTTCACATGTAATCAACCTTAATTCCAACTTTGACCCAATTGTGTGCTAAACTAATTGTCAACCGACTTAGCCTAATTTTTGCATGTTAGGATTAAAACTTGGATGTTGCATTGCATGCATATAGCCGACGATATATCGAGTACGAATAACTTCCCTAATCATTAGTAGAGGCCGCTATCGAGGCGGGCGGGATTAGGTGTTCGATCAAAAGATCTTCCTAATACGTACCCTCACCCCTTACTCCAGATATCTGTGAACACCCGTGTTCATTGGCATCCACGAGAGTCATTATAGAGATAGAATGCTAAGGGTAACGATTGCTTAGTGTTCATGTCACTACTTTGTGTCTTGACATGACACGAGGTATTCGAACGGTTCCAATTTCCCATAAAAATTGGTGGCGACTCCATACAAAAATGCAAACGCTTGTTTCCTTTTCACCAAGCGCCCCGTGGCGGCCCGTCCATCCACGGTTTGGCGACTCATGGGATAATACACTTACGTGTAGCCAAGGGTGAAACTTGAACAAGGTTAGGGAATAGTTTGTACAAGACAATTGTCGGTTTTCATAACTCGGTCTTCCTGGACCGTTTAATTCGGCCTTTCTAGGCCCAACCCAACCCATTCGACCAATCGTCCCGTCTAAACGGTCCTAATTCTTATTTGGGCCCAAGGATGGATAGCTATTGACATCATCCATACCATGATACTTACTCTTGTTTGTATCAAGGGCCTTCACTACTTGAGGAAATGGACTAGGAATCGGCCTTACTCTTGTTTGGCACGAGCCTCTCCACAGACTTCGGGTTTGATGGTTCGGTATGGCAACCCACCCTTTAAACCAAAACCTTTCTAAATGCACTCAGCATCCCGTTATAATGCTTGTATAAATACCTTACGTGATCACCACTTCTAAACAAAACCATGACGAATTTTCAAAAATCAAAACCCTTTTTTTAAACAAAATTTCGAAATAGGCTCTTAATTAGCGCAACACCCGGTCAAAACTCTGTCCGTTTGTCGCGTCAAAATTCGGGCCACAAGCCCATTTCAAAACCTCACTTCGAGTCCACTCCTACAACTACACTACAGTTGACTAGGACACACATTTTCAAAGACCTTGTCTTTCTTCAAAACTCACTCAACACAAGTGGCACACACCCACTTCACGAGTCAAAACTTTTCTCTTTTAGCAAGTGTGATAGAATGGTCGACCGTGTTTTGATTCGTCGCCGATCTCTTATCCAGTTTCCAAGATGCCCGGATCAAGTGATGAAGCAAACTTCAACCAACTCCAGAATAGTAATGATCGAATCCTAGCCGCGCTAGCCCAAATGCAATCTACTCAAGAACAAACCTATGACCGCCTTGAGCTCATCGAAGGCCGTATCTATGCCGTAGAGGGAAGGTTGCCTCCTCTTGAAAGTGAAGTGCTACGTAACTCCGATGATGAATCTAGGGATGAGAATCCTCTCATGGGGACGACTGCAGCTGGGAAAAGACTCCAATACCTAGAGGAGCAATTGATGTACCTTAAGGGTTATGACATTTATAGGGAGAACAATCGCAAGTATGAAGCCGTCAATTCCAAATTGCCAACTAACTTTAACATGACGGATATCCCTAAGTTCAAGGGACATGAGAACCCTTTAAACCACATTCGTGCCTTCAAGGATTACATGTCTATCAAAGGCATCAAACCCGAGATGTTCTTAAGGATCTTTCCTTCATCTCTTGACACCATCCCGAAGCAATGGTTCTACACTTTAGATCACAAGAAGGTCGCCACTTGGGAAGACGCCGCAATCGAGTTCTCTAAACAATATGCGGATAATGCCGAGATCCAAGTCAACATGCGTACTCTAGAAGTTCTTACCCAAAATGACAAAGAAGGATTCACCGACTTCCTAAGTAGGTGGAGGAAGACTAGCACTCAACTAGTTGAACGCCCGGATGAGGCTACTCTTGTGGAGAAGTTTGTGGATAATCTCAAGCCCATATATGCCAACCATTTGAGATACCAAAACATCAAAACCTTCAAAGACTTGACCGTACTAGGAACAAGGATCGAAGACGACATCCGTAAAGGACTCTTGTCCAAAACGGTAGGCCGAGGATATCAAGGGTCCACAAGTCGTTCATACGGCTCTACTAGCAAAACCGATGAAGTTAACCTTCTCGAGCCATCCAAGAAAACTACCCCACCAAGGAAATTCACAAACCTTGGGGACACTTACTCCAACGCTCTAAAAAGGCTAATGAAGCAAGGTAAACTCCAACCCATTGGACCTACTCCCGAACCCGAGAGGAAGTCCAAGTTTTGGGATGAAAATTCCTACTGTGAATACCATAGGGGCAAAGGGCACGACACAGAAAAATGCTACAAGTTGAAAAACGTGCTTCAAGACATGATTGAAGATGGTCGACTCCCAATACCACCGGGAGGTAAGCCCAACAACACTCAGAATCCTCTTGGAGTTCTAGTGATCACAAGTGATGAATCTACCTTAGATTGCTCACACCTCATTTCTCCCACCGAAAATGAAATTCATGCAATCGAGAATGAAGGGCTCGACGCTACTATCTCCCCTACCATCTCCGACTTCATCACATGGGCAAGGAGTGAAGATAGGCAAGTTTGGGAACTAGAAAACATGGTAACAACTTTACGCAATCCCAACGCAATACCCGAAGAACGTGTACCATTGATCTTCTCTCAAAATGCCACTATGCAAGAAATAATCACCGTGGTTGATAAACTAGTCGACCAAATCATACGACTAGAAGGTGATATCATGAGAATGAGGGAACTAGTTGCAGTCAATGGGGTTTGGGCCGATGATGATGAGGACGAATATCTCATTGAAAACTCTTTAGTCAAGGAAATAGTCCAAAATGGTGAAGACCAAGATGTGGATCACCTAACTCGTTCGGGTCACCCATATCAAAGCACTACTCAAAACGGTCCAACCAACGTCATCACACCAAATGACAACGAAGATGACCCCACTGATCATTTGCTCAAGCAATTACAGAAAACAAAGGCCGATCTTTCAGTTTGGCAACTAGTAGCAAGCTCCTTCCCACATCACCAAGCTTTACTGCAAGCTTTGGCCAAGCTAAACGTAGCACATAACTCCACTCCTGAAGATGTAGTCAACTTGGTCTTCCAAGAATCACCTAAGCTAAGTAATCCTATTACTTTCTCAGACGAAGATTTGCCACCTTTCGGCGCTAGTCACAACCTTGCTCTATACATCACTGTCATTTGTCTAAAGAAGAATGTGCCAATGACCTTGGTGGATGATGACTCCGCGGTCAGCGTCATACCCCTCAAAACGGCATACAAGCTAGGCATAAAAGAGTCGGATTGGACTCCTACCAATCAAGGTGTACGTGCATATGACGGTACACGACGAAAAGTGGTAGGACTTGCTAACTTAACCATAGCCACAGGGCCAATCGAACGAAAGGTTAACTTCCAAATAGTGGACATTGAAGCTTCATTCAACATACTTCTGGGAAGGCCTTGGATTCATGCATCCAAAGCGGTAACATCCACCCTTCACCAAAAGATCAAGATCCCACTAAACGGCAAAGTAGTGACGATCACTTCGTCACCCATCAAGGCAATAATCGAAAAACAGTCGAACAATTAAGTCCTTGCGGATCCCGTATACGAACTTGGGGGCTTCCAAAGTGTAAGCGTTATAGAAAGTGAGTTGGCACCCTTATACTATAATCCCTACTCTAACTTGGTGGTCAACCACATACTCAAATCCCAGGGATACTTCCCTGGAATGCCTTTGAACCCTATTCGGAAGAATACCTTCTCGCCCTACAAGGAAGGCAACTCAACGAGGATACCACTTGGACTAGGATACAAACCTACAAAAGAGGAAGTTCTTGAAATGCTTGCCCAAGTCCAAAACCGCAAGCACGTAGGAATCCAAATGAGGCCATACCTCCCTACTTTAAATGGGTACTTTGTTCAAGAAGGAAGTTCAGAGCTCTTTCATGGATTTCCTGAACCTTGGCATTATCTTGAGAGGAAGTTAGCCGGAATCGAGATCTTTCACGATTGCTACTTCATCCCTCCAGAAACGGTTCCTACCGCCAAAACCCGTCAAGCACCTTGCTTAGACGAACAAGCTGTTAGCCTATTGTTTGGAGAAGATCGATTCGTTAGGGCCGTGCAGAATGAGATCATTACTATGATACTTCAAGACGATCGCTTCAACCCCACCGCGTTGATCACAGAAACCGACGCAAGACAGCAGAAAGGATGGAGAAAATCAATCAAATGGACCAACAATCAAGGAAGACTCTTTAAGCTCACCACTGGAGAAGGAGAGATGTTCAAAGGAGAACCAGAAGACGATGAGTTCGAGTCGGAGTCGGAGTCAGAGCCGGAGTCTAGAGAAGTCATTAGAGAGTCCACTTCTGTCGTCATCCCCACTCCCTTCGTTACTCCTAGCTTAGTCTCGAGTAGTCACTGTAGTTCGGGAAATGCCCCAACTACTGTCCCTTTACCGCCACTGACCATGGATCAGTTGGCTTCTTTGTTTCAACTTTACTCAAATCTTAATATGAATAAATCAGGTTCTGCTTACTCTTTGTGTTATCTTGAGTGCAATTGCATTTACGATGATACGAGGATGACCAAGACCCAGACTCAATCGAAATACCTCCCTACGTAGCCAAAGAAATACTACAGGAAGGGGAAGGGGGACCAGTAATAGAGGACACCGAACCCATCAATGTAGGAACCGAACTAGAACCCAAAGAACTTAGGATAGAGACTACCTTGAGCTCTACCGAAAGGGCCGATTTCATAGACCTCCTAAATGAATTCAAAGACGTTTTCGCTTGGTCCTACAAAGACATGCCGGGGATCGACAGGGATATTGCCGAACATAGGATTCCGATTAAGCCGGGTTTCAAACCTGAAATGAGAAGCTTCGACGAATGAGAACATAATGGGCTCTAAAGATTAAGGAAGAAGTGGACAAGCAATTTAAAGCGGGTTCATCAAAGTTTCCGAGTATTACATTGGGTAGCTAACATAGTACCCGTACCCAAAAAGGATGGGAGAATCCGTGTTTGCGTCGACTTTAGGGACTTGAACAAAGCGAGTCCAAAAGATGACTTTCCTCTACCTCACATTGACATATTAGTGGACAATACTGCCGACCACGCATTACTATCCTTCATGGATGTATATGCGGGTTATAACCAGATCAAGATGGCCGTGGAAGATATGCATAAGACCGCATTTGTCACCCAATGGGGAACCTATTGCTATACAGTAATGCCGTTCGGATTGATCAACGCCGGAGCTACGTACCAACGCACCGCAACTACACTCCTACATGACATGATGCACAAAGAAGTTGAGGTATACGTAGATGACATGATCGTCAAATCCAAGGAAAGAGAGGGACATATTGCGAACCTTCGCAAGTTCTTCGCAAGGCTACGAAAGTACAACATGAGACTCAATCCTCAGAAATGCACATTTGGGGTAACATCTGGCAAACTCCTAGGATACGTCGTTAGCCAACGGGGTATAGAAATAGATCCTTCCAAAATCAAAGCTCTGATCGAAATGCCACAACCTCAAACAGAAAAAGAAGTCGAGGAGGATTCTGGGAAAAGTACGACATAAGTCGATTTATATCGAAACTTACGATGATTTGTGAGCCTATCTTCAAGAAACTCAAGAAAACAGACCACACCATGTGGGATGATGATTGTCAAAAGGCGTTTGACCGAATCAAAGAAATATTGGCTAAACCACCAGTGCTCATGCCGCCACAACGAGATCAACCTCTTGGTTTATATCTCACAGTAACTGAAACCGCCATGGGTGCCATGCTAGCTCAAAGCGTAGGAAGTGAAGAAAGAGCTATCTACTATCTTAGCAAGAAGTTCTTGGAGTACGAGTGCAAATACTCACAACTCGAAAAGACATGCCTCGCTCTTGTGTGGGCAACAAAGAAGCTACGCCATTACATGCTTAGCTACTCCGTCAAGATATACTCCAAAATGGATCCAGTCAAATACCTCTTCGAGAAACCCGTTCTCAACGGATGTCTGGCAAGGTGGACTCTGATGCTCTCAGAATTCGACCTTAAATACGTACCACTGAAAGTTATAAAAGGTCGCGCCGTCGCCGAATTCTTCGCAGAAAATCCTATCAACGACGCACAAACCATAGATACTTGGTCATTTCCCAACGAGGATATACTTCAAACTGACGTAGACTCCTGGGACCTATACTTTGATGGAGCATCAAACTTAAGAGTATTCAGAATAGGAGTGTTGCTCATTTCTCCTGAAGGTGAGCATACACCAATTGCTGTCAAACTCGACTTCGAGGTGACAAACAATGCTGCAGAATATGAAGCCTGTCTCATTGGGCTACAAGCGGCAGTAAGCTTAGGCATCAAAAACCTCCGAGTACATGGGGATTCATCACTGATAATTAACCAAGTTACAGGATCTTGGAAAATCCGAAGCGAAAGCCTCGCACCCTATCAGGCTAGGATAGACCAAGTCGCTCAATTCTTTGATCACGTAACCTACCTACACCTACCTCGGGAGGAAAATCAAATTGCAGACGCTCTTGGGAAACTTGCATCTTTGATAAATATGCCAGATCACATGATGGAAATGCCTTTGTGCATCGAACGACGGTCAGAGCCGGCTTATGTCCACCAAATCACCGATGAAGAGGAAATCGCACAGGAGCCCTGGTTCCAAGCAATCCTGAATTTTAAGCTTAATCCACCGGATATGGACAAGAGGGGACAACGTGATATACGCCTATTAGCTTCCCAATACGTTCTCATGCAAGGAGAATTATACAAAAGAACACCTCTTGCTGTAGTCCTACGTTGCCTTGATCATTCACAGGCACGAAAGGTGATGGAAGAAGTCCACGACGGAGAATGCGGTCCTCACATGAGTGGGCCTATGATGGCAAATAAAATCACACGTCTGGGATATTATTGGACCACAATGGAATCCGATTGCATCAAATACGTAAGACATTGCCACAATTGTCAAATCTTCGGGAATGTACAACATGTCCCTCCTTCACTGCTCTACACAATGACATCTCCTTGGCCATTTTCTGCATGGGGAATTGACATAATCGGAAAGATAACCCCAACTGGAACAGGAGGTCACTGTTTCATTCTAGTAGCAATTGACTATTTCACCAAATGGGTAGAAGCGGCTTCCTACACTAGTCTTACGGCTAAAAATGTGGCAAAATTCATACAAAACAACATCATCTGTCGATATGGTTGCCCACATGAGATCATTAGCGATAACGGGTCACACTTCCAAGCTGAAACCGAGCAATTGCTAGCCAAATACAAGATTAAGCATCACCACTCTTCGCCCTATAGACCACAGACTAACGGCGCGGTAGAGGCGGCAAACAAGAATGTTGTCACGATTCTCAAGAAAATGATCGACAACTATAGAGATTGGCCAAGCAAGATACCCTTTGCCTTATGGGGGTATCGTACATCTGTCAGGACGCCCACTGGGGCTACTCCTTTCTATTTGACCTACGGCATGGAAGCCGTATGATGGTCTCAAGTTAAACCTCGCAAGTGCACGATTTTATCGTTGTACACTTAAAAGGGTCGATCCCACAAGGAGTAGGTGGAGTACTAATCGTTCTAATTCACCGGTTTAGCTAAGTCGATAAATAACAAAGAGGGTAGTAACAAACTAGCGCTAAACTATCAAATTTAAAGACAAACAACAAGATAAGGTAAAAACAAGCTAAAGATAAAGGATGGATCAAATAAAGAGAAGGACTAGAACTCGGTCCGACCATAAACATAGAGTAATTCCACATACTAATCATCTCGGCTAATCAAAAGGGGTAGAAAGGTAAGGGGGAGATGGCTCTAATTCGCCTAGAACCTCCCTTCCGGTCTCGCACTAAGACACTAGCTACTCCGACTAACCCCCCTCCCGGGTTCGAAAGTCGGTATCCCTAACTCAAAACCCGACAACCCCAAGAACATGCATTTTCCCAAGGAGGTCGAGTGAATGGTCAAGGTCATTAAGCCCTCATCATATTCCGGGTCATCCCACTCCCCCTTCCGGAGGTCGATTTCAAACGCTAGCCTAGAGGCACCCTCCCTCGGTTCTCCCTTCCGGTCTCAACCTTAGTTGGTGACAAGGGTCGGTCCCCAAATATTCGACTAACAACCTAACCAACTTCCGTTGGTGGACAAGGGTCAAAAGCCGACACTACCCGGAAACCAGACCATAAGCATGAAAATTCCCCTAGACTACCCTAACCAATTTTCCCCACAAATTAGCCTTGGTGACAATTAGTTAGTGAAATTACCCATATCGGGTCAAACCGAGTCCTAGAAGGAGACTACTCACTAACCATGGTCCTAATTGCAAAATAAACAATAAAGATGTAAACTTTGGTCACAAACATGGTGAGGAGATGAATCTTACCACTAAGCATGCAACAAATCAACAATAATTAAGAGAAGAAGAGATTATTTCTAATAACAAGGTTAACTAATCTAAAAGGCACAATCTTTAACCAAATCAACTCAAAGATTAAGTCTTTGAGGACAACTATCCAAGGATGAACAAATGAAAGAGAATCAAAGCAAAGAGGAACAATGAAAGGATGAACAATGATGAAAATAACAACAACAAACAAACAAAACCAACAATTTTAACATAAACAATCAAACAAACATAAAAGAAGAACAAAATGTAAACAAATGAAAATAGGGAGAGAATTAATACCAACAAAATAGTGAAAGAGGAATTTGGATAGAAATAATAAAGAAGGAAATCCTTCAATCTTCTTACAAACCCAAATTCAATCACTAATTGATTGAAGAACTTCTCTAATTAAGGAAAGATTAACAAAGAGATTAACAAAGTTTTAAGCTTGAAAGGGTAAATATTCTGGATCTAGGGTTGTGTCAACAAAGGGGTTTAAGAGAGGGTATTTATAGGTTTCACAAGCATTAGGATAGATTTTGGAATGGGCTTCTGAAACACGTACTCGCATTCCCGGTCGGTCAACCGGCTGCCGGTCATTTGACCGGCTGGGAGTTTCCTGGATTTTGAATTAACGTTTTGAAGTTATCAGGTATGTTTGGCCGGTCAAAAACTACTTGGTCCCGACCGGCCGGGGACACCTTTGACTTTAAACTTGACTTTTGGCTTTTGGAGGGACTCCCAGCCGCTAGCCATCACGGCATTTGACCTACTGGGAGATTCCTCTGAACTTTCTTCATTTCTCGTATTTCTTAAGCTCATATGTCTTCCCAGTGGCTAGCTAGCCGCCGCCACCGGTGGGATGCTTCTTCCATACTTCTTCCTTCATTTCCATGTATATGTACTCCCAGCCGGCTAGCCGGCTGCCGGCCTACCGGCTGAGGATACTCCTCAGCATCATTCCCTTCATCTTTCATGCATAGCTTAGAAATCCCGTCTTTCTAGCTTCGTTTTGCCCGTTCCCGCCTCAATTTCTGCAAGGGGGCCACAGTGTCATAGTAAAGGGAATCGGGACAAGAAACGAGAGTAAAGGGGGTACAAAACCGCCTAAAATGGGGTCGAATATGCATGAAAATAGAGGGAAAAAGAGTGCAAAATGGTCCTATATCAAACCTCCCCACACTTGAACCTTACTCGTCCCCGAGTAAGTCCTCAACCAATTGCACAAAGCATTATTATGATAGATATGGAGAGTGGATGCACAATATAAGCATCACTCAACTAAACTACTACTTAAGTCGATCGAGTATTAGCGCACTCAACGCCCCTTCAACTCACAATTTGACACCCATGAGGGGAGAGTGCCCTATTGCAAGGCAAGTTGGGTCTTGCTACAAAACTTTTGACACATTCATCATGAAAGCACGTAATCAACAAATAGAATGCATCTAACAAAATGATCCACTTTCCTCATCTAAGTGGTCGGATTTTTCAAACAATAAAACATGGTCTCAGTCGGGAGTACCGTCTCAGAAGTGCCAATTGAGGTGCCAACCCCCTAATTGTGACAAAAGCAACCCTTGTGTGACCAATGCTCAAGAAACTAATTCAAGAGCGGGGAAAGGGAAGAAAGGGCAAGTCCGCCGAGAATTACAAAACCGACACAAGATTCAACCAAAGGACCCATGACTAAGGAGACCAAGGCAACGACATCCTCACGGTTTTCACTCGTCACTCAATGAAAGAACAAGGTGATTTTTGTGACAAAAAGTAACCAAAATCACTCAACTAACTCGACTAGCGAAAACGTGCCCGCAATCTAATGTATAACACCGTCCTATGTCCAATGAAATGCAAACAATGGGAAAATGCACAAAACATGAAGCAAGGGTTACAACGGGGCTAAGGAGAAGGTCGAAACGGGATTGGTGCAAGCACCGTTTGGACATGTGGAGCTCAAATCAAGAATCGTCGACACATCACATCCCATCTCTTATTACAACACATGAGACACGTCTATGCCCTAACATAGCATTGATGACCAAAACTATGCAAAAAATGCATAAACCCAACTCAAGTAGGAAAAATTTGATAAAACTCCTTTTATTTCAACAAATGGTAACGTCTACACCATAACAACGACTCGGTTTCCAAGCCATGCAAAAAATGTGTAAACCCGACTCATCTTTGGAAAAACATCAATTTGCCCCTTTTTATTTAACAACGGCTTTTTCTACCCCATTTATTGATGAGGAGGGGTGTTGCTTTGCCCTTTTTCTTTTCTTTATAACGTATATACAACTTGACCTACTATTTTTGATTTTTCACGACATTTTCACTTTTCTATTTTGCTTTTTCATTACAATTTACAACCTCTTATTATTTTTTATACAAAACCAATTTCACATTGAAATCCGACCCAAGTGGACGTGCAAGCCATCCACCATTACGACCCAAATCACCTCCTACAACACAACTACAAAAACCGACCAATTCTTGATTAAGGAAGGGTGGTTATGGGAATGTAGCTATTTTCAGTGGGTTTGCCAAATGAAAAGGCTAAGCTCAAAGGGGGTGAATCAAAAAGGGAAACGATGTACGGGAGAAAACAAGGCTATTTGGCTATGTGAGGTTCATAAAAACTATTTTTTTTTTTTTTTTGTATCATGTGCACAAAAATGCAATGCAATTTCACGGTCTAAGGACGATGCGACACACTTATGCGTAATGATGTGACACGCCTCGCGAGGAGACCTACTCTCGAACCTAGATGAGGGCGGGGTATGAATGTACCCACCCTAGGAGGCTCTACCCTTACCTTTGAGTAGCTAAGTCGAGCCAAAGGTCTAGTCTACGGCCCTAGGTCTCACAAGCTCGGTCTAGACTCATTGGTCAAGCCCTCCTTCCTCGGCTAACTAAGAGGCCACGGGCGCGAGTCACGAGGAGGGGAAAGGCACAATTGGGCACATTAGTTCATCATGGGGGTACTTGGTTCCCTTCCTTTGACCATGTTCTTCCTTAAAAATTTATTCACAAACTCAGTGCAAAAAGAAAGAAATGCAACAAGTATTTACATGTGAACAAATGCATGCGGAAATTTAAACAAACATGAAATAAAACGTGCAACAAGTTGGCTAAACCTAGCAGCACATTAACACCAATGATCCAAACGGTCTCCCAAGGAGACACCCAAAGCAACAAAATTCCCATTCTCCTTCAAAATATCCAAGATACCAAAAAGAAAGAATAGTAAAAGGAGCAAGAGATAGGAAGGATTATACCAAGCGGTCTTCTAGCTCCTTTTTGCCTCAAGTGGTCAATGTGCCATGCCAAAGGTTAGACAAAACATATATATACAATGCAATTTTTTTGAATTTTTCAGAAATTTTTCAATTTTTGAGGCATTTTCTCTAATTTATAAACATTTACAATTATAAACAAATATTCACAAGAGTGGATATTTCCCTCCCCACACTTGAAATGTACATTGTCCTCAATGGACAAAAGCATAGAGAGTGAATAAGAAAAAGAAAGGAACATATTTTTTGGTTTTTGATTTTTCAAAGGTAAAATAACATATTTTTGTGATTTTTGTTTTGAAAAATTAAAAAGACATATTTTTGGTGATTTTTGAACTAAGAACTCCCTCCCCACACTTATTTATTTACATTATTTCCAAATTGAAATAAATGTGTGGAGGGAATTCAAATTAAAAGACATGTTTTTGTTTTTTTTTTAGGCCCTCCCTACACTTATTTATAGACATGGGAGGGCACTTTAGTGAAATAAAATAACATGTTTTTGGTGGTTTTTGTTTTTTTTCAATTTTTAGTTGGTTTTTATTTTGAAAATGCAATGCATGCTCTATTCTATATGCAAAATTTAAATGACAATGCAAGTTATGCTAAGTGAATGCAATTACTACATGTGACAATATATTACAAAATTGAAATCTAATGCAATCCTAAATGATGCAACTAAATGAATTATCAACTAAATGCATGCGAAAAATTTAAACATGAATGAGGAATTTGGATAAAAGGGAGAGATCGTACTTGTCATTTGGATTGAATAAGGGGAAGAAGAAGTGGAGCCCTCATTACTGGGCTCTACTCAAAGTCATCATCACCATCACCGTCTCCATCATCATCATTACCATCACCATCACCTTGAATTGCCCCGAACTCGGACTCACGGATGAAATCGTCCGTGTTCAAGTGGACATCCGAGCTAAAATCCTCCATGGCTGAGCTTATACCAACAAACATCTCCGGGTGCCCTCCGGCACCACTAGACCCGCCCTCTTGGAAGATTGAAGGGGCACCCCCGAACCACCTCGCGTCATGTCCCTCCCCTTGGGTGGTAGGCGGGGTGGGAAAGACCGGGGCGCTAAAGTAGTCGGGCCGCAAGTTAATATCTCCGTAGCGGAAGGTCCCATCTTCCGGATGTCCGCCATCCGGGAATAAATAGTAAGAGGGGTGAAGGCCGGAGGGGTGCTTGTATTGGTTCCTCATACAATCATCATAGACCGGGAATTGACCAAGAGAATGGTCATAGTAAATCCGGTCAAGTCGTTGTTGAAGCCCATGCCGCTCACTTGCGGCGTTTGTCATATGAATCTTCATCTCCTCCATGAAGGAAATGAGGTCGGCATGGAGAGGGGGCGATTGTTGTTGTTGGTGACTGGAGGACCCCTCTCCTTGTTGGAAGGGCCCGGGGACAAAAGGAGTAGACGGTGTGGCATACCGCAAGGTAGACCTTGCGGGAATGATGGGTCGGCCACGAGTATACCGAAGATTTGGGTTAATTTGCTGGGGGATAGAGGGGTCTTCAAGATTTTCAATCTCAAGCAAATAATACTCCTGGTTTGGCACTACCTTCATCTTGTCGGGGTTGGGAAGAGGGATAGAATTTCGATCAACTCCATCCACCCGAATTTGCCAATAGTCTAGGCCATCATTCGGGTTGGTCTTCAACCAACCGAGGTTGTGGTGGTTATAGCTCTTGATAAACATCGTATCACCAATCATATAACGCATGCCACTTAAGTTGACTCTCCGGTTAAGCCGCTTAATCAAGTGGGTGATGAGTCCACCCACGACAACGGCCGTAGAAGAGGCCAGAGAATTGCTAAGCCTTTGTAATGTGAGGGCCAAATGGTGGGCAATGTCAATTTTGAAGGTAGTTGGGTTGGAACGAAGGTAAGAGCCGAGAATTTCCAATTCCTCCGTTCGGAAATTATGATTTTCCTCTCGGCCAAAGATGGTCCAACCCATGTACCGATGCCAAACCCGAATAGCCGCATTATGGACGGTATTTGCGGCTCTCTTGACCCCCTTGATATCATCCAAACCCGAAATAGCTTTCCATAAGGCCCCATGGTCAAAGGTCTCGGGTGCCTTATGTGGTGGGCTTGTGTCAAGCCCGAAATGGGATGCAAAGGTCGGGAGGGTCAAGGAGTAGTCCTTGTTCATCAATCGGAAGTGCAAAAAGGCTACCTTTTGGGTTTGGCGATGCTTGTCAAGACGGAGGGAGATCAAAAACTCCCATGTAAGACGGGCATAGGTCCGCTCATGAATCGCATACATCATTTTCATTCCCACCCCATCAAATAATTCAAGAGTAACTTGATCTAGCCCTAATTCCCGCATGGATTGTCGATCAATAAATCGGGTAGGGGCAATAGGGCGTTTCTTGAATAAGACAAACTTACCTTTCATGGTGATTGAAGTGAATTGGATATCCGGGAAGTCGGGATCGGAGCTCATGTCGGTCGCCGCCGCCGCTACCGCCTCCGCCTGCTGAAGTGCCAAGTCCCCCCTTCTCACTCTTTTCTTTGGGGCCATTTTTGTGATTTTTATGGTGGGTGAAGGGTTAGGAAGGAGGTTGAGGTGGTTTTTGATGGTGGTAGGGTGGTGGTAGGGTGGTCGTTGGTGGTTGAGGTGAGGTGGGTGTAGTGGAGGTAGGGTTAAGAGTGAGAGATGAGAGAAGGGAAGAGTCGAAAAAAATGAGTTAAGTTTGGGTGAAATTGTGTTAAAAACACGATCAGAGTGCTCCCAGCCGGTCAGGAGACCGGCCGCCGGTCACCCGGCTGGGAGTTCGGGTAATTTTCAAAAATTTCAAAAAGGTATCAGAAGACTCCCAGCCGGTCAGAAAACCGGCCGCCGGTCACCCGGCTGGGAGGTCACCCAATCCCCATTTTCTTCATATATGCATTCCCGGTGGGTGGACCGCTGCCGGCTCGCACCGGGACTTCTCTCAAGGGTGAAATTTGACAAAAAAACCAAATACACGTACTCCCAGCCGGTGGACCGGCTGCCGGCCAGCCGGCTGGGACTTCCCTTCAATCCAATTTGAAACACTTCTCCAAGTATACGCACTCCCAGCCGGTGGACCGGCTGCCGGCCTGCCGGCTGGGACTCCCCTTCCTTATAGATTCTCAAAAATTCCTATGATTTTACAGAAACTTCCCAGCCGGTCAGGAGACCGGCCGCCGGTCACCCGGGTGGGAATACACTCCTTCACACTTTCTCCAATATACCCTTATTCCAATTCCCATCATCTATTGGCCTCGATTCTCGTGTTTTCGACTTTCAAACCCGACTCGGGACGTCGGATAAAGGCCAATAAATGGTCAAACGCTTGTTCATCAAATAAAAACCCCAAATCTTCAACAATCATGACCGACAACAATCAAATTGACAAGTAGTATCCATCCAAAATTCCTCAAATTCTACCTAAATGCAAGGTATATACAAAGTTGCATGGGTTGCCTCCCATGTAGCGCCCTTGTTTTACGTCGTAGGCTCGACCAAGTAAACAAGCCAACAATTTTTCATGATGAGGACGGAAAAGAATCTTAACTCACTAGAAAGGTTTCAAGGATTTTCATTTCCTTTTGGACGGGATTGCCAACATGATAATGCTTTAGTCTTTGACCATTCACTTTAAAAGTCCGGTCTCCTTGGCTTATTTCCACCGCCCCATGAGGGAAAGATCGGACCACGGTGAAGGGTCCGGTCCACTTCGACCTCAATTTTCCGGAAAAGAATTTCAAACGGGTATCGTATAGGAGAACCAATTCACCCTCCTTGAACTCCCTTCTCATTATGCGCTTGTCATGAAATCTTTTCGTCCTTTCCTTGTACAACTTAGCATTCTCATAGGCTTCTAGCCTAAATTCTTCCAATTCATTCAAGTCAAGAGTCTCTTCTCACCGGCTGTTTTCAAGTCATAGTTGAGATGCTTGATGGCCCAATACGCCTTGTGTTCAAGTTCAACCGGCAAATGACAAGCCTTGCCATACACCAATCGGAATGGTGAGGTATCGATCGGTGTTTTGAAGGCCGTCCGGTAAGCCCACAAAGCATCATCAATTTTCAAGGACCAATCTTTTCTTGATTTGTTCACGGTTCTTTCGAGTATAGTCTTCAACTCTCGGTTGGAAATCTCGGCTTGCCCATTAGCTTGAGGATGGTAGGCAAGACTCTTCCTTTGTTGCACTCCATACTTTTTCAACAAAGCTTCCAATGCTCTCTCTCCGAAATGAGTACCACGATCGCTAATGAGGACTCTCGGGACCCCAAACCTTGGGAAGATGACCTTTTGAAGTAGCTTGATCACTTCCTTAGCATCACAAGTCTTGGTTGGGATCGCCTCAACCCATTTGCTTACATAGTCGACCGCCACAAGTATGTACTCATTTCCGAATGATGATGGGAAGGGACCTTGATAATCTATCCCCCACACATCAAAGAGCTCAACCTCAAGCATGAAATTCATCGGCATTTCATGTTTCCTTGTGATATTTCCACTCCTTTGACATTTGTCACATCCTTTAACATAAAAGGCAACGTCACGGAATAGAGAGGGCCAAAAGAAACCGCATTGAAGTACTTTAGCGGCCGTTTTCTTTGAACTTGCATGGCCACCACAAGGTAAGTCATGGCAATGGCTCATTATGGAGGTAGCTTCCTCTCTTGGAACACACCTTCTTATCATCCCATCGGCACAAGACTTATACAAACATGGGTCATCCCAATAATAGTGCTTCACATCATGAAATAACTTCTTCTTTTTGTGATAGTCATAATCATGTGGTATTATCCCGGAGACCAAATAATTGACAATATCCGCATACCACGGTGCTTCACCCAAACTTAGGGACAACAAGTGGTCATCGGGCAAATAATCATTGATAGGGAGCCCATTGTCGACATTGAGGTTGATTAGCCGGGATAAATGATCGGCCACCACATTTTCAACTCCCTTCTTATCCCTAATCTCCATGTCAAACTCTTGGAGAAGTAATATCCACCTAATCAATCGAGGCTTGGACTCCTTCTTGATGAGCAAGTGTCTCAAAGCAACATGATCGGTGAACACTATAACCTTAGCTCCCACTAAATAGGTTCGGAACTTCTCCATTGCAAAGACCACGGCCAAGAGCTCCTTTTCCGTTGTTGAGTAATTTGTTTGAGCATCATCAAGAGTTTTGCTCGCATAATGAATTGCATGCACCTTCCCATCCTTCCTTTGGCCTAAAACCGCGCCCAAGGCATGATCGCTCGCATCACACATTAACTCAAACGGCAAGCTCCAATCCGGAGGTTGTATAATAGGAGCACTTGTCAAAGCTTCCTTTAACCTATTGAAAGCATCAAGACAACGGTTAGAGAAACAAAAGGAGTATCTTTGTCTAACAACTCGGTCAAAGGTCTCGCAATCTTAGAGAAGTCCTTGATGAAGCGGCGATAAAAGCCCGCATGTCCAAAGAAGCTTCTCACCCCCTTATCATTGGTGGGAGGCGGGAGACTAGCAATGACCTCTATCTTAGCCTTATCAACTTCAATTCCTCGGTTGGACACTATGTGTCCCAACACAACACCTTCTTGCACCATGAAATGGCACTTTTCCCAATTGAGTACAAGGTTAGACTCTTGACATTTACTCAAAACTTTCTCCAGATTCATCAAACAATTTTCAAAACTTTTCCCAACAACCGAGAAATCATCCATGAAAACTTCCATTTCTTGTTCAATGAAATCGGAAAAAATTGACATCATAGCTCTTTGAAAGGTAGAGGGAGCATTACATAGCCCAAACGGCATCCTCCTATATGCATAGGTGCCGAATGGGCAAGTAAAGATGGTCTTTTCTTGGTCGCTTGGATGGATGGAGATTTGTAAAAATCCCGAATAGCCATCCAAGAAGCAAAAATAGTTGTGTTGAGCTAATCTTTCTAGCATTTGATCCATGA
Source organism: Silene latifolia (assembly GCF_048544455.1). NCBI lineage: Eukaryota > Viridiplantae > Streptophyta > Magnoliopsida > Caryophyllales > Caryophyllaceae > Silene > Silene latifolia. The sequence continues at coordinate 141,822,970 of NC_133528.1, read as the reverse complement.
ACGGTAAAGGAAAGTGATCCTTCCGGGTGGATTTGTTCAACTTCCTATAGTCCACGCACATTCTCCACCCGGTTACCGTCCTTGTAGGAATCAATTCATTCTTGTCATTTCGCACTACCGTCATGCCTCCTTTTTTGGGGACTACATGAACCGGGCTTACCCACCTACTATCCGAAATAGGATAGATAATGCCCGCGTCAAGTAGCTTAAGGACTTCTTTCCTTACAACCTCTTTCATGATGGGATTAAGCCTTCTTTGTGCCTCTATTGAGGACGCGTCCTCATTTTCAAGAAGAATTTTATGAGTACACAAAGAGGGACTAATCCCCTTGAGGTCACCAATAGTGTACCCAAGGACACCCTTGAACCTTTTGAGCAAAGAAATGAGTTTTGAGGTTTGGGTGTCATCAAGTGCACTATTGATGATGACGGGAAAAGTGGAATTATCTCCTAGAAATTCATACTTCAAAGAAGAGGGAAGAGGTTTAAGTTCAACCGTAGGAGGAGGCGTGGAACTCTCCTCCTTCTTACCGACTTCCAACACTTCAAATTTGGGAGCTTGTTCATGAATAGGAGCCGAATCCAACATCCACACGTATGCAAGAGTCTCAATATCTTTGTCATCGACCTCATACCCACTAACAAGACAAGTCTCCAAAGGATCCATAGAGTAAGCTTTTGGGTCATGCTCCTCCATGGGATTCTCAAGAATGACAATAATGCAACAAGTGTCACCGAGAGATGGAGCTTCCATGGACTTGTGGAGTTCAAATTCCACCCTATCCTCACCCACTTGCAAAGATAGTTTCCCACTCTTTACGTCGATCATAGCTCCCTCGGTGGCAAGACAAGGTCGCCCCAAAATAATTGGCACATTGTAATCCTCGGGCATATCCATAACAAAGAAATCACAAGGTATGACAAGCTTCCCAACTACCAAGGGTACATCTTCAATTACACCTATGGGAAATTTAACCGACCGATCGGCAAGTTGAAGTGAAACTCTAGTAGGTTTCAAATCTCCCAAATCAAGCCTCTTGAATATTGAAAGTGGCATGAGGCTCACACTAGCCCCCAAATCACACAAAGCTCTTTTAATAGCCACCCCTTGGATAGAACAAGGGATAGAAAAGCTCCCCGGATCTTCTAGCTTGTTAGGAAGCTTGTTTGTGTGAGTGAGTATAGCACTATATTCCTTAGAGAGGTTGATGGTTTGCACCTCTCCATTCTTGTTCTTCAAAGTGACAAGTTCCTTAAGAAATTTGCCATAAGATGGAATTTCGGTAATCATGTCAAGGAAGGGAATCGTGACATTCATTCCCTTCAAGATCTCCACAAACTTCTCATATTTCTTTTCAATTCTAGGCTTTGCAAGCCTTTGTGGAAAGGGTACCGGTGCTACATACTCCCTTGGTGGTGGAACACATTCTTTGGCCTTAGTTGCAATAGGCTCATCTTGCTTTGGAGGGTCAACCATCTCCACCTCCTTAGACTTCTCCACCATAATCTCATCTTCTTGCACAACTTCAACCGGGTGCTCTTTCACTACTTCACTTGACACCCTCTTCCTCTTCCACTTAGGAGATTTCTCAACCTCCTCCAATTGCTTACCACTCCTCAAAAACACCGCATTCATCTCCCTTGGGTTAACCGTATTACCCGGAAACTTCCCCGGATTTTGAGCCAATTGACTCAATTGTTGAGAAATTTGGGCCACATGAGTTTCCGTAGCCTTTTGTGATGCCCGTATTTCATCATTCACCCGGTTTTGTGAGGCAATGTGGTTATCAAGCTTTGAGTCGGATTTTTGATTTGCAATAACCAATTGTTCAAAAGCTTGTTCCCAAGATGGTTTTTGAGGGGTTTGGAAGTTTTGGTTTTGTGGTTGGAAATTTTGGGTTTGTTGTTGATTGAAATTTTGCCCCTTGAAACCCCCAAATGGTTGTTGGCTTTGGGTGATGAATTGTTTCCCTTGGAAACCGGGTGGAATTTGTCTTTGGAATTGAGAGTTTTGATTGAACCTTGGTTGTTGTTGAGGTTGGGAAGTGGTGGGATTTTGAATGTTTTGTGAAGCATAAGACAAGAAAGGGTGAGTTCTTTTTCCATTGACAAATTGGTTGTTGTTATTATTGTTGAACCCTTGTCTTGCACTTGTGGACTCCCAAATTCCATTTACTTGCTCATAGCATTCCTCACCTACGGGTGCAATCAAGGGACACCCAATGGGAGTGTGCCCTTGTTCACCACACAACTCACACGACAAGACTTGCCTCATATCGGACCCCTTAGGTTTTGAATTTAGCAAAGCAACTTGTTGGGTGAGTTCATCTAGCATACCCTTAACTTCCACATTCAAAACCGAATTAGAATCCTTGCTCTTGCCTTTCCTCATTTGCCTATCACTTCCCCATTCCATAGTTCTTAAGGCCATCTCCTCAATTAGTTCCTTTGCCGCTTTATGCCCCAAAATGTCTAAGGCACCTTTCCCCGATCCCGCATCCAATGAAAGCCTAAGGTCTTGAGTCAACCCTTTGTAGAAATTGTTCACTAGCTCGGCTTCGGAGATGCCATGGTGTGGGCATAACCGTTGGAGCTTCTTGTACCGTTCCCATGCCTCATATAAGGTCTCATCCTCTTCTTGAGTAAAGCTTTGTAATCCACTCTTGACTTTGGCCGTTCTTGAGGGTGGGAAATATTTGTTCAAAAATGCAGAAGCCAACTCATCCCATGTCTTGAAGGAATCCGGGTCACAATTCTTCAACCAATCCTTGGCCGAACCCCTAAGAGAACGGGGGAACAACCTAAGGCGAACCGCGTCATCGGAAACCCCATTTGATTTGTACATATCACAATTTTCAAGGAAATCATTTAGATGATCATTTGGGTTCTCCAAGGGACCTCCTCCAAATTGGTTGTCTTGAACAAGGTTGAGCAAGGCATTTTTAATCTCAAAGTTATTAGCTTGAATTCGTGGCCTTTGGATGCTTGGATTGACTATGTGCTTAGGAGCCATAGTGTCTCTTATCGGAACCGGTTCAACCATGGTGTTAGGCTCTTCTTCTAAAACCCCAAAAGGATTTTCAAACACTTCGGTAGCTTCTTGGCGATTAACTTCTTCAATCGGTGGAAAATCAAGTAAACCCCTTCTTCTTAGAGAATTAAGTCTTCTTGCCGTGGCTTCAATTTCGCGGTCAAGTTGATATATCGGTTGACCTCGTCTTAAATCGCCTACTCATGCAAAAGACCTAAGCACTTGAAAGAAAGGATTAGTAACAAAGGACTTAGTCTAAACTAGAACAAAAACGATTAATATCAAGCCGTACTCCCCGGCAACGGCGCCAAAAACTTGATGGTCTCAAGTTAAACCTCGCAAGTGCACGATTTTATCGTTGTACACTTAAAAGGGTCGATCCCACAAGGAGTAGGTGGAGTACTAATAGTTCTAATTCACCGGTTTAGCTAAGTCGATAAATAACAAAGAGGGTAGTAACAAACTAGCGCTAAACTATCAAATTTAAAGACAAACAACAAGATAAGGTAAAAACAAGCTAAAGATAAAGGATGGATCAAATAAAGAGAAGGACTAGAACTCGGTCCGACTATAAACATGAGTAATTCCGCATACTAATCGTCTCGGCTAATCAAAAGGGGTAGAAAGGTAAGGGGGAGATGGCTCTAATTCGCCTAGAACCTCCCTTCCGGTCTCGCACTAGGACACTAGCTACTCCGACTAACCCCCCTCCCGGGTTCGAAAGTCGGTATCCCTAACTCAAAACCCGACAACCCCAAGAACATGCATTTTCCCAAGGAGGTCGAGTGAATGGTCAAGGTCATTAAGCCCTCATCATATTCCGGGTCATCCCACTCCCCCTTCCGGAGGTCGATTTCAAACGCTAGCCTAGAGGCACCCTCCCTCGGTTCTCCCTTCCGGTCTCAACCTTAGTTGGTGACAAGGGTCGGTCCCCAAATATTCGACTAACAACCTAACCAACTTCCGTTGGTGGACAAGGGTCAAAAGCCGACACTACCCGGAAACCAAACCATAAGCATGAAAATTCCCCTAGACTACCCTAACCAATTTTCCCCACAAATTAGCCTTAGTGACAATTAGTTAGTGAAATTACCATATCGGGTCAAACCGAGTCCTAGAAGGAGACTACTCACTAACCATGGTCCTAATTGCAAAATAAACAATAAAGATGGAAACTTTGGTCACAAACATGGTGAGGAGATGAATCTTACCACTAAGCATGCAACAAATCAACAATAATTAAGAGAAGAAGAGATTATTTCTAATAACAAGGTTAACTAATCTAAAAGGCACAATCTTTAACCAAATCAACTCAAAGATTAAGTCTTTGAGGACAACTATCCAAGGATGAACAAATGAAAGAGAATCAAAGCAAAGAGGAACAATGAAAGGATGAACAATGATGAAAATAACAACAATAAACAAACAAAACCAACAATTTTAACATAAACAATCAAACAAACATAAAAGAAGAACAAAAACAAATGAAAATAGGGAGAGAATTAATACCAACAAAATAGTGAAAGAGGAATTTGGATAGAAATAATAAAGAAGGAAATCCTTCAATCTTCTTACAAACCCAAATTCAATCACTAATTGATTGAAGAACTTCTCTAATTAAGGAAAGATTAACAAAGAGATTAACAAAGTTTTAAGCTTGAAAGGGTAAATATTCTTGATCTAGGGTTGTGTCAACAAAGGGGTTTAAGAGAGGGTATTTATAGGTTCCACAAGGATTAGGATAGAATTTGGAATGGGCTTCTGAAACACGTACTCGCACTCCCGGCCGGTCAACCGGTTGCCGGTCATTTGACCGGCTGGGAGTTTCCTGGATTTTGAATTAACGTTTTGAAGTTATCAGGTATGCTTGGCCGGTCAACTGGCTGCCGGTCCCTGACCGGCTGGGACACCTTTGACTTTAAACTTGACTTTTGGCTTTTGGAGGGACTCCCAGCCGGCTAGCCGGCTGCCGGTCATTTGACCGGCTGGGAGATTCCTGTAACTTTCTTCATTTCTCGTATTTCTTAAGCTCATATGTCTTCCCAGCCGGCTAGCCGGCCGCCGGGCCACCGGCTGGGGATGCTTCTTCCATACTTCTTCCTTCATTTCCATGTATATGTACTCCCAGCCGGCTAGCCGGCTGCCGGCCTACCGGCTGAGGATACTCCTCAGCATCATTCCCTTCATCTTTCATGCATAGCTTAGAAATCCCGTCTTTCTAGCTTCGTTTCGCCCGTTCCCGCCTCAATTTGCAAAAGGGGGCCACAGTGTCATAGTAAAGGGAATCGGGACAAGAAACGAGAGTAAAGGGGGTACAAAACCGCCTCAAATGGGGTCGAATATGCATGAAAATAGAGGGAAAAAGAGTGCAAAATGGTCCTATATCAAACGTACAACCAGTCGAGCTAGAAATACCATCCCTGCGTATTCTACTAGAAAGTCAAATCCCGGAAGCCGATTGGAAAAAGGATAGATATGAAGAACTCATCCTCCTGGATGAACGTAGGCTACGCGCCTTACATAATGTCCAAACATATCAAGCACGTATCAAACGAGCTTTCAACAAAAGGGTTAGGCCAAGAAACATCAAAGAAGGAGACTTAGTACTCAAATCGGTTAGAGCTCTTTTACCTGTCGACCCAAGGGGAAAATTCAAACCTAATTGGGCCGGACCATTTCTAGTCAAATCCATACTCCCAGGGGGTGCGGTTAGACTCACAGACCTAGATGGGAATGAGTTTTCAAACCCCACAAACCTTGACCAACTGAAACGGTACTATGCCTAGCATAGGAACAAAAGACGCGCCTCGCGTAAACCCATGTGTCGCTCTTGTGGCACTAAATAAACGACCCCCCCCAAATGAAATAAGCTAATGTCATTTGTGCTCTTGCATTTTGAAGAAATTGTCATCCTCATATCATCAAATAAACTAAATTCGCACCTCCAGAGTAAGCAAAAGCTCATGCTTATTTTCTATGTTCATTACAAGCTCTTGCTTCGAACAATTATTCTTTTACATTTACTCGAACTACGCGCAAGGGTTTGATTTTGCTTTTCAAGTGAATACGTAGACAATCCTTCACGGGATTCAACCCACTATATCTAAAATGTAAATAGAAGGACATTTGCATTGCATTTGAAATTCGACAAGAATAATAAGTAGAAAATCTCAACGGTTTCATAACCATTTAACCTTTTTATTTCATTCATTTCCTAAATAATAATAGTACGTTACATAATAAAAATAGAATAGGCTAGGATTCTAAAAATCCCTCCTTTTTATTACAACAACGATAATAATAATAATCAAATAATAAATAAAGACTCGGGCTATTCCTCCATCTTCCCCTTGCCCTTGTCATTCTTGTCATATTTCTTGTCACGACCTCGAGCCGGACGCTCTTGCACCACTTCAGACCTAATCACCAACGGTCTTTCTCGAGGCCTGGCTCTTCCATTCTTGCCAACCACCATTTATGCGACAGGAGTAGTCTTTGATTTCTTCGAAGGATGAATGACTTGAAACCCGGCTTCTTCTTCTCCCTCTGTCAGATGCTTCTCCTTATCTTTCTCTCCCTCGCGCACCTTGTAATCAACAGGCTCGCGTTTCCTCAGCCTCTCGCGCTCTTCCGGAGTAGTAGCCTTTCTCCACCTCAGATAAGAATCCGACACCCACAAAGCATTGGCGAAGAAGCTCAAGAACCACATGTTTCTTTGGGCCCATTTAATAGCCCATTCCCTTCGGCTCTTGGTAGTAAGCGCCATAGCAGTCTGCGGGACGGTGTCAAGCCTCGGGATCGTCTGCTTCAGCCCAACTTGCCTCATCAATCTTTCCGGGAAGATGCATACCATAAACTCCAATCCAGGAATGCGCACGGACCTAGTGGGATCCAAAGAAGACACTCCAGTGATAGACTTGAGGTGCCACCACGGTACAACCCACCTAATCAACGGACCATCATCATTCTTCAGCTTGTTCTTCCAATAATCACAGACCTGGGTAAAGTCCACCATGTACAACCGCGTCCTCATCGCAATCGAACGAGCATGATAGGAAAGTGCATGAACTGGGGGCTCGATCAATCTGAGCCTTTCCATGAGCCAAACCTACGAAAAACGAAAAAAAAAACGAAAAAAAAAAAAAATCCAAACCCAACCTGCAAAATGACGGGACTCCCCAAGAACGGCAGATCGCGGTTGGATTTCCTATTATCCAAACCCAAAATAATCTCTCCTAAGCATAAGCAAGCTGGGCTCCTACGCAGCTCCATTTGCTCAATAAGGCCCAAAAGACGGGGATCACCTCTCAAATCTTCATCAACGTGTCCTTGGAAGACATACACATGCAACAAACAAAAGCCAAATGCCCTCCTCCTAGCAACATGAGAAACAGTAGGGTCGGCCCTGTTGATGAATCGGTCTACAAAATCCAACATTCTCACGCCTTTCGGGGTAACTAGACGATCCACCTCAAGTCTGGTCAGTCCAAGCAAGTCTCTAAATTTGCTCTTATACCCTTGTGAAGTGGAAGGAACGGCAGGTAAATGTTCGGGGTCCCACCCACCAATAGCAGCAATTTTTTCAGGAAATGGGCAAATGTCACCTCCTAGGAACGCGAAAACATGATAATTCGGGTCCCAATAGTCAAGGCAAGCATCCAAGAACGATTTTACAACCTTGATAAGTTTCAAACTCAACAAAGACCCAAGGTTATAAGCACCCATGTCATGCTTCTCCATATTCGAAAATTCGTTGGTCCATTCCTTCATGCGGATCTCCAAAGTATTCATAATGACAATTTTCTTTTGAAGATTTATTTTGAGAGTTTTATGTGAATAGACGAAGAAGAGACGGAAGATTTATGTGAATTAAAGCTCCATCGACGCTTCTATTTATACTATTCTCTGTTTCCAAAATCCGTCGAACGGACCGGCAGAACAGGCGCAGACCCTGGCCGCGCCTCTTTCAAAGGGACGCAGCTCATGCTGCGCCTCTTCCCCAGTCTCACTTCTGTGATTTCCGCGTTGGATCTTTCCTAATTCTATAACGAATGATTTCCTATTCCTACGGGGTTTTATTTTGGAAAAGAAGATTACCATGTTTCAGGTTTCCTAAATTCGCGGGCACGCATTTCGAGGCGACGTCGACACCTTCGCCATTTCATCACACTTAATTCATTTTTTTTTTTAGGAAATAACTTTCATCTTAATTCATTTTCTCTTTTAGGAAGTAATTTTCATTTTAATTCATTTTCCTTTTTGGGAAACAATTTTCATTTGTTTTCATTATTAACAAATTTCAGCATTTTTATTCACTTCAGTCTCTTAATTTCATTTCTACATTTTCTAACTTATAGATTTTTTCTTTTTTTTTAGGGGGTAACCCTCCTTACCGTCCGGTCATTTCCCGGCAAAATTTTTGCTTTTTTGTGTTCTTTTGAGTCTCATTTTGCGCTAATTAAGGCCATATGTATATAAAAATGTATGTTTTGCGTGATTTCTATGTAAATTTCGGCAGCACGACGGCGTAAACCGTTATCTACCAAACCTGTTCAGAACTAACCTGCAGATACAAGCAACACAACCCAGCAGCAAAGGCACTCAGGCCGTCGTATATACGCCAAACAAAGCAAATGTACAAGCAAACTGGGGGCTTGCGCCCCAAAAAAGGTAAAAAAAAGTTCAAAATCAGATGTCCAAATGTACAAGCCTACAAAACTACACAAAACTACTGCTGGGCGCCCTCCAACTCTGCAACCCTCGCCGCCAGAACGGCGATCTCGGCGTCCCGAACCTCGAGCTCCCTCAACAAGCGAGCTGTCTTCTCCCGAGACTGGGTCAACTCTCGCTCCAGCTCGCGGTCACCCTGTAAACAACAATAAATTGGCTCATGTCAATCGATTCGAGCAAAATTGAAAATAGAAAAATCAAAAATCAAAAAGAGAAATAGGTGTAAGGTTCATACCTGATGACCTCGACCACCGACGAGTGCCTCGACGGTAGTAGCTCGCAGCCGGTTGGCCACCCTCCATAATGCCACGAACCGGGACGGCGCGACCTGTATTTTCAAAGGAAATTCTCAGCAAATTGAACAAAATCAATCAAATGTGTTCCTACACGAAAGTTATACAAGTTAGAGACTCACCCTCCCGAATCGATGCCGCTATCGTCTAGGCCAAGATCCGTCACGCTACGTCAAAGTCACGCAGCTCGGAGATCGTCGTCTTCCCGGTCGCGTCAGTGTACTCGAGGGTCTCGGGGTACACTGGGGGCTCGATGCCCGCCGCCTCGACCTCCTGCAAAGACAAATAGCTCTCATTAATCGATGATCTTTCGTCGTAAATTCTCAAAATCAAATCAAGAAAAAGTAAAAGATACTCACCACTACTGGCCAGTACGCCAACCTCCCGTAGAAGAACGCCGAGTAGTCCTCGCCAGGAAGAAGAAGGTCGTCGCCACTGGCACCAGCCAAGTCCGCCTCCCTCTCAGCCTCAGAAAGTTCCCTAAACATCGTCCTGGGAGGATCGACGGGAACCGTCAACGCGTCCCGAGAGCACCGACGAGCCAAACGCTCGCCCAAGTACCACACAAGACCCATCGACGTCCTCAACAGCAGTCGACTTGGGCTCCTAGGTCGAAGGACCTCAGCCACGAAGGGAGGCGCTCCAGCATACTCCGCCCAAGGTCTGGGCACCCACTATGACAAGATAAGGCAAAGATCATTCCTATGATCAATTAAAGGCAAAGTATAAGAAGTATAAATGAATACAAATGGGATACTCACGCTGCTCAGCTGAAGAGCGTTCACGTCCCGCCGATACACGTTGTGAGAAGAACGCTTGCTCTTCGTCCGGCACATCACCCAATCCCTCACCACAGGATAGGCCATCTCCAGCGGCTCCGTCCTCTTGGGCGCGAGACTCGGGAAGTAGGAGTACACCCACGCCCGTAAGCGAAATAATCAATGACGATCTTTCGTGATTTGATAAAGAAAGGAATTTACTTTAGTCTAAAGGAAGGTTCGTACCTCCAACAGTAGTCCAGGTCCGACAGCACCTGGAGAAGTCCCCTTCTCCATCAACTCCAGATGAACCATGGCCCTCATGAAGCGGATGAGGACCGCAAAACCAGCAGTGACCCAGTCCCAACGTCCTAGGGAACTCAGGTCAGAAAGGAAGGGAAGAAGCTTCGTCGACAACCTCTCGCCCTTGCCTCCGAGGTAAATCGAAGACAGGAACCACCAAAGCCACAGACGAGCCCTCTGCTCAACTGTACAGGGAGGAGGAGCCGTCTCCCTCTCGTCAATCGTCACCAGCGTCGGGGTCTTCCCCGCAAAGTAGTCTCGAACGTAAGAACTGGGTATCAAACACGGCACTGCAACAGCCTTCGGCGACAAGTTCCAGCCGATCAATCTCCTCCTTCTCGACGGCCTCCTCCTCGTGAAACTCAGCAGCCATCACCGCAGCGGTGAAGGCCTGCTCTAAAGCCTCCTCAACAGTAGCGGTGTCTATCTCCATGGGAGCTCTCCCAGAAGTAGAAGCCTCATCACCTGCAACGTTAAAGCAAATTCAGGCCGCGTCATATGACGACGAGCCTTTGTTAAGGAGTTTTCGAGCCTTCAAAGCCCTGAAATCGCCCTTTCCTTGCCATCCTTGGCCATATTCCCATCAACCCGATCACTCATGTGATAAATTGGGTCAAGTCAAGTCCAATTCGAAGCCTAGTTCCGGGTTCAAGTCGAAATTCGGCAACATTTCGCTATAATAACGATTATGCCCTAGAAAGGTGTCCTGAAAAAGTTGTCACAAACCAAAATTCCGAGATGGTAGAAAGTTTGCCCATCACCCAGGGATCCCAAATATCAAATTTCATCGCAAATGGGCAATCCTAAGGCTATTTTCGAAGCAATTTACGGTTTAGTTGTAAAACCGTCTCAAATTTCACTCAAAGGCTCAAAACATGATGAAAATTCGAAACAAAGACATGGTTATGTTCCTAACAGTACCTACTATCCATTTCTAACATCAATTTGACAAAGCAAATTCATTTGGGGGAAAAGCCCCAAATTTTCGATCAAAAGGGTCGAAAACCCTAGATTTTGCGGCTCAAAATTCAACAAATGTAGAGGATTAATGCAAGATTGAGATACATACCTCGATTAGTCATGTTTAAAGCAAGCTTTTGAATCAAACCTTGGCGGAAATGGTGAAGATTTGAAAGAGAAATGAGTGATTTGTGTTTCGAATGCAAATGAATACAATCCCTCTGATTTTCGCGTTTTTACGCAGGAAAGCCAAATTGGGGAATAGACGCAGCAGGCGCTGCGCCTCTTCCAAGAGACGCAGCTCTTGCTGCGCCTCTTCCTTTTGTTCCCTCCATACAGATTTTCAAAAATTCGTTATAAGTTCGTTATTTGTGGGCCCATCTTTGGTGCGCCTCTTCCCCGATGCTATTTTACTCTTTTGGTCCGTTCGACGATTTTCTTTCGTTCCGGCTCCCATTTCCAAGCCAGCAGCAGACTGTTTACTCCTTCCAAGACCCGTTTTTGCTTGTCGCAAACGAGCATTTACTTATTCACAAGAATTCGACGCACGTTCATTATGTCTCAAGCGAGAGTAAGCGGATATACTTTCCCTCTCATGACAAGAAGAATAATTCCCCATGATGTCTCCAGCGAGAGTAAGCGGACGTACTGTCTCTCTCAAGACGTGAGGATTAACATCTGCCCAAACAGTGTTCCCTCCAGCAGTTCCCAGCCGTGTCCTGCTACTTGCAATATTTGCCCGAAGATTATCCAAACAGTTTTCCCTCCAGCAGTTCCCAGCCGTGTCCTGCTACTTGCAATATTTTCCCGAATATTATCCAAACAATTTTCCCTCCAGCAGTTCCCAGCCGTGTCCTGCTACTTGCAATATTTCTTGTTTCCCCGCGGAGTTCGACGAGGGTATCGTTCTCCAGAAGTTCCCAAACCCAAAGCCTTTTTTTCTTAGGTTCGTAAACCCGAAATTAGGACTTTTTTAACTATAGGATCCCAATCCTTTTAGGTCCATAAGCCTTCAAGTTCCCCAAACCAATAGAGTTCCTATACCCAACCTTCGGTTTACCCCTTAAGTTGAACTTACTTTAGGCCTCCTTCCCGTCAATGCTTTCCTTTAGGGCCCCATACCCTAGCACAATCCTTATGTAACTTTTAGGTCTCAACCTTAGCTCCTATGCACCTCCGGAAGCATCTCGAGGAAGAAGTCTCAGGTAGGGTCTTTTCTTATGGCTGGCGAACTTCCTTACGTAGTCTAATGGACTTTAAACGACCCTCCCCGATAGTCGACAGACTCTAAAATGTTCCCGACGACAGGTCCTTGGTTCAGACCCCTTGAACCGCCTCGCGTCGCCATAGTCGTCAGGTTGTAATCTTCGATTGACCTGATGGCTATACTTTGACTTTCGCCTTGTCCAAGCCTCAGTCAAAGTGGGGGCTCTGTAGATACCTCATTTCTGCACCTCCCGCAAACCACCCGGTGATGATTGGGCCGCATGTTTGATACGCGGAACGATTTGTGACAGTTCGTAAGATTATCGTCAAGTGATTGCTCAAATATTAATGTCTACCTCATGGTTGTCATCTACGTCCCGATACGGTCGTTTTGGCAGTAATTAGAGTACATTCGGAGTCCGGGCCTAAAACCGTCTCCATTTTCTGATAACCGTTAAATTCCGAGTCGGAATGTTCTGAAATGTTCCAGATATTTCTATTCCATATTTCACAAATTTTATCTTTTGGTAAATAAAATCCCGTAATATTCATATAAAATATTAAGGAAGATCGAATTATTTCCGTCCTACCATAACTCAAACGCGGAAATCTTTCTTCAGCAGGAGGAAACCTCCTGGGAATAGACGCAGCAGGTGCTGCGCCTCTTCCAAGAGACGCAGTGGCTGCTGCGCCTCTTCCCAGGTCCTTTTCTGCGTGTTTTTCGTATCATTTTCATATCTTTCCGAGATTCACTTCCAAAGAGTCTCCGAAACCCTAATTCCTTCACGTGATTAGTATAAATAGGAGCCTTCGCTCCTCATATTTCTCACGCGAGTGTCCGCCCTTCTCTTCTCCCTTTGCATTCTAGACTTTGTTCTTACTTATTGGCGCCTACGTGCTTGAACTTTCGACCACGTAAGCTCGGATCTTTCCGGGTACCAGCCTCTCTGTTGCATGACCGACCAATTTGACCAACTACACAATAATCAACTTAATTAATTAATCGTTGTCCTCTTACGAGGGCACTTTCTTTGCATTCGCATCGAGCATCACTAATCGATATCTTAGTCCTTCTCGTTTCGTCAACATGTAAGTCTGAGGGTGTAAATTCCCCTTTTATTTATTGTATTTTACTTTTTGTATCATCGCTTGTAAGGTTTATGTCGAAAATACCATTAAAACCGATTTCTAAAACCCTTTGTTAAAACCTGTTTTTTGCGGATTTCCAGTAGATAACCGTCGAGAAAGGACGCAGCAACTGCTGCGCCTCTTGAAGGAGCGCAGCTTCCGCCGCCTCTTCGTGAGGCTGCCGCAGTTCCTGCTTCCTTTCTTCTTCGTTCGTCCTCTGTTATTCGTCACGTTTCTTTCTTTTGTTTCGTTTGTTTGTTAATTATTCATCATCGTAGCATATAATTCACATGTATATTTATTATCATCATTAGCATGTTTTAATCATCACAAATTCGACTTAAATCCCTAATAATCCAATATTTGCGGGTTTTCGTCATTAAATTCAATTCCGGGTTGTAGAGATTCAATTTGTCCATATTGAGTTTATGGGATTCGTCTTTGATATAGTTTTCATCTGTTTATTCACATGTTCGTCGCGTATTTGTCATTAATCCGTCATATCTAGCATAATTAATTGATTTAATTTGTAGGACTCATTAATATTTTTCACTTCTATCATTATTCCATCATGTAATAATCCGTTTGCATCCGTCTCATTCATATTTTACTGTTTTCATGACCCATTCATATGTTAAATAATATGCTAATCACTTCCATCCGAGTAAATAATTTAATCGATCATTAAATTCACCAATTAACATTAACGGCTTGCAATTACGGCTTCACAGCCAGAACTGAGCCAAGGAACAGACGCAGCGTCTGCTGCGCTTATTCAAAGGACGCGGCTTCTCTTGCTGCTGTTCTGGTTGAGTTCGTCTCAACTCGTTCTGCCTTGACCTAGTTTAATTAACGTACATATTAACTAACTATTAATCGTATTATCACGCTAATTCCTGTTCGTTGATTTGTTTGTTTCTTTCTTTTATTCTTTTATTCGTTTTCTCAAATTATCAGTTTTGAAGGTATTTTCGACATAAATCGCCTATTCTATTGTAATTAATGTAATTTTCATTATTGTAATTTATAATTATTGTGTTTCTTTTATTGTTGGTATGTTTTCACATGTAATCAACCTTAATTCCAACTTTGACCCAATTGTGTGCTAAACTAATTGTCAACCGACTTAGCCTAATTTTTGCATGTTAGGATTAAAACTTGGATGTTGCATTGCATGCATATAGCCGACGATATATCGAGTACGAATAACTTCCCTAATCATTAGTAGAGGCCGCTATCGAGGCGGGCGGGATTAGGTGTTCGATCAAAAGATCTTCCTAATACGTACCCTCACCCCTTACTCCAGATATCTGTGAACACCCGTGTTCATTGGCATCCACGAGAGTCATTCTAGACATAGAATGCTAAGGGTAACGATTGCTTAGTGTTCATGTCACTACTTTGTGTCTTGACATGACACGAGGTATTCGAACGGTTCCAATTTCCCATAAAAATTGGTGGCGACTCCATACAAAAATGCAAACGCTTGTTTCGTTTTCACCAAGCGCCCCCGTGGGCGGCCCGCTGTCCACACACCCGCTCCTTTTGGACAACGGGGATTGAAGACTGAGCTGGAGTTGACGCCGTTGCCGCCGTAGACGTTGTCTTTGGCCTCCGGCGCGGCACGTTATCAGCAATCTGCGCTTGAGCTGCCGCCACATCTAGTGCCTTTAACTGCTGCTCCATAAGTTCGTGAGGCGCCGGTCTGCGATCACGTGGCTCGGCCTTAGGATGCAGCTCAACAACTCTCCCGTTCTCGTCAAGTCCCAACCTCTTGAGGACGGAGACAGAGCGATTCTGGCCAAATCGGTCAAAAGAAACGAAGGGGAGTTAAGCAAAAGAAATAAACCATGGTTCAAATACGAAAAAGTAAAAAGCAAGGGTGGGCCTCACACCGACCCCACTCACCCCGTTCGAGGGCCGGTATGAGGCCGACGTGGCAGAGCAGCTCATCCTGAAGAACGATCTGCGTCGGGGGCATCCATCCCTTCGGCGTGCCATCCTTTTCAGCCTCAAACAGCCTAATTGCCCGCGTTTTGTCCTCATTAAGATAGACCCTGCTGGCGTCTATCTTAATCTTACTCCGGGAGACATATTTGTCATGCTCCCCTTGGTTCTCACACCGCAAATTGACGTGGCTCTGAAAGGACCGGGGCAGCGAGTAGTCCTCCGGAACCTCAACGTATACCCACCGCCCCTTCCAGGTCCTTGCAAGACGTCGGCTTGAAACGGTGAAGGCTTGGCTCGGTCAGATATTGTACCACCCCGGGCCGCCTAGGGTAGTCTGCTTAAGATGGTGGAGCCGGCGGAAGAGGTTCACCGTTGGGGCCTCCCCTTTAAAAAGACATAACCATACAAAGCCGATAATCGTCCTGATGGCCAACGGATGCAGTTGAGCCACGGCGACATTCATGGCCTTAATTATGGCCACGACGTATTCATTAAGAGGAAACCAGAGCCCATACTCCAGGTGTCTGATGTACACGCCGATACAACCCTCGGGAGGGCAACAAACGGCCTAATCACCCTCAGGGATAACAATTTTATACCCCTCGCCGAAGGAGTAATGATCTTCAAAAAGTTCAGAACCGGAACAATTGGCGAACTTGTTCGTCCAAGCACGATCAGGATTGATCGAACAGGCGTCGCCATGCCACGAGAAATGCGGCCTCTTTACGACAGAAGGGGTCACCTCATCATCGTCATCATCAAAACCCTCCAAAAATTGCTCATCAATTTCAGGAGAAAGCGGCTTGGGACCCCCAAACCCTATCGGGGTGACAACCAGCGCCTCCTCTTCATCGGGACGCGACGTTCGCCCCCGTGCAGAGGTGCTGGGTTGAGCATCCGCAGAAGACATAGTGACAACAAAAACTTAACAATTAAAAGTTGGAAAAATTTGTTTGTTTACCTTGGAAAAAGTGCTACGCCGAGTAACGCTTTGAAGACTAGAGAGAAATTCCTTCGAAAAAACTAAGAGAGGGGAAATTTTTTGAGAAAATGAAGTTTGATGGCCAAAAAACGGGGCACACTGCTCTATTTATAGAGCAAAGCCCATGAAGCGGACCAATCAGGGAAAAGCCCATGAAACGTCCACCAATCAAAGCCAAGCCACGTGTCAAGCATGCAGCCATGGAATGTCAATCGACATACAGTTACCAAACTTTTTCGACAAGCTCCTTGGTATCCGCTTGCTAACGGCCAGCTGATCAACAAAGCAAAGACGAGACCGGCCGGGGGGCAATCAAAAGTACAAACGGCACTCTCAACCTTGGTCTCGGCCAACGCCATTTTCTTTTCCACATACGATGTCCATTACACATCCATGTGGAGGGGGATATGGTACGGCCAAGAATGAACCAAGCCGAGGAAGAAGAAGCCGGGGAAGTAGTTTAACTTGCGCAGAATACGCTCAACACTCATCGAAGGTCCATACCACGGCATAGACTACGCTGGGGGCAAATTGATGGGGCATATTCTGCACCCGCTGACCGAGTCAACATATTGAGCAAGGTCAAAGATATCCACAAGAAGTCAACGTATTAGATAAACCTAACTGGCGACGCGCTGCCCACACATCACTTGGGTCTCGGTGGGCAACTAACCCAAATGGGAGGCATATCCGCGTACTCACATCCAAGTCCCCTCGGCATGGAGTCAACTAGGCCAGCCGGCCGGCCATGGGTCCCTCGGCCGAGGGTAGAACAGTCTTTCCACCTGCTAGCCACTTGGCCACTTGGCCACTACGTGACAAAAGGGGAAAGTCTATAAATACTCCTCAATCCTCATTGAGAAAACGATCCACAATTCATCCTAAAACTCACTATTAATCTGGTATAAACTCCCTTATCTCTCTACAATATATTTTGCCAAGTAACACACAACTTAATCTCTTTAAGTTTACTGACTTGAGCGTCGGAGTGAGTACGCTCGGTACCAAGCCGAGCCCTCAGTTTGTTCATCTTAAACATGAAAGAGCGAAAGGAAGAGACAAGCAAAGACATCATTCTACAAGCTTACGTGGTCACAAATCCTGCTCCGTAATTACACCCGGAACACATACATTGGTGAACCGACAATCCTAGTTATCTCTCCATAATTTTATATTCATTCTCTAATCTTTTATTTCTCTATACTTCACTGCTTGTAGTTTAGCAAACAAAATCAAACAACCTCGAATTTGTTACCTAGACAGACTTTAGTTAGCAAGTAGAACACATTTTAGTCTTCCTGTGGATACGATCTCGACTTCCCTAGATATATTAGTTAGAGACCAGCTGGTTATTTTTGATAGGTTGCAACAGCCGTATCAGTAGGGTTTCCTACTCAATTATTGTTTACATGATTATGAGATGGTTGTTGGTTAATGGCATTTGTTTATATCATAATTGATTTGGTATTGTTGATTTTGCAATTGGTTATTGTTGTTTGTCTGTGGTTCGCGAGGTGCGCCCTCGGCTGAGTGGAGTCATTTGCGAGTGGGCTTCACGCCCTTGATTCGCCCCTTGTGGAACCCGCCACAAGAGGGGATGTGCACATTAAGGAACATGGGTTTTTGCTCGGTAAAGATGATTGTGGCTTAGGCTGGAACGGCTGCGGTCTCCCACTGGCGGTGTGGATTACTGATTGCGGTCGTAAACTAGAAGGACTAGACCTTCAGGCTAGTCAAATAATTGGTGATGTGACGGTGTTGGAGAATTGTGTCTGTGTATTGTTGTTGTATATCTTATATTGTGTATGCAATAACTGACCGCCGTTTAATTATTTTAAAAACTGTGGTGATCCATTATTAGGGGGTGGTGAGCAGTTATTGCGCAGGTATGATTTGGATGCGCGAGGGATTAGCTAGGCACGAGTCACCACGAGTCACTTAGAAGTCTGCCGCTGTTGTGTCGAACATTTGTTTACTTTTAGTTGGTTTGGTTTTTGGAACAGTTGTATCGTACTTTATAATTTTAGGTTTTGGCATGTAATCACTTTAAACTTATTTATTTAAAGTACGTTCTTGGATGGTCTATTTGATATACATTGCCTCGGGTAACCGAGATAGTAGCACTTTCATGCATTAGGTTGTCTTGGTAAGGTACCTTGGTGTATGAGGGTGTTACATGGAACCGTTCTTAAATTTTAACAACAGTTTTCTTACTATAAAGCCGTTGTCAGTTTAATAATTGACAACGATTGTCGACCGTTATATTGCATATACTGTGGTTGTTGGATCCGTTGTCAGAGTTTGACAAGGGTTCAATGTTTTATAAAATTCGTTGTCAATATTTAACAACGGTAGGTTTTAAACGGTTTCACTTTTTTTATTTAAAACGGTATTGACCTTATTTACCTGTTGTTAGAGTACTCCATTGGCGTAGGGATACCGTAAATCTTTTACAAAAGATCTCAGTGAATCCAATATGAATTCACATATCAATACTCATGTTATCAGTGATAACTCTACAGTGGACATGGATCAACTGAACATCATTATTCATGATGACAGTCCTCCATACACAGATCATGAAACTGAACATAACAGTTCTCCATACGATAATTCCTTCATTCAGATAGGTGCTATTAGTGATGATGCTTGTGTTATATCACAGAATGTCACACATACAGAACCTATTATCAGAAAGTCAGCAACACCTAGAAGACCTTCTACTTTACTTAAATGTTTTTGCTGTCCAAAACTGAAAAAATCATACCAATCTACATGCTGGTGTTCGTAGTGAATTGCCAATGTTTGACCATGCATACTTGGCATCTCTGAACAATGTGTTTCTTGAGCACGAACCATGAACCCGTTCATTTTGATGGTCCAGAAATTCAAGCTGCATGTAAGGTGGAAGGAAGCCATAGACAAAGAGCTGGTAGCATTAGAAGCTAATCAAACTTGGATTATGACAGCTTTACCTCAGGGAAAAAAGGCAATAAGATCCACATGAATTTATAAAATAAAGTACAAAGCATATGGATCCGTTGAGAGATTTAAAGCAATACTAGTGGCCAAATGTTATACCCAGATAAAGGATATGGATTACAAACACACTTTTTCACCTGTTGCCAGGCTATATTGTTCCGGTTCAGGGTCAAGTATGTAAATTGCAAAGACAATTGTATGGACTAAAACAAGCATCGAGACAATGGAATATTGAATTAACAAGATATCTACTCAGTCTGGGTTTCATTCAATCTAAACAAGACTATTCATTGTTTACTAGGCAAATACAAAATCAGGATCTTTCCCGATAGCCTTAGTTTATGTAGATGATGTCATGTTAACAGGAGATAACCAGGTTGAGATTCAAGAAGTCAAGAAAGGATTAGATCAAACTTTTACAATCAAGGACCTTGGATTTGAGATATTTGTTAGGGCTTGAGGCGGCAAGGAATGAGTAAGACATTATAATTAATCAAAGGAAGTACACACTTGATATTATCAAATATCTGGGAATGGAGTAATGTACAGAAACAAGGTTTCCCCTACCTAAGGGATTCAAATTGAGCACTGACCAAGGAGAAATCTTATCTGATACAGAGAATTATAGAAGTCTGGTTGGGAGATTGCTATATCTCAACCTGAGCAGACCTGATATCTCTTATGATGTTCAACATCTAAGCCAATTCCTTACTCAGCCTAGAAAACCTCATATGCAAGCTGCAACACATGTGTTTAGATATCTGAGACACACTCTCAATGTAAGATTAATCTATTCAGCAAGCAGTGATCTGCAACTCAAGGCATTTATGATGCAGATTGGGGATCATGTATTCATGTGCATTCAGTTGCAGATCCTTAAGTAGTTACTGTATTTTTCTGGGTAGTTCCTTAATTTCTGGGGGGGGGGACAGTAAGCAAGAGCTCCACTGAGGCAAAGTACATGTGTATGTCCTATACTGCAAGTGAGTTGGTCTGGTTAGAGAGGTTGCTTTCTGATTTGCATGTTGATGTACCTAAGCCTATATCGTTGCACTGTGATAACAAGGCAGCTCAACACATAGCTCATAATCATGTGTTTTATGAAAGGACAAAACATCTTGACATAGGTTGTCATTATGTTAAGGATAGGTTGCAAGAAGGATTCTTGACAACTACTAAACAAGTCAGCTATAGTATGCAATTAGCAGATATTATGACGAAGCCCTTGGGAACCCAACAACATATGTTCTTATCTGATATGTTAGGGATGAAGTTTCTTAAACCTGCTCAAGCTAGAAGGGGGAGTGTTAAACATACTGTCCAACTTGAAGGGAGAGTGTTGAAATATCCAGCTAATATCAAGCTGTACTTTCCATATATCACGTTAACTACAATGATTAGTTAGATATAACTAACTTACTCGTGTAAAGTTAACTATGGTTAATTAAGCTAGATTATTGTACATAATTGATCCCAAATTCTCATTATAGACGGACACTAACCGTCTATACTTATAGACGGATACCACTTCCCCTCACAAAATACCCATTTGTCATAAAGTGGGAAGCACATAAAGTCTTGCCCCACCTTGTCCCCCATACCCATTTTATTAGAGGTCTTTACCCGTCTATTCGCCTCACCCGTCTATACCAAGACCTATTGATAATTGATAAGTACACTAGTTTGTAACTAACTTTGATCATAATAACAAACCACAATTATTTACTCTTGGTTTCTTCTTATGCAAGTTTTTATGTTCATCCATAGAGATCATCATTTCACAAGAATCAATATATAAATATTTAAGTTTATTACTCCCTCCACTTTTTTATATATGACGTTTTACATTTACGAGGTAAATCTTTGACTTTAATATTTACAAAAATATATTTGTTCAAAAAATATAAAAATGGTACCATTAAATTCCTTACGAAAAACTCTTTCATATGAGTATACATATCATAATATTTAGTCTTATATTTTAAGAGATATTGAAGAGAGAAGGGAGTGTCTCGAAATTTGATAAAGTCATATATAAAAAAATAGATGGAATATTATTTTTATTCGTACATACTCTTTCTATTTCATATTATATGCCATTTTAAAAAAGTCAAAAATTTCTTTTACATGTCATTTTACATTTCCCCATGTATCAACAAAGATTACAAACTGTTTAAAAAAAAAATACAAACAACCTACATTAATCCTAAAAAAATTGAATCAAATTTGCTTTTAGACGAAAAGGACGGTTTTACTTTTGGAAGTATGCGATGAAATGAAAGCAAAAAAGGTAGTGGAGAATGGGAGTCTCTGGAGAATGGAGATGATACGAGCCTGGTATGGGCGTATGGGCCATATCATAATTGTCTACACTCGTTTACAGTCCACGCATATGGCCGTTGCCGTACGAATCACCTTTAAATCAATATTCCTACTATTACAACCTACAAGTCTAGTTGATTTAATATCATATTACTTCCTCCGTCTCAATCAATAATTTACGCTTATCTTATTGTCCTTCGCAAAATAAAATAAGTGTAAACTATTTATTACCATAGATAAAAGAAACCTAAGGTAATTAAATATTTATTAGGGTAAATTGATAACTTATACCTATTATAATACCATTTTTTAAATTTTATACCTAGAAGAATTTTTTTTTCAAAACTTGTACGGAAAATCTCTCTTTCTTTTATACTTCATACCAAATTTCTGAAATAGACTATTTTACCCTTTACTATTACTATTAACATATAAACCACCCATTCCTAACCCGATTAAACCCAACACAAACCACCTATTCTCTAACCACCCTTGATCACCACCAAAATTCGCCGCCGAACGTACCACCCTGCTACATCATCCGCGCTAACACTCACCCAAACCATTCGTGCCAGTATCTTATAACACTTCTACTGCTCGACATCTAGCCATCAACAATGGCGGTCACTCCCATTCCTAAGTCGCCTCCACCACAATCAAATTCCCCTAATTTAATCAAAGACGATCTCGCTTATCCTTTTCTCCACTCAGAGAAACACAACTTTCACTTCAATCCCTAATTCCCCTAATTTCCTCAGATTATTTTATTTCATTTTTCACGAAATTGGGATGTGTATATTTGGTTTTGGTATCATTGCAAGTTTAGTCACCCTAATCTCCGTATTTCCTCAGATTAATTTATTTTATTTTTCAGATTTTAATTATTTAATTGGTTTTATAAGGTGTGGTGTTAGGTGTGGTGGTTGTGGTTTTATAGTGGGTAGCGATGGCGGAGTGGGTGATAGAGGGTTGGATAGGGTGAGGTGATGTGGCGATGTCGACACTGGTGGTGGTGGTGGTGGTGTTAGGGGAGGAGGTGGTTGAGGGTGGAGTGGGTCTATTCTGGTGGGAAAGGAGAGAACGTGGATAAGAATAGGTCGTGATAAGCTGAAACTAAGGGTAAATTGGTCAATTTTAGTGATTTGGTATTAGGTATGAATGAAATAGAAAGTCTTGGTATAAGTTTTGAAAAAAAGTTATTCTAGGTATAAATTTTGAAAAAGTGTGTTATTGGAGGTATAAGTTATCAATTTACCCTTATTAGATCATTATACACATAGACTATTAGTTTCTTCAAATAATTAATTTTCTTGGGGCACATATTAAACTAACTTATTGAAATCTAAAAAAAGTGATTTGTATTTAAAGATTTTGTTTAACAAGGTGAATAAGTTGATTTAGCTAAGTTAGAAGTAGAGTTAATTATACAAAATTACGAAGTCAAATTTGCCACAATAAGTTATTTATAATCTATAAGTTAAATAATCCTACTTTTTAAAATTTTAAATTCACAAATTTGTGTAAAGACTATATTGTGTTAATATAGCAAACTGTAAAACAATAAAATTGACAGATCTGTTATATCACCAAATATAAACAACTCATTTTTTTAGCACTTAATTTTTTTTTCCATTTTTTTCCATTTCCTCTCACATCACTATTTTTTGCCTTACTCTTGAAAAATTGATTCAAAGGTAACATTAATTAAGTCCACCGGATTTTCTTGCAATAAAATTCTAATTTCATCGTCAGTAGAAAATGTAGAATATATAAATGTTCCGGGTGTAATTCCGGAGCAGGATTATGACCACTTAAACTTGTAAAATGACGTCGTTTGCTTGTCTCTTCCTTTCGCTCTCTCCTGTAAAGATGAACAAACTGAGGGCTCGGCTTGGTACCGAGCGTACTCACTCCGACGCTCAAGTCAGTAAACTTAAAGAGATAAGTTGTGTGTTAACTTGGCAAAGTAAATTGTAGAGAGATAAGGGAGTTTTATACCAGATTAAGGTGATTTTCGGGTAATCTTTGGATCCTTTTCTCAATGAGAGAAGTGGAGTATTTATAGACTTTCACCTTTAGTCACGTAGTGGCCAAGTGGCCAAGTGGCTAGCAGGTGGAAAGACTATCTTACCCTCGGCCGAGGGACCCATGCCGGGCCGGCAGGCCTGGTTGACTCCATGCCGAGGGGACTGGAGGTGAGTACGCGGATTATGCCTCTCGGCCGGCTAGTTGCCGAGACCGAGACCCAAGTGACAGGCCGACATCCCGTGTCGGTTAGGCCGTTAATAAGTTGACTTGCTGTCATTTATCTTTGACCTTGCTCAATGTGTTGACTCGGTCAGCGGGTGCAGAATATGCCCCATCAATTTGCCCCCAGCGTAGTCTATGACGTGGTATGGACCTTCGATGAGTGTTGAGCGTATTCTGCGCATGTTGAACTTCTTCCTCGGCTTGGTTCTGTTCAGGCCGTACCGTATCCCCCCACCACATGGTTGTGTAATGGACATCCAATGTGGAAAAGAAAATGGCGCTGGCCGAGACCAAGGTTGAGGATGTCGTGTGCTTTTGATTGCCCCCGGCCGGTGCTGCCAAGCTTGGTTGATCAGCTGGCCATTGGCAAGTAGATACCAAGGAGCGTGTCGAAGAAGATTTGTCACTGTGTGTCGATTGACATTCCGTGGCTGCATGCTAGACACGTGGCCTGGTGCTGATTGGTGGACGCTTCATGGGCTTTGCTCTGATTGGTCCACTGAATGGGCTTTACTCTATAAATAAAGCAGTTAGCCCCTCATTTTGACCATCAAACTTCATTTTCTTCAAAAAATTTCTCTCTCTAGTTTTTCGAAGAGTTTCTTCCTCTCTCTAATTTTCGAAGCGTTACTCGGCGTAACATTTTCTTTCAAGGTAAACAAACAAATTCTTCCTCAATCTTTTTTCTTGTTAAGTAATTGTTGCCACTATGTCTTCTGCTGATGCTATGCCTAGTACCTCAACTCCGGGGATGAACCGTCGCATCCTGATGAACAGGAGCCACTGGTTGTCACCCCGATAGGGTTCGGGGGGCGCTTGTCGCCTTCTCCTGAAATTGATGAGAAATTTTTGGAGGGCATTGATGATGATGATGAGGAAAGGACCCATTCTGACGTAGAGAGGCCGCATTATTCGTGGCACGGCGATGCCTGTTCGATCAATCCTGATCGTGTTTGGACGAACAAGTTCGCTAGTTGTTCCGGGCCTGATCTTTTTGAAGACCATTACTCCTTCGGCAGGGGGTATAGAATCATTGTCCCTGAGGGTGATCAGGCGGTCTGTTGCCCTCCCGAAGGTTGTATCGGCGTGTACATCAGACATCTGGAGTATGGGCTCCGATTTCCTCTTAATGAACACGTCACCGCTATAATCAAAGCCATGAATGTCGTCGTGGCGCAACTGCATCCGTTGGCCATTAGGACTATTATTGGCTTTGTATGGTTATGTATTTTTAGAGGGGAGGCCCCAACGGTGAACCTCTTCCGCCGGCTCCACCATCTTCGGCAGACTACCCTAGGCGGCTAGGGGTGGTACAACATACAGACCGAGCCGGGTTTCGTCACCGTCTCCAAAATGACATCTTACAAGGACTTGAAGGGGCGGTGGGTATATGTTGAGGTTCCGGAGGACTATTGATGTGGGTGATGTCGTCGCTCATCCAATCAAACACATTTATAATACTCAACATACAACTAGCTAGTGGTAAGTCGAGGTCGATCCATGGGAAGGTGGTTACTCAAATTATTCAATCTAATTATGGTTATGCTTGGGGTTGTCACAATTATAATGGGTTAATGATTCTAATCTAATAAAGGCAATAAACAAGCAACAAAAGGAAAGATGTAAACAATTGATTAAAAAAATGCTAGGATATCATGGGGTCATAGGGGAATCATGGGAATTGATCATACAAACATGTTCTCAAATTATAAGCAAGCAATTATTGTTGTGATGGATTGAGTTGGGTTATATCTTACAATCCTAGGAAAGTTTGGGTCCCGGAGCCGGATCGATTAGATTGTACAACACCTACAAGTCGACTTAATCTTCCCTACTCAACAACATGCATGGTCTAATGAGACTCGAGTTGGTTTATGTCTTACAAGTCTCATTGAAAAGATAAGAGATGGTAGTAAATGCAAGGATTCATAGGCTTAGCATTTCATCAAACATAACATGTGCATGAGTTGAGATCAAAACAAGCAAGCAAATAAACCATGAAAGCATATTAATTTAAGCATGAATCATTCCCCATGTTGGTGTCCCCTAATTACCCATTAATCCTAGCTAAGTAATTACTCAGTCATGATCAATTTTGACATGTTAATAAGGTTGTCAATCATACTAACAAAGTCAAACATGATGAACAAGTAAGAAAGATTAACAATAATTAAAACAAGGATTAAGAGAATTATACCTATGGAGATTCCAAAATAATAATGCAAAGAATAATAGAAGAAACTTGATTGATTGATGGAAGGTTGTCAATCTCCCAATAATAACCCAATAATCTTCAATTACCCAATAATAAACTTGAATAATAAACTTGAACAATAATTAAGGAGAGATTAATGTGTAATTTGTGTGGAAAGATTGAGATTAATCTATTCTAATCTACTCCTAATCTAATCTAAGAAAGCTTGATTTAATCTAATAAAACTTGGTTCTAATCTAATAAAACTTGATGGTTTGATTATTACAAATGGGGTATTTATAGTGGAAATTAGGTGGATGCATTAGGGTTAACTAAGGGCTAAACTAGTAATTACACTTTTGAGTTTAGAGCAGGGAGGAGCCGGTATTTTTCGGAGGAAGGGAGTCTTTCACAGAGCTTGAAGAACGAATTTGCGCTGGACTGGAATCCGGGCGGATTGGTGTCGGGACGGGCGGATTCTAGCAAGGGAATCCGAGCGGATTTGGAGCAAGACGCTCGGATTGTAGCAAGGGAGGAATCCGAGCGGATTTGGAGCAATCCGAGCGGATTTGGGACAATCCGAGCGTCTTCAGCGCGGGACGCGCGGATTCCTGTACAGCTTCTTTGTTTGAGCTCGGATTGTAAAACGGACGTCATTTTCTCATCCGGACTCCTATTGGAGTGATTCAAAAGCCTAGATCGCTTGTTTTTTCGACGCCGTTCCATCTAGCATATTTTCAGAGCCAAAGGAGCAACTCTTGGTTTGCGTTCCGAGCAATTTTCTTCATGAATGGCTTCCTTGCTTTTCCTCCTTGCTTTAAACCTTATGACCCTTCTATATACTCTTTATTCTTACATCTTTGGTCATCATTCTTGCCTCCTCTTCATACTAGTCCATATAATATCATCAATAAGCTTCCAAATATGCACGAAAGACGGGAATTTCCGCCTTATTATCTCCTTTTCTACAAAACATATGAAATGCGATAGAAAAGCAAATAGGAAGGTTTTGACGGATAAAATGGCCATAGAATGTTATAATAGTATGCAAAATAGGCTCAATTAGGGGACTAAATGTGCGCAAATAATGGTCACATTAACTATCCACTGCCCCGGTCCTTCCAGAGCCGCGTCAACTTGCGGTGTGAGAGTCAGGGGGAGCATGATAGATATGTCTCCCGGAATAAGCTTAAGATGGACGCCAAGAAGGTCTATCTTAAGGAGGACGAAGTGCGGGCAATGAGCATGTTCGAGGCTGAGAAGGATGGCACGCCGAAGGGATGGATGCCTCCGACGCAGATTGTCCTTCAAGACGAGCCGCTTTGCCAAGTCGGCCTCATACCTTGCTTTTTATGCTTCTGTATTTTGAGCCTTAGTTTACTTCTTTTGCTTAACTCTTGCTTTGTTTCTTGCAGATCGATTTGGCCGTGATCTCCCCGTCTCCATCCTAAACAAGTTGGGACTTGACCAGGACGGGAGAGTTGTTGAGCCGCATCCTAAGGCCGCGCCACGTGATCGCAGACCGGCCCCTCACGAACTAATGGAGCAGGCGATGAAGGCAATGGATGTGGCGGCGACTCAAGCGGAGATCGGTGAACGTGCGCGGAGACCAAAAACAACGTCTACGGCGGCTACGACGTCGACCCCAACTCAATCTTCAATCCCCGCAGTCCAAAAGGATCAGGTGGTCGTCAATGTTGACGAGGACGTCACCGTTCTGTAGTGTCCTCCTCCTTCAAATAAGAGGAAGGAAACGACGCTTTATTCTTTCTTTATTCTGAGGCGAGGGAAAGAGAAGGGGTCAGCCGGCCCTCTGTCCAAGAAAGCTAGGACTGGTACGGATCTCACCCATGGCTCGGATTTATCAGGTTCCTTAGGCATTCCTGATGACAGGCTTTATGACATGTCAATGAATGTTGACATGGATGCTTTGTCTGGGTTTTTTGTAGATCAGCCGTCGCCAGCTGTTGTTCTCACCGAACGGCAATTGGAGAAGCAGCCTGTGCAGACGGGCGATAAAAATGTCACCGTCGACTCCTCATCCCAGAAGGTTTTCCCCGCCCAGCTTAGGGCGGAAGGCATAAGGTTGTCCAAGAGGCTGGTGAAGTGGGCTGAACTAGCCGGTGCTCATATTATTGAGCAAGAAACGCTCATGGCTCAAGCAGCTCCTGCGCTCGAACGGCTTAGGCTTGAGCTTGCCGCTTCTAAGAAGGAGGCTGAGAGGACGAAGAAGGACTTCCAGGCCGCCATGAAGGACTTCCTCGCTGAGCGAAAGCTTAAGGAGGAAGCTGAGAAGCTGGTCCTGGTCGAGAAGGCCAAGGTTGAGTCTGCGTTGTCTGACGTCGCCAAGCTGCGGGAGGAGAAAGACAAATTTGAGGGCGGCTATAAGGCCGTGGTTGAGCAGAAGGAGAGATGGAAGTCCCTACATTCGGCAGAGGCGAAGGAGCACAAAGGCACAAAGGCTATCCTTGCTCAGAGGGAGAAGGATATTGAGACGCTGAAGACCGTCATCATCCCTGACATGTGTGCCCGGTACCGGGACCAAGATGAAGATGCTACCAGGGATGCAATTAAAGAGCTCCTTCCTGAAGGCGACTTACCGTGGCAAGATTTTGACCGGCTTCTGGATGAGAAGGCGGCTGCTGCGGAGGCTAAGGCCGCAGACGAGGCGAAGGCGGCGAAGGCCGCTCAGGAGGCTGCGGAGAAAGCGGCCCGGGATGCTAAGGTGAAGGAGGCCAGAGAGGAGGCTGAGAGGGGAAAGGCAAGTGAAGCTGCCAATCCGTCTTCTGGGCCGCCCACCGTTGGTGACGCTGCTCTCTGCCGCCGGTGGCGAGCAAAGAACAAGCATAGGGAGACGGGCGGTCGTCACCAGATTCACCCGGCCCTTCGGATAGCTTCAGCTGTTCGGGGGCCAACTATTGAACCTTTCCTCCCTGCCATCCTTTTGGCGCTTCAAGTCTTTATGCCTGTAATCTTTTATTGTTCCTTTTTTTTGTTAAACTTTGGTAGGTTGTGTTTAAGCTATCCCTATGGGGACGGCCGTCGATTTTGTTTTGCCCCACCTGTAAACATTTTTAATAAAGTTTGTCTATTTGCCTTCGGCCTGGCCGAGGCTTTGATCTCATTCTCCATTGAGTTGTCTTCTTACGTTTTTAACATATTGAGCGCTTTTTCGTTTTTACCTTCGGCCGGCCGAGGCGCTTAGATTGCGTATCTCAACTGTACTTAAACGTTTTAAACATGTTGGCATGTCGGTCGCCGCCTCCTCCACTCCCGGTCTTAGCCGAGGCGGTCGATTTAAGCTTCCCAACTGTTGTTGAACATGTTAGCGTATCGGTCGTTTCCCCGTCACTCCGGCTTGGCCGAGGCAATCGAGGTTACGGCTCGACAAATGTCGTATCTATAGACATATTGATCGCTTCCTTTGCCACTCCCGGATTGGCGGGCGATCAGATTTGCGTTCTCAATCGTACTCATACGTTCTTAAGCATGTTGGTCGCTTTCGCGAGTATCAATCGCATTTGTAGTGATTTGCCCATTGGCGTCTACTAAGCATGTTGGTCGCTTTCGCGAGTATCAACTGCCATTGTAGTGACTGCCCGGCTTTGGCCGTGGCGTCTACTAGTGACTGCCCGGCTTTGGCCGTGGCGTCTACCTTGGTACGACTACGGAGGGGACTCTTCATTTTGATGGAAAACTTGGATCACTCTTCATTAGATATAATCACGCGTTGGGGTGCCCACAACGGTCTCGGACACCTCCGCCGCTATATGAAGTATTTTTTAAGGTTGTCTGTGTTCCAATGGCTCATTAGAGCCACTCCCTCCATGTCTGTCAGCCGGTATATCCCCGGCCTCATTTCTTCAACTACCCTGTAGGGTCCTTCCTAGTTGGCCGTCATTTTACCATGGATGTTTCCTTTGTTTGTTGCGGCCGACTTTCTCAGGACTAGATCTCCTACTTTTAAGTCCCTTTTGTGGACCCTACGGTTGTATGCTCTTCTCATTCGGTTTTGATAGACTGCCAAGTTGAGCCGTGCCGTGTCTCGACTTTCTTCGACCAGGTCTAGGGAGGCTCTCAGGCCTTCCTCATTTTCGACTGGGTCAAAGGTTTGCGTTCTGAATGTCGGCACCGCTGCTTTAATTGGCAGGACGGCCTCAGACCCGTAGACTAGGTGGAATGGACTGTACCCTGTTGCTTCTTTTTCTGTGGTTCGAAGTGACCACAGGACGCCGGGTAGTTTATCAGCCCATCTTCCCTTTAAATCTTCAACCTTCTTTTTCAACCCGTTCAGTATTGTTTTATTAGCTGCCTCCGCCTACCCGTTGCTCTGAGGGTGGGAGACGGAGGAGTATACGAATTTGATACCGAGCTCTTCCAGCCAATTCATCACCATGTCACTCCAAAACTCTCGGCCGTGGTCAAATACCATGACTTGGGGTAACCCAAAACGAGTTATGATATTCTCCCAAATCACCTTTCTTACGGCCGCCGTGGTTTTGGCAGGTACCGTGACAGCCTCGACCCATTTGGTGAAGTAGTAAACGGCGACGATTAGGTACTTCCTTCCTCCGGAGGCCGTCGGAAATGGTCCTAGTAAATCTGTCCCCCATTGTGCAAATGGTAGGGGACTAAGTACTGGTTGTAAGTCTCGAGAAGGTTCATGTATTACCGGAGCATGCATCTGACAATTCTTGCACTTCTTGGTCTTTGCTCTGGAATCTTTCAACATGGTAGGCCAGAAGTAGCCGGCTCGGAGAGCTTTGTGGGCTAGCGTTCTCGCCCCCATGTGGTGTCCGCAGATGCCTTCGTGAATCTCTGTCAGTATAAACTCCGCGTCGGCTGGACCGACACATTTTAAGAGTGGTCTTATCACGGACCTTCTGTATAATTCTCCTTCGAACACCAAGTACCCTGCGGCGATCCTTCTTATCTTCTGAGAGAGACTGCGGTCCTCCGGTAACTCTTTTGTAAGCTTGTATTTCATTATCGGAGTCATCCACGTCGTCTTGGCTTCGATGTCGCCCACCATACCGACGGTCTCAGTGATGCTTTTAGCATTCCTGATATCCACCAGCACGGTTCGACTGACATTCTTGATGCTTGAACTGGCAAGTTTTGAGAGAGCGTCGGCTCGGTTGTTCTCAGACCTGGGGATGCACTGTATTTGGAAAGATTTCAATTTTGAGGTGTCGGCTTTTACCCTTTCCAGGTACCTTACCATCCCATCGTCTCGAGCCTCATACTCCCCTCGGATTTGATTAGTTACTAAGAGCGAGTCTGTCTTCAACACAATGTGTTCCGCCCCGGCAACTCTAGCTAACTCGACTCCAGTTATCACCGCCTCATATTCGGATTCATTATTTGAGGCCGAGAAGGTAAACTTCAAGGCGTAATCAAACTCGTCACCGTTAGGGCTGGTGATAAGGATGCCGGCTCCTGAGCTGTTCGTCGTGGAGGACCCATCGGTATACACTTCCCACACGCCGGGCTGTGATTTTTCTTGATATGTGCACTCAGCCAGGAAGTCTGCAAGCGCTTGCTCCTTTATCGAAGGCCTCGGCTTGTACTGAATGCCAAAGCCGGAGAGCTCCACTGCCCATTTGATAAGTCTGCCGGATTTTTCGAATTTTTCTAACGCTTTCTCCAATGGCTGGTCGGTTAAGACCGTCACGGGATGAGCGTCGAAGTAGGGTTTCAGTTTCCTTGCGGCAACGACGACGGCGAGGGCTGCCTTTTCGATTAGTGGGTAATTTCTTTCGGCGACCAGCGTGTATGGCGATAAAGTAAATTGGGTGTTCTTTGCTTTTTTTCTTCCTTGACGATCACGACACCGACCGTGGCCGAGGTAATCTGCTAAGTATAGATATAGCGTCTCCCCAGCGTCGGCTTGACAGGGGTCGGTAGTGTCGAAGGTGAGCTTTCAGTTGCTGAAAGTGCACGTGCACTGTTCCTCCCCACAACAAGTCTTTATTCCCTTTCAGCACTTTAAAGAAAGGAGTGCTCTTGTCGGCCGACCGAGAGATGAAGCGGGCGAGAGCCGCCATCCTTCCGGTCAACATCATAACCTCTTTTCGATTCCTCGGCTCCGGTAGGTCTAGTATTGCTTGGACTTTCTCTGGATTGGCATCAATTCCCCTGGCGCTGACAAGCACGCCGAGGAACTTGCCGGCCCGGACACCGAAGTTGCATTTCATTGGGTTAAGCTTCATCTTATATTTCCTTAGTGAACAAAAATGTTTCGCTCAAATCGGCCAAGTGCTCGCTGTCAGACTTGCTTTTTACAATAGCATCGTTGACGTAAGCCTCGATGTTTCGCCCTTTTTTATCTTGAAACACTTTGTCCATCAACCTAATGTAAGTTGCGCCAGCGTTCTTCAAACCGAACGACATCATTTTATACATGTATGTGCCGTTACCGGTGATGAATGCGCACTTAGGCATGTCTTCTTCGGCCATGAATACCTGATGCTACCCTGAGAAGGCGTCTAGCAGGCTTTGCATAGTGTAGCCTGCCGTGGCGTCAATTAAACTATCTATTCGAGACAAGGGATAGCAATCTTTAGGGCACGCTTTATTAAGATTGGTAAAATCAACACACATCCTCCACGCCCCTAACGACTCTCTCACCATTACAACATTTGCTAGCCACTCAGGGTAAGTACAAGGCATGATAAAGCCCGCCTCTAATAATTTGTCTACTTCAGCTTTGATGGCCTCATCCTTCTCGGCCGAGTAGTTCCTCATCTTCTGCTTGACAGGGCGAGCGGTGGAGAGTATGTTCAGCTTGTGAACGATCACCTCCCGGCTCACGCCTGACATCTCGGCGGCTGAGTATACGAAGACATCTTTGTTCTTCCTCAGCAGGTCTAGGAGATCGGCTCTGAATTTTGGTTCCAGGCCGACACCGACAGTTACGGTGCGCCCTGGGTCAATTTACACTTCCTCGGTCTCGGCTCCTTCGACCATGCCGACGTTGGTATTCATCGGATCACCCTCCTGCTGTAAGGATGGGCTCTTCCCTTTCTCTGATTTATTCGCCACTTTGAGGGATTGCATGTTGCACCCCCTGGCAGATACTTGGATATTGACTATTTCGTCTCTTTCGTCCTTTGAGACGAGCTTTTGTGCTTCCCCCCGATCCGAGACGTACATCAATGTCAGGGCCCGGATGGACATCACCGCATCGGCCTCGCTCAAAGTGACTCGGCCTATGAGAACATTGTAGGCAGATGAACCATCAATAACCACGAACTCAGACAAAACATTTTTGGCCGCATTTGCTTGGCCGAACATCACCGGATTGATTGACCCTGGGGTACCAAGCCGGCCCCCAGAAGTCAGTATAGCGGGTTAGCGCAGGGGCTCAGGTCTTCAATCTTCAGGCCGAGATTAAGAAAGCACTCCCTGAACAAGATGTTCGTGTAGTCGCCTGTGTCAATCAGGCACCTTTTGACCAAGTGGTTGGCTATGTCTAGGTGGACTACGAGCGGGTCGTTGTGCGGGGCGACGACTCCTTCGTAGTCCTTCTTTCCGATGGTTATATCGGGGATTGTGGAAGCGGGGATCGCTGTTTTGGGCACAAAGTTGATGGCTTGGTATAGCTCATTCAGGTGCCGTTTGTGCCCATTAGCTGACCCACCGTTCTCGTTCCCCCGATGACAACCTGGATCACTCCCATCCGCTGGAATACTGATTTTCTATTCGCCCCATCGGAGCTTGTTTCTGGGCCTCCAGCTACATACTTGCTGAGGGCCCCCTTTCGGATCAGCTTTTCGATGGCGTTCTTCAGATGCCGACAGTTGTCGGTCTTATGGGCGGTCTGGCCGTGGTACTCGCAAAACTGGCTTGTGTCGCCGTCCCCCCCTCGCCTTGGGGGGCCTCGCCCATTTCTGCCCTTCATTCTTGCTTAGGGTAAAGACCTCGGCTGGAGATTTGACCAGGGGGGTGAGACTACTGTACCGCTTCTGGTTGTATGGTCCCGAACTCCCCCCGGCGCTCGCCGAGTTCTGTTTCCTATTAAATCTCTCAGGCCGTGACCTATTCGCGTCACGGCGACCTTCATCAATGTTGTCCCGGCGGCTCTTCCTCTCTGGGTGCCCAGCTTCACTGTGGCCTACCCATGTCTTGTGATAGTCCTCCACTTTTACGGCTCGGTCGGCCATCTTTCTGGCGGTGTCTAGGTTGAGGTCCTCGCACTTAATCAACTCGTTTTTGAACTCGCCTTTCGGGAGGCCTTTCATCAGTGCGAAGGCCGCCAGTTCGTTGTTCAGCTCACGGATCTGCTGAATTTTTGCGTCAAATCTCTTCACGTAGCTTCGGAGAGACTCGTCCTCCCCCTGTCGGATAGTGAGGAGATATGATGTTTTCACGGCCCTTCTCTTGTTGCAAGCATACTGGGCTATGAAATTGTCTCTTAGGTCGGCATAACAGTATACCGAGCCATTAGGTAGCCCCTTGTACCAAATCTGAGCCATCCCATGCAGGGTCGTTGGGAAGACTCGGCACCATACCTTATCAGGTTGCTCCCATACCGACATGTACGACTCGAAAGCCTCGGCATGGTCGGTTGGGTGTCTATCCCCCTTGTACGATAAGGGCGACAACTTTAGCTTAGTCGGCACAGAGACTTCGAGGACATAGGCACTGAGGGGCTGTCTGACCACGTGTCGAATGACACGCGGCGATCGGCTCTTCGCAACCTTAGTCCGGCTTCCCTCCCTCTGGCGGGAAGGGCTTCTTGTTGTCCGACTTTGGAGAGTCGGACTTCTTTCATTCCTTCGGAGCGGCCCTCGTTGTTGCCGCGGCGACGCTGTCCTCCCGCGAGTGGGGGAAGGACTTAGGTCTGCCACTGGCACCATGGGCTCCGCCGGCGTCCTAGCATGCCCAACTCCTTGTATTGCTCCGGTCAAGTTGTTCGGAGTCACTTTATGGGCCCTGGTCACCTGTGGGTGCGCTGCCGTCACCGTCGTCATGACAGGGGTGACCGGCGTACTACCCATCAGGTCCAGGAATAGCTTCAATTTGGCTGCATCGACCACATGTCCCATGACAGTGACTTGGCCGGTAGCGCGGCGTTCGCTCTTTTGGCATCCCATACGCCGGTTCGATGACTCGGCCGTTGGGGGACTGCCCGATTTCAGAATTAGGGAACGTGTCATCCTGGAAGAATGCAGTTCCTTCACTCATAGTTTCTTGTTGCTTTGACATCTTCTTAGCTTGCTGAGTGGGTTTTGTTTTTTTTTTGTTTTTTTTTTTTTTTTGTAAGGGAGGTGACTAG
The DNA here is from genome assembly GCF_048544455.1 of Silene latifolia. NCBI lineage: Eukaryota > Viridiplantae > Streptophyta > Magnoliopsida > Caryophyllales > Caryophyllaceae > Silene > Silene latifolia. The sequence goes on along the minus strand of NC_133528.1, from coordinate 141,787,601 downwards.
CTTTTAGTATCTATTTCCTACAGACGGCGTCAATTGTTCCGGGTGTAATTCCGGAGCAGGATTATGACCACTTAATCTTGTAGAATGACGTCGTTTGCTTGTCTCTTCCTTTCGCTCTCTTCCTTTCGCTCGCTCAAGTCAGTAAACTTAAAGAGATAAGTTGTGTGTTAACTTGGCAAAGTAAATTGTAGAGAAATAAGGGAGTTTTATACCAGATTAAGGTGATTTTTGGGTAATCTTTGGATCCTTTTCTCAATGAGAGAAGTGGAGTATTTATAGACTTTCACCTTTTGTCACGTAGTGGCCAAGTGGCCAAGTGGCTAGCAGGTGGAAAGACTATCTTACCCTCGAGGGACTCATGCGGGCGCAGGCGCCCTGGTTGACTCCATGCCGAGGGACCGAAGGTGAGTACGCGGATTATGCCTCTCGGCCGGCTAGTTGCCGAGACCGAGACCCAGTGACAGCCGACATCCCGTGCCGTGTCGGTTAAGCCGTTAATACGTTAACTTGTCATCATTTATCTTTTTGACCTTGCTCAATGTGTTGACTGACTCGGCAATGTGCAAATATGCCCCATCAATAAACAAAAACCAAATTGCAAAATCTCCACTTTTAAAGTTTTCTTACCCTTTTTATCCTTCTTATGGTCAAGGATTATCTTTCGAGAAGGCATAAATACACGAATGGACATTATAATTAAGCCACTTGCCTGAAATGCCCTCCTAAATAAAATTTTCGTATTCTTTGATGTTTTAATATGTGGGTTTAGCTATGAATCTATGATGACATAGGCCTTATAAAATCCTTGTTGCAGTACATTTGTCCCGTGTAATCGTGTAGATATATCCTCCCTAATTTTTTTGAAATGGTCTCATAGTTAGGGCTTTAATACAAGAGTGTATCACTTTACTAATCCCTCATATTCTATATATTCTTCCCTATTTCCTAAAACGGATTATTTAGGTTTTCTTCCCCTTTCTTATTTTGGAAATTTTTACTCTTATTTTATTCATTTCTCTCTCCTATTACCAAACCCCACCCAACTCTTTTACTCATATTTTATTACTTTCCTTAATGTTTTGGCCCCACCATTTCTTATTTAACTCATAATTATTCACCCCTCTCTCCAACTACCAAACGCACCCAACTTTTTACTCTTATTTTATTCTTCTCCTTAATTCCCGTGCCCACAAACAAAGGGAAGAATACATCGAATTGAAGGGAGTAATATTTTTTGTATATAAATTTAGGGTAAACTGTACATACTCAAATGCCGACAAATAACATACGATTCTTACCAATCACTGTGATGAAAGTGGCTCCATCCATTATTCAAAGGCCAATAATCTTGTTCTTCCGGGCAAGTGGATATTTGAGGTAAAAAATCTGGAAAGTTTCTCACTAAAATTCTCTCTCAAAAAACCTCCATCAAATTATATAAGGGACTCTATCGATTATCAATCGATCGATGGTAAGCCCCAAAATTATTTTAAATTTTAATCAATAGTATGCATACCTATTTTCTATTCAATAAAAGTCTTCCTTTTGGTGAGAATAGTTTTTTCGTCCCTTATTTCGGGGGTTTTCAATTTTTTCATGGTTTTAGTTTCATCAGTAATATAATCAGGAGTAGTTCGTTGATGGTTTGCAGCGTGTTCTTCTAAAGGGTAAAAGTGATTTGTCAACGATCTTTGGAACCAGTTAGAGGTAAATTTTATCTCATAAATCAAACGAAGGATCTCCTCAAAAGCTACATGAAGATAGCGATAATAGGACGAGCCGAATTGTCAGATGCTGTTTTGAGATCCCTAGTTTATAAGAAAATTATTTTTCTTTGGTTTTCATTAGATTTGTTTTCAATTATAGTTATTCTTTGTAAGTGTCGTATGACGTTCTATTAATGAATTGTTCTTTTCTCAAAAAAAAAAAATATCTTGTTCTTCCAATGCCTTTATCTCCTTGCAATTGCAATTAGTGTTGCTGAAGACGGGTCGGAGTAAGGGTCAGAGCAAATGAGATTTTTTGATCTCCTTATCACCTTTATTTCACTATTCCTTTACAAATCAACTTATATTCTCCCCTTCTTCTCAGTTACCTCCCTTCCATATCTAGGGTTTCCCTAAACTTTCATTTTCCAATCAATTGCAAATTAAATTAAACTTGCATTTCCATTTTGAGGCATCTACTAACTACATATGGAGTTGTAGTTCATTCATATATCTAAAACTCCACTCTTAGGTTAAGTAAAAATATCTCTATTACGGAATACTTCGTTTTAATTATCTTCCCAGACATTGAGTATGCATCATATATTATATCAGAAACCCATTATCGGTCAATATTTTTAACATTATATATTGGAACTAGATTTTTAAAAAAATCACAATAATGATGGCATCTAAAGGTGAGACTATAACCTAATTACTTTATGTGGTATGCTAATTATTTTTTATTTTTTCAGCCTAATTAATCTTATAATTTCATTTATAATTAATAAACATGTGAATATATAAAATTGTTGTCTGTAGGGCAAGAGAATAAAAGGATGGTAAGGACAAGAATAGAGATAAAGAAGATAGATAACATAACATCAAGACAAGTAACATTTTCAAAGAGAAGAAGAGGTTTGTTTAAGAAAGCACATGAGCTTTCTACTCTTTGCGATGCCGATATTGCTCTCATTGTCTTCTCTTCTACTGCCAAACTCCATGATTTCTCTTCCTCAAGGTATTTTTTTTACTTTATTTATTAATATAAGCATTTAATTTACATTATTTACTTGTTGTATGTATATATCATATGTATAGAATTTTCAGGATCTATATTTTTTTCAAAAAAAAAAAAAGTACTCCTTAGTAGACTACTAGGGTACGGAATATTTCATTCAACTTTTTTTTTTCTTTTTTTTTTAGTTAATTAGTAGATAAAATGATCTAAAAATAAAGGAATTCGGTTGTGAGTGTTAATATAAACAGTTAAGTATTAATTTACATTATTACTTTTTCAGAATGTATGTTTATTAAAAAAAAAGTACTCCTTAGTTTTTTGGTATTTTTATTTTTATTTTTATTTTTTGATTAGTAGACTATATTTACGGAGTATTTAAATAGTACTCCTTAGTTAGTAGACTATATATACTCACACATTTTTGTTTGTGACGGCACTAATCCGTCACTCTTGAGTGACGGATACCATTTTACCTCACAAAGTACCCACTTTTTCTCTCTCTGCAACACTATTCATGTGGTCCCCTTTTTTCACTAACCCATTTTGTTACCATTTTATCTCACAAAATATCCGCCACAAATGGTAACCCGTCACAAGGGAGACCAATTGATACATACTAGCGTACGGAGTATTTCATTCTTCTTCTTTATTTATTTATTTATTTATTTTTGTGGAAAATTGATACATCTACCCCCTATATTTACAAAAGAAGGGAGAATGTATGTTTTTATTTTTGGGTTAATTAGTAGAAAGAATGATCTGAAAATAAAGGAATAAAGTAGGTCTTGCTTAAGACCGTCTTTCTTTTATTTTAACTTTATTTAAATCGATTGTGAGTGCTGTCTTTAACCTAAGACGGTTTTAGTAAAGAATGTGTGAAAGAAATGTACTGTTCAATAAATATTTGTATAGTAATAGCTAAAAACGGTCAAGGAGAATCTTGCTAAAAGAAGTAAAATTGAGGATATATGTAAATAAAGTAGAAGATCAAGCAAGATAGATCTTGGCTGACATATGCATCAAGCAAGGTGGAAACAAAGTGACTAATCATGGAGGAAGAAGTGTTGCATCAGTCAATAATCTTCAACTTGGGTTTATAGGTTTACACAAATTCTCATTATAGACGGACATTATTCGTCTATATGTATAGACGAATACCATTTTCCCTCAAAAAATACCCATTTGCCATAAAGTGGAAAGTACATGGGGGTGCCCCCACCTTGTCCCCCTACCCATTTTATTAGAGGTCTTTACCCGTCTGTTCGCCTCACCCGTCTATACCAAGACCAATTGATAGGTTTAATACTGTAATAATAATAGGATAGGATATTCAATAGTATACCCTATCTATCTAGCATGCTTGAGCTAGATTTTTACAGATTTGAGTAAATAGTAACATGATGAATTGATTTTTTTTTTTCTAAATCATCCGGTAATCCAAACCATATTGGGCCGACTAATCCGGATTTCGGGGCGTGTCCAAGGATTACGGTATTTAAACCCCTCCCAATCGCAGTTGTGGGGGATCGATCCGCAGACCTCCCTACCAAGCGCAACCCCATGCTACCATTGCGCCAACCAACGATTCGTGATGAGTACATAAACTGTGTTTAGTTGGTCTTACCGAAGACGGTACGGTCTTAACCTATGATCCCTCATAACCTCTTTTTATTTTCTCCTCTATTTTAATTGAATGTGAGTCATTTGAAGATAAGATGGTCTAATTAATTGTTTATAGTATTTGATCAAGAGATCTATTATGTTAAATAAATGTAAGGATTGCACCTAGTTGGCTAGTTGCCTCGAATAGGGCGGATACAGTACGTGCGGTATCTACGACCTGGCAAAATGGGTGGGACCCGAATAACCCGACCTGAAAAGGCTGACCCGAGACCCGGTAGTAACCCGAGATTGCATAACCCAAATATGACCCGAAACCCAAATTGACCCGACCTGACCAGACCCCACCCGAACTTAGATGGACCCGAAGGTGACCCGACCCATAACGACCCGATCCAAAACCACCCGACCCAAAGATGACCCGATCCAAAATGACCCAAACTGACCCGAAACCAACTCAAATAAAGTTATCTGTGAAATAATCTCTTTATAAGTTTGTATATTGAAAATCTAAACACATATTTAACAGTTTCTATTATTTTTAGTGTTAAATGAGACATGACTAAGTAGGGTAATTTCTTTGTTTTTTTTTGTTAGCAATTTTATTGTAGAGACTATTCCTCATCATTTTTCACTCTTTTTTTTTTAATAATTTGTGCTATTTACACAGTTTCATTAAATAACTTTTTTTGTCTAACACCACCTTATAAAAAAGGTTTTTTGCGAAACACCACCTTTAAAAAAAATTCTGGCATTTTGGTACCTTTAAAAAATAAAAATTGTAAGACACCACTGAATGGCCTAAATCGGTATTATTGTAAAAACTCCTAGCTTTCCTCCATTTTCCCCCTTATATTCCCACCCTAGTTTTTCCCTCCATTTCCTCTTCACTCTTATGTCTTCTCTTCCTCTCTCCTCTCTTCTCTTTTGTCGCCTCACTTTTCACTTAACGTACTCATTAATAATTAAATGTCGATGTGAGTATTCCAACACATTTGAAGACATCATTGAAATAAGCAAAATACGGGAAGAAGCTATATGTCGAATGACGGAGATGAGAAACAATGAAGAGGGAACTGAAACTTCATATTATAACAAATACGTAATCAAGCAATTGAAAGCGCATATGCTCTCCATCGGAAAACGAAAGCACATATACTCCAAGCACATATCCATAATCATTAGGGCTGAGGAAAACCGTATACCCGATACGGTTTCGATACGGTTTTCGGGTATACGGTTTTTTGAACACCAATTTTTTTATTCCGGATACGATACGGTTTTAACCGTGTATACGGTTTTCGGTTACCCGGTTAAACCGTATACACAAATCCGGATACCCTGACGGTTACCCAATTTCTTTATTAAATTGAATGGATTGAGCAAATCTATCCAATGTTCCACCACCAACCGCCACCTCTCCCTCCACCGCAACAACCACCACCAAAACCACCATAACTTAGCCGCATTTCGCTCCTCAAACTCCCAATTTTTCTCTTATTCCCCAAAATGTCCTCGTTTATCCGCAAAACCCATCAAAAGTTCAAAACCCGCATCTTTCTTCCTCATTTAGTTGCTTCCATGGTATGTTTACTCCTTATTTTCACCTCTTTCTTTCAAAGTCTTCATCTATTTACCTGAATTTTTTTTGGGTTTGCTGGAAAATGTTGAAATTTATCATCTTTCTACTTAATTTTTTGTGGATTTTCAGTAAAATGTTGAAAGTTTTCATCTTTGCACTTCATTCTTTGTGGAATTGCGGTAAAATCAAATTAATCGAAAACATGAACATGAACAACCAAAACACAAAAATTGATAGAGTGATTATTTGTGATTTTGTGCAACGGATCCGTTGTTTAAGAGGAGGAAGTCGAAATTGTGGATTGAAAGGTCTTTGGACTGAGGTTTGAGGTTTGTGAGGACTGAGGAGTGAAGAGGCGGAGGATTAGGGATAACAATTAGGGTTATGAGTTTTGAGGTGAGGTATTTATTTATAATATATATATATATATATATATATATATATATATATATATATATATATATATATATATATATATATATATATATATATATAGATATATATATATATATATATAGAGAGAGAGAGAGAGATATATATAGAGAGAGAGAGAGAGAGATATAGAGAGAGATAGAGAGAGAGAGAGAGAGAGAGAGAGAGAGAGAGAGAGAGAGAGAGAGAGAGAGAGAGAGAGAGAGAGAGAGAGAGAGAGAGAGAGAGAGAGAGAGAGAGAGAGAGAGAGAGAGAGAGAGAGAGAGAGAGAGAGAGAGAGAGAGAGAGAGAGAGAGAGAGAGAGAGAGAGAGAGAGAGAGAGAGAGAGATCAACTAAGGCCACTTATATATTTGAGTACATAAGTTCTATTATGAGCCATTGGATGGAGGGAGATGGAGGGATGAGATGAACTCACCCAAAGTCATTATAGAAGCTAATTAATACACTTTACTAATCCACCCTAATTAACCACTAATTTACTATATATTTGTTTTCTACCCACCCATTTCTCTCACATCTCACACATTTCATTCTTCTCTTCTCTCAAAACCTCAATAAAAAAAAACCCAAAAAATCCAAATAAATAAAAAAACCCAAAAAATCCAAATAAATAAAAAAACTCAAAAAATCCAAATAAATCAAAAAACCCAAATAAATCACCCACTCCTCTCATCTTCATTCACCACCACCCACCACCACTCCACCCGACACCAACTAACCACCCACCACACCCGCCGCCGCCACACCGCCGCTGACTCGGATTTTTTTTTTTTTTTTTTTTTTTTTTGAACTCTTTTTTTTTTTTTTTTCATTTTGTGTTAATTTGTATGTTTTGAGTTGTTTTTTCCATTCATTATTTTTTTTGTCTTTTATTTTATTTTAGTTGTCTTTTATTTTGTTAGTTCTCATTTTTTATTCATTTTCTTAAATCTCTTCTTGTTATACGTTTTTTTAAGATTTCGTGTTTTAAATCTCGTTTTTTTTTTTTGAGATAATTTTTTTTCATCTAAGACAAAAATGGACTAAAGTTATACAAAAATGAATCAAAGTTATACAAAAATAGACCAAAGTTATACAAAAAAAGACTAAAGTTATACAAAAATTGGACTAAAGTTATACAAAAAATTGGACTAAAGTTATACAAAAATGAACCAAAGTTATACAAAAATGAACCAAAGTTATACAAAAATGGACCAAAGTTATACAAAAATGGACTAAAGTTATACAAATATGGATTAAAGTTATACAAATATGGGCTAAAGTTATACAAATAAGGACTAAAGTTATACAAAAATGGACCAAAGTTATACAAAAATGAACCAAAGTTATACAAAAATGGACTAAAGTTATACAAACATGAACCAAAGTTATACAAAAATAGACCAAAGTTATACAAAAAAAGACTAAAGTTATACAAAAATTAGACTAAAGTTATACAAAAAATTGGACTAAAGTTATACAAAAATGAACCAAAGTTATACAAAAATGAACCAAAGTTATACAAAAATGGACCAAAGTTATACAAATATGGATTAAAGTTATACAAATATGGACTAACTTTAGTCCATTTTTGTATAACTTTGGTTCATTTTTGTATAACTTTGGTTCATTTTTGTATAATTTTAGTCCAATTTTTTGTATAACTTTAGTCCATTTTTTGTATAACTTTGGTTCATTTTTGTATAACTTTGGTTCATTTTCTGTCATTCATACCCCACACAAATCCACCATAAAACTCACCTTTATATTTTTTTAATATCTTTAACCCCACCATTTCTTTTCCCTATGTACTTTTAATAGTTTTTTTAATCCGTTTCTTAATACCCGCGCAAAAAACATAGTTGCAAAGTGGAGTTGAATGGAGGGAGTATTTAAAAATGCATATCCAAATTCATTATTGAAAAACTCGAACCAAATTCAAACTCGATCCAGTTGTATCCATCAAATATTTTGAACATGAAGTTTCAATTGTGTCAAATAAGATGAATTTTTTACATAGTCAGATTAAGTTTTAGGTCGGATTTCAGATCATAGGGTGGATTGGGAAAGAATTTGAAAAAAATATAATGGATCGGCGGTCCAATAAGTAAGTAGACTAGGTTCAAATCTAGCAAAACCGATCCAATACCTGATTCATTGTCATCCCTCAATTAGAGCATCTCCAATGGTTGAGTAAAAGGACTTGCTTGCACATTCTTAAAGTTTCAAGCTAGTTGCTCAACCATTGGAGAACTCCACATGAACTAGCTTAGTTTGAGCAATGGATCCACAAAGTGATATATGCCAATTAAATAAATGTTTGTAAATTCATTTAAGCAACAACTCTTATAGCTTAACCATTGGAGGAGTTTGTAGCTTAAAAGTGTTATAGCTCAAAAAGGTGATGTGGAAAGTTAAGCTAGTTGGGTTGTTGCTTACCATTGTGGACGCTCTTACTAACTCTTTGCTTAACAACATATATAACATTAACATTGAAGGAAACTATACATTTCTAAGGCCAAGGCAGCCATATACACCCTCCGTTTCTTCAAAATAGCTTTCACTCACAAGAAAGTCTTGGTTCCATAATACCTATGAGTCCATTTTAGGTGTTAATATGGCGCTTAAAGGCTAAAGAATAACTAGAGATGATAGTCATAAAATTTCATCTATCCAAAACTAGATAGCCAGATAGGTAGGGTGAATTAACGAAATCAGCGAAAATCGAGTATTTCATTTGTTGGTTTAATTCTTTTGGTTTGCTTAGTTTTGGTCGACATGACCTGAAATGCTGAATTAGCTTTAGTAACACAAAAAAATGTTGTTTCTATGTGAAGCACCACTCAAGTGATCCAAAGGTACTTGAGGCACAAAGAGAAGTCTAAGAAAAACCAGCCGCATGTCTCATCTTTAGAGCTTTTGGTAAGTAACCCTTGTCTGTTTCATTCATTTCTTTACGTTTATATTACCAACAATCTCATATTCTCATAATCTGCTTTTCATTTTCTCATTTAGTAAATTTTATAAATCGAAACATTAAAAAACCCTTCTGCACAAAAAAAAATTGAACCAAAGGAGGACGGGAATAATAGACCCGTGAGTCGTGACCTATAGCCAGGACACCTCATTCTTAAGTCTTAAGTCTTAACCACCAGGCTAAGACCTATTCAGTACCTTACCCAGCTATATAGTGTCGCTTTATTATTTTCACCCGGCCCTTAAGTGGAAAATCCTAGCTTCGTTTGATTTTCATTTTATTTTGTATTTTAATTTTAATGTAACATTGTGTAATGACGATCCGCATGTTTGAATCAATCTAAACAGTCGGATAAAGACGACTGTCTCTATTGGCGCGAAGAAGTTGCCAAGAAAAGCCGACAAGAAAGGTAGGTAAAATACTACTCGTAATATGTTTTCAATACAGAAAATGAGATAGCGTCACTCTGTGATATCGTATTCACCCTCACACATGATGTTGCGGCCTAGATTTAATACCATATCGAAGTTGTAATTAGATGAAATATGACAGGCAAATGAAAGGAGAAGATTTAGATGGTCTTAATATTGAAGAATTAAGTCAACTGGAGAGGCAGATTGAGAAAGCTTATACACGCATCCGTCGAACGAAGGTTAGTTTGTGGTTATCATGTATTTATGTTTTTGAATACAGCCACAAAATTAGATGGAATTAGAAACTATGAGGTCAATGAAGTATTGAAGTATGTACTGGTAGAAAACCCTTGAGGAGTTGAGGGATGCATATAAAAATGTTACTTAAAAGTCATGAACAATCCCTTTTTAATCCTTATTGACTAGTTAAGGCTCTGTTCTTTATGATTTAATTTCAGCTCATTTCAGTCCAGCTTTATTTAGTTTAGTTCTATTCAGCTTCAATCAGTTCTGTTCAGCTCATCTCTTCACAAAATTAATTCTTACTTCAGTTGTATTCAGTTCACCTCAACTCCATTCAATTCAGTTTAGCTCGTTTCAGCCGAAAAGAACAGGGCCTTAAGTGCATATTGATGAACTCCTAGGAGGTTCAGTTTGACTTCATTTTTAGATAGCGTTTGATCAAAGTTAACTACAAGAAAAAGGTCAGTTTGCTGCATTGTCAGAGACTAACAGTATATTGGTTGCTAACTAGCGACCAAGAACATGTTAGATGCAAACTAGCAATCAATAAGCAATGTTAGCTTATTTGACCAAACTAGTCTTTTATTTATTTTTTATTTTTTTGAAAAGATGAACGATATATTAATAAAAACAAGAACACGAAAAACAATTCAGTTCAGTACATACTAGGGGGGAGGGTCAGGAGATAATGGAGTACAAACACGGGCAAGATCCGAGTTATACAAGGCTAAAACAAAAGGGGGTTACATAATCCCAATTATAAAAACCACCATTGGAGCTCGAGTCTGTCAAAGCGTATTTGGAAATTGCATCCGCAACATGGTTTGTAGACCGCTTCTTATAGATAATGGTCGTTGAAGGTGAGGTTTTTAGTCGATCCCTGCACTCCAAAATGATATTAGCATAAGGCCCGACCAAACTAGTCTATTCTATCAAATTTCAGCATATTTGCCAAACATTTTTATAAATCAGCTCATTTTCAGCTAGATTTTCAACTATCAAATAGCTTCATAGTTTTCACCTAGTTTTTCAGCTTAATTTTTCAGGTTTCAGCTAATTTTACCTAATAGAGTCTAAAGTCTAAACCCATTGGTACTAATATGACCAAAACCGTATTCCATCAACCCATTTAAACACACCTACAAAGTCTGATAAGAGATTTTATATATCGACTTGATTCTACTTGATGTATAACTTTTGTGGTTAATTCTTTTCAGCTCCATGGTCATAGTTAAAATGGTTGGTGTAAATAATTGTTATATAAAACAAAGTGATGTATTTAATTAGTAAGACATAATGTTGAAGAGACATAGATAGTACTCCATAATCTGATTACCATGAATTTATTTTACCAACAGTATTCGAGTATTTGTCATTAAACACCACTTTTTTTTTCACCAAATTTGCTATTTATATTAGGGCATGAAATAATTGATAATTGATAACTATTAACGATCATCACAAACTTTTGGTTGAGATAGTCTTCATTTCTCACATTAATTAGTACTCCCTCTGTCCCGGTCCGGTCATTTGTTGTCTTTTCTATTTTAAAAATGAATTTGATAAGTAATTTAATCATTCACACTCAATTTATTCCACTTGTCATTTAGGCGCTGTTTGGTAAACGGCATATTGGCCAATTTTTAGCATATTCAAGGGTTTTAGCATGTTTGACCAATCAATATGCTAATTTTAGTGTTTGGTAAACATCATATTCAAACAGCATATTTGGGGTCAATATGCTGTTTTACAATATACTGCTTACCCTAGCATATTGGTTAGCATATTGTAAAATAAGAAAATTTTCTCCATTTTACAAAGAAAACTAACAATTTACTAATCGTAATCTGCATTTACCAAACACTCAAATTAATTCTGCTAATTATAATATGCTAGTCAAACCTTCTGATAAAATCTGCCATTTATAATCTGCTTATGCTGAAATTAATCCGCTGTTTACCAAACAGAGCCTTAGTCATTGGCCCTCTCCTCTTTCCTTGGTCTTTGTGCCAAAACCAAAGGACAACAAATGACCGGGACGGAAGGAGTAGTTCTTACAAAAAAAAATATGAAAAATAGTAGGGTGACATTTCGGTGCTACAATTTTTACCTCTAATCCTCTATTATCTGTTTCTCGGTTTTTCTAACGTTTGCCCTAATGACACACATTAGTAATAAGCTTAGTATAAGATATCATATTACATACGAAGTATATGATATATTGATCTATGATATTAAATATAAACATGGTAGCAATTGAAAGTCTGTAATTAGTACTATCGGACAACGTATCCACATTTTCTTTTTTTTTACCAAAAAAAAAAAAAAAAAAAAATTAGTAAAATGGAAAACGTATCTTTGTGAACTAGAGATGGAATTTCATATAATTTATGTTTTATTTTGTTTAGGATGCCAAGCTTCGGAGTGTAATTACCGAGTTCAAACGAAAAGTGAGCTCCTTTCTCAATTCAATTCTTTCTTAATGAGTCGTCTCATTATAATTTTCTCGTGTATTTTTTGTTATTACGGAGTAATATGTATTCATAATGGTTTCCATATAAAGTATCATTTCTCTTTAAATTTCAAGGAAATGATTTATCATAATAAGTAAAACAATTTGTCCAAGGCAAATAGTTTACATGCTCATTGTCTTGGACAAATTAATTTACGTATAGTCGGATAATTCACTTCCCAATTTTCGTTGTCCTATTATTTCCATTTTTTTACGTAAGATATAAAGATGAAAAGATCATACTCCTATATAGTGAGAAATTGGGAAATGGGAATCGATATTTAATTTAATTTTGATTTAATTTGAACCTAGAACCAAAAAGATGATTGTGTCGCTTAATTATACTCCGTAATTACTAATCCTTGGGTTATTCTTGGCCGCCATAAAAATAACAGGAAGAGAAATTGATGGAAAGCGATGGAAAACAGAAGCAGAAGGTAAATATTAATCGGTTGATCTTGTATAAAATTGTTATATAATACAGAGTATATATACTTATCATTAAGTGATGAGGTTATACAACGATTTTATTTTAATTAAGTTAACGTGAATATTAATTAAGGAGGTACTTAATTAAGTTGTACTTTACGCAGGTAAGTAAAACCGTCGGAGGAACTGAAGTGCATTGGACGAAGAAACAATTAGATTTGGTCACTAATTGTGAGGAAACTCATACCCAAAACAATGTGATTTATGACACTTCTCTTAGGCTTGGGTTTGTTTAATTTGATTATGATATATGAGTCGCATTTGTACTATTTTCATTTCTTGCATTATTAGAAGAAAGTCGCGAGTTAAACTCGACCGGTGTTGGAATGCTACCCACCTACCGTAGGGTGTATTATCCTCAGGGGCGGACCCAGAATTTTTCATTTGGTGTAGCAAAATTCTAATATTATTAAAAAAAAGTTCAATTACAATAAAAATTAAAATACATCTATCTATGTTATCCTGACCCTTCACTTAGCTGTAGTGTCGGATACCAACATGACATTTTGACAATTCATTTCAGACAAAAAAAAAATAAAAAATTCGCAAAAAATAGCCGTATCCGAAACACGTGTCAGACACAACACCCGTGTTAGAGAGTCAAGGTAACATAGACATCTACACAATTCGACAGTTTTCATTTCTAAAAATGGCTTTACAAAGACCTTAGCTTTGCCGCAAGAATACAAAAACACAAATAATATAATCAATGAAAGCAAAATTTATATACATATCACAACATCAGGTATGCTCAATTGTTCAACCTCACCACTATAATATTTTATTATTTTGCACCACCTCACCCTTTATTTATATATATATAGAATAATAACAAGAAAATTGAAAATCTAAATTTATATATGGACTAGATTTTAACACAGAATGCAAAGTTTCCCCTATGATTCAATAAAGTTATTATTGTCTTGTAAAACATCAATCAAAATTTATGAATGCAAACGGACTTGCTGGAAACGCAGAAAATAAGTAAAATTAAAATTACTGTTGGAGAACGGATGTTTGATGAAGCGACGGTGACGGAACATTTAACATTTTAATTTCTGAAGGATTTGATATTGAGAATTTTGAGAGTAAAATTGTAATTGTTTATAAGAGTCACAATGAAAGTTGCAAGATTAATTTGGTAGTTGTGCGAATTAAAACGTAATTAATGATTCAGGGACAAATTTTTAGGAATATGCAGAGATAAGTTAGGGAAGTTGCTTAATTATTTTTGGGAAGGAGAATATTTAATAGCCAAAACTCAGAAATTACGGTGTAGCATAATATACTTTTCTCAAATATTTTTTTTTCTTTGGTGTAGCAAATGCTACACCATGGCATAGTGTGGGTCCGCCCCTGATTATCCTTGTAATTTTCCTTTTTGTATATCCTTAGCACTAGTATTTTAGTCTTGCTCTGTTGTATGGAGTAATATTTTCACTTTACTTACCTTTTGGAAGATTGGAAATGTATTATTTGGCTAACGGCTAGCTCACACCTCCAACGGCTAGTCAATCTTCTATCAAGGCAATCATATTATTCATTGCCATATATATTGTAAATATATTTGTTTCCATGTATATATAAACCGCATGATATGTAAATCAAAACAACTGAGTTCAATACTGTTAGGGTGCAAACCCTTGTCCCACATCAGTACAATAAAGATGGAAGATCATCTTTATAAGTGTCCAGTAAATATAATAGTACGAGGCCTTTTGGAAAGGAGCCCAAGAGTAAATCCGTGAGGGCTTGGCCCAAAGCGGACAATATCGTACTATTATGGGTTGTGGACACAGATGCAGCAGAGGCCCAACACGGGATATTCACGCTTCCGCACAACAAGTGGTATCAGAGCCCAAGGTTCTACTTGGGCTAGACATGGAGATTCATCAGGCCAAGACTTGAAGGTGGACTTACACTATAAGACGTGGAATTCCTATAGCTCGGGGGAGAGCTAATATGTTCGCGAGAAGCGACATGGTCTCACGGCATTGAGACGGCAGGCCGTCCAAGAGAAGATCGTCAGCGACCCGGCGAGGTGGGCTGAGGCTTAATGGAGGCAACAAAAGCGGTTCATGGTAAGTCCAAAGGCGGTCCGGTGTGGCACGCACTGAGGCAGTGGATTCGGACCCAGTCCAGGGTATATTGGATGCAGAGGAGTTTGGTACGCAAGTGTAGCACAAGCTCCATGAGACACTTGATGTGTCGTTTAAGGGGAGGTTATCAAGACTTGGTGATGCGAGTGTCTAGAAGTTTGGGCTGTATGGTGTGGGGAGTCCTCTAGGAGGTCAAGGTCCGAGTTAAGATGATGGTCCTTGGTTTGAGGAGAGGATTGTTAGGGTGCAAACCCTTGTCCCACATCAGTACAATAAAGATGGAAGATCATCTTTATAAGTGTCCAGTAAATATAATAGTACGAGGCCTTTTGGGAAGGAGCCCAAGAGTAAATCCGTGAGGGCTTGGCCCAAAGCGGACAATATCGTACTATTATGGGTTGTGGACACAGATGCAGCAGAGGCCCAACACGGGATATTCACGCTTCCGCACAACAAATACAATACAATTCATTCTCGTTTATCGCATTCCGAAATCTAACAAGCGCCGAGGTGTTGGTATGCAAAACTAGCCTCTGCCTTGATACTCTGATTTATTCTCCAATTGGCGAGTACGAAACAATCAAATTTAACCAATCCCCTATTTACTAAATGAATAGGCAAAGCTCCAAATTTTCCCGCCTAAACATATTTCCTAAAATAAAGTTTAGTTATTTTTAGCATATTCTATAAGTATGGTGAAGTATAATACAGATAATCTTTCAGATTTATGTATTTATGTCATTCAATATTTTACATTCTATACAAAATTATCTCCAATCTTTTTATGATATAAAAAGGATTTTTTTTTTTTTAAAGAATCATACGGAAAAATTCATTGATTTTCTATGATAAAAAGTTGCGACAAAAAATATATTATCGGTAAAATTTTATAAAATAACACCATTAATCTCTCGGCAATAGGATAAACTTTCATTGAAATACTCATTTCATGATTAATACGATTTAGACTTTGATTTTTCAAATCAAAATATAACGATAAGAAACGTAAAAAAAAAAAGATTAGCTTATTTATATTTCATAAGTATAATAAACTAAAAAAGGTAAAAACTCTATATATACCGTGCATACATTGCACGGGAGCTAAACTAGTTCAAATACTAATTCGGAAAATTCTACATGATATCCTAGTATTTCCATGTTTTCTAATTTGCACCATTGTTTTAAAACTAAAAACTTTGACTAGTTACAATTCTGTCACGAGTATTGAAACTTTGAAAGCGGCAGATTTTACTTTTTGAGATTGATTATCTTTTCATGGTACTCAATTTAAAAAAAAAAAAAAAAAAAAAAAAGATCAAAATTTAACCTTTTTAATTGATTAAATTTTGATTGGTCATCTCTCTTAACCGAGAGTTCAAAAAGTGTTATTTTGTCCAAATTAATCGTCTTTACAAGATATTTAAATTGAAAAAAAAACATTTTTACAATCCAGAGCTAAAAGTTATGATATAAAATATAAAAATAAAGGTTACTACTAACTACATTAGATATACTAGAACTGATTTAATTTTTGAGTTTAATAATCAATTTTTTTAGAGTTTTATTTTAAAGATTTTGAGTTTTAATGTAAAGTCGTTGTTGGAATCTATAAATATTATTAAAAGGCATCCTAAAAAATGCCAACTAGATAAAACCACGTAGGACGTAGAAAAGCCACGCAGGATGTGGAAAAGCCACATAGACATCCACATTGACACCTTGGTTAAGATTGACACATGCCTACCCAATCATTCTCCACGCAGACTTATTTTAATTGAATGTTTTGTAATAAAACATGTTAATGAATTGATTAAAGTTCTTCATAGTTTTTCTTTTTTTTAAAAAAAAAATTATTTTCATATGATAAAATATTGGTTGAAAATGTTGTATATTTTTATTTTTATAGGTAAAAAGTTAAACTTAACTTTCCTGAAATTATACCACTTAAAATTTAAACCTACATCTATTTATTTAAGATCGTTATATAAACCCTTTTAATAAAAAAAAAAATTGTAAAGTTTATTAATATTCTTAAAAGTAAATGTATGACATTTTATTTCAATTACTGTTTAAATAATAATAATAGTAATTTTCATTAACATTTTTTCATATTTGTTTTACCTCTTGAGCTCCTCACTAATGAACTATCTTATTTAATAATACTCATAACTCAAAATAAATGAAAAGACAAATTAAAAGATGGGATTCAATAGTTTATAATGGCCTACTAAACCTACAATAGTTTTCATTCACTAATCCTCCATTTAAGAACTATTACTCATGAACTTCCAAATTACAAACTATATTTCATGGTTAAATTAAAAAAAATTCAAAAAAAAAAGATGTAACTTACCAAAATTCACATCAAAACTTAATTTTCAATTAAAATTCTCATTTTACAATAAGAAAAAATGTTAGTGAATCGATTAACAGTTTTCATAGTAATATAGCTCATAAAAGTTATATATTTATTTATTTATTTATTTAAAATTACACAAACTTGAAAACCAAAACAAATGAATAGCTTAATAATATTCTTAAACGTAAAAATATGGCATTTTATATTCATCCATTATTTAAGTTCAACCCACGATAATTTTCACATAAGTCCAATGATTTTCTTAATGGCATCTTCGAATTTTCTCATAAGTCTCTTCTAATTCCCCACCCTAGCCTAACCGTGACTCCATTTAACTCTCATACTAATTTTGCAATAATTCTTACCACCATAAAGATTATATAAAGCAACCCATTATATACAAACTTTGAATGCTTTTGTTTTTTTTATTCCTAATTAATATTTATGTCATATAAAGTTTGTGAACATTAATTTAGTGTACATCATTTAACTTCCAAATTAGCATTATTTAGCCTCTCCTATTTAAGATCATCTCATTTATTTTCCTCCAAAACAATCATTTGGAGTGGTAAAAATTTGCAGTATTTTCTTTAACTTGAATTTGGAATGACGAATTACTAATTTTTGTATTGTTTTTTGTTTTACTTTTGTTTCGTAGGCGGTACGAAAGGAAGACCTTGTGGTGAAGTCGTTTGGTTAGCGGCTAACTCTTTTTTTTTTGGTAAAAGGTTAACTCTCATTAATCGAATAAGCCAATTACAAAGCAAAGCTAATACATCATCACTCTTAGCTAACAAAAGAACTTATCATCTCCTTACTAGGCATCTCATTTTGCCAAGCATACATACTTAAAGCACACTCTACAGGTAAATTCACTTTTTTATACAACTAACAATTTTAATATTTCAATTTGGTTTTAAAGTTTTCTAATTCGTACATAATCAAATTCTAAAATTTATGAATCTATAAAATATAATTAAAAGACTACCCTAAAATGACAAATAAACGCCACCTAGACAAAGCCACGTAGGATCCAAAAAGCCACCTAGATTAAAATTTAATGTGACGTGGCATATTTAAATGTGATGCTACATATTTTTAATGTGACATGGCGAATTAATATGACATAGATTATCAATTTATTATTACATGAAATTAATTTAAATCATTTATCTATAAATTAATTTAATTCACTTATATCTATAATATTAAAGGATATTATCATTATTCTTAAATTAATTTTGTATATTAAATATATTGTCTTCCAAAATTTATATAACCCTTACAAATTTACATCAAATTTCATAATTTACAATTAATATTGACACTTCAATTGAAATTTTTGTAATAAAACATATTAATAAATTTCATAATTTATAATTAAAATTGAAATTTTTGTAACAAAACAGGTTAAAGAATTAATTAAACCTCTTTATATTACTAAACACTCACCATTATTAACATTTTCCTATTTAATTCGTTGTTTTTAAAAATTTTGTAATAAAACATGTTAATAAATTAATTAAACCTCTTCATATTACTGAACACCCACCATTATTAACATTTTCCTATTTAATTTTTTTTAATTAAACATGGTAATAAATTGATTAAAACTCTTCATAGTACTTAACACACACCAAATTAATTAAAAAAATTTCCTATTTAATTAATTTTTGTAATATAATATGTTAATAATTTTATTAAAACTCCTTATATTACTCAACACCCATAATTTTCACTAACATTTTGTCCTATTTAATTCATCTCTTGAGGTCATCGGCAAACAATTATCTAATTTAATAATCACAAAATAAATTAAAAATTAAATTAAAATATGGGAATTTATGGTTGTGTAATGACTATAAAACCTATAATAGTTTCTATTCACTTTATTTATTTAAAATATGCCCATTTGTCATGAGTTTCTAAGTTGTGGATTGTATTTTTTGGTTTAATTTATTTTTTGGTTATATTGATTATATTGAGTATATTAAGTATTATTGTCGAGTATTATTGTTGTTGTTGTTGTTGTTGTTGTTGTTGTTGTTGTTGTTGTTGTTGTTGTTGTTGTTGTTGTTGTTGTTGTTGTTGTGTCCAATAAAGTATATTTTAATTTGTTATGTTGTTGGTTAATGAATCGTTTGCTTTTATATTTGAATTCATGTTTTCCAGTTGGTTTAATTTAAGTGACTTACATGTGACAATGTTTTGATTCGTTTGTCAAGTTTTTGCCAGATTGATGTTTTATCTTTTGGTCAATGTATTTTTTATATAACTATAAAGCACCATGAAACTTATGTGAATGCAGATAAGACAAACCATCATGTGGGTAATCTGAAGATGGAAGAAACACAAAAGGCACGAAATTGAGGTAAAATTAAAGGTAAAAAAAAAAGCAAGGTAGAAACTGATAAGTAATGGATGATTGTTGATCTCAAAGTAGAAGTTTTACAATATTTCTTTTAATTTGTTATTAAACGTATATTGTGGTGTAATTTTACTATTATACTTTCCCGATCAACCTATTTGAATTTGTATTCACGAGTATAATCATCTATAACATATATTTTGCTTTTTCATTTTATATGAACTATTATCAAGGCGTGTAATAAAAGGAAGCGAAAGTGAACCTTCGGGTAAATATTAAATTGTATGATTTCTAAATTCTACTTCTTATGTTCTTAAGTTTATGTGTTTTTTTTGTCAAAACAGGAATAATACATAAAACTTACTCTCATAATTTCCTAAAAAAAAAATTTACTCTCATAATTAATGATAAATAAATAAGTACTAATAATTGAATGAAAAATCTTTAAAATTTCACAATTTACTTTTAGAACCATCATGACAATAATTAATCATGTTCCGGGTGTAATTCCAGAGCAGATATTCGTTACCACCCTTGGCTTGTAGAATAATGTCCTTGGTTGGATTCTTCTTGCTTCTATCGTCCCTCTCGGCTGCTCCTGCAACAATGAACGAACTGAGGGCTTGGCTGTGTGCCAAGCGTACTCACTCCGACGCTCAAGTCAGTAAACTTAAAGGATTAAGTTGTGTTACTTGGCTAGATATGTCGAGTAGAGAGATAAGGGAGATATTACCAGATGAATAGTGTATTTAGGTTTTTAGTTGTGGATCCTTTCCTCAATGAGGGTTGAGGAGTATTTATAGACCTTCACCTTTTGTCACGTAGTGGCCAAGTGGCCAAGTGGCTAGCAGGTGGAAAGACTGATCTACCCCTCGGCCGAGGGACCTATGGCAGGCCGGCGGACAATGTTGACTCACCGCCGAGGGGTCTTGGATGTGAGTACGCGGATATGTGTCCCGGCTGGCAGGTTGTCATGCCGAGACCCAGGCTATCAGGCCGATGGGCTGCATCAGCTAGGCCGTCTGATATGCTAACGTTGCTGTGGATATCTTTGACCTTGCTCAGTATGTTGACTTGGTCAGCGGTGCAGAATATGCCCCATCAATTTGCCCCCAGCGTAGTCTATGCCGTGGTATGGGCTCCGATGTACTTTTGAGCGTGTATTCTGCGCAAGTAATTTTGACAAATTTTCTGTATCGGCTTCTTCTTGTGCATCGGCGTGGCTCTTGTTAGGCCGGCCTTCGTTTGTTTCTTTCGCCTTCGGCCTGGCCGAGGTCTTTATCTCATCTTTGTCGGAGTTGTCTTCCTGTATTCTTAATTGAGCGCCCCTTTTGTTTTCGCCTCGGCTTTGCCGGGGCCGTTTTAGAGTGCGTATCTCAACTGTGTTTCAACGCTTTCCAGACACTTCGAATGCTTTTGCGAGTATGGTGTGCGATGGCTCTTGTCGGATTGACCGTGGGAGCCGGCGTTGGATTCTTGATAGCGTGTTACGTGGCGTCTACCACTTGGAGTGACTGCGACGGCATCTACCTCTTGGGGTGACTGCGACGGCGCTAATTTCTTGATGGAGACTGCCGCTCTTGTCGGTATGACAGTGTGAGCCGGCGTCTGTTTCTTGATAGCGTGTTACGTGACGTCTACCACTTGGAGTGATCAACGACGCATCTACCTCTTGGGGTGACTGCCGTGGCGTCTACTACTTGGGGTGACTGCGACGACGCTAATTTCTTGATGGAGCTGCCGCTCTTGTCGGTATGACAGTGTGAGCGCGTCATTTCTTGATAGCGTGTTACGTGGCGTCTACCACTTGGAGTGACTGCGACGGCATCTACCTCTTGGGGTGACTGCCGTGGCGTCTACTACTTGGGGTGACTGCGACGGCGCTAATTTCTTGATGGAGACTGCCGCTCTTGTCGGTATGACAGTGTGAGCCGGCGTCTGTTTCTTGATAGCGTGTTACGTGGCGTCTACCACTTGGAGTGACTGCGACGGCATCTACCTCTTGGGGTGACTGCCGTGGCGTCTACTACTTGGGGTGACTGCGACGGCGCTAATTTCTTGATGGAGACTGCCGCTCTTGTCGGTATGACAGTGTGAGCCGGCGTCTGTTTCTTGATAGCGTGTTACGTGGCGTCTACCACTTGGAGTGACTGCGACGGCATCTACCTCTTGGGGTGACTGCCGTGGCGTCTACTACTTGGGGTGACTGCGACGGCGCTAATTTCTTGATGGAGATCTAGCTCTTGTCGGTGCGACAGTGTGAGCCGACGTGCATTTCTTGATAGCGTGTTACGTGGCGTCTACCACTTGGGTGATGCGACGGCATCTACCTCTTGGGGTGACTGCCGTGGCGTCTACTACTTGGGGTGACTGCGACGGCGCTAATTTCTTGATGGAGACTGCCGCTCTTGTCGGTATGACAGTGTGAGCCGGCGTCTGTTTCTTGATAGATAACTGATGGGGAAATTTTTGCTTCGATGGAAGGCTTGGGTGATTTTTCATTAGGTAAAAGCATGCGTTGGGGTGTCCACAGTTATTTTGGACACCTCCGCGGCTACATAAGTTTCTACGAGATTACCGATGCCCTAATGGCTCATCACAGGCACACCTCCCCAGTCAGCCACTAGTTGTATCCATTTGGTCGCCCTCTTGCTGTAAGGACGGACTTTTCCCTTTTTCGGACTTTTTGGCCTCTTTGAGGGATTGCATGTTGCATCCTCGGGCAGCTATCTGGACGTTGATCACCTCATCCTTCTCGTTTTTGGAGACGAGCTTATGCGCTTCCCCCCGGTCCGAGACGTACATCAGTGTTAGGGCCCGGATGGACATCACTGCGTCGGCCTCGTTCAGGGTGACCCGGCCTATAAGGACGTTGTATGCGGACGAGCCGTCGATGACCACAAACTCGGCTAGGACGTTCTTGGCTGACGTCTTTTCGCCGAATGTCACCGGGAGCCTGATTGACCCCAGTGGTACCAGGCCGGCCCCAGAGAAGCTGTATAGGGGGTTGGTGCAGGGGCTCAGGTCCTTGATCTTCAGGCCGAGGCCGAGAAAACACTCTCTAAACATGATGTTCGTGTATGCGCCTGTGTCAATCAGGCACCTCTTGACCAGGTGGTTGGATATGTCCAAATTGACTACAAGCGGGTCACTGTGAGGGGCGATGACCCCCTCGTAGTCCTTTCTTCCAATAGTCATGTTGGGGATGTTTGCAGAGGGGGTCCCTGAGTTGGGCACAAAGTTGATGGCCTGATATAGCTCGTTTAGGTGTCGTTTGTGCCCATGAGCGGACCCTCCGTTTTCGTTGCCCCCGATGACAACATGAATCACTCTTATCCGCTCGAAGACGGACTTCTTATCTGAACTGCCGGCGTCAGTCTTTTGGCCTTTTGCAACGTACTTGCCGAGGCTTCCCTTCCGGATCAGTTCCTCTATGGCATTCTTCAGATGGCGGCAGTCGTTGGTTAAATGGCCGGTGTGGCCGTGGTACTCACAAAGATCTTGGCTTGTGTCACCGTCACTTTTTGGCTTGGGGGTCTCTCCCACTCCCGGCCCTCATTTTTGCTCGGGCGAAGACCTCGGCGGGATACGACGAGATGGGTTTTTCACTATACCGCCTCGGTGGTACGTTCTCGAATTCCACCCGCGCCCGCCGAAGTCCATCTCCCGGTCGGATCTGTCCGACCGTGATCTATTATTCTCACGGCGTTTTCCATCGGACCGCGAATCGTTGTTGTCGCGGCGTCCTTCGTCCCGATCGTCCCTGCTGTGACTCTTCTTTTCTGAGTGCTCGGCTTCGCTGGGATCTACCCAGGTTTTGTGATAGTCTTCCACCTTGATGGCTTGGTCGGCCAGCTTCCTGGCGGCGTCCAAGCCTAGGCCTCCGCTCTTGATGAGCTCGTTTTTTAAGGCTCCCCTTGGGAGGCCCTTCATCAAAGGAAGGCCGCCAGCTCGGGATTAATTTCTCGAATCTGCTGGACCTTTCCATCAAACCTCTTCACATAGCTTCGGAGAGACTCGCCCCCCTTCTGTCTGATAGTCAGGAGGTCAGACGTCTCTACGGCCCTTCTCTTATTGCAGGAGTACTGGGCTAGGAAAGCGCCCTTTAGGTCGGCGTAATAGTACACCGAGCCATCGGGAAGCCCTTTGTACCAGCTCTGAGCCATCCCATGCAAAGTTGTTGGGAAAATCCGGCACCAGACCTCATCGGGCTGCTCCCATACCGACATGTGAGACTCGAAAGCCTCAGCGTGGTCGGCTGGATCACCATCTCCCTTGTATGACAGAGGTGGCAACTTGAGCTTAGTCGGCACCGGGACTTCTAGAACGTAGGCGTTGAGGGGCTGCCTGATCACGTGTCGGACGACACGTGGCGATCGGCTCCTCGCATCCCTATCCTGGCTCCTCCCCCCGTAACGGGAGGGGCTCCTTCTTCGACTATGACTTCTTCTCCAACTCTGTTGAGTCGGACTCCTCTGGCTCCTTTGGGGTATGCCTCGTTCGTGTGGCGGGGACGCTGTCCTCCCGCGAGTACGGGAAGGACTTAGGTCTACTGCGCCCACTTTGGGCTCCCCCGGCGTCCTGGCTGGGTCAGCTTCTCCTAGTGCTTCGTTCAAATTTCTTGGAGTCACGTTTTGGGCCCTGGTCTCCTGGACGGTTTCCGCCGCTCTTGTCGGCGTGACAGTGTGAGCAGGCGTATTGCTGATTAGGTCCAAGAGCATTTTTAGTTTCTCTACGTCAACCACATGCCCCATGATGGTGACCTGGTTGGCTGGGGGCGGTGCGTCGGGTATTATTGGCATCCCGAACTCTGGTTGGGTTATTCCGCCGGTGGAGGGCTGCACGACTCCAGAGTTGTTGAAAGTATCGTCTTGGTAGAACGCGGTTTCGTCGGTCACGACTGCGTCTTGCTGTTTCGACATTTTCTTAGCTTTTTGGGTGGGTTTTTATTATTATATTTTTTTTTGTTTGGGAATGAATGTGACTAGCTTCTAGTGTCTTTCCCCACAGACGGCGCCAATTGTTCCGGGTGTAATTCCAGAGCAGATATTCGTTACCACCCTTGGCTTGTAGAATAATGTCCTTGGTTGGATTCTTCTTGCTTCTATCGTTCCTCTCGGCTGCTCCTGCAACAATGAACGAACTGAGGGCTTGGCTGTGTGCCAAGCGTACTCACTCCGACGCTCAAGTCAGTAAACTTAAAGGATTAAGTTGTGTTACTTGGCTAGATATGTCGAGTAGAGAGATAAGGGAGATATTACCAGATGAATAGTGTATTTAGGTTTTTAGTTGTGGATCCTTTCCTCAATGAGGGTTGAGGAGTATTTATAGACCTTCACCTTTTGTCACGTAGTGGCCAAGTGGCCAAGTGGCTAGCAGGTGGAAAGACTGATCTACCCCTCGGCCGAGGGACCTATGGCAGGCCGGCGGACAATGTTGACTCACCGCCGAGGGGTCTTGGATGTGAGTACGCGGATATGTGTCCCGGCTGGCAGGTTGTCATGCCGAGACCCAGGCTATCAGGCCGATGGGCTGCATCGGCTAGGCCGTCTGATATGCTAACGTTGCTGTGGATATCTTTGACCTTGCTCAGTATGTTGACTTGGTCAGCGGTGCAGAATATGCCCCATCAAATCATTTTAATTATGTCATTTCCTCTTCCAATTTAAGTTTTCTCCAACTCACACCTATTGATTGTTTTTCTATAAAATTTACTTTACTTTTTTAAGTGGTTTATGCTTTTTTAACCATTATAAGATGATCGTTGATCTCAAAATGGAGATCTTATAATATTTCTTTAAATTTGTTATTAAGCATATATTGGTGTGTAATTTTACTATTATGCTTTTTCGATCAACCTATTTGAATTTGTATTTTTGTATTCATGAGTATAATTATCTCTAACATATATTTTTCTTTTTCATTTTATAGGAACTATTATCAAGGCATGTACTAAAAGAAAGCGTACTAAAAGGAAGCGAAAGTAAGCCTTCAGATAAATATTAAATAGTATGCATGGTTTCTAAATTCTAATCCGTATATTTTTAAGTTTATGTGTTTTTTTTTCAAAACCGGAATAGATTATTTTATAGTCTTTAATCCTATTTTTATTTTTATATAGGATCGTGGACATACGTATAACAAGAGATGGATCAAATTCTTGAAATAGTAATAAGGAACTTAAAAAATTTTATGAACCTTTTGGAATTGGGATTTAGGGAATATAGTT
Source organism: Silene latifolia (assembly GCF_048544455.1). NCBI lineage: Eukaryota > Viridiplantae > Streptophyta > Magnoliopsida > Caryophyllales > Caryophyllaceae > Silene > Silene latifolia. The sequence continues at coordinate 141,761,571 of NC_133528.1, read as the reverse complement.
TTTTAGATTATTGAGCAATTGAAATGAAAATTTAATTTGTAATACATACATGGAGCGGATACCGACCATACCGTTGAATCGTATCTAATATTTTTCTATCGATATAATAAATATTTTTCAGATGTAAATAATATTTGAAGCATGCACGTGGTGATAAGATTTCAAAGATATTTCTATGGGAGGGTTGATGGAGAGGTCTGGAAATAATTTGGAGATGACTATACTGAGGTATTGAGTTTACAACCTTATAAGGCGTCATTGAAGATTTTTCATAAGAAATTTATTATATACGGATGGTTTCAACTTTTAATATTTAAAAAACTCACTTTATTATATTGCGGAGTAAAACGCACGTATATATAATGAGTCGTCTTTGTCATTGCTCTGTTGTCAAGTTTCTCAAAATTAGTAGCTATCACATCCTCACTTGCAGGATTCGATTTAAAAAAATAAACCAAAGTTGTCAAAGAAATAAGGTATTAACTAACTAATTTCTATGTATTTCAAAACTGTATATTTTAGATGGATCAACAACTAATTGCTCGAACAAATATCAACAATACGATAAAAATATCAAAACTAAAACAGATAAACCCGTGAATTTCACGGGTCACAAACCTAGTTGTTCACTTAGGGGGCGTTTGTTTCGCGCATGGGTATGGGTTTGGAATCAGGAATCATACCTGGGTGGTATCGGTTTGGAACTTCATTCCTCATACCTTGCGTTTGTTTCAATTGTACGCGGTATGGATTTGAAACTAAGTAAACGTTGAAATATGTAAAATCTATAACTTTAAACAATAATTTTAACACATAAAATCGTGAAAATAAAGATTTAATCAAATAATTATATAAAATATTTCATTTTCAATATGTTATAATATTTATTTTCATATTTTTGTTCATTATAATTTGATACTTATGGGTATCAATCTCATACCCACCCCCCTCCTTGGGTATGAGAAACTCATACCTCATGGGTTTAAGGTATGGGTATGAAACCCCCGAATTCGCCAAACAAACACTTGGTATAGGTTTGGCTCATTCCAAACCCATACCTCATACCTTTAGTGACTGAACCAAACACCCCCTTAAACATGTTAAGAAAATACAATGTTACTCAAAAAGTATACATATAAATTAAGTTAATTTTGAGTTTTAATGTCAAAAATAAAAATAGAACTTTTAAATTTTGAGAAACTTGAAAAAAATACATATAAATCCAAAAGTTAAAAGAAATATAATGCAATGCATCAGATGCACGCACGATCCTTTTTTACAAGAGTTTCCTACAATTGTTTTTTACCATACAAGTTATTTTGATATATCACTTGTTAAACACCACTATCATCTTTGAATTATCAGATGTTTCTTTCCTTTAGTTGTTTGACAATTGGACAATATTTTGAATGTTAAAACGCCAAAATCGTTACACCACTCACATGTTTTCTATTCCTACACTCACGCTATTAATCTCTCATTCTTTTTTCCACTAATACTCAATTAATTCAATTCGATTCAGTTTAATTAATGTAAACAACAATTACCCATTAATCATATATATCTCGATTCCGATTGGAGTGACTTAATTTCTGATAAATTAAGAAAAGGTAACGTAGAATGGATGAGGAGTACGATGTAATTGTGTTAGGGACTGGTCTTAAAGAATGCATCATCAGTGGCCTTCTTTCGGTTGATGGTCTCAAAGTAATCTCTCTTTCTCGCTTCAACTGTGTTTTATGCAACGATTAATGTTATTATTTCATGTCACAAGATTCATCTTATTTCATGTATTTGATGTCAAAAGAATCGATAATCGTGTTAATTCTTGAATAAGCGAGTTGCATTAAGTTATTATAGGATTTTTATACGTCATACAACGATCTTACATATGACTATGATTAAACTAAAGTTTTTGTTATTGTTTTTACCGTTTTATGTATCAACTCAGTAGTGGCAGATCTTGGCCCAAAAATAGGTGGTAGCTTAAAAACTTGTTTCCCTATTTCTGGATAACAATCTTAATTACAAAGTATAATACTCCAGCTCCGGCGTAATTTGTTTCCCTATTTCATTTTAGAGTGACATTCATTTGTTTACCTTTCTCTTCTATTACAATGTTTTCTATAGGCAATTTGATCATCTATATGCATTATGATCCACTTGTCAAATAATAATAACAACCATCACAATTCACCAAGTGATTCCCTTTCCTCTCCTTGATTTTTGTGACAATAGCAAAAATAAATAAATGACCGAAACGAAGAAGAGAGTAATAATTGCAAGAATTAAGATCAAATGTATACCAGTGTTACACAAATTGCCAATGTTAGATAGTTTCATTTATTCCCTTCGTTCCGGTGATTTATTTACGTTTGATTTTGGCACAAAGATTAATAAATAAGGAGGGGAGGGCAATTATTGGATGATATGTAGACCAAATTGAGTGTAGATGATCAAATTGTTCATCAAAAGCATACCCAAAATAGAAAAATAAACAATTAACGAAGATATCCCAAAATAGAATAGGTAAACAAATGAGCGGGATTGGGGAGTATCTTTTTTCCTAGTGTCACAAATTGCCAAAGTTGCTAAAATGAATGTAAGGCATGTCTTTGTATGTTGATTGTTCTTGAAACAGGTATTGCATATGGACAGAAATGACTATTATGGAGGAGACTCTACTTCTCTCAACCTTAATCAGGTGCCCTTTTATGTCACACCTTAGATTATATCAATCTGCTTTAACAATTACAGTGCAAGACTGTCTTGTCTAGTGGCGGAATCAGGATTTGAAATCAGAAAGGGTAATAGTATAATTGTATAAGGGACCTCGAAAAAATTTGAAAATTTTAACTAAAAATTTCGTAATTTTCAAACGTTAGCAGAGGCGAGCTCTTACTGGGTGAGACGGTCCTTTTATTTAAAAAATAAGTGTTTTTATATATAGAATAATTGTTTCACACAATAAGACGTTCTTATTCTATAATTTATGCTAGTTTTAGACAGTTAAGTTTTAATCACTTTGGCTTGGTTATGTGTGCCCAAACAGCTATGGAAGCGATTTAGGGGAGATGAGCAGCCTCCAGAAAGCTTAGGTCAAAGCAAGGAGTATAATGTTGACATGGTACCCAAGGTATGTATGTACCAATTTATTTATGTTATGTTTTTCACCTATGTTACTCGAACTCGGCTATAAACATGTGTAGTCTAGTGCATGCTGGTGAATTGTCGGAATAACGTATTGTTTCATTATGTTTGATTCTATTCGGGTTCTCTTTACAGTTCATGATGGCAAATGAAGTATTAGTCCGTATTCTCATCCATACCGATGTGACTAAATACCTTAATTTCAAGGCAGTGGATGGTAGTTTTGTGTACAACAAGGGCAAGGTAAATTTCCCAACTTTTATCTCAATGGTTTCATGTATATATACCTTGTTATGTTGTTCTAAGGTAAATTTGAAAATTTTTGTTTTAACTGTATGTTACAGATTTACAAAGTTCCTGCTACAGATGTTGAAGCCTTGAAGTCTCCCTTAATGGGACTATTTGAAAAAAGACGAGCTCGAAAGTTCTTTATTTATGTACAAGATTATGAAGACGATGACCCGAAATCTCACGAAGGCCTAGATTTGAACCAAATCACTGCCAGAGATCTTATTAAGTGATTTTTCATCATTTAATTACGAAAAAACTCCTGTTTGTATTAGATGTTTGCTTACTTCCTGAATGAATCATGGTTAAAGTTCGGTGGATTTATTTGTGTAGGAAATACGGGTTAGAGGACGACACCATTGATTTCATAGGTCATGCCTTGGCGCTTTATCTGGATGATAGTTACTTGGATCAACCAGCCTTGGATTTTGTCAAGAGAATGAAGGTAAATGTTGAAATGCAATTCTGTGGGTCACCAGACTGATTATAGTTACGTTTTTTTGTATGAAGTTGCAATCATTCAATGCAATTTTCGCTATATGTTATCTGATCATATGGCTTTTTGGAATGTAGTTATATGCAGAGTCCTTGGCTCGTTTCCGAGGAGGATCTCCTTACATCTATCCATTGTATGGCCTTGGAGAGTTGCCTCAGGTAACAAACGTTGCGTTTAATTATTTCCTTGATCGCTTTTGAGATATGATGCCCTCTGATCACTTTAAAGTATTTTCTGTCAGGGTTTTGCTCGTTTAAGTGCAGTTTATGGTGGAACTTACATGCTCAGCAAACCAGACTGTGCAGTAAGTCGTTGCATTCCTCTATTTTCCGTTTTTCAATGTCTGTTTTCGCAAATATAAGAAAGGTTGCAGATTCCAAAGAATTGGCGAGTACTTTTTTCACGAAAACACAGTTAACAGTATAGCATTCCTGAGGAACTAGAAAAGCCATTAACTTCATGTAATTTGTATGACAGGTAGTCTTTGATGATAGCGGAAAAGCCATTGGTGTTTCATCAGAGGGAGAAACTGCAAAATGCAAGAAAGTTGTATGCGATCCAGCGTATTTACCTGATAAAGTGAGTTCTACAATCTCTGAACAGACGGCTCTCATCGTCTTTCTTCATACAAATCTGCTAATAAACTTTCTGTTAACTTCTGAATTGAGCTTTTTTAAGTATTATTTCCATTTACTGATAAAACAGGTACGCAAGGTTGGTAGAGTGACTCGCGCTATATGTATAATGAGCCACCCTATTCCCGAAACCCATGATTCGCACTCAGTTCAGGTCATTTTGCCGCAGAAGCAGCTTGGTCGTAAATCAGACATGTATGTTATTTGTTCGGAAAACTGTTTCTTAAATCCAACCAATGTTATTGACTGAAAACTGTGAACATTTGGAACATAATTCAGGTACCTATTCTGTTGTTCCTACACTCATAACGTAGCTGCAAAAGGCAAATACATTGCTTTTGTTACGACTGAAGCAGAGACGGACCAACCTGAGGTTGAGCTTAAACCTGGAATTGACCTTCTCGGACCTGTTGACGAGATCTTCTACGATGCTTATGATAGATATGAACCTGAAAACAGCCCTGAATCTGATAGCTGCTTCATTTCCACTGTATGTTGCCTTCTGAATTTCGGTGTTCAGACTCTATGTGCAAAAATTTGTGTGTTAAAATCAATGGTTTACGTTTTGTACAGCAAAATAACCGGAAAGAAATACTAATGAATTAAATTGAATTCTTACAGAGCTATGATGCAACCACACACTTTGAATCTACAGTAAAGGATGTGATCGCGTTGTACAGCAAAATAACCGGAAAGGTGAGAAATACAATTCCTATTTTAACAAATACTTCCATCTCCTTCACTATCATGCTCTTTAGCATCATTGTTGCCATCGTTCTTAGCTTTTAATTGCGCGTCTTGGGAACTCGTTAGTCTAAGGCTCAGCGAAGCAGCAGACAAAAGCACAACAAAAGAGAGAAACCATTACGCAATTGGCATTTTTTTTCTACCTGAATAAACTTAAGCAGTAAACATCATCATGATCTGAGCTTTATCTGTCACAAATGTTGCAGGAACTCGATCTTACTGTCGACCTGAATGCTGCAAGTGCTGGACCTGAAGAATAAATCAATCCAAGGCCTTGCTTACTCACTATTTTACAGATTTTATTAGTACAGATGCTGTCATATAGCATAAGTACATTCTTATATATAGTTGTTATTTCAAGTTTCTCCTTACTTCCCTCCTCTCGAGGACATAAAACTTGCAATTTTGTGACGAAACAGTTTGCTTCTGTATTTGTGTTTAAACCTCATTTTTAAAGAATGGTATAGGTTATTTTCGATAATGGTGATCTTTTATAAGGCGATTTTCAACTTTCTTCCTGATATTCTGCAACATTTTCCCAACACCCCTTCGAGTTCTTCGTTCTATGTAAACAGTAAACTGTAAAGGAGTCAGCTCTTATTCAGAAGATGACCTATTCATTTTATTTGATGTAAAGGGAGTGATAACACTGAAGGACATAGTATTTTAATGCTAACAGTATTCGAACTCAGATCATAAATTACACCTGAATTGAGGCCTTGAGGGTATTATTATTCATGACTTGAGTACAAAAAAACACGTAGAATCAAACTACCTGTGTATTAATGACGACAACCGGATTACCGGGTATGTCAGTACTCGAGTTTCGAACTGCTTCATTGTACCAACATTCACAGCCTTCAGGAGAGACCGAGAGAAAAAAAATAATGGATCCTGTCGAAGCGGAGCTATTTTAATCAACAATGGTATATGTACCGTACAATCTTTTATTAATACGGAGTAATAAATAATTCTTTCACACGTAAAAAAATAATGAGAACCATCACACTAATAAACATATAGCAATACACAGATTATCACTTCAAGAATCTTGCGAGACATTTTTTTCAATTCCTATCCTCGATTAATAAAGCTTCAAGCTCCTGCTTCTTTCGCTCTAATTCCTGCAGTAGCAAGGAAATCAATGTCGATGTTAGTGATCCCCTTCGACAAAATTCCCTTAATCCGACTTGACCCTTCTTTTCAGGGAAACGAGGTGCATGATCAGGATAATACATAAGAATGTTTTATCGGATTACATAGAGAAAGTTCTCCCTGTTTCTTTTAAGAAGTATACAGAGAAAATTTCAGCTGATTCTTATTTTTTTTGGCGTAGAAGGAGCCAGTGGCGGAACCAATATTGAAAGATTGGGGGAGAAAAATCCCAACAGAGGCGATTTAGTAATACATAACGTAAAATGGAAAAAATAAAATCAGAAATTTTAAACTAAAAAATTCAAAATTTTCGTATTGAATAGCACCTAAGAAACTACGGAGTATAACTGCAAGTCTCGAGAAACGAGAAACTTGTAACTTTTTACCTCAAGATCCTTTGCTGCTTGATCCCTTGTCATTTCTTCTGTGTGTTCCATTTTACGCTTGAGACAACCAATGCACAAGATCCCCTAAGAAAAACAGTGATCATGTTAGAAGAATCTCGGAAGGCTTTTAGGGATACTCAGGGGTTACTACCTACTTTAATATGCCGAGAAACTCTTTCTAGTACAGAACTTACCTTGACGGCTTGTCACTCCATCCCAATATAAACCAACTCTCTAGAACTTGTGTGGAGTATATGACAGTAATATTATAGCATGGCAGAAGATGTAATGCTATGCTGAAGAGTGAAGATCAGTTGGCAATGACAAGGCAACATAAGATCGCCCAGACATACCACTACACTCGGAAATACCATACTATCTATACGGGCTTAGCTAAATAAGCAATTAAGTGAGCTCAAATTCTTACCGATATGAGATACACAACACCACATGAGAGAAGCAGGTAACTTGCTATATTCTGCAGAAGCGCCAGGTCCTTCCGCTGTCCCATATAGTCCGGAAATGCCCTAGTCATGACACCAACACTAGGCAAAGCAATTCACAGCTGTTAGTTAATATATACTGTTAGGTATTTTGTTATACAGTTATACTTGGTAAAAAAATTATGCTCATTTGGCTAGTGCCTTTTGAGCATGTATGTACAGAACCCAGGGAAGAATCATCAATATTCAAAATCATATTGAATTACCACTATTATTTGCTGAGAACAACAAACAAGACAATAGTGTCCTCTGTCTTCTGAAGTCATCGCATTCATCAGTCTCGGAAATATTAATCCATATATGCCTCTGGGTGCTACAACCATAGGAGCTCTCTTAAGTATTTCATAACAAAGCAATTACTTAAATAAACTGCATCACATCGCTTTGCAACCTTAAATCCATTATGACAAAAACATTGATGAATGATGAGAATCTTAAAGAAGAAGTTTGATCCTCTAATCATTTACCAGCCATTTCTAAACTCCTTGCAGATCAAACATGAACGAGAAGAAAAATGAATACGTGTTTGCTCAATTATAACTAGGATAAGAGAGTATTATATCTCTTGTTTTTGGATTATCTCTTGTACATGACTAAGAAGAACGAAGTCAGTAGCAAGAAGTTAGGCCTCAAAGGGAGAAAAGGTAACAGAAGAAACAGAATGCGGAACACAAAAAGAAACAAGACACGACAACATTACCCCAGTGCCTCAATGGCTCCCACAATTTGCGAGGTAAGTGGGGTCAGTTGTACCCAGCCTTACCCTTGTGTTAGCAACACAAAGAGGTTGTTTCTAGATGACCCGAGATGAAAATTTTATCCAACAAAAGCTCACGGAGGGAGTGACGCTTGACAAGAAACAATGAGTAGGCAAGCGTTTTAAGAGGGAGATGTGAAGTACATCCTTTCCCAAGATACTTTCAGCTCCTCTCGGACTTGTGTACATCAACATTTACCGTCAGGCCTATAAAAGGCTCCCACATATAGAGAGGCTTTTTAACTACACATGACTCGAATGTTCTTTTCAACTTTCTCCAAACCCTCCCTTCCCTTCCTAGTTTTATACTATTGATTTCAAACTTACTACTTTTGTAACTCTCAAAAATAAAACCTTCAAAATTGTTTGTTGCAGTTATAACAGGAAGACAGAAACGGCTCTCTGATAACCATATGTCAAGGAACATCCTATTCACTACAAAATTATACACTGGAGACTTGGTATGCGACGACGGTAATAGATTCCTTGGAAAAAAAGAAGCAAATAATATAGTGACAATGCAAATGCGGAGTACAAAAAAGCTATGATTCAGTTACAAGAGGTTTATGATACATACAAGATTTGCAGCATGCCTCTACCAGGCCAATATTCCAATACCTGCAGCATAATACAAACATATTACTCCCTCCATCCCATTTTTATTTTGTCCGATTCCCTCCAAAAATTTATCCCACAATTATTGTCCCCTTTCTTAAATTTGGTAAGGAAAAGTTCAAAAATTTCCAATATTGCCCCTAGATCATTTAGCTACCACCATCTTCATCCCAAAAAAGCGACGATCAAATGTATCGAATCATGTCCTTTCATACTCCCGGTATACTCCCTCCATTCAACTCCACTTTACATGTTTGTTTCATCACGTTTGTCAACGCGACTTTTGTGCGGTAAATATCTTTAGCTACGTATTTGCAAAGATATTTTTAATGTATTTTTAAACAGGGCCGTCTTTAAGCAGGTACAACCTGTACAAATGAACAGGGCCCCCAAAAATTTGGGGCCCAATCCCAGTCCTAAACCCCTTCACAGTAAAAAAGAAAAAAAAAAAGGAAACCCAGGGAATACTTTAGGAGTGTAGTACGTAACTATGTATAAATGCTTCAATGCTGATCTCATCTTCCGTTTCCCGATACAAACTTTATTTATTCTTTATTTACTTATTTTTCTTTTTTATCTTAGTCAATCAAATCATACTCACCTAATCACCTTGTTAAAAAAAGACGTTAACTTTCAATTTTCTAAATTTTTGTTCATCTAATTTCCTCAATTACTTCCAAAGTCCCAATTTCCATAAAACATTTGTGCTCAATATTTATTTCGTCTCATAATTTTATTTACAATAAGTTTCTCTTAAGACGAATATATCACGGATATATCCGTCTTAAGATTAAAACGGCTCAAGTAGCGTATTACTTGCATATGTAAGACAAGTCTTTTGCTAATATCTAAGCGTTTTATTTTTGTTTTATCTACGCAAATGGTATGCTATCTAATTTTTAAGTTTAAGATCGTCTTAAATAAGAATTTGTGTTTTATGTGTGTACATAGGCTATAAAGCATGATTTTTTTGTCAACTTTTTATAACAGGAGATTAAAGAATGAAATTAATAACTATTGAGAACAAAGTTTCAGACAAATTTTGTTTTGCGGAACTAATCGTAGATTTTGCTTCAAATAACGCAATTAGAGCTTCCTTATTTAAGAAATGATGTTTTATAATTGTAAACTTTACTATAATTATCGGAGAAAATTTTTTTGGGTGTGAGTGGAAAACTCCATCTTGGTAATTTTTTTTCTAGGTGTATTAAATTTAGGGTCCCGTTTTGCTAGTTTGCACAGGGCCACGAAAATCTCCCAGACGGCCCTGTTTTTAAAGACGAATTAAATAAGATCCCACATGAAATATATTTTAACTTATGTATCGAGAGAAAATTGAAATTAAATGTCCGCTTGTGAATAGTGTGCAAAAGAGAAACATGCAAAGTGGAGTTGAATGGAGTATAATTCTAAAATTACAGCAAACACAAAAAAAAAAAAAAAAAAAAAAAAAAAAAAAAAAAAAAAGTGAAGCAGACCTTCCAGAATTTGAAGAAAGCAGTCCACTCCGTCTCAACAATCACTACGACAACCGCTATCGCCGTCGCATAGATTCGAAAAATACCGTCAAATATCTAATCAAACAAAAACAAAACAATTCAACTAAACTAAACTAAACTTGCATCAAATAAATATAGATGAAAAACAGAGGAATTAAAGTAACTGACGTCGGAGCGATTCTTGAAGGAGAGAACGGCAGAGAGAACATTGACGGAGATGCAAAGGATGGCGGAAATGGCGGTGATTACGCTGAAACATTTACAAAGTATCAACAAACTCCGTTTCACAGGTGCGGCATCGTTGACGGCGGTTGAATCTTCATGTAATGACTGCGTTGTTTCTATAGTATCTTCATTATCCGCCATTTTTGTATGTATAGCTTTGCTCTACAGTGTTTTTTTTTTTTTTTTTTTTTTTTGGTGCAGAGCTCTACAGTGTAGTGTTCATCTTTCCAGATATTTTTTTTCCCGGACAAGTTTGAATGATTTGCGGGCAACTGTAGTGCTGTAATAGCTATCCAGAAAAGGAAGGTCGCTTTCGTAACGCTCAACGATATTTGCAATTAACTACTTTACCATATATAGTTGTCGTCGGCCATTTTGTGACTCATTTCGGGTTTTTAGTACATACTCCGTATTTTATAACACGTACGAGTAATTATCTTGTTTCTAAATAGTCTCGCAAGCATCAGGCACGTCCATAACTCGAATGGTTGCATGCATTAGGCACGATATGACGACCAAACAAAAGTTTCACTTAGGGGATCAACTATTTCTCCCATTCAGTTTTCAGTATATATATACAATCTGCCCATCATTCTCTCGCTTTTATAATCGTAAATGCTCAGTTTACATATGTTCATAATGGACGTAGGCATTAAGCACAAATGCACAATATTGAACAAAAACTAACCTCTATAAAAGGAAATATTTTTTACAATCGAAAGGCACATCGAGTGGGCACAGGCATGACGCTTAAAATGAAAATGAAAATGTAACCAAATCCCTTTTATGATTATTTACAGAAAAACTGTCGACTTTTTGCTAGTAAGAATATACATAGATTGATCGATGAAAATTCCAAGAAAAAACTAAATGCAAAGGTCTATAAGATACAATCATAAGGCAAAATTGCTTCAGGGTCATTTGTTAGGACACGAATTTTCATACGCAATCGTCTCAACTTGACACGGTCCCAATTACTCATACTCATAATTAAATGAGACATTTTTACATAAGAGAAGTAGTTGGGACTTTGTCACAATGAGTCCATCTCACATACAGAATGACATCTTGATGACTGTAACTTGGATCCTGGTACAACAGCAATCTTCTCGCTCACAACAGAAAACAGGTCTTGCCAAAGAATGGTTTACCGTAGGGACTAACTAGTAGTCAAGGAGATGGAGAATGCGGTACATATGAAGTAGCCAATTGTACCTGCAGTTGAGACCGTAAACAGGTATAACAATATATTTAGCAAGGCACCTGACTACTACTTATTTCTTATAATAGCCGGTAAATACCAACCATGATAAAATGATAATAGCCCATAGATACAAGAATCATATGAACAAGGTAAAATGATGAGAATTACACTAAAAGGTACAAAATCATGATATTCATTTTTTGTTCTTCAAGAGACTGATACAAAAACTTAATGAGGCGGTCTTACATGATACCAACACAGTGCCACTGACCTCATAATCATATGAGAAATGCATAAGGATAAGATTGTCTCACATGTGAATAAAATCCGTCTCAAACAAGACTCACATTTAGTCGGTAAACGTCTCCGTATAGAACAGTAGCGAAATCAGATTTTTCATTTGGTAGCCCAGCAGAAACCCACCACCAATTGAAGAAGTAAAAGCATAAAAAATTAGGTCTTACCTTTTTTATCATGAGATATAATGAGCATCATTGCTTCCATGTACAAAATAATCTACCTAATCCTGGATCCTCAGACGATTGAAGAACACCAAAAACTGATATTTTGGATCCCAATACACAAATCCAACTACAGGTCCTGACTTAATATGCTGCATCATTTCAGTGGAAAATAGAAATAAGAATAGTCACACGAGAAAGCACCAGGACAGAGTACTAAGAATTCAAAAGAAAGTGATAACTTATTAATGTATAACCTTTCCATCGAGAATGACCAGTTCACCATCAACCCACCGAGGTTTCTTAAAACCTGGCTCAGCAAGCCTTCCTTGCCCCTTATATCGCGCAACCTGTCTCATCAAAATTAGATGGGGGTTGTAAGAACTCAGAAGCCGATCTGCAGATCAGACAATCAAGAAGTATTGGACGACTGAAATGTAGATACATACCACTCCAAGTTCTTCCGGAATTATTCCTTTGTGAGGAAGCTGGTATCCTTTCCCTATCTTCGCACGAAATGCAACCTAAAAAATTCACATTGTGGATCAATTACAAAGAAGGCTTTACTTTCTTGTTTGTTTGTTTGTTTGTTTACTTGTGAATAAAGGGGGCAGCAACTCAGATTTATCCTAAATAGACACTTTCTCAATTAGTATAATCCCATTAAAGATTACCAAATGTAACAACCCCGTATCTTATCCCATACACTTTAGAAGATAGCGGCAATAGCGTAAAGCATTCGAGGATTTCAAGAGCATGATCAGCAAAATGATTGAAGCAAAAGGGTCAAATGTTATATAAGCATTTAACAGGGATTTCAGGGTAAAATTTTGATTTCTGTACCCAATTGTGGCTAAATTAAGATAGTACCATTAAAACTTGTATAACGCGAATGTCAAAATAATTGCACATAAGCCAGTTGGCCATGAAATTAACGACCTACTGTGAAGTCACTGTTGAAGGTAGATTGACTGAGAGCCCATCAAAGTTAGAGAGGTATCTATATCTATAGATGTACTTGAGTATGTAAAAATTACCTGGCCAGCAGGGACATAAGGATCACCAGTTAGTTTTACGGCCTCAACATATTCATAGAAACGGAGATCTGAAGGCCCTTTAGAGCCACGGTCTTCTTGCCACTGGCCAAATTTACGTTTTAAGTGGATCACTTCAGAGGTGTGTGGTCCATGCGAACCAATATAAAGCCCTAGAAAAGCAAACATACTGAGTATCTTCATAGTGTGGGTTGAGCAAATAAAACATTTTCTCAAGCAAATAACAATATCATGTCGAGAGAGAAAGAACTAACAACTAGCTAAAACAAATTTGCCCATCTATCAGCACAAAATCACTTTAAAAATAATCACCATTTAAAGGGTCTGGATATGCTGGTAAATCGATACGGCTAAATGTTGTAGACCCAGACAAAGGTTGACGATTCTGAGCTTGGCTTATGGTGACACTAATCAGATCTCCTATATCCTTCAAAACCTGCAGGGTTTAAATTTTAATACATCACTACCAAGAAGTTCAGTTTTTGAAAAACTAAAGTAATAATAAAGAAAATCTCCAAGAATTTAAGTGAGCTGTATAATGCTCAATGGTCCTTAGAACCACGAAAATAATCTCTGGAAGAAAAATTTAAGGGTGCAACGAAATTTAACCTTTATGGGAATTTTTTCTCCTCGGCTGAGAGGGCCCACAAGGTCGGACATTACATGTTCGACACCACGTAGACCTTTAGTTTTAGCTTTTTGTTTTGCTGAAACCTTATCTTTGTTAACAGGATCAACTTTATCTTCATTTTTTGGGATAGAGAAAGAGAACGATGTGCGCCCCTTCGACTTGAGACTTGCCGGAACACGGACTAGTTCTCTAGACGACCCTGTGTTGTATAGTTTCTCTACAGCACCTTTAACTACGACTTTAACAGAGATTTCATTTTGATCTCCCATATCCAAATCTCCAATAGCAGCTTCCATTTCACTTTCATCCTTTTCTCCATCACTTTCACCAGGCGCCCCATCATCTAGATCCGTAGTATCTCCACCATCTAGCTCAACCTCAAAATCTTTATCATCATCGTCGTCATCTTCTTCTATTATCTGTTCAACCACTTTAGATATTAAATCTTGGTCGACCTTTTCTGGTGCTGTTACCTTAAATACCTTGACTCTCACACCCGGAACCATATCTTGTAACACATTTTGAAATCCTGGGAATCCATCAGCAGTGTCTGGATCATCTTTATCTTCATCATCCTCAACGACAGGAGCAAAGATATCAGTTTTTCCACCACCAGGGCCCAACTTTATACTGCTAGCGGCAGCTGATGACATTGGAAAAATAGATGGGACTGCATCAGAAACTGCCTCTCGCTTCAAATATACTGCCTGGATAACAAGAAAATAGGAATCCTTGTGAATGCAATAATTAGTACAAATAAAATGCCGATGTTACTGTAAAATATGTATTTAATGCAGCCAACATGACAAATCTGATGTCTATTTAAGGCATCCAAAGACCTATATACAGAAAAAGTAGTTTCAAGAGACGAGGAAATTTGATTAAAGAGAAATCACCTGTTGTTTGTATTCACCTTTACTGTTCAAAGTCACAAAGACCTCAAACAAGGGAGCACCAGTTAATGATGAAGCAAGCTGCCTGAAATCAATAGCAATTACTTAAAGGGGGGAAAAAGTATTGCACCCTCCTCAAGATAATATATAATGCGCAACTTTGATTAAAGACAGAGGTCTCCATATAGAGTTGTTCAAACTTCAAACAATGTCCAGCAGGGAGCAAAGGATAGCCTAGAGTCCAAGAGTATTTTCTATCACTTGCTGTTAAAAAAATACTACAATAAAAGCTGTAAGTCAACTACCAACCACAGCATAGCACCCACCTCAAGATAATATACATTTGCCCATCCACTATCCAACACTACTAAGGATTATTTCCCCAGGGTAACCCGCCTAATTAAGTGAACAAAAGTACAAACTGATCGACCACACTAGGAAAATCACATATTAAAATAAAAATCCAGAATGGAGATATGAACAGAGCATGAGGCACAAGAGCTATGGGGAAAAAGGACCTTTGACATTGAAAGTGCAGCTGTAAGGAAAACTGGAATGTCCAAAAAAATATAAGTATACATTAACCTATGTACACAATTGAAGGCAAAATGTTTTGCTGGAGACTAAATTTGGTTTCCAAGGGAAGCGCTCCATACAACACTTTAAATCAGACTCAGCTGATCAAGTTAGGAAATAGCATACCTCGGACTATAGCTTCTTGCCACATATCTACCATGCTCTGCACTTATACGAATTATACAGCCATATGGATCACTCTTGTCATCAGAAAAACCAGCCCACCAACCAACCTGTAATAAAACAAAAATATGTGCTCCATTCAGAACAATTCTCGCAGTCACAAATTGTATAAGAAATAGTGACAAGAGAGTCCATGTGTCACTGTGTCAGGGTGTGAGTGAGAAAGGAAGAAATGTGTGACAAAGTGAGTGAGTGAGTGAGTCAAAGAGACGGAAAAAAATATATTTGCGAATGGAACTTGATTTACATACGCATAAGAAAATGTAGGGAGGTAGAGGGACAAGAAGGACAAAATTTACTATTCCTCGGGGAAAAAATGCATGTTTCTTTAGCTACGACCAGAATGAAATACGACGACCGACAAGCAATCAAGAACGCCATACTCGTTTCTCTTACGCGCAAGAAACCATATGAAGTTCTATGCAACTATTTTCTAGGTAATTAAGAATTGAATTCTACATGACTTACTAGTCCAGCACTGGCATTATCTCGCACAAAGATAGCGTCTTGGTAACGTTCTTCTTCAACAGCATTCTACAACAAGTAATTTTGAAAATGAAGACAAGTTTACTAGAGCAAATCATCTTCCAACAAGAAGCTCTAGGATAAGATGCAATGACCAAACCTTCAAAAAAGACATCACACTTCCAACAGCATCTTTTGTTGCTGCAGCAGCTAATGCTACTTTGAGCCTGGCTGCCTCTTCATAGTCCTCACTGGAAATAGCTTCGTTGATTTGCGACTATCAAGACAAACAGAAAGGCAGCTTAGTATATTGCTCGCAACATCATACGCGGTTATCAGAGTCTCATAGAAAAAGAATGCTGACCAACTACGCAAAGTTTTGACACCGCATTACCGCAACGGATAATTTACCAAAATGCAAAATCGAGTAACTCAAGATTCCCTTAACTACAGTAATCAGTTGGATATTAAGTTTGTTTATAAGAGAAACAGCCATGTTAAGCTACTCATCTACTTGATAACTAGAAAATAGGGAACGATTAGCATAACGAACAAATGTGTTCGGTTGTAAATCCATACAGTTCGACTATATTGAAATGGGACATAACAATCATGAAGAGGCGTCTGCATTATCCATACTTAAATCTCAATGAGCTTTTGCGCACACATTTCACAAAAGTACGAAACGCAATCACTACATAGAAGGATCCAAGTTGCAGTTAGAGCTAAAATTAAGCATATACAAGCCATACTGCAAAGTGCAAACTAAATACTCCCCCATCTCGTTCATTTGTTTATCTTTTACTCCCTCCGTCCCAGTCATTTGTTAGCAGGGAAAGAAGAGAGGGTCAATTACTAAATGACATGTGGACCAAATTGAGTTTGAATGACCAAATTGTTCATCAAATGCATTCCTAAAATAGAAAGGACAACAATTGACCGAGACACCCAAAATGGAAAAGGATGACCAGGACAGAGGGAGTATATTCTTTGTGAGCAGTATTTTAATCAAAGGTAAACAAATAATTGGGACAGAGGGAGTAGATTTTAGCAAAATGACAGTGACTGAACTAGGGGGAGGGGCAGTCGTTCCACTAGCATTGAAAGAGATGAAAATTAATTATCATTTTCAATTGTCATCTAGTTCTAACAACAAAAATCCTGGTTCCGCCACTGCAATTAGAACGATAAATACCTTCTAAAGCAATAAGAATTAAATTACTATAAAGAATATATCACTTGATCATACACTCTAATAATCATAATCATACTCATAATCATAATCATAATCAAAAACATGCAGAAATTACAACAAGATTGTTAAACCTTGAGTAAGGTGATGAGACGCTCTTGTTCATCAATTTCACGAAAATGCAATTGCCAACGCTCCCAATCCCAATCATCAACATCAATTTCCTCAATCACATCCTCAATAGTACTCTCTTTCTCAACAACTTCCCCCTTTTCCGGCGAAACCGACCGCGAATTGACAAAATCATCAAACATCCGCGCAGCGGCGTCGAAAAACTGCTGAAACGGCGACGACGACGGCTGCGGGGGCGAGGCGTCGGAAGAGGAGCTGCTCCGGCAACAGCATAGAGTCGACGAATTAGGTTTTCGGTAAAACGGAGATTTAAAGGACGATGATGATAGAGAAACGGCGGCGGAGTGGTGAGCATCGGAGGATATCGACGGCGGAGAGAACGGTGGCGCCGATGGAATTGGAGATGACGTCATGGTTTTCCGGCGAATATTAGGGTTTTTGTGGTGGTTGTAATTGGGAAGAGAGAGGAGAGAGAAGGGGTAGAAATGGTGGTGATGAGATGGAGTTTGTATGGATGGATGAAGAAAGGGAGAAGACGGAGATGATAATCGTATATTCGTCGTATTATTATTGTGGTGTTATTTGTTGGTTCACGTGTTGTTTATTTGGTATGCTTGGTAGTTGTTTGATGTATTTGGATAAGGTTAATCGATTTTTGTTTTATTATTTCATTTTTTTATTTATTTATTTTTTTTTTTTTAGGTTCCAACAATGTCAATTTTTTGCAACAAGTGAAATTGAGTGGAGATATTTGTAATGGTTTGATTGATATAGTGTTAAATGAAAAAAAAGGAATTTAGTTGTCTTATATTTTTATGTGCGATCAAAGAGTCACTTTAGTTGTCGAGCTAGCAGGACTGGATACTTAGTAACTTAGTAAGTATACTAATTAGCTTCATCACGTCCTATTTTTGTTTAATGGCATTATTTTTCTCTCTTTTGTTCCATTTACCTTGAAGTTAATATCTTATGATATCTATCGTGAGCTGAACAAGCTCATAATTATGAATTAGACCTTGTTTGACAAACGATAGAAGCAAATTTATGATAACAGATTGCGTTAACAGAATATGGTTGGCGGATTTTAGTAGCAGGTATGATCATCATACCAAATTAGCATAATTAAGAAAATGTGTTTGGTAATTAACAAATTATGTGACAAATCTACCATTTTCAATTTTTCATGTATAAACTCAATATGCTATTACAATATGCTGCTAATAGCATCATATATTCAAAAACAGTAGATTTCGACCAACATATTATCTGAATATGCCATTAACCAAACTACTACTTAAGCTGGAATATACTAATTTCACCTAATATACTGTTTACCAAACATGACCTTAATGTATAAAAATAATTTTATTATTAGTACACAGTACACACCCCTCCCTAGTCTCTACATACCAGGATCCCTAATCTCATTGTCTATCCCTTCTTTTAAACCTTCATAATGACTAGAATTAATTACCTCTCGACACTTCACTAACAGTTATATTGACACATAAATACTAGTCAACCATTCACTTATAATTTATCCATATACAATTCTCATTTGACTAGTAGTCATAAGTTATAGTAATCCAATTATTATTATTGATCAATATTTTTTCACCACTTCAAAGCCAATATTTCAATAACCAAAAGGTAAGAGAAAATTCTTAATGGATACACCAAACGTTCGAATACTAATGTTAATGTGTACTCCGTATATATGATCTTTCAAGCCAACTCTATCTACATGGTCATATAATTTTACGTTATCAATTTACCAACACGGGGTGGTGGCGCAGTTGGCTAGCGCGTAGGTCTCATAGCTAAATTGAGTGATCCTGAGGTCGAGAGTTCGAGCCTCTCTCACCCCAATCTATTTTTTTTTTTCCCATCCTCTGCGTTTTTGGCATTGAAAACTCTTTCTGATAAGCAGCAACCATCGATCGAATTTACATTGCTTATACTCAGCCTACTTACAAATGTTTTGTCCAAATCAAAACCGCCTTTGTAAGGGTACGTCACAGGCTTACAGCAGAGCCTTTTCGCATTGAGTACTCTTTATGATAAGCAGCAATTGTCGATTGAATCTACATTGTTTATACTTAGTCTGCTTACAAATGTTTTCTCCAAATCAGCAACCATAAAAACGTCTTTGTAACGGGAGAGGGATGAAGTGCGTGAAGCATTGAATGGTGGACTCGTAAATCAGAACATAACATGGATTCCAAACCCGTCAATAACAAAATAGCCATTCGCTCTTTTCTACACCAAAAGAAAAGAATTTACTACTACTCACTACAACCCAATATATGGCAAAGTGATCTGTGAAGACACAAATAAGAGTCGAAAGACTAGTACCAGTTCAGATAATACCCTAAGTACAATAAAGATGCAACTTTTAGTCAAAAACCCAGAATGGCAAGAAAGTTGATTATTTGCTGTAAAAATGCCGGGCGGAACAGCTGAATAAAACAAGAGATGACCATCAAAATCTCATGTTTAACAGAGGCTTGGCTAGATCAACAAAACAATAAACACAAGTTATCGCCATGGTATCAAAATACATCTTGATTTTGGTTTGGAATCAGAACTAAAGACAAAAGGCAAGATTATTTCTTTTGCTTTTTCCGATTTTGCGACTTCTTTTTGGCAGTCGGGACCTTCACTTCCAAGGCTCTTGCTTCCTGCTCAGCCTGAGCGGCATCAGGAGTGCACAGCAGAAACTTCTTATTGTTACCAGATTGCTGACAAATTTGCCTAATTATTTTCTTTCCTCTCATCCATTTTAGCATAAGTTTCATGTGTGTCTTGCTGTTTAAACCAGTGACACCAGCTTCCTGTAGCACCATCGTAAATTGTTAGAAGCATGAATTGTGGAAATACATGTCAGTTTAGATAAGACCTGTCAAGCGCCTCCAGAGGGACGGGCTAGGGCCAGGTTAAAATACGGGTCAACTCAATGTTGACAGGTTTAGTTCAGAACTCAAGAAACTAGAACACTAGAAGGACGTTGTTCCAAGGGAATAATTTTTCAAAATACCACAAGTAAAAAGTGAAGAATGTAGATGATATTTGAGAGAATAGAACCCCACCTCCCTCCATTAGTGAAAGTGCAAAAAGTAAAACTAGGAAAAAAAAAAAAAGAGGAAGATTAGTCTGCAGTGTATAGTAGGATAGAAGTAAATGAAAAAGCCTAAATAACCAAGTCTGCAAATGAAAGATATCATGATATTAGAGTTCAAATCATACTTATTTCAGGTCTTTGTTGAAAAAGGATATGTGAACTAATTCATTTGCTAAATTAAAATCCATGACTGTGAGTGTGTTGTAGCAGTAATGGCTAGGATTGACTACTATGACTAATCACTACTAAGGAGTTGTGTCATGACTCACGACTTCACCAGAAGGAAGAGACCTATGAGCGACCTACTGTACATGAATTGAAAGTTGAAACAGTATATACATATTGGAACAACGGGTTCTACATTTAGCGAGTAGGTGATGAAATCCAAACATCCATTAACTGCATAGCTGGTAGAAATTTATCATCAAACACTAAAAATAAACTTCAGGGTCCCGATATGCAACAACAATGAACATCAAGGCCTTGCTATTACAAATCTAGGAAAAATAGTTCTGACATCGGGATGTAACTATTCTATGAGGCTCCATGCCTCCAAGCTACAGCATGTAAAGGTGGCTATAGAGACTAAACCTTTCGTTGTTTGGTTCTATTTTAATAAATCTAGAAGCATTCTAATGGCTTAATGGGCTTAATTTGGTTGCCAAAATCGAAAATAAAAAAGAAGCATGTTCCCAAATTAACTAAATGGCAAGGTCATACTTCATGATCCTAATCTTTCCTGTAATGGATGAATTATAATTAGCTAGTATGAGGATCCATTGGTCATTTGTCTCTCCCTTCCACTTCCCACCAACCCAATAAGTGACCCAAACAAGGAAAATACTCTCCATCCTTTTCCCACCCATCACTTTCCCTCCTAATTGGTTCATCCAAGTACGGGGTTAGGCTTAGATTTGTGTTAAGGCATTTAATGTCAGAACATTGCAGCCTGAATATGATTTTTGTACTACTTCAAGGGAAATGAGTCAATGACTTCCCAAGAGGTATTTTAAAGCTCAAAATCCCCGTGCTATGATAAACAGCAATCAACTGCTAGGCAGCGACAAAGTACCATCGTTCCATCCGTCATACAGCATATTACATTGGGGGAAGCGTTTCTAGATTTGTAGTTTAACTATAAGGCATAGAGTTATCAGTTTATGGCCCTTAAATGAAAATGCCGTCAGTACAAACTCTTCATCATCTTTTCCCCCGATCATTTAAAGAGAACCCTTAATTGAACTTGTAAAGTTGATCACTAGACTACAAGTATACCATCACCCTTCTTCTATACTCTCCTCCACTATATGCCCATACCTCAGTTCTTTCACAAAACCTCACAACCTTTTTGCTTTTGCCACCTCTGCTTGCTAAATCATGCGTCAAAATTCAAAAACATTAGCACTGCACCAAAGCGTCAAGGAAAAATTGAGACAGACCTGTCTCAAACTGATCATCCACCGCCTTTATAATTTTGCACGTTCTCAAAAAAGCAGACCTCACAGCTCCTAAACTAACAGCAACCATTTCCGTTTCCTACTAATGATAAAAAGCCATTATCCATCCCTCTTGAATTACTCCTATATTATTGTCTAATAATAGGCAAATCTGTCTCTACTATCTCCATCTCATTTGACTTTGACATTCAACGCATGTCAACTATGACCATTAATATTTTTCAAGTATATGGATGAATACAGAGTATGTTGTACTTGATATGTTAAAGATACTATTTTCAAACTATCATATTTAAGATCATGTATCTTTTGTATACTGTGACAAAATATCCGTCAATGTTAGCATCAATTCACCTCTAAGTCCAACGCTGACAACATAAACAAGATACACGGGGTACCATACAAAGTCCATACGGACCTACCATCCTATATACTAATTGAAGCACTGGCGAAACGAGGGGGCTACCAGGAGTCACGGTCACTGCGCCCTCCCTCAGCAAGGAAAACATGAGTTTAGTATTAAATTTTGATTTTTTTCCTCAGTCACTTGATTGCATTACTAATTCCCCTTGATACATTTCAATCTACTTTCGTTTCCTTAACTTCAAATTATAACTCCGCCACTGAATCAGCTGTGTCATTTCCCATAAGATCCTACAAAAACTCTACTCCCTCCGTCCCATTCATTTGTTTACCTTTTAAATCAACCGCGAGGGACATTCAACTCGTTAAGATCAAGGAATTTGAAGGGAAAGAGAGATGAAAAATGCAATTCCCACCCCCTTGCCCTCCCTTCCTCCTCCATCCGTCTCAATCATTAGTTTACCTTTATTATTCTTTGTGAGGAGTTTTAATCAAAGGTAAACAAATTACTGAGACGAAACACGCCCTAATTAATCGAATCGTCACGCAAATTTAATCGCGCATCAAGTGCACACGATAAATGATTGGGACGGAGGGAGTAAAATGCGTATAACATAACAAACACACACTACCGGTGCACCCAATAAATCACAGAAAGCGCAAAATTAAACAAAAATCGAAACCCGAAAGCGAAACGAAAAAGCGGACCTGGAAGGAAGTCCAGGCGTCGCCATAAGTAAGAGGACCACGTTGATTGAAGACATTATAAAGATCTTGAGCAATGGAGGTAGCTTCAGGATAAGGAACTTTAGGGTTAATTTTGCGAAGATTTTCAGCTTTTTTCTTCGACATGTATCTTACCCATGTCTTCGACATTGATCCTCCTCCTCCTCCTGTTCCTGCTGCTGCTTCGGCGACATTTGATATTGTCGATATGTTGCTCAATACTCTTCTCCACATTTTTGATGAATATAATTGGGGATTGTTTTTGTGAAAATTGTAATTATTTGAGTTTGAATTTGATTAATTGGTGAGTTCGCGATGATGGTGCATTGTCTGGGAGTGAAGTTAGTGATCTTATTTGGGGATGAACTATTGAAACTAGGGTTTTGTAGGGGTTAGCCACTAACCATGACTAATCTGCTCACTTTTCTTTCAAATTGTTTTGTGTTTTAAAAGTATAAACTTAGGTTTCAACCTTTTTTTTTATCGCAAAAGTAGCGATTAAACACTATAACTTTGAGAAATTGTGAGATTAAGCACCATTAATTACAAATGTAGGCCCGTAACTTTGACAAATTTTGGTTCGAAATAAAAAAAAATAGATTTAATTTCACTTTAACTCAAAGTTATGGGACTAGCATAATCACTATATTTAAAACCTAAGACTTAATCTCACAATTGATAAAAGTTATGGGGGTTAATCACCACTTTCGCGATTTTTTTACATTTTAATTAAAAAATACTTTCTAAAAAAACTAAACCGATAAAGAAATACCTAAAACGATCGGAATATTTTAAAATTGAACATTGGGAAAACCGGGTGATGGGGCATATTCTGCACCCGCTGACCAAGTCAACATATTGAGCAAGGTCAAAGATACCCACAGCAAGTCAACGGCTTAGCCAGCCTAACCAAGGCACTGTCGGCTGCCTCTTGGGTCCCCACGGGGCAACCAACACCGGGGCACACATCCGCGAACTCATATCCAAGACCCCTCGGCGGGAGGAGCAACAGGCCCGCCGGCCGCCATGGGTCCCTCGGCCGTGGGTAGATAAGTCTTTCCACCGCTTAAGCCACTTGGCCACTACGTGACAAAAGGTGAAAGCTCATAAATACTCCTCAACTATCATTGAGGAAAGGATCCACAATTTAACCTAAGAATCACTATTCATCTGGTAATATCTTCCTTATCTCTCTACAATATATACTTCACCAAGCAACAACAACTTGCCTCTCTAAGTTACTGACTTGAGCGTCGGAGTGAGTTCGCTCGGCCCCAAGCCGAGCCCTCAGTTTGTTCACTGTTTCAGGAGACCGAAAGGAGAAGCCAACCAAAGACGTCATTCTACAAGCGCGGGTGGTAACAAATAACTGCTCTGGAATTACACCCGGAACAATTGGCGTCGTCTGTGGGAATAGATACTAGAAGCTAGTCACATTCATTCCCAAACAAAAAAAGAAACCCACCCAAGAAGCTAAGAAGATGTCGAAACAACCAGAGAAGGTATTGGTGGAAAACGAATTCTACCAAGACGACACATTCCACAACTCAGAAATCGAGCAGTCCCCCACCGGCCGTATCACTGATACGACGAACGGGACGCCAAAGGAGCAAGATATGCCGCCGCCGTCGACCGTGTCACCATCATGGGACATGTGGTTAATGCAAAGAAAAGCGAAGCTACTCCCGGACATAATTGGTAGTACGCGGCTCACGCCGTCACACCGACAAGAGCGGCGGAACCCGTCCCGAGACCAGGGCCTGAGAATGTGACTCCAAGAGACTTGAACGAGCACTGGAAGAAGCTGGCCCTGTCAAGACGCCGGGGGAGCCCAGAGCGCTAGTGGTAGACCTTAGTCCTTCCCGCACTCGCGGGAGGACGGCGTCGCCGCAGCGCCAACGAGGCACCCCCCGGAGGAGAAGAAGAAGCCCGACTCGCCAGAGTCGGAGAAGAAGCCCTTCCCGCCATGGGGAGAGGAGTCGGACTAGGGATGTGAGGAGCCGATCGCCGCGTGTCGTTCGACACGTGGTCGGGTCGCCCCCTCGCGCCTACGTCCCTAGATACCCCTGCCGTCGACTAAGCAAGTTGCCGCCCATAGCATACAAGGGGGAAGGCGACCCAACCGACCACGTCGAGGCTTACGAGTCTCACATGTCGGTCTGGGAACAACCCGATGAGGTTTGGTGCCGAGTCTTCCCAACGACACTGCATGGGATGGCACAAAGTTGGTACAAGGGGCTACCCGACGGGTCGGTATACTGTTACGCCGACCTAAAGGACTCGTTCTTAGCCCAATATTCTTGCAACAAGAGGAGGGCCGTTGAGACATCGGACCTCCTTGCCATCGACAGAGGAGGCGAGTCTCTCCGGAGTTACGTGAAGAGGTTCGACGCCAAGGTTCAGCAGATTCGTGAACTGAACAGCGAACTGGCGGCCTTCGCGCTAATGAAAGGCCTCCCGAGAGGAGACCTAAAAAACGAGCTCATTAAGTGCGGCGGCCTGAACTTAGACTCCGCCAGGAAGTTGGCCGATCAAGCCATAAAGGTGGAGGACTACCACAAAACCTGGGTAGGCCCCAGCGACGCCGAACACTCAGAGAGTAAGAGTCGCCGGGAGAATAACCCGGACGAAAGACGCCGTGACAATAATAGGTCACGGTCTGACAGATCCGCCAGGAAACAGGACTCGGCGGGCGCCGGGGGGAGTTCAGGACCGAACTACCAGAAACGTTTCAATGGCCATACCCCCTTGGTCGTATCTGCCGCCGAGGTCTTCGCCCTGAGCAAGAACGAGGGTCGAGGAAGTGGAAAGGCCTCCCGGTAGAGGAGTGACGGTGACACGAGCGATCATCGCGAGTACCATGGCCACACCGGCCACTTGACTGACGACTGCCGGCATCTGAAGAATGCCATCGAAGAGCTGATCCGGAAGGGGAGCCTCGACAAGTATGTCGCCAAAGGCCAAAAGATTGATGCCGGCGGCTCGAATAAAAAATCCGTCTTCGAACGGATAGGTGTGATCAATGTCGTCATCGGGGGCAACGAGAACGGGGGATCCGCTCATGGGCACAAAAGGCACCTGAACGAGCTGTATCAGGCCATCAACTTTGTACCCAACACAGCGGCCATCGCTTCCAACATCCCCGATATAACTATTGGGAAGAAGGACTACGAGGGAGTCATCCCCCCTCACAGCGACCCACTTGTAATCCACCTGGACATATCCAACCACCTGGTCAAGAGGTGCCTGATTGACACAGGCGCCTACACAAACATTATGTTCAGGGAGTGCTTTCTGGGACTCGGCCTGAAGGTTGAGGACTTAAGCCCCTGCACCAATCCGCTGTACAGTTTCTCCGGGGCCGGCCTGGTACCCCTGGGGTCAATCAGATTGCCAGTGATGTTCGGCGAGGGGAACGCGGCTAGGAATGTCCTAGCTGAGTTCGTGGTCATTGACGGCTCGTCCTCCTACAACGTTCTCATAGGCAGAGTCACTCTGAGCGAGACCGACGCCGTGATGTCCGTCCGGGCCCTGACACTGATGTATGCCTCGGACCGGGGGGAAGCGTATAAGCTCGTCTCCAAGGACGAGAAGGACGAGGTGGTCAACGTCCAGGTAGCTGCCAGAGGATGCAACATGCAATCCCTCAAAGTGGCAAGGAGGTCAGAAAAGGGGAAGAGCCCATCCTTGCAACAGGGGGGCGACTTCATGGATTCAAATGTCGGCATGGTCGAGGGAGCCGAGACCGAAGAGGTGGAAATTGACCCAGGGCGCACCGTGACTATCGGTGTCAACCTGGAGCCAAAATTTAGGGCCGCCCTCCTAGACCTGCTAAGGGAGAACAAAGACGTCTTCGCCTACTCAGCGGCCGAGATGCCAGGCGTGAGCCGGGAGGTAATTGTTCACAAGCTGAACGTACTCCCCGCCGCCGCCCAAAAGGATGAGGAACTCCTCAGCCGAAAAAGATGAAGCCATCAAAGCCGAGGTGGATAAATTACTGACGGCGGGCTTTATCATGCCCTGTACGTATCCTGAATGGTTAGCTAATGTTGTAATGGTGAAGAAGTCGTCGGGGGCGTGGAGGATGTGTGTAGATTTCACCAATCTTAATAAAGCGTGCCCCAAAGATTGCTATCCCTTGCCTCGGATAGATAGTCTAATCGACGCGACGGCAGGCTATACTATGTTGAGCTTGCTGGACGCCTTCTCAGGGTATCACCAGGTATTCATGGCCGAAGAAGACATGCCCAAATGCGCATTCATCACTGCTAACGGCACGTACATGTATAAAATGATGTCGTTTGGTCTAAAGAACGCCGGCGCAACTTACTCAAGACTGGTGGACAAAGTGTTCCAAAATAAAAAAGGGCGAAACATTGAGGCTTACGTCGACGATGCCATTGTAAAAAGCAAGTCCGACAGCGAGCACTTAGCCGATTTACACGAGACATTTTGTTCACTAAGAAAATACAAGATAAAGCTCAACCCGATGAAATGCAACTTCGGTGTCCGGGCAGGCAAGTTCCTCGGCGTACTTGTCAGCGCCAGGGGAATTGATGCCAATCCAGACAAAGTCCAAGCAATCCTGGATCTGCCAGAGCCGAGGAATCGAAAAGAGGTTATGATGCTGACCGGGAGGATGGCGGCTCTAGCCCGTTTCATCTCTCGGTCAGCCGACAAGAGCACCCCATTCTTCAAAGTGTTGAAGGGGAATAAGGACTTCAGCTGGGGGGAGGAACAGAGCACAGCTTTCAAGCAACTAAAAGCTCATCTCCAGACTCTCCCAACCCTGTCCAGACCGATCTGGGGGAGACGCTATATCTGTACATAGCAGTTACCTCGGCCACGGTCAGTGCCGTGATCGTCAGAGAAGAGGACAAACAGCAGCACCCAATCTACTTTGTCAGCCATACGTTGTTGCCCGCCGAGAGAAACTACCCGCTGATTGAGAAAGCAGCTTTTGCTGTCGTCGTTGCGGCAAGGAAACTGAAACCCTACTTCGACGCACATCCCGTGACGGTCTTAACCGACCAACCATTGGAGAAAGCATTGGAAAAATTTGAGCAATCCGGCAGACTCATCAAATGGGCAGTAGAGTTATCCGGCTTCGGCATTCAGTACAAGCCGAGGCCCTCGATAAAGGGACAGGCACTGGCAGATTTCCTGGCCGAGTGCACATACCAAGAGGAGCAAAACCCCGGAGTATGGGAGGTATACACCGACGGGTCCTCCACGACGAACAGCTCAGGAGCCGGCATACTCATCATCAGCCCAAACGGGGACGAGTTTGAGTATGCCTTGAAATTTACCTTCTCGGCCTCAAACAACGAGTCCGAATACGAGGCGGTGATAACCGGAGTCGAGCTAGCAAGGGCTGCCGGGGCAGAGCACATCATTTTGAAAACAGATTCACTATTAGTGGCTAATCAAATCAGAGGAGAGTACGAGACTCGGGACGACGGGATGATGAGATACCTGGAAAGGGTAAAAGCCGATACTTCGAAGTTGAAATCCTTCCAGATACAATGTATTCCCAGGTCTGAGAACAACCGAGCCGACGCTCTCTCAAAGCTTGCCAGTTCAACCATCAAGAATATCAGTCGAACCGTGCTGGTGGACATCAGGAATGCCAAAAGCATTACTGAGACCGTCGGAATGGTGGGCGACATAGAGGCCGAGACGACGTGGATGACTCCGATAATGAAGTACAAACTGATGAATGAGTTACCGGAGGACCGTAGTCTCTCACAGAAGCTAAAGAGGATCGCAGCAAGGTACTTGGTGTTTGAAAGAGAATTATACAGGAGGTCCGTGACGAGGCCACTCTTGAAGTGTGTCGGTCCGACCGACGCGGAGCTGATACTGACAGAAATTCACGAAGGCATCTGCGGCCATCACATGGGGGCAAGAACACTAGCCCACAAAGCTCTCCGAGCCGGCTACTTCTGGCCCACCATGCTCGCGGATTCCAGAGCCAAGACCAAAAAGTGCAACAACTGCCAAATGCATGCTCCGGTGATACATGCGCCATCCCGAGACCTGCAGCCGGTACTTAGTCCCCTTCCTTTTGCACAGTGGGGGATGGATCTCCTAGGGCCATTTCCGACGGCATCCGGCGGAAGAAAGTTCTTGATTGTCGCTGTGGACTACTTCACCAAATGGGTGGAAGCGGTAGCAGTGCCTGCGAAGACGACGGCGGCCGTAAGAAAGGTAATCTGGGAAAATGTCATAACTCGTTTTGGGTTACCCCAGGTCATGGTATTCGACCACGGCCGAGAGTTTTGGAGTGACACAATAATGAGCTGGCTGGAGGAACTCGGTATCAAATTTGCATACTCCTCCGTCTGTCACCCACAGAGCAACGGACAGGCGGAGGCAGCCAATAAAACAATCCTCAACGGTTTGAAGAAGACAGTTGAAGACCTAAAGGGAAGATGGGCCGATGAGCTACCCGGCGTCCTATGGTCCTTGCGAACCACGGAGAAAGAAGCAACAGGGTACAGTCCATTCCACCTAGTCTATGGGTCCGAAGCATTCCTACCAATTGAAGCAACAGTGCCAACATAAAGAACGGCCACCTTTAACCCAGTTGAAAATGAGGAAGGTTTAAGAACCTCCCTAGACCTGGTCGAAGAAAGCCGAGATACAGCACGCCTCAACTTGGCAGTATACCAGAGCCGAATGAAAAGAGCCTACAACCGAAGAGTCCACAAAAGGGACTTAAAAGTAGGAGACCTAGTCCTAAGAAAGTCGGCCGCCACCAACAAAGGAAACATCCATGGTAAACTTACGGCCAACTGGGAGGGCCCCTACAAAGTGGTTGAAGAAATGAGGCCGGGTACATACCGGCTGACCGACATGGAGGGTGTGCCTCTGATGAGCCATTGGAACACTGACAATCTCAGGAAATACTTTGTGTAGCGGCGGAGGTGTCCAAAACAATTGTCGGCACCCCAACGCATGTTTACATCTAATGAAGAATCACCCAATTTTTCCATCAAAGTGTTCATCCCCTCCGCAGTCGCATCGAGGTAGACGCCACGGCCCAAGCCGTGCAGTCACCCCAAGAACGCTGTCGCGCCGTAACCCCTAGTCGCCTCGGTCCGCCGAAGGCCTGGCAGGGGACACAACGGTCGATACGCCAAAGAATGCTGTCGCGCCGTAACCCCTAGCCGCCTCGGTCCGCCGAAGGTCTGGCAGGGGACACAACGGTCGATACGCCAAAGAACGCTGTCGCGCCGTAACCCCTAGTCGTCTCGGTCACCCGAAGGCCCGACAGGGGACACAACGGTCGACACGCTAACATGTTCACAACGGCGGTTGGGAAGCGCAAATCCGACGCCTCGGCTAGACCGAGAGTGAAAGAGGAAGCGACCAACACGCTAACATGTTCGAGAAAAAGACGTTAAACGCAGTTGAGATACGCATTCTAGCTGCCTCGGTTAAGCTGAAGGTAAAAATGAAAAAGCGCTCAATTAATAACGCAAGAAGACAAGAAAAGACCTTGGCCAAGCCAGAGGCAAAACAAGCAAACTTTCATTAATGACAACAGATTACAAACGAGAAGAATGCAGACGACGGCCGTCCCTATAGGGATAAGCCAAAACGCAACCTACCAAAGTTTTACATAAACAAGGAAAATAAAAGTAAAAGGTTACAGACATGATATTTGAAGCGCCAAAAGATGGCAGGGAGGAAAGGCTCAGTAGTTGGCCCCCGAACAGCTAAAGCTATCCGAGACGCCGGGTGAGTCTGGTGACGACCGCCCGTCTCCCTACGCTTGATGCTGCCCACCATCGGCAGCAGCAGTGTCAACTTCGGCAGCCGGCCCAGAGGAAAGCTTGTCATCTCCACATGCCTTCAGCCTTTCAGCCTCCTTTTCGGCCTCCTTCACCTTTGCATCATAGGCCGCCTTGGCCTCGGTTGTCTGAGCCGCCTTCGCCGCCTCCTCTTTTTCCGCAACCGCTTTGGCATCAGCCATCTCATCCAGAAGCTGTTCAAATTTTTCCCACGGGAAGGAGTCTTCAGGAATGAGCCTCTTGATTGCCTCCCTGGTCGCTTCCTCGGCTTGATCCCGGAATTTAGCGCACAGGTCAGGGAGGATCTTATCTTGAAGCACCTCAATATCTTTCTCCCTTTGGGCAAGAACAACCCTAGTGTCCGCGAGTGCCTCCGACTGAGCCTCATACATCCCCCTCCATTCTTCCCTTTTGGCGACAACGGCGTCGTAGCCACCCTTGTACCTGTCCCGCTCCTCCAGCAACTGGACAGAGGTGGCATCAGCGGTCTCAACTTTGGCCCTCTCGGCCAGTAGCTGCTTCTCAGTTTCCTCCGCACGCTTCTGAGCAGCAAGGAGGTCAAGCTTAGCCTTCCCGGCTTCTCCCTTCGCAGCAGAAAGATCAAGCTTAAGCCGTTGGATCAGCGGCCTAGCCTGGGCCATGGCCTGTTCTTGCTCCATAATGTAGGAGCCGGCAAGCTGAGTCCACTTCGCCAGCCTCTTGTGTATTCTTGTGCCCTCTGCCACAAGCTCGGCGGGAGAAACCTTCGGAATACGGAGTCAACGGTGACATTCCCATCACCCGCCTTCTCAGGCTGCTTCTCTAATTGCCGCTCAGTAAGAACGGCGGCTGCCGACGGCGGATCTACAAAAAATTTACACAGCGCATCCATGTCAACATTCATTGACACATCGAGAGTCATCATCGGAATGCATAACGAACCAGCTAAGTCTGAACCACAGGTTAAGTCCGTACCAGTCCGGGCCCTCTTAGACGGAGAACCGGGTGAATCTTTCTTTTCACCGGCAACGGTAGAAGCCGGCAGTGGCTCGTTTCTCTTCTTCGAAGGAGGAGGGCCCTTCGCAACGGTCACCACCTCCTCGAGGACATCGATGACCTCCACGGGCTCCTTCTGGGCCGACGGGGTTGAAGAAGGAAGTGGGACTGACGCCGTCGCCAACCTGGACACCGCCTTTGGTTTTCTCTTCGGCACGCCTCCGAGAACCCGTGCTTGAGCCGCCACCGGATCCAGTGCCTTCAGCTGCTTATCCATAAGTTCGTTGGGATCCAGCCTACGATCACGTCCGTCAGCCTGAGGGTGCCGCTCAACGACGTTCCCGTCCTTATCAAGCCCTAACCTCTTCAAGGTCCCCTCAGACAGATCCTGGCCAAACCGGTCTGCAAGAAACCAGACAAGAGTTACATAAAAGAAGTAAAACAAAGCTCTAAAAACAGGAGCATAACAGACAAAGATGGGCCTCACACCGACCCTACTCACCCTGGTTGAGGGCCGGTATGAGGCCGACGTGGCAAAGCAGCTCATCCTGAAGAATAATCTGAGTCGGGGGCACCCATCCTTTCTCAGCATCAAACAGCTGCATCGCCCGCTCCTCGTCCGCACCAAGAGGAACCTTACTGGCATCCATCTTGAGTTTACTCTGGGAGACCCATTTTTCACGCTCCCTCTTACTCTCGCACCGTAAGTTGACTTGGTCTTTGGAAGGACCGGGGCAGCGGATAGTCATCCGACTTTGACATACACCCACCGCCCCTTCCAAATCCTTGCGGAAGAAAGCTTATCAACGAGAGAGGACGCCCGCTCCATCTCGCACGCCGTACCACCCCACCTTACCGGGGGTCGATGCCCGAAGATGATGAAGCCGGCGGAATAAGTTAACTGTGGGTACCTCCCCCTTAAAGAGACAGAGCCACACGAAGCCAACTATCGTCCTAATGGCCAACGGATGCAGTTGAGCCACGACGACGTTCATAGCTTTGATGATGGCCGTGACGTATTTATTCAAAGGAAACCGGAGCCCATACTCCGTGCACGATATACACGCCGATATGACCCGGAGGAGGGCAACAGACCGCCTGACCCTCCCCAGGGATAACAATTTTGTACCCCTCACCGAAGTAGAAATGACCCTCGAAAAGAGTCCCACCGGAACAACTGGCGAATTTATTGGTCCAGGCACGGTCAGGACCGGTCATGCACGCCTCACCGTGATCCAGGATATGCGGCCTCTCCTCACCAGAAGGAATCCCTTCCTCACAGTCATCATCAACGTCAGGAGACGGAGATCTAGGGCCCCCAAACCTTATCGGGATGGCGTTTAGTATCTCTTCCTCATCAAGACGCGACGGGGAACCCCCCGGCGCAGGCTTACTAGGCCCGGCACCAGCAGAAGACATGTTTACAACAAAACTTACAAGTTAAAAAGAGAGGATTTGTTTGTTTACCTTGAAGAGAAATGCTACGCCGAGTAATGATTCTCAAAGCTAGAGAGAAGTTTCACAAAAAGGGCTAGAAAGAAGAAAATTTTTGAGAAAATGAAATTGGTGCCCAATTTCGGGATTAATCGCCCTATTTATAGGGGAGAGCCCATGAATAAGGACCAATCGGGCTCACCCATGAAACGCCGACAATCGGAAACGAGACACGTGTCAGACATGCAACCACGGAATGTCAATCGTTGCAACAGTTGGACGTCAATCAATGCAACAGTGACCAAGCGTCTTCAACACGCCCCTTCAAATCTCTCTGCCTATTCACCTTCCTCAACAAACTCCTAAGTATCTACCATCCGCCGACCACATGATCAACCAAGCTTGTCAGCACCGGCTGGGAGCAATCAAAAGCCCACGGCGCTCACAACCTCGGTCTCGGCCAGCACCACTTTCTTTTCCACATTGGATGTCCATCACACATCCATGTGGAGGGGGGATATGGTATGGCCTAAGCAGAGCCACGCCGAGGTAAAAGAAGCCGGGGCAGAAAGTGTTTGCCTTACGCAGAATATACGCTCAACATACATCGGAGCCCATACCACGGCATAGACTACGCTGGGGGCAAATTGATGGGGCATATTCTGCACCCGCTGACCAAGTCAACATATTGAGCAAGGTCAAAGATACCCACAGCAAGTCAACGGCTTAGCCAGCCTAACCAAGGCAGCCTGTCGGCCTGCCTCTTGGGTCCCCGGCCGTGGCAACCAGCCAGCCGGGGCACACATCCGCGAACTCATATCCAAGACCCCTCGGCGGCGGAGCAACAGGGCCCGCCGGCCTGCCATGGGTCCCTCGGCCGTGGGTAGATAAGTCTTTCCACCTGCTAAGCCACTTGGCCACTACGTGACAAAAGGTGAAAGTCTATAAATACTCCTCAACTATCATTGAGGAAAGGATCCACAATTTAACCTAAGAATCACTATTCATCTGGTAATATCTTCCTTATCTCTCTACAATATATACTTCACCAAGCAACAACAACTTGCCTCTCTAAGTTACTGACTTGAGCGTCGGAGTGAGTTCGCTCGGCCCCAAGCCGAGCCCTCAGTTTGTTCACTGTTTCAGGAGACCGAAAGGAGAAGCCAACCAAAGACGTCATTCTACAAGCGCGGGTGGTAACAAATAACTGCTCTGGAATTACACCCGGAACACCGGGGAAACATCATGAGGTGTAGGGTGTATGTAATTACAATATATTACTTCGTATTAATTACTTATACTTATTATATCTATACAATAATATCTATAGGGTAGATTTGAGAAGTGATGTGTCAATATTATAAGCCATTGTGTATCTACGCCTCAGAACAAAAAAACATTTGCTTCCGCTAAAACCAAAAAAACGACAATTACAAGTATTAATTTTTAATTAATTAATTCTAATTCCTCTGTTCTAATTTATCTTTTCCCCTATTCATATACTTCTTAAATTATTGGAATAAACGTTTTACATGAGATGTTAGGCGTTATTTATTTCTCTTTCTTGGTTATTTATATTTAGGAGTGCCACCAAACCAAGATAATAACATTTGTCAGTGTCATCCACTTATCACCCTCCTTTTCTATAGTGAGTTATATACTTTGTTATTTTAAGAATTTCGTGGAAATTCACTTCTATGAATTTGATAACTACTTCTAACTTTGTGTTCAAGATTTGTTTAATTTTATTGTTTTAATCTGTTTGTTTTTAACGTGATAGGAATAACTGATAGAGCAAAGCTATAAACTGTGTAAAGCAACATCACTTCGTATATTAGCATGGGAATTTGACTGAGGTAAATTCTACTCCGTATTTTATATTTGAATAATCCGATTTTTATTTTTTTATTTTCAAAAATAATGGTAAATGTAATCTCCTTATTTCTTCTTCAGCAACTCTCCTATAAGACCATCCTATAGCATAGGACGGGCCCAAATAGGAGAGAAGCCCAATTCAAAACTAATTAATTAAAAAACCAGAATAATTTTGGCAAGACAAGAACGCAGCAATTAGCCAAAGAATTTGTTTGACTACTGGCAGTCTGCCAAAATGCCTGATTGCGAATCACTTCCTCAACACGAGTTCTCCACTACTTAGCCTTCATGCTTCCTATCTTCACTCCTACTTCTCCCAGCTGGTTTCTAGGCTACATGTGAGCTTCGTGTGCTTGTCTTGACCTTTGAAAGGTGCTCTATGCCTCCCGGGTTCCGTTCAATGAAGATCAATTGTCCAACCGAGGTAAATTACACAAGTTCAACCACATCATACCCATTTGCCAAGTGCTAGGAAAAGCATACTAAAAGACCCATATTAAAAGACACGAGGGTGATAAAATCACCCTCTTAGACCGACACAAAACGTTACTATCCAACTCCCCCACACTTAGACTTTTGCTAGTCCCGAGCAAAACCCGAAACAAGCAATCATGAAGTCTACAAGAGAGTGTAGGAGTGAATGATCACTCTTCCCTTTCCTCTTCCTTCTTATATCTCCCTCAAAACACAACCACCGATTAAAATGAAAAGGACTTGACTCAAATTTGACACAACTCTTCACTCACTCACCCTCCTTATATCATCCCTCACACAAGACACGACACGACTCCAAACTCCGACTCATCACGCAACTCCACCCTTCTTATATCACCAAAGTAGAAGTGGTCACTCTTGTCTTATCCCAAGGCAATAGCAAAGTGACCTACACAATCCTCCAAATCATTCATCTTCCCCTTCTATCACCCCCTTATCACTCCAAGCAAAGCAAGTCATGCTACTAAGTCAGCCAAACACCCATAAAGATCAACAACCTAGTAGCCAACATGAAAAACCACCAATTTGAAACAATTTTCTTTGACTCAAAAAGAAATTAAATCCTAAATCTAACCTCCTTCCAAGACCCTCCTTATTGCTCCCTTCTTATCCCTCCATCTTTTTGGTGTTGCATTTTTCAATTTTTCGATTTTTTTGTTTGAAAATCCCTCATTTTGCCTAAGGTGCCCTTTCGGGTTTTCACCTTAGCTTTTTCCTTTCCTCTCATCGGTGGCTCGCAACTCGATTCTTCATTTTGCCCGGAATGCCATTTTGGGTTTTCATTCCGTCCTCGACCACCTTTTCCAATCTTGCCTAGGTGCCCACCCTTGTGGGTTTTCACCTAGCCGGAATTTTCAATTTTTTTTTTTTTTTTTTTTTTTTAAGCATTAAACAACAAGAAGTTTACATATATTACAATTCATATTCCTCCCCCACACTTACATTCCACATTGTCCTCAATGTGTAGGAGGTCACAAACTTTGCTTCAAAAGTGAGAACCGGAGGCAACCCCTTGATCATCGGTGCCTTGGTTCTTCCATCTTCTTTCTCTTCTTTCTCTTTCTCTTGTGGCCCGGGCATAGCTTTGGTCCACATCTTCTTGGGTGATAGAGGGTGGGATTGTTGAATTAAGAGACATGCCAAATAGACCACTAACTATCCCAAGTGTGTCTTCTTGGGTCCTTGCATCGTAGTATGAATCTTGGACATACTCTTGATATCTTTCATTTTGGACCCCAAATTGGTGGTCCATTTGGCCTCTCCACTCATTTTGCTCTTTCCACATGTTTGCATTGGCCGTCATTGTTTGATCAAGTTGTTGTTGCCAACGACGGTTAGCCTCTTGGTTAGCAATCATTTCCCTCATCAAGGCCGTTTGATTCGTTGCGGCCTCCTCTATCAACTTCCCTCTATCATCAACCACACTTCTCCATTGATCTAGATTCTCCAATCTTGGCGTTTGTTGTTGTTGCCAAGAATGGAGATTCTCCACACGCCCACTTATGGTAGTGAAAACCTCTCTTGTCTCTTTGAAATAACCGTACATATTTTGTTGCCAAGGAGCAACCGGGTCATGTGAGCCCTCTCCCGCTTCATACATAGGGGTGTCCATGTCCACGAGAGGGTCATTTGGTGCCTCCTCTTCTTCCTCATCGGAGGCAAAGTCCGAAATATCCATACTACAATAGAAGTTCCTACCATGGGTACCACTTGGCAAAGGAGAGTTTTTAGGCCTAGGAAGCCTCAAGTACTTTTGCTTGTCGGGGCCCAACCAATACCCTTTAAGGGGGTTTTCCCTCACTTTCTTAAACATCTTGCACTCGTCAAGAACACCATCATTGTAAAAGGGAAGACCTTTAGTCTTGAAGATGTCTTGGGATTCCTCAATGTCCTCCTCAAAGTGTGTAACAAAGAATGTGATTGCCCCCCCACAATTGATGCTCCCTCCCGAGCTTTTGGTCTTGTGAACCATGCATGCATCAATAAAAAGTTGTACCCAATCGGGCACTCCCACTCCCTCCGGGAGCATGGTCCACATGGTAGCTCGGATTTTTGAGTTGACCTTAGTTGATACGATATCGTGAGCCATGTTGTGGAGGTAGGAATAGTTAGTGGAGTTGGTGTTACGAGTTCATGTTTGGGTTGGATTTTTGTTTTGAGTTCTTAGTCACGTTGTTGTGTCTTGATCGAGTTAGTATGTTTGTTTTTGAATATGGGTTGAACTTCGAGGACGAAGTTCTTTTTAAGGAGGGAAGACTGTAATACTCCGTATTTATAAGTCTCTGGGTACTCTATCGAGTAGGCCTTACTCTGTCGAGTAAGGGAGAGTTGCGTTTTAAAATAGTTTCTGACCTGTTGGGTACTCGATCGAGTACCTTAGCTACTCGATCGAGTAGCCGGTTTACGGGGAGTTATTTCTCGGGTTTTGTTAATTATGCGATTAAGGTATATAATATTTTCCGTCATCATTCTAAACACTTTTCTAAAACCTAATTTACTGTCAAAGAGAGAAAGCAAGTACGTTCATCATCCTAATCGCATTGTTAGCAAATCCCGGAGTTTGGAAGGTCGGTTTTCATCGTTTGTTATATCGTTGGAATCCTTGCGTCGAGGGTAAGATCTATGTACCCTTTTTACTGTCTTTCCTTTAAGTAGGTTAAACCCTAATATGGGGATTTGGGGGTTTTTGTGTAGATTGTGATTTGGTAGTGTTTATGTGGTTGTATGATAGGAGGAGGTTTTGTAGAAGAGGCTTTTTGATACAGCTGTTGATAGCTGTTGATACCGTCTGACTGTTGTGCTTTCCAGGTAGAATTTCCTACTCAGTATTAGTCCCATAATGGGATGATTATTGATGTGTTGAGATTGATTGTTTGATATAGTAATTATATTGTGACGGCTGTGGTTGTGATTGTAATTGTTTGTCTATGGTTCTCGAGATGCATTCTCGGCTGAGTGGGGTCACTTGCGGGAGTGGTTTCACGCCCTAGTTTCGCCCTTCGTGGAACCCGCCACGGAAGGGGATGTGCACATTAATGGACAGGGTTATCGCTCAATATGATGAGCGGGGATTTGTGGGTACGGGCCGCGGTCCCCCATCGGCGGTGGCTGGTCCAAAGGACGATCGGTGATTGAGATTGATGGGATTGGAGTAATTGTGTGTATGTGTGACGGTTAAGCTGTCTGTTTATCTTACTGTTGATATATATATAAGTTGTGTGATTAGTACTGACCCCGATTGTTGTTTTGTAAAACCTGCGGTGATCCATTCGGGGATGGTGAGCAGTAATTGAGCAGGTTTGAGTTGAGTACTGGGATAACTGGGATGTGCCACTGTTTGACGATGGAAGTCTTCCGCTGTAGTCTTTTAGTTTTATGACATTTCAGTACTTCAGTAGACAGTTGGTTTTAAGAACTTGTAACCGTATTTTGGGTTTTGATTTCAGATGTACTTTTCACTAAAGTTATATTATTTAAAGTTGTTTCTTTATTGTCTTATAAATATCATACCTCGGGCAACTGAGATCAATGACGAAGCTCAGGTCTGGCCGAATGGGCCATGGCCCGGGCAGCCTTGGGTCAAGCTATGTATATTTATTATTAGTGAATGAAGCATTGGTTCAACTTGACAAAGATGGTAATTGTTGTTTGATTGTTGCTTGGGTGTAGGAGGTCGTGAGTTCAAATCTTGGTTTACTCTTTTTAACTTTAATATTTTAAATTGTCCTACTAAAAAGAATTGATATTTTTTAAATTCTTAATTTAAGATAAAATCGTCCTATTAAAAAGAATTCATTCAAGAAAAACAAAATTGGCCAAATTTTTTTAATTAGACCCAATAATATACTTCAAATTTGTTTTATTTTGTGCATACTCCTTTCCTTGTCACGATCTTATGCTTTTTGTGGCTTAATTTTTGTCTCACCTAATGAATCTTTATAGAAGGTTTGCCAATAGAAAGCTTATTTGTATCTTAAAAAAAAAATTAACGTGGGTTAAACTTCGTTATTACATGGCAAAAGCAATTTATAATTTACACTTCCAAAAATAATCATAACTATAGTAATAAAGGTGTGATGTTGTTAATAGACAATGTTAAAATATACGAAATATGGTAACTCATCTTTTGTATGTTTATAAACCGGCCCCCCTTACTATTTGGTCCGAGCTTCGTCCCTGACTGAGATGGTGACATCCTTATACCTGAGTGGTCCTGGTAAGGCACTTGGAGTATGGGGTGTTACAATTTAACTCAAAAAATCATCATTTTTTGTTGGTATAAGAATGTTTTAAAATTGGGAAAGACAAATAAGTGTGGCAGAACAACCAAAGAAGAAAGAGGAAGATGAATAGACATTCTCATTCACAGCGTAAAGAAAAATAAGTCAAAAGTGGGCCCACCAATCCCATGTGAGACTCCCGCAGTTTGAATTCTTAAATTAAATATCGTTCTTAAACCTCCTTAACAAAACAACAACACAAATTCTTATTTCAGACCGCCATATCCGTCTGAAATGGTCAGACGGATACCATTTCCTCTCACAAAAAACCCATTTAGGGTGTGAGTGGGAAAGCACATGGGGGTGTCCCACCACCCATGTGCTTCTCACTTGTGAGAGGTCTTATTGCGGTTTGAAATAAGGCGGTCTGAAGCAAGACGGACTGAAACAACAAAGGTTGTCGTTCCCACTCCAACGTTCGACTTTCAGATTCATCTCATTCCCTCGCCACCCTGTCACTTTATCACCCCCGCTCCCCACTCTCTCTCCATTTTACCCCCCATTTTACCCCACTTTCTCCTTTTTTTCTGTTCTCATTCCTTACAAAAAACCCCAAAACAAAAACAAATTAAATAAACAACAATAGGTCTTGGTATAGACGGGTGGGGCGTACAGACGGGTAAAGACCTCTAATAAAATGGGTTGGGGGACAAGGTGGGGCACCCCCCATGTGCTTCCCACTTTATGGCAAATGAGTATTTTGTGAGGGAAAATGGTATCCGTCTATACGTATAGACGGATAGTGTCCGTCTATAATGAAAATTTGTGAATAAACAAATACAGTATTTTAGGGCATTAGCAATAGACAAACCCCAAATGAGGTTTGTCTAATGCCACATCACTTAACACACAAACCTCTCTAACAACAAACCTCAATACAACAATAGACAAACCTCTTAAATATAGACAAACCTCATAAAAGTATACTACATGGGGTCCACTATCACTCACAACCAAAAATACAAACCTGTATACAAAATTGTAACCATTCTCATCTATGAACCTCAACCCCCATTCCCAACAATAGAGAGGTTTGTCAACAAACCTCTAAAAAGTACACAAACCTTTGTTGACAAACCTCTATTGTTGATGCCCTTACACTCTTCTTCAGTAAGCAAACAACCACCGTTTTCTTCTTCTCCCTCTCTCTCACATAAATAAATTCTGTAAATCTCATTTCCTTTTATTTTCTCAATTTTATTCTGTTCATTTGTTTTCTTCATCTTCTTCTTCCTAAAAATACTTGAAGTTTATCTCTGCAACATTTTCTGTGACGAAACTTGCGTGACAGTCACTAGATTTCGAGTATTTCACTTCTATCAAGCTTTCTATGTGAGTTAACTGCCCTTTTTTTCCTGTATTTCTTCCTTAACCAAATGCAATAAGTTCCTCCTTAATTTAAGACGTTTCTAATTTTGTTATCTTTATTATATTACCATTTTTGCGTAATTAGTATTAATTAACAAATGTTATTAAATCTGTGTATTTTATAATTTCACAGGAAAACCCAGTTGAACTCAAACATTCCTTATTAAAATATGTTCACCGAAGGCCTCGACAATACCGCTCTTAAATGGGTCAGGGAGGTATTTTCATTTCTCTCCTCCCTTTTATTTTATTTTCTTTCCTTATTTGGTAAGTATTTTTTTTACCTCAAATTTGGGTTTGATTATATGTGGGTTACATTTGCTTTGATTTGAAATATTAGATTTTTGTGAGGGTTTTGCTTAAAGATTAGGACATGTTGATGATTTATTTAATTTTCATGTTTTTAACTAAAAAGATTAGGAATGTTGAATTTGTAAAAAGGGTTTTACTTACAATCTTGTGTTTTTGTAAAATATGATGATTTTAGGGTTCTGTGACTAGCAGTAATGAGAAGGAAGAACCATTATCAGTACTAAACCAAAGAACAAGAGTAGTGGTAGACCCGATGTTAGGAAATCGGCCTGGGAATACACGGGGTTTCGGGCTTCCCCAGACCCGGAAGTTTTGAAGTGGGCGTTTGTCACTCAATACTATTCCTATCTCTAGAGTGATCCCTGGTGATGACTCAGTTAGTGCGTCTGATAATGATATGATCACCTCGGAGTCTGAGGAGGAGGATGTTTATGGTGGGAGGTATTCGTTAGACTCTTCCCCACAGGATGGCCGTGCTCCTTTGGCCAATGCTGGTCGTTATAGGTACTCTAATTCGAAAACGTTCTGTCTTCTGATGTTTATTCGTCCGTTGAATGGAATGGGAAGAGTGTTGGACCTGGTGGGCCTGAGGGGGAGAGGTTGGCTAAAGGGAATGAGAGGCATACTGTTGGGCGGAATGGTTTTGTGGAGGACGATTCTCACCGATTACGTGCAAGCTCAGAGTTTTCTGTTTCTCAAGTTGGGAGCAATGCTGGTGCTGTCTCTCGGTCTCAAGCGGGGGTGTTTCGGAGAGTTATACGTCTAGTGCCAATTCAAGGCCGAATGCTGAAAAGGTCTGTCAATGTTCCTTTTTTTATGTTTCTACTATATTGATGTGTTTTAATATGTTTGTGCCTCGATCTAAAATTTGTTTTAATTTACTAAAAATAATTCTGTCTTGACGTAGCATTTCGCTGCATAGTCTATGTTCAACTGTTTAGAACTTTCGGAGTTTCGTTCCTTCCCTTTTGTTTTCCTCTATACTAGCTTATTATGGAAAAAATGGTGATCAAGGACAATCCTTTTTAATCTCTGAATTCCTTGGCTCTGATAAGCAACCCTGAACTGCTGTAAACTATGTTCCAAGGGGTGAAGCATGGCCCTAAACTTTTGTGCTATGTGGAGGACTGGATCTTGTCAAGATCACTGCATGGAAATTGCTTAGCCCGTGAAATCTTGATTAACTAACATGTTACACAAATTTCTACAACACTTATTTTTAACATTAGTGTGACCCAATACTCCATCTATATGTAAGAAATAGGTTAAGTTGTGGTTTGATTGCGGGGATGTAGCATGACAATTACAAAATGTGCGGCCATGTAAATTTGCTTTATAAAACACGGATCTTTTACGTATTGCTTTCTCGAGTTTCGGTTTAAATGGAATTATTTTTTCTCATTTATGCTTTGTTAATTTAACTTATTTTAATGCGGGATAGCGGTGGTACCCCAAGTGCTCCTCCTGTTTGCGCTCGATCACGAGACCAACCATACGATGGCAATAGGTCATGACAAAATATCTGCCGTTTCCGATGACGTTCTAACCAAACACTAGGCAAATGCGTCTAATATTACGTCAAATGTAGCCAATCACCAAGAAAACACTGGAAATGAAATTCGCGATCCACATACAAGGTTCATATTCCCTTTTTCTATTTGTGGTATTCTGGAATGTTCAACTACTTTATACTTTTGCGTTTCTTCATTTGCTTATTTGACAATATATACTTAAAGCTCTCGAATTTTTCTTTTTTTCGAACCGCCACTTGTCTTGAATCTTGAGGTCTTCGGGTTCACATCCCGCTTCGTCCGCCAACATTCCATGCAAGGTACTTGTGCTTTTATCACCAATGTTTTCCTTTCTTTGTTCAAGTCACGGTTTAGTGTTTTAGAGAAGGGGTTTTTGTGCAATAGGTCATAGGTTTGAGTCCACACTCCCTTTCTAATTGTGGTAGCCCCCGTGCCTCCTCTCACCAAAACAAAGAATGTTTTCCTTTATCATAATGCTAGCCGCTACTCTCTTAAAGACTTGTGCTCATTTTTATAAAATTGATCCTCTTATATCTATATTTGCCAATCAAATTCAAAGACACGCAAGGACCATGGCATTCAAGATTCGCCTACGACGCTTGTGTTCGTCTATGTCTCAACGCTTGGGCAAGGGGTTGTCTGAAGCTCCAATTTTCCTTGAAAACGAGTGTGCTTTATTGCGGGATGCATTTGGGTAAGTCTAGCCTTCTTCAGTAACTTTGTTTTTTAATTCAGTTAAGGACTAGAATTGACCTGATTTTACCACTTTTATCTATTCTATCAGTTGTGATTCCAGTGTTCTCATTTCCATAAATCTTTGATCACCTTAAAAGTCTTAATGGTGATAAGAATCTCTGCATCTCTTTGCTTATTAGTCCCTTCATCTCAAAACAATAATTTCTTGATTAAAATGACTGGAGTTGTGTAATTTGTCAAAGGAATGTCTCTTTGTTCTTGATATAGCCTAATGAACTTTTATTGTAATTCGAGTCTACATCGATTCTACTACGAAATCGGAAGAGGAATTAATGTCCAAACGTGGTTCAGAAGTTGTAGCTGAGAAAGCACCTCAAAAACCGAAAAAAATCATTGGAAAGATGAAGGTCCAAGGTAATATGCAATGTTATCATTGGGATCCAACTATTATAAATATTCCTATTAGTACTCAATCGGCTTTTTTTTCTTTGTGGGTCACTCGGAAACAGCTTCTGCATGTTTTCCACATAGCGGGAAGATAAGACTGCGTATGTTTACCCCCTTAACTTGTCATACTTCATGGCATTGGGCAATGTTGCTGGTTGACTCTCTGGAAAGATTTTGAAACAT
Source organism: Silene latifolia (assembly GCF_048544455.1). NCBI lineage: Eukaryota > Viridiplantae > Streptophyta > Magnoliopsida > Caryophyllales > Caryophyllaceae > Silene > Silene latifolia. The sequence continues at coordinate 141,717,260 of NC_133528.1, read as the reverse complement.
GTTTGTTAACAGTAATAGTATCTGATGCTTGAATTTCGAAATTAGTTAATGTAAAAAACTATCAATTAAAACTAGAAATTCGGTCCTTATAGCTTTAGATATATTATGGAAAAATGGTTTACGCCTAGTAATAATCATTTCACTTGAATCATAAAACAAACCATACATTTTCTTTTTCCTGTGTGCTTTGTGATCTTAGCATGATGCTTTAGCAATGACTGCTTAATAATTGCATTTGACAGTGACAGTGTCGAGCAGGGTGAGGCTGAGTGTTTCCCCCCTATCTATACATTGCTCTCTTTTTACACATTAGCACGTGAAATTGATGTTATGTGGTACTCATGTAACTTGCAGTGATCTTGGAACATTTTGATCAAGTTGTTGGCTACTGCTTTATGGACTGCGTCAACTGTCTTATTGAGTTCGCAAACAACAAGAGTTCTCATCGTATAAGTCTGAAGGCTATCGAATTATGTGAAGACCGGCTTGCTGAGGTTATCAATTAAGTTTCTCGCTTGCATACAAATCTATCGAATTTTTTCTTTGAAATCTCCAAATTCCTGTTCTTTTGTGATGTAGTGGTGAACACACCATCTTTACAAGCGTGTAGTCAGTCATAAATGATTTTTGAGTTATGAGAATCATGTAGTCAGTCATGATGTCACTAGTCATGAGTTTGCCAAACATGGCTTATCTGACGTGCTATAATGCTATATCATCTAATTGTACAACAACTTAGGGAATTTGCCTTTTTGTTTTCTTTTTCCAGGGTTTCGTGCTGTGCACAAAGGACTTGGGTTAATGCACAAAGGACTTGAGTGAACAAAGGTTAAAAGCGATTGAAGTCGCGTCATCCAATCGCAACACTGGTAGGTATACTTAAGTTGATGTTTAGAATTTTTACACTCTATTATTGCCAATGTTTTTTTAGGCTTGGTTGCATCGGCGATTCTATAGAGTTGGACTTGTATATAATTCGTAACTGTCCTAACATTTTCACAATTGTATATGAAGTTTTTTATATTATCAAGATGTTCCAGATTCCACCTAAAAAAGTATTTTGAGTAAAATAATAGCAATTATATCCGTAGATATATACTATCAAAAATGTTTGTAGATTTTGCGAATTTAAAAGGACGTCTGAAGGGAGAATCTGGTGTTTACGTATAAGTTAACTTAGGTTGATGTATGCCCTCAATTTTCCAAACAATGTAATGTATGTTCAGTAGAGCCCAAATTTGCTCCTTAGTATACCATGTTATTGTTCACCAATCCAAGCAAGAATCAAAGGAACTATTACTAAACCCATGCCTCTCCTTCATCGTTACCAGTTTCCAAGTAAAGTAATTAGACACAAATAAACAAACTCTAACCAATATAGTATATTAACTTTGGAGGTGAAGTTGAACAAAAGACCATAAAAATATTATAAAAACGAATCATAGTAGGGCCATTTTTTTTTGGTGCACCCCAATTATATATACTTATGTAGATACTTTGAGAGTTTATGCAATTCAGGGAACTTGCGGCTAAGTGTAACATTTAGATTAATTAGGGAAAATAGTATCAACTTCTTACGTGAGCACTACCCACTTTATATATTTTGATTGATGATATTATGTTTTCTCTTATCAAATAGGTAAAAGGCACAACAGGAATCGTATAAGAGAACTTTCAGTTGCATCACAAATGAAATTTGCCAGAAAGCGGGTATATTAGTAATTCATAAGTTCAGTGGCTTATTTCCTTTTTTCATTTTATTTTCTTGTAAACTTAATAATAAGTCCCATTTGTATTTGTTGTAGGGTTGGTTGGCTGGTTCACCTTTACAACTACCAAATATCGACGGCTTTCGGGACAACCAACTAAATGATTTTGGCAGTTGTGAAGACTACCCCGATACTTTTCAAGGATCCTCGAGGAGAGGTATGTTCCAACGGAACCTTCTTTTTTAACTTAGATTATAACAATAATAAAGATAAAAAAAAAAGATAAAAAAAAGATGAATCTATCACCTAAATTCTTTAAAAAACAAGAATCCAACAAGTTTTTGTAGCTATGTACCTTATAATCGTTTTTTCCAGATTTGATTAGAAGTGTTTTTTAACTATTTTTTTTGTTTAGGGTTGGTTCAACTATCAACCAACCGAGTTCGTCGCCTTCGCAGATCCAACAGATGACATAGGCATCATGAAGGGTTTGCTGAGAAGGCCTATGTTAGCGTTGATAAGGGCAATTCCAAGGCTCGCCAAACTCTCATGTAATTCTAATGTTTTTATTTATTGATTGATTATTGATTGATTGTCATTTGTTGACAGGTAATCGTGTCATAGGCTCATAGCTTTATTAATGTTTGAAGGGGTACAATTTTATGTCATGTTATTTTTGCAGGTCGACCCTGTTTACACCATTCCGCTTTCAGAATACACCCCTGGACCACTACACGCAGTTTTGTTATGTGCCTGGGAGGAGGAAATGTGGGTTTTCAGAAATTCATATGGTGATTGGGGGAAGAAAGCTTTAGGGTGGATGCCACGAGCAAAATTTGTGCCGAAAGACGAATTATATGCTATCGAACATGTCCTATTTCTAATAGGAAGGTATGATCATCTACGTTTACTGTAATATCATTGTAAACCAAAAGATAGGTGTGTGCTAATGTTATGGTTTATGCAGTAACGAAGATAGGACAACCTTTCCCGAGCTTCAAGATCATTGGGTACGAGTTGGATTTGATGCGTTCTTGATGAACTTAGCAATTCAATTTACCCAAATGAAATTTCCACAAGATGAAATTCACGGCTTGTTTGGGTATCTTTGGTAGGTGGGATACAAAGGGAGGTAAATGAGGGAGATAGGAGTGGTTATTGGCCAGAGGGGAAGATTGGCTGGAACTGGAAGTGCTGTAAGATGCATCTAAACTATTTATATCCATCTTAAGAGGCAATTAATTTAGTTCCATGAATCCCATATGCGTTTAATGTCTCTGTCGGGTTTCAGTTGAAGGAATTTCAGAAGTGATATAACACTATACCAATTGCAAACTACTGTATTTTTTTAGTGAACACTGTCCCGTTACGTTTGATTAGCATAGTTTACAATCATACTCCTAAAACCAGTTGTGAAGTAGTATTTTACGAAATTGAGGTGTCATGCCTGATAGGGCGTGGTGCCACAACTAGTGAACGACTTGGCCCCTCCATTCGTTTCAATTCCATATGTTTTTCAAAATACGCGAGGATTTTGCCAACAGCATATGGAAATGGGATGAAAGGAGTGCAATGTTTTGGGTTCTATTTGGGATGCCTATAAATAGAAAAGTTTAGAAGGGTTGGATCCTGAATAGAATGCCTTTTAGCGATGGATCAATATATGAAACTCTTTTGTGTGTAGTGCTCCTTAGACTAGCCTTGTTTTGTTCGAGTAACGGTGATTTTCGTATAATGATGTATCCTTGTTGCTTATTTGCATCATTTTTCTTGGTTGAATGTGTTGGCTTATTGTTGCAGATCTTATGGCCATGTAACTCTCGTTTCCACTCAACAAGGAATTGAAGTACGAAGGTGAAGAACTGAAGAAGTCAGAGAGATGGATCTAGGATTGAGAAAAAGATGAAGTTGCATTGGGACTGACTGTCACTTCACATTAACATTTAACTCACAAACGTAACTGCACACATAATACTATAGTGAAAATTATGCTTTGGGATGTATCATCTGAACAAATCGAATTGCTTGCTGCTGTAACACTAGTATACAAAACCTTAGTGAGCTTAACCATGTATAAAGATTCAGATGGTTGAGAAATGAGAAGTAGTCAACACTATTCCCAATAGCCTATATTCTGCTAATCTTCAATACCTTTCAATTGGAGAATGTGGACGTCAGGCTGTTGCGATCAAAATTCAAATCTTTCCATGCGAAAGCGGATACACGAAATTTATTGAAAGGTGGGCACAAAAAATTTTCCGATTCATTATCTTTCACTTAAAACCGCATTTTTTTATATTTTGGATTTTTTTCCCTCCGAAAAAATAGAAAATTAATTGATTTTAATAATTTTTTAATTTAAAAATTAATATTTTATTTAAAACATTCTTCCAAAATGCTTAAATTAAAATAAAGGGTTTTTTGTCAAAAACTACCTTATATTTAGGAGTATTTGTAAAAAAACTACCTTATATTATTTTTCTTATTTTAGACTACCTTTTTTTTTCTAATTTTTTGGTCAAAAACTACCTACGCTGAAAATATGGCGAGATTTGATTGATTTAGTGACATTAACCTATCTCACATGACTTTCTTAACATCAAACAACAATGATCAACTGCGTCCAAACCAAAATTTAACTTCAGTTGAGCAAAATTAATAAATTTCACATTTCACATTTCAATAATAACTACAAACATCTACTAAAGTTTAGCGTAAGTACTTTATGACTTCCTAAAATCGGGCCTTAGTAAGATTAAAACATAAAAGAGTCATGTGAGATATGTTAAAGCCGGAAAATAGACCAAATATGTCTAGATTCTTAGCGTAGGTAGTTATTGACCCAAAATAAAGAAAACAAAGGTAGTTGAAAACAAAAAAAATAATATAAGGTAGTATTTTTACAAATACACCTAAATATAAGGTAGTTTTTGACAAAAAACCCTAAAATAAACTAGATTTAATGCCCGTGCGATGCACGGACCTGTAGTAATATTTTGTTTATGAACCGCAGGCAAGTACTACGTTATACTTGTAAATTACTATAATAAGTTCCAAATCCCAACTCTGCTCTATTCAAACTCCTTCCATGCAAATTGACTTTAACTACGCCCCATAATATACTTTTTGGTGTGAGCTCTGGAATCATTTTGATTAATTATACCCATTAATAATAATAATGGGTACAAAAGCTCCAATGGCACTCTAATTAGTACATTACATAATTTGAATTCGCAGTAAGGTACACTTTCACCGTGTTTACGACTCTTAAACATACATGTTGATAGTTAGATTAGTATTATAATTGTTCCCAAGTTTATTTCGTTATAAACCTGTCGATGTGGACAGAAAAACAAACTCACCTGCAAAATTGAAGTAAAGAATGAGGATATAGACGACAAATTGATGAATATGTGAAAAAAGTAGGTTAATAAGTACTTCTTTTCTCCTAATTACTTGTTTAAATGATTGAGACGAAATAATCATGAGGGTTGTGTTATTAATTGCACAGATATACTCCCTCCACTTTTTAATATTTGACGTTTTGCTTTTTCGAGGCGAGCCTTTGACTTTAATATTTAAAAAAAATATTTGGTAAAAAATTATAAAAATTATACCATTAAATTATTTATGAAAAGCTCTTTCATATGAGTATACATATCACTATATTTAAGCATATAATTTGAGAGATATTGAAGAGAGAAGTGTGTGTCTCGAAATGTGAGAAAGTCATATATAGAAAAACAGAGGGAGTAGAATATAGTACAACAATAAAAGCAGATGAGCGGATTATGGATGAAGACCTCATGCATGAGCTCCATCTGATCAATCTATCGATATAAGGATGAAGTAAATTTAGGTTTTTGACATTAAATTGCATGGGAAATCACTATATGTTTAATTTGAAGTTTTTATGAACCGTACATCTTATTTTTTGCTATATTATACCTCCTCCGTCTCGATTATTTGTTTACCTATTCCATTTATGAGTATTTCATTCATTTATTTACCTTTCTATATGGAAACATTTTTCAAGAGTAATTTGATCATCCACCTAACTACAAAGGTAAATAAATGACCGGGACAGAAGTATTATATCCTTTCATAAATTTTAGTGTCTAGTGTGCATAAATTTACTTTTAATACTTTTATACATGTATAAACTCATTATAGTAGATAATTTATTTATGAATATATAAGTATTATGTACTCCTATGTTAGCTTTGCAATTTTTATTTTTAATTTAAATTGCTTGTTTTTATGACATCTTGTATTTAAGTACACAAGATAACCAATAGAAAATTGTATTTACGTTTATAAAATTGAAGTAATACACCTTTCATTGCTTATCAAATACTTAAATTTTACTTAATAAATAGGTGGATGAAATAGTTACTCTTAAACTTCTACTCCAACTCTATCACTAATATCAACTTTGGTAAACTTTAGTTCATGAGAATAAGGTACTCAAAAACCAACAATGAACAACTTTCTAAATTCTAACAATAGTGCGACTTATAAAATCAGTCATCGACTTTTTCTATCAGCAACGTCTTACATGGTTGAGGTAATTCAAAACTTTATCTCTAACTAAATTCTCTTAACTCTAAATTCATAAAAGATAATGGACTCTTTCTCGTTCAAAAGTCATTCACAAAAGTTAATCTATCTGATTAAGCTCGGAAAAATAAAATCAAAACAACAATTATAAAACTTTTCCTACAAAGTAATTGATCAAGAAAAAAATCGTCATAACCACATTTACATATGATACTACCTCATTATTCTTAAGCTTAATAAGCAGTAGTAATCGCATCTCTGAACGATTATATGAACACCTGCAACTCTAAGAGAAACGTATGATAAGTGATCTTAAACAATATATAATTGAAGTTTTTTTTTTTGATGACGAGGGGGTTGAATCCCCCTGGGCCCATGCATTCCCGTACCACCACATGGACCATGTAAGTCACCCCCCTTTTGGGGCTGCAGTGGCCAAGTGATCATCGCCCCAGTTGGTAGTCGAACCCGGGACCTCTCAACTCCTGCACTTCTGCAAGTTTCAAGGTTTAACCCGGCTACCACTGGACTAACACCACTTGGTTTATAATTGAAGTTTATTAATCACAAACATATCTAGAATGAACTAATAGTTTCATAAACAAAAATAATAACAAATAAAACTACACTACAATAATAACATAAGCCATACTCGGTACTCCTAGACATTTAATCGCCGACTGATTGTTGAGGTTGCAATTATTCAACACCCTTCCTGAAAAATCAGGAAAAGTACGGTATAATATTAGATCGCATCGTAAAATAATAATATTAAACATGACAAACTAAACAACAATTAAAAGGTTAGGCACATTCACAAAAGTTAATTTATGGGGACAGGGGTATTGAAAGTTAATTTTCAAACATTCATCCGTAGTAGGATTTATATATACTAATTCTTTGGTAGTTCTATTTTTAATCAATTTAGTTACGTATAAGATAATACGAAGTAGAATTTAATTAGCACTACACTTTTTAAACTGTTGTGTTTATGTCTATGATGTTATTAAATATTATCTTATACGTATTGATTATTATCTCTAAAATATGATCATTAAAAAATATTTTAGATAGTTTGTAAAAATTGGAATATCTGTAATCGCTCGAAAAAAGCTTCCTTTAATAATATAGATAGATGTACTTTGTAGGTAATGATAATAATATCCCTTATGATAAGATATATTATATTCTACTACTACAAAGAACACTAAATACAAGTGGTTCAATGGTAAAGAAATTAATGTGTTATCTTGAGGTCAGAGGTTCGAATCTCGAAAGAAATAGTTTTTACATGATTTAAAGGAGATGTGGCTTCAACCAAAAATTATTTAACAAAAATTAGGGGCACCAAGAATCAAACCTTGTACCTTAAGACAAACAACTAGGAAGCTTACGAACTCAGCCACACAAATGTATTGCCAAAATAGGATACTTTCAAAATAATATCTGCACATTCATGGTGGGCACGTGCCCACCCGGATCCCCCTAGATCCGCCCATGTTTCCATGAAATACATACAGGAAAGAATAAACATGAATGAATAGGAAATTTGGATTCTGTAAAGTTGCTTTTTTGGTAGATATTCTAAAATTGGAGAACGTGGATGTGAGGCTATTGCTCAAGTTTGTGTGTAACACTGGTTATGTTAAAGTGACTAGCCAAGTTTCGTGGTTTAGGGTTTGGTGAACCTTGTTAATAGTAACACTAAAGATAACTCCACTTATGGAGCTCATTTTAAATAGTTTTATAAGAGATATTTTTAGAGAGATAACACACTTAGACTTAGCTTGGTTATTGCAAGTACCAAGTCCTCCTATTTATAGTACAAGTTAGGGAGAATATTACAAGCATATGCCAATCACATCACACAATATACGCCAAAGAATTAAAGCTTATATTATACATCATTCCTTTATTAGACTACTATTTAGCTATCACTTCATGTCTTCCATTATTTTCTTTATATTGTCATAAAACCGAGGTGATTCTTCAACCAATTAATTTCCACCTCCAGGTACAAGACACATAGAACTCCATGGTATTATTTTCTCATATTCTTTTTCATGTATTTAATATGAATTTCTGTTGTAGAAGATCCACTAAGTGTGGCAACCACAGAGCATACTTTCCATTTCAAACATCTTGTAAGAGATTGTATGTAACACCCCCATTTATTCAGGAGCCTTTAGCTAGAAATTCCCAAATAAATAGAACTGTTACCATGTCGGTTTTCCGAGGTAGAATAACAAAGTCCAACTCACCAAAGTATTTTAAATTAAAACTTAATGATTACATGTTTATTACAACTTAACCAACTAAAAGTTAATATAAAATAATTACAACTCGCAGCAGAAATAAATAAAGTGATTAAACATTCTATGTGGTCTAGTCTTCTAGGTAGGTTGGCCAAGTCCTCACGCATCCCATAGCTCCCAAGTCAGCTAATCTTTAGTACCTGTCAAATCTGCACCCCATTATGGTTCACCGCAGGTGTTAACGAATACACAGTCAACCGCGAGGTTGAGTAGGAATAAACTAAACAACAATAATAATCCAACCAAAATAGACATCCTTCGAATTCTCATCACTTCATCCGTACAACTCACTTACGTCATCTTTGCGAGTGCAACTCTCTTAACATCGTGCTATGCTCAACTGGCAGTAGTACTTGCGTACCATGCTCATCTGGCAGTAGTAATTAATTACTATGCACAACTATCTCTGGCAGTAGTAATTATTTACTATGCTCATCTGGCAGTAACGATTGCTCGCAATGCACAACTGGCAGTAACACCCTCCGTGTTATGCTCAACTGAATAATCAACTCTCCAACAATCAAATACTCAATGACAATCCTGTCTTACTGCTCAACCAACATCTTAGCATACACAATTACTCTATTTCCATTAATAAATCACAATATTAACCTTAACCTCATAAATCGTCACAATTAAGCATTCATTCACTGAACAATAAAACCCGAGTTAAGTAGGAAATTCCTACCTGACAAGCAATTCCGTATAATGCAATCTACTAAAAATATTCTTCAACAAACCCGTCCCACAAGTCCGTCACCTATAGATAAATAAATAATATATTTATAATTACTTAATTATTTACTTTATTCAAATAAATTCATTAATTATAAATTAATTAACTAATTATGTTAATTATAATCTCGTATAATATAATTCAAAAACCCGTTTCAATAAGCCAAAACCCGATTACCATTAAAACCCTTGTTAGCCCGTCTTATAATTAAATAACCCAACATGTAAATAATCACCAAAAGCACCCTACAACCCACGGCACACACCCTTAATACCCCCACACTCACCCGTGTTTACCAACCACTCTTCACCCGCCTATATCCGACACTCCTAGCCACCATCGACACCACCCAAACCTGCCACCTCCAGCCTGCTCTATGCCGTATCCCGACGACCACTAACCACCAGCCTAACCGTCACCAGAACCCCACAACCTCACGCCCTAGCTGTTACTCCCACGACCCAACAATAGCATTCGAGACCGATGCAACCTTATACAAATCACGATTTTACACCACCATTCACGATCATCACCAACAACCACCACTACTGACATCACCGCAACCCTTCCTGCCACCACACACGACCAGGAACCCCCGCCCTAACAACCCACAATCCATCCCTACACTACGTCCTACTTTATACACGCAAATCACGAGTGCAGCCCAAAACCCGACTCAACAACCCATGTCACTGCCACCCCAACTCGACCCAGTCACCACCGTGGTCACCACTACTCCACGGTGGCACCCGCAACCCACCATACCACCAGAAACACTCAAACAGCGACGATATCGAAAATAGAGCACACCCGACAATCCACCCACAACAACCGCCACACACACTACCGGAGGCCACCACGGTGGTCTCCTCTGATCCACGGTGGTCCACCGACAGTACCCATGTCCCCTGGTCAGGGTCTTAGTCAAGCACGAAGGTCTCAATGCACGGTTTCAACACCATAAACCAACAACCACCAATTTCACGAACTCCAGCCAACCACCGCGGAAAAACTCTACCTTTAACCACCCACGATCACCCAATGTGGTCGACTCACCACCAGTAAACCACCCAACCCATGGTCTGGTCACAAAACAGCAAGGCAAGGGGTAAAAACCGTGTAAAAATCCACAAAGCAAACAACACAACCAACCACGTAAAACACCTCCAACACCTCCCTTCCAAATAGGTCAACGGTGGTCAAACCCAGGTCCGGTCACACCCTGGTGTCCCACGGTCAAGGTCACGGTCCTAGCATGTCCTATGGTGGTCTAATTAACGAGTTATATTCGTCTTAAGGTGAGTATGTCAAGATACGATAGAAAATTACCTTGTGACGGTCTCCTAGCTAGAATTCTCCTCTTTCTCCTTCTAGATCTCGTCTCCTCTATTTTATGAATTTTATGAGTGAATAAGGTCTCTAATCAAGTCATACCATCTATTTATAGTATTAAGGTAGGTCATATAGAGCGGTATTAGGAAACTACGTAATTATATTATTATTATTATTATTATTATTATTATTATTATTATTATTATTATTATTATTATTATTATTATTATTATTATTATTATTATTATTATTATTATTATTATTATTATTATTATTATTATTATTATTATTATTATTATTATTATTATTATTATTATTATTATTATTATTATTATTATTATTATTATTATTATTATTATTATTATTATTATTATTATTATTATTATTATTATTATTATTATTATTAAGATAAACCATAAAATTTGGTCCAAATAAAAATGGCACACGGCCCAATGCTAATTATTAGCTAAACCCACTTCCCGACTTGGATACTTAATTTATTATTTAATTAACGTCTTATTGTAATTATTATTAGAAATGTATTTAATCAATTATTAATTTACATAAATTATTCTCATAAATTATTATCAAAATACGGGGTATTACAGTCTTCCCCCCTTAAAATGAACTTCGTCCCGAAGTTCGCCCACAACTACTACCACAACACTCATAGACATCCTCATAACTAAGTACCATCCAACACAATTATCCATTTACGACTATCAATCATATCAATCTTATCACAAGGTATCACAACAATAACTTAAAACACTCATAGTATTACATTCCTTCCCCCTAAAAATAAACTTCGTCCTCGAAGTTCGAAATAGCTAACAACAGGGGAACCACCAAATTATTGTTGTAATGCCACAAATAAAATAAAGAACACACAATGTAACACAAGTCAATTATTACTTCAAACACAACTCCAATTAATGATTAAATGAATAACAAAAATTTTTGATTTTCTTCCAAATAGCAAACCACATCATATAGGATATTCAAACTAATCATTACTTAAACTTAAACTTCTTACTTTAACTATCGACGAATACATTGCCAGACTAAATAATAATCTCTAACCAAATACGCATAATTGTTTAGTTAATCTTTTCTTAATAATGATATCTAACTTAAACATGGATGCAACTAATATAAATATTTAGGCTTAGAGCAACACATTCCGCATATCACTAAACATGTCATCCGACTTTATATAATTTACAACATCAAAACATCAAGAGATGAGAAAATAACTTTTAGAAACTTTGGCATAAAACTTCCATTTTCAAGAATAACAAAACATATTACAACTTCCAAAAATCGTTAATAAATAAGAAAATAATTACTTCTTGAGATATTATACTTTTACAAAATACAGAGAGTTGTAAATCATGAGAGAAAGAATCAAGTCAAAAACTCATAAGGCCAATTTATAATGCATTTTACAAATTATTTGGTCGAAACAAATTTTACAAAGAACTTGTCGAAACTTAGGTCAAATTGTAAAAATCACTATTAATTGTCAAAAATTTAAATTGTAACGTGGCTTATCAATATGAAAACTTACATGAGTCTATTAAACAGTGGAGTTGGAATTATAATAAATCATTAAGTAGTTTTTAAATGACAATTTTTACAAAAACATGGGATGAAATTATAATCAGACAGAATATTCGACCACTTTGTCCACTAAAATATTTAATTCTCTTAAACCGTATATTATATGAATATGAGACCAGTGGCATATGAAAGATAACTTACAAAGGTATTACACATAAAAATTCCGTACAAGGATAGTAAACAGAAAGTAAATGGCAGCCAAAACAATCAAGAGTAAAATTTCGAGAAATCAACCAAAATCACATTCTTCACAATTTCACGCAATTCCTTTAACACTTCACATATTAATCATACCCACACCTCCCACATACATGCCAACATACTTCCCCATATCAACATACTCATAACAATACATAAAACAAATCATATCACATCCCTTCACTGTAAAGACAAAGTTACGTCCCCGTAACCGCAATCGCAAATAAAGACAACATGCAAGCAAGGCAACAAAACTTCCAAGGCAAGGTAAGAAATATTTCTTTTAAATTACCCCACACTCTCAAGTATCCTCTCAAGGTTCCCGGTTCAAAACTGAAAGGGCCATGGTACGAATTAAGAGCGCCTTCTTAACCGCACTAAGAGGGGCGCCTAACAGTTTCTACCCGGGGTTCATTTTATTTAGACACATCCTAAGTTCATTTTTATTCATTGGTTAGGCCTGAGGATCGTTTTGCTCTGATACCACTTTGTAACACCCTCATTTATTCAGGAGCCTTTAGCTAGACATTCCCAAATAAATAGAACTGTTACCATCTCGGTTTTCCGAGGTAGTGAATAACAAAGTCCAACTCACCAAAGTATTTTAAATTAAAACTTAATGATTACATGTTTATTACAACTTAACCAACTAAAAGTTAATATAAAATAATTACAACTCGCAGCGGAAATAAATAAAGTGATTAAACATTCTATGTGGTCTAGTCTTCTAGGTAGGTTGGCCAAGTCCTCACGCATCCCATAGCTCTCAAGTCAGCTAATATTTAGTACCTGTCAAATCTGCTCCCCATTATGGTTCACCGCAGGTGTTCACGAATACACAGTCAACCGCGAGGTTGAGTAGGAATAAACTAAACAACAATAATAATCCAACCAAAATAGACATCCTTCGAATTCTCATCACTTCATCCGCAACTCACTTACGTCCACCGGCGTGCACAACCCCCTTAACACCGTGCTATGCTCAACTGGCAGTAGTACTTGCGTACCATGCTCACCTGGCAGTAGTAATTAATTACTATGCACAACTATCTCTGGCAGTAACGATTGCTCGCTATGCACAACTGGCAGTAACACCCCCCGTGTTATGCTCAACTGAATAATCAACTCTCCAACAATCAAATACTCAATGACAATCCCGTCTTACTGCTCAACCAACATCTTAGCATACACAATTACTCTATTTCCATTAATAAATCACAATATTAACCTTAACCTCATAAATCGTCACAATTAAGCATTCATTCACTGAACAATAAAACCCGAGTTGAGTAGGAAATTCCTACCTGACAAGCAATTCCGTATAATGCAATCTACTAAAAATATTTTTCAACAAACCCGTCCCACAAGTCCGTCACCTATAGATAAATAAATAATATATTTATAATTACTTAATTATTTACTTTATTCAAATAAATTCATTAATTATAAATTAATTAACTAATCATGTTAATTATAATCTCGTATAATATAATTCAAAAACCCGTTTCAATAAGCCAAAACCCGATTACCATTAAAACCCTTGTTACCCCGTCTTATAATTAATTAACCCAACATGTAAATAATCACCAAAAGCACCCTACAACCCACGACACACACCCTTAATAAACCCACACTCACCCGTGTTTACCAACCACTCTTCACCCGCCTATATCCGACACCCCTAGCCACCATCGACACCACCCAAACCTGCCACCTCCAGCCTGCTCTACGCCGTATCCCGACGACCACTAACCACCAGCCTAGCCGTCACCAGAACCCCACAACCTCACGCCCTAGCTGTTACTCCCACGACCCAACAATAGCATTCGAGACCGACGCAACCTTATACAAATCACGGTTTTACACCACCATTCACGATCATCACCAACAACCACCACTACTGACATCACCGCAACCCTTCCCCGCCACCACACACGACCAGAACCCCGCCCTAACAACCCACAACCCATCCCTACACTACGTCCTACTTTATACACGCAACTCACAAGTGCGGCCCAAAACCCAACTCAATGACCCATATCATTTGCCACCCCAACTCGACCTATCACCACCGTGGTCACCACTACTCCACGGTGGCACCCGCAGCCCACCATACCACCAGAAACACTCAAACAGCAACGATATCGAAAACAGAGCACACCCGACAATCCACCCGCAACAACCGCCACACACACTACCGAAGGCCCAATGCTAATTATTGTTGTTGTTGTTGTTGTTGTTGTTGTTGTTGTTGTTATTATTATTCTTTATTCTTTATTCTTTATTCTTTATTCTTTATTCTTTATTCTTTATTCTTTATTCTTTATTCTTTATTCTTTATTCTTTTTGTTGTTGTTGTTGTTGTTATTATCATCATCATCATCATTAAGATAAACCATAAAATTTGGTCCAAATAAAAATGGCACACGGCCCAATGCTAATTATTAGCTAAACCCACTTCCCGACTTGGATACTTAATTTATTATTTAATTAACGTCTTATTGTAATTATTATTAGAAATGTATTTAATCAATTATTAATTTACATAAATTATTCTCATAAATTATTATCAAAATACGGGGTATTACATTGCATGCAAACGGCTACTAGCTAAGGGTTTCCCTCATCATGTGTATCATAGAGTATTATACACTAAACGCCATGAGGAGGAGCATGAAGCTCATGATAACAAAGAGGAAAGCAGAGTGCTATTTTAGACAGTTTATCAACGCTAAAATTTGCCTCCATATATATTTTGTATATATTATTAAAGTGAACTCCATATACACAAGATGGGTAAGCGGTTTGCGTTACATATACACAAAATATAGAATTTTATATATTATTAAAAGTGATAAATATATAGAACATTTTTTAATATTTTGGCGGAAAATATAGATAAGCGGTTTGATTTCACTTTTTTGTCAAAGTTAAAGGTATTAGCCCCTACAAAAGGAATTTAAGGGTTTGTCACAATTGAAAAAACTTAGGAGGCAAATTACCAATTCACAGTTTTGAAAAATAAATTGTCCAAACCTGTTTTATTAGAGGGTTGGACTGAACGGGCCTAATTGGTATGTCACAGCTCTATTATGAGATGAGACTCGAGAGTGTGAAAAGGAAAAAAACCCTAATTTAAATTAATCTATCCCATGTTGAGTTCTATTTAACCGTTTTTTTTTTATTAAAAATCAAAAGTTGATATATCCGTTTCAAAAGAGAGCCATCAATAAAAAAACTTTCGGGGATGTAGCAAATTACTCTCATAACTTATGAACTATGTGCAAATTATCCCCTTAAGTTTCAACTGTAGCAAATTAGCCCCAAACTTTTCAAAAATGTGCAATTAAGCACAAATCAAGTTTTTTACCATTTTTTTAAACTAAAACCTATTGTTTTCTATTATAAAAACTATTATAAATATATTTCTTAAATAATTAAATATAATATTTACATATTCAACGAAAAATGCGAACCAATTTTAGTATAAACAAAAATTTGATCATGTAACTTTTCATTGTAACATTATTAACAATTCTCATATTACGAACATTTTTCGCCAAAAATAAATAAAAAATATATTTGAACATGTTTTTTAATAAACAAGAATTTTAGGATTAAAATCTAATCAATAATTTTGATTTTCAATAATAGTAAAATATATTCCTAAAAATAAGATATGTGCTTAATTGCACATTAAGAGAAACTTATAGGGTTGATTTGCTACATTCATAATAAGTTAAGGGGCTTGATTGCACATATTATAAAACTTATGGGCGTATTTTTTTTTTTTGATGCAAAAGAGGGGCGAACCCCGAAAACTAGTTATTAGCTATTACACGGGGAATAACAACCCCAAAAATGTCCTCTCGAAGGATAGGACGACGAGCGATAGGTGGAGACTCTAAATAAGTAACAAAAGTACTAGAGTTGATGTCCTGATTTGCAAGCCAGTCGCTTGCTCTATTCGCTTCTCTGTAAGAATGATCGAGTTTGACTGTCCAAGAATCTTCAGCAATTAAGTCCTTGCACCTCTTGACAATAAACTTGAGACTATTGCTCACAAACTGATCTTCCATGACTAACTGAATACACGGCTTATTGTCCATGTGTATGATTAGCTTATCTATCCTCAATTGTTGCGCTCGTTCTAAACCCGTTAATAAAGCTATAAAGCTAGAAGCTCAGCTTTCATGGATGAACAAAAACCACAAGAAAAGTAGTAAGCATGTTGGAAATTACCCGTTGCATCTCGAAAAACTCCACCACCACTTGCGGGACCTAGATTTCCTTTTGAGGAACCATCCGTGTTTAGTTGAAGCCAACTATGCGGTGGAGGGAGCCAACGGATGAAAATATCCTTGCTAGCTAAACCGACAGAGGGCAAGAAGGTGTCGAATTTATCAAAGGCAAACTTTGTGA
The DNA here is from genome assembly GCF_048544455.1 of Silene latifolia. Taxonomy (NCBI): domain Eukaryota; kingdom Viridiplantae; phylum Streptophyta; class Magnoliopsida; order Caryophyllales; family Caryophyllaceae; genus Silene; species Silene latifolia. The sequence continues at coordinate 141,700,365 of NC_133528.1, read as the reverse complement.
TTTCGAATTGTCTAAGGAGAAATTCTCGAGGGTTGACCGGGTTTTTATTATCACGACCAAACACAATGTTATTCCTCCAACGCCATATCCACCAACATGTAAGAGCAAAATGAATCGGCCAGTTGGTGATGGAAGTAGCAACATCATTACTGGCATTCTTAACGAGCAAATCCGAGAAAGGAAAATTATAAAAAGAGTTAAAGAGGTATGAGAGGTGTGGATACCTAAGAGGCTCCAGATATGTTGCGAGATAGGGCAAGACCTAAGAAGATACTCTGTTGTTTCTTAAACATCATTACAACGAGGGCAAAGAGAATCATCATTGATATTGCGACGGACCCGATTTAGATTAACCATCAACCGACCATGAGCTGCGAGCCATAGAAACATTCTAACCCACTGTTGGATTGGAAGACGCCAAACAATCCTCCAAATTGGCAGCTCAGGAATAACCGATATATCAAGCTCATGAAGGAATCCTAGGGCTGACTCTATTGAAAATTTGCCGAACGAAGTTCCATTCGAGTAGAGCGTATCCTCAAGGTTTGGGTCCGGTATGAGAGATATAGAGGCGATTTTTTGGAGGGTAGTTTGAGGTAAGAAATACGAGAAGAGGTCCCACTTCCAACCGTTTTCTTCACACCACATATCGCTAACCGTGACTCCTAAAATATCGTCAGGAATATGAGCAATGGCCACATCCGAAAGACAGCTGCCATCGACCCAAGAATGATCCAAAAAGAGGGTCCGTCTACCCTTACCAACCGATGTGGCGGTTCTGAAAGTTTCATAAACCCCTATTAAACTTATTTAATAGATTTTATAAATTACCATTAATTTATCTCTTGGATCTAGTTGCATGCAAGATGATTTTAAACAAAATAAGAAGATTAAGAAGAACAACAATTCTCCTTACATTGGTGTATGGTTCGAAATAGGGCACCACAAGAGACTCCTTCTCTTGTAGATCTTGAGCTATTAGTAAAAGGATGATCCTCCAAAAACCCAAGCTCCATATTAAGAACTCTCCTCTTAGTTGCACCAAGACTATCCCTCAATACTAATATTATTACTAGCTAAATAACAATATTAGTTACCTTAAATATTGATTCTAATATTATTTATATTACTACCATAGTAATCTTATGTGAATATTAGAATATATGAACAAATTTTATGCATAAAAACAATTTTTATGTAGAGAGAAAGAGAGGTTTTGAGCATGAGTATTATCATATTAAATGAGAACAATTCTTTAGTTAGTATATGGAGGGGGCAACCGGTTTTTAGAGCATATGTTGGTCAAATTTTTCTTCCCAATTTTGCCTTTTGTTCTTCACAAGAAAAGCTAGGTGTGTTAGGGCTAGTAGTAGGTGTCATGATGATGTATTAAGCATGCAATAAACTAATGACAAAATCATCACCCACTAACCCTTAATCCAACCGGTTTTTATCACTTAAAATGGACTCCATTTTATTTTTGTCATTTGTCATTTGTAATATGTTGTGACATGTGACATGTAACATGTCATTAGTAATATAAATGCATATTTAACTAATTAAATATCATTATATATCAAATAAATTACAATTAACAAATTAACAAGTAATTCACAATTACATGTAAATAAAATGGATCATATTAAGTCTAGTTAATATAATCTACAACATTTTGCAATTATGATTAACTAATTACTCTTATCTCAAATGTTTCATAAACATTAATCAATTTTAGTAATATAACATATTAATTACTAAATTGAATCTTATTTAATCAAATTACAATAAGATATAAAACTATCTCTTATAAATAAAATTTGTTCAATTTAAGGAATTAATTAATGTGTATCGATATACAATTAATTAACTTTACAATTGAGGGAATCGTCCTTTAGGTGTGACCTTAAGGGATCAACTGATCACCACCGTCAAACGACAGTAATGTCAAACTCTAGTCAGCCAATCATTACCGATTAATGTTGATCAGCTGACTCTATATATTGAATCATCCCTTACGTATTTTTATCATGAATTTCAATAATGTGATCGCACCATTGTTGAGGACACATACTCCAACAATCTCCCACTTGTCCGAGACAAGTGTGCGTCACCAATTCTCTTATCCTATTACAATATCCCACTCAATGCAAGGTGTCTTGCAGGTCGTACTTGCATGTGATCATATCAAGAGTGGTTTCCTCGATGTGGAGAGTAAATCGTTTGACCGGAATTATCTCTGTAGATACTTTCCGAGCGTGGCCACGCATTTCCAGTCACTACTCCTCGAGTGGCCTTGAGATTTTAAATAACCCTAACAAGGGGTGGACAATTCCTATCGCACTATTCCCTTCGTACACGCACGGTTCATCATGACCCAAAAGATGTACACTCACTCCTTTTGACAGAATGGCTTGGGCGAAAATCAAAATCAATCAGAAACTGTGCTGACTTGGGCGAACAGTCTTTAGTCAAAGAATCGACTCAAAAGAATACTATAGTAGCTCTCGCCACGACCAGGCTATATGAATTACCAGAACTCTATAAGCGGTCACTGTCCGACAGAGTGTCTCATACAGTCTGCCTATGTGATCGACTAGTCATCTCTTATGACTCTATGACACTTGAACTTGCCATCAATCGCATCACACTCTAGTCACTTGGAGACGTCACCTCATATAAGCAACTAGGAGCCAATACTATGTTAATCCAGTTCACTTTAATAGGGTTCAACGTTGTCCTTACAACCTATTTGGATATAACAAAGTAATAAAAGAAAAGAGTTTTGTATAAAACTCAAACGATGAATGCATTATCACATATGTAAAATTGATACAATATCAATTACTACATAATCTATAATTCATTTTTAATTTTGTATATAGTTGTTTATCTCAATTCAATTAATATGGCATGACTTATCATGCTAAGCCTCTTAGAAGGCTTTGGTTAGTAAGTCTTAGCAACACTTTGCACTTTACTAACCTTACTATATACTATTTCCCTTTGTTATGTATAATCTTTATTATAAAACTTTTGAGTACGTGTCTAGATCCAATCTAGACATAGGCTCTCTTGCCTTAGGATAGCTCCCACTGTCCTCACAGTGAGTAGGGATAGGACCTTCGCTTATTGGAACGAACTACCATAGTTCCTCCAATTCACAAAACCGAATCCTAATATCATCCCTTCCTACTTGCATATCTCATTATTGCAAGTGTACTCAATTTCCGTTGTGTATATCTCATTGTTCAACTGCCTAGGATGTTTCTAGCAGATATCCTCCTTAAATAATATAGCCAAGATGGTTCTCTCTAACCATCCTTAAATGTTTAGAATATGGTTTTTCTGTAACTCCTTGCACATAAATCCATCTCATTTCTAAATGCTTGGCTTCATATCTTTAGTACTTCCTGAGTACTAACTAATGAACTATGTGGCTATATAGAGACTTCTCTCAAGGATTTGATTTGTAACTTCTCGTCATACTCCAAGTATACGAAGTTTAAGAATGGTGATACATCTTAGCGTAATAAATTAATCCCGCAGCGGAAGCATGTGGATTCAATTTCTACATGTTCAATACTTTTGAACTTGTCTAGACTCTTATCAATATAAGAATATTCATTTAACGCTAATATCCTCTTAGAACTATCTTTATAGGTCTGGATACCTTAGAGATGTATTATTCTTCTCCTAAGTCTTTCATCATTCACAATGATCAATATGTCCCTTACATATAAGACTAGTAACACCACATTACTCCCACTAAACTCCATGAATAAACAGAACTACTCGACAATTCGAGAAAAAATTATCACATGATCAAAACATATAATTCAACTCCTTAACTTCTACTTAAGACTTCTTCTTAAGTTTCCATCCAACCTTAGGATAGTTGTGATTTACAAAACTCATGGAAGATGATTTTAAAATCCAACAGTCAAATATTATGAAATCCGAATTTTTACGAAGTGTTGCAATTGGTGTAAACCTCTTACCAATCAACCAAGTTATGGAAACATCTTAATGTTTATGTTTAGTCCGGACTTTTGTGGAGTTGAAACTAGATAAAGCATCTTAATAAGTTACAGGTTTGTTACCTTCAAAAATAACATGACTCCTGTCCACTTTAGGTTGGGAAGAAATAATTACCGATTTTGACCAAGAAGGAACATCTTCCTATGTCTTATTCTCAATTTGTGGCTCTTAAACATTTTCTCCCACTATGTCTTTAAGAAATAATCCTCTTTTCTTTAACAGACAGCATCACGAGCCACAAACCTGTTGTTCTTGTGATGGTTGGGTTACAAAGCCACATGCTTTCTTCCGAAACAAGCTACAACTTAGGTACCATGCCTAATCATATCATATATGAATTGTACTTGATTGCTTTAATTATGTTTTGTTTTAGTGGAATAAATAAATATTAGACAAATTGTGATACAAACTATTTCCAACTTTATAGTAAAGATTCAATCATATCGTATAAGATTCTTTGTATCCTTATAACACACCTTATCTTTATAGGGTGTGATTATGAAAGTGATCTTGTGATACCATATCACATTCTATTTGGTGTAAAATAAAGTCATTATTTCATGGTTCTCATCCTAAATAAAGTACTAATACTTTATTAAGTACTTCATAAGAAGAATTCATAAGAAGAATTCATTGAATTTATTCAAAGAATTTCTCTTCTTACCTCATTAAGTGGATACCAAGTATCAACTTAGTTCGTCGGTAAAAGAGAAGAAGTAATAATAACCTTCTCAGATTGAAAATATATTCGACCATACACTTCAAAGTGTAAATAGGGCGAATATCATGCTCTATTCATAATCCTTTTCCAGAAAAAGTTATGAATTAACTTGCTTTGAATACAAGATTCGCACTCACCAAAAGATTCCCAATCAAATGGTTTGGGAGACTAGTCAAAACTAGTTTCTAAGTGTGATTTTCAATCGAGAATTGAGAAATGATTGGAGTCACCAACTTGAGTCTTGTAAATATGACATTTATTTCTAGTTTGAATATAATTACCTTGATTTTTATGGTCTCACCATAAACTTAATCGTGGTATGTAAGCTTGTTTATTTATATTGTTATTTAGCTTAGTTGATCTCCTACTTCAACCCAAATTGTGACACCCTTAGACACAACCATTTGCAATCGAAAATCCTACATCAATACCCGTCCCTTGGGCTTCGACCTTTACTTACCTCTTTACTAATAGTAGAGTAGTTTGTGAAGTTATAAATATTGTTTTGGTCTAGGTAACTTTTGACGACGAGTAACAAAACCGACGAACCAAAAATGGCGCCGTTGCCGGGGACGGTGTTAACTTGATTTGATTTTCTTTGATTGTTTTTAGTTGTGTGTTTCTTTACCTTGGGGAAGTAAAACTCCTCAAGGTTTGTTCTAATTGTTTTCAAGTTGTTTGATATTTTGCATGTCTAGGAGATCACAAGGTAACTTGTTACCCATTGATCTTGAAATTGAAAGAACTTTGACCAACAATAGAAGACTTGCTAGAAATACTTTGAGAGGTATTGGTGAGATTGTGGACATTCAACCAAATAACCCGCCACAAAATCAACCCACAATGCCTAAATTTTCATCACATTCCGTACCAACCGAGGAGAACCTACCAAATGGTACTCCCACACCACAACATTTGACCGGTAATTTCATTGCAAAATAAGCATTTATCCAATTAGTCGAAAGAAGCCAATTTGGGGGGATGCCTAGTGAAGACCCACATTCTCATATGGAGACTTTTTGTGATTATTGTGATGCGATTTCTCAAACCGGAGTTGCTCAAGACCAAATTCGATGGGTCTTATTTCCTTTTTCTTTGATTGGTACCACGAAACAATGGTTAAAGAGCCTTGATAAGGCTACTCTTGGTATTGACTCTTGGAAGAAATTGGCACTTGCTTTCTACAAGAAATTCTATCCTCCGAAAAAGACTAACATGCTAAGAGCCCAAATCACGGGATTCAAACAAAGGGACGAAGAATCTTTGTATGAAGCTTGGGAGCGATTCAAAGGAACTTGCCGCTCATGTCCTCATCACGGACTTAGCGAGTGGTTCTTGGTACAATAATTTTGGAATGGTCTATATGAAGACTCCCGAAACATTCTCAATATGGGATCAAATGGTATGTTTACCGAAGTTGATGATAATCAAACATGGAACAAGATTGAGCAAATGGCGGTCCATAACTCACGATATAGTAGCCCTCGGAAGGCTACGAGAGGAGGAAAGCATGAAGTGGACTCTATTACTCAATTGGGTGCTCAACTTAGTGCTCATATTGATATCATTAATTTGAAGTTTGAGAAGGCTATGGCTAAGCTTGAGGAAGCCTCCAAATCTAAGCAACATGTGAATGCCATGGTGGCATCTTCATCAATTCCAAGTGGAGTATATAAGAGTTGTGGAACTTTGGGACATGACCAAAGTGAATGTAGGGGAACAAGTGAACAAGTGAATGATGTCCAAGCATACAAGAGTGGTATCCCTTATTCCTACTATTACAATGAAAACACCAAATTCCATCCCAACCTTTCATGCAAAAGCCAAAATGTTCAAAACCCTCAACCAACATACACCCCACCTCCAATGAGAAACCAAGCTCAAAGACCCTTTTACAACCAAAACCAAGGTTACTTAAATCAAACTCCATAAAATCAAAAAATGACCAAGGTTTTGATGTTTAAAAAGCGGTCCTCCAAATGCAAAAGAACCAACAAGAGTTTTTCACTCAAATGCAAAAGGATAGCCAAGCAAAAGACATCACCATTAACAACATACTAGCTCACACAAAGATGTTGGAGACCCAAATGTCTCAATTAGCATCTTCAAGTTCACAAAGACAAAAGGGGCAATTACCACCTCAAGGTAATCCCCAAGACAAGAATCGGTGAGTGCCATCCATTTGAGGAGTGGTACAAGGTATGAAGGGCCGAAAAGGCCCGTTGATGAAGATGTTGTGAATGCTAGTGACAAGGAAAGAGTTGTTGAAAACTCTAAAGAAGAAGAACCCACCATTCAAGAAGTTTCAAAGGAGAATGAAGAGAAGGCTAAAGAGAAAGAGCCTATTGTGATTAGACTTCCTTTTCCAAGTCGTCAAGATAAGCCTAAGTTTGATGACCAACTTGGAAAATTCATGGAGATTGTGAAAAACTTGGAAGTCTCAATTCCATTTACGGAATTAATCAATCATGTTCCGGCCTATGCAAAGTATATGAAAGATATTCTTACGAAGAAGAAATCCATCCGGAAGCTTGAGACTATTGCTTTCACTAAGGTGAGTAGTGCCATCCTACAGGGAAGTTCACCTCCAAAACAAAAGGATCCGGGATGTTTCTCCATTCCATGTACCATTGGCGACACCACGATCAACAAAGCTCAATGTGATCTTAGGGCAAGTGTGAGTGTCATGCCGTATTCGGTGTGCAAGAGGCTAGGAATGGGAGAAATCAAGTGCATTAATATCACACTTCAAATGGCGGATCGATCTACAAAGACACCTTTAGGGGTATGGGAAGATGTCTTGGTAAGAATTGGCAAGTTCTTCATCCCGGTGGACTTTGTTATTGTTGACATGGAAGAAGACTCCAACATTCCTATCATTTTAGGAAGACCTTTCTTACACACCGCGGGAGCGGTGATCGATGTGAAACATGGAGAGCTCACCCTTGAAGTGGGAGATGAAACAATCACTTTTAATATTGACAAGACAATGAGAGCTCCCCAATTACATGAGCCATGTTTTATGGTTGATCACTATAGCCGGCAAGATGATAGGAAGAAGTTGGCATTTCATTGGAAGAAGAAAGTGGATGATGCTCCGTTCAAAGAGCAAGGAAATCTCAACAAAGAGAGCTTGAAAAGCTCACCCATGACAAGTGAAGAAGAAGGCCTCATTGGCCAAGACAAGAAAGAAGGAGAGTTGTCTTCATCAACTCATGACATTTTCGGGGAACAAGTAGATGAAGTATGCGGTCTTTGGGGTGATGAGTTTGAAGGGATATTCAATCCCTATATCAGTAATGCTATGACCCAAGACCACCATGAAGAACAACAAGTGAAAAGGTCTATTGAAGATCTTTATCATGACAATGAACAAGCTTTCGACTACTTCTTCAAGGTGTTGAGCAACATCAACAACACCTTGAACATGCCCCCTTGACATCTTATTATTGGATGAGAGTTTGGTGGAGTCCTCCCTAAACCACCACTTGTAAATATTCTAACTCCCTAACTTGCATTTTAATTATTGTATTGCATTTTTGTCAATTTTGGATTAACATTTTTATGCCTTGATCAAGATTTTCATCATTTTGAGAGAAGTAAGGGAGGGACTTATGTGATTATTGATGTGTAGTGTTTTGCCTTAATGTGGGGATAGCAATTGCCTAGGCTATCCAAGCCTTCGTAGTGCCCCCACAATGAAGACCACAAGAAATGAAGAGTAAATGACATGGGTTACGAGATGCCCACGGATGGACTGAATCCGTATGGCGGGGGACATTCCGAGCGGCCCGATGGGAATCCACTCGTCCTAAAGAACAATCCGAGCGTCCCGGGTAGGATACGCTCGTCTGTGAAAACTGGAAAAGAAAATTTTGGGTCGGCGAGAATCCGAGCGTCCTACTTGAGAATCCGCTCGTCTCAGCCAGGACGTTCGTCCCAGAGGAAATCCGCTCGTCTTATCACTGGCAAAATTTGGGGTTTCTCCCTGGAAAGGAATCTTAGCGTCTCCAACTCGAGATGCTCGTCCCACTTAAAAAGACGCTCGTCCTACTGATAATCCGCTCGTCCCCAGTGCATTTTTCTTGAAGCCAAAATCAGAAGAATCCGAGCGTCCCGACTGCTGCCCGCTCGTCTCCCCCTCCGATTTTCAAAAAATAACGGGATTAAAAACCGCCACTTTCATAATTCATTTCCTCATTCAAACATAAACACTACCCCAAACCCTCAAAACCCTCATTCTCTCCATCAACCAACATCAAATTTCCCAACCAAAATCACCCAAATTAAATCCAAACTTCCTCAAAACACAAATAAATCACTCCTTTGCCAACAACAAGTGATTAAAACACAAACATCTTCAAAGTTTGAGTCGATTTTTGGGATACAAGGCAACATTCAACTATCCTAAATCGATTTGGGTCTTATTGAAATTTGAAGAAATCAAGCTTATCTTTGGTGTTACTACATAAAGGAGCATGGCAAGAACAAAAGGTGGAAGTAAGGCACCCCCAAAGAAGAACCTTTCCAAAAGACAACAAGTTCTTCAAGATATTCAAGCATCTAAGGCATTGGTGGTTCAAAATGCAAGGTTGGAAATTCAAGAGTCTATTCCTCCTATGGAAGCTTCTACTTCTATTCCGGTTGTTGAACAACTAGATGATTATCCGGAGAGTTGACTTACTCATCCCTCACCTTAGAGTTCTTAAGCTCTTTGAAAGTTACCAAGGTGGAGGCTCTAAGGAATATTGAGGAAGAAGAGGGTAGTGAGGAAGAAGAGGGAAGTTCAAGTACAAGTGATGATAACTCCGGCTCTATGGAGGTTGATGTTGATGATTCAAGTGAAGTTGGTGATGATGATGGAGATGATAGTGATGACGCCATGGGCGAAGATTGAGGTTTGTCTATTTCTCTTGTTTTTCATATAATTTTTATCTTGATCATAATTTGGAGTCCTAGCATCATCTAGAGGACTCACACCTCGGTCACATTGAGGTGTTTATTTTATTGTTCCCACATTCAAAATCCAAAATGACAAATGTAGTTTCATGCATAACATCTTTATGCATGAACTCCCCCAATTTTTTGACATTAGAAATAGTGTCTATTTTGGTTTGGGGAAGTTTATGCATATGCATTGGGAGCTAATCTAAATTATGCTCTCCAACATAACAAAAACCATGCATCATATAGCATAGCTTAGTTTGCATTCACTCTTGTTTATATGTCATATAATTTGCATTTAGCTTAGAAATCATGCATTTTCATATAGATTGCATAATTTTCTATCGTATTGGCCATTGAGGATAATGCCCATACTAGTGTGGGGATGGGAAATTCTAACTTGACTTTTTAAAACAAATATGATAAAAATTAAAAAATTTTGAAAAATACAAAAATATGTCTTTTAATTTCATTAAAACAAAATACAAAAAAATTCAAAAATCCAAAAACATGTTCATTTCCTTTGTAATGTAGACTTGTATATATTATTTTGTATATATTGTGTTTGTTCATCCTTTTTCACATTGATCGACTACGCCACATCTGAGACATGAGGATATTGAAGACCGCATGGTATGATCTTTCCAATCTCCTTTTTCGTCTTTATGTTAATGACTATGTGGCTTTATTTTGATTGATGCGGTATAAACAATGTGAATTTAGGATTGCATCTAGATTATTTGGCATACAAGTTGGTAGAAGCATATGCATTAGGTTGTATAAATGTTAGTTGCATCATGGCATATAGTTGCATTTAGGAAAAATTTTGTGAAACCATCTATTTGGGAAGCTTGAAAAGTGTATATAAGGCCCTTGTAGATACTTTTTCTTCAAGACTTTGCTTGTTAGAATACTTGTAAAACACCCTAGGATGTGTCATGCTAGTATCCTTTGACCCATGGATTAAGGCCTAGTCAAAAGTACCTTGTGGTGTGATAACTCCTTGGCTACCGTTTATTCCAAGGTGACCCTTGAAACCATGCAACCATCCATCATCCGTGTTCTACCACATTTTTGTCATCAAAGGGAATGGGCACAAAAATTGTTCAAATTTGAGTTCAAGAAATGAAATGAAAAGTGAAAAAGTTTGCAAATTATATCAAATGAAAAGAGGAGAAAAAATAGACTTCTAAAGCTTCAAAAATAAGCACCCTCCCTACAAATGGGGTGACTTTGAAAATGTTCAAAAGAAAATGCAAAAAGTTGAAAATTGTCAAGTGTTGAAAATGCTAAAAGTCGAAAGAAATAGCAAAGAAAGTGTTCTCAAAGTGTTAATGCCACAAGAAATTGGGGGAAAAAACAACAAAAAGCAAACTCCCACATGAAACTTAAAGTTCTATAGATCCCTTTTTCCATCGTATCCACTTTTTTTGCATGGTAGAGAGGGGACGATCCTTCTTCTTGTCTAGGCAAGAAGGGGAATTCCGCGATCCTCCAGTGTTTCTAACACCATAGGGAGTCTACTCTTGACGAAAGCATTTAACGATTGAGGATAAAGGTACCCTAGCTTGACACAACTTGGAGGTGATTTATTGGTATCCTTCTAGGCTTAGTAGTTTGAAGAAACCGTATCTATGATGGAATGTGTACCCTTAGATTGTTTCCTTTATAGATAATTTCCGCCACTTAGATGAGGAAAGTGGCTATTCGTTTTTGTAGATGCATCCATTACTTGTTTTGTGTGCCTTAGTGCTTGGATGTATCGCCATTTTGTCAAGCCCCACCTTGCCTTACAAGAAGGCATCCTACCTCATGGTTGTCTTGTTGTGAGTTGAAGGGGCGGAGTGAGACCCGCTAATTGTCTCACATCGGCTATATTAGTAGGTTAGTTTGAATAAGGGTCCTAGTTTTTGTCACTTATTTACTCGGGACGAGCAAAGGTTCGGTTTGGGGATATTTGATGTGACTCATATTTGAGCACATTTAGTCCCCGAATTAGCCTCGTTCCTATGCTTTTTAGTGCATAATTGGGTCATTTACTATCTTTAGTCTTTCGTTTTGCATATTCTTTGAGGTTTTGATCCCTTGGTAGGAAAGGAGTAAGAACCTTGCATTTTCATGGCAAAATAGAGCTAAATTGATTGAATCTAATGACCAAGCATCAAAGGGAAGACAATGCTAGAAGGCCTGTGTAGTAGCTTGAGCAATGGTAAAAAGATCCTTGCATCTCAAACAAGATTCTTGAGGATTGTTGAAGAAATAAAAGAAGAAGAGGTGACTGCCCAGTAATCCGAGCGTCGCAGTGCCCAGGACGAGCGTCGACCTGCTACAGTTCGAGCGTCCCGTGCTCAAGACGCTCGTCTTGAGGCCTTGTGATCCGAGCGTCCCGACCCCCAATCCGCTCGGATTCCACTCCAGTGCAAGCCGTCCCTCAGCCAAGCCGCTCGGATATACGCATCTCTTTCGAGAGGAGCACTTCCTCAACTTTTCTTAAGAGTCTTAATCGTCATTTAAGCCCTTAGTAACCCTAATTTATGTACCTAATCCTTAGTATAAATACCCCATTGTACTAATTAGATTATCTTGTTCCTCTTATGCAATCTTAATCTCATCTTAATCTTGTAATCAACTCTTAATCTAACATTAATACAAATCTCATTTCTTAATCTTTCCTTAATTTCTCTATTGTTCGTCATTTATTTTGGGTAATTGAAGATTATTTGGGGTTTATTTGGAGGATTGACAACCTTCCATCAATCATCAAGCACTTCTATTATTCTTTGCTTTATTATTTGGAATCATCTTTAGATATAATTCTCTTAATCCTTTTTAATTATTGTTAATCATCTTCATTTATTCATCATGTTTTGTCTTGCTAGTATGATTGACAACCTTGTTAGCATGTTAAACTTGATAATTAGTGAGTAGTCATCTTAACTAGGGTTAATGGGGAATTAGAGGAAACCAACATGGGGATTGATTCATGCTTAATCTAATATGCTTTCATAATTAATTTGTTTGCTTGTTGTGATTTCAACTTATGCACATGTTATGTTTGATGAAATGCGAGCCTATGAATCCTTGCATTTTTTACCCATCACTTATGTTTTCAATGAGACTAGTAAGACATAAACCAACTCGAGTCTCATTAGACCATGCATATAGTTGGATAGGGAGGATTAAGTCGACTTGTAGATGTTGTACAATCTAATCAATTCGGCTCCGGGACCCAAACCTTCCTAGGGATTGTAAGATATACACTAACTCGATCCCATCACGACAATAATTGCTTGCATCTAGTAGAAAACATGTTTGTATGATCAAATCCCATGAATCCCCTATGAACCCATGACACCCTAGTGTTTTTAATCAATTGTTTACATCTCATTTTAAGCATCTTGCTTGTTTATTTACATTGTTATTTAGCTTAGTTGATCTCCTACCTCAACCCAAATTGTGACACCTTTAGACACAACCATTTGCAATCGAAAATCCTACATCAATACCCGTCCCTTGGAATCCGACCTTTACTTACCTCTTTACTAATAGTAGAGTAGTTTGTGAAGTTATAAATATTATTTTGGTCTAGGTAACTTTTGACGACGAGTAACAAAACCGACGAACCACTAAAGACGGAGCCATTCGGAAAGGAGTTCCGGTGAAGACGGTGTTTTTCCTTGGGAGGGTGTCACATGAAGTTCAAGGGACCAAAGGAGTTGGTTTTCGAATTTGTAATAGATTATTTGATAATCTATTTTAGGAAGGTCATACTAGGAAGTTTATTTATTGCTTTGCATTTATTCTTTATATGTTACATGCATTGCCAAATCGCCATAAACAAAATATGCATATCATATCGAGTAATCGACCGTGTCAATTATAATTATTGAAAATTCAACTTTTAACTCACTTTAAATTGATAGATAATAAATTGACAAGACCTTTACTTTTAAAAGAATGAGACTTAGCCTTACCAAATAGTAGGAGCCCATGAATCTAAATTTCATATAAGTACAATACGGTATTGAAATATTATACCGGGGTGCTTGCTTTGACGTTGGGTAAGTGGGGTAATAAATAGTTATTACACTTCAAAAATTTGGTTGATCTCAACGAAGGTATTTTGCGACCGTAGCCGCAATAGGTTCGGGCTAAAGATGAACTTAATGTAAATTCATCGACCGAGAGTTCTAATTGTAGAATCGGTTAAGAGGGTTAACCCAGCAAGTTATATTAGTAAAGGTGTAGAGGGCTCGTTGGCTCACATCCAAGTTAATATGAATTTTGGATCTCGGAATCATTTATATAAGTGGGTGGAGATCATTATATAAATGTTAAAACATGCTTAAATATTTTAATTATAACGATGAATGTTTTCTTTTCCCACTATTTCGTTATTTTATATTGTTCTTTATCATTTCTCCTATTAATATACGATATCAATTCGATTGTAACACGAGTCTCCGCTAAACCACTATTGCTAAACGACAAAGAATCTCTTTCTAAAATGAACCGTATCATACATTGTGGACTAGCTCCATAGGAATCGTTCTATTCCATAGAACTCCATAGGAGTTGTCCTATGTCAATAAGATTACCATCTTAAATTCCTAACATACCTATGTATGATTTCTTGTGAAGAAATATAACTAGAAGGTAATGATTAGTCAAAATATGTTTTGATAATTCTTCTATACATATGGTTCAAAAGTCCTATTGCTCAACCTAAACACTTGTCATCAAGCACTTAAGTAGTTAAGAATATGACAATGTTAAATTGGTAAATTAATTTGCTAGAAATTTTGATTGACCAAATACCACAATAGAGTTCATCCTTGTGAAGGATTAACTAGGAATTTATATGAAGATAAGTCTTCATCAAGTAGAAATTATTGAAGTGAGTAGGAGCAATAAGAAGTACCTATCTTAATTGTTAAGGATAGAACTAGGCTCAAAAGAGAAAGTGTTAGACACTAAAATAGAAATAAGGCCCAAATAAGTAAAGATCAAGGAAGTTGGTCGTGTGACTCCGACATATTCCTTCTTAATCTATGACATTGACATAGAATTCTTGCCAAATACCACATCATGAGTATTTGATACAAATTAGTGGATTTCATCATAATATTTGGCATTATCATGTGACGAATAGCAAGAATGTTGTAGTGTACTCATTTTAGTTTTGTATTTAGAAATGTACCTCAATAATTGTTATGATGTATAATATGTCTAAATAAGAATATAATTTGAGTTTTGCACAAAAGGTAAAGAGTTTGACCATTATGCAATTAAAACAAGCGTTGAACTTTTACATACCACAATTAAGTTTATGGTGAGACCATACAAATCAAGGTAATTATATTCAAACTAAAAATAAATGTCATATTGGTGACCCCAATAATTTCTCAATTCTTGATAGAAAATCGCATTTAGAAACTAGTTTTAACTAGTGTCCCAAACCATTTTATTGAGAATCTTTGGTGTATGCGAATCTTGTATTCAAAGCAAGAAAATTCATGACTTTTCTTTGAAAAAGATTATGAATAGAGCAAGATATTCGCCCTAATTACACTTTGAAGTGTATGGTCGAATACAATTTCCATCAGAAAAGGTTATTACTTCTTCATCTCTTTTACCAACGAATTAGGTAGATACTAGGTATCCACTTAATGAGGTAAGAAGAGAAATTCTTTGAATAACTTCAATGAATGTTAAAATGGGGAACAATAAAGTGAAGACTTTTATCTGCACCAAAAAGAGTGTGATATGGTATCACAAGTTCACTTTCATTACGATATGATTGAATCTTTACAATATAGTTGGAGGTAGTTTTTGTTATAAAATTTGTATGGCATTAAATTTTCCACTAAAACAAAACATGGTTAAAGCAATCAAGTACAATTCGTATGAGATATGGTTAGGCCAAGCACCTAAGTTGTAGCTTGTTTCGATAGTAAACATGTGCTCATTTTCCCTACATGGTCACGAGAACAAAGGGTTTGTGGCTCGTGATACTGTCTATTAAAGAAAAGAAGATTATTTCTTAAAGACAAAGTGGGAGAAAATGTTCAAGAGCCACAAACTGAGAATAAGACATGTGAAGATGTTCCTTCTTGGTCAAAATCAGTGATTATTTATTCGAAACCTAAGTGGACAGGAGTCATGTTATTTTTAGAAGTAACAAACCTGTAACTTATTAAGATGCTTTATCCAGTTTCAACTCTACAAAAGTCCGAAATGAGCATAAACATGAAAATGTTTATTTAGCTTGGTTGGTTGGTGACAAAAGGTTTTGCACGCAACAACAACGTCTCATTGAATTCGGATATAATTTAACTGTTGGATTTTAAAATTATCATGCATGAGTTTTTGAAAATCGCAACTATCCTAACGTAGGATGAAAACTTAAGAAAAAAGTTTAATGTAGAAGTTAAGGAGTTGAATTGTATATGGGATAAACTTTACTCGAATTGTTGAGTAGTTCTGTTTATACATGAAGTTTAGTGGGAGTTATATGATGTTACTAATCTTATGTGTAAGGGACATATTGATCATTTTGAATGATGGAAGACTTAGGAGAAGAATAATACATCTCTACGGTATCCAGACCTATAAAGATAGTTCTAAAAGGATATTAGCGTTGAATGAATATTCTTCTGTTAATAAGAATCTTGACAAATTCAAAAGTATTGAACATGTAGAAATTGAATCCACATGCTTCCGCTGCGGGATTAATTCATTACGCTAAGATGTATCACCATTCTTAAATTTCGTATACTTGGAGTATGACGAAAAGTTACAAATCGAATCTTTGAGAGAAGTCTCTATATAGCCATATAGTTCATTAGTTAGTACTCATGAAGTACTAAAGACATGAAGCTATGCATTTAGAATTGAGATGGATTTATGTGCAAGGACTTACACAAAAACCATGTTCTAAACACATAAGGATGGCTAGAGAACCATCTTGGCTATATTATTTAAGAAGAATATCTGCTAAGAACATCCCAGGCAATTGAACAATGAGATATACACAACGAAAATTGAGTACACTTGCAATAATGACATATGCAAGTAGGAAGGGATCATATTAGGATTCAGTTTTATGAATTGGAGGAACTATGGTAGTTCGTTCCAATAACCGAAGGTCTTATCCCTATACACTGTGAAGACAGTGGGAGTTATTCAAAGGCAAGAGAGAGCCTATGTCCAGATTGGATCTAAACACGTACTCAAGAAGATTCTTATAATACAAGATTATTCACAAGAAGGGAAATAGTATATAGTAAGGTTAGGAAAAGTGCAAAGTATTGCTGAAACTTGCTAACCAAGGCCTCTTCATAGGCTAAGCATGATAAGTCATGCCATTTCAATTGAGTTGAGATGTATAGTTATATACAATATTAAGTATGGATTATATATTATGTAGTAATTGATATGGTATCAATTTTACATATGTGATAATGCGTTCATCGTTTGAGTTTTATTAAAAACTCTTTTATTACTTTGTTATATCCAAATAGGTTGTAGGGACAACGTTGAACCCTATTAAAGTGAACTAGATTAACATAGTATTGGCCCCTAGTTGCTTATATGAGGTGACGTCTCGAAGTGACTAGAGTGTGATGAGATTGATGGCAAGTTTAAGTGCCATAGAGTCATATAGGACGACTAGTCGATCACATAGACAGACTGTATGGGACACTCTGTCGGGCAGTGACCGCTTATAGAATTCTGGTAATTTTTTATAAAGCCTAGTCGTAGCGAGAGCTACTATAGTATTCTTTAGCGTCAATTCTTTGACTAGAGACTGTTCGGCCAAGGTGGCACAGTTTCTGAGTGACTTTGATTTATGCTCTACGATTTTTCGTAACTGAGGTCAAATGAGTATATTTTGGGTCATGGTGAAATGTGGCTATTCGAAGGGAATAGTGCGATAGGAATTGTCCACCCCTTGTCAGGGTTATCTAAATCTCAGGGCCACTCGAGGATTAGTGAACTAGAAATGCGTGGCCACGCTCGGAAGGTATCTACGGTAGATAATTCCGGTCAGATAGCTACTCTCCAGATCGAGGAAACCACTCAAGATATGATCAAATGAAAGTACGAGCTGCAAGACTCCTTGCATTGAATGGGAGATGATGTGATAGGACAAGAGAATTGGTGACGCACACTTGTCTCGGACAAGTGGGAGATTGTTGGAGTATGTGTCCTCAACAATAGTGCGATCACATGATTTAAAATCATAATTAAATCTCATAATAAGAATACATAAGGGATGATCCATTATATAGTCAACTGATCAACATTAAACAGTAATGATTGGCTAACTAGAGTTTAACATTACTGTCGTTTGACGATGGTGATCAGTGGATCCCTCAAGGTCACACCTATAGGACGATTCCCAAACTGAAAAGTTAATTAATCCTATATTGATACGGATTAATTAAATCCTTAAATTGAACAAATTTATTTTATAAGAGAGAGTTATATATCTTATTGTATGTGATTAAATAAGATTCAATTTAGTAATTAATTTGTTATATTACTAAAATTGATTAATATTTATGAAACATTTGAGATAAGAATAATTAGTTAGTCATAATCACAAAATATTGTAGATTATATTAACTAGGCTTAATGTGACCTATTTTATATACATGTAATTGTGAATTACTTGTTAATTTGTTAAATGTAATTTATTTAATATATAATGATATTTTATTTGTTAAATATGTATTATTATGCCTAATGACATATTACTTGTCACATGTCACATAAATTACAAATTACAAATTACAAAAGATAAAATGGAGTCCATTTTACCAAAGGGGTGCCGGTTTTAAGTGGGTTGTTTATAGCTTCTTGGTTTATTGTTTTTTAATTGAGAAACATAATCATGACTACCCTAAACTAGACCTACATCTAGCCTTTCTTGTGAAGACAAAAAGTAAATTGAGAACAACAATTTTGGCTCCCAATAAGAGCAAAAATCGGTGCCCCCTACTACATTAGAGAAGTTTAGTTTTCATTTTATTTATTCTAATTTTCTCATCACAACATCTCTCTTCCTCTCTCATAAAAATGGGTTTTTATGCATAGAATTTGTTCTAAAATCTAATATCATCACAAAATACTATTGTAGTATTAATATTTATATTAGATCCAAAATTTAAGGTTACTAATAAACATTATCTAGTTAATAAGTTTATTAGTGTATTGGGATAGTCTTGGGTGCAACTAAAAGGAGGCATTCTACATTTGAATGCATGAAGATTATTGGAGGATCATCCATAATAGTAATAGCTCAAGATCTAGCTTTGGAAGGAGTCCAAAACCAGTGCCCTTAAATTCGTCCATATGATGTAAGGAAATCGGGTTTTCCTTTCTTATTTTGTTTATTTTGTTGTGCATGCAACTAGATCCATATAAATATAAATTATAAATAATTTATAAAAAGATTAGATGAGTCTAATATGGGTATATGACCCTAACAATGGCTTCTAGCCAAAGCGAGGAGTCGGGACTAGACATGGTTGATTTGTAGGTAGTGGGTTCGTCACTTTCCAAAAGTAAGAAAACACCATCCTCTTCGATGTTACCAAGGTAGCGGTCAGGTGGATTAGAAATCCTACTAGACTTTCTAGGAATAATTACCGTTTTGGAGGAGGAGGGAACGTTATCCTCCATGTTCTCCTCTACCTCATTCTCGGTTTGTGGCTCTCGAACTTTGTCAAGTTCATATTTTCTCCCACTCTATCTTCTAGAAATAATCTCTCTTTCTAGGAAGACAACATCACGAGCCACAAACACTTTGTTCTCGTTTTTATTGTAGAAGTAATAGCCACGTGTTTCCCTTGGATATCCTACAAAAAGATATTTGTCAAACCTGGGTGCAAGTTTATTGTCAGAATTGATCTTGACGTACGCTTCGCAACCCCAAATTCGCATGAATGACAAATGGGGGACTACCCTGTCCATATCTCATATGGAGTCTTATCGGCCGCTTTAGTCGGGCTTCGATTTATTGAAAATATTGCAGACAAGAGGGCAAAACCCCAAAATGAACTAGGAAGCTCGGTTAGACTCATCATAGACCGAACCATATCTAGTAAAGTTCGGTTTCTCCTTTCGGCCACACCATTTAATTGTAGTGTGCCAGGAGGAGTCCATTGTCATACTATACCACAATCTTTTAGGTGAGAATCAAATTCAGAATTTAGGTATTCACCACCACGATCGGATCGTAGGGTCTTAAGCTTTTAATCCAATTGGTTCTCTACTTCATTCTGAAACTCCTTGAACTTGTCAAAAGATTCACTCTTATTCTTCATCAAGTAGACATACCCATATCTACTCAAGTCATCAGTAAAAGTAATGAGGTAGTGAAAACCTCCTCTAGCGGTGATGGTAAATGGTCCACACACATCCGTATGTATGAGAGCCAAAATGTAACACCCCCGCACACCAGGATGCCTTACCAAGGACCATCCCAGTGCATGAAGGTGTTACCAACTCGGTCACCCGAGATAGTAGATCAAATAGACAATAAAAGAACATTATAATATATATTACTTTAATTCTTTACAACCGAAAAACAAAACGGGTACAAGTGATAACTATGACTACTATAAAGCTCATGCGTCAGAACATCTATGCCGGTAGTGTGGTGACTCGATTCCCCCCCAACAGTAGCAAACCAACTGCACCTGCTAAGCTAACTGCTCACCATCACCGAATGGATCACCACAGTTTTGAAAACACAACACGGGGTCATTTACAGATCAATTAAAGTAAGACAAGCATATAAAGCAACCAGCTGATCATCGTCCATCTCCTGTCTCCCGATCTCACACAGTAATCGACTACACACCAAAGTATGTAGCCTTGCCAGATTACCCATCACAACAGGTAATCCTCGCCGCCAGTGGGGGACCGCAGCCAATCCCCACCTAAATCCCGCTCATCAACGAGCGATAAACATGTCCCTTAATGTGCACATCCCCTCCCGTGGCGGGTTCCATAGAGGGCGAACTAGGGTGTGAAGCCACTCCCGCAAGTAACTCCACCACAATCATCACAACATCATCACAACCACCACACCACCACAACACCAACACTCCGATGATGATCAGCAGATAACAATCATACACAGTACAACAATATATCTCAAATCAATTAAACAGGAACTGAGTAGGGAAACCCTACCTTATCGCCACCCATGAAAATGCATCCACAAACAGTCAAGCCAGACTCCGAGACGCATCCTACAATGATAACCACATCCTATTATACGACTACCCCAAACAATCTACTGAAAAGGACAGCCAAACATCGACTTACCTAATGATACGGACCAACGGTGACACGGACGACGACCAAGCAAGCATCCATCCTACGCAAACGCCGTTCCCTTCCATGGTTGAGTTCTAGGCTAAATGAGAGTGTAAGGAGATATGGGTGATAGGTGAGAGAAAGGTAGACTAGGGTTAGAGAAAGAGGAACTGTCGAAAATGAAAAATGAAATGAAACTTGCGAACTTGCGTTTTTATATCAACGCGTCAACAGCATCCATACTCGGTCGAGTACTCACATACTCGGCCGAGTAAGCTCTACTCGGTCGAGTATTCACACTACTCGACCGAGTAGTCCTTACTAGGTCGAGTAAACACTCTCATAAGGCACTTATCCTCACCTAGCTTCTCACCTATCCCCTCTTGAGGTCTTTCACGGTCAAAGGATCGGTCAAAAGAGTCCTTAAACATCGTGGGTATTACAGTCTTCCCTCCTTAAAAGGAACTTCATCCCCGAAGTTCAACCCATACATCTCAACGGGGAGGTAAGCCACCTAAGTGACGATTGATATAACCCAAAGACGTACCCAATCCCGACCATCACAAGACAATAAAACTGCACTACTACAAAACATCCATTGCACAAGACTTCGACTACTCCAACACTCACGACCAAATTATCTTGATATAGCGTCCAAATCTAGTTCTCATATCGATTACCACAATTAAGTTCATGACAACACAGCCGGAAAGATGAACATAGAAAGAAGACATATATGGAAAAAAGACTAGACACCAAAGAACTTTGTTTTAACTTTTGTTTATATGTACTTTTGTATCGCGAGATGTTATCTACCCCTCTAAAAAGGAACTTCGTCCTCGAAGTTCATTACACTCAATAACATCAACTAACCGAACCAGACAACCAATATAAGGCATATATTTGATGCACGACCACACACACCTACACTCATAATCGACAATTCACTTACGAAGATTAAGCAATGAAAAGATGCACATACCCTACTTAAAGAACTACACAAACATAAAACACCATGGTACTACTGTCACTTAAACCACAATCACGCTACGTATTACCGTTTCCGCCATGCCTGAAACTCGTCCATAAGTTGTATTTAGAAGTACAAGGTACCCTATACCGGGGCGTGAGGACAATTGCAAGATAACTTAGTACACCCAAGACTAAAGGATTAAATATATGAAACTAAAACGATTTGCAACACCATAAAACGCAATACCCTGATACTCGGTCCGGAGTCTGCTGAGGAGAAGGAGGAGGAGGACGACGAGGACCCGACGGCGGCGGCGGAGAGAGCTCGAGCTGAACAGAGGAGGAGGAGAGAGCGGGAGGTGGACCCGGACTTCACAGTGACGGTGGAGGACGTGCGTGACAACGACGAGGAGGCTGACGAGTAGCTGCTGGTCTACTCACTTCCCCAGTTTTCTGGTTGGTTTGGAGAAGTTCGTGTTTTGTATGTACATCTCACTCTTTTATTTTTGTCTCCTATTTATTTTATTTTTTATTCTTTATTGGTTGTATATTCCCGTTCCCCTGTATATATCTGCTGGTGTATGCTGGAGGACAACGAGGGCGTTGTCCGTTTTGGTTTGGGGAGGGTATTGCATCCTTTTGAGTCTGCATTTGCATTTGTTTTGCATTCACGTTTATTTCAGCTTGCATTGTTTATTTATTTCATTAAAAATAAAAAATTCAAAAATATTCACGTTTATTTTTGCATATAGGTTGAGTCGGAACGGTAGATTTCCGTGATGATATTGTTAGAAATCTATATCTCATTGCTTAACATATTCATATATGTTCTAATTAATTTAGTCATAAAATTAATTACAAATCTTATGCATGCAAACTAAAATAGATAAGTGAAGAAATCGTTTTCTCACCATATGATTTTCGGATTAAAAGGGCACCAACAAGATCTCCTTCTTGTTAGTTCTTGAGCACTCCTAAAATGGATGAACATAGATTCAAGTATAGAATCTCTCCCAAAAGTGAATACCCAAGATAACCCATTAATAGATTAATATTATTAGATCTAGAATAATAATAATCTTACTAAAAATTGACCCAAAATATTAATATTAGTCTCTTAATTTCGGTTAAGAGAAGATGAATTTTGGAGTGTTTGTTTCTCTAGTTTTCTAGAGAGTTTTCTATTTCTTACACTAGAAATATTATGTAAAAGTATGAATGAAAAATTGATGGAGAAAAACTCTCCATAAGGCTCTTGGAAAACCGGTTGGGAGAAGGAGAGAGAGCCAATGCATGGACAAGTTATTCTTCTCAAGAAAACATAGGTATGCAAGGCTACTAGCTAGGTATTATGATTATGATTTCCACACAACATAATTAACATAATTAAGTATAATACTCCTCCTTATTTTCGGTACATATTGTGTAAAATGGAAAGTCCATTTTACACATTATTTTGTCAATTTGTCACATGTAACATGTTCCAAGACATTATGTGTATAAAATGTATTTTTAACAATTAAAAATCAACATATTAATAAAATATGTCACTTATAAAATTTAACCTAGTAATTCATAATTACTTGTACCAAAAAGTATTTCCGAATTATAAACTACAACATTCTGTATTTATAATAATTTATTCATTCCGTTTCAATTTGTTTCCGTAAACAATAATTTCATCTAAGCAATAAAACAATTCGATTACTTAGACCGTATCTTATTTAATCAAATTATAATGAGACACGTAAATATCACCTCCAAAATCGTCCGTCAATTTTAAGTAATTTAATTAACCCGTATCGTCATACGATCAATTAAATATTCAATTAAGAGTGTTACCCTTTAGGTATGACCTAAGGGGATCAACTGATCACCACCGTCGCACGACAGTAATGTCAAACTCTAGTCAGCCAATCATTACCAATATGTGCGGACCAGTTGACTGTAAAATATTACTACCCACATATATTCTTAAAATGAGACTTAAACATGTGATCATCATAATCGACAGTTGTGATCGCATTATTGTCGGAGGACACATATTCCAACAATCTCCCACTTGTCCTCGACAAGTGTGCGTCACCAATTCTCTTGTCCTATTACTATCTCCCACTCAATGCAAGGTGTCTTTCGGGTCGTACTTGCAAGTGATCATATCGAGTGGTTTCCTCGATCCGGAGAATAATCGATTGACCGGAGTTATCTACCGTAGATACCATCCGAGCGTGGCCACGCATTCCAGTTCATTACTCCTCGAGTGGCCCCGAGATATTGTTTTAACCCGACAAGGGGTGGACAATTCTATCGCACTTATTCCCTTCGACTAGCCACAACCATCATAACCCAAAATATGCCCATTTGACCCTATTTACGAAGGTCGTAGTAACACAAATCAAAGTTAATCTGAAACTGTGCCATCTTAGGCGAACAATCTTTAGTCAAAAGAATCGACTCATTAGAATACTATAGTAACTCTTGCCACGACCAGACTATATAAATTTGCCAAAACTCTATAAGCGGTCACTGCCCGACAAAGTGTTCCTAACAGTCTGCCTATGTGATCAACTAGTCATCTCACATGACTCTATGTCACTTGAACTTGCCATCAATCGCATCACACTCTAGTCACTTCGAGACGTCACCTCATACAAGTGACTATGGGCGAATACAATGCTAATCCGTGTTCACTTTAACGGGTTCAATGTTGTCTCTACAACCCGTTTGGATGTAACAAAGTATAAAAGGAGTTTTTAAAGTAAAAACTCCAACGACAAATGCGATTATCACATATGAATAGTCAATGCCTGATTACTATTTCATGTTCTATAATCTAATTTGATCTTGTATGTAGTTGTTCATTTCAATTCAATTGAAATGACATGACTCATCATGTTTAGCCTATGAGAAGGCTTTGGTTAGTAGGTTTTATCAACTTCTTGTACCTTACTCAACCTTACTACATACTCATTTTCCTTTGTAATGTATACATTTGCATTACAAAACTTTCTGAGTACGTGTCGAGATCCAATCAAGACATAGGCCCTCTAGCCTTAGAATAGCTTCCACTGTTTTCACAGTGTGCGGGACTCATCCTTCTTGCACATCTCATGATTGCAAGTGTACTCAATTTCCGTTGTAAACATTTCTCATTGTTCTTTATTGTCTAGAACGATTCTTGAAAATCTATTCCTTAAATAATATAGCCACGATGGTATCTTAACCATCCTGATGTGTTTTGATTATGGTTTTGTCAGAAACCATGCGTAATCTCAATTGTCAATTGTCACTTGTGTATCACCCTTACACAAAATTTTGCATCAAAAACACTTTGCATTACTTCCTTAATGCTTCTGCAAGCACTTAAGGGTAATCATTATGGCTTACTTGGTAACTCTTACTTAAATTCGATTTGAAACAATTCATCATACTCAAAGTATATGAAGTGTTTATACATCATTTCCTATTTAATTGATTCGGCAGCGGAAGCAAATGGAATTAATCAAATACGTTCAATTTGATTGAACTAGTCATGAATCTCATCAACATAAGACTTCTTATTTGACGCTAATATCATGTGGGTTTATCTCCATAAATCTGGATATTAAAGATGTATTATATTTCTCCAAATCTTAAATCATTCCCAATGATCAATATGTCATCCACATATAAGACTAATTAAAATTTCCGTAACTCCCACTAAACTCTATGTATAAACACAACTTCTCGACTTATCGAGAAAAGTTTTATAACATGATCAAAACATTGATTCCAACTCATTGATGTCCTACTTAAGACTCTCTCTTAAGTTTCACATTATCTTAGGATGGCAAGAATCTACAAAACTCAAGACATGTATTGAATACATTCCTTCTAATTGAAGAAGTGGGTTTTAGATTCACTTGCTATATGTATATCATCATAATGAAACACAATCCCTAAGAAGATCCAAATAGACTTAATCATTTCAACTAGTGCAAAACCCTTTGCAACCAATCAAGCTTTGATATCTAACAATTCACTTGGAATTTATTTCGGATTTTCATGGCACTAAGCCTTGTATTGAGTTGTGACTTAAACACTCTCATGTAAGTCATATGTTCATTACTTTCTAGAAGTAATCAACTTGAATCAAACGATTTCTTTTGTAAGTTATAAGCTCTTTACTTTCTTAAAAGTAGCATGAATTCATCATCTTCAACAAGTGACGAATTTAACCTCCTAGGTTTTAAAGAAACAACGTCTTATACAAAACGTCTCATGTAGCCAAGAAAGACCAGTTTGTTGCGTCATAACATTCTTTGTGGCATTCTTTGTGGCTCTTGAATAATTTCTCCCACTCTGTCTTCTAGAAATAAACTTGTATTTTAGAAAGCTTCACGAGCCGTAAACCCGTCGTACTCGTGATAATTGAAAGGGAAAAATGAGCATTTGTTTCTTGTGAAAAGTTACAAACATGGTACCCTACCATTTCATATCTCATATGATTTGTTTTAGATTTATTGGAAAAATAATTTAGACAAAATGATAAAATCCCCAAAAGGAT
Source organism: Silene latifolia (assembly GCF_048544455.1). Taxonomy (NCBI): domain Eukaryota; kingdom Viridiplantae; phylum Streptophyta; class Magnoliopsida; order Caryophyllales; family Caryophyllaceae; genus Silene; species Silene latifolia. The sequence continues at coordinate 141,673,810 of NC_133528.1, read as the reverse complement.
CAAGTAACTCAAAGTAACTTGATTAAAATCCAAACCATATCGAATAGCGTTTGATTTCTTATCCAACCACACATTATTCCATAATGCGTGCTAAGAGAGATTAACTTGTGATACTATATCACATTTCCTTTGGCTTATATCAAAGTCTTCACTTTGATAATCCCATCACGACTAAATCGTGATTCTTTGAACATTTTGAACTTCCTCAAAGATTTTTCTATTTACCTTATTAAGTGAACACATTAGCGTCAACTTAAATCGTTGATAAAAGTAAATGATCAACCTATTCTGTATCAATGATTTACATTCTCGATCTCCTTTTCAACCAAAAGGCACGAGACATCTTGCTTTGAATACAAGATACGCATATACCATAAGATCTAATGGTTTCAAGAGTACTCGATAACTCTTTGCGTTAATCATTCCAGAATCTAAGGTTTAATCTTGGGTTACCAATTTGAGTCTTGCATCATCTTCATGATATATCATTTAAGTTTGGTTTAGAATATAATCACCTTGATAATGGGCTAGCCATACATCAATTATGGTGTATAGGGTCACAAAAGTGAAACCTCTTTTGTATCTTTAACAAGTTTATATTCTTATTTAGAGTTTATGCACTTAATAGTCATAATTAAGTACAACTATAAATCCAAAACTAGATTGATTACACAAAGACTCTATCTCTCAACATGATTGTTGCTAGTCGTCATATTCTAATCATCCTATGTATCAAGTACAAATGATGAAAACCACCACCGGTTTCTAATATTGACGAAGTAGTACTAGCAAAATTTATGTTTAATCAAATAAACATTTAAAGAAGAAGATCCCATTAGATGTCCCACAACTAACTTGTTGATCCTTCAATAATTTGGGGTAGTTTCCTTTCTAGCGTCCAACAATTAAGACAATGGAAACTTTATCGGTCGGGATTGATAGGTTTAGTATCGTTATTCTCAATAACTTTACTTTTATCATAACCTTGTATCAATTCCATTCTAATTTTACCTCTTTGAACCTCACCCTTTTCTTAACGGTTTAAGAGAATGCTCCCACTCATTTCAATGAATATTTGCTTAGAGAAGCAAAAATTTAATTCTATGAAGACTACTCTTCAATTTATCGCTTTAGTCTTAAAACTTTTCATTGAAGTGGTTGCGTTATTTTGGTCAATTACGAATTCTAACAAATCTAATTACCAAAATATAATGAATAACTTTTATCTATACTCCTCACAAGAGATCCTTCCAATGGATAATTCGAGGTTTTTAGAAGAAAATTCAAATTTTGTCTTTAGTTACGATGTTTTAATGGAGATTTGAATCAAAAACGAAATGATATCGTATATGAATTGTGGTGAAGAAATAGAACAATATGATAACGGAATAATGAAAACAAAACATTCATCGTTATATTAATACTTGTAAATAACAAGTAAAGCATTTACATAGTGACCTCTACCCAACTATGATAAATGATTCCAAGATCCAAATTCATATTAACTTGGGCACGGTAGGGCCGATTCATCCCTTATCAATATAACTCGGTGGATTAACACTTTAATCGATTCTACTTTTAGAACTCTTGGTCGATAAAATTACATTAACATTTATCTTTAGCCCGGAACACATGCGACTACGGTCACGAATACTTCCATTGAGCTCAATCCAAATTTCGAATAAATGTGTGCATGATCCAAATCCACATCAACTTGGGCACGGTAGGGCCGATTCATCCCTCATCAACATGAATTCGGTGGATAGACATTTATCACCCACTTCACCAACGTAACAAGGTTTGTCTTACGGTAAAGCCGGCTCAACTCCCTTGCGAAACTGGTACTTCATGGTTTCTAATTTTTGGTAAGGCTAAGTCTCAATTGATTATTTTTAGCGAGAGGTCATGTCAATTTATTATCTATCACGTTTTAAGTGAACTAAAGCGGTGAACTACGATAATTATAATTGACACGGTCGATAAGCTCGATAAAAAGATAATGCATGTTTTAGTTATGGCGATTTAGCGATGCATGCAACATATAAATAAAATGCAAAGCATAAATAAAATCCTAATATGGCCTTCCTAAAATAGAAAATCTAATTAACTATTACATATTCGGGAAGCAACTCCATTGGTCCCTTGAACTTCGGTTATGGCACGCATCTCGAGGTAACACCGTCTTTGTGTATCGCCTTCCTTGAGTGACACCGTCTTCAAGGAACTCCGGAATAATAAAATTACATAACAAATTACATAATTTCCTATTATACATTTGTAATTAAAATAAAATAAATCTATTAAATTACAAAACGGTGATACGAGATCACAATAAATTACAACCGAATCGATATTCCCATACATTTCGGGTAATACCAATTAAAAACTAAGGCCATACTAAGTAAAATTACATAATTCAAAAAATTACATAAAATAAAATTATGACAATTATAAATAAAATGCAGCATTATAATATGTATGAACATGCCCAATTTTATGCTAAATCGCCTTTAAGGAGCCAATATCGTATATTAAACGGTTTTTACGGATTTGCGTGATTCAACCTTTTAAAATCACAATAAATTACATAAAATCATATTTATGCACAAGTTAATTACCCTAACCAACTTAGGACTCAAAATTATTCTCCACTAACTTATGACAATAATTAACTTATATTTCTTAATATTGTTCATAAAAGGACTTAAAATTACAAAATAAAGCCATAAACTTCAAATAAATCACAAAAATTTCAAATAAATTTGAAATTTGAAATTTAAACTCATGAACATTCTTGAAAAATACCATGACACTCATAATGTTCAAAAACTTAGGTTAAAAATTTCGAAATTTATCGGGAAGAAACTATGTTGCGGTTTATCGGATTAAACAATAATAACCATAAAAATATGAGAAAAATTATATTTATTAACTTTTCACTTTTAGATCTGAAATAGGTGATATAATGCAACATGTGACGTTTTTCCTTAGTCATGAAGTATGTTTTAGCAATTTTTCACTAATTAAATCACTATTTATGTTATTTTTCATCAAAAATTCATAAATCATGCATAAAGACTTCATTATAGCCAATTATTTTACACACATCTTGTAAAATTGCATGTGACAACATACTAAATTTCTATGACCAGATTCGAAATAATTCTCATATTAACCTATTTTTCATTTAAATTCGATTTTTATCATGAAAAATCCATATTTCGAGCATAAAAACTCCAAAAATTCTGAAAATTTTCAGATCATCTAAAAATAATATATGTGAAAACATATCCAAAAACCACTATAAAATTCGAAGTTTAGCGAATTTTAGTCCGAAAATGACATTTTTATCATAAAATCACATTTTAATGCCATTATTAAATAAAATGAACAATAAAAATCCATAAATTAACCAAAATATCCTAAATATATTTTAGAATCAGAAACTTTAACATGCATAATTTATTACGTGATATATCAAAATAACACAAATTTATAAGTTTTATATGTTAATCGTATAACTCGGAAAAACTATAACCGATTTGCATGCAAACAACCAAAGGCTCATGATACCGCTTGTTAGAAATCTATATCTCATTGCTTAACATATTCATATATGTTCTAATTAATTTAGTCATAAAATTAATTACAAATCTTATGCATGCAAACTAAAATAGATAAGTGAAGAAATCGTTTTCTCACCATATGATTTTCGGATTAAAAGGGCATCAATAAGATCTTCTTCTTGTTAGTTCTTGAGCACTCCTAAAATGGATGAACATAGATTCAAGTATAGAATCTCTCCCAAAAGTGAATACCCAAGATAACCCCTTAATAGATTAATATTATTAGATCTAGAATAATAATAATCTTACTAAAAATTGACCCAAAATATTAATATTGGTCTCTTAATTTCGGTTAAGAGAAGATGAATTTTGGAGTGTTTGTTTCTCTAGTTTTCTAGAGAGTTTTCTATTTCTTACACTAGAAATATTATGTAAAAGTATGAATGAAAAATTGATGGAGAAAAACTCTCCATAAGGCTCTTGGAAAACCGGTTGGGAGAAGAAGAGAGAGCCAATGCATGGACAAGTTATTCTTCTCAAGAAAACATAGGTATGCAAGGCTACTAGCTAGGTATTATGATTATGCTTTCCACTCAACATAATTAACATAATTAAGTATAATACTCCTCCTTATTTTCGATACATATTGTGTAAAATGGAAAGTCCATTTTACACATTATTTTGTCAATTTGTCACATGTAACATGTTCCAAGACATTATGTGTATAAAATATATTATTAACAATTAAAAATCAACATATTAATAAAATATGTCACTTATAAAATTTAACCTAGTAATTCATAATTTTTATTCATTCCGTTTCAATTTGTTTCCGTAAACAATAATTTCATCTAAGCAATTTAATTAACCCGTATCGTCATACGATCAATTAAATATTCAATTAAGAGTGTTACCCTTTAGGTATGACCAAAGGGGATCAACTGATCACCACCGTCGCACGACAGTAATGTCAAACTCTAGTCAGCCAATCATTACCGATATGTGTGGACCAGTTGACTGTAAAATATTACATCCCACATGTATTCTTAAAATGAGACTTAAACATGTGATCATCATAATCGACAGTTGTGATCGCATTATTGTCGGAGGACACATATTCCAACAGATATTGCACTATAACTTGTCATTTTTACTTGAGCCTTGCACTTCTGTTGATAGTTATTAGCTTTGTCATACGCATAGTCTACGAGTTTTTGTTCAAATATAGCTGACTGTTTAGACTTGACCGATAAATTGGCAACCTACTTTACAATTTCTGAGGTTTAGAGTCCATAACTGGTGACATTCATGACCAGTTCATTAGGAATTGAGAGTAGTACTCCTTGCATAGCATGTTCATCATTTTTGCACTTTTATGACATTCGATTTCTTGTCAAATGCACACATTCGGGTTAGTGGTCGGTGTCACATGCAGGGAGGTGCTTGCAATTTTCCTTTTCTTATATTTTTCACCAATTTAGCTCCACTTAAGCCAAAACTTGCCTTTTTGACCCATTTGCTACATCCCAAACTGAGCCTGCCTAGTCAAGCTAGTTTAGTATGTCCTTTTGTTGTATATTTTTCCGTCTGCAGTTTGGCCCGTGTATTTTTGATTGGAGTTGGTGTAAATAGAGGAAGGAATAAAAAAAAAAGAAATTGAAAAAAAAAAAGATGAGAAAAACATGAAAAAGAAAAGAAGAGAAAGAAAAAAAATGAAAATAGAAAAAAAAAAAAAAAAAAGAATCGTTGTACAGTGATAGAAAAGCCAGGAAGAATAAAAAGTTTCAAAAATCTTAAGCTGGTTAATTTTGAGTCCGTCTGTATTCTTTTCTATCTTGTGACGGTCTCACTCCTCCGTTTTATCCCATATTTTTGAGGAGATTGTGTATGAGATTAGTGAGATGTGTGCCAAATGAAGGGCACTTGTACTTTATTTTTCAGTCAGTTGAGATTCAGATGGTTTTATATGGTCCTGTTAGGAACTAGCTTGACACTTTTACCTCCACATTACAATAACTTGTTTTGCCTTTTGTCACATGAACCTCACTATTCCCATATTATTTGTAAGCCCTCGGCTGTGACGGACATTATTGGTTGGAATGTGTGCATTAGTACTTGAATCGTTTTTTATTTTTGTTGCATGCATGCTATGTAGGTCGCAGTTAGGTGAGTGACTGTTTCTCCTTCTCTCTTTTACATATAACATTCACCCTTTGCTTCATGAGAGAAGAGTGACCACGTGAGAGTCCGATTTTGTTGGTCTTGCAAGGTCGATAGGTTGGCTATATTTCTGAACAAGCTTATAATTCGTCTGCGTATTGACTGCTTAGCTATGACTGTTAATTTTTGTTGCATTAAATTGGTTCAAGTAGACAAGTTAAGCTAGCTCTGAGTTTTCATTTCCGTTCCGTTAGTTGCATTTTAGTTTACTCGAGGACGAGTAAAGGTTCGGTTTGGGGAGAATTTGATACGTGCATTTTATATAGTCTTTTTAGCCTATTTTAGCACGTATTTCTATGTACTTTCATACTGTTTATATTGCATTTTGCCCCCGAATTGGCTACTTTGGTTCGTTTTGTCCGTTTTGTAGAAATGAACGCGAAAGTAGTGGAATCGTACCATTTTTCGTCCTTTTTGCATGCATTTTGAGGAGATGGGATTTTCCGGAGTGAGTTCCTGTTGGAAATCTATATCTCATTATTTAACATATTCATATATGTTTCAAATTAATTTAGTCATAAAATTAATTACAAATCTTATGCATGCAAACTAAATAAGAAGAGATAAGAAAATCAATTTCTCACCATCTAAATTTCGGTCAAATGGGCACCAACAAGATCTCCTTCTTGTTAGTTCTTGAGCTTTCCAATAATGGATGAACATTCATGACTTCAAAATAGAAGCCCTCCAATTAGTAGCACCCAAGACTATCCCTTAATCCCACAAACTAACATGTACTAGATATTTGTAATGTGGTTTACCTTAAAATTGATTACTAATACTCATATACTACTACTAGTATTATTAGTAATTGATTTATACAAATTAGATTCATCAAACTTGATTTTATGATGAACAAGAGAGAGAAAGTAGTTTTATGGAAAAACATAAGAGAATGATAAAAATTGAGGAAAAATCCTCTCTCTATCTCCTTCAAAACCGGTTGGTCTATTAGTATAAGGACCAATTTTTCTTTTTCTTTTTGTCTTCACAAGACAAATTGGTGTAAGGCTTTGTCATGGTCAAGTCACTATCAAGTGTCATAGACAAATGAATAAGACAAATGAACAAGACAAAATTTCTAAAGCTTGCCCACCAATTTCGGTTTTGATGTAGTAATATGGAGTCCATTTTATTTTTGTCAATTGTATGTCATGTGACATGTGACATGTCTTATGTCATGTTTTAATTTAAAATGCATATTTAACAAATTAAATATCATTTACAAATTAAATAAATCATATTTAACAAATTGACTAGTAATTTAAAATTACTTTCTCATAAAATGGTCATTTTAATTACTAGTTAGTATAATTCACAACATCTTGTAATTATAACTGACTTATCATTCTCATCTCGCGTGTTTCGCAAACACCGATTAATTTTAGTAATATAACTTCTTAAATTACTAAATAAAATCTCATTTAATCACATTATAATAAGATGTCATTTTCTCTCTTATAATAATTAGTTCAATTTTAAGGAATTAATTAATCTGTATCGGCATACAACTAATTAACCTTTTCAATTAAGGGAATCGTCCTTTAGGTGTGACCTCAAGGGATCAACTGATCACCACCGTCGCACGACAGTAATGTCAAACTCTAGCCAGCCAATCATTACCGATATGTGTGGACCAGTTGACTATATATGTAATGTATCATCCCTTTCGTATCCTTGGTATGATATTTAAATATGTGATCAATATGATCGACAATTGTGATCACATTATTGTCGGGGACACTTACTCCAACAATCTCCCACTTGTCCTCGACAAGTGTGCGTCACCAATTCTCTTGTCCTATTACTATCTCCCACTCAATGCAAGGTGTCTTTCGGGTCGTACTTGCAAGTGATCATATCGAGAGTGGTTTCCTCGATCCGGAGAATAATCGATTGACCGAGTTATCTACCATAGATACCATCCGAGCGTGGCCACGCATTTCCAGTTCATTACTCCTCGAGTGGCCCTGAGATATTGTTTTAACCCTGACAAGGGGGTGGACAATTCCTATCGCACTTATTCCCTTCGACTAGCCACATCCATCATAACCCAAAATATGCCCATTTGACCCTATTTACGAAGGTCGTAGTAACACAAATCAAAGTTAATCTGAAACTGTGCCATCTTAAGCGAACAGTCTTTAGTCAAAAGAATCGACTCATTAGAATACTATAGTAGCTCTTGCCACGACCAGACTATATAAATTTGCCAGAACTCTATAAGCGGTCACTGCCCGACAAAGTGTTCCTAACAGTCTGCCTATGTGATCAACTAGTCATCTCACATGACTCTATGGCACTTGAACTTGCCATCAATCGCATCACACTCTAGTCACTTCGAGACGTCACCTCATACAAGTGACTATGAGCGAATACAATGCTAATCCGTGTTCACTTTAACGGGGTTCAATGTTGTCTCTACAACCCGTTTGGATGTAACAAAGTATAAAAGGAGTTTTTAAAGTAAAAACTCCAACGACAAATGCGATTATCACATATGAATAGTCAATGCCTGATTACTATTTCATGTTCTATAATCTAATTTGATCTTGTATGTAGTTGTTCATTTCAATTCAATTTAAATGACATGACTCATCATGTTTAGCCTATGAGAAGGCTTTGGTTAGTAGGTTTTATCAACTTCTTGTACCTTACTCAACCTAACTACATACTCGTTTTCCGTTGTAATGTATACATTTGCATCACAAAACTTTCTGAGTACGTGTCGAGATCCAATCAAGACATAGGCCCTCTAGCCTAAGAATAGCTCCCACTGTTTTCACAGTGTGCGGGACTCTTCCTTCTTGCACATCCCATGATTGCAAGTGTACTCAATCTCCGTTGTAAACATTTCTCATTGTTCTTTATTGCCTAGAATGATTCTAGAAAATATATTTCTTAAATAACATAGCCACGATGGTATCTTAACCATCCTTAAAGTGTTTTGATTATGGTTTTGTCAGAAACCATGCGCAATCTCAATTGTCAATTGTCACTTGTGTAACACCGTTACACAAAATTTTGCATCAAAAACACTTTGCATTACATCCTTAATGCTTCTGCAAGCACTTAAGGGTAATCTTTATGGCTTACTTGGTAACTATTACTTAAATTCGATTTGAAACAATTCATCATACTCAAAGTATATGAAGTGTTATACATCATTACTTATTTAATTGATCCGCGAGCAATGAAGCAAATGGAATCAATCAAATATGTTCAATTTGATTGAACTAGTCATGAATCTTATCAACATAAGACTTCTTATTTGACGCTAATATCATGTGGATTTATCTACATAAATCTAGATATTAAAGATGTATTATATTACTCCAAAAGTCTTAAATCATTCTCAATGATCAATATGTCATCCACATATTAGACTAATTAAAATTTCCGTAACTCCCACCAAACTTTATGTATAAACACAACTTCTCAACCTATTGAGAAAAGTTTTATCACATGATCAAAATTTTGATTCCAACTCATTGATGTCCTACTTAAGACCCTCTCTTAAGTTTCACATTATCTTAGGATTGCAAGAATCTTCAAAACTTAAGACATGTATTGAATACATTCCTTCTAATTGAAGAAGTGGGTTTTAGATTCACTTGCTGTATGTGTATCCTCATAATGAAACACAATCCCTAAGAAGATCCAAATAGACTTAAGTATTTCAATTAGTGCAAAACCCTTTGCAACCAATCAAGCTTTGAAATCTCTCTTTATTAGTGCAAAACCCTTCGCAACTAATCAAGCCTTGATATCTAACAATTCACTTGGAATTTATTTCGGATTTTCATGGTTCTAAGCCTTGTATTGAGTTGTGACTTTAACACTCTCATGTAAGTCATATGTTTATTACTTTCCAGAAGTAATCAACTTGAATCAAACAATTTCTTTGTAAGTTGTAAGCTCTTTACTTTCTTAAAAGTAACATGAATTTATCATCTTCAACAAGTGACGACTTTAACCTCCTATGTTTTGAAGAAACAATGTCTTACACAAAACGTCTCATGTAGCCAAGAAAGACCAGTTTCTTGCGACATAACATTCTTTGTGGCTCTTTGAATAATTTCTCCCACTCTGTCTTCTAGAAATAAACTTGTTTTCTAGTAAGATAGTTTCACGAGCCACAAACTCGTTGTACTCATGATAATTAAAAGGAAAAAATGAGCATTTGTTTCTTGTGTAAGCTTACAAACATGGTACCCTACCATATCACATCTCATATGATTTGATTTAGATTTAGTGGAAAAATAATTTAGACAAAATATAAAATCCCCAAAAGTATCAAGTAACTCAAAGTAACTTGGTTGAAGTCCAAACCATATCGAATAGCGTTTGAATTCTTATCCAATCACACATTATTCCATAATGAGTGCTAAGAGAGATTAACTTGTGATACTATATCACATTTCCTTTGGTTTATATCAAAGTCTTCACTTTGATAATCCCATCACGACTAAATCGTGATTCTTTTAACACTTTGAGCTTCTTCAAGGATTTCTCTATTTACCTTATTAAGTGAACACATTAGTGTCAACTTAAATCGTTGGTAAAAATAAAATGATCAACCTATTTTGGGTCAATGATTTACAACCTCGATCTCCTTTTCAACCAAAAGGCACGAGACATCTTGCTTTGAATACAAGATACGCATATACCATAAGATCTAATGGTTTCAAGAGTACTCGATAACTCTTTGCGTTAATCATTCCAGAATTTAAGGTTTAATCTTGGGTTACCAATTTGAGTCTTGCATCATCTTCATGATATATCATTCTAGTTTGGTTTAGAATATAATCACCTTGATAATGGGCTAGCCATACATCAAATCGTGGTGTATAGGGTCACAAAAGTGAAACCTCTTTTGTATCTTAACAAGTTTGTATTCTTATTTAGAGTTTATGTACTTAATAGTCACAATTAAGTACAACTCCAAACCCGAAAACTAGATTAGTACACAATGACTCTATCTCTCGACTTCATTGTTGCTAGTCGTCATATTCTAATCATCCTATGTATCAAACATAATGATGAAAACCACCACCGGTTTCTAATATTGACGAAATAGTACTAGCAAAATGTATGTCAATTAGCAGCTCGATCCAGGTCTCTATACCACTCCCTTGCAGCATCACGAAGAGAGAATATAAACATGGTTTCCTTAACCTGGTCCTGGGTAACACCGGTTGGTGGGGGTATGGAACAGCAGTAATCAATGAATGTCTCCATATGTTTGGCTGCATCTTCATTTGCAGCTCCCCCGAATTGGTTTCTCTCAACCAAGTTGATATAAGACGGCTTCGGCTCGAATTTCCTGTCCGTCCCTGGTAATGCAAATCCCTTATAAAGATTCGCATCTGTCGACTCTGAGTGACTGGCAATAGTCGCTTCTCCAGCCATGACTGGAAAGTCTGGAGATGTGACGGTCTCAGCTGAAGAAGTGGAAACAGGAGATGAAGGTGGATCTTCCTCAAACAGAGCGTTCTCGTAGTAACTAGACAGAGTACTCAGCTCTTCCTCTGTCGGCAATACCCTAGATAATCGCCTCAACTCTCGCAAAGTCTTCTCAATATCAGGATTGAACGGTAGTAGTTCACCACCCTGTAATCTGCGCATAAGAAGAAACTACAAAAAGAATATGAGAATAGATTAAGGAACAGATGTCCCTTAAACTAAGAGAAAAACTAAAAATAAAAAAAATAAAGAACTAAGTCTTATTAGATGTCCCACAACTAACTTGCTTATTCTTTAACAACTTGGGGTAGTTTCCTTTCTAGTGTCCAACATTTAAGACAATGAAAACTTTATCGGTCGGGATTGATAGGTTTAGTATTGTCATTCTCAATAACGTTACTTTTAACATTACCTTGTATCAATTCCATTCTATTTTTACTTCTTGAACCCCATCCTCATCTTAACGGTTTAAGAGAATGCTCCCACTCATTTCAATGAGTCTTTGCTTTGAGAAGCAAAATTGAATTCATGAAGATTACTCTTCATTTGTTCGTTTTAGTCTTAAAACTTTCATTGAAGTGGTTGCGTTATTTTGGTCAATTACGAATTCTGACAAATCTAATTACCAAAACAATTTATCATTTCAAGGTACTTAATTCAATTAAGTATATGAAAAACAATTCATTGTAAGTAGATGTGTTAGTCAAGAATCAAAAACCTGTTTGATAATGAATAACTTTTATCTATACTCTTTACAAGAGATCCTTAGCAATGGTTCATTTGAGGTTTTAGAAGCAAATTCATATTTGTCTTTAGCTACGATGTTTTAATGGAGATTTGAATCAAAAAACGAAATGATATCGTATATGAATTGTGGTAAAGAAATAGAACAATATGATAACGGAATAATGAAAAACAAAACATTCATCGCTATAATAATACTTGTAAATAACAAGTAAAGCATTTACATAGTGACCTCTACCCAACTATGATAAATGATTCTGAGATCCAAATTCATATTAACTTGGGCACGGGATAGCCGATGAAACCCTTATCAATATAACTCGGTGGACTAACTCTTTAATCGATTCTACTTTTAAAATTCTCGGTCGATAAAATTACTCTAATATTTATCTATAGCCCGGAACACATGCGACTACGGTCACGAATACTTCCGTTGAGGTCAATCCAAATTTCAAATAAATATGTCCATGATCCAAATCCACATCAACTTGGGCACGGGATAGCCGATGAAACCCTCATCAACACGAATTCGGTGGATAGACATTTATCACCCACTTCCCCTACGTAACAAGGTTTGTACCCCGGGATGGCCGAGTGCACTCCCTCGCGAAATAGGTTTTCATGGTTTCTACTTTTTGGTAAGGCTATGTCTCAATTGTTTATTTTTAGCGAGAGGTCATGTCAATTTATTATCTATCACGTTTTAAGTGAACTAAAGCGGTGAACTACGATAATTTTAATTGACACGGTCGATAAACTCGATTAAAATGACAATGCATGTTTTAGTTATGGCGATTTAGCGATGCATGCAACATATAAATAAAATGCAAAGCATAAATTAAATCCTAGTATGACCTTCCTAAAATAGTAAATCTAATTAACTATTACATATTCGGAAACCAACTCCATTGGTCCCTTGAACTTCGGTTTTGGCACGCATCTCGAGGTAACACCGTCTTTATGTATCGCCTTCTTGAGTGACACCGTCTTCAAGGAACTCCGGAATAAATAAATTACATAACAAATTACATAATTTCCTATTATACATTTGTAATTAAAATAAAATAAATCTATTAAATTACAAAACGGTGATACGAGATCACAAAAAATTACAACCGAATCGATATTCCCATACATTTCGGGTAATATCAATTAAAAACTAAGGCCATACTAAGTAAAATTACATAAAATAAAATTACATAAAATAAAATTATGACAATCATAAATAAAATGCAGCATTATAATATGTATGAACATGCCCAATTTTATGCTAAATCGCCTTTAAGGAGCCAATATCGTATATTAATCGGTTTTTACGGATTTGCGTGATTCAACCTTTTAAAATCACAATAAATTACATAAAATCATATTTATGCACAAGTTAATTACCCTAACCATCTTAGGACTCAAAATTAGTCTCCACTAACAATTTGACTATAATTAACTTATATTTCTTAAAATTGTTCATTAGAGGACTCAAAATTACAATAAAAAAGCTATAAACTTCAAATAAATCACAAAAATTTCAAATAAACTCAAAATTTGAAATTTAAACTCATGAACATTCTGGAAAAATACCATGACACTCATAATGTTCAAAAACTTAGGGTTAAAAATTTCGAAAATTATCGGAAAAAACAATGTTGCGGTTTATCTGATTTAACAATTATAATCATAAAAACATGAGAAAAAATATATTCACCAACTTTTCAATTTTAGATCTGAAAAATATAATAAAATGCAACATGTGACGTTTTTCCTTAGTCATGAAGTATGTTTTAGCAATTTTTCACTAATTAAGTCACTATTTATGCTATTTTTCATCAAAAATCCATAAATCATGCATAAAGACTTCATTATAGCCTATTATTTTACACACATCTTGTAAAATTTCATGTGACAACATACTAAATTTCTATGACCAGATTCGAAATATTTCTCATATTAACCTATTTTTCATTTAAATTCGATTTTTATCATGAAAAATCCATATTTCGAGCATAAAAACTCCAAAAATTCTGAAAATTTCCAGATCATCTAAAAATAATATATGTGAAAACATATCCAAAAATCACTGGAAAATTCGAAGTTTAGCTAATGTTCGTCCAAAAATGACATTTTTATCATAAAAATCACATTTTAATGCCAATATTATATAAAATGAACAATAAAATCCATAAATTAAACCAAAATATCCTAAAACATTTTAGGACCAGAAACTTTAACATGCATAATAAATTTCATGATATATCATAATAAACACAAATTTATAAGTTTTATATGTTAATCGTATAACTCGGAAAAACAATAACCGATTTGCATGAAAACAATCAAGGCTCTGATACCGCTTGTTAGAAATCTATATCTCATTACATAACATATTCATATATATTTCAATTAATTTAGTCATAAAATTAATTTACAAATCTTATGCATGCAAACTTGAATTAAAAGAGAAGAAATCATTGTCCTTACTACATGATTTCGGTTTTATGGGCACCAACAAGATCTCCTTCTTGTAAGTTCTTGAGCTATAATGAATGTAAGGATGATCCTCCAAAATCCCAAAGAAGAGATTCTTCTCTTGATTGCACCCAAGATTATCCCTTATCCCCACTAAATAATATTAGCTAGATATTAGTTTAGTAGTTTACCTTAAAATTGATTACTAACACTCATATATTACATTAATAATTTTAGTAATCTTTCATGAACAATTTGAATCAAAAATCTCATTTCTTTATGAAGAAAAGGATGAACATGTGAGAGAAGATGATGTTTTTGCATGTAAATGAATACAAGTAAAAATAAGAGAAATAAAATCTCTCTCTAAATGATGCAAAACCGGTGGAGGAGTCTTATTAAGACCATTGCATGGTCTTTATTTTTCTTTTGTTCTTATTAAGAAAAGTAGGTGTAAGACTACCCTACATTATAGGTAATCATTGTGTTTTATTTATCCATTAAACAAAACACCCACTCACCCATACTACCTCTAATATTTCGGTCCATGTACCATAAAATGGACTACCATTTTATTTTGTCAATTTGTCATTTGTCACACAATATGTCACATGTAGTATGCTACATGTTATCAATTAATTTCAATGCACATTTATCACATAAATATCATTTTATAAATTAATTAAATCACATTTAACAAATTGACTACTGATACTTGATCACATAAATAAAATGGGTCAGTTAATTATAATTCACAACATCTTATAATTATAATTAACCATTCATCATCATCTCTATTGTTTCACAAACAATAAACAATTTTAGTAATAAAATATTTCAATTACTAAAATAAATCTTATTTAATCCCATTACAATAAGATATCAATATTCTCTCTCACAAATGTATTGTTCAATTTTAAGGAATTGATCAACTTGTATCGTCATACAATTAATCAACTTTACAGATAAGGGCATCATCCTTTAGGTGTGACCTTAAGGGATCAACTGACCACCACCGTCCCACGTGAAACGCCAAACTCTAGCAAGCCAATCGTTACCGATTAATGTTGATCAGTTGACTATGTAATTGAATCATCCCTTACGTATTCATTATATGAGATTTAATAATGATATTTAAATCATGTGATCGCACTATTGTTGAGGACACGTTTCCCAATAGGACCTGGATTGCCTATTGACAATAATGATTTGTATGACTCGGAATACGAAGATCTATCTGAAAATGAAGCAAGATACGAAGACTTCTGCTCTGTACAACAACAAACACTCGATCGAACTAATTACAGTGTTCGATCGAGTGGATTATATGAGGAAGTGTTTGATCGAATAGAGTTATCCACTCGATCGAACAGTTATTATGAGGAAGACCTCGATCGAGCCGTTATTTTTGTTCGATCGAGTAATATTAAAGAGGAGGGTACTCGATCGAGTTCCATTTTTACTCGATCGAACATAATGGCCACGGAGAGCATTTCTATGTCATCTAGGTCCCTTTCGGATGACGATTTTGAAGAAGACAATGGTTATGGTGAATCCCCCGTTTGGAAAGCCGAGCTGGACGCTCTAGAGGCTGCAATATACGGGATAGAACAAAGAAGGGAAATGAGAAGGTAGCTGAGTCCGGGAATGTTCCTAGCACGGTAGAGGTAATATATTCTTTTATCAATGATTCCGACGTTAGGAGCAACCGACCTGAAGTAATTTACTATTAGTCATAGCAATAATCATATCGTTCGATCGACCTAAGGTAATTTACTATTATGTTCGATCGAGCAAAAATGGAACTCGATCGACAGCCATGTCAAAGACCCCATACTCGGTCCAAGACCATCCCATACATGGCCCACTACCTCTTTGGGACCCGAGCTTCTCCTCTTTGGTGGCCTCATTACATCCGGGCTAGCTCCATCAACAAAGTCATCAAAGAAGGCTGACAGGCTAGTCGTATACCTACCAAAAATAACCAACTGGCACTAACTAATATAGCTAGGGAAGTCGGGTCGATCTCCACAGGGAGGCAAGATATCTGTTAAAGGTCCGTCTATTTGGTCATAAAATGGGGGGGAGGGGGGGGGGGGGGGGGTTAAAATTGGTTTTCTAAACTAAAAGGCTAAAGGGAAAGAGTAGTAAGGAAAGAGCAATAAAAAAGCAAAAAATGTGAATAAGAGTGATCAATAAAGAGGGAACATGTCGGGATTTCGGTTCACTACGGTAGTCTAATGACTCAACTGCAAATAGTCTAGATAATTTACTGTGAGACGGATACTGGAAAGGTCCTCCCGGTCCACTTTCTATCCTAGATTTCCACTAACTTAACTTCCGTCCTCGTCAGGGTAGTCTACTATTCATAGCAGGTCTATTTAGTCCAATCTTCCGATCCAGGAATAAATTTAACCAGATTAAAGGGTAACTTAGAAGCGTGCACTCAACTAAGTCGGTATTATAATTAAATTGCCATGGGTACAGATTCTCACAAATAAATCATCTAGCCTATTCGCTACATCGTCACAATTCTACCATAGATCCCCTAGTCCCAACATGAATGAATTTAGCTACTCATGCTATTAATGTTGTCAATATTAATAATGATGAAATAACTAATTAGAAATATGATGCAATAATAATAATATGGCATAAACTAGATTAGGGAAGAAATTAAGATAATGAAACAAGATATTAAAGCAACTAATAACAATAATGAGATTAAAAGAGAAAAGAGATTACAATCTTAAGCGTTTCCGGCGTAAAAGATCAAATCCACTAAGCAAAGATTAAGAGAGAAATGGTTTACAGTAGCAAGTTTTAGGGAAAGAGAAAGCTGCGTTCTAAGAGTAATTTAGAGTAAGAGTAGTGTTAAAGAAGTGTAAAAGAAGTGCCATTACCCTAATCACTCGATGCTTAAATAGAAAAACAAAGTCCATAAACTAATTAGGGTGACACGGACTAATTAAAGCCCGTGAAAACTCCAATCCTCTCGATCGAGCAGTTTAGAACCACTCGATCGAGGACTTCAGCAAGTAATCCTCTTGATCGAGCAATAATGTTACTCGATCGAGGAAAGCCTCAAAACAGCCATTCGATCGAGTGAAGTAAAATACTCGATCGACCTCCTCAACATGTGAAACCACTCGATCGACCAAGAAAAGCATTCGATCAAGTGTTCTTCCTCCAAAACAGCTTCAACTCGTTGCCGACTACTTCGTAAACCATTCCTTCACGCATCCCAATGCAGTGTCTTGCTCTAAAATCCTCGTCTCCTCAAAATGCATGCAAAACAGGACGAAAAGGGTACGATTCCACTACTTTCAGGTTCATTCCTACAAAACAGACAAAACGAACCAAAGTAGCCAATTCGGGGCATAATGCAATACAAAACAATGCAAAAGTGCATAGAAATACGTTGAGGTCTATTTGAAACCAGTATACAAGAAAGACGATGTAAAATAAAATACCTTTTCTTTTTCTGAGAATAAATACATGTAATAAAATATTTTTTTTAAAGTAACTTTTGTTATTTGGGGAAGACCAACCCTAATTAATATTGTCAAAGAAATGCCTTTTATTTTATTGAAATTATGATTTATCAGGCAAATCACGGGTATTATGATCACTTTAAATTAATTTTAGGTGCTTCAAATAAATATTTTTCACTAATCTTTTTATATTAGGTTGAGCTCACATGTCGTACGCATGTTGGTAGACCTGTCAAACCGGTCGGATGAGTGGGGTCGTAAGCCAGGTCATACTGGTCGGGTCAGAATACAGGTCGGATTATATGGGTTACGAGTGAGTTACGGGTCAGATTGTGGTCAGAATACTGGAAAAAATAGTGTCCAACGCTTTTTTACACTATTTTTAAATCGATAAAATATTTTTAAAAAAAATGAACATTTAATATTAATATCTTAATCATAATAAATAGTTATAAAAGTATTAGTTATATTGACAAAACTATAGAAATTACCCCTCAACTTTTTTATTTTCTATGATATACCCCTCTTTTCATGCAAAAAAACTTTGACCGTCAATAACTCTTGGCTACAAGTTTAGAATACGATAATTTTTTTTCCAAATTGACCGTCTTTAAGAGGTCTTCCGTTGAAAAAAATTCACCGACGTCTCAACTCGTAATCGGGAATTATGGTCGGTCAAAGTTTATTCGTTAAAAAATGTTTGACCAACCATAACTACCGGCTACGAGTTCAAAAAGCGGTGAATTTTTTTTTTTAAATTGAAGGCCTTGACAAGATAATTGGTTTGAATAAAAAAAATTACCATTTTCTGAACTCGTAATAAAGAATTATTGTCGATCAAAGTTTTTTTGCGAAAAACGAGGGGTACACCATATAAAACGAAAAAGTTCAGGGGTACACGAGAGAATATCCCTTATTTTAATTATTATTTTATTATTAAAGGGTACAAAAATTTATAATATTGATTTTTTAATTATTTATGTAATTAAAAGTACAATTATTATTATTTCAAACATAATATATAAATATTAGTTTTATAATAAAATCCTTGAATCATCTTTAATCAAACAGGTCGATCCGTTCGGGGTGAGTTTTGACCCTAAATTAACAGGTCATTTCAAGTTTGGGTTAAACGGGTCTCGGACTCCCAAGTTGAGAAAAGTACAAAAACTAATCTTTTATTATTATTATTATTATTTCAAATATAATATATAAATATTAATATTTTAATAAAATTCTTGCATCATCTTTAATCTACCAGGTCGACCTGTCGGGTTGAGTTTCGACCCTAAATTAACGGGTCATTTCGGGTTTGGATTAAACGGGTCATTTCGGGTTGGGTTTCGACCCTAAATTAACGGGTCATTTCAAGTTTGGGTTAAACGGGTCTCGGGTTGAGATTTTATGGGTCTTGACCTTGGAAAAATATGATCAAACGGGTCAGGTTTTCAGGTCCGGTCAATATTTAACACCTCTAGGTGTTGGTGCTAAATAAGTAAGTTGTTTTGTTGTGACTTAGTCTTGGGTAACGGGTCAAGATTTGAGGGTTTATGACCGTGAAAAAACGGTTTAGTTTCAGACATATTTGCAATTCTGGTCAATTTGACAGGTCTACATAATACTATGTAGACCAATAACGTTTAATTTGTTAATGGGGAAAATCAAACTTTAATTCTATTTTTTTTTAATTAGTATACAAAGTACAACTTTAATTTCAAAACTGTTATTCGCGTTATTTAATATTTCCTCCATTTTTTTTATCTTCTCATTTGCTTTATTATGGTATCCAAGACAGAACTTTGACCATATTTCCGACTTCTATTTGTTTTTCTTTTTGTTGAAAATATATTTAGCAAAAGATATTTTGATAATAAGTAAATATTTTATTTTCAACATATTTACGATTAAAGTTTAAAAACTTTAGCCTTCAAAAAGCAAATGGGAAGATAAAAAAAATGGTGTGAATATCAACAAATTTTAAAACAGATTTCACGGTTTTAAAACTAGTTTTAACTATAATCATGCTAAGTTCTTCACTTCTTCCTAAAATTTCTCCATAATACAGGAATATTAGAAGAATATTTTTAACAAATCTTTATGCCGTAAATATATCAAGATACCAATATTTGAAAATCTCGTAAAATTGTTCGCAGATCAATTTTCCAATTTTGGTCCAAATTTGGTGGAGATAATTATGGAAAAATATATTCAGTCAACATTAATTAGGGAAGGTCATTTACCAGTCCAAATTTGGTGGAGATTTTCGGGTTAATAAGGTAGATAATTTACGCAACCTTAATAATAATATTTTAATACATAATCTTTTACCTGGCTATGACACGTGACATTCAATGGGATAGCCGGTTGTTGCTTTAATATAATATATGATATGATATGATGATTGGTGAGGGTCTTAGGGACAATATTTTTTTAACAAGGAGTAAACATACTCCCTATGTTCCAGTCATTTGTTAGTCAATCATATTTTGAGGTGTCTCAGTCAATTTGTTTGACTCTCTATTTTAGGAATGTCTTTGGTCACTAAGTGGATTATACATCCGATGTACTACCACCAGTTTTATAGTTTCTGAGCATCATAATAAACTTTCCGAGTTTTATTTTAAAAATCGTGAGTTTTACTATAAAGTTTTTGAGTTCATTCACTAAAACATTAAGCTCAAAAAATTATAATAAAACTCAAAAATATTTCATATAAACTTAGTTAAATTTGAGTTTGACGGAAAAAAATAAATAAAGTCTAACTTATAAACTTCAATAAGCTGAGAAAAAAATACACATATGCTCAAAAACAAATAAAGTTTGAGGTAAGATGCTCGGAAAAAATACAAATATGCTCAAAAACAAGTAAAATGTGAGGTAATACATTCGATATATGTTCTTTTTTCTCGTCTTTGGTGGGTAATTGAATCGTTCATACTCAATTTAGCCCCCTTATCATCTAATGATTGATAATGACTCTCTCCTCTTTTCTTAGTCTTTGTGCCAAAACCAAAGGCAAACAAATAACCGAGACGGAGGGAGTATAATTTACGCAATAAATTAGGTATATTATGAATTAGTCACCCTTGAAATAAAGACATTTGGGTCATTAGGGCAGATACAACTCAATAGTTGATCAACAACCGTGTTATTTGAAATCATTCTTTTGATAAATTGAATAAAAAAACACATTATAATTACTAAATTGGGGTCGAGAGCTTTTATTATTTTAGATGACGAGGACAAAATTTGTAAATTTGTGTGCATTACTTTGCTCATGTTTATATTAGAGTCAATTAATAATTACTCCCTTTTATATACTACAGAGTAGTTTTTTAAAGGGATAATTCACGTGGTGCCCCTGAGGTTTGGTTTAATTCACGTGGTATCCCTGCCTTTAAGAATGTGCACATGGTGCCCCTGAACTTTCAGTTTATTAGTGCACCATCTGCCCTTTTTTTTCTATTATAACGACGTTAGTTTTGGCCTCACATTTCATTTTATACAACCATATCTTTATTGTCTTCTTCAATCATACTTCACCTTCCTCAACTTCGCCTCCCTCTTTCCATGCTTCTTTTCTTTATCAATCTCCTTCTATTTAAATATATAACTGGAGTAGGTCTCCTAAGAGACGGTCTTTTAATAAGCTTTATTGTGAGACCATTGTACAATTTTAAGAAAAAGTGGTACTAAAGGTAATAAAATAGGTAAAAATCATGATTAATGATAAAATGGGTACATTTATTATGTAAATAGATACGAAATTACTATGTTACGATCAACAACAAAAGGGGTACGAAATGCAAATAAAAGGGTACGAAAAATTGCTCTATCAATAACTTAGTGAGAGACCGTCTCTCCCAAGTTTTAGTGATATAAAAAATGCAACCTTATTTATTATGTATTAAAGGTTGCATTAGAATGTATTAGAAACTGAGCCAATCAGCAGCACAACGACTCAAACCCCGACTCCGTTGCACTTTGTCTCACCAGGAAACTGTGGACAGCGGGGGCCCACGGGGGCGCTTGGGAGGAAAGAGAAACAAGCGTTTGCATTTTTGTATGAGTCGCCACCAATTTTTATGGGAAATTGGAACCGTTCGAATACCTCGTGTCATGTCAAGACACAAAGTAAAGACATGAACACTAAGCAATCATTACCCTTAGCATTCTATGTCTAGAATGACTCTCGTGGATGGCAATGAACACGGATGTTCACAGAGATCTGGAGTAAGGGGTGAGGGTACGTATTAGGAAGCTCTTTTGATCGAACACCTAATCCCGCCCGCCTCGATAGCGGCCTCTACTAATGATTAGGGACATCGTCTATACTTGATATATCGTCGGTTATATGCATGCAATGCAACATCCAAGTCTTAATCCTAACATGTGAAGATTAGGCTAAGTCGGTTAACACGTAATTTAGCATACAATTAATGTCGAGGTAGGATTTAATGCTCAATTACATGGGAAGACATACAAATCATACAAGAAATAAATACAATAAAAGAAAATTACAATAATGAAAATTACAATAATTACATTGGGTTTATTGATTTATGTCGAAAATACCTTTAAAACGGATAATTTGAGAAAAAGAAATAAACAAATAAATTAACGAACAAAACAGAAGGTGATAATACGATTAATAGTTAATTATACGTATGTTAATTAAACTAGGTCAAACAACAACGGAGTTAAGGGACAGAACTCAACCCGGAACAGGCGCAGCAGAGCTGCGTCTTTTGGAATAGGCGCAGCAGTTGCTGCGTCTGTTCCTTGGCTCAGTTCTGGATGTGAAGCCGTAATTGCAAGCCGTTAATGCTAATTGATGATTTTAAAGATCGATTAAATTATTTACTCGGATGAAAGTGATTAGCAGGTTATTTAACATATGAATGGGTCATGAAAGCAACAAAACATGGATGAGACGGAATTAAGATGGATTAATTACAGGAGTGAACAATATTAACAAACTACCCAAATTGATTCAATTAGTTAAGTAAAATAGATTAATGACGAATATGCGATAAATACGACAAAAGACAGATGAAAACTATATCAAAGACGAATTCGAGAAACTCAATATTGATGAATTGAATCTCTACAACCCGGAATTGAATTTAATGACGAAAACCCGGAAATATTGGATTATTTCAGATTTAAGTCGGATTTAACAATGAATTATACGAACTAACGAATGATGAATTATATACATGTGAAATTATTATGCTATTATAGAATTAAAGAACAAACGAAACAAAATAAAAGGAAACGAATTACAGAGGACGAAGGAAGAAGAAAGGAAGCAGGAACTGCGGCAGCCTCACGAAGAGGCGCAGCAGGTACTGCGCTCCTTCGAAGAGGCGCAGCAGTTGCTGCGTCCTTTCTCGACGGTCATCTTTTGGAAATCCGTAAAAAAGAGGTTTTAAACATGGTTTTAGAAATCGGTTTTAATTGGTATTTTCGACGTAAACCTTACAATTGATGATTACAATAATTAAAATACAATAAATAAAAGAGAGATTATACACCCTCAGACTTACATGTTGACGAAACGAGAAGGACTAAGATATCGATTAGTGATGCTCGACGCGAATGCAAAGAAAGTGCCCTCGTAAGAGGAAAACGATTAGATTAATTAAGTTGATTAGTTGTGGAGTTGGTCAAATTGGTCGGTCATGCAAACGAGGCTGGTACTCAGAAGGATCCGAGCTTACGTGGTCGAATGTTCAAGCACGTAGACGCCAAAAAGTAAGAACAAAAGTCTAGAATGTAAAGGGAGAAGAGAAGGGCGGACACTCGCGTGAGAAATATGAGGAGCGAAGGCTCCTATTTATACTAATCACGTGAAGGAATTAGGGTTTCGGAGACTCTTTGGAAGTGAATCTCGGAAAGATATAAAAAAGATACGAGAAATATGCAGAAAAGGATCTGGGAAGAGGCGCAGCAGCCACTGCGTCTCTTCGAAGAGGTGCAGCAGCCACTGCGTCTCTTGGAAGAGGCGCAGCACCTGCTGCGTCTGTTCCCAAGTGGTTTCCTCCTGCGGAAGAAAGATTTCCGTGTTTAAGTTATGGTAGGACGGAAATAATTTGGTTTTCCTTAATATATTATGTGAATATTACGGGAAATTGTTTACCAAAGGATGAAAATTATGAAATATGGAATAGAAATATCCGGAACATTCCAGAACATTCTGACTCGGGATTTAACGGTTATCAGAAAATGAAGACGGTTTTAGGCCCGGACTCCAAATGTACTCTAATTACTGTCAAAACGACCGTATCGGCAGGTAGATGACAACTAAGAGGTAGACATTAATATTTGAGCGATCACTTAACGATAATCTTACGAACTGTCACAAATCGTTCCGCGTAGCAAACATGCGGCCCAATCATCACCAGGTGGTTTGTGGGAGGTGCAGAAATGAGGTATCTACAGAGCCCCCACTTTGACTGAGGCTTGGACAAGGCGAAAGTCAAAGTATAGCCATCAGGTCAATCGAAGATTACAACCTGACGACTATGGCGACGCGAGGCGGCTCAAGGGGTCTGAGCCAAGGACCTGTCGTCGGGAACATTTTAGAGTCTGTCGACTATCGGGGAGTGTCGTTTAAAGTCCATTAGACTACGTAAGGAAGCTCGCCAGCCATAAGAAGAGACCATACCTGAGACTTCTTTCTCGAGATGCTTCCGGAGGTGCGTCGGAGCTAAGGTTAAGACCTAAAGGATATATAAGGATTGGTGCTAGGGTGTGGGGCCCTAAAGGAAAGCATCGGCGGGAAGGAGGCCAAATATAAGTTCAACTTAAGGGTAACTAAAGCTTGGGTATAGGAACTCTGTCGGTTTGGGAACTTCTGGAGAACGACACCTTTGTCGAACTCTGCGGGGAAACAAGAAATATTGTGAGTAGCAGGACACAGGCGGGAACTGCTGAGAGAAGACTGCTTGGGTAGTCTTCGAGAAATAATGGCGAATAGCAGGACACAGGCGGGAACTGCTGAGGAGAAAACTGCTTGGGTAGTCTTCGAGAAGCATTATAAATAGCAGGACACAGGCGGGAACTGCTGAGGAAGAAATCTGCTTAGGTAGATGTTAATCTTCATGTCTTGAGAGGGACAGTACGTCCGCTTACTCTCGCTGGAGACATAATCGGGAATTAATCTCCACGTCATGAGAGGGAAAGTGTATCCGCTTACTCTCGCTTATAATGAAGGCGTATCGAATTCTGTAAAGGAATAAATGCTCGTCGCGACAAGCAAAGGGTCTTGAAAGAAATAAACAATACGCAACAGTCTGCTGCTGGCTGATAAATGCGGGTCGGAACAAAAGAAAATCGCCAAACGGACCAAAAGGATAAAATAGCATCGGGGAAGAGGCGCACCAAAGATGGGCCCACAAATAACGAATTCATAACGAATTTTTGAAAATCCGTATGGAGGGAACACAAGGAAGAGGCGCAGCAAGAGCTGCGTCCCTTGGAAGAGGCGCAGCGCCTGCTGTGTCTATTCCCCAAAGTGTTTCTTCTGCGTAAAAACGCGATAATCAGAGGAGTTGAAAATCATTATTTCGAAACATAAATTACACATTTCTCTCTCAAATCTTCACCATTTCCGCCAAGGTTTGATCCAAAAGCTTGCATTAATCATGACTAATCGAGGTATGTGTCTCATTCTTGCATTAATCGTCTATATTTGTCGAATTTTGGGTCGAAAAAAACTAGGGTTTATGACCCGATTGATCGAAAATTTGGGGCTTTTCCCCCAAACGCATTTGCCTTGTCAAATTGGCATTAGAAACGGATAATAGGTAATATAAGGAACATAACCATGTATTTGTCTCGAATTTTCGTCGAGTTTTGAGCCTTTGAGTGAAATTTGAGACGGTTTCACAGCTAAACCATAAATCGCTTCGAAAATAGCCTTAGGATTGCCTATTTGCGATGAAACTTGATATTTGGGATCCTTGAATTATGGGTAAACTTTCTACCATCTCAGAATTTTGGTTTGTGACAGCTTTTTCAGGACACTTTTCTAGGGCATAATCCCTGTTATAATGAAATGCTGCCGAAATTTTGACTCGAACCCGGAACTAGGCTTCACATTAGGCTTGACTTGACCCTAGTTAACACATGAGTGATCGGGTTGGTGAGAATGTGGCCAAGGATGGCGAGAAAAGAGTGATTTCAGGGCTTCCGAAGGCTCGAAAATCCCTTAACCAAGGCTTGTCGTCACGTGACGCGGCTTAAATTTGCTTTAATGTTGAAGGTGATGAGGCTTCTACTTCTGGGAGAGCTCCCATGGAGATGACGTTGCTACTGTCGAGGAGGCTTTGGAGCAGGCCTTCACCGCTGCGGTGATGGCTGCTGGGGACGAGGTCCATGAGGAGGAGGAGGCTGTTGAGGAGGAGGAGGCCCCGAGACGGGCCAACGTTGGACGAGGGGGTCGTCAGCTGAGAGGAGCTCCTGCGTGGGCTGAGACTTGGGAGAGCAGGCACCTGCTGTGGGTTGCAGAGAGTCACCTGTCCTACAGGACGGTGAAGAGCTTGGTAAATAAGAATTCACTACTCATTACTCATCCTCTTTCATTTATTCGTTCAAATCTCTTTCGATTTTCATTCAAAACTAAAGATAGCTTTTGTTTCAAATCACAATAGAGGCCGGAACATCGGTCGTTCTCGGGCTACACGACAAATGATGGAGCACTACGAGCGGGCTGTCGCAGAGGAGCGGGCCATGATCGAGCGTGGAGCGTTCGGTCCTTTGGTGCGAGTCCGGAGGGATATCGCGAAGAGGAAGCTGCGGGCTAACCTTAGCCTGGTCCGCGCTTTCTTGGACCGATTCTGGGATACGACTTCCACGTTTCACATGCCTTTTGGTGAGGTGGGAGTCACTCTGGAGGACTACGGTATGATTTCTGGTCTGCCGTGTGGGACTGAGGAGGTGGAGTGGCCGGAGACTGCCATGAAGGTGGACTCGGCCGAGGTGAGGAGGTTGATCGGCTGGAACTTGCCGCCGAAGGCTGTCACAGTGCCAGGTTTGATACCCAGCTCCTACGTTCGAGACTACTTTGCGGAAAAGATCCCTGGCCAGACGATTGATGGGAGGGAGACGGCTCCTCCTCCCCGCACACCGAGCGGAGGGCCTCGTCGTGGCTTTGGTGGTTTCTGTCTTCGATTTACCTCGGAGACAAGGGCGAGAGGCTGTCGACGAAGCTTCTTCCCTTCCTTTCTGACCTGAGTTCCCTAGGGCATTGGGACTGGGTCACTGCTGGTTTTGCGGTCCTCATCCGTTTCATGAGGGCCATGGTTCGTCCGGAGTTGATGGAGAAGGGGACTTCTCCTGGTTCTGTCGGACCTGGACTACTGCTGGAGGTATGAACCTTCTTTTAGACCGACATCAATTATTTTCCTTATCAAATTACGAAAGATCGTCATTGACTATCTTGCTTTACATGCGTGGGTGTACTCCTACTTCCCGGGCCTCGCGCCCAAGAGGACGGAGCCGCTGGAGAAGGCCTATCCCGTGGTGAGGGATTGGGTGATGTGCAGGACGAAGAGCAGGCGTTCTTCTCACGGTGTCTACCGGCGGGACGTGAACGCTCTTCGACTAGACAAATAAGTATCTTACTTATATTCATTTGCTTCTATGTTGTCTTTTAATTGATCATAGGAATGATCCTTGTTTATCTTGTCGCAGTGGGTGCCCAGACCTTGGGCAGAGTACGCTGGAGCGCCTCCTTTTGTGGTTGAGGTCCTTCGACCCAGGAGCTCGAGCCGACTGCTGTTGAGGACATCGATGGGTCATGTGTGGTACTTGGGCGAGCGCTTGGCTCGTCAGTGCTCGCGGGACGTGTTGACGGTTCCCGTCGATCCTCCAAGGACGATGTTTAGGAAGCCTTCTGAGGCAGAGAGGGAGGCGGACTTGGCTGGCGTTAGTGGTGACGCCCTCCTTCTTCCTGGTGAGGACTACTCGGCGTTCCTTTACAGGAGGTTGGCGTACTGGCCGGTAGTGGTGAGCATATTCACTCCTCTTCTTTACTTGATTTCCTTTTGAGAATTATGATGAATGATCACCGATTAATGAGAAATATTTGACTTTGCAGGAGGTTGAGGCGGCGGGCATCGAGCCCCCAGAGTACCCCGAGAGCCTCAAGTACACTGACGCGACTGGGAGGACGACGATCTCCGAGCTGCGTGATTTTGACGTAGCTGTGACGGATGCTGGCCTGGACGACTGGCAGCATCTGATTCGGAGGGTGAGCCTCTAATTTGCATAACTTCTGTGTAAGAACACATTTGATTGAGTTTGTTCAATTGTCGAAAACTTATTTTTGACAAATGCAGGTTGCGCCGTCTCGGTTCGTGGCGTTGTGGAGGGTGGCCAACCGGCTGCGAGCTACTGCCGTCGAGGCGCTTGTCGGTGGTCGAGGCCGTCAGGTATGAACCCTATGCCTATTTCATTTTGAATTTTGATTTTCCAACTTTTCTTGTAATTGATTGACACGAGCCATTTGTTGTTGTTTACAGGGTGACCGCGAGTTGGAGTGAGAGTTGACCCAGTCTCGGGAGGAGACAGCTCGCTTGCTGAGGGAGCTCGAGGTTCGGGACGCCGAGATTGCCATTCTTGCGGCAAGGGTTGCAGAGTTGGAGGGCGACCAGCAGTAGTTTTGTGTAGCTTTTTGTTTGTTTTTTTGCACAGTCGTACATTTGGACCATCATTTTGAACATTCTGGCCTTTGTTTGGGGCTCGAGCCCCCAGTTTGTTGCACATTTCCCTTTCTGGTTGTATATAAGATGGCCTGAGTGCCTTTGCTGCTGGGTTGCGTTGCTTGTACCTGCAGGTTAGCTCTGAACAGGTTTGGTAGATGACGATTTACGTCGTCATGCTGCCGAAATTTACATAGAAATCACGCAAAACGTACATTTGTATATATACATATGGCCTTAATTAGCGCAAAACGAGTGACTCAAAAGAATGCAAAAAATGTAAAAAAATGCAAAAATTTGCCGGAAATGACCGGACGGTAGGGAGGGTTACCCCCTAAAAAAAGAAAAAACAGAAATCTATAAGTTAGAAATGCGGAAACGAAATTAAGAAATTAAAATTAATATATTCATGTTGAAATTTGGTAAATTGCGAAATATTTTCTAAAATAAATGAAATAAATGAGAAATGTAAAATTAAAATGAATTAAAACGAAAATTATTCCCTAAAATGATAATGAAAATTATGTCCTAAAATGAAAATGTGCAGGTGTGGTAAAATGGCGAAAATGTTGATGTCGCCTCGAAATGCGTGCCCGCGAAATTAGGAAACCTGAAACATGGTAATCTTCACGTATTTACCAAAATAATACCCGTTGGAATAGGAAATTATTCGTCATGGAATTAGGAAAGATCCAACGCGGAAAATCACAGAAGTGAGGCTGAGGAAGAGGCGCAGCATGAGCTGCGTCCCTTTGAAGAGGCGCAGCACTGTTCCCAAGGTGTTCTGCTCTGACGGATTTTTGGAAACAGAAATTAGTATAAATAGAAACGTCGATGGAGCTTTTATTCACACAAATCTTCCGTCTCTTCTTCGTCTAATTACATAAAATTCTCAAAATAATTTTCTCATCATGAATATTTTGGAGATTCGTTTGAAGGAATGGACCAACGAATTTTTGAACATGGAGAAACATGATATGGGCTCTTATAATTTTGGGTCTTTGTTGAGTTTAAAACTCATCAAGGTTGTTAAACCGTTCTTGGACGCTTGTCTTGACTATTGGGACCCGAATTACCATGTTTTTGCGTTCCCTGGAGGTGATATTTGCCCATTTCCTGAAGAAATTGCCGCTATTGGTGGGTGGGATCCCGAACACTTACCTGCCATTCCTTCTACTTCGCAAGGGTACAAGAGCAAATTTAGAGACTTGCTTGGGTTGACTAGACTTGAGATGGACCGTCTAGTTACCTCGAAAGGCGTGAGAATGTTGGACTTCATAGATCGATTCATCAACAGGGCCGACCCCACCGTTTCTCATGTTGCTAGGCGGAGGGCATTTGGTTTTTGCTTGTTACATGTGTATGTCTTCCAAGGGCATGTTAATGAAGACTTGAGAGGTGATCCCCGTCTTCTAGGCCTTTTTGAGCAAATGGAGATGCGCAGGAGCCCAGCTTGTTTATGCTTAGGAGAGATTCTTTTGGGCTTGGATAATAGGAAATCCAACTACGATCTGCCGTACTTGGGAAGTCCCGTCATTCTGCAGGTAAAAGACATATTTCTTCTTTTTCCTTTCTTTTTTTTTTCGTTCGTTTTTTTTTCGTCTTTTTTTTTCGTCTTTTTTTTTCGTCTTTTTTTTTTATGTCTAATACCCGCTTTTGGTAGGTTTGGCTTATGGAACGGCTCTGATTGATCGAGCCCCCAGTTCATGTTCTTTCTTATCATGCCCGCTCGATCGCGATGAGGACTAGGTTGTATATGGTGGACTTCACTCGGGTTTGTGATTACTGGAAGAACAAACTGAAGAGCGACGATGGTCCCTTGATTAGGTGGGTCGTACCGTGGCGGCACCTCAAATCCGTCACTAGAGTGTCTTCTTTGGATCCCACTAGGTCCGTGCGCATTCCTGGATTGGAGTTTATGGTGTGCATCTTCCCGGAGAGGCTGATGAGACAAGTTGGGCTAAAACAGACAATCCCAAAGCTTGATACTGTCCCGCAGACTGCTATGACGCTTACTACAGAGAGCCGAAGGGAGTGGGCCATCAAATGGGCTCAAAGAAACATGTGGTTCTTGGATTTCTCCGCCAATGCTTTATGGGTGTCGGATTCTTATCTGCGATGGAGAAAGGCTACTACTCTGGAAGAGCGCGAGAAATTGAGGAAGCGCGAACCTGTTGACTACAAGGTGCGCGAGGTAGAGAAAGAGAAGGAGAAGCATCTGAACGAGGGAGAAGAAGAAGCCGGGTTTCAAGTTGTTCATCCTTCGAAGAAACCAAAGGCTACTCCTGTCGCGGAAATGGTGATTGGCAAGAATGGAAAGTCTAGGCCTCGAGAAAGACCTTTGATGATTAGGTCTAAAGTGGCGCGAGAGCGTCCCGCTCGAGGTCGTGACAAGAAATATGAGAAGAATGACAAGGGCAAGGGGAAGATGGAGGAATAGCCCGAGTCTCTTTATTATTATTTGATTATTATTTTTATTATTGTTGTAATAAAAAGGTGGGATTTTTAGAATCCTAGCCTATTCTATTTTTATTATGTAGCGTACTATTATTATAAGAATGAATGAAATAAAAAGGTTAAATGGTTATGAAACCGTTTGTGATTTTCTATTTATTATTCTTATCGAATTTCAAATGTAATGCAAATGTCCTTCTATTTACATTTTAGATATAATGGGTTGAATCCTGTGAAGGATTGCCTACGTATTCACTTAAAGAAATGAAATCAAACCCTTGCGCGTAGTTCGAGTAAATGTAAAAGAATAATTGTTCTAAGCAAGAGCTTGTAATGAACTTAGAAAAGAAGCATGAGCTTTTCGCTTACTCGGAAGGTGCGAATTTAGTTTATTTGATGATACGAGGATGATAAATTTGCCAAAATACAAGAGCATAGTGACATTAGCTTATTTCAGCTTGGCCAGGGGCCGTTTATTTAGTGCCACAAGAGCGACACGTGGGGTTACGCGAGGCGCGTTTTTGTTCCTATTCTAGGCATAGTACCGTTTTAGTTGGTCAAGGTTTGTTGGTTTTGAAAACTCATTCCCGTCTAGGTCAGTGATTCTAACCGCACCCCCTGGGAGTATGGATTTGACTAGGAAGGGTCCGGCCCAATTAGGTTTAAATTTTCCCCGTGGGTCAACAGGTAAAAGAGCTCTAACCGATTTAAGCACTAAGTCTCCTTCTTTGATGTTTCTTGGCCTAACCCTTTTGTTGAAAGCTCGTTTGATACGTGCTTGATATGTTGGGACATTATGCAAGGCGCGTAGCCTACGTTCATCCAGGAGGATGAGTTCTTCATATCTATCCTTCTTCCAATCGGCTTCCGGGATTTGACTTTCGAGTAAAATGCGCAAGGATGGTATTTCTAGCTCGACTGGTTGTACAGCTTCCATGCCGTAGGTCAAATAGAAAGGAGTAGCCCCAGTGGGCGTCTTAACAGATGTACGATATCGCCACAAGGCGAAGGGTATCTTGCTTGGCCAATCTCTATAGTTGTCAATCATTTTCTTGAGAATCGTGACAACATTCTTGTTTGCCGCCTCTACCGCGCCGTTAGTCTGTGGTCTATAGGGCGAAGAGTGGTGATGCCTAATCTTTTACTTGGCTAGTAATTGCTCAGTCTCGGCTTGGAAATGTGATCCATTATCACTAATGATCTCATGTGGGCAACCGTATCGACAGATGATGTTGTTTTGTTTGAACTTTGCCACATTTTTAGCTGTGAGACCAGTGTAGGAAGCCGCTTCTACCCATTTGGTGAAATAGTCAATTGCTACTAGAATGAAACAGTGACCTCCTGTTTCGGCCGGGGTTATCTTCCCGATTATGTCAATTCCCCATGCAGAAAATGGCCAAGGAGATGTCATTGTATAGAGCAATGAAGGAGGTACATGTTGCACATTCCCGAAGATTTGGCAATTGTGGCAATGCCTTACGTATTTGATGCAATCGGATTCCATTGTGGTCCAATAATATCCCAAACGTGTGATTTTCTTTGCCATCATGGGCCCACTCATGTGAGGACCGCATTCTCCGTCGTGGACTTCTTCCATCACCTTTCGCGCCTGTGAATGATCAAGGCAACGTAAGATTACACCAAGAGGTGTTCTTTTGTATAATTCCCCTTGCATGAGAATGTATTGGGAAGCAAGTAGGCGTATAGCACGTTGTCCCCTCTTGTCCATATCCGGTGGATAAGTACCATTAAGCTTAAAATTCAGGATTGCTTGGAACCAGGGTTCCTGCGCGATTTCCTCTTCATCGGTGATTTGGTGGACATAAGCCGGCTCTGACCGTCGTTCGATACACAAAGGCATTTCCACCATGTGATATGGCATATTAATCAATGATGCAAGTTTCGCAAGAGCGTCTGCAAATTGATTTTCTTCCCGAGGTAGGTGTAGGTAGGTTACGTGATCAAAGAATTGAGCGACTTGGTCTATTCTAGCCTGATAAGGCGCGAGGCTTTCGCTTCGAATTTTCCAAGATCCTGTAACTTGGTTGATGATTAGTGATGAATCCCCATGTACTCGGAGGTTTGTAATGCCTAAGCTCACTGCCGCTTGTAGTCCAATGAGACAAGCTTCGTATTCTGCAGCGTTGTTTGTCACCTCGAAGTCAAGTTTGACAGCAATTGGTGTATGCTCGCCTTCAGGAGAAATGAGCAACACTCCTATTCCAAATCCTCTTAAGTTTGATGCTCCATCAAAGTAAAGGTCCCAAGAATCTACATCAGTTTGGAGTATATCCTCGTCAGGAAATGACCAAGTGTCTATCGTTTGTGCGTCATTGATGGGATTTTCTGCGAAGAACTCGGCGACGGCGCGACCTTTTATAACTTTCAGTGGCACGTATTTGAGGTCGAATTCTGAGAGCATCAGGGTCCATCTTGCCAAGCGTCCGTTGAGGACGGGTTTCTCGAAGAGGTATTTGACTGGATCCATTTTGGAGTATATTTTGACGGAGTAGCTAAACATGTAGTGGCGTAGCTTCTTCGTTGCCCACACAAGAGCGAGGCATGTCTTTTCGAGTTGTGAGTATTTGCACTCGTACTCCAAGAACTTCTTACTAAGGTAGTAGATAGCTCTTTCTTCACTTCCTACAGTTTGAGCTAGCATGGCACCCATGGCGGTTTCCTTTATTGTGAGATATAAACCAAGAGGTTGATCTCGTTGAGGTGGCATGAGCACTGGCGGTTTGGCCAATATCTCCTTGATTCGGTCGAACGCTTTTTGACAATCATCATCCCACATGGTGTGGTCCGTTTTCTTGAGCTTCTTGAAGGTAGGCTCGCAAATCATTGTAAGTTTCGATATGAATCGACTTATATACTACACTTTTCCCAGGAATCCCCTGACTTCTTTTTCTATTTGAGGTTGTGGCATCAGAGCTTTGATTTTGGAAGGATCTATTTCTATACCTCTTTGACTAACGACGTATCCCAGAAGTTTGCCGGATGTTACCCCAAATGTGCACTTTTGAGGGTTGAGCCTCATGTTGTACTTTCGTAGCCTCGTGAAGAACTTGCGAAGGTTCGCAATATGCCCTTCTCTTTCCTTGGATTTGACAATCATGTCATCTACGTATACCTCAACTTCTTTGTGCATCATGTCATGTAAGAGTGTAGTTGCAGTACGTTGATATGTAGCTCCGGCGTTGATCAATCCAAACGGCATGACCGTATAGCAATAGGTTCCCCATTGAGTGACAAAGGGGGTCTTATGCATATCTTCCATGGCCATTTTGATTTGATTATAACCCGCATACCCATCCATGAAGGATAGTAATGCGTGGTCTGCGGTATTGTCCACCAAGATGTCGATGTGAGGTAGAGGGAAGTCATCTTTTGGACTTGCTTTGTTCAAGTCCCTAAAATCAACACAAACACGGATTCTCCCATCCTTTTTGGGTACGGGTACTATGTTGGCTACCCAGTCAGAATACTCGGAAACTTTGATGAACCCGGCTTTGAATTGCTTGTCAACTTCTTCCTTAATCTTTAGAGCCCATTCTGTCCTCATTCGTTGAAGCTTCTGTTTCACAGGTTTGAAACCTGGCTTAATCGGAATCCTATGTTCGGCGATATCCCTGTCGATCCCTGGCATGTCTTTGTAGGACCAAGCGAAAACGTCTTTGAATTCATTTAGGAGGCCTATGAAATCGGACCTTTCGGTAGAGCTCAAGGTAGTCCCTATCCTAAGTTCTCGGGGTTCTAGTTCGGTTCCTACGTTGATGGGTTCGATGTCCTCTATTACTGGTCCCCCTTCCCCTTCCTGCAGTATTTCTTTGGCTATGTAGAGAGGTATTTCGATCGAGTCTGGGTCTTGGTCATCCTCAGTATCATCGTAAACAGAATTGCACTCAAGATAACACAAAGAGTAAGCAGAACCTGATTTATTCATATTAAAATTTGAGTAAAGTTGAAACAAAGAAGCCAACCGATCCATGGTCACATGGCGGCAAAGGGACAGTGGTTGGGGCATTTCCCGAACTACTGTGACTACTCGAGGCTAAGCTAGGAGAAACAAAGGGAGTGGGGATGACGACAGGAGGAGACTCTATAATGACTTCTCTAGACTCCGACTCTGACTCCGACTCCGACTCCGACTCGAACTCATCGTCTTCTGGTTCTCCTTTGAACATCTCTCCTTCTCCAGTGGTGAGCTTGAAGAATCTTCCTTGTTTATTGCTCCACTTGATTGATTTTCTCCATCCTTTCTGCTGTCTTGCGTTAGTTTCTGTGATTAGCGCGGTAGGGTTGAAGTGATCGTCTTGAAGTATCATGGTAATGATCTCATCCTGCGCGGCCCTAACAAACCGATCTTCTCCGAACAACAGGCTAACGGCTTGTTCGTCTAAGCAAGGTGCTTGACGGGTTTTGACGGTAGGAACCGTTTCTGGAGGGATAAAGTAGAAATCGTGAAAGATCTTGATTCCGGCTAGCTTCTTTTCGAGGTAATGCCAAGGCTCGGGAAATCCGTGAAAGAGTTCTAGACTTCCTTCTTGAACAAAGTACCCATTTAAAGTAGGGACATAGGGTCGCATTTGGACTCCTACGTGTTTGCGATTTTGGACCTGAGCCAGCATTTCGAGAACCTCTTCTTTAGTGGGTTTGTACCCTAGTCCAAGTGGTATCCTCTTTGAGTTGCCTTCCTTGTATGGTGCGAAGGTGTTTCTTCGAGTAGGGTTCAAAGGCACTCCAGGGAAGTATCCCTGGGTTTTAAGTATGTGGTTGACCACCAAGTTGGAGTATGGATCATAGTATAAGGGTGCCAACTCACTTTCTATGACACTTACACTTTGGAAGCCCCCAAGTTCATATACGGGATCTGCAAGGACTTGATTGTTCGACTGTTTTTCGATTATTGCCTTGATGGGTGACGAAGTGATCGTCACTACTTTGCCATTTAGTGGGATCTTGATCTTTTGATGAAGCGTGGATGTTACTGCTTTGGAAGCGTGAATCCATGGCCTTCCCAAAAGTATGTTGAAGGAAGCCTCGATGTCCACTATTTGGAAGTTAACCTTTCGTTCAATTGCCCTTGTGGCTATGGTTAGGTTAACAAGTCCTACCACCTTTCGTCGTGTACCATCATATGCACGCACACCTTGATTGGTAGGGGTCCAATCCGACTCTTTCATGCCTAGCTTGTATGCCGTTTTGAGGGGTATGACGTTGACCGCGGAGCCATCATCTACCAAGGTCATTGGCACGTTCTTCTTTTGAAATATGACAGTGATGTAAAGAGCTAAGTTGTGACTGGCGCCAAAAGGTGGCAAATCTTCGTCTGAGAAAGTAATAGGATTACTTAGCTTCGGTGATTCTTGGAAGACCAAGTTGACTACATATTCAGGAGTGGAGTTAGGTGCTACATTTAGTTTGGCCAAAGCTTGCAGCAAAGCTTGGCGATGTGGGAATGAGCTTGCTACTAATTGCCAGACTGAAAGATCAGTTTTTGTCTTTTGTAACTGCTTGAGCAAATGGTCAGTGGAGTCATCTTCATTGTCATTTGGTGTGACGACGTTGGTTGGACCATTTTGAATGGTGCTTTGATATGGACGACCCGAACGAGTTAGGTGATCCACATCTTGGTTTTCACCATTTTGGACTATTTCTTTGACTAGGGAGTTTTCAATGAGATACTTGTCCTCATCATCGTCGGCCCAAACCCCATTGATTGCAGTTAGTTCCCTCAGTCTCATGATATCATCTTCTAGTCGTATGATTTGGTCAACTAGTTTATCAACCACGGTGATTATTTCTTGCATAGTGGCATTTTGAGAGAAGATTAGTGGCACATGTTCTTTGGTCGTCGCGTTGGGATTATGTAAAGTTGTCACCACATTTTCTAATTCCCAAACTTGTCTATCCACGCTCCTTGCCCATGTGATGAAGTCGGAAATGGTAGGGGAGATAGTAGAGTAGAACCCTTCATTCTCGACTGCATGGATTTCATTTTCGATTGGAGAAATGAGGTGTGAGCAATCTAAGGTAGATTCATCACTTGTGATCACTAGAACTCCAAGAGGATTCTGGGTGTTGTTGGGTTTACCTCCCGGTGGTATTGGCAATCGACCATCTTCAATCATGTCTTGAAGCACGTTTTTCAACTTGTAGCATTTTTCTGTGTCGTGCCCCTTGCCTCTATGGTATTCACAGTACGAGTTCTCGTCCCAGAATTTGGATTTCCTTTCGGGTTCGGGAGTAGGTCCAATGGGTTGGAGTTTTCCTTGTTTCATTAACCTTTTTAGAGCGTTGGAGTAAGTGTCCCCAAGATTTGTGAATTTCCTTGGTGGGGTACTTTTCTTGGATGGCTCGAGAAGGTTAACTTCATCGGTCTTACTAGTAGAGCCGTATGAACGACTTGTTGAGCCTTGATATCCTCGACCTACCGTTTTAGACAAGAGCCCTTTACGGATGTCGTCTTCAATCCTTGTCCCTAGTACGGTTAAGTCCTTGAAACTTTTGATGTTTTGATATATCAAATGGTTTGCATAGATGGGTTTGAGATTATCCACGAACTTCTCCACAAGGGTAGCCTCATCCGGGCGTTCAACTAGTTGGGTACTAGTTTTCCTCCACCTACTTAGGAAGTCGGTGAATCCTTCTTTGTCATTTTGGGTAAGAACCTCTAGAGTGCGCATGTTAACTTGGATCTCGGCATTATCCGCATATTGTTTAGAAAACTCGATTGCGGCATCTTCCCAAGTAGCGACCTTCTTATGATCTAAGGAGTAGAACCATTGTTTCGGGATGGTGTCAAGAGATGAAGGAAAGATCCTTAAGAACATCTCGGGTTTGATGCCTTTGATAGACATGTAATCCTTGAAGGCACGGATGTGGTTCAAAGGGTTCTCATGCCCCTTGAATTTAGGGATATCCGTCATATTGAAGTTGGTTGGCAATTTGGAATTGACGGCCTCATACTTGCGATTGTTTTCCCTATAAATGTCATCCCCCTTAAGGTACATTAATTGCTCCTCTAAGTATTGAAGTCTTTTCTCAGCTACAGTCATCCCCATGAGAGGATTTTCATCCTTGGATTCATCATCAGAGTTACCTAATACTTCACTTTCATGAGGAGGCAACCTTCCCTCTACGGCATAGATACGACCCTCAATGAGCTCGAGGCGGTCATAGACTTGGTCTTGGGTGACTTGCATTTGGGCTAGCGCGGCTAGGATTCGATCATTACCATCTTGAAGTTGGTTGAGGTTTGTCTCGTTGGATTCGGGCATCTTGAAATCTGGATAAGAGATTGACGACGAATCAAAACACGATCGACCATTCTACCACACTTGCTAAAAGAAGAAATGTTTTGACTCGTGAAATGGGTGTGTGCCACTTGTGTTGAGTGAGCTTTGAAGAAAGACAAGGTTTTTGAAAATGTGTGTCCTAGCCAACTATAGTGTAGTCGTAGGAGTGGACTCGAAGTGAGGTTTTGAAATGGGCTTGTGGCCCGAATTTTGGCATGACAAACGGACAGAGTTTTGACCGGATTTTGCGCTAGTTGAAGGCCTATTTCGAAATTTTGATTAAGAAAAGGGTTTTGATTTTTTGAAAAATCGTCATGGTTTTGTTTAGAAATGGTGATCACGTAAGGTACAAACATTTATACAAGCATTATAACGGGATGCTGAGTGCATTTAAAAAGGTTTTGGTTTAAAGGGTGGGTTGCCATACCGAACCATCAAACCCAAAGTCTGTGGAGAGGCTCGTACCAAAAAAGAGTAAGGCCGATTCCTAGTCCATTTCCTCAAGTAGTGAAGGCCCTTGATACAAACAAGAGTAAGCATCATGGTATGGATGACGTCAATCGCTATTCATCCTTAGGCCCAAATAAGAATTAGGACCGTTTAGACGGGACGATTGGTCGAATGGGTTGGGTTGGGCCTAGGAAGGCCGAATAAAACGATCTAGGAAGACCGAGTTATGAAAACCGACAATTGTCTTGTACAAACTATTCCCTAGCCTTGTTCAAGTTTCACCCTTGCTACACGTAAGTGTATTATCCCCAAAGAGTCGCCAAACCGTGGACAGGCGGGGGCCACGGGGTGCTTGGGAGGAAAGAGAAACAAGCGTTTGCATTTTTGTACGAGTCGCCACCAATTTTTATGGGAAATTGGAACCGTTCGAATACCTCGTGTCATGTCAAGACACAAAGTAAAGACATGAACACTAAGCAATCGTTACCCTTAGCATTCTATGTCTAGAATGACTCTCGTGGATGGCAATGAACACGGATGTTCACAGAGATCTGGAGTAAGGGGTGAGGGTACGTATTAGGAAGCTTTTTTGATCGAACACCTAATCCCGCCCGCCTCGATAGCGGCCTCTACTAATGATTAGGGACATCGTCTATACTTGATATATCGTAGGTTATATGCATGCAATGCAACATCCAAGTCTTAATCCTAACATGTGAAGATTAGGCTAAGTCGGTTAACACGTAATTTAGCATACAATTAATGTCGAGGTAGGATTTAATGCTCAATTACATGGGAAGGCATACAAATGATACAAGAAATAAATACAATAAAAGAAAATTACAATAATGAAAATTACAATAATTACATTGGGTTTATTGATTTATGTCGAAAATACCTTTAAAACGGATAATTTGAGAAAAAGAAATAAACAAATAAATTAACGAACAAAACAGAAGGTGATAATACGATTAATAGTTAATTATACGTATGTTAATTAAACTAGGTCAAACAACAACGGAGTTAAGGGACAGAACTCAACCCGAAACAGGCGCAGCAGAGCTGCGTCTTTTGGAATAGGCGCAACAGTTGCTGCGTCTGTTCCTTGGCTCATTTCTGGCTGTGAAGCCGTAATTGCAAGCCGTTAATGCTAATTGATGGTTTTAAAGATCGATTAAATTATTTACTCGGATGAAAGTGATTAGCAGGTTATTTAACATATGAATGGGTCATGAAAGCAACAAAACATGGATGAGACGGAATTAAGATGGATTAATTACAGGAGTGAACAAAATTAACAAACTACCCAAATTGATTCAATTAGTTAAGTAAAATAGATTAATGACGAATATGCGATAAATACGACAAAAGACAGATGAAAACTATATCAAAGACGAATTCCAGAAACTCAATATTGATGAATTGAATCTCTACAACCCGGAATTGAATTTAATGACGAAAACCCGGAAATATTGGATTATTTGGGATTTAAGTCGGATTTAACAATGAATTATACGAACTAACGAATGATGAATTATATACATGTGAAATTATTATGCTATTATAGAATTAAAGAACAAACGAAACAAAATAAAAGGAAACGAATTACAGAGGACGAAGGAAGAAGAAAGGAAGCAGGAACTGCGGCAGCCTCACGAAGAGGCGCAGCAGGTACTGCGCTCCTTCGAAGAGGCGCAACGATTCTGCGTCCTTTCTCGATGATCATCTTCTGAAATCCGTAAAAAGAGGTTTTAAACATGGTTTTAGAAATCGGTTTTAATTGGTATTTTCGACGTAAACCTTACAATTGATGATTACAATAATTAAAATACAATAAATAAATGAGATATTATACACCCTCAGACTTACATGTTGACGAAACGAGAAGGACTAAGATATCGATTAGTGATGCTCGACGCGAATGCAAAGAAAGTGCCCTCGTAAGAGGAAAACGATTAGATTAATTAAGTTGATTAGTTGTGGAGTTGGTCAAATTGGTCGGTCATGCAAACGAGGCTGGTACTCAGAAGGATCCGAGCTTACGTGGTCGAATGTTCAAGCACGTAGACGCCAAAAAGTAAGAACAAAAGTCTAGAATGCAAAGGGAGAAGAGAAGGGCGGACACTCGCGTGAGAAATATGAGGAGCGAAGGCTCCTATTTATACTAATCACGTGAAGGAATTAGGGTTTCGGAGACTCTTTGGAAGTGAATCTCGAAAAGATATAAAAAAGATACGAGAAATATGCAGAAAAGGACCTGGGAAGAGGCGCAGCAGCCACTGCGTCTCTTGGAAGAGGCGCAGCAGCCACTGCGTCTCTTGGAAGAGGCGCAGCACCTGCTGCGTCTGTTCCCAAGTGGTTTCCTCCTGCGGAAGAAAGATTTCCGTGTTTAAGTTATGGTAGGACGGAAATAATTTGGTTTTCCTTAATATATTATGTGAATATTACGGGAAATTGTTTACCAAAGGATGAAAATTATGAAATATGGAATAGAAATATCCGGAACATTCCAGAACATTCTGACTCGGGATTTAACGGTTATCAGAAAATGAAGACGGTTTTAGGCCCGGACTCCAAATGTACTCTAACTACTGTCAAAACGACCGTATCGGCAGGTAGATGACAACTAAGAGGTAGACATTAATATTTGAGCGATCACTTGACGATAATCTTACGAATTGTCACAAATCGTTCCGCGTAGCAAACATGCGGCCCAATCATCACCGGGTGGTTTGCGGGAGGTGCAGAAATGAGGTATCTACAGAAACGAGCAGCCAATCCATGTTATCCTTTGGTAATGCCGAAACCGAACCCCAAGCAGTAGCAGCAACACCGACATCAGCACCCCCCAGGTTCAATCCCGCGAACTCGGAATCATAACCCGAGCCCAATTTGTGTTCACTCATCTCAGAAGCAAAACCCGAACCCGAAACCAAGGCGCACCTGCTGCTCCTCCATTCAACGTGCTCCCTCCTCCATTCACACCAACGGCAATAGCCTATCACCTCCATTATCAATCATTCTCGCTCCACCACGAGCAGCAGCCAACAACAAGCAGCTTCCATGGCTAAATTTCGACATCACTTTGCAGTTGCAATCTCCGACAACTAATCGAGCCACCACAGCTCTTGCCCAGAACCCGAAACCACAACACCAGAAGCATAGACTCAAGCCACCATGACGCAAACCGAGCTCCTCGTAGCCGCCATATTAACCACCCGTGACCTCCGCCGTTCTTGCCGGGTGTTTTCGCTCCTTCTGTTCGCTCTTGCTGATTGAGGATTGGATTAATTTGGTTTGTAATTAACTAGAATGCCCCTCTACTTTGTTCTCCTTATCGATTTTCAGTGGAAACCATGAATTAGTGTTGCT
The DNA here is from genome assembly GCF_048544455.1 of Silene latifolia. NCBI lineage: Eukaryota > Viridiplantae > Streptophyta > Magnoliopsida > Caryophyllales > Caryophyllaceae > Silene > Silene latifolia. The sequence continues at coordinate 141,631,571 of NC_133528.1, read as the reverse complement.
AGCATCAAAGGGAATCAGCTCAAAATCATGACCTATGGCATCAAATTTAGAACCCATAAATCTCTCAGGCTCAAATGAATAAGGGGTTTCCCACAAATTGGATTGTGAATTAGTTCTGTCATTACCCATTCCATGATGCAACCTTAAATGAGCCACAAAAAATAAGGTTGCACCACCGTTCTTCGTCGCCACAAACTCGCACAACCAAACCGTGACCACCATGGCTCCGTATTTCAACCGTCACCACCAGTTCAGGCGAACCCATATACGCAACCACCATCAAACAACCCAACCCATGATTCAAATGTGGTACCGAAACCCAATACCGATTGACAACCTCAATCTCGTCCACCAAGGGCGATTTAATTAACCTGATCAATGAACACAAATCTTTCAACGAAGACGCGGAAGGGCGATTTAATTGACAACGAAGGCAATTTAATTGTTTTTCAGGGGCGATTTGGAATGGATTCAATAATCATTGTAGTTTTGTTTTGTATTTATGAGGAAGTGGTAGAGTTGTACTCTCTCCCTTCAACTCCAAATGGTAGTTATCTTTTTTGTATACTATTCACAAAGAAGAAGAATCTTCTCATTTTCTCCCAATATATAAGATAAAATATATTCATATGGATCTTGTTTTATTCGTCTTTAGGAGTACATTTAAACTATCAAAATTTTATAATTTTTACAAATGTGTAACTAAAGATATTTACAAAGTAAAACTCGCGTTGACAAACGTGAAAAAGTGATAAGTACCATTTGGAGTTGAATGGAGGGAGTATTTAGTTTATTAGTTTATGAAGGAAATAAGAGGGAAAGGTAATGATATGAGGGGAAAGGCAAGGAACTTAACGCCGTTATAACAGAAACATAAATAAGGGTAGATGGTGCACTAAACTGAAAGTTCAGGGGCATCATGTGCACATTCATAAAGGCAGGGGTACCACGTGAATTAAGCCAAACCTCAGGGGCACCACGTGAATTATCCCTTTTTTAAAATAATTTCTTTTTATAATTTTTTTTCTTCTAAATTACTCCCTCAAAATGTACTTTTATTGCTTCAAAACTTCAATTTAGGTCACTTATTTTGTCTGTTTTTGAACTTATTAATCATTGTTATACCATTCAAAGTATAAATTGGCTAAGTCACAGACGAATAAGTTCATAAAACAAGACGAAATAAGTGACTTAAAGTTTGAAGCAATGTATGATCAAAGTACAATTAAAGGAGTAAATTTAAAAAAAATTATAAAAAGAAGAGTAAATTATCAATTACACCCACGTCAAATGCACATTTTTACATTTACTCCCACGTCAAATTTTTTTATTAAATTACACCCAAGTTAATAGCTCAGGTTATAAATTGCACCCAACCCCATTTTCCGGCGAAAAAAATTATGAAATGACAATTTTGCCACCCGAGTCTATTAGTCTGATTTTGTGTGACTTTTGAGTTACTTCCCTTATTTCATCTTCTCAACCTAATTTTCCCTCAATTTTCCCCAAATATTTGCCTCAAATATCTGTCATAATCAAGCAATTGAAGAAGATGAAGAACGAATTGAAAACCTAATTGAACAATTCACTAGAGTTCCCTGATGTACCACTTCTGTTACCTCACATGTCATCCCAGAAATGTACGATATGCGGGTTCAATGTCCCATGTGGCACTATTTTGCTGACTAATGTATGGGTTGTTACTGCCCTTTGGGTTTGGTAGAAGGAGTTGTCCTGGAGCCAGCTTGGGAACCCGAATGGCCGGGTTGGCTTTAGGGTCACTGATTCAGTGCTTTGACTGGAAAAGGGTAAGTGAAAAAGAAGTGGATATGACATAAGGAAAAGGGCTTAACATGCCTAAAGCACAGCCTCTGGAGGCGATGTGTAAGGCGCGGTCAAACACCAGCAAAATCCTTCAATTTGCTTGACCCAAGTTATTGTATATAATTTAGAAATTGACTTCAAATTAATTTAATTGAACACAATTAACCAAAATAAAACAATGTGGAATGACTTATCTTGAGATGATGAACACAATGAAGGGAAATAAAATCAGGCAAGAGAGAAGAGAAGGATGAAGAGGCAATGAAGGAGGAGGAAACACTATCAGCTAATAAAGGAATGAAGGAGGGCAAAGTCGTCCAAAAATTAATATTTTACCCAGAAAATTAGAAAATTGACGGAAATTTGGCCTGAATCCGATATTGGGTGCAATTTCTAACCTGAGCTATTAATTTGGGTGTAATTTAATAAAAAAAATTTAACGTGGGAGTAAATGTAAAAATGTGCATTTGACGTGGGTGTAATTGATAATTTACTCTAAAAAGAAGGTAATTTAAACCAACTAGTATATAAAAAAAAGTACTCCGTAATTATTAATTGACTCTTAATATAATTAAGATGGTCTGATAAAATATCTAACAAGTGGAGTTCCATAACTTCCATTCATACTAAAATGATATTATAACTGCAGCGCGTCTTGCTTCAGATGGCTGTTTTAGACGGGAAAAAGGCAACATTTTCTGGTTACATTCTCTTAAAAAATGGCAACATTTTGTCGGTCTTATTTCAGACGGGAAAAAGGCCCGTCTGAAATAAGAATTTGTGTTATAAATGTCGTCGTATTCCATTTCATACACACTGTATGGCATTAAGGAACCCCAACTACTGGATGAGATCCTCAAATCTGACTCAATTGCTTATGAATTACTCCCCTAAATCTTGAAAATTAACTCATTTTAAAGTCTAAAAGCTCCATCAGTCCATCACATATCCTAATCCTCTGTTACAGTTGCATAAGACGGCTTTACACTAAGACAGCGTAAAACCATCCAAAACAAAACTCTTATTTTTTTTTTTTTTTTGTCAGAGTGAAAAAGATCGCTTTCTTAGGCTATAGACATACCTATAGCATGAGCGATCCTAATTATATTACATTGAACAGTAGCTAAGAGAAAAATAAACCATAAATCTAATAAAACTAAAACCCTCTCATGACAAAAGAGAGGCCTAGTGACAAGCCGGTAAGATGATGTAGAAAAGTCACGAGCCGCTTCGTCCACAACATCAGCAATACTAACAACTTCCATAAGCCAACGAGACGAGCCAGGTGCACTTATGCCATAAGAGCGTAGAAAGAAAGGAGGAAGAACGAGCTGAACAAGCTTGTCTTCAGTGGAGAAGAATCTCCTACACCGTGGCGATCGGTCCCAACAGTCCAAAGACCAACAACTCAAGAAAGGAAGTAAAGTGATAAGAAAGGCAAGAAAGCTCCCCCTGACCAACCGTCCATCAATTACTACCAACGACACTTTTGACAGACCATTATTCCATATAGCATAACTAATCCTAAAAGAGAGCCTCCCATAAAGGGAGGTTATTTGGAGAAACACGACCAAAATAAAGCAAAACGGCGACATTAGAAATATTAAAGACCACCCCATCCAAACCACCCAACACCAAAGACCAACCCATACCCACACAATCCAACCGACACAACCACACAAAAACACACAATAACCAGCTAGTGTCCAAGAAGACCGGGATAAGTGTTGGGTTCCTTATGGTTGATGATGACATGCCCATTTGATTTGTGTTATCTTAGTTTACCTTTTCAGGATTATTGATGTAATCAAGCATGGATTAAGAAGTGTTGAAGTTGTTAATCATCCCTTTGTATTGAGTCTTAGTGTTATCTAATATACAAGCAAGAAAGTAGAGTATCATAGAGTAATAGAAACAGTCAAGTCGACTGTTGCTTTCATTAGTAAACAGCTGCTTGGATTGTTGCCACAATTCGTAAAACTTGAAGTCCTTTTTATCTTTCAAAAAGCTTTCACGTGACTCTTATTTTTCAAAGATAAAATTCAGATTTTATTAGGAGTTGACCTTCAATAAAGAGTGGTTTGAATTATTATTATTATTTTCAAAATGTTTCCTCTTTATGCAAATTCAACCCTTTGGTTCTTTAAGAAAACAAAAAATGCTTTTTGCCATATTTGTGTTAACTTGTCATCATGTGACTTGTCTTTTCTCTCTTTGTTTTCTGAATTTGCATGAGCTTTTAAGGATATCTTTCAAACACTCTTTCTCTATTCTTGCCTTTGCAAAAGAGCCCTCTTTGGTGCAAGTTTTGGGTGGTTGCAAATGTCCTTCACATGTGTGGTCTTTGACCCTTCAAAACCCTAGCAACCCCTTCACTCACCTCCTCTATATAAGACGTGCCATCCTCCTCATAAAAGCTAAGACTTCTTTCTGAAATTAATTTCAAGTTTGCAAAATTGTTTTTCAAAGCTTTAAACCGTGTGTCCTTTGCAAAACCTTTAAAGAGTCTTCAAGTTGTTACAGTCGTGGCTACTGTTACTTTATAATACTAAACTCTCTTGCTTAAGAATTGTTGATCTTGTAAAAGTTGTCCATCTCTATTCTTTGCTAAGAATATGTTAGTGGAAACTTGATCCTATAACATTCTAAGTGTGTTAGTAGAGTTTAGGACGGAGTAATCTTTAACTCTTGGCAACCGGAGTAGGTTGCGAGTTAGCTTGTCATAAGAACGGAGTAGTTCTTGTACTAGCTTTACAACCGAAGTAGGTTGGTGTCTTTTATTGTAAGGGTCTTTTAGTTGTCGGAGTAGATCACTAAAAGAAAGCAATAAAAAGGTAGATTGGACGTAGGCACTTGAGTTTCTTGCCGAACCAATTCAAAAATCTCGTGTTCATTTGTTTTACCTTATTTCCGCTGCAATTTACTTTGTTTGTTTGTTTTGCTTTGCTAAACCTTCAAGTAATGTGATTCATCATCTTCACACATTTGGTCTGCAATCGTATTCCACAAACCGAGACAAATAGCTACGAAATCGAAACGATTGTTACTTTCATACTTCAGCAAACATTCATCGTGATACTTGTCTAGTCTTTCAATATTATTCAAAGTATCTTCTCATCTCTTTTGTCCTCGTAACTCACTTTAATTCAATAAAGTCGAAGTTATAATTTTTAAATAGTACCTAATTCACCCCCTCCCCCTCTTAGGTACTTGAATCCATAAACTCAACAATAAGCACTCCGTAACAAAGACAAAACAAACCAACAAAACCTCCAACTCCACCCTCAACCAAAGGACGGACCGAGCCACCATCAAAAACCCAGACAGACCGACAGTGCCAAAAGGTGGCCAACTAGACAGACCCAACAACACCAAACAAACCAACAAAGGACACCCATTTCACCAAGCGAATCCTCCCAGGACCACTGCCTTGCATGCAAAAGCCAACCTACCCTGACACAAGACACACACGGGACAAAGGACCGAAAGATGGGGGAAATGGGGGGATCACCAATCGGTCCTAAACTGACCCGAAGAGCAAAGGTCAAAGACACAAAAAAAAGGCTAAAGACCGATAGATGGGGGAAATGGGGGGATCACCTATCGGTCCCTACCCGACCCGAAGAGCTATGCTCATGGACACCACCAGCACAACACAGACCAAACACATAGAAGTCGGAAAAACCGACATAAACTTGAGACAAAAGGGGAACGCCCCTGGATTGCATGCAAGGTCATTTGTGACAGGACGAGGAATCGAAGGGACAGGAACCCAAGATTGCGACAACAAACACCGAACAAACCGAAAAACAGATGGAGACCGACCAGAAAAGATCACCTTAGAGACTAACGATGACACAGGGCTCGACGACAACGACGACAGAAAACAAAGACCAACGAACTGGAAGAAGGAGGGAGGCCGGAAAAGCACGCTGATCGGAGCAACGAGTCGGAAAAAAACAGATCCCAAGAAAATGGACAGAAATTGATTAAAAGTGTGTTAATTTATACGGAAGTGAGGGTCGCCGGAGATGGGCTAAGAAAGCCGCATCTCCGACGAAAGGATTGAAGGAGAGGAAGAGTAGATGGGTGGGTGGCGGCTGAAGTGGAGCAAAGTTTATGTTTTTTTGGGGAGGATTTTCAGAGAGAAAATTTAGAGAGAGGAGTTAGAGAGAAGAGTTATGGTCCAACAATTTCGCACGGTAAAAGTAATTGGTAAAGGAACATGTTGTACTAGATAAATTTATCTAAAACCATTATTAATTAACCGCGTAATATACCGAAAATGTCTTAGTCTAATGGTTAAGATTGAGGTACGGTGAACAATAGATCCCAGGTTCGAATCCCCATCCCCTCTATTGTAATGCGACTAAGTGCGCGCCCCGTTTGAAAAAAAAAAAAAAATTAACCGCGTAATATAATTTATTGATTTCTAATCAAAATCACAAGTATCGACAAACTAATAACGAAAACGTGTATAAATATGAATCATAGGTTAAAAAGTTTATGCAGCTCATCTACAGTAGGCAACTCCTTAAACAACCTATCAAATGACAAATCCCTACTCAAAAACTTTAAACTCCCACCGCCACCACCACCACCACCGCCAACACCACCACCGCCGCCACCATCCGAAACACGTTGACTCAGATCTCTCTTCTTCACCTTTATTGCCAATGAAGATGAAGAATAATTACGCGTTGGCGATTCGGGAATAGTAGAATCCTTGCCAGTTAGGTTTTGAACTACAGACTTGAAGCTTGTTGCATCAGTTTCTACGTACTGTGTTTTTATATGCACAACTTTTATTGGTTGATTTTCTCTTCTTGTATTAATATTAATTGTTGGTCTTCTAGACATCTTGTATTTTAAGTAATTTTATACTATTATTTTATGTATTTATGTATATGCTAGATAAAACAAGTACTATAATCTTTGATTTTTTTTCTGAAAGCGGAAATATTTTATTATAGTTTATGTTTTTGATAGTATTTTAATGTTGTGTGCTTCTTTTTATAGGAAAAAATTGTATGGTATGATTGGTTTAAGTGGTTGGATTTAAGTAATAAAATGGACATTTTAGTCAAGCAGTCTATTGAGACTAAATAATTAAAACAATTGGTCTCCCTTGTGACGGGTTACTATTTGTGGAGGATATTTTGTGGAATCCATTTTTGAAATAATGGTCAAAAATAAAATATTTGTCGTTTTGGGTCGGTTTTGAAAATATTTGTCAAAATGGTGTCCACGTAGGCTCGGGATTTCTAGACCCAAAACACGCCACTACTAATGGCGTGTTTTGTGAAGGAAACACGCCATTAGTAGTGGCGTGTCTTTACAATAATTTTTTTCCGCAACTGACTAAACTTAAAAAAAAAAAAAAAAAAAAAAAAAAAAAAAAAAAAAATTACAAAGACACGCCATTAGGGGTGGCGTGTTTCCCCTCCGAAACCCGCCATTCCCAATGGCGTGTTTGTTTTAGTCCATTTTTTAGTGAAGTTTCTTTCCGTACTCATTATAAACACGCCATTGGTAGTGGCGTGTTTTAGGTCCAGAAATCCCGAGCCTACGTGGACACCATTTTGACAAATATTTTCAAAACCGACCCAAAACGACAAATATTTTATTTTTGACCATTATTTCAAAAATGGACTCTATTTTGTGAGATAAAATGGTAACAAAATGGGTTAGTGGAGAAAGGGGACCACATAAATAGTGTTGCAGAGAGAGAAAAAGTGGGTACTTTGTGAGGTAAAATGGTTTCCATCACTGAAGAGTGATGAATATGTGCCGTCACAAACAAGAATTTGTGTAATTAAAATTCAAGGAAAATCTCTTTAGGTTTTAAAAATGTCGTCATTTATTTTACAAAGTATATACACACAAATATTCTTTTTTTTTTTTTTGATGACGAGGGGGTTGAATCCCCCGGGCCCATGCATTCTCGCACCACCACATGGACCATGTAAGCCACCCCTTTCGGGGGCTGCAGTGGCCAAGTGACCATTGCCCCATCTGGTAGTCGAACCCGAGACCTCTCAACTCCTGCATTTCTGCAAGCTTCAAGGTTTAACCCGGCTATCACTGTACTAACACCACTTGGTTAAACACAAATATTCACTTAAGACCGTCTTATACTGTATATTGTAAGGCATATCAAGTTAGTTAGGTTTTACTAAGGTGTGTCCTAGTCCAAGGGTATTCATTAATAATCTAATGCGAAAGAACCTAATGCGAAAGAATTCACAAGATTATCACATGAAAATATGAAATATTCAAGTATAATATTCAAGTATAAGCTCATTTTCTACCATCATTAGCTTAGTGAGAATATATTGTGAATCTGACCATATTAGTTTAGAATATTAGATAAATAATGTGTGATTTTAGGGTACACGTTAGAAAAATCGTATTTGTATAACGTCTTAAAAGAGATTAATGGATGACTAAATACATTAGAGCATTATTCTTTTGATTTTCGTCCAAAAGTTAAGGAGAGTAGGATTGTAGAAACTAGGGAAGTCTCTTCTCATGCACGTATGGGATAATTGGTCAAGAATTCATGATGTATTCTAACCTTACGTATGTGATTCAAGGGTTTTGCTCGTGTCTTTGATATTGAAACTTGGAAAAAGTTAATATGTGGAACAATTTGTCTTATCCAGAAGTATAGCTAGTTGGATGACTAATTCCATCCTAAGATTTTATTCAAAATGTTTTAAATTTTTTTAATTCTTTTTAACACTTCTAGTTAATTATTAATGTATTAATTTATACTCCTAAACTAATCAATTATTTATGGCGTTTTAAGTTCTATCCAATGAATAGTTTACACTTACTTTATTTTGTGAGGAGAAATTAATACAAAGTATAAACTAGTGACGGAGACAAATTAAGGGTGTATCAAATACTCCGTAATAACAAAGAGTAAAATGTGGTGAGAGAGAGAGTGAAAACCAAAAAAATTAAACCCACAAATTTCCACTTTAATTAATTCTTTCCTTATCCCTTTGCCAGATGGCACTAAATCCACCATCCCACCAACTCCCTGAGCCACCACCTCATCCGTCTCCTCCACCCCTTGGTCCCATCCTTGGCACTCCAGCCACCACGAGTCAACCTATTGCGCACAAACGTCACTCCCGGTCACCCAACCCAACCCCGCCTCCACCAACTTCCTTTTCCCCTAAAACCTCCCCCACCTCACCTCTGCCACCTACCGCTCCGCCTTAACCAACTCTATCCTTGACCCAGAAACCTCCGACCAACTCAAGAACTCGGGCCCAACTTCTAATTCCACTCCCCCACCTTTTTCCCCAATTTCGACTGAACCCAGAGTCATTCTACCTTCGGCGGTCCAAAACTCAATTAAAACCACCTGGGAAAGTACACTCATCATTAAGCTCACCGGCAAATCTATCGACTCCGGCAATCTTGCGTCCTCCCTCCGCTCCCTCTGGAAATGCCGCGACCCGGTTCATTTGATCGGTTTGGGAAAAGGCTTCTACTCGTGTAAAATCAAGCATGCATCAGATTTACACAATATCAACAACAATGGACCATGGTTCATCTTGGGTCACTATCTGCACATTCAACCATGGAGTCCTAATTTTCAACCATCTACTGCTATCATTAATTTTGTTCCGACTTGGTTGATCCTTCCGGAATTGCCGATTGAATACCACCGGCCTGATATACTCCGCGCTATTGGTAATTCGCTTGGCCGCTTCATCAAGTTCGACTTTAATGGATTAACAAATAATAATGCGAGGTTTGCTGTAACACCCCGTATTTTATAATAATATTTTATTATAAAAGTATTTTATTAAATTGATTATTTCGGAATTTTATAATGTATTTTGGAAATATTTATATTTATCGTCTTCGTTCTCTATTTTATTATTTCTCATTTTAATCTACTTTTGGAAGGGTTAAAATGTCCGGGCATGATTTGACTATTTTAATTTAATAGTTACTTTTCTTATTTAAGCTCTCAATTCGTTCTAATAATATCCAATTAGTTTTGTAATCAGATAATCCATTGTATAAGCTAATGGACCCAAAGCCCATTAGTTAATCCCTTATAAATAGAATTAAACTAGCAAGCAACTAGGTCAATCCTCCTTCTTTCTCAGTGAAACCTAACCTAGCAGGCAAGCTGCTCTCCTTTGTTTTCTCCAGTAAAGTGCCGCACGGCAGCTTCCTCTATTTCTCTCTTTTGTTCTTCTTTTCTTCCTTTGACTCCATTGTTGAATATCTTTTCTTCCTCCAAACTTATTGATAAATGATATTTTCATAATCCTTGCTCATATCTTTACAACATATTTATCTCCAAATGATTTTATGGGGATTATTTGTATGGACCTTTATACCTACGTTTTGGGTCTCTTATTTTTAATGGGTAAAGAAGAAGAAGAGTCTTTTATGGTGCTTTCATGGATTTGGTTCGGGTATTCTTTATAGTCGATTTCGGGATGTTTGACACGTGTTGGAGACAAGGATTTGATGGTGGTGTCTTTCATGGAGTTTTCATTATTAATTTGCATCATTAATTGCTAAAAAGGTAACTAGGTGTTTCTCTTTTAATTGTGTTTATGCCAATTGATGTAATTGATATGATTTAATGATTGTTTTGCATGATTGGTACATGTTTGATTATTTGTTGTCATGATTAAATATGTTTCGCATGTTTGTATATGTTTTTGTGCATTAATTATGTATCATATGTTGCTTACCCATTAAATTATGGGTGTCATGAGCGTAATTAGGGTTTACGAATAAACTCTAGTGGCGGCATGATAGGTGGCCAAGGGTTCTTTCCAAAGTTATAGCTAAAGCTAGTATAACATTGATGATGATTCAAGCGTTATAGCTTAAGTTAATACAACTTTGGGTAGCTACTCTAGTTATGGCTGGACCTACTATAACATTGAGGTGCGAGTCAAGGTTATAGCTGTAACTAATGTAACCCTGAGATTTATGGCTCAAGGTTATGGTTAATGCTAGTATAACTTTGAGGTTCGTATCAAGGTTATAGTTGAGGTAAGTATAACTTCAAGTTATACGTACTCTAGTTATAGTAGAGGTTACTATAACCTCGCATCCGGAGTTTATGTTATGGTTAGGATTACTATAACATTGAATGGTTAATGTTAAAGTTATAGCTGAGGTTACTATAACATTGAATGGTTGATACTTGTTTCACATGTTATGTGGTGTTCAGTTTCATTATATAACGTTATGTTTGCATATATCGTTTGTTACTCTTGTTTATATAATTGTAGGATAGTCAGTTATATTATCCTATAATTTGATAGTGATGTTATTCATATGTATGTATGGTCAGTTATACTGTGCATTGTTTGTGGGCTGGTTGTATAGATGACGTGAGGTATCAGTTATATACCGAACGGAATGAACTAATGCAACCCTTCGGGGTCTGGTGTATGGTCTATGGTCGGAGGGGTAATGGAGGCAGTTGTTATACGCTCTATTCCCCGAGTGTCGTTCGGTGTACAGTTATTGCACCGAGAGTCTGGCCAGGTCTTAGACATATAGGCAGTGGTTATACGCTATACATAGTACTTTGGATGCAGTTGTTATACGGTCCACACCGAGGGAGGCAGTTGTTATACGCTCTAGTAGGTTGTTGGTTTGGTCACATATTGCGTGGTCAGAGTGGTTCTATGATGTGCATGATGTCATAATGTGGTTTGTGTTATGCGTCGTCACATGTTATCGGATTTGGAGTAAACATTTCGAATAATTATCTTTTTATGCCATTATTTTGGTAGTGAGTTGTTGTCAAGTTTTTCATGAGTATAGATGGTCTCGCATGTTTACTAGTTTTGCATTTCAATTGTTAATAATTGTTAGTTATATTCAATTGTTGTAAACATGACTGGGAGAGCATCTAGTTACTCCCGACTGATTGTCGACCCCCCTTTCAGGTTGTTCAGTTCGTTGCTGTTTGGTTGATACTTGCTTGGGGAATGTGCGAAGCGAGCTTAATAATAAATTAGGACCTTACTTTATGTTTTAAGAACCTTGAATAATGTATTAGTTTGGTTTTGGATTAGTAGCGAACCGGGTTGGTCAGGTGTTTCCGCCACCTTGACCCCTTTTATCAGTATCGTACTCTGATATTCATTTTATATAAGTTTTTCCTTTGTTTTATAATCCGGGTTGTTATAGTTGGTATCAGAGCGAACACGCTCCCAACTCTCGCGTAGTTAATGACTAAAATAAATTGACTTAGTAAATGAGTGAGAGTAAATGGGGAAGAAACAATTAAGGACTTGTTTGTTTATGCCTTAATGTTTCATATCTTTATTAATTGTATTACATTTATTGTTCATATACTTACTCGTTTATGCCTTAAATGTTTTGCATCGTTATTAATTGTGTTACATGTGTTGTTTATGCACTTGTTTGTTTATGAAATAATGTTATGCATCGTTATTAAATGTATTACATGTCTTGTTCATGTGTTTGTTTGGTTATGTCTTAATGTTTATCATTATTAATTGTATTAAATGTATAGTTTATGTATTGTGTTGTTTATGACTTGATGTTTTGTTTCGTCATTAATTATATAAAATGTGTTTTTCATGTATGACTTTTTCGAGCATGCTTTGTTGTATTAAAGACGGTCGATTTTGAAAATGTTTTCTTACATGTTAGTTATCGTGCATGTGGGTACATGTTTGTCAGACCTTTTAATCCTTGGTAACCCGAGCTTTACTCTTATCGTACTTTCATCCTTTTGGATCATTTGGTGTTGTTGTCCCTGTTTGAGGTGATTTGGAGGTTGATCCCTTTATGGCTTCTTGAGGGAAACAAGTTAGGATTGTTGGCAGGTTGGGATGTTGGAGTATGAGTGGAAAGAGTGTTTATTATTATGAGTTTGGTATCGAAGAAGTTTACTTTGGTATTAGAGGTTTTTGAGAGGAAGTTTCCTTTGGGATTAGAGTTTGTTGAGATGAAGTTTACTTTGGGAATATTGGTTGTTACGATAGAGTCTGCTTTGAGAAGAGTGGTTGTTAAAATGATGTTTATTTTGGGATTAAATGTTCTTAAGTCCTTTGAGATACTTTAGGAAATCCTTATTGATGATTGGGGGTGATGATATATGGCATAAGATGTATGATTGTGGTTTTATAGTTTCTTTGGAAGTGAGAGACATGAAAAGTGGATTTATCTTATGGTATTATTTGGGAATGTTGAGACTTATGTTCTTTACACTGAGAATTATTGAACTTTGTCTTGTGTTAAGGGAAGAGTTATGTGAGTTATTTATGGATCGAAAAAAAAAATGCTTGAAATGAATTGAATGTTATCGTGGAGTTAGGATTGAGCAAGTTGAGAATTTAGGAGACTTTGCTCGTCTTTAATTGGAATACTATATTTGAGGAGTGAGATTCATTAATGGCTATGAGTGAGTTATAAAAGATTTTATGATTTATCCGTTGGGGAGTTATTTATAGATCATACGTTTTGAAGGATTGTTTGAGAGAGACAAACAGTAATTTATGGAATTGTGAGATGTTAATGTTAAAAGTGTTCTAGCGTTGACTTAGTGAACGACCATGTTGACGATGATTATAATGGATTGTGATGTTCGTCTTTTGGGGGTATAGAGATTGTTGTGGATTGATTCATCAAGTGTGGTTAGATGGAGTTATTGAGAGTGGAAGGACTGAAAGTTGATGGTTGTGAGAGTTTATGATCTTGAGAGTTGACAATCTGAGGAATATAGTGTTTGTAAAGGGACAAATATATAGAGATTTGTTGGTTCTGAGGTATTATGGAGATATGACAAAAGGATGTTACGAGACGTTTTACCTTAAGTGATGATTGTACGATGATTGTAAGACCCTGGTTATCAGCTTTATTTATTTTATCTTAAGGTATCGTCTTCGCGTAGATAAACCGTTTTTGAGTCGCCTATTCTCATCCTTGCACGTGTTAACCATACCTCTTCTATTTAAGCCTTCAGACCAAAGGTTTCTTCTATCTTTGTCCTCTATCTGTCTCATATATCGTTGTTCTCTATGGGTTCTTTATTTCAGCTCCAATTTCTTCTTCTTTGAACTTTTGTAATTACATACCCTTTTTCATTGAGTTCTCATTGAACTTTTACTTCCCAAACAATGTGATGTTTTGTCTCGTTTCATTGCACGGAAATGTTTTGTTTTGGTTTGCAAGTTATTTATTCTTTTATGGTATCTTGAAAATGTTTGAAATCTCTTTAGAGCTACTTGTGATCATCTCCTAGTGGAAAGTTGGATCTTTTGGCGAGCGATGTTAGATACCTTGAGTTTGATGTTTGGTTATTTGAGGATGAGAACATAGTATCATGGTTGGATGCGAGTACGAATTGGGATAACATATAGAGTTTTGGAGAAGGAGTATTTAAGGTCTTATGTTGAGCTTTGAAAGTTTGAGGATATATAGATGTTTGCTTGTTCTATCCGGGGTTAAAAGTATTCATTTAAGAGTATGCGTGTTACTTGAAGGACATAGATTCATACAGTCTCATGGTGGATTTGGGATGTAAATATAATGTTCATGGATAATAAACTGAGATTAGAAATTGAGGTTATAAGTTGGGTGATTATATGAGCACAAGTGATGAGAGTTGTATGTTGTTGTTCTTATTATTATGCTTTGATGGAAATGCGTTATTGATGGCAAGTATGTTGTGGTACAATAGATACTAGCTTAACAAAAGGTTTTTGGTTCTTTGGGTGCTTAGGAACGTTGTGATCATAAGTGTTCAAGGGAAAGTTTGGGTCTTGAGAGTGCGTCTGGTGACGTTACCATGAGTTTGAGGTTTGAGATTGATGACTTTGGGTACTAGATATATGTAGAGAATCATCGAGATTTGTTGAAGCCTTTTTGAGCTTAAGAGTGTTGTATGATAGTAAGCACTGCTCGCTTTAAGGATATTAGTGTAGGCTGGAGTAATTATAATGGCACTCCAGAATAGAAGAGTTTTCTCATTCGAAAGATACTTTTGGTGTAGAGATTATCTGTTTGGGGTTTTGGTTAATGTCAGATCTTGTGGTGAATGGTAAACTAGAATTGAAGTGTTTGTTAAAGGTTGTGTGGATTTGGAGTAATGGTAACGAGTTGACAATTTGGAGAGGTCATATATGTATTGAATGATGGTTAGTGATGGTAGTTGGATGAGTGTTTGAATTATGAGGACTAGATGCTGGCTTATTGATCTTTATGGACTTCGATGGTATGAGTTTGATGTAACCTTTTGGATTGTAAAGTGAATGGAGATGATAATAACTTTGAGGATTTGTGATACTTTCTTTGGTTTGAGCTGGGATAAGGATCAGAGTGCGCAGCGGTTAGGATTCCGAGATGACCTTTGTTGATGATCACTTGTAATTCTTACCTTCTTTTGATCTTGTCTTTGAAATTCAAGTTTCGAGGACGAAACTTCTTTTTAGGGGGTTGGATTGTAACACCCCGTATTTTATAATAATATTTTATTATAAAAGTATTTTATTAAATTGATTATTTCGGAATTTTATAATGTATTTTGGAAATATTTATATTTATCGTCTTCGTTCTCTATTTTATTATTTCTCATTTTAATCTACTTTTGGAAGGGTTAAAATGTCCGGGCATGATTTGACTATTTTAATTTAATAGTTACTTTTCTTATTTAAGCTCTCAATTCGTTCTAATAATATCCAATTAGTTTTGTAATCAGATAATCCATTGTATAAGCTAATGGACCCAAAGCCCATTAGTTAATCCCTTATAAATAGAATTAACCTAGCAAGCAACTAGGTCAATCCTCCTTCTTTCTCCCGTGAAACCTAACCTAGCAGGCAAGCTGCTCTCCTTTGTTTTCTCCCGTAAAGTGTCGCACGGCAGCTTCCTCTATTTCTCTCTTTTGTTCTTCTTTTCTTCCTTTGACTCCATTGTTGAATATCTTTTCTTCCTCCAAACTTATTGATAAATGATATTTTCATGATCCTTGCTCATATCTTTACAACATATTTATCTCCAAATGATTTTATGGGGATTATTTGTATGGACCTTTATACCTACGTTTTGGGTCTCTTATTTTTAATGGGTAAAGAAGAAGAAGAGTCTTTTATGGTGCTTTCATGGATTTGGTTCGGGTATTCTTTATAGTCGATTTCGGGATGTTTGACACGTGTTGGAGACAAGGATTTGATGGTGGTGTCTTTCATGGAGTTTTCATTATTAATTTGCATCATTAATTGCTAAAAAGGTAACTAGGTGTTTCTCTTTTAATTGTGTTTATGCCAATTGATGTAATTGATATGATTTAATGATTGTTTTGCATGATTGGTACATGTTTGATTATTTGTTGTCATGATTAAATATGTTTCGCATGTTTGTATATGTTTTTGTGCATTAATTATGTATCATATATTGCTTATGCATTAAATTATGGGTGTCATGAGCGTAATTAGGGTTTACGAATAAACCCTAGTGGCGGCATGATAGGTGGCCAAGGGTTCTTTCCAAAGTTATAGCTAAAGCTAGTATAACATTGATGATGATTCAAGCGTTATAGCTTAAGTTAATACAACTTTGGGTAGCTACTCTAGTTATGGCTGGACCTACTATAACATTGAGGTGCGAGTCAAGGTTATAGCTGTAACTAATGTAACCCTGAGATTTATGGCTCAAGGTTATGGTTAATGCTAGTATAACTTTGAGGTTCGTATCAAGGTTATAGTTGAGGTAAGTATAACTTCAAGTTATACGTACTGTAGTTATAGTAGAGGTTACTATAACCTCGCATCCGGAGTTTATGTTATGGTTAGGATTACTATAACATTGAATGGTTAATGTTAAAGTTATAGCTGAGGTTACTATAACATTGAATGGTTGATACTTGTTTCACATGTTATGTGGTGTTCAGTTTCATTATATAACGTTATGTTTGCATATATCGTTTGTTACTCTTGTTTATATAATTGTAGGATAGTCAGTTATATTATCCTATAATTTGATAGTGATGTTATTCATATGTATGTATGGTCAGTTATACTGTGCATTGTTTGTGGGCTGGTTGTATAGATGACGTGAGGTATCAGTTATATACCGAACGGAATGAACTAATGCAACCCTTCGGGGTCTGGTGTATGGTCTATGGTCGGAGGGGTAATGGAGGCAGTTGTTATACGCTCTATTCCCCGAGTGTCGTTCGGTGTACAGTTATTGCACCGAGAGTCTGGTCAGGTCTTAGACATATAGGCAGTGGTTATACGCTATACATAGTACTTTGGATGCAGTTGTTATACGGTCCACACCGAGGGAGGCAGTTGTTATACGCTCCGTCAGTTAGAGGCAGTTGTTATACGCTCTAAGGCGTTCATTTTATACACCGTGCTTGTGATTAGAGGCAGTTGTTATACGCTCTAGTAGGTTGTTGGTTTGGTCACATATTGCGTGGTCAGAGTGGTTCTATGATGTGCATGATGTCATAATGTGGTTTGTGTTATGCGTTGTCACATGTTATCGGATTTGGAGTAAACATTTCGAATACTTATCTTTTTATGCCATTATTTTGGTAGTGAGTTGTTGTCAAGTTTTTCATGAGTATAGATGGTCTCGCATGTTTACTAGTTTTGCATTTCAATTGTTAATAATTGTTAGTTATATTCAATTGTTGTAAACATGACTGGGAGAGCATCTAGTTACTCCCGACTGATTGTCGACCCCCCTTTCAGGTTGTTCAGTTCGTTGCTGTTTGGTTGATGCTTGCTTGGGGAATGTGCGAAGCGAGCTTAATAATAAATTAGGACCTTACTTTATGTTTTAAGAACCTTGAATAATGTATTAGTTTGGTTTTGGATTAGTAGCGAACCGGGTTGGTCAGGTGTTTCCGCCACCTTGACCCCTTTTATCAGTATCGTACTCTGATATTCATTTTATATAAGTTTTTCCTTTGTTTTATAATCCGGGTTGTTACATTTGCTCGGATCTCGGTTCATCTGGACCAGTCAAAACCGCCACCTTGCAGTGTCTGGATTGGGTCCTTTCGTCAAGAGGTCAGGTTAGCCGATAAACAAGTCTTCTGTTTTAAATGTCAGAGTAGATGCAGTGGGTCGTGTATGGTCAATGTCACTGCTCCGTCTGCACAAAGTACTATGCATTGCCCTGTGGATACTTCTGAATCTGTTAAATACAATCAGTCACATGCTCCAACAGTTACTTTTCAGAATCTGAATTGGTCCATCATTCCCTTTAAGGAGAAATGCAAATTCCCCCTTTTTACTCCAAAAACCACACTCCCCCCTTTCCTAGCTTCCACCCCTCCTAACACTGACCCCATCCCCCTGACCACAAAAATTTCTCTACCCTGCCCTCTCTCTTCTGTCAATTTCAAGCTTCTTTTTGACCCCCTTCCCCGTAATCTTTACCAACCTCACTTTCCTCTGCCTACCTTTAATATAAAATCCCTCCTACCCCTTATTCAAAAAGCAAACAAAAAAGAAAACAACCCCCCTAACAATAAGACTAACCATGACGATAACCAACCACCTACTCCTTCGATGCATAATCCCCTCCTCTTACCGCCCACCCCAACTCCTCTTCCACCCCGACCACAACGACCAAACCTTTCCCACTCCCCTAACCGTACTCCTCCTCCACCCCGAGGCTCCTCTAAGGGCCTCCTCACAACCCCCGCCTCTCACCAATCCAGAGGTCCCCATCAACCAAACAACCTTCATTCTCGAACCTCGCCTCGTCTCTCTGCAAGCACACGCTTTAACTCTCAGAGCCATCCTCGCCAATCCTTACTCCCCTCCTCCCCACTGCCTCAACCTGAGCCTGCTAACCACCCGACTCCCGTCCCGCTTCATAGCACCTGCTCACCTCCCCGACCTAGCGGATCTGAAAGCCCTGCCACCTGTCCTCCGTTGCTTTCTTCTCTGGTACGTCCAATTCCCGAGCCACCCGTCTCTTGCTCCAGTGCTCCCACCATCGTTGGAATTCCTTGTGGACCCCACTCCCATATTGCCTCGATTGAGGACGGTCTTGTTGTTGACCTCTGTGGAGAGGCAATTAGTGGTGGTCAGTCACTCCAACACCATTCAGGCCTTCAGGACGTCGGTCCCACTAAAAAATCTGACAATCTGGCTTTGCTGGGCAGCTCTGGCCTGGGACCAACGAGAAGTGCTCCTCTCACTGCAAGGCTCGGAAGCCGTCGTACCCAACGCTTCTCTTACCAGAAACCCCGCCGCGGGGGAGGGCGAAACAAATCTAATCCTTCTGAATGATGCAACAGTTTCCTACCCCCTCCCTGCCAATATGAACATCCTGTTTTGGAATTGTCGTGGAATTGCCAAACCGTCCTTTACCACCCATCTCTCGTACCTCATCAATGCCCACAAACCGAACATTGTTATCCTTTCCGAAACCCGTACTAACTCTCCCAACTCTGTGACCATTGTGCGCAAGCTTCCCTTTGACTCGTGGGAAATTTTGGATCCCGTCGGCTTCACTGGCGGAATCATTATTCTCTGGAACGCTAGGGATGTCGCCATTTCTTTGGTGGATAAAGGTTCTCAGATGATCAATGTGGTGGCTCAGGTAACTCATGATAACTTTGTTTTTCTTTTATCTGCTGTGTATGCTAGTCCCAAGTTTAAACAACGTATTAATTTGTGGTCCGCCTTGACCGCCCTCTCCTAGAACCTCTCCCACCCTTGGATTTGCATTGGCGATTTCAATGAGGTTGACTCTTGCGAAAAGTTTGGGGGTAATAGTGTTAAGTGGAACCGAGTCAATTTGTATAAAACGACCATGGACTCTTGTAACCTTATTGACCTAGGTTTTTCCGGCCCTAATTTCACCTGGACTAATAAAAGGCGTCACAACCCCATCCTTGAGAGACTTGACCGTGTGTGGGTCAATCAGACTTGGCTTGACCATTACCCTAATTCTCACAGTGTCCACCTTACCCTTCTTTCCTCTGACCACTGTCCAATCCTCCTGCGTCCCACCCTTCCTAAACGTGCTCTGTCTAGAGCATTCAAATTCGAATCCTTTTGGGTGTCTAACCCTAGTTTCTCCCCACGGTTGAGGCCTCTTGGTCTTCTTCTTGTGGTGAGGTTCCCAATAAGCTCCTCTCTCTCAGTCTTACCCTTACGACCTGGGCTAATAATGTCTTTGGAAGCATCCAAAAGAATAAAAATGCCCTCAATGCCCGTATCCGTGGGGTCCAGCGCGACCTATGTCACGCTCCCAATTCTGATTACCTCAACCAACTTCATGACTCTCTCTCCCAGGACCTTAATCGGGTCCTTGACTCTGAAAACCTTTACTGGCAGGATAGGGCCCGTGTTAACTGGCTCATTGACGGTGATAGGAACACTGCCTTCTTCCAAAAGTCGGTCACCCTCCGGCGCAGTTTTAACCGTATCATTTCTTTAGTCGATGAGGTCGGCCACACCATCTCTGGAAACGACGATCTTGCTGTCCACATTACGGACTTCTTTAACACTCTCTACACCACGGATAAGACCTCCACCAACCGGGCTACTCACATCTCCCCCTCGCCCATCACCTCTCATACAATCCCTTCTGAAGATGAAATCCGCCTCGCCCTATTCAGCTTGGGTTCCAAAAAAGCCCCTGGGCCTGATGGTTTCCACGCTGGCTTTTACAAGAATTGCTGGCACATCGTTAAAATCGATCTCATCCCTTTCATCCAGCGCATCTTCCTGTTAAAATGCGTTCCTGAGTGTATCAATAAAACCGCCATCTCACTCATCCCAAAAATCCCCTCCCCCCAAACAATTAGGAACTTTCGGCCCATCAGCCTCTGCAATACCTCCTACAAAATCATCACAAAAATCATTGTCAACCGCCTCAAGCCTTTCATGCACAAAATCATCTCTCCCAACCAAGGTAGTTCAATCCCAGACCGAGGTACCGACACTAACTTCATCATTGCCTCTGAAATTCTCCACTCTATGCACACCTCTAAATGCAAACTTGGTTGGTTTGCCCTCAAACTCGACCTTGAAAAAGCTTTCGACCGTCTTGAATGGGACTTCATCCGTCTTTGTCTGTTCAATGCTAAGATTGATAATGACACTATCTCTCTTATCATGCACTGTATTTCTTCCTCCTCCACTCAGGTGGCTCTTAATGGAACTCTCCTTCCGAGCTTCCTTCCCTCTAGAGGCATTAGGCAAGGGGACCCACTCTCCCCTTATCTCTTCATCTTGTGCATGGAAGCACTCTCAACTCTCATACATCAATCCCGTGACGACTTTGACTGGTCTCCCTTCCCCCTGGGTAAAGGTGGAGCTTCCTTCTCCCACCTCCTCTTTGCTGATGATATTCTCCTCTTCGGACGGGCCTCGGAAAAAAATTTGTGTGCCGTCCAAGACACCCTCCATACCTTCTGCTCTTCCTCAGGACAAAAGATTAACTTCTCCAAAAGCAAACTTCTCTTTTCAAAGCACACCTCACCTGCCCACATTAATATGTTTGAAACTGCTCTTGGCATTAAAGCCACTTCTAATCTTAGCACCTACCTGGGATTCCCTCTCAAAGGGACCAAACCCAAGAAGGTTGACCTTCGACACATTGTCGATGCGATTCAATCCAAACTTTCTAGCTGGAAAGCCAACTTTTTATCCAAGGCTGGGAGGCTTTGCCTCATTAATTCCACTATTAGTGCCATTCCCTCTCACTCCATGCAATGCATTCGCCTCCCCTCTTCCATTCTTGGTGATATTGACAAGATTACTAAATCCTTCCTCTGGTCGGGATCCTCTTCCAAGAAGCTCCACCTCTCTAACTGGGACCTTGTGACCCTGCCCTTGTCCCATGGGGGCCTAGGTATCAAGGCCGCTCGCCCTCTTAATGACGCCTACTCTATTAAACTCAGCTGGAACCTCCTTCTCAACAAGAATTCTCTGGCCTCCACTGCTATCCATAGCAAGTACCCAACCCATTCTTCCTACTCCTTTCTTAAGGGCTCTCACATATGGAAAAATGTGGGCTTGGGCTTCCCCCTCCTCCGGGACCATACCATCTGGTCTATTGGTGATGGCGACTCTATTTGTCTCTGGACTGATTATTGGTCCTCCCTTGGCCCCCTCCGTAAAATTATCCATGGCCCCCTCTCCGCTACTTCTTCCAAAACTAAACTTAAGACTATCATCTCCAATGGCACCTGGGCTCTTGATAACCTGGACTTTGTCCTTCCTACCGACTTTTTAAACACTATCCTTGTCATCCCCCTCCCTTCCGCCTGCAAGCCCGACCTTCTTACCACTAGCCTCGCCCCCAAAGATAAATTCTCGATTGGCTCTGCTTACTCCTCCCTCATCAACTTGAGTAATCACCCACCCTCTCTCACTCCTACCCTTGACTGGATTTGGGACCTTCCTACCCTCCCAAAAATCAAGTTCTTTCTTTGGCTTGTGTGGTGGGATAAGTTACCGCATAATAAGACCCTCTTTAAAAGAACTATCCTCCCCTCCCCGACTTGCCTCCTGTGTCCCAGTCCTTCCCTTGAGGAATCCTCTATTCACATTCTTCGTGACTGTAGTACTGCTACCTCTGTTTGGGCTCTCCTTAATGTCGATCAATCTTTCTTCTCCCTCGACCTCCAACCCTGGATCCATGCTAATTGCACTTCTCGTAACCCGTCTTGGGTTACCCTCTTCTCTTTTGTTCTGTGGCGGCTTTGGGCCCAAAGGTGTGACTTTACCTTCAATGCCACCCCCCCCCCCAGACCGCCCCATTTGTTTCGAGATGCCACGAGCAATCTTGCCCAGTCTTGGACCTTTGCCTCGTCTCCTAGCCTTCCACCCTCCTCACCCGGGTCTACCTCTGCCTCTTACTACCCTTGTAGTTGGGCCCTTCCTCTGCTTTGTTGGTTCAAAATCAACGTTGATGCGGCTTTCTCCCCCCTTGATTCCTTAGCTTGTATTGGGTGTGTGGTTAGGAACGACATAGGATCCTGGGTCCGGGGTTGGTCTAGGCGGCTTCTTGCCCCTTCCCCCTTCGTTGGGGAGGTCTTAGCCATTAGGGAGGGTCTTAGGGCCGGCCTTGCGTCTATGGATCGTTTTATCATTGCCTCGGATTGCCTTAATGCGGTTACTTCTATTTTGAGTAAGGCTCAGCCTTGTGGTCAATTTGCTAATGTTATTCTTGAGTGTAGGGATCTCTTGGATAGCTCCCCCCGTTTGAAGATTGTCTTTGAGAAAAGATCTGCTAATGCTGTTGCGGATGCTCTTGCCAAAGCCGGTGTAGTTGATAGTAGTTCTAGTAATGGTTGTATTAATTGGGACGTTGCTCCACCTTTCGTTCTTCGACTTTGTACTAGTGACTTTGTAGTGGCTATCGAACCGCTCCCCCCCCCCCCCCCTTGATTTTCTTGTACTCTTGAACTCTTGGTTTAATTTATGCACTTCCTTTCTTCCAAAAAAAATACTCCGTAATAGTGTAAATATTCTCTTCATCTGATCATTTGTTTACCTTTGAGTTTGGCACAAAGAGAATGAAAAGAAAAAGTAGGGGTAATTATTATATGATAAGTGGAGCAAATTGAGTGTATGTAAAGGATCAAACTGCATATCAAAGACATTTTTAATATAGAAAGGTAAACAATTAGTTAAGACGGCCTAAAATGGAATAGACAAATAAATAACCGGGACGGAGGGATTATTGTGAACCCTTATTCCACGAGTATGAATCCTCTCCATTTCTCAAAAAGAAATGGAGGTCCATTACTTATCATGCAGTCCGGATTAAATCTGAGTTAGCTAGATTGAATGATTGTAGATTTATTTGGAAATAAAAAGGTAAATAAATGAGATTGAAATATGTAATATAGTAATGATTTGTGAGAGGAAATGGTAATCGATACAAGGAATGGAGAGGAATTCCAGTGTGATGACAACCCCTCATTCTATACCGTGTATGATTTCGATTCGGCGCATAGATATTCTAACTTTATTTTATTTCAAAATTTTGACTTTAAACATTTTTTACTTTAGTGCCTTAGATTTTTAATTGTTTCCCAACAAGACGAGTAAATTTCCTTCCAAAAAAAAAAAAAAACAAGACTAGTAAATCACAAATATATACGGAGTATTTATATTTATATACTTGAAAGTATTATTCGTATTTAAAAACTTACAAAAATGTATTCACATTCAATAACTTTTATGTTATCTTATACTTCCTCCGTTCCATAGAATAATTTACATTTGCTTTATATACATATATCAATGCATGTTTTCTTTTGCTTATATCTTTAGTTACATAAAAATTATAAAAGTTTGATATTCATAAATCACCCGGTCAAACAATTTAAACAAAATCTCACATGACTATCCTTTATGTTATACATTATAAGTTATATCGAAGATTATCCTTATATAGTGCCCAAAAAGCAAACGTAAACAATTCTATGGAATAGAGGAAGTATTGTTGTACTTTTGTTATCGAGTTCGACCAAAGTTCCAAAATCGCTTTAAATTTTAGGTCATTCAAATAATCTCTCATAAGTTACTATAAAAAGAAACCTTTTTATTATTACTACACTTTTTTGCATTCTGACATCATTCAATCCACTAAAGAATCCTATCCTAAGAATAAATTCAACTCAATCAAAAAAATATAGGGAACTTTTGGAACTTTTTCAAACGCATTTTTTTGGTGGATTTACGCCATAGATGTATAAATACAGTGCATAGTGAATTAGTGGACAAACAAAAATATATATAGATAATGAAGACTAAAAATTCTTTCAAATACAATGGGTATATTATGGAATGTTATTCATAAATCTAGACTAATGAGAAGTTTCATCCAAATTCTACGAATATTTTATCATACTTCTTCCAATTTATTCAATTATCCTTTAATCAAACGTAAAGAATCAAGTATATTGGAGGAAATAATATAATGTGTAGTAGTAATATTTTTATTAGTTGAGACATACGATAACATAGATTGCTCATTACTATCTGTGGTCTTTAGGGCGACGTGCATGGTCAAATGATGTATCTAATGACATTGTGGAGTAAGTTAACGGAGAAGGATTTGAATGATATGGTATAAAACCCTTTTACAAGTATTTCAAAAAAAAAAAATATACTTACGAGTTGTGACATTTTACAATCACCTTTTTTTTCTAACATTATTTTTAACTTTCGTCACAAACATGTACTTCACGTTACCCATCAGAATTTTTGACGAAGGGAAATGGGTGGGATATGCTAATGGAAATGCATAATGGTGATTGGTGAAGTACTAGTAGTGCAATTAAGGCTCTTTTTTTGATCAAACGAATCGATCTGAATCGAATCGAACTTATAGGATCTCGAATTGAATCAATCGAATCGAACTTATAGGATCTCGAATCGAACTTATAGGATCTCGAACTAATCGAACTTATAGGATCTCGAATCGAATCGAACTTATAGGATCTCGAATCGAACTTATAGGATCTCGAATCGAATCGAACTTATAGGATCTCGAATCGAATCGAACTTATAAGATCTGAACTTTTCTAAACTGAACTTATAGGAGCCGAACTTAACTTAATTATTATTATTATTATTATTATTATTACTTGCCAAGAGAGAACATTGATAAAAAAAAAAATTATAATCTAAAATACAAGGTAAAATAATAACATTTTTCCGCTTTATATGCATTAGTTTGTTCATACATTATACTACGATTACATTACGATAACAAATAAATCACATACTGTATCTTTTTTTCTAACCATTTATTTCCATATTATCATAATCCTCATCATTTTCATCTTCATTATCACTCTCAACAACGGATCCATTGCCTCGCCAAATGTTTTTAACTATGTTGTTTCGTACCTAATACATGGCCTTATTCCGCTTTTTATCAAACATGCCCAAATCTATTGTGACGCTGAAATTATTAATGAGAGGAGTGATTTTTTTTTAAAATAATAATGTATGTATCGAATAATTAATGTCAAATATTTTTGTATCGATCTTTAAAAATAATACTCCGTATATAGCTTTTCTCAACTAAATTTATAGGATCTCGAATTTTTCAATCAACTTATAGGATCGAATTGAATCGAACTTATAGGATCTCGAATCGAACTTATTGGATCTCGAATCGAATCGAACTTATAGGATCTCGAATCGAATCGAACTTATAGGATCGAATCGAACTTATAGGATCTCGAATCGAATCGAAATTAAGTGACTTTAAGTCCAAAAAAACAGGACCTCGGTGTGAATACAAAATGGATTAGACAATGGAAGCACAATCAAGGTATGCCCCTCATTGTTGAAACACAAAATCTCATTGAAGACGGGAGATATCCGTCACAAGCTTGTGACGGATACCGTTTCCTCTCACAAAATACCCATTGAGAGGTGAGTGGGAAGCACACGGGGGGGTGCGCCACCTTGTCCCCTCTCCCTTTTTGTGAGAGGTCACAAGCTTGTGACGGGATTAGCCCGTCACAAGCAAGACTACTGTTGTTGAAATTATCATGCCCAAAGAAGCATCTTCATCTCTAATGACGTCTATGACAATAACAATACTTACGTCACCATTTTTATATATGACGTTGTGATTCAAGTGGTGCTAATTTCTGAGGTGGTGAATTACCAATGCGCAAAATCTCATTTAAAACGGGAGTCTTAAATTTAAAACGGGTCAAGTAGCATATCATTTACATAGATAAGATGAAAATAAAAGGCTTTGATATTAACAAAAGAAATGTTTATTTACGTAAGTGTAGATTATTTAACCTGTTTTAACTTAAAATAAATATATCCGTCTTAAGAGAGACTTAGAGAGTACTAGTTATCGCCTTATCAAGATGCAAATTTTCATGTAGTTGAGTCGTTGAGTACAGATACGACCTCAAGTAGCTTTTTAAGGTTCATCTGTTTTTAATTAGAGAAGTGACAACTGGGTTGGGTTGTGGTGGGTCGGGCTTGGTGTTGGAGGCCTGTGATCTGCTCGTGTTTAGTGATGGTCGGGGTGGTAAGCGAAGAACAAGGAACAACCCGCTTGTCGAGCTTAATGGGTCGGGTTTGGTCAGGCCCATTGTTATTTTATATATTTTCTAATGAAATGATGGACCAATATTGAAGGGCCTAGTAAAAATTATTATAACTTTTTAAGATACTTTCAAGCTGTTCAAGTTAATATTAATTTTTAGTTATAATAATTAAAATGTTTGTTTATCTTGATAGAATCAAAGTTCAAGTTATTCTCTCTACTTTCATGACTTACCTAAATGTAAATGAATATGGGTGGAATTGTTTGGTAGTTTATAGATTCATCAAACTCTCCGGGTTTATCGTTGTAAAAAAAAAAAAAGAAAAAAAAAATCTCTAGGTTTGGTGTTGACGGCTAGTGATACATTCAGTTACAAGTTACAACGACTACTAGCACTAGCAACAACATTCAATACCTAGAAATCTAGGGTTGGGCCTGTTTATCACATGTAATCGGGCTCAAGTGGGCTAGGGGCCGGCTTGGGATACGGGTTGTTTAACACACAAGGAACCCGGGATACGCCGGTGGTGGGGACCGAGCTGGTTTGGGTTGTGATACGGGACATCGAGAATGGGTCGTGAAAACAGTTACCTTTATGACTTTGACTAATGACTGAATTCGACCAGGTAATACTACAGCCTCCGACCAGCCTTCAACTTTTTATTAATATGTCTATTTATTGTTATATTATTATTTTATTTATTTATAAATTCGGGTGAGTACATAGTTACAATTAATCCAACTTTTTTTAAAATATATATATTTCATAATTTTCATATGTAACACAATTTACAAGTGTAATAATCCCTCTATACTTCTTTTTTCTTCCCCTTTCCTTTTTTTAGAACAAACTTGAAGTTACCGTGAATATAATGACTTTCCAATTTCACTACGGATAATGAAACAGAAAAAGGGAAAACAGCCTAAAGAGAGTAACTAATTTCATTTATTCCAAGAGTCGTTTGGTTGCCATTTGCAAAATGCATAAATACAATTCCTGGGATTTGTATGATTAGTGGGTTGTTTGTTTACTCAAAATCCCATGAACTAAGAAAGTACTCATCTACTTTGTCACTTCCTCTCTCTATCTCTAAAATTTCCCCTAAAAAACTCTCTAACACAAAACTCTTCACTCTTCTTGTAACCTCCACCTTCTCCACCCACCCACCATTCCTTCTCTGCCGGCTCCGTCGCCGGAGATGGGGTCGCCCTGGCCTATCTCCGGCGATGTTCCCTCATTCAATCCTTAATTTTAATCTTTACCCCATTTTTAACTTATTCAATTAGATTTGAATTTTTTATGCCTTCTCCATGGTCATGGTGATTGATTTTCCCAACTCTCCGTCTTTCTCGTCATCGGTTTCCGTGTATGCATCATGATGGAGTTGTTCTTGGTCTTGGTGTTGCCGTTTTCGGCCTTTGTCCGTCTGAGGTTGGGTCCCTCTTTGATGTTCTCGTCCCTCCGTTCCCTTGTCCTGTCACCGTCGGTCTGGATTCCAACTCAGAGGTGATCCCCCCATTTTCCCCACCTCTGGTTTGGATTCCTCACTACTACAAATCCAGGCAACTACAACGCCCCTTTAACAACGCTTATTCACGAAAATCACCATAGACGTTGTAGAACGTATGACGCGAATTTTACTAAAATTAATTACAACGGGTATGGTTATATAACCGTTGTTATAAGTTTTAACAACGGGTCAAACATGCACAACCGTTGTTAATAATTTGGCGCAAAATTGGCGCAAAGTTAGTGAAAAGTAATCACAACGGTTATTTTTGAAACCCGTTGTTAAAACTTTTTAACAACGGTTTTGGTTTTACAACCGTTGTTAAAACGTTTTGACAACGGTTTTTGTTTAACAACCGTTGTCAATACTTTCCATACTATAAACCACACAAACACAGATCAGCTACAGCCACAAAACACAAACCTTAACACAAAAACAAACACAAACACAAACACAAACACAAACACAGACAAACACAAACACAAAACACACACTTTCTCATCGTCTCTTTCTCTCTTTCTCATCGTCGCTTTATCATCTCGCCGTCACTGTTGATTTCATTATCGTCTCTTACTTTCTCTAATTATCAGGTAAATCTCGCCGTCACTGTTGGTTTCATCGTCTTTCATCGTCATTATTATTTTCTTTTTCTAATTATTTCATTTGCATGTATGTGTTTTTATCGATCATTATGTTATTTCTCTAAGTATTATTCGCTTAATTAGCTAGTAAAACAAATTAAATAAAATAAAACAAAGAAGAAGCAAGATGATAGAGAGGAATGCATGATAAACTTAATTAATATATATATATATATATATATATATATATATATATATATATATATATATATATATATATATATATATATATATATATATATATATATATATATATATATATGTTCGTGTAATTCCGGAGCGGATGTTTGTTACCACTCGTAGCTAGTAGAATGATGTCCTTGCTTGAATCCTCCTTGCGGTCTCACTGAAACGATGAACAAACTGAGGGCTCGGCTTTGGCCGAGCGTACTCACTCCGACGCTCAAGTCAGTGAACTTAGAGAGAGGTGGTTATAACTTGGCTAAGAGTATTTTGTAGAGAGATAAGGAAGATATTACCAGATGAATAGTGGTTATTAGGTCAATTTTTGGATGCTTTCCTCAATGAAGGTTGAGGAGTATTTATAGGCATTCACCTTTTGTCACGTAGTGGCCAAGTGGCCAAATGGCTATCAGGTGAAAAGACCGTTATACCCTCGGCCGATGGACTGTGGCGGGCTCGCGAGGGTCTTGGATATGAGTACGCAGATTTGTGTCCGGTGACGACGTTAATCCGGCCGAGACCGGGATGACGGCCGATGGGCTTCACCGGCTGGACTGTCTAAGTCGCCGACTTTGCTTTGTGGATACCCTTGACCTTGCTCAATATGTTGACTTGGTCATCGGTGCAGAATATGCCCCATCAATTTGCCCCCAGCGTAGTCTATGCCGTGGTATGGGCTCCGATGTATGTTGAGCGTATATTCTGCGCAAGTATTTTTGCAAAATTTTTGGTATCGGCTTCTTCTGAAGCATCGGCGTGGTTCTTTGTTAGGCCGTACCATATATCCCCCCTCCACATGGATGCGTAAAGGGTATCCGATGTGGGAAATAATGTGACGGTGGCCGAGACCAGGGCCGAGAGTGCAAGGTTATTTTTGATTGCCCCCGTGCCGTGCTTCATGGCTTGGTCGATCATGTAGCCGGGAGGAGAGCAGTGCCTAGGAATTTGTTGAGGGAGATGAACAGGCGAAGAGATGTGAATGGGCGTGTTGAATACGCTTGGTAATCGTAGCATTGATTGACATTCAATCGTTGTAACGATTGACATTCCGCGGTTGCATGTCGACACGTGTCCGCTTCTGATTGGTTGACGCTTCATGGCCGTGTCCGATTGGTCCTTCTTCATGGGCTTTTCCTTATAAATAGGGTAGTTACTCCGTGATTTTGGCCATTACTTTCATTTCCTCAAATTTTCAAAATTTTCTCCCAAAATCTTCATCTCTCTAAACCTTCAAGGGCTTTCCTTTCTTCCAATCTTCGGTCTTCGATCCGGCGAGTGTATTTCTTCAAGGTAATCAAACAAATTTTCTTTTATTTCGTTAGTAATTTGCGAACATGTCCTCTGTTGATGTCGGGGCTAGTACTTACTGCGCCGGGGTTCCCAGTCGCGCTTTGACGAGGAGGAGATATTAGAAGCCGTCCCGTTGAGGTTTGGGGGCCCTAGGTCTCCCTCTCCCGCCGCTGGTCTGCCCCTCCTGGAGGAGTTGGAGGATGAGGATGATGTCGATGATGAGGGGGCTCCGTTGATGGTGGAAGGACGACTATCCGGATCATGGTGAGGCTCGCACGACGGCCTCGACCGTGTATTTACAAATAAATTCGCAAGCGATTCGGAGAGACTCTTTTCGGAGATCATTTCTCCTTCGGTGAGGGGTATAAGATTGTTATCCCCGAGGAGGGTCGGGCGGTCTGCTGTCCTCCCCTGGGTCATATTGGCGTGTATATTAGGCATCTGGAGTATGGGCTCCGGTTTCCTTTGAATGAGCACGTCATGGCCATTATCAAAGCTATGAACGTTGCCGTGGCCCAACTGCATCCGTTGGCCATGAGGACGATAGTCGGCTTTGTATGGATCTTTCTTTTTAGGGGAGGTCCCATCGCTTAACTTGTTTCGCCGCCTCCATAGTCTTCGGCCAAAAATCCGGCAAAGTGGGGTGGTACGAACAGACAGTGCGGGAGCCGGCTACGTCTCTCGTGAACAAACTCACTTCTTGCAAAGACGCAAGGGCGATGGGTGTACGTCCAGTGCGGATGACTACCCATTGCCTCGGTCTTTCCAGAGCCCCGTTCACTTACGGTGTGAGACCCGGGATGAGTATGAGAAACACATCACCCGGGGTAGCAAGGTTAAGATGGACGCTTCGTTTGTCCCCCTTACATGGATGGATGAAGCGGGCGTGCACTTGTTTGATGCTAAGGAGGGATGGCTGCCCCCAACTCGTTATTATCCAGGATGAGTCGCTATGCCGCGTCGGCCTCATACCGGCCCTCGGTTGGGGTGAGTGGGGTCGGTGTGAGGCCCACTTTTGCTTGTTATGTTTCTTTTTCAGAGCCTTGTTTTACTTCCTTTATGTAACTCTCGTTTGATTTCTTGCAGATCGGTTTGGGCGGGATCTGCATCGAGAAGAACTTGAAGAGGCTAGGGCTTGACAAGGACGGGAAGGTTGTCAATCTGCGTCCTACGGCCGATTCGAAGATCGCAGGCTATCCCCCAACGAAATCATGGAAAAGCAGACTAAGGGGTTGGATCGGTGTGACCCCATGCACGGGTTCTTGGGGCGTGCTTGAAAAGATCGAAGAAGGCGGCGTCCAAGTCGGCGGCGGTTTCAACGCCAACTCCCTCTTCGCCCCCGGTGGTCCAAAAGGATCATGTGGAGGTGATCAACATTACTGAGGAGGAGGTGACCGTTGCTAAGGTCCCTTCTCCGAAAAAGAGGAAAGACCCACCGTCTGCTTCCACCGATCTTGGGGAAGCACCGCTCTACCACCCTCCAAGAAAGAGGGTCCAAACTGGTACGGATCTTACTTGTGGTTCGGATTTAGCCGTTCGTTGGACGTTCCGATGACGAGACTTTACGATGTGTCAATGCACGGTGACATGGATGCCTGTGTAAATTTTTGTAGATCCATCATCGGCGTAGGCGTTCTCACCGAATCGGCAGCGGGGAAGCGACTGAAAAGACGATTGAGAAGGCGGGTGACAGGAACGTCACCGTTGACTCCGCACCCCAGAAGGCTACTCCTACCGAGCTTGTGGCGGAGGGTGAGAGAATATATAAGAGGTTGGGGAAATGGAGCCGTCTAGCCGCCTCCCTCATCATGGAGCAGGAAAAGGCCGCGGCCCAATCTGGGCCGCTGATTGCAAAGCTCAAGCTCGATCTCTCTGCTGCGAGAGGGGAAGCCGGGAAGGCTAAGCTGGATCTTCGTGTTGCCGAGAAGCGTGCGGAGGAGGCTGAGAAGCTGCTGAAGGCCGAGAGGGCCAAAGTTGAGGAGGCTGATGGCGCCACGGCCAAGATGATGGAGGAGCTGGAGAGGTATAAGGGTGCCTACGACGCCGTGGTTGCCAAGAGGGACGAGTGGGAGGGTCTGTTCCAGAAACAGGCGGAGGTGCTCAGGAACACACAGGCTATCCTTGCTCAAAAAGAGAAGGATGTTGACATGCTTCAAGATGATCTCCTCCCTAAAATGTGCGTTCAATTCCGGGACCAGGCCGAGGAGGCGGCTAAGGAGGCTATCAGAAGGCTCGATCCCGACGGCACTTTCCCGTGGGATAAATATGACCAGCTCCTGGATGAGATAGCTGAAGCTGCGGAAGCAGCGGCTGCTGAGAAGGCGGAGGCTGCGAAAGCAGCTCAGATAGCGTTGGCCAAGGCGGCCTATGGTGCAAAGGAGGCCGAGAAGGAGGCTGAGAGGCAAAAGGTGCCTGAAAATGTCGAGCCTTCTCTTGAGCCGGCCACCGTAGATGCTGCTGCCTCTGATGGAGGGAAGCAACAGGCATAGGGAGACGGGCGGTCGTCTCCAGACTCACCCGGCATCTCGGATAGCCTTAGCTGTTCGGGGGCCAACTATTGAGCCTTTCCTCCCTGCCATCTTTTGGCGCTTCAATTGATATGTTTGTAATCTTTTGCTTTTCTTTTCCCTGTTTGTAAAAAACTTCCTTGGTAGGTTGTGTTTAGGCTTACCCCTATGGGGACGGCCGTCGTCTGTATTCTTCTTTTAATTCTTTTAACAAAGTTCGTCCTATTGGCCTTTGGCTTGGCCGAGGCGTTGATCAATCACCTTTGTTTGCCTTTCTGCGTTATTAATTGAGTGCCTTCGTTTTTACCTTTGGTATGGCTGAGGCAGTTTGAATGCATATCTCAACTGCGTAACGTTTTTGATGTATTGACCGGTGCGTTCCCGTCGCTCTCGGCAAGTTGCCGAGGTAATCGGGGTTACGGCTCGATAGCAATTCTTCTAGCGTTCCGGTCATTGTGTCCCCGTCGCTCTCGGCCAATTGCCAAGGTAACGGGGTTATGGCTCGATAGCAATTCTTCTAGCGTATCGGTCATTGTGTCCCCGTCGCTCTCGGCCAATTGCCAAGGTAACGGGGTTATGGCTCGATAGCAATTCTTCTAGCGTATCGGTCATTGTGTCCCCGTCGCTCTCGGCCAATTGCCAAGGTAACGGGGTTATGGCTCGATAGCAATTCTTCTAGCGTATCGGTCATTGTGTCCCCGTCGCTCTCGGCCAATTGCCAAGGTAACGGGGTTATGGCTCGATAATGAATTCTTCTAGCGTATCGTTCATTGTGTCCCCGTCGCTCTCGGCCAATTGCCAAGGTAACGGGGTTATGGCTCGATAGCAATTCTTCTCTTTGGGTGGCGATTATGGAGGACAGGCACTTGGATGGAAAACTTGGTTGTTTCTTCATTTAAGATCACGCGTTGGGGTGTCCACATTGGGTTTGGACACCTCCGCCGCTATACAAAGTACTTTCTTAAGTTGTCGGTGTTCCAATGGCTCATCAAAGGCACACCCTCCATGTCATCGGCCGGTATGTACCGGCCTCATTTCTTCAACCACCTTATAGGGACCCTCCCGATTGGCGTTAGTTTACCATGAATATTTCCTTTGTTGGTGGTGGCCGACTTTCTTAGGACTAGATCTCCTACTTTTAAGTCCCTCTTGTGGACTCTTCGGTTGTAGGCTCTTCTCATCCGGTTTTGATATCTTGCCAAGTTGAGGCGTGCCGTATCTCGGCTTTCTTCGACTAGATCCGGGGAGGCTTTAAGGCCTTCCTCATTTTCGATTGGATTAAAGGTAGCCGTTACGAATGTCGGCACCGTCCGCTTCAATTGGTAGGATCGCCGGATCCGTAGACTAAATGGAAAGGAGTGTACCCCGTTGCTTCTTTCTCGGTGGTCCGTAGGGACCACGGGGCGCGGTAGTTCATCGGCCCATCTTCCTTTAAGGTCTTCCACTCTTCTTCAAACCGTTGAGGATTGTCTTATTGGTCGCTTCCGCTTCTTTGTCCGTTGCTCGTGGGTGGCGGAGACGGAGGAATACGCATACTTGATGCCAAGCTCTTCTAACCGATTTCATTATCGTCACTCCAAAATTCTCGGCGTGGTCAAATACCATGACTTGGGCAATCCAAAGCGGGTTATAACATTCTCCCAGTTACCTTTCGACGGCCGTGTGGTCTTTGCCGGTACTGCTACAGCTTCAACCCATTTGGTGAAGTAATCAACGGCGACGATCAAGAACTTCCTTCCCCCGGAGGCCGTTGGAAACGGCCCTAGCATATCCATCCCCCACTGCGCGAAAGGAAGGGGACTAAGCACCGGTTGTAGGTCTCGAGAAGGAGCATGTATCACCGGGGCATGCATCCGGCGATTCGAGCACTTCTTGGTCTTTGTTAAAGGTCTTGGAGCATGGTGGGCCGGCAAGTAGCGGCTCGGAGAGCTTTGTAGGCTAGCGTTCTTGCCCCCATGTGGTGTCCGCATATGCCCTCGTGAATTTCTGTCAGTATTAGCTCTGCGTCGGTCGGACCGACACATTTCAAGAGTGGTCTTATTACGGACCTTCTGTACAGTTCTCCTTCGAATACCAAGTACCTGGCGGAGATCCTTTTGAGCTTAGCCGAGAGATTGCGGTTGTCCGGCAACTCACTTGTGAGTTTGTATTTCATTATCGGAGTCATCCACGTCGTCTCGGTTTCCACGTCCCCTACCATGCCGATGGTCTCAGTGATGCTCTTCGCATTCCCGATGTCTACAAGCACGGTTGGTGACGTTTTTGACGGTTGAGCTGGCAAGTTTTGAGAGAGCGTCGGCTCGGTTGTTCTCGGACCTGGGGACACATTGGATTTGGAAAGATTTTAATTTTGCTATGTCGGTTTTTACCCTTTCCAAGTATCTCATCATCCCGTCATCCCGAGCCTCAAACTCTCCTCTCGATTTGGTTAGTAACCAAAAGTGAGTCTCATCTTCAACACAATGTGTTACGCTCCGTGCGGCTCGGCCATCTCGACTCCGGTTATCACCGCCAGTATTCGGACTCGTTGTTCGACGCCGAGAAGGTAAATTTCAAAGCGTACTCAAACTCGTCTCCGTTTGGGCTGATGATAAGGATGCCGGCTCCCGAGCTGTTCATCGTGGAGGAGCCGTCGGTGTAAACCTCCCATACACCTGGGTTTGGCTCTTCTTGATATGTGCATTCGGCCAGGAAATCTGCAAGTGCTTGCCCCTTTATCGAAGGCCTTGGTTTGTGTCTTTGAATGCCGAAGCCAGAGAGTTCTACCGCCCATTTGATAAGCCTACCGGATTGTTCGAATTTCTCCAAAGCTTTTTCCAAAGGCTGGTCGGTTAGGACCGTCACGGGATGAGCGTCGAAGTAGGGTTTTAACTTCCTTGCGGCAACGACGACGGCGAAAGCTGCTTTTTCAATTAGCGGGTAATTTCTCTCGGCGGGCAGCAGTGTATGGCTGACAAAATAGATTGGGTGTTGCTGTTTGTCTTCTTCCCTGATGATCACGGCACTGACCGTGGCCGAGGTAACCGCTATGTAAAGGTATAGCGTCTCCCCAAAGATCGGCACGACGAGTTGGGAGAGTCTCGAAGATGAGCTTTTAGCGCTTGAAAGGCTGTGCTTTGTTCCTCCCCAGTGAAGTCTTTATTCCCCTTCAACACTTTGAAGAATGGAGTGCTTTTGTCGGCCGACCGAGAGATGAAACGGGCGAGAGCCGCCATTCTCCTCCAACATCATAACCTCTTTTCGATTCCTTGGTTCCGGATTTAGGATTGCTTGGACTTTAATCGGATTAGCATCAATGCCTCTGCACCGACGTAGTACACCGAGGAATTTACTGCCGGACACCGAGTTGCACTTCATTGGGTTGAGCTTCATCTTGTATTTCCTTAGCGAACAAAACGTTTCCGTAATCGGCCAGGTGCTCATTGTCGGACTTGCTTTTCACGATAGCGCGTCGTCGGCGTAAGCCTCAATGTTTCGCCCTTTTTGACTTTGGAATACTTTGTCCACCAGCCTGGTGTACGTTGCACCGGCGTTTTTCAAACCAAACGGCATCATTTTGTACATGTATGTGCCGTTCGCGGTGATGAATGCGCATTTAGGCATGTCCTCCTCATCCATGAATACCTGGTGATATCCCGAGAAGGCGTCTAGCGAGGCTCGGCATGGTGTAGCTGCCGTGGCGTCGATTAAGCTATCTATCCGAGGCAAAGGGTAACAATCCTTGGGGCATGCTTTATTAAGGTTGGTAAAATCTACGCACATTCTCCATGCCCCCGATGATTTCTTCACCATTACGACGTTGGCTAACCACTCAGGATAAGTACAAGGCATAATAAAGCCTGCTGCTAGTAATTTATCTACCTCGGCTTTGATGGCGTCATCTTTCTCGGCGAGGAGTTTCTCATCCTTTGCTTGACAGGCGGCGGTGGGGAGTACGTTTAACTTGTGAATGATTACCTCCCGGCTCACGCCTGGCATCTCGGCCGCCGAGTAGGCGAAGACGTCTTTGTTTTCCCTCGGCAGATCTAGGAGAGCGGCTCTGAACTTTGGTTCCAAGTCGACACCGATAGTCACGGTGCGGCCCGGGTCAATCTCTACCTCCTCGGTCTCCGCTCCCTCTACCATGCCGACGGTGGTATCCGCGTGCTTGCCATCCTGTCGTAAGGATGGGCTCTTCCCCTTTCTCGATTTCTTCGCCGCTTTGAAGGATTGCGGGTTGCAACCTCGGCGGATACTTGGATATTCACCACCTCATCGTTCTCGTTCTTCGAGACGAGTCTATGCGCTTCCCCCCGGTCCGAGACATACATCAATGTCAGAGCCCGGATGGACATCACCGCGTCAGCCTCACTCAGGGTGTCTCGGCCTATGAGGACGTTGTAGGCGGATGAGCCGTCAATGACCACGAATTCCGACAACGTTTTTGGCTGCACCTCGCTCTCCGAACATTACTGGCAGCCTGATTGACCCCAGGGGTACCATGCGCCCCGGAAACGTACAACGGGGCTGGTGCGGGGTCAAGTCTTCAACCTTCGAGGCCCGAGGCTAAGAAAGCATTCTCCGTACATAATATTTGTGTAAGCGCCTGTGTCAACTAGGCACCTCTTCACCAAGTGGTTGGCTATGTCTAGGTGGACTGTCAGTGGATCGCTGTGAGGAGCGACGACTCCTTCGTAGTCCTTCTTCCCGATCGTCATATCGGGGATGTTGGAAGCGGGGGTTGCTAAGTTGGGCACAAAGTTGATGGCTTGATATAGCTCATTCAGATGCCGTTTGTACCCACGAGTGGACTCGCCGCCCTCGTTGCCCCCGATGACGACATTAATTACTCCTTTCTCGTTCTAAGACGGGTTTTTTATTTGATCCGCCGCATCTGCTCTTGGCCTCCGGCAATATATTTGCCTAGGCTTCCCTTCCGGATCAGTTCCTCAATGGCATTTTTCAGATGTCGGCAATCGTTTGTTAAGTGGCCGGTGTAGCCGTGGTACTCGCAGTATTGGCTTGTGTCACCGTCGCCCCTCGGCTTAGGGGGCCTTTCCCACTTCTGACCTTCGCTTTTGCTCAGAGCGAAGACTTCTGCGCGGATACAACCAGGGGGTGTGATCATCGTCATCGCTTTCGGTAGTAAGGTGCCGAACTCCCCGCGCCCGCCGAGGATTACTTTTTCGCGGACTTATCGGACCGTGACCTATTGTCGCCGCGGCGCCTCTCATCCGGGCTATCATCCCGGCGGCTTTTCCTCTCGAGGGCTCGGCGTCGGCGGGGCCTACCCGTCTTGTGGTAATCTTCTACCTTGATGGCCTGATCGGTCATCTTCCTGGCGGCGTCCAGGCCCAAACCCCCGTGCTTGATGAGCTCGTCTTTTAAGTTTCCCTTTGGGAGGCCCTTCATCAGTGCGAAAGCCGCAAGTTTGGGGTTGATTTCCCGAATCTGCTGGACCTTGCCGTCGAACCTCTTCATATAGCCTCGGAGAGACTCGCCCTCCTCCTGCTTGATAGTCAGGAGGTCCGACGTCTCCACGACCGTCCTTTTGTTGCAAGAGTACTGGGCTAAGAAGGCGTCCTTTAGGTCGGCGAAACAGTATACCGAACCGTCGGGAAGTCCCTTGTACCAGTTTTGAGCCATCCCATGCAGAGTCGTTGGGAAAACTCGGCACCAGACCTCATCGGGCTGCTCCCATACCGACATGTAAGACTCGAAGGCCTCGGCGTGGTCGGTCGGGTCGCTGTCTCCTTTATATGTGAACGCTGGCAACTTCAGCTTGGTTGGCACGGCGGTGTCTAGGACATAATCACTGAGGGGCTGTTTGACCACGTGTCGGATGACACGCGGCGACCGACTCCTCGCATTCCTAGTCCGGCTTCTCTCCTCGTAGCGGGAGGGACTTCTTCTCCGGCTCGGGCTTCTTCTCCGACTCTCCTGAGTCGGGCCACTGCTCTCCGGGTGTTCCTCGTCGGTGTTGCGGCGGCGATGCCCTCTCCCGAGTGCGAGAAGGACTTACGTTTACCACGACCACTTTGGGTTCCTCCGGCGTCTTGGTAGGGTCTGCTTCTCCCAGTGCTCCGCTCAGGTTTCTTGGAGTCACGTTCTGGGCCCTGGTCTCCTGGACGGCTTCCGCCGCTCGTGTCGGCGTGCCTATGTGAGCTGGCGTACTCCCAACTAGGTCCAGGAGTGTCTTCAGTTTTGCTACGTCAACCACCTGTCCCATGATGGTGACCTGGTTGGCGGGCGGCGGCGTGTCCGGTATTATCGGCATTCCGAATTCCGGTTGGACTACTACGCCGGTGGAGGGTTGTACTACTCCAGAATGGTGAAATGTATCATCTTGGTAGAATGTGGCTTCGTCGGTTGCGACTATCTCTTGTTGTTTCGACATCTTAGCTTTTTGGGTGGGTTTTTTGTGTTTTTGTTTTTGTTGTTTGGGAATGAATGTGACTAGCTTCTAGTTTGTCCTCCCCACAGACGGCGCCAATTGTTCCGGGTGTAATTCCAGAGCAGATGTTTGTTACCACTCGTAGCTAGTAGAATGATGTCCTTGCTTGAATCCTCCTTGCAGTCTCCTGAAACGATGAACAAACTGAGGGCTCGGCTTTGGCCGAGCGTACTCACTCCGACGCTCAAGTCAGTGAACTTAGAGAGAGGTGGTTATAACTTGGCTAAGAGTATTTTGTAGAGAGATAAGGAAGATATTACCAGATGAATAGTGGTTATTAGGTCAATTTTTGGATGCTTTCCTCAATGAAGGTTGAGGAGTATTTATAGGCATTCACCTTTTGTCACGTAGTGGCCAAGTGGCCAAATGGCTATCGGTGAAAAAGATCCGCGTACCCTACCCTCGGACTGTGGCGGGCTCGCCGAGGTCTTGGATATGAGTCGCAGATTTGTGTCCCTTTGCGAGTTGTTATGCGGCCGAGACCGCAGGATCGGCCGATGGGGCTTCACCGCTAGATCGTCTAAGTCGCCGACTTTCTTGTGGATACCCTTGACCTTGCTCAATATGTTGACTTGGTCATCGGTGCGAGAAATATGCCCCATCAATATATATATATATATATATATATATATATATATATATATATATATATATATATATATATATATATATATATATATATATAGGTGAGTTCTTATGAGTCCACCATATGTCATTGAGTCCCTAAGTCCCTCTAAGGGCCATTGGATGAGAAAATGGATGGTTGAGATGGATGGAGAAGGGATGGATTATGGACTATTAAAAAGAAAAGGAAAAAAATGTGGATGGTTGGATTGAAATGGATGGTTGAGATTGAAATTAACAAAAAAATTATTTCACTAATCAATTTCTATTATATAATTAGTTGTTTTTTCACTCTTTAATCACAAATTTAATCACTTTTGAGTTGGAGTGATTAATGAGTGTAAATGTGATATTGTAGAAGTTTTACAAGTGTAAGTGTAACTTGTAGAAGTGTAAATGTGATATTTTAAGGCGGTTTTTTTGTAACTCTGATATTGTTAGAGTTTTATGAGTGTAAATGTAATCTTTTAAGTCGGTTTTTGTATATAAAATTTTTGAATTTATACAAATTTAAAATTCTAGAAGTGTAACTCTAACATTTTACGAGTGTAACTTTGAAGTTTTTCGAGTGTAATTTTGATTTTGTTGTGACGGAATTTTTGAATTTATATAATGTTGTATGAGTTTTATGATTGTAACTTGGAATTTTTTTGGTGACGGAAAATTTGATTTTTTTTGTGACAGATTTTATGGCGGAGTTGGTATGCAAAAAAATTGAATTTAAACAATTTTAACATTTTATGACTGTAACTTTGGTTTTTTTTGTGACGGAAATTTTGAATTTTTATAATTTTAACATTTTACGAGTGTAACTTTAATGTTTTACGAGTGTGTGGACGCGGGCCCACGGAGGCGCTTGGGAAACAAGCGTTTGCATTTGTGGAGTCGCCACCAATTTATTGTGGAAAATTG
This sequence comes from Silene latifolia, assembly GCF_048544455.1. NCBI lineage: Eukaryota > Viridiplantae > Streptophyta > Magnoliopsida > Caryophyllales > Caryophyllaceae > Silene > Silene latifolia. Next base: position 141,590,596 of record NC_133528.1, on the reverse strand, counting down.
GAAACCGTTCGAATACCTCGTGTCATGTCAAGACACAAAGTAGTGACATGAACACCAAGAACTCGTTACCCTTAGCATTCTATGTCTAGAATGACTCTCGTGGATGCCAATGAACACGGATGTTCACAGAGATCTGGAGTAAGGGGTGAGGGTACGTATTAGGAAGCTCTTTTGATCGAACACCTAATCCCGCCCGCCTCGATAACGGCCTCTACTAATGATTAGGGAAAATCGTCTATACTTGATATATTGTCGATTATATGCATGCAATGCAACATCCAACATTTTAATCCTAGCATGTGAAGAATTAACTAAGTCGGTGAAATAATTAATTTAATCATACAATTGGGTCAAAGTAGAGATTTAATATCAATTACACTAAGATAGCGTAAAACTATCCAAAACACAACTCTTATTATGCACGGTAAAGGTAATTGGTAAAGGAACATGTTGTACACTTGTACGTACTAGATAAATTTATCTAAAACCATAGAGTATTAATTACCGCGTAATATACCAAAAATGTCTTAGTCTAATGGTTAAGATTGAGGTACGGTGAACAATAGGTCACAGGTTCGAATCCCCCATCCCTCTATTGTAATGCGACTAAGCGCGTGTCACGTTTGAAAAAAAAAAAATCAACCGCGTAATATAATTTATTGATTTCTAATCAAAATCACAAGTATCAACAAATTAATAACGAAAACGTGTATAAATATGAATCATAGGTTAAAAAGTTTATGCAGCTCATCTACAGTAGGCAACTCCTTAAACAACCTATTAAATGACAAATCCCTACTCAAAAACTTTAAACTCCCACCAACACCACCACCGCCGCCACCATCCGAAACACGTTGACTCGGATCTCTCTTCTTCACCTTTATTGCCAATGAAGATGAAGAATAATTACGCGTTGGCGATTCGGGAATAGTAGAATCTTTGCCAGTTAGGTTTTGAACAACAGACTTGAAGCTTGTAGCATCAGTTTCTACGTACTGTGTTTTTATATGCACAACTTTTATTGGTTGATTTTCTCTTCTTGTATTAATATTAATTGTTGGTCTTCTAGACATCTTGTATTTTAAGTAATTTTATATTATGTATTTATGTATATGCTAGATAAAACAAGTACTATAATCTTTGTTTTTTTTTTTTTCTGAAAGCGGAAATATTTGATTATAGTTTATGTTTTTGATAGTATATATTTTAATGTTGTGTGCTTCTTTTTATAGGAAATTGTATACTAGGTATGATTGGTTTAAGTGGTTGGATTTTAAGTAATAAAATGGACATTTTAGTCAAGCAGTCTATTGAGACTAAATAATTAAAATTCAAGGAAAATCTCTTTTAGGTTTTAAAAATGTCGTCATTTCTTTTACAAAGTATATACACACAAATATTCTTTTTTTTTTTTTTGATAACGAGGGGGTTGAATCCCCCGAGCCCATGCATTCCCGCACCACCACATGGACCATGTAAGCCACCCCTTTCGGGGGTCGCAGTGGCGAAGTGATCATCGCCCCATCTGGCAGTCGAACCCGGGACCTCTCAACTCCTGCATTTCTGCAAGCTTCAAGGTTTAATCCGGCTACCACTGGACTGACACCACTTGGCTAAACACAAATATTCACTTAAGACCGTCTTATACTGTATATTGTAAGACCTATCAAGTTAGTTAGTTTTTACTAACGTGTGCCCTAGTCTAAGGGTATTCATTAATAATCTAATGCGAAAGAATTCACAAGATTATCACATGAAAATATGAAATATTCAAGTATAATATTCAAGTATAAGCTCATTTTCTACCATTATTAGTGAGAATATATTTCGAACCTGATCACATTAGTTTAGCATATTAGATTAATGATGTGTAACTTTACGGTACATGTTAGAAAAACCGTATTTGTATAAAGTCTTAAAAGAGATTAATGGATGAATAAATAAATTAGAGCATTATTCTTTCGATTTTCGTCCAAAAGTTAAGGAGAGTAGGATTGTAGAAACTAGGGAAGGCTCTTCTCATGCACGTATGGGATATATAATTGGTCAATAATTCATGATGTATTCTAACCTTACGTATGTGATTCAAGGGTTTTGCTCGTGTCTTTGATGTTGAAAGTTGGAAAAAGTTATTATGTTGAACAATTTGTCTTATCCAGAAGTATAGCTAGTTGGATGACTAATTGCATCCTAAGATTTTATTCAAAATGTTTTTAATGTTTTTAATTCTTTTTAACACTTCTAGTTAATTATTAATGTATTAATTTATATAAACTAATCAATTATATGTGGCTTCCTGTCCAGTGAATAGTTTACACTTACTTTATTTTGTGATGAGGAAAATACAAAGTATAAACTAGTGAGTGAGACAAATTACGGGTGTATCAAATACTCCGTAATAGTGTAAATACTCCCTTCATCCGGTCATTTGTTTACCTTGAGTTTGGCACAAAGATAAGGAAAAGAGAAAGTATGGGGCAATTATTATATGATAAGTGAAGCAAATTGAGTGTATATAGAGGATCAAACTGCCTATCAAAGATATTTTTAATACGGAAAGGTAAACAATTAGTTAAGACGACCTAAAATGGAATAGACAAATAAATAACCGGGACGGAGGGATTATTGTGAACCTTTATTCCACGAGTATGGATCCTCTCCAGGAGGTCCATTACTTATCAACAATCCGAATTAAATCTGAATTGGATCGAATGATTGTAGATTTATTTAGAAATAAAAAAAGTAAATGAATGAGATTAAAATATACTCCGTATAATATACTCCGTAGTAATTATTTGTGAGACGAGATGATAATCGATACAAGGGATGGAGAGGAATTCCAGTGTGATGACAACCCCTCATTCTTTTTTTTTTTTTTTTTTGAAGGGAGACAACCCCTCATTCTATCACTAAAACTTGGGAGAGACGGTCTCTCACTAAGTTATTGAGAGACCAATCTTTCGTACCCTTTTATTTGTATTTCGTACCTCTTTTATTGTTGACCGTGACATAGTAATTTCGTACCTATTTACATAATAAATGTACCCATTTAATCATTAATCATGATTTGTACCTATTTTATTATCTTTAGTACCACCTTTTCTTAAAATTGTACAATAGTCTCTCAATAAAGCTTATTAAGAGACCGTCTCTCAAGAGACCTACTCTCATTCTATACCGTGTATGATTTCGATTCGGCGCATAGATATTCAACTTTATTTTATTTCAAGATCTTGACTTTACACATATTTTATTTTAGTGCCTTAGATTTTTTATTATTTCCCAACAAGACGAGTAAATTTCCTTAAAATAAAATAAAATAAAACAAGACGAGTAAATCACAAATATATATGGAGTATTTTTATATTTATATATACTTGAAAGTATTATTCGTATTTAAAAACGTACAAAAATGTATTCACATTCAATAACTTTTGTTGTACTTTTGTTATCGAGGTTGACCAAAGGTCCAAAATCGCTTTAAATTTTAGGTCATTCAAATAATCTTTCATAAGTTGCTATAAAAAGAACAATTAGTCTCCCTTGTCACGGGTTACCATTTGTGGCGGATATTTTGTGAGATAAAATGGTAACAAAATTGGTTAGTGGAGAAAGGGTACCACATGAATAGTGTTGCAGAGAGAGAAAAAGTGAGTACTTTGTGAGGTAAAATGGTATCCGTCACTCAAGAGTGACGAATATGAGTCGTCACAAACAAGAATTTGTGTAAAAAAAAAACCTTTTTATTAACACTTTTTTGCATTCTTACATTATTCAATCCACCAAAGAATCCTATCCTAGCTAAGAATAAATTCAACTCAATCAAAAAAATATAGGTAACTTTTGGAACTTTTCAAACGCATTTTTTGGTGGATTTACGCCATAGATGTATAAATACAGTGCATAGTAAATTAGTGGACAAACAAAAATATATAGATGAAGATTAAAAATTCTTTCAAATACAATGGGTATATTATGGAATGTTATTCATGGCTTACTATATGTTTTGATATTTTATAAAATTTCAATTAATAAAAATACTAGAAACATCACACTCAAAACAAAAACATCCCGTGAATTTCACGGCCCACAAAACTAGTTGAATATAATTTGACTAAACTAACTTATTTGATTAAAATTTAAGATATCTGTTTTTTTTGTTTTGGTGTTTTACAAATAGCTTATTAGTAGTTTACTAAAAGAGCGTTTAGTGAACATAATGAGAAGGGAAGAAGAATTGGAAATAGAAACAAATGCATGTAAAGAAAAGGGATTAGTCCTAATGTTTCATGCATGATGTTTGGTTGTAAATGATAAGGAAAACGAAATCATCTTCGTTCGATATCCTCAAAACTAACATCCACCAAATCGACCAAACTACAATTACAGTCTCAACCACCACCACAAACCGTCTTCTGCCACACCCACACCATCACCAACCACGTCATCGCCTTGTCGGCAGCCCTATCATCATGCCACTCCCGCTCTCTTCACACACCTATAAACCCCGGTTGCAAACACCTAACCACACTAAAAGAAATTCACTCCCAAGTCAAAAACCCCCTCCCTCACCCTCGAACCCCAAAAAACATTAATCGGGGGGTGGGAAGGGGGTTTCTGGCCTGGGTGTGGTAGTTGGAGTTTGTGGACGGTGGTAGAGGTCGTCGGCTACTATAGTGGTGTCGATGATAGAGCGAGGTAGTGGTTCGGGGTGGTTGGCAGTGGATGTTGAGATATAGGTGGTGGTGAGGCTTGTTAGTTGGGTAAAGGAATGAGATATCCTTGTGGCGGGGAATCATTTTAGAGAGATAATAAGTAATTTCATTCTTAAAAGTGGGGCTAAGGGTTAGGAAATATACCATTCCCTTATCATTTCTCTTTTCCTTCTGATATATAGATCCCTAACCAAACAGTTCCTAAGTAAATAAGTTAACTCCATTAAAAAAAAAAGGAAATAAACTAACTGAAATGAAAAAAAATATTTGGGGTAACATGTGACAAATAAGCTAGATTATTATATCCCATCTTCCTTTTTGCCCCCCTCGTTTTATAACATTAACCATTTTATTATGTTCTTTTATCTCATTTTATCATATCAGTTAGTCTTGTTTACAACGGTTGTAAATAAGAGTTATCATATTACATTTACCGTTTCAGTTAATTTGCCAAACAAAATTGATATAATCAGCTAGCTTATTAAGCTCTAATATTTAGTTATCTTTTTTTTTTTTTTTGTAAATCGGGGTGTCCACCGTCGACAACAGTGTATAAGGGATGAGGTGGGCAACCACCACATCAAACACATTTGGTTTAGTTATCTATTTTAGTATATACCTTATAATATTATGTTTTTAGCTAGCTTTTCAATTTTGACTGAGTTTTCAGTTAATTTTGTTAAACAGAGGTTTTATATGATGCATGGATGCAAGTTAGCTTAATTAGTTACATCATCTAAATTTTTTTAGTGTGATTATGAAATTTGTACTCTATTGGATATTTTTTCATTAGAACAAATACATATACCTAGCTATTTGAATTTTATAGGGGATCGAGGAACAATATTTATTTAACAAGGAGTAAACATACTCCCTCCGTTCCACTCATGTGTTTGTCAATTATATTTTGAGGTGTCTCAGACTCTCGGTCAATTGTTTGCCTAGTTAATTGTTTGTCTTTCTATTTTAGGAATGCCTTTAATGGGTAATTAGATCGTCAATGAAAGAAATATGAACTTAGCTGATCAGAAATACCCTTAATCGAGACGTCGTGTAAGACACTGCCCTAAATCAGTTAGACCCCCACACAGGTGCTCCTTGGGTTCCGTGGTCACCGATTCTAAGGTTAACGCCTCCTTCCGCACATTGTTGCACACCAAAGACGGAAGTGGGAACTGTTCTCAATATGGACAAAATATGATAGAGACGAAAAAAGAAGAAGAAGTTGTATGTTTTCTGTGTATGAAGACTGTGGATTAGTGAGGTTTATATAGCCGAAGAAAGGCTCCTCCAACAGTCAAAAACTTAACTGTATTGATTATGAGATTAATGGCCATAAAATCGGACAATGAATACGGAATTGATTGTGGCCCCACCCCACCCCGCACGTGTCACGTGTCACGAACACGAGCCGGACGGACGACGGCGGCGGCGCGCGCGTGGGGAGACTATAGTCTATCCTCTATAGTCTAGTTAACAATTGTTAACTCACCTCCATATATAAACATAACATTCCCCCACTATTCTTCCAATGTGGGATAAATGTTATCATACTTAAGTTTTGGAGCAACCTCCAACTCCAACAATCCCCCACTTGGTCCAAACTTAAAGAATAAGAAAAGGAATATGAGAAAGTAGCTATAATCAGGTGAACGTAGTCTTGAACCTGAAAATAGCAAGAAATGAGAACAGCTCCCTCGAGTAACATATGACCCCATGAAAAAACCCTGTCTCATGATTGTATTAGAGAATAGCCCACATCTATTCTCATAGGAGGCGGCCAACACTCCACAATCACGTAGGTGAGTCCATCAAGTATGTACTGCACACACCACTCAAACCTTTGAGATATGGAACTCATTAAGGACTACCACCTGTCCAACCTAACTCTGCAGTAAATAAACATGCTAAAAGGGATAAACTGAATAACCTCCTTTATTCATCAAAATAAATAAAATACAAGCAATGCCTGACGATTTCGTTTGACCTCATTGAATCTGGTAATCCAGATTGGGTATCCATCGTAAAAGCACTACGTAGGTGGGCACAATCCCATCTTTTTAGCAGTTTCTGAAACTAGTTTCCTGTTTAAGGCCTTTATCAATGGATCGACGATATTACTTTCCGACCTCCCATAATCTAACGAAATAACACCAAACTTGATGATACGAATAGAGCAGCGGAATTGACTTGACAGCGGAAACTTAACAAACTAGACAGTGTTGATGACTGTCCGTTTGTTGAATAATTCGAATTGGCAGCAAAATCACACGAAGCAAACATGTACGTGGACTGTTCGTACTAGGTACGCCCAATCCTCATAACTGATTGATAAAATAACGAGAATAACAAAACTAGCTGACTGTTTGTATTTTTGGCGAACCGAACGTACTAGGTACGACCCGTTCTGATTTTTGTAAAAAAAAAGGATAGTGTTTGAACAAGCAAGACCTATTACTTGATCAAAGTGAGTGAGACCAAGACCTATTGATCAACAACTCGGAAATTTTAATCAGAATCGCGTTCTAATCAAAAATCAGTTTTGTTTCTAAGCAAGAAACGATTTTAACACAAGTGTTTTTCTGAAAATTCTGAGATGATTTTATTGATAAGCTTCAAGTATATAGCCTCCAATAAACCGAAATGGGCAGCCAAAAATGTGAAGAGTTGAGCAATCACTCTTCACTTGATTACAACTATTAATGATATAGGTTCAATGAACCAAGACAACTACTAATTAAGCAAAAGATCTTATTTTAACAACAATAATCTGAAAATGTTAATAAAAACGTGAAGCTTGGTCCGTCCTTCTCTTGGGATACGTGCCACAATCAGCTCCCATCCACCATACTTAGCAAATTAACATATGAAGGATAATTGGAGCTCATAGGCTGAAAATTACGAGCCACAATCAGACTGTCACCGTGAGTGTTCACAACCAGCTCGTCCAGCTCATCAACCAAATCCGAGTCATTAGCTTGGTTCGCATCATCCCCTCCCCCTTGAAAAGGAATTGACCTCAATTCAGCTACGCCATCGTCATCTACGTAAGGAGAGAGATCACCAACATTAAAAGTGGCGTGAACACCATAATCACCGGGAAGTTCAACCTTATAAGCATTGTTGTTGACTCGACCCACAATCTTGTAAGGACCTTTCGCTCTAGGCATGAGTTTGTTCTTACGCTTGCTTGGAAATCGCTCCTTTCTCAAATGCACCCAAACCAAGTCTCCAACCTCGAACACCCTCGGCTTCTTATTTTTGCTTGACTTGCGTTTATAGGCTGCATTTACGGCCTCAATTCTGGCCCGGACTTTCTCATAGAGTTTCAACATCGCTTTCAGCTTGGACTCGGCATCTTTATGCACCAATTCATCTTTAGGCAACGGAATTAAATCCAAAGGAAGGTAAGGATTAATACCGTACACAATTTCAAATGGTGAATGACTCGTAGCTTGAGTAGGCGACCTGTTAGAAGCAAATTCGGCATGAGAAAGCTTGAGATCCCAATCCTTTTGTGTCTTGCTCACAAACCCACGCAACAAAGTACCCAAAGTTCGATTCGTGACTTCGGTTTGTCCATCCGTTTGGGGATGGTGAGAGGTACTAAACAGCAACTTTGTACCCACTTTCCTCCACAATGTATTCCAAAAGTAGCTCAAGAATTTAGAATCCTGATCCGACACAATAGTCTTTGGAATGCCATGTAACCTCACAATTTCCTGATAGTACAAATCATCCACATTAGAAGCATCATCGGTTTTATGGCAAAGCAACAAAATGAGCCATCTTGGAAAAACGATCAACCACCACCATGATAGCATCCTTACCACGTTGAGTGTGTGGCAAAGCAACAATGAAATCCATTGAAACATCGTCCCAAGGTCCTGGCCGGACTCGGTAAAGGAGTATATTCGCCCGGTTTGAACTTGCTTTTCGAAACTTGACAAGTAACGCACCTACCCACGATATTGTGAACATCTTTTTGCAATCGTGGCCATAAGAAATGCTCTTTCAAGATCTCCACGGTCTTTGCCACCCCGAAATGACCAACTAGCCCTCCACCGTGAGCCTCCCTTACAAGTAGTTCCCGGATAGGATGCTTAGGAACACAAAGTCGATTTCCATTAAAAAGAAAACCGTCTTGAATCAAATACTATCCCTTAGCTCCTGATTTGCACTCAAGATATATTGCACCAAAGTCTCCATCTTCACCATAGTAATCTTTCAAAGTTTCAAAGCCCAAAAGATGAACATCAAGTGTGGACAACAAGGTATAACGACGAGATAAAGCATCGGCTACAACATTACTCTTCCCATCTTTATATTTGGATGAAAAGTGAAATGATTGTAAAAATTCAACCCATTTTGCGTGCCTCAAATTCAACTTCTGCATCCCATTAATATACTTCAAGGATTCGTGATCAGAATGCAATATAAAATGTTTGGGACGGAGATAGTGACTCCAGTGATCAAGAACCCGAACAATAACATAAAATTCCTTATCATAAGTGCAATAATTCAATCGAGCACCACTCAATTTCTCCGAGAAGTAGGCAATAGGACATTTCCCTTGAATCAAAACAGCACCTATACCCACGCCACTAGCATCACACTCAACCTCGAATGGTTGAGAAAAATCGGGTAACGCCAAGATAGGAGCGGTACACAACCGTTCCTTAATTAGTTCAAAGGCCTGTTTAGCTGCCACGCCCCATTCAAACCCGCCCTTCTTTAAACACTCCGTAATAGGACTGGTTATGGTGCTAAAATCACGAATAAATCGTCGATAAAAAGATGCAAGCCCATGAAAAGATCGTACCTCACTAACTGTTTTAGGTTCCGGCCATGATCGAATTGCTTCGATTTTTGATTGATCAACCGAGATACCATCCTTGGACATCACGTATCCCAAGAAAACCATGCTCTCCACAAGAAAAGAGCACTTCTCTTGCTTCCCATAAAGTTTCTGATTTCGCAGTGTTTCGAACACTTGCCTCAAATGTTCAAAATGATCGTCTATGCTCCTGCTATACACCAATATATCATCAAGGTAAACAACAACAAATCGGCCCAAGAAAGATTTAAGTACCTCATTCATCAATCTCATGAAGGTACTTGGAGCATTAGTAAGACCGAATGGCATGACGGTCCATTCATACAATCCATGCTTCGTTTTAAAAGCCGTCTTCCATTCATCACCCTCACGCATCCGAATCTGATGGTACCCACTCCTTAAATCAATCTTTGATAAAAGTACCGAGCCATGAAGTTCATCGAGCATATCATCAAGTCTCGGGATTGGAAAGAGATATTTGATGGTTATGTTGTTTACAGGACGGCTATCAACACACATACGCCATGAACCATCTTTCTTTGGCACGAGTAACACCGGAACAGCACAAGGACTCATACTTTCACGCACATAACCCCTCTCCATCAACTCATCAATTTGCCTTTGGAGTTCCTTTGTTTCTTCCGGATTACATCGATAAGCAGCCTTTTTTGGAAGAGTTGAGCCCGGAACAAGGTCAATTTGATGTTCAATGCCTCGAATAGGAGTCAAACCAGCGGGTAATTCATCGAAAACACATCCCCAAACTCTTCAAGCAAATCGTCAATTGGGTTATGTTCCTGCAAAACAACATTAGCACTCGAATTTTCTTTAGCAACAAGTAAATAAACTTGCTCTCCATGATCAATAGCACGCTCCACATCCCGTTCTCCAATTAACATAGCAGCGTGGGCCTTTGCTTTCGGTTTTGAACCTAAAGCACGGACAGCTTGTGGTGACATGGGTTTAAGCACAATTCGTTTCCCTTTATCCTTCAACTCATACTCGTTACTCCTCCCTCTATGCAACACATCCCGGTCATACTGCCATGGTCGTCCCAACAAAATATGACAAGTATCCATGGGAATAACGTCACACAACACCTCATCGACATAGGAACCCATAACCAAACCAACCCGGGCCTGTTTTGTCACTTTAACGCTGCTACCATCATCTAGCCAATTTAATGCATATGGGTGTGGGTGTTTAGTAGTCACAAGACCCAATTTCGACACCATTTCAGTAGAGGCCACGTTGGTACAACTACCCCTATCGATAATTAGACTACACCACTTACACCACTTATCATTTACCCGACACTTGGTATGAAACAATTGATTTCGTTGCTCCGAATCAGTAGGTAAAGTCTTTACTTGCAAGGTTCGCAAAACCAGATTTGTGTCGTAAATAGGTGCCTCATAATCCTCTACTAACTCGTCCTCTTCCTCACCTTCTTTTAGATTAAACAGTTCACCCAACTGTTCTTCCTCGGCCAACAACTCATGCCTACACTCAACTGCCTCTCTCAAGGTCACGACTCTTTTATTTGGACACGTACTTTGATAATGACCGAACCCTTGACATTTGAAACAACGGACTTTGGACAGATTAGTCTCCTTGGTCGTGGTCCTAGAGGTAGTATTTGAGGATGCCGTGGTTTTGTTAGGACTCACAAATGAGTTGCTAGGTGTGTCGAGTTTATGGATTGTTTCGGTTTTGGTCCATGACTTATTCTTTCCCGATTCCGAACTTGACCCTTCCCCATATTTAGACTTCCCTTGTGACTCCAATTTCAAACAAAGACCACAAAGAGTAACCAAATCAGAATAAGGGTATAAATCAACAGAACTAGCAATGTTATAATTCAATCCACGCAAAAACCTAGACATTTTCTGCTCTTCTACTTCCTCCAATTCGCCCATCAAGCATAAGTTTTCGAATTCATCAATATACTCACTAACACTTAGTTTTCCTTGTTTTAAATCAGCAATCTTACGATATGTAGCTAACCTATGGGTCGTTGGCACATACCTTTTATGAAGTTTACGTTTCAGAGACTCCCATGAATCAATCTTCCCTTTCCCCGAGCGCACCCTCTTGGCCTTCAACCCTTCAAACCATAGAGATGCTCCATTGCTTAATTTCAGAATTGCATACTTGCACCTTTTATCATCGTCAAATTCTTTGAAATCAAACATACGATCTATCTTCCGTTCCCACTCCAAATAGGCCTCGGGATCAGCCCCTTCAACGAACTCAGGTAGTTCGTTAACTTTGAACGGTTCAGCCACCCTTTCAAAACGCCTTGGTTGCCACCTATCATCCATTTCTTGCACGTTTCTCAAGGCATCACAGAGTTGCTGCAAAAAGTTAGGATTATCAAAATCCATAGATAAATAAGGATCAAGATCCGAAGCTCTAATACCAAAAATGATACGAATAGAGCAGCGGAATTGACTTGACAGCGGAAACTTAACAAACTAGACAGTGTTGATGACTGTCCGTTTGTTGAATAATTCGAATTGGCAGCAAAATCACACGAAGCAAACAGGTATGTGGACTGTTCGTACTAGGTACGCCCAAATCCTCAGAAGTCAGAATTGATTGATAAAATAACGAGAATAATAAAACTAGCGGACTGTTTGTATTTTTGGCGAACCGAACGTACTAGGTACGACCCGTTCTAATTTTTGTAAAAAAAAGGATAGTGTTTGAACAAGCCAGACCTATTACTTGATCAAAGTGAGTGAGACCAAGACCTATTGATCAACAACTCGGAAATTTTAATCAGAATCACGTTCTAATCAAAAATCAGTTTTGTTTCTAAGCAAGAAACGATTTTAACACAAGTGTTTTTCTGAAAATTCTGACATAATTTTATTGATAATAAGCTTTAAGGCTTTATATAGCCTCCAATAAATCGAAATGGGCAGCCAAAAATGTGAAGAGTGAGCAATCACTCTTCACTTGATTACAACTATTAATGCTATAGGTTCAATGAACCAAGACAACTACTAATTAAGCAAAAGATCTTATTTTAACAACAATAATCTGAAAATGTTAATAAAAACGTGAAGCTTGGTCCGTCCTTCTCTTGGGATGCGTGCCACAATCAGCTCCCATCCACTATACTTAGCAAATTAACATAGGAAGGATAACTGGAGGTCATAGGCTAAAAATTACGAGCCACAATCAGACTGTCACCGTGAGTGTTCACAACCAGCTCGTCCAGCTCATCAACCAACTCCGAGTCATTAGCTTCGTTCGCATCACTTGATCAAGTTACAAACTATATTATGCCTTAGGCGTATATGCCTACTCTTGCTATTATAAGCTTTATTCTTGGCTACATGAATGACAGATTGCGAGTCACAATGTAGCGGCACGGATGTCACGGGCTTTGGCCAAAGAGGAATGTCCGCTACCAAACTTCTCAACCATTCTGCTTCTCGACCAGCCAACTCGAGAGCTATAAATTCCGATTCCATTGTAGATCTCGCAATACACGTTTGCTTGGATGATCTCTAAGATACAGCTGCTCCTGCTAAAATAAAAACATAACCACTGGTAGAGTGTATATCCTTACTCTCCGAGATCCAGTTAGCATCACAATATCCCTCCAAAACTGGAGGATAACCACAATAAGATAACCCAAAATCAACTGTACCTTTAAGATATCTAAGCAAACGAACTAATGCACTCCAATGATCATGACCGGGATTATGAGTATATCTACTCAATCTCCCAAATGAATATCGATGATCGTGGCGAGATGAACACATAAGATACATAACACTACCAAGAATCTTAGCATAGCCAGCTTGATCCACACTTTCAGATAGATTCTTTTTTAAGTGCACACTAGCATCAAAGGGTGTTCTAGCAGGCTCAATATCAAAATAACCAAACTTCTTTAAAATTTTCTCAACATAGTGAGCTTGACTCAGACAATAACCTTTACTAGTCTTTAAAACTCTTAAACCAAGAATGACATCAACCTCGCCCATGTCTTTCATTTCAAAAGAAGTTTAAGCATGCTTTTAGTAGAATCAATAACATCTAATGAAGTGTCAAAGATAAGTAAATCATCCACATAAAGTGTTATAATAACACTACCGCCAGCATTGGATTTCACATAGATACATGTATCAGCATCACTAGCTCTAAAACCAAGAGAAACAATCACACTATGAAACTTTTCATACCATTGTTTCGGTGCCTGCTTAAGTCCATACAAAGATTTAACAAGTTTAAAAACTTTATGTTCTTGACCAGGCACTATAAAACCATCAGGTTGATCCATATAAATATCTTCATCGAGATCACCATTTAAAAACGCAGTTTTCAGATCCATCTGATGAACAAGCAAGTTATACATGGAAGCAATAACAAACATCACTCTAATGGAAGCAATCTTAGTGACCGGGGAATAGGTGTCAAAATAGTCTAGACCAGACTTTTGGGTGAAACCCTTAGCCACCAACCTAGCTTTAAATTTATCAATAGTCCCATCAACTTTGAGTTTCTTCCTAAACACCCATTTACACCCTATAAGCTTACAACCACGAGGCAAGTCAACAATCTCCCAAGTATGATTAGACATAATGGACTCAATCTCACTATCAATAGCTTCTTTCCACAAAGAAGCATCAACTGATCTCATAGCCTCATCATAGGTCTTAGGATCCTCCTCCACAATATACATGTCAACCGACTCATCATCTAGATATCTACCATCCTCCTCCATAAGAAAATCAGGCCCAAAAGATTTCTCAACTCTAGGTCTCTTACTCCTTCTCGGTTATATTGGTGGTTCACTAGATGTGTCAACATGGGTTGGGGAGCTACCATCATTATCCTCATGGGAAGAAGCATCAAAAGTCAAGTTCTGTCCCAAAGAAGGTTTCAAAGGAAAAAGATCCTCAAAGAAAATAGCATCTCTAGATTCAATAATATTACCATAAAAACCCGAACTCGCATCTTTGGTCATGAACCTATAGGCTGCACTATTAGAAGCATAACCCACAAAAATTGAGTCAATTATTTTAGGTCCTATTTTGTCTCTTTTAAAAGCAGGTAAGGCAACTTTGGCTAGACAACCCCAAACCTTTAGAAACCTCAAATTAGGTGGATAACCCTTCCAAATCTCATAAGATGTCACATCAAGTTTCTTATAAGGTACACGGTTTAAAACATGATAGACAGATAGGATAGCTTCCTCCCCACATAAAATCAGATAATCCAAAAGATAGTAACATAGCATTCATCATATCCTTTAAAAGTTCTGTTTTTCTTTTCAGCTACACCATTTTATTCGGGGGTAAAAGGGGCTGAAAACTCATGTATGATACCATTTTTCTGACAAAATTCCACCAAAAAATCAGATTTATATTCTCCACCATGATCAGACCTCACACGCTTAATCTTTCTATCAAGTTGATTTTCAACCTCAGCCTTGTAAATAGTAAACATATTCTCAGCCTCACTTTTATTCCTTAACAAATAAACCTTAGTATATCTTGAACAATCATCTACAAAGGTTATATAATATCTTTTACCTCCTTTACTTTCACAATTCTTATAATCAGCCAAGTCGGTGTGGATAAGTTCTAACAGTTCAGTTTGCCTTTTGATCACTTCCTTAAAAGGTTTCTTAGAGTGCTTTGCTTCCACGCATACTTGACATTTATCCATGTCATAAGAAATCAGATTAGGCAACAAGTTCATTGTTTTCATGTATTTAATGGATTTAGTGTTAACATGTCCAAGTCTAGAATGCCAAATATCAATGGACTTAACGATATAAGCAGAAGAAGATGCATTCATTTCAACATCAAGAACAAACAGACCACCATTACAAAAACCTTTGTCAACAAACTGACCATTCTTAGACATGACTAACTTATCAGACTCAAAAGTAAGTTTAAAACCAGCCTTATTAAGTAAAGCACCAGAAATCAAATTTCTACGCATATCAGGTAGGGGTGAGCAAAACCGTGTACCCGATACGGTTTTGAAAACCGTATCGGGTATACGGTTTTAAAAATCGCAAAAATCACTATACGGATCCGATACGGTTTAACCGTATATACGGTTTTCGGTGCCGAAAATCCGTGTATACGGAATCCGTATATACGGATACGGTTTGGTGACAAATGCCCAATTAAACATTGTAATTATTCAAGAGCTAATAATTAGCTCTAACATGATCACCTCTTATAAAGGGCTGATTTTTGTTTATTAAGATAAGTTAGTAAAAAAAGTCGTAAAAAAACATTAAAAAGAGTGGAGTTGAAAGAGGAACTTTGCATTTTTTAATATTTTTTTATACAAAAAATAAAACCGTGTCAGAAACCGTATATACGGTTTCGTTTTTGCACGACCCGGATACGGTACGGTTTTTATAAAACCGTATCGTATATACGGATTTTCGTATCGTATATACGGAAATCCGTATAACTCAAACCGTATACAGTATCGTATCCGTATTATAAAACCGTATCGTATATTTTTGCTCACCCCTAATATCAGGCACATAAAGCACATTTTCAAGAGCTAATACTTTGCCAGAAGTGAGTTTCAGGTGCACCTTGCCAATGCCAAGGACTGGAACCTTGCTGGAGTTGCCAACATACACTACCTCTTTCTCATCAACATCTTTGAGCTCCTTGTAAGTATCCTTGTTGGTGCAAATATGACGTGTAGCTCCTGTGTCAAAAATCCATTCCACCAAGCTTCCAACCAGATTAATTTCGGACACCATTGCAGCAATTATATCGTCACCCTCACTTGAACCCTCGACAACATTGGCTTGTGGCTTATTAGATTTGTAATTTTTGTAGCCACCACGTTGATTGTTGTCTTTCTTTTGGAACTTCCCGCCATGTGCATTATTGCGATTCCCTTGATTTTGTTGTCTTTCCTCATAAGCTTTCTTGGCCTTGCACTTAAAAGCGGGATGACCAGGCTTGTCACACCACCACCAATTGTCTGTCATTGTCTTTATTGATTTATCAGCGTTATTTTGTGGTTTGTTGTATTAATCATAACTCCTCTTGTTTGTACCTGTATTCCTGTATTCAACAACATTAGCCTTAACAGTGTTAGTAGCATTAGTCCTGGCTCGGTCCTAGCTCCATGTGGCATCTTCAATCTTGATATGACCAATCAGCTCCTGCAACTTCATATCTTTCTTCTTATGCCTCAGATGTTTCGTATACTCATCCCAACTAGGAGAAGACAATTTCTCAATAAGAACATTAGTCTGCATATACTCGCACAACACCATCCCTTCACCAATAATTTCAGAAACCATATTTTTATACTCATGTATTTGATCCATTATAGGTTTACCATCAGTAATCTGAAATTTTAACCATCTTGCTACTGCATATTTCTTAGTACCGAAATCATCAGTACCATACTTAGTTTCCAAAGCATCCCAAATTGATTTAGCAGTCTTAGCTTTGCAGTAGATGTCAAACAGATTATCAACCATATAGTGTAACATGACGCCTCTAACGGTCTTATTGTCTTTTGCAAATTTGGGATCGGGTTTGACAGTTTCAGACGAACTAGAGTCTTCAGTGGATTGTGTGGATTGTGATTCTTGAAATAACACATACTCAATTTCATATTGCGAGAAATAAAACAGAATTTTTTCAGACCATCTCCTATAATTTTTCCCATCTAAAAGTTCCATCTTACTAAGGCCAGGGACAATTTTGTGTGGTATTGTGAAATGGTTGACAGGGGCATTAGGAGTAACGGTAACAATTTCTCGATTGACATTGGAATCGTCAGAATTTCCGGATGGTTTTGTCATTGTTTAAAACAAAATAGTAATGTATAACAAAGATCAGAAAGTTCTATAACTGATATAGGTTGAAAGAAATATGAACTTAGCTGATCAGAAATACCCTTAATCGAGACGCCGTGTAAGACACTGCCCTAAATCAGTTAGACCCCCACACAGGTGCTCCTTGGGTTCCGTGGTCACTGATTCCAAGGTTAACGCCTCCTTCCGCACAATGTTGCACACCAAAGACGGAAGTGGGAACTGTTCTCAATATGGACAGAATATGATAGAGACGAAAAGAGAAGAAACAGTTGTATGTTTTCTGTGTATAAAGACTGTGGATTAGTGAGGTTTATATAGCAGAAGAAAGGCTCCTCCAACAGTCGAAAAATTAATTGTATTGATTCTGAGATTAATGGCCATAAAATCGGACAATGAATAGGGAATTGATTGTGTAATAAAATCCCAACAGCTAGAAAGGAATCCGATGAAAAAGTTTAGACCAATAGCAAAAAGAGGCCCCGCGTCACGCGAGCCGAGCCAGACAGACGGCGGCGTGCGCGTGGGGAGACTATATTTTATCCTCTATAGTCTAGTTAACACTTGTTAACTCACCTCCATATATAAACATAACATTCCCCCACTATTCTTCCAGTGTGGGACAAATGTTATCATACTTAAGTTTTGGAGCAACCTCCAACTCCAACAGTCAACACTCAATTTAGCCTACTTGCCAATGTCATCTAATGATTGAAGACTCCCTCTTCTTTCCTTGATTTTTATATGTGCCAAAATTAAAGGCAAATAAATGACCGGAACGGAGGGAGTATAATTTACGCAATAAATTAAGTATTATGAATTAGTCACCCTTGAAATAAAGACATTTGGGTCATTAGAGCATCCGCAAAGGTGGGGAGGTGCCTCCCCATATGTCCTCTCTCTCGTCATATGGGGCTCCTCATTGTTGCACAAAGCTCCCCAACATTTGGGGTTCCACTGCTTTTAGAGGAGCTTCCCAAAAAAAAAAGTAAAACAATTTGTGTTACTTTTGGGGAGGTTCCCAAATTTTTGTGTGTGAATTGGGGAACCCCATTGTTGCATAGATGTAATTATGAAATGGGAAGAGTAAATGAAAAAGTTAGTGGAAAATGAGGTGGACGAATAAGAAAAGGAAAGAGAAAATATGAGGAGCCTCACCTTTGCGGATGCTCTTAGGGCAGATACAACTCAATAGTTGATCAACAACCGTGTTATTGAAGTCACTCTTTTGATAAATTGAATAAAAAAACACATTATGATTACTAAATTGGGGTCGAGAGCTTTTATTATTTTAGATGATATGAGGACAGCATTTGTAAATTTGTGTGCATTACTTTGCCCATGTTTATATTAGAGTCAATTAATAATTACTCCCTCAAAATGTACTTTTATTGCTTCAAAACTTCAATTTAGATCACTTATTTTGTCTGTTTTTAACTTATTAATTACTGTTATACCATTCAAAGTATAAATTGGCTAAGTCACAGACAAATAAGTTCATAAACAAGACGAAATAAGTGACTTAGTTTGAAGCAATGTATGATAAAAGTACAATTAAAGGAGTAATTTAAAAAAAAATTATAAAAAGAAGGTAGTTTAAACCAACTGGTATATAAAAAAAAGTACTCCGTAATCTACCTAGTATAAAAAATAGGTTCTTTCAAGGCTTCTTATTGGCTGAAAATTTTCAGAAATTTGGCCAATATAGGACCCACCATGTTCTTCTATACACCATTTAATTACCCTCTCTCCTCTCATTTCCTCCACCCAATTCAAATCTAAAAAATTACTTCGAAGAAAACGATTTTGAGTTTATTTTGCATGTTTTTTTATAATAAAATCAATGTATTAATACTCCGTATAATCTAAGCTAATCTAATTTGAATTAATATAATCTAATTCTTTTAAATGATCTCAAGACAGTGATTACAAATATTTAACATCTAAAAATTACTTATGTTTTTTGAAAAAATTGTTTTAAAATCTTCAAAAAAATCCGAAAACTAAATTTAACAATTTATTTCAAAAAATTCGATCTTTAAAAATCATGTAATTCAGTATAGGAAAAATATGTCATTAAACCATAAAAAACTTATATAAAAATAAGATTTAGGAATTTAATTGATAAATATTCTTCAGAAAATATCCAAGTCATTTAAATTTAATAGATTTGATTTCCGTTCTTAGAAATACTCTATTGTTTTGTCAAAAAAATAAATAAAGAAACTTCTAAAAGGGGAAGATTACATTCAAAATATGGGATTTTTTAAAATTAACGAAAATAAGTTTTAAATAAATGAAAAAAATAATTTAAACATAATATAGGCAACGAAATAAAGTAAAAAGAATATTATTTAAAAACACATACTTACTTATATTGAGTAATTTTATTTAAAAAAACAATACTCATTAGATCTATGATATTCACTAATAATTTTATAATTTATAAAAAAATAAAAAATCAACTTTTAGAAAAATAACCATCAGATCTATGAGAAATTGAATAAAAAAATCACAGAAACATGAACAAAAAATGAAACCAACATAGCTAATAGTGAGAGAGATTGACAATTAGGTAAACATTATCGAGTAAGGAGATGATATGTTGTTTAAAGAATGAGGATTATAGAGAGAAATTATAGTACTATGAATCCATGAGATTTACGAGACAGAAAGTTGAGACAGAAGTGAGAGAATGAGTTTGAGGGAGTGATATAATGACGGTGACTGGTGACGGTGTGTTTGATGAGAGAGAGCGAGGGAGAAAGAGGCGTGTGAAGTATGTTAGGTTAGCATTACTGATTTACTACTATTAGGTGAAGGTGGGGGCTTTGACGATATGTACTGGGATTTTAATGGGTTAGTTTGAGGTTGTTTAAGCCTATTTTAATCATCTTTAGATTTTGAGCCAACAGTTTGTTATTCAACCTATTTAGATTGACACGAATTATAGAGTAAGACGGATCACCCTGTGAGACGGTTTATTTCTACAAATAAACTATTTATCTAATACTAATAAGTAAGTTGTTTTTATATACAACGAAATCATCTCACCGTGTAAAACCGTCTCATGTAATAACGACTGTATTAATGTTATTGTCTTTACTATATTCAATATTGTCGATTGATATTCTTACTTATAATTTTGTATATTTGAATTTCAATATTTCAACATTTTCTCCATTCATAATTTAATAATAACAATTGTTTAATAAGTAACCCGTGCAATTTTTGCACGGGATTAAAACTAGTTATTAATTGACTCTTAATATAATTAAGATGGTCTGATAAAATATCTAACAAGTGGAGTTCCATAACTTCCATTCATACTAAAATGATATTATAAGTGTCGTCGTATTCCATTTCATACACACTGTACGGCATTAAGGAACCTCAACTACTGGATGAGATCCTCAAATCTGACCCAATTGCTTATGAATTACTCCCTAGAATCTTGAAAATTAACTCATTTTAAAGTCTAAAAGCTCCATCACATATCCTAATCCTCCGTTACACTTGTATAAGACGGCTTTACCCTAAGACAGCGTAAAACTATCCAAAACACAACTCTTATTATGCACGGTAAAGGTAATTGGTAAAGGAACATGTTGTACTAGATAAATTTATCTAAAACCATTATTAATTAACCGCGTAATATATCGAAAATGTCTTAGTCTAATGGTTAAGATTGAGGTACGGTGAACAATAGGTCCCAGGTTCGAATCCCCCATCTCCTCTATTGTAATGCGACTAAATGCGCGCCCGTTTGAAAAAAAAAAAATAATAACCGCGTAATATAATTTATTGATTTCTAATCAAAATCATAAGTATCAACAAATTAATAACGAAAACGCGTATACATAAGTGTTACGAGATATTGGGATCTAAGGGTCCTGATTTTCGCAGTTTTCTTTGTAAAGTCAAAACATAAATTCATGTCAAAATTCACAAGGCAATTATTTAGGCGGTTGTCGACATTGGGATAGCGGAGTAACCGGTTGCGGCTGCCGGCTTGGTCACCGCCGGTGGTGGTTCGTCGGGATAGGATAAGATGCGTCATTATTGTTGCGTCCGCGGTGGTGCGTTGGGATAGGGGAGATGCGTCGATGGTGGCGGTGATGATGTGGTGGAGGTGCGTTAGTGTTGACGTGGCCGTGGTGATTATGTGGCGGTGGTAATGACGGGTGTGGGCGGTGGTAATGACGGGTTAACGGCGGCGGATGATGTACTACACAATTGAGGTATTTCCTGTGTACTACGGAGTACTTTAATTTGATCTTTTTGCATGTGTACTACATTGTTTTTTATATTTTTTCTTTTTTTTTTAAAGTTTGTAATTTACTCCAACATAGTAAACGTACTATGTGCTTCTAATGCGACTAGTATAAGTGACGGAATAATATCGACACCATATCAACGGTCTAACGCCGACGAACTTCAGGCGAAGCGTTGGCAGCAGTAACGAACCCAATAAACCCACCACACTACACCTTAATTAATTTAGACCATAAACCCTAATTAGAAAGAAAATTAAAATAAAGAAGTAATCAAATTAATAAATAATAAGATTAACGGATAAATTACTTATTCGTCACTTGAATAATCGTTCATAATTGAAGAGTTTTTGGTTGAAAATGGTTAAGGTTTCAATACTAGGGAGAAGGAGAGAGAATTAGGTTTACTGTTTTTTTGTGAAGGCAAACAAATGGAAAGTGTGATGTAAAAAGTACTGTAATGAGTAAAAAACGTACTGCGAAAATAAATTACGATAATTAAGAAATGCGATACCGTTATATATCGTAGAGAATAATATTGATATTATATCATATCGTGTTTCCATTAATAGGAGATCCTAGATTTACTTTCGAGTTTATATATACATACATATTGATTGTATTGAAACACGAACGAATATTAATAATACGACAATCATAGGTTAAAAAGTTTATGCAGCTCATCAACAGTAGGCAACTCCTTAAACAACCTATCAAATGACAAATCCCTACTCAAAAACTTTAAACTCCCACCACCACCACTGCCAACACCACCACCGATGCCACCATCCGAAACACGTTGACTCCGATCTCTCTTCTTCACCTTTATTGCCAATGAAGATGAAGAATAATTACGCTTCGGCGATTCGGGAATAGTAGAATCCTTGCCAGTTAGGTTTTGAACTACAGACTTGAAGCTTGTTGCATCAGTTTCTACGTACTGTGTTTTTATATGCACAACTTTCATTGGTTGATTTTCTCTTCTTGTATTAATATTAATTGTTGGTCTTCTAGACATCTTGTATTTTAACTAATTTTATACTATTATTTTATGTATTTATGTATATGCTAGATAAAACAAGTACTATAATCTTTAATTTTTTTCTGAAAGAGGAAATATTTGATTATAGTTTATGTTTTCGATAGTATATATTTTAATGTTGTGTGCTTCTTTTTATAGGAAATTGTATACTAGGTATGATTGGTTTAAGTGGTTGGATTTTAAGTAATAAAATGGACATTTTAGTCAAGCAGTCTATTGAGACTAAATAATTAAACAATTGGTCTCCCTTGTGACGGGTTACCATTTGTGACGGATATTTTGTGAGATAAAATGGTAACAAAATGGGTTAGTGGAGAAAGGGGACCACATGAATAGTGTTGCAGAGAGAGAAAAAGTGGGTACATTGTGAGGTAAAATGGTATCCGTCTTCAGCTTGTGACGGATATGTCATGTCTTCAATGAGAATTTGTGATAATTAAAATTCAAGGAAAATCTCTTTTAAGTTTTAAAAATGTCGTCATTTCTTTTACAAAGTATATACACACAAATATTCACTTAAAAAACCAAATGGTGTTAGTCCAGTGGTAACCGGTTTAACCTTGAAGTTTGCAGAAATGCAGGAGTTGAGAGGTTCCGGGCTCGACTACCAGCTGGGCCGATGATCACTTGACCACTGCAGCCTCCGAAGGGGGTGGCTTACATGGTCTATGTGATGGTGCGAGAATGCATGGATCCGGGGGGACTCAACCCCCTGGTCATAAAAAAAAATCACTTAAGACTTTCTTATATAAGTATATTGTAAGACATATCAAGTTAGTTAGGTTTTTCTAACGTGTGCCCTAGTCTAAGGGTATTCATTAATAATCTAATGCGAAAGAATTTACAATATTATCACATGAAAATATGAAAATATTAACCAAGTGGTGTTAGTCCAGTGGTAGCTGGGTTAAACCTTGAAGCTTGCAGAAATGCAGGAGTTGAGAGGTCTCAGGTTCGACTACCAGATGGGGCGATGATCACTTGGCCACTGCAGCCCCCGAAGGGGGTGGCTTACATGGTCCATGTGGTGTGCGGGAATACATGGGCCCGGGGGGACTCAACCCCCTCGTCATCAAAAAAAAAAAATATGAAATATTCAAGTATAAGCTCATTTTCTACCATCATTAGTGAGAATATATTGCGAATCTGACTGCATTAGTTTAGAATATTAGATAAATAATGTGTAATTTTAGGGTACACGTTAGAAAAATCATATTTGTATAACATCTTAAAAGAGATTAAAGGATGAATAAATGCATTAGAGCATTATTCTTTTGATTTTCGTCCAAAAGTTAAGGAGAGTAGGATTGTAGAAACTAGGAAAGGCTCTTCTAATGCACGTATGGGATAATTTGGTCAATAATTCATGATGTATTCTAACCTTACGTATGTGATTCAAGGGTTTTGCTCGTGTCTTTGATGTTGAAACTTGGAAAAAGTTAATATGTTGAACAATTTGTCTTATCCAGAAGCATAGCTAGTTGGATGACTAATTTCCATCCTAAGATTTCATTCAAAATGTTTTAAATTTTTTTAATTCTTTTTAACACTTCTAGTTAATTATTAATGTTTTAATTTATATAAACTAATCAATTATTTGCGGCTTCCTGTTCAGTGAATAATTTACACTTACTTTATTTTATGAGGAGGAAATAATACAAAATATAAACTATTGACTAAGACAAATTAAGGGTGTATCAATTACTTCGTAATAGTGTAAATACTCCCTTCATCTGATCATTTGTTTACCTTTGAGTTTGTCACGTACAAAGAGAAGGAAAAGAGAGTATGGGGCAAATATTATATGATAAGTGGAGCGAATTGAGTGTATATAGAGGATCAAACCGCCTATTAAAGACCAATTCAGGGACTATACAACCAGTTGTTTATATTGTACAGTGTAAAATCTGAGTTTTGTGAATTGTGATAAAGTATCCGAACTTTATGTTAAAGAATATGAGCTTTATTAGAAAGTATTGAGCTCATCCATTTACACATTAAAAACATGAATTTTGAATTAGCTCGGAAAGAATACATATAAGCTCGGATTCTTATACCTTGGTTGTACAATGCTTATAGTACAACTGGATGTATAATCCTATTTGTGATTAAAGACATTTTTAATACAAAAAGGTAAACACTTAGTTAAGACGACCTAAAATGGAATCAATTGGTCTCCCTTGTGACGGGTCACCATTTCTGGCGGATATTTTGTGAGTATAAATGGTAACATAATGGGTTAGTGGAGAAAGGGGACCACATGAATAGTGGTGCAGAGAGAGAAAAAGTGGGTACTTTGTGAAATAAAATGGTATCCGTCACTCAAGAGTGACGGATATGTCATGTCTTCAATGAAAATTTGTGAAATGGAATAGACAAATAACTAACCGCGACGAAGGGTTATTGTGAACCCTTATTCCACGAGTATGGATCCTTTCCATTTCTCAAAAAGAAATGGAGGTCCGTTACTTATCAACAGTTCGAATTAAATCTTGGTTAAATCAAATGGTTGTAAATTTATTTGGAAATAAAAAGGTAAATAAATGAGATTGAAATATATAATATAGTAATGATTTGTGAGACGAAATGGTAATCGATAAAAGGAATGGAGAGGAATTCCAGTGTGATGACAACCCCACATTCTATACCGTGGATGATTTCGATTCGGCGCATGGATATTCAACTTTATTTTATTTCAAGATCTTGACTTTAAACATATTTTATTGATAAACGAAAGATCAGAAATAAAATGAATGATATTTCATTGATAATTATGGCAGCGTACAAGCCTTTACATTTATACAATCAAGGAGCAAACCCTAGTCAATACTTGCCTAAAGACTAGCCTACAAAACAGGTAACAAAATAATACACTAAATAATATTAGTATCTAAATATACTCTAGAATATTATCTAATATACAGCACATAATTTCCACACTCCCCCTTAAGTTGGCAGTCGAATGCCCAACTTACGCTGTAGATAAGCAAAAGCTTCTCCTCCAAGTGCCTTGGTAAAAAGATCGGCTATTTGCTCCTTGCTACGAACATGACTCGTCTTAATGGTTTTGTCAATGAGATGTTGTCGAATGAAATGACAATCGACTTCGATATGTTTAGTACGATCATGGAAGACCGGGTTCTTTGCTATATGCAATGCGGCTTGGTTGTCACAAAACACGGCCATTGGTTGCTCATGTCTTATGCCGAGTGAAGTGAGAAATGATTTGAGCCAAAGTCGCTCACTAGTCACTGCGGCCATAGCTCTATATTCTGCCTCTGCTGTCGACTTGGCAACCGTATGTTGTTTTTTAGCTTTCCAGGAGATAGGTGTTTCCCCTAGGGACACGAAATAGCCGGTTAAGGATCGTCTTGTTAAGGGACATCGAGCATGATCGGCGTCGGCATATCCTCGTAGTTGCAAGTCCGAGTTGCTGCTCATCACTATGCCCTTACCCGGATCACTTTTAATATAGCGCACAACACGTATAGCCGCTTCCCAATGTTCTTTCCTAGGCTCATGAACAAATTGAGACAAAATGTGGACCGCATAGACTAAATCGGGTCGAGTTATTGTCAAGTACACTAATCGCCCTACTAGTCTCCTATACATCAAAGGGTCTTTGAGGAGGTAGCCTTCCGCAAGTGCCAACATATGATTTTGAGGAATTGGAGTATTTATCGGTTTAGCTCCCTCCATTTTGGCTTCTTTAATAATTTCCATAGCATATTTTCGTTGGCTAAGAAATAAACCCGATGCTCCATGTGCTACCTCTATTCCCAAGAAATACTTTAAACGACCTAAATCTTTAATTCCGAATTGTTTATCAAGGAATAATTTTAAGTCATCACAAGCCTTTTCATTGTTGCTCACCAATATCATATCGTCGACGTAAACTAGTATACCAATAAACACTGCCCCTTTATTCAATGTGAATAAAGAGTAATCTGCTAACGATTGCTCAAAACCGTACGACTTCAATGACGTAGCCAATTTTGCAAACCAATTTCGTGAGGCTTGCTTCAAACCATAAAGGGACTTTTTGAGACGACATACCTCATTTTGGCCGCTTGATGCAAATCCTTGCGGTAACTTCATGTACACTTCCTCACTCAAATCTCCATGTAAGAAAGCATTGTTTACGTCCAATTGAGCAATAACCCATTTCTTTGTCACAGCTACTGCTAATAGGCAACGTACACTTGTCATCTTTGCTACGGGTGCGAAGGTCTCATGATAATCTATTCCCTCCACTTGAGTAAAACCTTGGGCTACTAATCGAGCTTTGTGACGCTCAATCGTCCCATCTGCCTTGTACTTGACTTTATAAACCCATTTGCAACCTATGGGTCTTTTTCCCTTTGGTAGCTCAACAATATCCCATGTTCCATTCTTTTCAAGGGCCTCTATTTCCTTTGCCATTGCGACTCGCCATTCCTCATTCTTAACCGCCTCAAGGTAATTTCGTGGCTCCTTTATAGCATCAATAGCTGCTAAGAAATTCCTGTGACACAAAGAGAAACAATTTGCTGTGGCATAATTAATTATTGGATAACGAGTACCTTTTGCGGAGGACGTTGATTGAGCGGGATGAGCATGAACAACACTTCCTGGTATGACACGAGTAGATTTACAAATATAGTCCTTTTTCCAAGCTGGTTCAAACTTTTCCCGTTCTCCTCTTCCGAGTTTCGGCTCCTCATGCACCTCTACTGTTTCTTCCTCGACAATGGGATCCGAACGTACCATTGGTGTCTCCCCCTCATTATTAGGGCCTGTCTCCTCCGTACCAACTACTGGTTCTTGTGGATTAATAATATTTTCAACCCCTACATCTCCACTTTGGCTGACATCTCCACTTTGGCTGACATCTAAGTCAACAACTAGCTGTTCCTCACTTTCTACATCAATTCCAACTTCATTGGTCGAATTAGGACATTCAAAGGGGAACACATGTTCGTAAAAAATCACATCCCGGGATACAAAAGACTTTCGTGTTTTTAAATCATATAACCTCCAACCTTTTTGGCCTTTTGGATACCCAAGAAAAACACACCGTTTACCTCGCTCTTTGAATTTGTCTTTCGGCCTATCTTTATTATGAGCATAAGCTAGGCATCCTAAGACTCGTAAATTATCGAGATTAGGTGGAGTTTTGTACACGAGTTCATAAGGTGTGAGACCATTGAGAATTTTAGTGGGTGTACGATTGATCAAAAAAGCTGCTGTCAATACACATTCGCCCCAAAATTCAATGGGTAAATTTGCCTGAAATCGAAGAGCTCTAGCTTTTTCTAAAATATGTCGATGTTTGCGTTCTACCCGTCCATTCTGTTGTGGGGTGTCAACTGCACTAGTTTGAAAAATCATTCCCTGGTCATTATAAAAATCTTTTAATGATCCCGAAAGAAATTCAGTGCCATTATCACTTTGCACAATTTTTATTTGTCTTTCAAACTGAGTTTTTATCATTTTAATGAAATTAATCATCAAATTCCCAACTTCTCCTCTGTCTTTCATAAGATGAACCCAAACACTTCGACTATGGTCGTCAACAATTGTGAGAAAATAATGCGCCCCGGATAAGCTACTAGTATGATACGGTCCCCATATGTCACAATGAATCAATTCAAACAAAAATTCACTACGCTTATTATTAGGTGGCCGAAACTGAACGGTTTGTTTAGCACGACAACAAGGATCACAAACATAATCAGGATTCAAAGACAAATCAGCCCGAATTAAAGTACTCAAAAAAGGTAAAATGTTCTTAGAAGGGTGACCTAATCTTCGATGCCATACCCGTCCATTGTCGACCTTCAGCCTAGCTGCAACTTCTACTCGTGTCAAATAGTATACTCCATCCCGTTGCTCACCCCGTCCAATCTCCGTCTTCGTAGTTTGGTCCTGTATCACACAATAATTAGAATGAAAAACCACAATACAATTGCTCTCTCGTATGAGTTGTTGAATTGAAACGAGGTTACAAGTCAGGGAAGGAACATATAAAACATCTCGAAGAACGAAACGTTTATCCAGCACGATGGTTCCATGTTCTCGTGCTGAAATTTTTGATCCATCTGGCAGGCCAAACAAGGATGGTTCACTACTCCATAAATCAGTTAATAAATTCCGATTTCCAGTCATGTGGTGGGAAGCCCCACTATCAAGCATCCAGTCGCTCAAAACGGAACGATTCGTGCCCGTTAACTTTTGACTACCTTCGGATTTGGCACTAAGAAGAGCTCGGATCATTTCAATTTCTTCAGCCGAGAAATCCTTCTTCGAAGACTCACCTTCGCTCGTGGTTGCTGCATTTGCAACCTGTTTCGAGCTTCCTGTGCCCCTGTTTCCACGGCCCGTATTTTTGCTGCCGTCTCCGTCCTTTGTCATGATAGTAAAAAGATTGTAGTTTGTTTGTAGTATTTGTGATTAAAAAGAGGCGGATGCGAGGATCAAAACCTGCTCCGATGATACCATGATAAACGAAAGATCAGAAATAAAATGAATGATATTTCATTGATAATTATGGCAGCGTACAAGCCTTTACATTTATACAATCAAGGAGCAAACCCTAGTCAATACTTGCCTAAAGACTAGCCTACAAAACAGGTAACAAAATAATACACTAAATAATATTAGTATCTAAATATACTCTAGAATATTATCTAATATACAGCACATAATTTCCACATTTATTTTAGTGCCTTAGATTTTTAATTGTTTCCCAACAAGACGAGTAAATTTCCTTCAAAAAAAAAAAAAAAAAAAAAACAAGATGAGTAAATCACAAATATATATGGAGTATTTTTATATTTATATATACTTGAAAGTATTATTTGTATTTAAATTTAAAAACTTAAAAAAATGTATTCACATTCAATAACTTTTGTTGTACTTTTGTTATCGAGGTTGACCAAAGGTCCAAAATCGCTTTAAATTTTAGGTCATTCAAATAATCTATCATAAGTTGCTATAAAAAGAAGGGTTATTTAATGAGATTAATCTAACCTATGTCTTCCTCTCTCAAATTAACCCAACCTATGTTTTATCCCATATTAATCTCAACTTTGCACTCATTTTTCTCGTATTACACTATTGGAAGGGCAACCTGCTGAAGAGGTTATCTTTTGCCCTTAGTTATCTTAAACGCCTTTCTTTCTTTCTTTCTTTTTGTCTTTCTTCTTATTTACCCACCATTTTTACTAATGTTAGCATTCTTCGTCACCATTCATTGAAGCTTTTTTTTATTTTATTCCATCATCATCAACCATCTACACCTGTCTTTCATCCAACCTTAACCCAAATCACATTTACCATCAAATTGAAATGGGGATTTATGGTTTTGAAAAATTACCCAACTACTCGAGGAGCGGCCGTCTAAGGCGGCGAAATATGAACACAGTTTCTCCATTTACTGGTTTTCTGTTGGGTTCTATCTGTCGTACTGTTCAAATCGGAAGTTTACCACCTAAATGTGGAGCACAATCGTCATGTTTGGGCACAAGTCACACAACATCTTCTAATCAACAGGATTTTAATGGCAGTACAAGAAACGAATGAGTCAATAAATTTTTTAGGCAAATAAGATAAGTGGCTGTTACATTAGACATCCTTGCGTTTATGAAATTCAATTGAATTGTTTGGATAATTTTATATGGTGCTTAATGGAGTTGATGATTAATTACTTCATTTTTTGGAGTAATACAAATACCGTAAGGCCATTACATAAAGATGTTTGTAAATTGGGTCTTGTAAGTAATCATTTTTATGTGTTGAGTATGGATTAATGGAGTTTGGTCTAGTATGATTGGAGGACAAAGGGGAAGAAGGTTAATGGGGAAAGAAGAAGAAATAACCTTTTAAATTAAGAAAGAAACTTTTAAATTAAGAAAGAAGCTTGTTGATTAATAACTTCACCTATTACAACAGGTAAAATTTAAGCCCAGACTAATAAGGGAAAAATGAGTGCAAAGATGGGATTAATATGAGATAAAATATAGGTTGGGGTAATTTGAGAAGGGAAAGCATAGGTTGGATTAATCCTATTAAATAACCCTAAAAAGAAACCTTTTTATTAACACTTTTTTGCATTCTTACGCCATTCAATCCACCAAAGAATCCTATCCTAGCTAAGAATAAGTTCAACTCAATCAAAAAAATATAGGTAACTTTTGGAACTTTTCAAACGCATTTTTTGGTGGATTTACGCCATAGATGTATAAATACAGTGCATAGTGAATTAGTGGACAAACAAAAATATATAGATGATGAAGACTAAAAATTCTTTCAAATACAATGGGTATATTATGGAATGCACAAAATCTCATTGAAGAAGACGATATCCGTCACAAGCTTGTGACGGATATCACTTCCTCTCACAAAATACCCATGAGAGGTGAGTGGGGGAGCACATGGAGGGTGCCCCACCTTGTCCCCTCTCCCTTTTTGTGAGAGGTCTCCAGCTTGTGACGGGATTAGCCCAAAACTAGCAAGATGCTTTGTATGAAATGTTATTCATAAATCTAGACTAATGAGAAGTTTCATCCAAATTCTACGAGTATTTTATCATACTTCTTCCAATTTATTCAATTATCCTTTAATCAAACGTAAAGAATCAAGTATATTGGAGGAAATATAATGTGTAGTAGTAATATTTTAATTTGTTGAGACATCATACAATAACATAGATAATAATGTTTCCTAAAATTTCTCGATGAAGTCATCATTCACAATCAATAAAGAAATTACTTTAATAAGGTAGCTCATTCGGTTGCTCATTACTATCCGTGGTTTTTAGGGCAGTTTTTAGGGCGACGTGCATGGTCGAATGATGTACCTAATGACATTGTGGAGTAAGTTAGCGGAGAAGGATTTGAATGATATGGTATAAAACCCTTTTGTGGGTATTTCAAAAAAATAAAATAATATATATATATATATATATATATATATATATACTTGCGAGTTGTGACATTTATAACTACCTTTTTTTTCTAACATTATTTTTAACGATTGGTCACAAACATGTAACACGTTACAAATCAGAATTTATGACGAAGGGAAATGGGTGGGATATGCTAATGGAAATGCATAATGGTGATTCCATGGGAATAGAGCAAATTCTTTGGCCAGCCGTTTACCTCTTCGTGAGAGCACCCGCGACGAGGAAATTATACACTGTTGTCAACGGTGGACACCCTGATTTACACAAAAAAAAAATGCATAATGGTGACTGGTGAAGTACTAGTAGTGCAATTAAGTGTGAATACGAAATGGATTAGACAATGGAAGCACAATCAAGGTATGGCCCTCATTGTTGAAATTATCATGCCCAAAGAAGCATCTTCATCTCTAATGACGTCTATGACAATGACAATACTTACGTCACCATTTTTATAAATGACGTTGTGATTCAAGTGGTGTTAATTTTTGAGGTGCTGAATTGCCGATACATAAAATCTCATTTAAAACGACATTATTAAGTTTAAGACGGGTTAAATAGCATACAATTTGTATAGATTAGATAAAAACAAATGCTTTGTTTTTAACAAAAGAAATGTTTATTCATGCAAGTCGTTGATTATTTAACCTATTTTAATTTAAAATAGGTATATTCGTCTTAAGTGAGACTTACAAAGTACAAATAGTTATCGCCTTATCAAGATGCAAATGTTCATGTTGTTGAGTAGTTGAGTACAGATACGACCTTAAGTAGCTTTTAAAGGTTCATCTGTTTTTTTTTTTTTTTTTGAGAAAAGATCATTATCATTAATAAAAAGTTATACGACATCTACAACATATGCCAAGCTCAATCGGATACAAATCAATTACAACCATAGGAAATAAATTCTTGTTCAAAGAATGAAACACTGCAACAGAGTCTCTATCATCGATTCGCCGCAAAAGGCTTTCATCCATAAGAGGGTCTCCGAATCTTCCTTGACGAGTATCCATTTCTTCTGACGTGATTGATTGTAGCCATGAATCAGACAAAATATATAAAACCATATAACGATCTATAACAACGCTGATCTTCTGCTGACTTATTAGAAAACTGCAAACGAACCAGAAAACAAAAGATCTCAAACTGAGAGAAGGACACCAAAGATAGACGGGGACAAAGCCCTCAGAAAGAGAGACGAAACAAAAACGAAAGCGGAAATTAAACAAAAACATAAAGGAAACAAAGCGGAACACAGGAAAAAAAAACGGAAGCCACCGCCTCCCTACCAACCCACAACACCGCCAGATCCAAGCACCACCTTGCCACACCACCTCAACAAACTCGTCCGATAAGACCCGAACAGCCCACATACACACCACGCAGGGCCGAGAGGAACGGCACCCGTCTGATCCAGAACCGGGTGTGGGTAAGAAAGGGGAGGAGGGTTAATCGGAAGAGAGGAGACGGGTCGCCGGAGAAAGGTCTTGAGAGACTCCATTCCCGGCGACATGGTAGGGGGTTGATGGGTGGCGATGGGAGGAAGGAGGAGAACGGCGGCAGTAAAGGGGGAGGATTTAGGGTTTTGTTTTTTAGAGAGGAGGGGGAGAGAAAACTAGAAAGAGAATCACACACCTATAAAATTAATGGGATTATTAAGGTTCATCTGTTTTTAATTAGAGGTGACAACTGGATTGGGTTGCGATGGGTCGGGCTTGGTGTTGGAGGCCTGTGATCTGCTCGTGTTTAGTGATGGGTCGGGCTGGCAAGCGAAGAACAAGGAACAACCCGCTTGTCGAGCTTAACGGGTCAGGTTTGATCAGGCTGCTTGTTATTTCATATATTTTCTAAAGAAATGATGGACTAAAATAAGAAAAAAAATGAAGGGCCTAGTAAAAATTATTATCACTTTTTAAGATAAGTTCAAACGGTTG
This sequence comes from Silene latifolia, assembly GCF_048544455.1. Lineage (NCBI taxonomy): Eukaryota > Viridiplantae > Streptophyta > Magnoliopsida > Caryophyllales > Caryophyllaceae > Silene > Silene latifolia. The sequence goes on along the minus strand of NC_133528.1, from coordinate 141,557,016 downwards.
AAGTTTTTTTTTTGGTGCTCAGTTCAAACGGTTGAAGTTAATATTAATTTTTAGTTATAATAATTAATATGTTTGTTTATCTCGAAAGAATCAAAGTTCACGTTGTTCTCTCTACTTTCTTGACTTACCTAAACGTAGATGAATATGGGTGGAATTGTTTAGTAGTCTACAAATTCGTCAAACAGATGGTGATCCATCCGTTACAACGACTACGTACTAGCAGAGTAGGAGGCTAACAACAACCTTCATCAGCTAGAAGTCTGGGGTCGAGCTTGTTTTATCACATGTAATCAGGCTCAAGCGGGCTAGGGGAATGCTTGGGATCCAGGTTGGGTAACACGGTACACAAGGAACCGGGACACGCCCGTGGAGCGCTACATACGGATTTGGATTGTGATGATACGGGACTCCGGGACCGCAAAAACAACTACTATGTTTAATAAACTACATAGCCATTGAGGTTGCGTACATGCAATAGTCCTCTATTAACTAAGAGAACAAGTGTGGCTAAGAAATTTTCCCACTCAAATCATTTAACCAACAAATTCGGCCTAACATATTTCATTACTCTAGGGGCTTGGCATTTTTAATTTGGGTCTATTATATACGGAGTAATTCTTATGTATCAATCTTGATAAGGAAATATTTTAGATTACCATATGTTTCACTTGCTAAATACAAAGTTCTTCTATATATTGCTTCCTAAAAAGTCGTGCATTAGCACGGGATCTACACTAGTTATATAATAAGGTCTCGTTTGGTTCATTTAGTAATTAGATTAACACCGAAAAATGCAATTGATGTGAATTATTTTCCTATATAAAATTCATATGAATTCGGAAAACTCGTTTGATTGCGGATGTAGGAGTTAAATTTTACAGATATTCTAAACTACCTAGGGAGAATAGGTAATTCAAAGATAAACAAATGATCAGGGCGGATGAAATACACTTATGTTGAAAGCTTGAAATTGGGATGAAAACTTTTGAACAATTCACAAATACTAACTAATAGGGCCCAAATGCGGAATAACAATGTCAAAAATACGGCAACTCTTCTATAAGCCGTCTTATAACATATGATTGGCCCAAAAAGAGAGAAGCCCAATTATAAAATTTAATTTAATTTATATTTCAATTTTATTTTACCAACTCGACATTTTATGATGAAAATTAACACATTAAAATATATAAGTTATCAATCTAAAATTTTAGGTTATCAAAATAAAATATTTTTTTACAAATTTATTGAGTAATCTATTTGGGCTTTTGATTAATGGACTAGTCTTATGAGTAAAATGGTCTCACACAACAATTTGTGCAAAACATACTGATGGGGCATATTCTGCACCTGCTGACCGGGTCAACATATTGAGCAAGGTCAAAGCTAAAAGACAGCAGGTCAACGTATTAGACAGCCTAACCGACGCAGCCTGTCGGCCTGTCACTTGGGTCTCAGTCTCGGTAACTAGCCGGCCGAGAAGCATATCCGCAAACTCACATCCAGTCCCCTCGGCATGAAGTCAACCAGGCCTGCCGGCCTGCCATGGGTCTCTCGGCCGAGGGTAAAACAGTCTTTCCACCTGCTATGCCACTTGGCCACTACGTGACAAAAGGTGAAAGTCTATAAATACTCCACTTCTCTCATTGAGAAAAGGATCCGAAAACTATCTCACAATCCAACAATTTGGTATAAACTCCCTTATCTCTCTACAATATATACTTTGCCAAGTTAACACACAACTTATCTCTTTAAGTTCACTGACTTGAGCGTCGGAGTGAGTACGTTCGGCCCCAAGCCGAGCCCTCAGTTTGTTCATCTTAAACAGGAAAGAGTGAAAGGAAGAGACAAGCAACGACATCATTCTACAAGCTTACGTGGTCACAAATCTGCTCCGAAATTACACCCGGAACAATTGGCGCCGTCTGTGGGAAATTAGATACTAAAAGCTAGTCACCTACCTTACAAAAAAAAAAAACCAAAAAAACCATTCAAAGAGCTAAGAAGATGTCAAAACAGCCAGAAATCGTGAGTGTAGAAACTGAATTCTACCAGGATGACGCGTTCCCTAATTCTGAGATCGGGCAGTCCCCCACCGGCCGAGTCATTGAGCCGATGAAGTACGGGATGCCAAGAGAGCCAGAAACACCGCTGCCGACCGGCCAAGTCACTATCATGGGACATGTGGTCGATGCGGCCAAATTGAAGCTATTCCTGGACCTGATGGGTGGTACGCCGGTTACCCCTGTCACGGCGACAGGGCGGCGCCTCCACAGGTGACCAGGGCCCACAAAGTGACTCCGAACAACTTGACCGGAGTAATGCATGGAGCTGGGCATGCAAGGACGCCGGCGGAGCCCATGGTGCCAGTGGCAGACCAAAGTCCTTCCCCCACTCGCGGGAGGACAGCGTCGCCGCGGCAACAACGAGGCCACCCCCGAAGAAATGAAGAAAGAAGTCCGACTCACCAAAGTCGGACAACAAGAAGCCCTTCCCACCAGAGGGAGAGAAGCCGGACTAAGGTTGCGAGGAGCCGATCGCCGCGTGTCATTCGACACGTGGTCAGACAGTCCCTCAGTGCCTATGTCCTCGAAGTCCCGGTGCCGACCAAACTGAAGCTGCCGCCCCTATCATACAAAGGGGATAGCGACCCAACCGACCATGCCGAGGCATTCGAGTCGTACATGTCGGTATGGGAGCAGCCTGATGAGGTGTGGTGCCGAGTCTTCCCAACAACCCTCCATGGCATGGCTCAGAGTTGGTACAAGGGGCTACCTAATGGCTCGGTGTCTTTATTATGCCGACCTAAGGGACAATTTCATAGCCCAAGACGCTTGCAACAAGCGAAGGGCCGTGGAGACATCGATCTCCCGACTATCCGACGGGGGAGGACGAGTCCCCTCCGAGCTACGTCAAGAGATTCGACGCTAAGGTTCAAGCAAATCCAGCGAGCCGAACACCGAATGGCGGCCTTGCGGCGATGAAAGGCCTCCCTAAAGGCGAGTTCAAAAACGAGCTCATCAAGTGCGAAGACCTCAACCTAGACTCCGCTAGAAAGATGGCCGACCGAGCCGTAAAGGTGGAGGACTATCACAAGACCTGGGTAGGCCACAGTGAAGCTGGGCACCCAGAAAGGAGGAGCCGCCGGGACAACGTAGACGAAGGACGCCGTGACATGAATAGGTCACGGCCTGATTGATTTAATAGGAAATGAACTCTCGGCGGGCGCCGGGGAGTTCGGGACCATACACCCCGAAGTGGTACAGCAATCTCACCCCCCTGGTTAAATCACCGGCCGAGGTCTTTGCCCTAAGCAAGAATGAAGGGCAGAAATGGGCAAGGCCCCCCAAGGCGAGGGGGGACGGCGACCTTAGCCAGTTTTGCGAGTACCACGGCCAAACCGGCCATAAGACCGACAACCGCTTCGGCATCGAAACGAACGCCATCGAGGAGCTAATCCGAAAGGGGGCCCTCGGCAAGTATGTAGCCGGAGGCCCGAAACAAGCTCCGACGGGCAAACAAAATCGGTATTCCGGAGGATGGGAGTGATCCAGGTTGTAATCGGAGGAAACGAGAACGGCGGGTCGACTAATGGGCACAAACGGCACCTAAATGAGCTTTACCAAGCCATCAACTTTGTGCCCACCACAACGATCCCCGCTTCCACCGTCCCGATATAACCATCGGAAAGAAGGACTACGAAGGAGTCGTTGCCCGCAAGACGACCGTTGGTAGTCCACCTGGACATAGCCAACCACTTGGTCAAGAGGTGCCTAATTGACACGGGCGCCTGCACGAACATCATGTTCGGGAATGCTTTCTCAATCTCGGTCAAGATTGGAGACTGAGCCCCCGCACCAACCCGTTGTACAGCTTCTCTGGGGCCGGCCTGGTACCCCTGGGGTCAATCAGACTGCCGGTGATGTTCGGCCAAGCGGATGCGGCCAAAAATGTTCTATCTGAGTTTGTGGTTATTGATGGTTCGTCTACCTACAACGTTCTCATAGGCCGGGTCACTTTGAGCGAGGCCGATGCAGTGATGTCCATCCGGGCCCTGACATTGATGTACGTCTCGGACCGAGGGGAAGCACAAAAGCTCGTCTCAAAGGACGAGAGAGATGAAATCGTCAACATCAAAGTATCTGCCAGAGGGTGCAACATGCAATCCCTCAAAGTGGCGAAGAAGTCAGAGAAAGGGAAGAGCCCATCCTTACAGCAGGAGGGCGACCCGATGAATACTCATGTCGGCATGGTCGAGGAGCCCCAGGACCGAGGAAGTGGAAATTGACCCGAGCGCACCGTAACTATCGGTGCCGACCGGGAGCCAAAATTCGAGCCGACCTCCTAGACCTGCCGAGGAAGAACAAAGATGTCTTCGCATACTCGAGCCGAGATGCCAGCGTGAGCGGGAGGTGATCGTTCACAAGTGAACGTACTCTCCACCGCTCGCCCTGTCAAGCAGAAGATGAGGAACTCCTCGGCCGAGAAGGATGAGGCCATCAAGGCCGAAGTAGACAAGTTATTAGAGGCGGGCTTTATCATGCCTTGTACTTACCCTGAGTGGCTAGCAAATGTTGTAATGGTGAGGAAGTCGTCAGGGGCGTGGAGGATGTGTGTTGATTTTACCAATATTAATAAAGCGTGCCCTAAATATTGCTATCCCTTGCCTCGAATAGATAGTTTAATAGACGCCACAAAGAAAGGCTACACAATGCGAGCACGCTGACGCCTTCTCGGGGGTATCATCGGTATTCATGGTCGAGGAAGACATGCCTAAGTGCGCATTCATCACCATACACGGCACATACATGTATAAAATGATGCCGTTCGGTTTGAAAAACGCTGGCGCAACATACACTAGGCTGGTGGACAAAGTGTTCCAAAATCAAAAAGGGCGAAACATCGAGGCTTATGTCGACGATGCTATTGTAAAAAGCAAGTCTGACAGCGAGCACTTGGCCGATTTAAGCGAGACATTTTGTTCACTAAGTAAATATAGAATGAAGCTCAACCCAAAGAAATGCAACTTCGGTGTCCAGGCCGGAAAGTTCCTCGGCGTACTTGTCAGTGCCAGGGAAATTGATGCCAATCCGGAGAAAGTCCAAGCAATACTGGACCTACCAGAGCCGAGGAATCGAAAAGAGGTTTTGACGCTGACCGGGAGAATGGCGGCTCTTGCCCGCTTCATCTCTCGGTCGGCCGACAAGAGCACACCGTTCTTTAAAGTGCTGAAAGGGAATAAAAACTTCAGCTGGGGGGAGCAACAGAGCACAGCTTTAAGGCAATCGAAAGCTCACCTTCGACACTCGCCGACCCCCGTCTGTGCCGATCTTTGGGGAGACGCTATATCTATACTTAGCATTTACCTCGGCCACGGTCAGTGCCGTGATCGTCAGGGAAGAAAATAAGCAACAATGCCCAATTTACTTTATCAGCCATACACTGCTGGCCGCCGAAAGAAACTACCCACTAATCGAAAAGGCAGCCCTCGCCGTCGTCGTTGCCGCAAGGAAGTTAAAACCCTACTTCGGCGCACATCCCGTGACGGTCTTAACCGACCAGCCATTAGAGAAAGCATTGGAAAAATTCGAAAAATCCGGCAGACTTATCAAATGGGCAGTGGAGCTATCCGGCTTCGGCATTCCGTACAAACCGAGGCCTTCGATAAAGGGGCAAGCGCTTGCAGACTTCCTGGCTGAGTGCACATATCAAGAAGAATCACATCCCGGTGTGTGGGAAGTGTATACCGACGGGTCCTCCACGGCGAACAGCTCAGGAGCCGGCATCCTTATTATCAGCCCTAACGGGGACGAGTTTGAGTATGCCTTGAAGTTTACCTTCTCGGCCTCAAACAACGAATCCGAATATGAGGCGGTGATAACTGGAGTCGAGTTAGCTAGAGCTGCCGGGGCGGAGCATATTGTGTTGAAAACAGACTCGCTCTTAGTGGCTAATCAAATCAGAGGAGAGTATGAGACTCGAGACGATGGGATGATAAGGTATCTGGAGAGGGTAAAAGCTGACACCTCAAAATTGAAATCTTTCCAAATACAGTGCATTCCCAGGTCTGAGAACAACCGAGCTGACTCTCTCTCAAAACTTGCCGAGTTCAAGCATCAAGAATGTCACGAACCGTCTTTGGTGGATATCGGGAATGCTAAAAGCATCACTGAGACCGTCGGCATGGTGGGCGACATCGAAGCCGAGACGACGTGGATGACTCCGATAATGAAATACAAGCTGACAAAAGAGTTACCAGAGGACCGCAGTCTCTCGCAGAAGATAAAAAGGATCGCCGCAAGGTACTTGGTGTTCGAAGGAGAATTATACAGAAGGTCCTTGATAAGGCCACTCTTGAAATGTGTCGGCCCAGCCGACGCGGAGCTAATACTGACAGAGATTCACGAAGGCATCTGTGGACATCACATGGGGGCAAGAACCCTAGCCCACAAAGCTCTCCGAGCCGGCTACTTCTGGCCTACCATGCTTGAGGATTCCAGAGCAAAAACCAAGAAGTGCAAGAATTGTCAGATGCATGCTCCGATGATACATGCACCTTCCCGAGACCTGCAACCGGTGCTTAGTCCCCTTCCATTTGCACAGTGGGGGATGGATTTACTAGGACCATTTCCGACGGCCTCCGGAGGAAGAAAGTACCTGATTGTCGCCGTTGACTACTTCACCAAATGGGTCGAAGCTGTCGCGGTACCTGCCAAGACCACGACGGCCGTAAGAAAGGTGATTTGGGAGAACGTCATAACTTGATTTGGGTTGCCCCAAGTCATTGTATTTGACCACGGCCGAGAGTTTTGGAGCGACATGGTGATGAATTGGTTGGAGGAGCTCGGTATCAAATTTGCATACTCCTCCGTCTACCACCCTCAGAGCAAAGGGCAGGCGGAGGCAGCCAATAAAACAATACTGAACGGACTGAAAAAGAAGGTTGAAGATCTAAAGGGAAGATGGGCTGATGAGCTACCCGGCGTCCTGTGGTCCCTTCGAACCACGGAGAAAGAAGCAATGGGGTACAGTCCATTCCACCTAGTCTATGGGTCTGAGGTCGTCCTGCCAATTGAAGCAGCAGTGCCGACATTCAGAACGCAAACTTTTGACCCAGTCGAAAATGAGGAAGGCCTAAGAGCCTCCCTAGACCTGGTCGAAGAAAGTCGAGACACGGCACGGCTCAACTTGGCAGTTTATCAAAACCGAATGAGAAGAGCATACAACCGTAGGGTCCACAAAAGGGACTTAAGAGTAGGAGATCTAGTCCTAAGAAAGTCGGCCGCCACGAACAAAGGAAACATCCATGGTAAAATGACGGCCAACTGGGAAGGACCCTACAAGGTGGTTGAAGAAATGAGGCCGGGGACATACCGGCTGACAGACATGGAGGGTGTTCCTCTAATGAGCCATTGGAACACGGACAACCTTAGGAAATATTTTGTATAGCGGCGGAGGTGTCCGAGACCGTTGTGGGCACCCCAGCGCGTGATTATATCTTATGAAGAATGATCCAAATTTTCCATCAAGATGCTTGTCCCCTCCGTAGTCGCACCAAGGTAGACGCCACGGCCAAAGCCGGGCAGTCACCGCAATGGCAGTTGATACTCGCGAAAGCGACCAACATGCTTAGTAGATGCCACGACAGTCACTACAAATGCGGTTGATACTCGCGAAAGCGACCAACATGCTTAGGAACGTATAAGTACAGTTGAGACGCAAATCTAGTCGCCTCGGCCAATCCGGGAGTGGCAGACGAAGCAATCAATATGTCTACAGATACGAACGCTGTCGAGCCGTAACCTCGATTACCTCAGCCAAAGCCGGGAGCGACGGGGACACAACGACTGATACGCTAACATGTTCACAACAGCAGTTGGGAAGCGCAAATCTGACCGCCTCGGCTAAGACCGGGAGTGGAGGAGGAAGCGACCGACATGCCAACATGTTTAAAAAACGTTTAAGTACAGTTGAGATATGCATTCTAACTGCCTCGGCCAAGCTGAAGGTAAAAACGAAAAAAAGCGCTCAATATGTTTAAAAACGTAAGAAGACAACTGAATGGAGGCAAAATAAACAAACTTTATTGAAAAATGTTTACAGGTGAGGCAAGACAAAGTCGACGGCCGTCCCCATATGGATAGCCTAAACACAACCTACCAATGTTTAACAAAAAAAAAAAAAAACAAAAGGTACAACAAAAGGTACAGACATAAGACATGAAGCGCCAAAAGGATGGCAGGGAGGAAAGGCTCAATAGTTGGCCCCCGAACAGCTGAAGCTATCCGAAGGGCCGGGTGAATCTGGTGACGACCGCCCGTCTCCCTATGCCTATTTCTGCTCGCCACCGGCAGCAGTAGCAGCATCACCAACAGTGGGCGGCCCAGAAGCCGACTTGGCAGTTTCACCTGCCTTTGCCCTCTCAGCCTCCTCCCTGGCCTCCTTCACCTTTTCAGCATGGGCCGCCTTGGCCTCAGCTTCCTGAGCAGCCTTCGCCTCATCCGCAGCCTTGGCCTCCGCAGCAGCCGCCTTCTCATCAAGAAGCCGGTCAAAATCTTGCCACGGGAAGTTACCTTCAGGAAGGAGCTCTTTGATTGCATCCCTGGTAGCATCTTCAGCTTGGTCCCGGTACCGGGCACACATCTCAGGGATGATGACAGTTTTAAGCATTTCAATATCCTTCTCCCTCTGAGCAAGGATAGCCTTTGTGCTCTTGTGCTCTTTTGCCTCAGTCGAATGCAGAGACTTCCATCTATCCCTCTGCTCAACCATGGTATTATAACCACCCTGAAATCTGGTCTTCTCCTCCCGCAGCTTAGCGGCATCGGCCAACGCAGCCTCAACCTTGGCCCTCTCGGCCAGGACCAGCTTCTCAGCTTCCTCCTTAAGCTTTCGCCCAGCGAGGAAGTCCTTCATGGCGGCCTTGAAGTCCTTCTTCGTCCTCTCAGCCTCCTTCTTAGCAGCGGCTAGCTCAAGCCTAAGCCGTTCGAGCTCAGGGGCAGATTGAGCCATAAGCTTTTCTTGCTCGATAAGCTGAGTGCCGGCTAGTTCAGCCCACTTCACCAGCCTTTTGGCCAACTTTACGCCGTCCTCCCTGAGCTGAACACAGGAAGCCTTCTGGGATGAGGAGTCGGCGTTGACACTTTTATCGCCCGTCTGCACAGGCTGCTTCATTAATTGCCGTTCAGTAGGAACAACAGCCGGCGACGGTTGATCTACAAAAAATCCAGACAAAGCATCCATGTCAACATTCATCGACATATCAGAAAGCCTGTCATCAGGAATGCCTAAGGAACCTGCTAAATCCGAGCCATGGGTTAGATCCGTACCGGTCCTGGCCTTCTTGGGCAGAGGGCCGGCTGACCCCTTTTCTTTCCCTGCCTCGGTAACAGCAGCAGCAGGCGTTGCCTCTTTTCTCTTATTTGGAGGAGGACCCTCCACAACGGTGACCTCCTCTTCAACATCGACGACCATCTTCTCCTTTTGGACTACGGGGATTGAAGATTGAGCTGGAGTTGACGTCGTAGCCGCCGAAGATATTACTTTTGGTTTTCGGCGCGGCACGAAACCGCCAATCTCCGCCTGAGTCGCCGCCACATCCATTGCCTTCATCGCCTGCTCCATAAGTTCGTGTGGGGCCGGTCGGCGATCACGTGGCGCAGCCTTAGGATGCAGCTCAATAACTCTCCCGTCCTGATCAAGTCCCAACTTGTTTAAAATGGAGACGGAGAGATCCCGGCCAAATCGATCTGAAAGAAACAAAACAACAGTTAAGCAAAAGAAGTGAAACAAAGCTCAAATACAGAAACATAAAAGCAAAGGTGGGCCTCATACCGACCCCACTCACCTTGGCCGAGGGCCGGTATGAGGCCGACATGGAAAAGCGGCTCGTCCTGAAGAACGATCTGCGTCGGGGGCATCCATCCCTTCGGCGTGCCATCCTTCTCAGCCTCAAACAGCCTCATTGCCCGCGTTTCGTCCTCTTTAAGATAGACCTTCTTGGCGTCCATCTTAAGTTTATTACGGGAGACATATTTATCATGCTCCCCCTGATTCTCACACCGCAAATTGACGCGGCTCCGAAGGACCGGCGGTGGATAATCCTCCGGAACCTCGACGTATACCCACCGCCCCTTCCAGTCCTTGCAAGATGTCAGCTTGGAAACGGTAACATAACCCGGCTCCGTCTGCACGCTGTACCACCCCGTGCCACCTAGGGTAGTCTGCCGAAGATGGTGGAGCCGTCGAAAAAGGTTCACCATTGGGGCCTCCCCTTTAAAGAGACAAAGCCACACAAAGCCAATAATCGTCCTGATGGCCAACGGATGCAGTTGTGCCATGGCGACGTTCATGGCTTTAATTATGGCAGCAACGTGTGCATTCAGAGGAAACCGGAGCCCATACTCCAAGTGTCTGATGTACACGCCGATACAGCCTTCGGGAGGGCAACAGACTACCTGATCACCCTTAGGGACAATAATTCTATACTCCCTGCCGAAGGAGTAATGGTCTTCAAAAAGTTCAGGACCGGAACAACTAGCGAACTTGTTCGTCCAAACACGATTGGGATTGATCGAACAGGCTTTACCGTGCCACAAGAACTGCGGCCTCTCTACATCAGAATGGGTCGCCTCATCATCATCATCATCAAAACCCTCCAAAAATTTTGGATCAATTTCAGGAGAAGGCGACTTGGGACCCTCAAACCCTATCGGGGTGACAACCAGTGGCTCCTGTTCATCAGGATGCGACGGTTCGCCCCCCGGCGCAGAGGTACTGGGTTGAGCATCAGCAGAAGACATGGTGACAACAATTACTTAACAAATAAAAGAGTTGGAAAAAATTTGTTTGTTTACCTTGGAAGTAAGTGTTACGCCGAGTAACGCTTTGAAAGTTAGAGAGAAAACGCTTCAAAAAAAACTAGAGAGAAGAAATTTTTTAAGAAAATGAAGTTTGGTGGTCAAAATGAGGGGCACACTGCTCTATTTATAGAGCAAAGCCCATTCAATTGACCAATCAGAGCAAAGCCCATGAAGCGTCAACCAATCAGTACCAGGCCACGTGTCAAGCATGCAGCCACGAAATGTCAATCGACATACAGTAACCAATCTTCTTTGACACGCTTCCTGGTATCTACTTGCCAACGGCCAGCTGATCAACCAAGCTTGACAGCACCGGCCGGGGGCAATCAAAAGCACACGGCACTCAACCTTGGTCTCGGCCAGCGCCATTTTCTTTTCCATATTCGATGTCCATTACACATCCATGTGGAGGGGGGATATGGTACGGCCTGAACAGAACCAAGCCGAGGAAGAAGTTCAACTTGCGCAGAATACGCTCAACACTCATCGAAGGTCCATACCACGGCATAGACTACGTTGGGGGCAAATTGATGGGGAATATTCTGCACCTGCTGACCGGGTCAATATATTGAGCAAGGTCAAAGCTAAAAGACAACAAGTCAATGTATTAGACAGCCTAACCGACGCAGCCTGTCGGCCTGTCACTTGGGTCTCGGTCTTGGCAACTAGCCGGCCGAGAAGCATATCCGCGTACTCACATCCAGTCCCCTCGGCATGAAGTCAACCAGGCCTGCCGGCCTGCCATGGGTCTCTCGGCCAAGGGTAAAACAGTCTTTCCACCTGCTATGCCACTTGGCCACTTGGTCACTTGGCCACTTGGTCACTTGGCCACTTGGCCACTACGTGACAAAAGGTGAAAGTCTATAAATACTCCACTTCTCTCATTGAGAAAAGGATCCGAAAACTATCTCACAATCCAACAATTTGGTATAAACTCCCTTATCTCTCTACAATATATACTTTGCCAAGTTAACACACAACTTATCTCTTTAAGTTCACTGACTTGAGTGTCGGAGTGAGTACGTTCGGCCCCAAGCCGAGCCCTCAGTTTGTTCATCTTAAACAGGAAAGAGTGAAAGGAAGAGACAAGCAACGACATCATTCTACAAGCTTACGTGGTCACAAATCTGCTCCGAAATTACACCCGGAACACATACTACTACTCTTGTGAGGACTATAATCTTACACTAATTGTTCTATAAGACCAACCTTACAATAAGACGAGCCCAAATTGACATAACCCCAAATATATTCACAAATTTCACCACTTTAGTTTTTCACCTCCCTTTACCCACGTCCTCCATTGCTTCCTAAAGCCATTTGTCATGGTTCGCTCATTTGAAGCTTCCGTGATGCCTTAAGGATGCTTATGGTAGCCCATACAAAGCATACTAGCATATACGGAGTCTATACTAGCTCCGGGCAGCTCAACAACAGTTCACTCCAGCTCACTCAAGTCTACTTAGCTCACTCTTAGTCAGGGCAGCTCACTCTAAGTTGAGGTTAGCTGGGCAAGCTACTATAAAGTCCACAAGTCCAACTAAGCTGAAAGGATGTAAGTATGCCAAGAGATGTGACCAAGGGCCATGTACCAAGTCCCTTGTCCACATACATGCCCCTTAAAACCATCCTTATCCTTATCCTTACCCTTATCCTTATCCATTCCCTCTCACACACCAAATACATCCCCCTTGCATGGAATATTCCCCTAAGAGAGAGAGAGAGGAATATGCATCCCCCTTTGATCCCTCATTTTGGCGCCACGCTTGAAGGGAAACGAATGGTTCATTTTCCCAACCAATGCCGCCATTCACCAAGAGGAACGAGGACGCTCCTCTTCATCTCAACCGCCCCCTTTGGGCACCTATAAATAGGGCCTTAGGCCATCATTTTTATTCATTCAAGCTTTGTATTCAATTTCTATTTACACACTCTCATATATTCTTGTAATCTTGTAAATATTCAAGAGACATACTCGCAATATAATCGTGTAAGCATTATACGTACATTATCTCCTTTTATATATCTAATACGTGTACTTATTCCGCATAATAATGTTGTACTCGTATTATTTCCTACCAATATTCCAAATGATATACTTGTTCGTTGGAGTTTGCCTGACTTGGGTCAAGATTGTTGGCTTGGCATGAGTGCCACACGCCCTATTCATACTTCCAAGAAGTAAGGACGTGACACGTGGTATCAGAGCAAGGTTCGCTCGCGTATATCACCAAAACGGAAATGGTAAGGAATGGAGAAGGTCATTGGTATGGGACAATGGCCAGCGCATATTCATCCCGCGCAAAGATAATGTACCCGTGGAAAGAGAAGCCACTCCGGAGATCGAAGATCACTTTGCCAAAAATGAACAAGGCTTAGGCATGCAACAATATTCTATCAATAGAATGTTGCAGCGGATTCAGGCATTAGAGGATGCCTCTAAGACCGAGACCGTGTATGTAGGCCTAGTCTTTGAGAAGATAAGAGGCCTAACCAACGCATGTAAAAGGATAAAGGTAGAGTGGGTTGATCTTCGTATAAAAAGCATCAAGAATGCTTCACACTTGGGCGCACCAAAGATCAAAATACCGCTACCTCCCAAGTATGAAGGAAAGAGAGATTCCAAGGAAATCGACAACTTCCTTTGGAGCATGGAACATTATTTCAAGAACGTTTGCGTAATTGGTGAAAAAGCAAAGATTGGCATAGCCACAATGTATTTGTCCGAAGACGCCATCGTCTTATGGTGGAGAAGACGAGAAAAAGATATACAAGGGCAAACATGTACCATTGACACTTGGAATGAATTCAAGTCCGACTTAAAGAAACAATTTTACCCGGCAAATGCCGAGGAGATTGCTTTGAAAAAGTTACGGAGATTGAAGCAAACCAGAACGATTCGGGAGTATGTCAAGCAATATACTACCCTCTTATTGGAGATCGATGGTATGCCCAACAACCTATCTCTTCTTTACTTTATGGATGGTCTACAAGATTGGGCGGAACGCGAACTTAAGTGTCGCAATGTAAAGACCCTCAGTGACGCTATTGTCGCTGCGGAATCATTGGATGACACATATGAGAAATCCGAAAGGAACTTTACCAAGAACCGAAAGATGTTCAAAGAGAAAAGTGGGGGAGAAACTTTCTCCCACCACAAACCAAAGAAGGAGCCCTTCAAGACTAAGGAAACGAGAAAGCCCAAGGCTGGATCACAAAGAGAAGTGATAAAAAAGAAAACAGGGTGTCCCTGGTGCGATGGTCCACATACCCTTCCCAATTGTCCCCAAATGAGAAAGATAAACGCCATGTTAGAGGCGCATACCGACAAGGAGAAATCAAATAACGAAGCCAAATGGAAAGTGCTTTGTTTACCCAAAATTATGTCAAAAAAAACCTGAGGAAAAGTCCAAAGAACTCCGAGACGGTGGTACACGCAATGGACCAACATCTAAGGAAAGGCAAGAGACGACCAAGGACAGGGACCTGATGTTCGTTGAAGCCCGGATTAATGGAGAACGCACTACTCCTTTACTTGATAGTGGCATGATCATTAATTTGATAACTTTGGAGGAAGCCACAAAATTAGGCATAAGGTACACAAAGGCAACAGGTTCCATAAAGGCCATGAACTCACCTCCAATTCCGATTCAGGGAGTCGCTTACAAAGTACCAGTCCGTATAGGAGATTGGAAGGGGAAAACGGAGTTTACCGTGGTGACTATGGATGATCATGCTTGTATCCTAGGTTTAAAATTCATCCATGCCCTTGAGCCAATCACTTTTGAGGGAGATCAAACCATGAACATTAAAGGCAACATACGAATTCCTCTCGTTTCGCACAAGATACTGAAGGATAATGTTCGTAGGTTAAACACGCTACAAGAAACCGTGGGCCTGAGAAAGAGGCAACATCATGCGAATAAAATACACAAGGGAGAACATTTCTTACGCAAGAACCCTCAAAAGAATATGAATTGTCCTCGAAGGGACAAGGTACTCGGCCAAGATTGCGAATATAAGTAATCAAATGCCGACAATTCACCCAACACAAGTGAAGAAGATTACGGGGTCGACAACATTGAAGACAACGAAGCCCCACATGATGATACTTTCGTGAAGGTAAGCGATGACCTACCTCCAACCTTTCTATGGACAACTCAAGGGAGAGTCAACAATGTGTTGGCAAATATATCAATAGACTTAAGAGTAAAGCATAACTTCTTACCCCTTGAAAGAGCCATACGTGACAATATCAAGTTTTCCTGCATCCAATCGAAGGCAAGATCAAAGAAATACCCCAAGTATCTCACATGAATTATGGCATATGAGGTACCCCTTCAAATTGGCGATTGGATAGGAACGACAAACTTCATGGTGGTTGATGTAGAAAGTAATGATGTTTCGCTTGGTACCGATTTTATGGAGTCAATAAAGCCGTGGACAGTGACCCATGACCGACTCACTGTATTTGTCGAAGAAGAGAAATTCAACATCAAGATTTGTGAAGAAATATTGTGTGGACGTGGGCCCACAGGGGCGCTTGGGAACAAGCGTTTGCATTTGTGGAGTCGCCACCAATTTATTGTGGAAAAATGGAAACCGTTCGAATACCTCGTGCCATGTCAAGACACAAAATAGTGACATGAACACTAAGAACTCGTTACCCTTAGCATTCTATGTCTAGAATGACTCTCGTGGATGCCAATGAACACGGGTGTTCA
The DNA here is from genome assembly GCF_048544455.1 of Silene latifolia. Classification (NCBI taxonomy): domain Eukaryota; kingdom Viridiplantae; phylum Streptophyta; class Magnoliopsida; order Caryophyllales; family Caryophyllaceae; genus Silene; species Silene latifolia. The sequence goes on along the minus strand of NC_133528.1, from coordinate 141,541,430 downwards.
CAGAGATCTGGAGTAAGGGGTGAGGGTACGTATTAGGAAGCTCTTTTGATCGAACACCTAATTCCGCACGCCTCGATAGCGGCCTCTACTAATGATTAGGAAAGATTGTCTATACTCGATATATTGTCGATTTATATGCATGGAATGCAACATCCAACGTTTTAATCCTAACATGTGAGAATTAGACTAAGTCGGTTAACACGTAATTTAACATGCAAGTGATGTCAAAGTAGGAATTAGGTTGATTACATGTGAAAAACATACAAACAATACAATAAAATAAATACAATAATAAAAATAATGAAAATTACAATAAATACATCGGATTAATGATTTATGTCTAAAATACATTTATAACAGATGGTTTTAGAAAAAAAAAGAATAAACAAATTAACGAACAGATTATGGGTGATAATACGATTAATATTTAATTAAATATGTAAGCTAACAACTAAGTCAAGGCAGAAACGGGAATTCAGAGACAGAAATCAACCAGAACAAAGCAGCAGAGTCAAATCCCTTGGAAGAGGCGCAACGATTCTTTGCGTCCGTTCCTTTGGCTCGATTCCGTCGGAAGTGAAGCGGAATTGCAAATTGTTAATATTCGTTGGTGATTTTAATGATCGATTATGAATAATTGACTCGGATGAAAGTGATTAACAGATTATTTACATATGATTGGGGTGACAAAGCATGAACATGGATGGAATTAAACAATACGAGTTAATTACAAGATTAAAAGGTTAATTAATGAATTAATTAGGTTAAACGAGTTGTTAATGATGAATTAATGATGGATATGATAAATAACAGATGGGAATATATCAAAGATCGAATTCCAGAGACTCAATATTAATGAATCGAATCTCTAAAACCCGGATTGACTTTAATGACGAAAACCCGCAAATATTGGTTATAAGGGATTTAAGTCGGGATTTAATGAATACTAATGATGATGAATAATATGTTAAATTACTATGTTTAAATCGTTATATCAAAGAATCGAAGAACAAACGAAAGAAAATAAAAGAAACGAATTGACAAAAGACGAAGGAAGAAGAAAGGAAGCAGGAACTGCGACAGCCTCACGAAGAGGCGCAGCAGGTGCTGCGTCCCTTCGAAGAGGCGCAGCAGTTGTTGCGTCCTTTCTCGACGTCTGTCTTCTGATAATTCGTAAAAAAGGTTTTAAAATATGGTTTTACAAATCGGTTTTAAGAATACTTTCGACATAAATCTTACATTATGATTACAATAAATAAAGAACAATAAATAAAATAGGATTTACACCCTCAGACTTACATGTTTGACGAAACGAGATGAACTAAGTTAACGTTTAGTGATGCTCGACTCGAATGTACGACGAAAGTGCCCTCTAGGAGGAAAGAAACAAAGTTGATTAAAGTTGGTTATTGTGGAGTTGGTCAAATTGGTCGGTCATGCAAAACGAGGCTGGTACTCAGAAGGATCCGAGCTTACGTGGTCGAAAGTTCAAGCATGTGGACGCCAAAAATTAAGAACGTGGTCTAGAATGCAAAGGGAGAAGAGAAGGGCGGACACTCGCGTGAGAAATATGTGAGACCGAAGGTCTCTATTTATACTAATCACACGGAGGAAGTAGGGTTTTTCGGAAAAACTTTGGAAGTGAATCTAAAAAAGATATGAAAAGATATGAAAAAAATACGCAAAAAAGGACTTGGGAAGAGGCGCAGCAGGCACTGCGTCTCTTGGAGGAGGCGCAGCACTTGCTGCGTCCTTTCCCAAGTGGTTTCCTCCTGAGGAAGAAAGATTTCCGTGTTCTGGTTATGGAATAATGGATTAATCTTGTTTTCCTTAATATTTTGTGTGAATATTACGGGAAAATCTTTACCAAAGATTAAAAGATTGCAAAATATGGAATAGAAATATTCGGAACATTCCAGAACATCCTGGCTCGGTTTTAGAAAATGAAGACGGTTTTTTGACCCGGATTCCAAATGTATTCTAATTACTGCCAAAACGACCGTATCGGCACGTAGATGACAATTAAGAGGTAGACACAAGTGTTTGAGCGATCACTTGACGATAAACTTACGAACTGTCACAAATCGTTCCGCGTACCAAACATGCGGCCCAATCATCACCGGGTGATTTGCGGGAGGTGCAGAAATGAGGTATCTACAGAGCCCCCACTTTGACTGAGGCTTGGACAAGGCGAAAGTCAAAGTATAGCCATCAGGTCAATCGAAGATTACAACCTGACGACTATGGCGACGCGAGGCATCTCAAGGGGTCTGAACCAAGGACATGTCATCGGGAACATTTTAGAGTCTGTCGACTATCGGGGAGGGTCGTTTAAAGTCCATTAGACTACGTAAGGAAGCTCGCCAGCCATAAGAAGAGACTATACCTGAAATTCCTTGAAACTCCAAGGGAAACAAAATGCGATATTGGGAGAAGACAGCAGGACATAGTCAGGAACTGCTGGGAGAAATCTGCTTGTGGTCAGCTTCAAACAAACTTCGGAAGAGCTTGGGGTCGATGTTGATCTCCATGTCTCGAGAGGGAATGTCTATCCATGAACTCTCGCTGGGGGAACATAATCGGGAACTGATCTCCATGTCTCGAGAGGGAATGTCTATTCGTGTACTCTCGCTGGGGGAACATAATAAAGACGTGTCGAAACACCTGTCAAAGAAGAACCGCTTGTTGTAACAAGCTAGGTCTTGGCAAAACATGGCAACAGTTTGCTGTTGGCTTGGGAAACGGATCCAGGCGAAGAATATACATCAAACGGACCAAACATGTGATATGGCATCGAGGAAGAGGCGCACCAAAGATGAGCCCACAAAAATAACGAACTTATAACGAATCTTCGAAAATTCCTATGGAGGGAAACTGAGGAAGAGGCGCAGCAAGAGCTGCGCCTCTTGGAAGAGGCGCAGCACCTGCTGCGTCTTTTCCTGGGCGTGTCAATCCTGCGTAAAAACCCGATGAAACACAGGAGTTTGTTTCATTATTTCGAAATACAATTCTTTAATTTCTCTCTCAAATTCCAACCATTTCCGTCAAAATTTGATCCAAAAGTTTGCATTTGCCATGACTAATTGAGGTATGTGTATCAATCTTGCATTTATCTTCCGTATTTGATCAAATGGGACCGACAAAATTAGGGTTTTCGACCCTAATTAGTCGAAAATTTGGGGCTTTTCCCCCAAATAATTTTGCCTTGCAAAATTGAATTTGTAAATGGTTAATTGGTAGTGTAAGGATCATAACCATGTATTTGTTTCGAATTTTCATTGAGTTTTGAGCATTTGAGTGAAATTATGACGGTTTCACAGCTAAAACGTAAATCGCTTCGAAAATAGTCTTAGGATTGCCCATTTGTAACGAAACTTGGTATTTGGAATCCTTGCATGATGGGTAAACTTCCTACCATCTCGGAATTTTTATTTGTGACGGCTTTTCAGGACACTTTTCTAGGGCATAATCGTCGTTATAACGAAATGCTGTCGAAATTCCGACTCGAACCCATGACTAGGCTTCAACTTAGGCTGACTTGACCCAAATTACCACATGATTGGACGGGTTTGTGGAAAAATTTCCAAGGATGGCGAGAAAAGAGCGATTTCGGAGCTCCGAAACTCGAAAATCCCCTAATTAAGGCTTGTCGTCACTTGACGCGGCCTAAATTCACTTTAATTTTGCAGGTGACGAGGCTTCTACATTCGAGAGGGACCCCATGGATGTGAACACTGCCCTTGACCCTTCTCAGATGCTTGAGGAGGCGTTGGAGGAGGCTTTCACTACTGCGGTGACGGCTGCTGAGGACGAGGTCCTCGAGGAGGAGGCTGTTGAGGAGGAGGAGGTCCCGAGACGGGCCAACGTTGGACGGGGTGGTCGCCATCTGAGGGGAGCACCTGCGTGGGCTGAGACCTGGGACAGTAGGCACCTGCTTTGGGCTGCGGAGGGTCACCCGTCCTACATGATGGTGAAGAGCTTGGTAAATCGAATTCATCACTCTTCATTCATCTTCTTTCATTTCTATTTGTCATTCATTTTCTTCATCATTCGAGTTAAAGATAGCTTTTGTTTCAAATCAACATAGGAGGCCGGGAATATCAGATCGTTCTCGGGCTATACGACGGCGATGGGATGCTACGAGAGGCTGTCGGCGGAGGAGCGAGCCATGATCGAGCGGGGAGCATTCGGTGCCCTGGTGCAGGCTTGGAGGGATATCGCGAGGAGGAAGCTTCGGGCTAACCTTAGTCTCGTCCGAGCTTTCTTGGACCGGTTTTGGGACACGACCTCCACGTTTCACATACATTTTGGCGAGGTGGGGGTCACGTTAGAGGACTACGACATGATTTCTGGTCTGCCGTGTGGGACTGAGGTGCTGGAGTGGCCGGAGACAGCCATGAGGGTTGACTCGGCTGAGGCTAGGAGGTTGATCGGCTAGAACTTGGCGCCGAAGGCTGCTGTGGTACCTGGTTTGGTGCCTAGTTCTTACGTTCGGGACTACTTTACGGGGAAGACCCCAGCCTCAGTGGTGATAGAGGGGAGGGAGACGGCTCCTTCTCCTTGTACCGCAGAGCAGAGAGTTCGTTTGTGGCTCTGGTGGTTTCTGTCTTCGATCTACCTTTGAGACAAGGGAGAGAGGCTTTCGACGAAGCTCCTTCCCTTTCTTTATGACCTGAGCTCCCTAGGCCGTTGGGACTGCGTCACTGCTGGTTTTGCGGTCCTCATCCGCTTTATGAGGGCCATGGTTCATCCGGAGTTGATGGAGAAGGGGACTTCTCCTGCTGCTGTCGGTCCTGGACTGCTATTGGAGGTATGAACCTTCATTTTTTTTTCATGAAAGATCATTTCCTTTTCTATCAAATCACGAAAGATCGTCGTTGACTATCTTGTTTTACAGGCGTGGGTGTACTCCTACTTTTCGGGCCTCGCGCCCAAGAAGACTGAGCCGGTGGAGAAGGCCTATCCCATTGTGCGGGATTAGGTGATGTGCCGTACGAGGAGCCGGCGTTCCTTCCACGACGTCTGTCGGCGGGAGGTGAACGCTCTTCAGTTAGACGGCGTGAGTACTTCACCTTCGTTCGTTTCTTTATTACTTTTTCAGAACTGATCATAAGAATGACTTCTTGTTTGCTTTTCCCAGTGGGTGCCTAGGCCTTGGGTGGAGTACGCTGGCGCTCCTCCCTTTGTGGTTGAGGTCCTTCGACCTAGGAGCTCGAGCCGGTTGCTGCTGAGGACGCCGATGGGTCCTGTGTGGTACTTGGGTGAGCGCTTGGTTCGTCAGTGCTCTCGGGATGTCTTGACGGTTCTCATCGATCCTCCTCGAACGATGTTTAGGGAGCCTTCTGAGGCTGAGAGGGAGGCTGACCTGGCTGGCGTCGGTGGTGACGCCCTCCTTCTTCCGAGCGAGGACTACTCGGCGTTCCTCTACGGGAGGTTGGCGTACTGGCCGGTTGTGGTAAGTGCTTTACCCTCCTTTATTTTTGATTATTTTGGGAACACGATGAATGATCATCGGTTAATGGAAATCACTTGACTTTGCAGGAGGTCGAGGCGGCGGGCATCGAGCCCCCAGAGTACCCCGAGATCCTCGAGTACACTAACGCGATGGGGATGGCGACGATCTCCGAGCTGCGTGACTTTAATGCGGCGGTGAGAGATGCTGGCTTGGACGAGTGGCAGCATCTGATTCGGAAGGTGAGTCTCCTAACTTGTATAATTTTGTGTAAGAACACATTTGCCTGAGTTTGTCCAATCGTTAAGAATATTTTCTTTTGAAATGCAGGTTGCGCCATCCCGGTTCGTAGCTTTATGGAGGGTAGCCAACCGGCTGCGGGCTACTGCCGTCGAGGCACTTGTTGGCGGCCGAGGACGTCAGGTATGAACCTTCTGTTTGCTTCATTTTCGAATTTTCTAGTCTTCCTTATGTTTGAAATGATTGACATGAGCCAATTCTTGTTGTTTGCAGAGGGAGCGCGAGCTGGAGCGAGATCTTGCCCAGTCCCGGGAGGAGACAGCTCGAGGTCCGCGACGCCGAGGTTGCTGCTCTCGAGGCGAGAGTTGCTGAGCTAGACGACGACCAACAATAGCTTTTTTGTTGTTTTTTTTTTGTTTTTTTGCTGTGTTTTGTACATTTGTACATTTTTGGGACCTACATTTTGGACATTCAGACTTTGTTTTGGGGCTCGAGCCCCCAGTTTGGTGTACATATCCTCTCTTGGTTGTATATATGATGGTCTGAGTGCCTTTGCTTCCGGGTTGCTTTGTTTGTACCTGCAGGTTAGCTTTGAACAGGTTTGGTAGATGACGGTTTGTGCGGTCATGCTGCCAAAATTTACATAGAAATCACATAGAACGTAATTTTGTACACATGGCCTAAATTAGCGCAAAACCATGACTCGGAAAAAAAAATGCAAAAACTTTGTCGGAAATGACCGGACGGTAGGGAGGGCTACCCCCTAAAAAAAGGAAAAAAATATAAACATATAAGTTTGAAATGTAATGCGGAACGGGAGTGAAATCATTCCCCAAAAAGAAATTTTTTTAAAAAAAAGTATAAGTTTGAAAATGAATAAATTAAATTGGTGAAATGATTCATCAAAAGAAAATATATAAAAAAGAAATGGATAAGCGTGCTAAGATGACGAAAATGTCGATATCGCCTCGAAATGCGTGCCCGTGAAATAGGAAACACGAAATATGGCAACTTAACGTATTTACCAAAATAATAACCCGTATGAATAGGAAATTATTCGTTGACGAATTTAGGAAAGATCCAACGCGGAAAATCACAGAAAAAAAGCTGAGGAAGAGGCGCAGCAGGTGCTGCCCCTGTTCCCCAGTGCATCCGTCCTGACGGATTTTAGGAAACAACTTTTAGTATAAATAGAGACGTCGAGGGATGTTTTATTCACATAATTCTTCCGTCTCTCTTCGTCTTATTACATAAAGCTCCCAAAATAAGCATACATCATGAATACTCTCGAAATTCGTCTAAAAGAATGGACAAATGAGTTCTCTAATGTGGAGAAACACGACATGGGTGCTTATAATTTTGGATCGCTCTTGAGTTTGAAGCTGATCAAGGTAGTCAAACCGTTCTTAGATGCTTGTCTTGAGTATTGGGACCCGAATTATCACATATTTGCCTTCCCTGAAGGCGACATTTGCCCATTTCTCGAAAAAATTGCTGCGATTGGTGGTTGGGACCCGGAACACTTTCCTGCTATTCCCTCCACTTCCCAAGGGTATAAAAACAAGTTTAGAGACTTGCTTCGGTTGGCAAGAGCTGATGTGGACCGTCTTGTGACTTCTAAAGGAGTGCGAATATTGGATTTCATCGATCGATTCATCAATAGGGCAGATCCCACTATCTCTTATGTTGCGAGGCGAAGGGCATTCGGGTTTTACCTATTACATGTATATGTCCTTCAAGGGCATGTTGCGACCCTCGTCTCTTGAGCTTGATTGAGCAAATGGAGCTACGTAAGAGCCCAGCTTGTCTGTGTTTAGGAGAGATCCTATTGGGTTTAGATAACAGGAAAGCCAATCGCGACCTTCCTTATTTGGGAAGTCCCATTATATTGCAGGTAAAAGAATTGTTTGTGTGTTTTTTTTTCGTTTTTTCTAATTCCTACTTTTGGTAGGTCTAGCTTATGGAGCGTCTTCGATTGATCGAGCCCCAGTTAATGTTCCTGCTTATCATGCTCTCTCAATTGCAATGAGGATCAGGCTCTACATGGTGGACTTCACTCGAGTTTGCAATTACTGGGAAAATAAATTAAAGAGTGAAGATGGCCCTTTAATTAGATGGATCGTACCATGGTGGCATCTCAAGTCTGTCACTGGAGTATCTTCTTTGGATCCTACCCGATCTGTTCGCATTCCCGGCTTGGATTTTATGATATCCATCTTCCCGGAGAGGTTGATGAGGCAGGTCAGATTGAAACAGATGATTCCGAAGCTTGACGCTGTCCCGCAGACCGCCGTGGCGCTTACTACTGAGAGTCGAAGAGAATGGACCATCAAATGGGCTCAAAGGAACATTTGGTTCTTGAATTCTTCTGTTAGTGCTCTATGGGTGTTGGATTCCTATCTGCGGTGGAGGAAAGCTACTACTCCGGAGGAGCGTGAGAGATTAAGGAAGCGCGAGCCTGTTGACTACAAGGTTCGCGAGGTGGAAAAGGAGAAGGAGAAGCATCTGACTAAGGGAGAGGAAGAAGCCGGATTTCGAGTTGTTCATCCTTCGAAGAAACCGAAGACTTCTCCTGCCATCGAGATGGTGGTTGACAAGAATGGCAAAGTAATACCACGAGAGAGACCGTTGGTGATTAGGTCTGAAGTGGCGCAAGAGCGTCCGAGTCGAGGTCGGGACAAGAAATTTGACATAAATGACAAAGGCAAAGGGAAAATGGAAGAGTAGCCTAAGCCTTTATTATTATTATTTATTATTATTACTAGTTTGGATGCCCGTGCGTTGCAACGGGGTAATTAACTTGGTAAAAAAAAATGGTTATAAGGTCTTACTATTTACATCTTATGTCTAATCATTTATTTAGATATGTTCAAAAGTCAAAACATCTTATTTAAGAAACGCAGAAGATGTTGGGTTGATACCTAAGTTCCAAAGATGTCTCATATTTATAATCATAAGACCATCACATCTTAGGTTAATCTTTCGATGTGAGACAATTCTATTATTTTTATATAATCCTACATTATTTTTCAATGTGGGACATATGACATACTAAGAAACACACAATTTTATATATATACAAATTATATGAAATCTATACGCTAATGATAGCATTTTTACCACGAATCAAATTATGTTATTTTCGTAATTTTCTTAACGATATTTTTTTGCCAAATGAAATGTAAAAGTTTTTATATAAAAATTAGAACCATCACTTGAATATAATATAGGAAATAAATATTATAATAATTAAAAGATTCTCCACTTTATTTTTTTACATCAAAAAATATTATTTATGATACTTTCCTAAATTAATTTTTAGGATCACCCCATCTTATAATAATTTTCTGATGTGGGACAATTCAACTATTTATATTTTCTGATGTGGGACAATTCAACTATTTATATGTAGTGTATTTACCACACCTACATTATTTTTCAATGTGGTACAAATAACACACGAAAAAGTACACCATATTTTTTTGCACCTATTTCGATATCCAACCCAATTTAATAATGAGAAAATACTATACTATCTATTTATATTCGTACGTTTTTTTTTCCATTTTTTGTCATAATTAAAATATGTAAAAATGATATGATTTAAATTATATTTTTTTCCCTAACACGACTTTTAAGATGTAATTGAGAGAGCAATAAAATGTATAAACAAATGCAAAATATTTTCTTTTTCTGGTGCGTTTTTGATTCATGGTTAAAAATTATGATGTGTTTTAGTTACTCAAATGTAATGAGGCATAATAATTACCTATATTTGAAAGTTAAAAAGATTTAATTCTACTATTCATGAGCAAACATATGAAATTGGAGGGAGTACTTAGAAATACACCATCTTTTTTGCACATAATTCGACATCTAACCCGGGTTAATAATAATGAGCAAACACTATACTCCCTCAATTCAAGACCAAATACAATATTCCTTTTTTTACACTATTCATGAACGAATTGAATCTTTACGATTCCTTAAAATATGTAAGACAAAATATGGTCATGTGGGATCTTATTTGATCCACCTATAAAGTACAATGAGAATATCAAAATTTTAAATTTTTTATAATGTAAACTTAAAGATATTTACGTTGTAATTTGTGTCTTGGCAAGTGTGTAAATGAAAATGTTGTATTTGGTTTTGAATGGAAGGATTACTATTTATTAATATTCGTACGTTTGTTTTTACCTTTTTATAATTTTCATAATTTTTTACACTATACTCCCTCGCTTCAAGACCAAATACAATATTCCTTTTTTTACACTATTCATGAACGACTTGAATCTTTACGATTCCTTGCAATATGTAAGACAAAATATGGTCATGTGGGTTCTTATTTGATCCCCTTATAAAGTACAATGAAAATATCAAAATTTTAATTTTTTTATAATGTAAACTTAAAGATATTTACGCTGTAATTTGTGTCTTGGCAAGTGTGTAAATGAAAATGTTGTATTTCATTTTGAATGGAGGGAGTACTATTTATTAATATTCGTACGTTTGTTTTTACCTTTTTATAATTTTCATAATTTTTTTTACAATACTTTTTTGACAAATAAAATGTATAAGTTTTTATATAAAGATTATAAACATCACTTGAATATAATACATAATATAGAAAATATATATATCATACTCTGAAGATAATGATATAAACACTTAAGAGCTCTAAAAAACAATACTTAAGAGACTCAAAAGCTTTTTGGTTGGTATATAAATTCCAATGATGACTCCTATTTATAATCATAGGATCATCCACCTTATGTTAATCTTTCGATGTGGGACAATTCTATAATTTATACGTATTATAAACACCACACTAACATTGTTTTTCAATGTGAGACATATAACATATTAAGAAATACACCATCTTTAATATGTGTAAATCATATGAAATCTATACTCTAATGAAAGCATTTTTTACCACGAATCTAATTATATTATCTTCATAATTTTTATAAAGACATTTTTTTGCCAAATGAAATGTCAAAGTTTTTATATAAAAATTAGAAACTTCTCATGAATACAAAATAGGAAATATAGACATTATAATTATTAAAAGATTCTCCACTTTATTTTTTATGTGGAAAATATTATTTATGAAACTTTCCTAAATTAATTTTTGATGATGTGGACGCTCTAGAATCGCTCGAAAAAACTCTCTTTTATATATATATATATAGATAGATTGTAAGAAGAATATGGCGTTTTTAGAATCCTAGCCTATTTATTTTTATTATGTAACGTACTATTATTATTAAAGAAATGAAATAAAAAGGTTAAGTGGTCATGAAACCGTTATGATTTTCTATGATTATTCTTGTCGAATTTCAAATGCAATTGCAAATGTCCTTCTATTTATATTTAAGATAATTCAATGGGTTGTATCCCGTGAAGGATTGCCTACGTATTCATTTAGAAAATGAAATCAAACCCTTGCGCGTAGTTCGAGTAAATGTAAAAGAATAATTGTTCTAAGCAAGAGCTTGTAATAAACTTAGAAAATAAGCATGAGCTTTACTTACTCCTAAAATGCAATTTAGTTTATTTGATGATATGAGGATGACGAATTGTCAAAATGCAAGAGTAAGATGACATTAGGTTAATCCAGCTTGGTCAGGGGCCGTTTATTTCGTGCCACAAGAGCAACACGTTGTGGACATGGGGCCACGGGGGCGCTTGGGAAACAAGTGTTTGCATTTGTGGAGTCGCCACCAATTTTTATGGGAAATTGGAACCGTTCGAATACCTCGTGTCATGTCAAGACACAAAGTAGTGACATGAACACCAAGAACTCGTTACCCTTAGCATTCTATGTCTAGAATGACTCTCGTGGATGCCCATGAACACGGATGTTCACAGAGATCTGGAGTAAGGGGTGAGGGTACGTATTAGGAAGCTCTTTTGATCGAACACCTAATCCCGCCCGCCTCGATAGCGGCCTCTACTAATGATTAGGGAAATTATCTATACTCGATATATTGTCGATTATATGCATGCAATGCAACATCCATTAGATTAATCCTAGCATGTGAGATTAACTAAGTCGGTGAACAATTAATTTAACAAACAATTGGGTCGAGGTTGGGATTAAGGCTCAATTACATGTGAAAACATACAAACAATACAATAAAAGAAATACAATAAAGAATACAATAATTACATCGGGTTTAGCGATTTATGTCGAAAATACTCCTAAAACGGATAATTTGAGAAAAAGAATAAATAAACGAATTATCGAACAAATCAGTAGGTGATAATACGGTTAATAGTTAATTATACGTAAACTAATTAAACAGGTCAAGGCAGAAAGGGAGTTCAGAGGCAGAAATCAACCTGGAACAGGCGCAGCAGGACTGCGCCCTTTGGAAGAGGCGCAGCAGTCGCTGCGTCTGTTCCAAAGGTGAGTTCTGGCTGTGAAGCCGGAACTGCAAATCGTTAATGTTAATTGATGATTTTAGGGATTGATTACGATATCTAACTCGGATGAAAGTGATTTAATGGATTAACTACATGTGAACGAGTCATAAAAGCAATAAAACATGGATGAGACGGATGCAAACGAATTATTTACATGGATGAAAGATTTATTAGTGACATAGGTGAACTGAATAGATTAAATACAACAAATTAATGAAGAATTAATGATGAATATGCGATGAATATGACAATAGACAGATGAAAATATATCAAAGATCGAATTCCAGAAACTCAATATGAACGAATTGAATCTCTATAACCCGGATTGATTTTAATGACGAAAATCCGCAAATATGAGATTATAAGGGATTTAAGTCGAATTTAATGATTAAATTACGTATTAATGATGATGAAACAATGTACATGTGAAATTGTTATGCTTTTATATCAAGGAATCAAAGAGAACAAATAAAGAAGACGAATTACAGAGGACGAAGGAAGAAGAAAGGAAGCGAGAATCGCACCTCACGAAGAGGCGCAGCAGGACGCGCGCTCCTTCGAAGAGGCGCAGCAGTTGCTGCGTCCTTTCTCGACGGTTTGTCTTCTGGTAATCCGAAAAAAGGGTTTAAAACGAGGTTTTATAAATCGGTTTTAAGAGGTGTTTTCGACATAAACCTTACATTGATGATACAAAAAGTAAATAACGATAAATAAAAGAGAGATTTACACTCTCAGACTTACATGTTTGACGAAACGAGATGAACTAAGTTAACGATTAGTGATGCTCGACTCGAATGTAACGAAAGTGCCCTCGTAAGAGGAAAGCGATTAAGATTAGTTAAGTTGATTGATTGTGGAGTTGGTCAAATTGGTCGGTCATGCAAACGAGGCTGGTACTCAGAAGGATCCGAGCTTACGTGGTCGAATGTTCAAGCACGTAGACGCCAAAAAGTAAGAACGTGGTCTAGAATGCAAAGGGAGAAGAGAAGGGCGGACACTCGCGTGAAAAATGTGAGGAGCGAAGGCTCCTATTTATACTAATCACGTGAAGGAATAGGGTTTTCGGAGAGACTTTGGAAGTGAATCTCGAAAAGATATGAAAAAGATACGAAAAATACGCAGAAAAAGACCTGGGAAGAGGCGCAGCAGATCATCGCGTCTCTTGGAAGAGGCGCGGCACTGCTGCGTCTGTTCCCAGGTGGTTTCCTCCTGCGGAAGAAAGATTTCCGTGTTTAAGTTATGGAATGACGGGATAATTTGGTTTTCCTTAATATTTTGTATGAATATTACGGGAAATTATTTACCAAAGATTTAAAGATTATGAAATATTTATAAAATATGGAATAGAAATATCCGGAACATTCAAGAACATTCTGACTCGGGATTTAGCGGTTATCAGAAAATGAAGACGGTTTAAGGCCCGGACTCCAAATGTACTCTAATTACTGTCAAAACGACCGTATCGGCGCGTAGATGACAACTAAGAGGTAGACATCAGTGTTTGAGCAATCACCTGATGATAAACTTACGAACTGTCACAAATCGTTCCGCGTACCAAACATGCGGCCCAATCATCACCGGGTGGTTTGCGGGAGGTGCAGAAATGAAGTATCTACAGAGCCCCCACTTTGACTGAGGCTTGGACAAGGCGAAAGTCAAAGTATAGCCATCAGGTCAATCGAAGATTAAAACCTGACGACTATGGCGACGCGAGGCGGCTCAAGGGGTCTGAGCCAAGGAAGAGACCATAGGAAGAGGCTCAAGGGGTCGTTTAAAGTCCATTAGACTACGTAAGGAGGCTCGCCAGCCATAGGAAGAGACCATACCTGATATTCCTTCTCGAGATGCGTTTCTGGAGGTGCATAGGAGCTAAGGGTAAGCGTAGAAGCTAAGGGATAAGACCTAAGGGATATATAAGGATTGTGCTAGGGTGTGGGGCCCTAAAGGAAAGCATCAACGGGAAGGAGGCCCGAATAAAACTTCAAACTGAGGGGTAACTAAGGCTTGAGTGTAGGAACTCTACTGGTTTGGGAACCTCTGGGGAACGACACTTTATCGCACTCCGCGGGGAAACAAGAAACATTGTGAGTAGCAGGACACGGGCGGGAACTGCTGGGAGAAATCTGCTTGGGTAGTCTTCAAACAAACTTCGGGGGGACTTGAGAAGGACGATTGTATGTCGTGAACTCTCATATCGGGAAACCTTATCAGGAATGTATCTCCATGTCTCGAGAGGGATTGTCGATCCACTTACTCTCGCTGGGGGAAAATAATGAAGGCGTGTCGAAACACCTGTGAAGGAATACTGGCTCGTTGTGACAAGCAAAAGTCTTGGAAGCGATAAATAATGTATAATAGTCTACAGTTGGCTTAAAAATGCAGGTCTGAACGAAGAATTATCGTCAAACGGACCAAAAAAGATATAATGGCACCGAGGAAGAGGCGCACCAAAGATGGGCCCACAAATAACGAACTTATAACGAATTTTTGAAAACTCGTATGGAGGAAAGCTAAGGAAGAGGCGCAGCAAGAGCTGCGTCTCTTGGAATAGGCGCAACACCTGCTGCGTCTGTTCCTTAGTGTGTCTTCTCTGCGCAAAAACGCGATAAACAGAGGGATTTCAATTCATTTGTTCGGAATACAATTTAACAATTTCTCTCTCAAACTTCAACCATTTCCGCCAAAATTTGATCCAAAATCTTGCATTCATCATGACTAATCGGGGTATGTATATCATTCTTGCATTAATCCTCTATAATAGATGAATTTGATCGGAAAAATCTAAGGTTTTCAACCCTAAAATGTCGAAAATTTGGGCCTTTTTCCCCAAATGATCTTGCCTTGTAAAATCGATCATGTAAATGGCTAATTGGTAGTATAAGGATCATAACCATGTATTTTTTTCGAATTTTCGTTTGAGTTTTGAGCATTTGAGTGAAATTGAGACGGTTTCACAGCTAAACCGTAAATTGCTTCGAAAATGGCCTTAGGATTGCCCATTTGCGATGAAACTTGACATTTGGAATCCTTGGATGATGGGTAAACTTTCTACCATCTCGGAATTTTGGTTTGTGACGGCTTTTTCAGGACACTTTTCTAGGGCATAATCGCCGTTATAACGAAATGCTGCCGAAATTTCGACTTGAACCCATGACTAGGCTTCAACTTAGGCTTGACTTGACCCAAATTACCACATGAGTGATCGGGTTTGTGGGAATACGGCCAAATATGGCGAGAAAAGAGCGATTTCGGAGCGTTGAAAACTCAAAAATCTCCTAATCAAGGCTTGTCGTCACTTGACGCGGCCTAAATTTGCTTTAATGTTGCAGGTGACGAGGCTTCTACTTCTGGGAGAGCTCCCATGGAGATAGACACTGCTGTTGACGCTTCTCATGCTCTTGAGGAGGCTTTTGCTGCGGCTAGGGCAGCCGGGGAGGTTGCTGAGGACGAGATCCTCGAGGAGCAGGTTGCTGAGGAGGAGGAGGCCCCGAGACGGTCCAACGTGGGACGAGGAGGTCTTCAGCTGAGGGGAGCACCCGCGTGGGCTGAGACTTGGGACAGCCGTCACTTGCTTTGGGCTGCGGAGGGTCACCTGTCCTATAGGACGGTGAAAAGCTTGGTAAATAGGAATTCATTACTCATCACTCATATTCTTTCATTTCACTTGCTCATATCTCTTCCAATTTCATTCAAACTAAAGATAGCTTTTGTTTCAAATCACAATAGGAGGCCGGGAACATCAGGTCGTTCTCGGGCTACAAGACGGCTATGGAGTGCTACGAGAGGCTGTCGGCGGAGGAGCGCGCCATGATCGAGCGGGGAGCGTTTGGTGCCTTGGTGCAGGCTTGGAGGGATATCGCGAAGAGGAAGCTGCGGGCTAACCTTAGCTTGGTCCGCGCTTTCTTGGACCGATTATGGGACACGACTTCCATTTTTCACATGCCTTTTGGTGAGGTGGGAGTCACGTTGGAGGACTACGGCATGATCTCTGGGCTGGCATGTGGGACTGAGGAGGTGGAGTGGCCGGAGACTGCCATGAGGGTGGACTCGGCCGAGGCTAGGAGGTTGATTGGCTGGAACTTGTCGCCGAAGGCTGTTACAGTGCCTAGTTTGGTGCCGAGTTCTTACGTTCGAGACTACTTTGAGGGGAAGACCCCGGTGCTGGTGGTGATCGACGGGAGAGAGACGGCTCCTCCTCCCTGTACAGCTGAGCAGAGGGCCCGTTTGTGGCTTTGGTGGTTTCTGTCTTCGATCTACCTCGGAGACAAGGGAGAGAGGCTGTCGACGAAGCTTCTTCCCTTCCTTTCTGACCTGAGCTCCCTAGGGCATTGGGACTGGGTCACTGCTGGTTTTGCGGTCCTCATCCGCTTTGTGAGGGCCATGGTTCGTCCGGAGTTGATGGAGAAGGGGACTTCTCCTGGTGCTATCGGCCCTGGACTACTGTTGGAGGTATGAACCATCATTTAGACTAATAATCATCGAATTACGAAAGATCGTTATTGACTATCTTGCTTCACGGGCGTGGGTGTACTTCTACTTTCTGAGCCTCTCGCCCAAGAGGACGGAGCCGCTTGAGAAGGCGTATCCCGTCATGAGGGATTGGGTGATGTGTCGGATGAGGAGTAAGCGTTCCTCTCACGGTGTTTACCGGCGGGACGTGAATGCTCTTCAGCTAGACAACGTGAGCATCTCACTTCTATTCGTTTTGCTTCTTCATTACTTTTTCAACCGATCATAAGAATGATTTCTTTGTTTATCTTTTCCCAGTGGGTGCCCAGGCCTTGGGCGGAGTACGCTGGCGCGCCTCCTTTTGTGGCTGAGGTCCTTCGACCCAGGAGTTCGAGCCGGCTGCTTTGTTGAGGACGTCGATGGGTCTGTGTGGGTACTTGGCGAGCGCTTGGCTCGTTAGTGCTCTCGGGACGTCTTGACGGTTCCCATCGATCCTCCAAGGACGATGTTCGAGGAGCCTTCGAGAGGCCGAGAGGGAGGCCGACTTGGCTGGCGTTGGTGGTGACGCCCTCCTTCTTCCTGGTGAGGACTACTCGGCGTTCCTCTACGGGAGGTTGGCGTACTGTCCGGTTGTGGTGAGCATCTTACTCTCCTTTATTTTTGATTTTGAGAATACGATGAAAAATCATCGATTAACGAGAAATATTTGACTTCGCAGGAGGTTGAGGCGGCGGGCATCGAGCCCCCAGAGTACCCCGAGACCCTTGAGTACACTGATACGACCGGGAGGACGACGATCTCCGAGCTGCGTAACTTTGACGTGGCTGTGACGGATCTTTGGCCCGGACGATTGGCGATCGATTCGGAGGGTGAGCCTCTAATTTGCATGATTTTTGTGTAAGAACACGTTTGATTGAACTTATTCAATTATTGAGAACTTCTTTTTTGAAAATGCAGGTTGCGCCGTCTCGGTTTGTGGCGTTATGGAGGGTGGCCAACCGGCTGCGAGCTACTGCCGTCGAGGCACTTGTCGGCGGTCGAGATCGTCAGGTATGAACCTTGTGTCTATTTCATTTTTGGACTTTGATTTTCCAACTTTTCTTGTAATTGCTTGAAATGACTAACATGAGCCAATTTTGCTGTTTGCAGGGGAGGAGTGAGTTGGAGCGAGAGTTGGCCTAGTCTCGGGAGGAGACAACTCGCTTGTTGAGGGAGCTCGAGGCTCGTGACGCCGAGGTTGCCGCTCTCGAGGCGAGAGTTGCGGAGTTAGAGGGCGACTGGCAGTAGCCTCGTTTGGTTGTTGTTTGTATCTTGCACATTTGTACATTTTAGGACCTACATTTTTGGACATTTTGGATTTTGCTTGGGGCTCGAGCCCCCAGTTTGTTGTACATTTCCTTTTTGACTATATAGATGACGGCCTGAGTGCCTTTGCTGCTGGGTTGTGTTGCTTGTACCTGCAGGTTAGCTTTGAACAGGTTTGGTAGATGACGGTTTACGCCGTCATGCTGCCGAAATTTACATAGAAATTACGCAAAACATACATTTGTATATACATATGGCCTAAATTAGCGCAAAACAAATGACTCAAAAGTACTAAAAATGTAGAAAAATGCAAAAATTTAACGGAAATGACCGGACGGTAGGGAGGGTTACCCCCTAAAAAAAAGAAAAATAGAAATCTATAAGTTAGAAATGTAGTATAGGACGGGAGCAAAATGATTCGCCAGAAAAGAAATGAATAAAAGAAATACAAGTTTGAAATAAATTACATTAAATTGGAGAAATGATTCCCCGAAAAAGAAAAAATAGAAAGAACTATGTAAGTGTGCTAAAATGACGAAAATGCTGATATTGCCTCGAAATGCGCATCCGCGAAATTAGGAAACGCGAAATATGGCAATTTTGACGTGTTTACCAAAACAATAACCCGTAGGAATAGGAAATTATTCGTTAAAGGATTTAGGAAAGATCCAACGCGGAAATTCACATAAACAAAGCTGACGAAGAGGCGCAGCAGGAGCTACGTCCCTTTGAAGAGGCGCAGCAGGTGCTGCGCCTGTTCCCAAGTGTATCCGTTCTGACGGATTTTTGGAAACAGGTTTTAGTATAAATAGAGATGTCGATGGAGGTCTTATTCACACAATTCTTCCGTCTCTTCTTCGTCTTATTACATAAAATTCTCACTCATCATGAATACTTTGGAGATTCGTCTAAAAGAGTGGACCAATGAGTTTTCCAACATGGAGAAACACGATATGGGTGCTTATAATCTCGGATCTTTGTTGAGTTTGAAGCTTATCAAGGTTGTCAAACCATTCCTAGATGCTTGTCTTGATTATTGGGACCCGAATTATCATGTTTTTGCGTTCCCCGGAGGTGACATTTGTCCATTTCCTGAAGAAGTTGCTGCGATCGGTGGGTGGGACCCGGAACACTTGCCTGCCATTCCTTCTACTTCACAAGGGTATAAGAGCAAATTTAGAGATTTGCTTGGATTGTCTAGAATTGAGGTGGACCGTCTAGTGACCTCGAAAGGAGTGCGGATGTTGGACTTTATTGATCGATTCATTAACAAGGCCGACCCCACCGTTTCTTATGTTGCCAGGCGAAGGGCATTTGGGTTTTGCTTGTTGCATGTATATGTCCTTCAAGGGCATATTGATGAAGACTTGAGAGGTGATCCCCGTCTCCTGGGCCTAGTTGAGCAAATGGAGCTGCGCAGGAGCCCAGCTTGTTTATGCTTAGAAGAGATCCTATTGGGCTTGGATAATAGGAAAGTCAATCGCGACCTACCGTATTTGGGAAGTCCCATTATTTTGCAGGTAAAAGAACACTTTTTCTTTTCTTTCTTTTTTTTTTCTTTTTTTTTCGTTCGTTTTTTTTTTTCTTTCCTTTTTTTTTTTTATGTCTAATACCCGCTTTTGGTAGGTCTGGCTTATGGAGTGCCTTCGATTGATCGAGCTCCCAGTTCATGTTCCTTCTTATCATGCTCGTTCGATTGCCATGAGGACTAGGCTTTACATGGTGGACTTCACTCGGGTCTGCAATTACTGGGAAAACAAACTGAAGAGTGATGATGGCCCTTTGATTAGGTGGATTGTACCGTGGTGGCACCTCAAATTTGTCACTGGAGTATCTTCCTTGGATCCTACCCTATCTGTGCGCATTCCTGGCTTGGAATTCATGGTATGCATCTTCCCGGAGAGGTTGATGATACAAGTTGGAATGAAGCAGATGATCCCGAAGCTTGACACTGTCCCGCAGACTGCCGTGGCGCTTACTACTGAGAGTCGAAGGGAGTGGGCCATTAAATGGGCTCAAAGAAATGTATGGTTCTTGAACTCTTCTGTTAGTGCCTTATGGGTGTCGGATTCCTATCTGCGGTGGAGGAAAGCTACTACTCCGGAAGAGCGCGAGAGATTGAGGAAGCGCGAGCCTGTTGACTACAAGGTGCGCGAGGTGGAAAAGGAGAAAGAGAAGCATCTGACTGAGGGAGAGGAGGAAGCCGGGTTTCGAGTTGTTCATCCTTCGAAGAAACCGAAGACCTCTCCTGTCGTGGACAAAGTGATTGACAAGAATGGGAAGGCTAGGCCTCGAGAAAGACCGTTGGTGATTAGGTCCGAAGTGGCGCAAGAGCGTCCGGCTCGAGGTCGTGACAAGAAATATGACAAAAATGACAAGGGCAAAGGGAAGATGGAGGAATAGCCCAAGTCTTTATTATTATTTATTATTATTATTATTATTGTAATAAGAAGGTGGAGTTTTATAATCCTAGCTTATTTTCATTTTTACTTGGCATTATTATTATTATGTGGCGTATTATTATTAGAATTCAATAAAAGAGGTTAATTGGTTATGAAACCGTTGTGACTTTCCATTTATTATTCTTGTCGAATTCCAAATGCGATTGCAAATGTCCTTCTATTTACATTTTGAAATTAATGGGTTGTATCCTGTGAAGGATTGCCTACGTATTCATTTAAAAATGAAATCAAACCCTTGCGCGTAGTTTGAATAAATGTAAAAGAATAATTGTTCTAAGCAAGAGCTTGTAATGAACTTAGAAGATAAGCATGAGCTTTTTACTTACTCTAAAGGTGCAAATTTAGTTTATTTGATGATATGAGGATGACGAATTGTCAAAATGCAAGAGCAGAGTGACATTGGCTTATTTCAGCTTGGCCAGGGGCCGTTTATTTAGTGCCACAAGAGCGACACGTGAGGTTACGCGAGGCGCGTTTTTGTTCCTATTCTAGGCATAATATCGTTTTAGTTGGTCAAGATTTGTCAGGTTGGCAAATTCATTCCCATCTAGGTCTGTGATCCTAACCGCACCCCCTGGAAATATGGACTTGACTAGAAATGGCCCAGCCCAATTAGGTTTGAATTTTCCCCATGGATCGACAGGTAAAAGAGCTCTAACCGACTTGAGTACTAGGTCTCCTTCCTTGATGTTCCTTGGCTTGACCCTTTTGTTGAAGGCTCGTTTGATACGTGGTTGATATGTTTGGACATTATGCAAGGCGCGTAGCCTACGTTCATCCAGGAGGATGAGTTCTTCATATCTATCCCTCTTCCAATCGACTTCCGGGATTTGCTTTCGAGTAAGATACGCAAGGATGGTATTTCTAACTCGACTGGCTGTACAGCTTCCATGCCATAGGTCAAATAGAAAGGGGTGGCCCCAGTGGGCGTCCTAACTGATGTGCGATATCCCCATAAAGCAAAGGGTATTTTGCTTGGCCAATCTCGATAGTTGTCAATCATTTTCTTGAGAATTATGACAATGTTCTTGTTTGCGCCTCTACCGCGCCATTAGTCTGTGGTCTATATGGCGAAGAGTGGTGATGCCTAATTTTGTACTTGACTAGCAATTGCTCAGTCTCAGCTTGGAAATGTGATCCATTATCACTAATGATCTCATGTGGGCAACCGTATCGACAGATGATGTTGTTCTGTATGAACTTTGCCACGTTTTTAGCCGTGAGACTAGTGTAGGAAGCCGCTTCTACCCATTTGGTGAAATAGTCGATTGCCACTAGGATGAAACAATGACCTCCTGTTCTGGCTGGGGTTATCTTTCCGATTATGTCAATTCCCCAGGCAGAAAATGGCCAAGGAGATGTCATTGTGTAGAGCAATGAAGGAGGGACATGATGTACATTCCCGAAGATTTGGCAGTTGTGACAATGCCTTACGTATTTGATGCAATCGGATTCCATTGTGGTCCAATAGTACCCCAAACGCGTTATTTTCTTTGCCATCATGGGTCCACTCATGTGAGGACCGCATTCTCCATCATGAACTTCTTCCATTACTTTACGTGCCTGTGAATGATCAAGGCAACGTAGGATTACACCAAGAGGTGTTCTTTTGTATAACTCTCCTTGCATGAGAATGTATTGGGAAGCTAGCAGGCGTATAACACGTTGTCCCCTTTTGTCCATATCTGGTGGATAGGTACCGTTGAGCTTGAAATTTAGGATTGCTTGGAACCAAGGTTCCTTTGTGATTTCCTCTTCATCGGTGATTTGGTGGACATAAGCTGGCTCTGACCGTCGTTCAATACATAAAGGCATTTCCACCATGTCATCTGGCATATTAATCAAATATGCGAGTTTTGCAAGAGTATCTGCAAATTGATTTTCTTCCCGAGGTAGGTGTAGATAGGTCACGTGATCAAAGAATTGGGCAACTTGGTCTATTCTGGCTTGATAAGGTGCTAAGCTTTCGCTTCGGATTTTCCAAGATCCCGTAACTTGATTGATGATCAGGGATGAATCCCCATGTACTCGGAGGTTTTTAATGCCTAAACTTACTCGCCGCCTTTGTAGTCCAATGAGACAAGCTTCGTGATTCTCGCAAATTATTTGTCACCTCGAAGTCGAGTTTGACAGATATCGGTGTATGCTCGCCTTCAGGAGAAATGAGCAACACTCCTATTCCAAATCCTCTTAAGTTTGATGCTCCATCGAAGTAAAGGTCCCAGGAGTCTACATCGGTTTGGAGTATATCCTTGTCTGGAAATGACCAAGTATCTATTGTTTGTGCATCATTGATGGGATTTTCTGCAAAGAATTCGGCAACAGCGCGCCCTTTTATAACTTTCAGGGGCACGTACTTGAGATCGAACTCTGAGAGCATCAAAGTCCATCTTGCTAATCGTCCGTTGAGGACGGGTTTCTCGAAGAGGTATTTGACTGGATCCATTTTGGAGTATATTTTGACGGAGTAGCTAAGCATGTAATGTCGTAGCTTCTTCGTTGCCCACACAAGAGCGAGGCATGTCTTTTCGAGTTGTGAATATTTTCACTCGTACTCCAAGAACTTCTTACTAAGGTAGTAAATAGCCCTTTCTTCCTTTCCTACGGTTTGAGCTAGCATGGCGCCCATGGCTGTTTCAATCACTGTGAGATACAGACCAAGAGGTTGATCTCGTTGAGGTGGCATGAGCACGGGTGGTTTAGCTAATATCTCCTTGATTCGGTCAAATGCCTTCTGACAGTCATCATCCCACATGGTGTGATCTGTTTTCTTTAGCTTCTTGAAGATGGGTTCACAAATCATGGTGAGTTTCGATATGAATCGGCTTATGTATTGTACTTTACCCAGGAATCCTCTGACTTCTTTTTCTGTTTGAGGTTGTGGCATTTCTATCAGAGCCTTGATTTTGGAAGGGTCTATTTCTATACCTCATTGGCTAACGACGTATCCCAGGAGTTTGCCAGATGTTACTCCGAATGTGCATTTCTGAGGATTGAGCCTCATGTTGTACTTTCGTAACCTTAAGAAGAATTTGCGAAGGTTCGCAATATGCCCTTCTCTATCCTTGGACTTGACAATCATGTCGTCTACATATACCTCAACTTCTTTATGCATCATGTCATGTAGGAGTGTGGTCGGGGTGCATTGATATGTAGCTTCGGCATTGATTAACCCAAACGGCATGACCGTACAGCAATAGGTTTGTGACACCCTCATTTTTAAAAAAAGATAAACACGTAAATTCTACAGAAAAACTGACAGGATATGTTTGTAATTGGTTCAACTAGACGAAAACCTGTAATTTTTAAAACTTTTCTAAACCATTCACAAACATTTCCAAGAGGAGGATGCCAAAACCTGCAAATGCTAAGAACTAATTTACATAACTATGCTAAAGATAAGAAAATATAATGATACAAACCAAAATAAAAAAGGGAGACATATGTCCCTTCACAATATATACACAACCAACTATTTAAAGGTTTACTACAAAAATAGTCAAACTAGGTCCAAGGTTCTTTTGCTCACTAGCTCGTCCGTGTACCCCATCTAAGCATCAACAACCTGTCAATCGCATTTTATACAAATACGAAAGCCACAATTCAGTGGGGGAGTAACTTCGAGTCCTCCCAGCCACGAAATGTCATTTTTAATGTAACATGTAGTGTGACATGTAAACAACATGATAAACCATTTAATTATCAAGTATTCTAACATATGAGCCCTAAACTGACCAAACTAAACTATCATGTGAAACATATAACAAGCAGTAAACCAAACTTTATCAATTGTAACCGGCTTACATCTCACCTATTACAATTCATAAAACCACCATACAAGAAAGGGCAATATATCAAAGACAGGCATAAGTTCTTAGTACGGTCAATAGTCACTCTGTAACTCGAGTCTATACCACGAGGTAGGGAAGGTAATCGAACCGGTATCTTGGCTCAGAGGTTCTATCAAAACATGGCCAAGACACAACACAACCCTAGCCTAAAATCTGCGCAGACCTAGACATGCGGATACACACCACCGCACCCAAGACCCACAATTTTTCTAAAACAAAGTGAGTACCCTAAGGAGTCCACCAAAGGGTTGGCTAGTACTTAAGCTGACCACTTACTATCAAAATAAGTAACGAGGTCATGCCCCAACTTGGATATAAACCCACCAAGTCAGGAACACAAAGGCTATTAAGCAGTGAACATATACTCGTCAGAGACTATAAAGACCTATCTATGACAAACACAACAACCTGCAAGAAGGATTCAATACCAATACTAGCAATATTAACAATATTAAAGGCTTCAGGGAATCTAGGACCGTTTCTACAATATAAGAAACTATTAAATTCAACCAACTATACATGTGAACTAAAAACTTGATAAATGGCCTAAAACAAGAAAAAGGCCGATTATCCAATTCATATAAAATTTCATCCAACCGAATTTTTACCCGCAACCCCAGCCCTGCGACAGGTACGGGTTAAATTGCGGCTGACCAATCACTCAATTAAATGACATCGAATCAGTCAAAGGGACTAAGGCTCAGTTTTCGGCACAATCATCAAAACATTACAATTATCGCTATAAAATTCATTTTGAGCCTAATCATTACAATTTCATTTTATAATCTATCCTAACATGTGATAACTATCAATATGAGCATAATTTTACCAACCTCATTATCTTTACTACTAACATTATTCATTTCAAAGGTTTAACCATATGATACTTATTCTAACTATAACATTAATGAACCTAAAATGACAATTATTGCATGAAAAATCGCGAAACAAGCAACGGGTGACCGGGCCAGTACCGTGGCCTCACGCTTGGGTCTCTTTGGCCGCCGCCACTCCCACACCTCCATTTCTCCATTTTTGTTCAGTTTAACACCGTCTGAAACATCAATTAATCATTCCTAATCTAATATGTTAACTTAAACTAACAAAGAACATGAATTAGGCATGCATGCAACCATATTATCATGTGAAATTAACTACTTAAATAAAAATCGCAAAAACATACAAAAACCAAAGAATGTGACGATTATTCGTCGAGTAACTCGAAAAATGTTACCTTAAGCTAGAAAAAGGCAATTAGCACCTTGAATACAAAACCCTAACATGCAACTAGCCACTATCTTCGACTATATACGAGTCCCCAAACTCGTCTTCCAAATCTTCACCTAAATAAACAATAAAAACACAATAATAAGCATAAAAACCGAAATTATACCGAAAATCGTCTTAAAACGACATCAATAAAACTGAAATTAAAATATACCAGGATGTAGATCTTGAAGAGAGGATTCCGAAAATATAAATTATGTGAAAATCCGACAAGAAACGAAGAAATTATGATGAATTTAGCTTGGATTTTGTATGTTTTTGATTTGGGAATTATTTAGAACATAAAGGAAGGTAAAGTTGGATAAGAAAATCAGAAAAAAGGAAGGGGGAAGGGGTGCCGCGGGAAAAGGAAAGGAAAGGAGGAAGGGAGCGGGTTTTTAGTCGGGATTTTACGAGTCGTGTTTGGCTCGTTTCGATAATAATTAAAACCGTTTGTCAAACGCAAATTCCGACAAGACCAAAGTTCTTAAACACGAGATTACAAGAAAATTGAATACTCATACGACCCATTTCCAAAATCGTTTGCCCAATTTTCAAAAGGGTTGTCATTTTTTTCCCGATATGCCCTTATTTCGAATTAAAAGATTTTTACACGGTTTAAACTATTTTTAAACGTTTCGAAACTATCAAAATAAATACTTTACCTCAAAATATAATAAAATTATATTTCTTTGAATTATTTTTACTTCAAATACATTAATATTAAATTCAACTTGATTAATAAATTACTTTCGCAAAATAATAACGGTCCGAAATTACGGGGTGTTACAAGGTTTCCCATTGAGTGACAAAGGCGGTCTTATGCATGTCTTCTATGGCCATTTTGATTTGGTTATAGCCCGCATACCCATCCATGAAGGATAGTAACGCGTGGTCTGCGGTATTGTCCACCAATATGTCGATATGTGGTAGAGGAAAGTCATCTTTAGGACTTGCTTTGTTTAAGTCTCTAAAATCAACACAAACACGGAAACTTTGATGAATCCAGCTTTGAATTGCTTATCGACTTCTTCCTTGATCTTGAGATCCCATTATGTCCTCATTCGACGAAGCTTCTGTTTTACGGGCTTGAAACCTGGCTTAATTGGGATTCTATGTTCGGCGATATCCCTGTCGATCCCTGACATGTCTTTGTAGGACCAAGCGAAAACGTCTTTGAACTCGTTTAGGAGGTCTATGAAATTGGCCCTTTCGGTGGGGCTCAAGGTAGTCCCTATCCTAAGTTCTTGGGGTTCTAGTTCGGTTCCTACATTGATGGGTTCGGTGTTCTCTATTACTGGTCCCCCTTCCCCCTCTTGTAGTATTTCTTTGGCTATGTAGGGAGGTATCTCAATTGAGTCTGGGTTTGGGTCATCCTCGGTATCATCGTAAACAGAATTGCACTCAAGATAACACAAAGAGTAAGCAGAACCTGATTTATTCATATTAAAGTTTAAGAAAAGTTGAAACAAAGAAGCCATCTGATCTGTGGTTAGTGGCGGTAAAGGGACAGTTGTTGGGACATTTCCCGAACTACTGTTGCTATTTGAGACTAAGCTAGGATAAACAAAGGGAATGGGGATGACGACAGGAGGAGACTCCTTAGTGACTTCTCTAGACTCTGACTCTGACTCTGACTCCGACTCCGACTCTGACTCGAATTCATCATCTTCTGGTTCTCCTTTGAACATCTCTTCTTATCCAGTGGTGAGCTTGAAGAGTCTTCCTTGATTGTTGGTCCACTTGATTGACTTTCTCCATCCTTTCTGCTGATTCGCGTTTGTTTCTGTGATTAACGCGGTAGGGTTGAAGTGGTCGTCTTGAAGTATCATAGTAATGATCTCATCATGCGCGGCTCTAATAAATCGATCTTCTTCAAACAATAGACTAACAGCTTATTCGTCTAAGCAAGGTGCTTGACGAGCTTTGACGGTAGGAACCGTTTCTGGAGGAATGAAGTAGCAATCGTGAAAGATCTCGATTCCGGCTAGCTTCCTTTCGAGATAGTGCCAAGGTTCAGGAAATCCGTGAAAGAGTTCTAGACTTCCTTCCTTAACAAAGTATCCATTTAGGGTAGGGAGATAGGGTCGCATTTGGACTCCTACGTACTTACGGTTTTGAACTTGAGCAAGCATCTCGAGAACTTCCTCTTTAGTAGGTTTGTATCCTAGTCCAAGTGGTATCCTTTTTGAGTTGTCTTCCTTGTAGGGTGCGAAGGTGTTTCTTCGGATAGGGTTCAAAGGCATTCCAGGGAAGTATCCCTGGGATTTGAGTATGTGGTTGACCACCAAGTTGGAATAGGGATCGTAGTATAGGGGTGCCAATTCACTTTCTATGACACTTATGCTTTGAAAGCCCCCAAGTTCATATACTGGATCTGCAAGGACTTGATTGTTCGACTTCTTTTCGATTATCGCCTTAATGGGTGACGAAGTGATCGTCACCACTTTGCCATTTAGTGGGATTTTGATCTTTTGGTGAAGAGTGGATGTTACTGCTTTGGAAGCGTGAATCCAAGGTCTTCCCAGAAGTATGTTGAAGGAAGCTTCGATGTCCACTATTTAGAAGTTAACCTTTCGCTCAATTGGCCCTGTGGCTATGGTTAGGTTAACGAGTCCTACGACCTTTCGTCGTGTTCCATCATATGCACGGACACCTTGATTTGTAAGGGTCCAATCCGACTCTTTCATGCCTAATTTGTATGCCGTTTTGAGGGGTATGACGTTGACCGCGGAGCCATCATCTACCAAGGTCATTGGCACATTCTTCTTTAAGCAAATGACGGTGATGTAAAGAGCCAAGTTGTGACTAGCGCCAAAGGGTGGCAAATCTTCGTCTGAGAAAGTAATAGGATTACTTAGCTTTGGTGATTCTTGGAAGACCAAGTTGACTATATCGTCGGGTGTGGAGTTATGTGCTACATTTAGCTTGGCGAAAGCTTGCAGTAAAGCTTGGCGATGTGGGAACGAGCTTACTACTAATTACCAGACTGAAAGATCAGCCTTTGTCTTCTGTAATTGCTTGAGCAAATGATCAGTAGAGTCATCTTCATTATCATTTGGTGTGATGACGTTGGTTGGACCATTTTGAGTAGTACTTTGATATGGACGCCCCGAACGGGTTAGGTGGTCCACATCTTGGTCTTCACCATTTTGGACTATTTCCTTGACTAGGGAGTGTTCAATGAGATATTCGTCCTCATCATCATCGGCCCATACTCCATTGATTGTAGCTAGTTCCCTCATTCTCATGATCTCGTCTTCTAGTCGTGTGATTTGGTCGACTAGTTTATCAACCACGGCGATTATTTCTTGCATAGTGGCATTTTGAGAAAAGATTAATGGCGCATGTTCTTTGGGTGTCGCATTGGGGTCATGTAAAGTTGTCACCACATTTTCTAATTCCCAAACTTGACTATCCACACTTCTTGCCCATGTAATGAAGTCGGTGATGGTAGGGGAAATGGTAGAGTAGAACCCTTCATTCTCGATTGCGTGGCTTTTATTTTCAACTGGAGAAATGAGGTGTGAACAATCTAAGATAGATTCTTCACTTGTGATCACTAGAATTCCAAGAGGATTCTAAGTGTTGTTGGGCTTACCTCCCGGCGGTATTGGTAGTCGACCATCCTCTATCATGTCTTGAAGCACATTTTTCAATTTGTAGCATTTTTCTGTGTCGTGCCCTTTAGCCCTATGATATTCACAGTATGAGTTCTCGTCCCAGAACTTGGACTTCTTTTCAGGTTCGGGAGTAGGTCCTATGGGTTGGAGTTTGCCTTGTTTCATTAGCCTTTTTAGAGCATTGGAGTATGTGTCCCCAAGATTTGTAAATTTTCTTGGTGGGGTACTCTTTTTGGATGGCTCGAGGAGGTTAACTTCATCGGTCTTGCTAGTGGAGCCGTAAGAACGACTTGTTGAGCCTTGATATCCTCGACCTACCGTTTTGGACAAGAGTCCTTTACGGATGTCATCTTCAATTCTCGTTCCTAGTACGGTTAAGTCCTTGAAAGTTTTGATGTTTTGGTACCTCAAATGATTGGCATAGATGGGCTTTAAGTTGTCCACGAATTTCTCCACAAGGGTAGCCTCATCCGGGCGTTCAACTAGTTGGGTACTAGTCTTCCTCCACCTACTTAGGAAGTCGGTGAAACCTTCTTTGTCATTTTGGGTAAGAACTTCTAGAGTGCGTTAACTTGGATCTCAGCATTATCCGCATGTTGCTTAGCAAACTAGATCACGGCATCTTCCCAAGTAGCGATCTTCTTGTGTTCCAGAGAGTAGAACCATTGCTTTGGGATGGTGTCAAGAGATGAAGGAAAGATCCTTAAGAACATCTCGGGTTTGATGCCTTTGATAGACATGTAATCCTTGAAGGCACGGATATGGTTCAAAGGGTTCTCATGCCCCTTGAATTTAGGGATATCCGTCATGTTGAAGTTGGTTGGCAACTTGGAATTTACGGCCTCATACTTGCGATTATTCTCCCTATAAATGTCATCCCCTTTAAGGTACATCAATTGCTCCTCTAAGTATTGGAGTCGTTTTCCAGCTGCAGTCACACCCATGGGAGGGCTTTCTTCCCTGAAGTCATTCATGAAGTCATCAACGACTTCACTATCTCGAGGAGGAATCCTCGTTTCTACGGCGTAGATCCAGCCCTCGATGGTGTCAAGGCGATCATACACTTGGTCTTGGGTAACTTGGATTTGAGCTAGCGCGGCTAGGATTCAATCATTACCATCTTGAAGTTGATTGAAGTTCACGTCACTCGTTTCAGGCATCTTGGAAAATGGATAAGAGATCGACGACGAATCAAAACACGATCGACCATTCTAGCACACTTACTAAGAAGGAAAAGTTTTGACTCGTGATGTGGGTGTGTGCCACTTGTGTCAGTGAGCTTTTGAAGAAAAGACCAAGTTTGAAAATGTGTGTCCTAGTCAACTATAGTGTAGTTGTAGGAGTGGACTCGAAGTGAGGTTTTTGAAATGGGCTTGGGCCCGAAATTTGACTTGACAAATGGACAGAGTTTCGACTTGGTTTTGCGCTAATTGATGGGCCTTTTTCGAAATTTACACTTTAAAAGGGGTTTTGATTTTACAAAAATCGTCATGGTTTTGTTTAGAAATGGTGATCACGTAAGGTACAAACATTTATTATAACGGGATGCTGAGTGCATTTAAAAGGGTTTTGGTTTAAAGGGTGGGTTGCCATACCGAACAATCAAACCCGAAGTCTGTGGAGAGGCTCGTACCAAACAAGAGTAAGGCCGATTTCTAGTCCATTTCCTCAAGTAGTGAAGGTCCTTGATACAAACAACAGTAAGCATCATGGTATGGATGACGTCAATCGCTATCCATCCTTAGGCCCAAATAAGAATTAGGACCATTTAGACGGGATGATTGGTCGAATGGGTTGGGTTGGGCCTAGGAAGGCCGAATAAAACGATCTAGGAAGACCGAGTTATGAAAACCGACAATTGTCTCGTACAAACTATTCCCTAACCTTGTTCAAGTTTCACCTTTTTTGCTACACCCGCGCAAAGATAATGTACCCGTGTCAAGAGAAGCCACTCCGGAGATCGAAGATAGCTTTGCCAAAAATGAACAAGGCCTAGGCATGCAACAATATTCTATCAATAGAATGTTGCAGCGGATTAAGGCATTAGAGGAGTCGCCAGTGGAGTCGCCAAACTGTGGACATGGGCCCACGGGGGCGCTTGGGAAACAAGTGTTTGCATTTGTGGAGTCGCCACCAATTTTTATGGGAAATTGGAACCGTTCGAATACCTCGTGTCATGTCAAGACACAAAGTAGTGACATGAACACCAAGAACTCGTTACCCTTAGCATTCTATGTCTAGAATGACTCTCGTGGATGCCAATGAACACGGATGTTCACAGAGATCTGGAGTAAGGGGTGAGGGTACGTATTAGGAAGCTCTTTTGATCGAACACCTAATCCCGCCCGCCTCGATAGCGGCCTCTACTAATGATTAGGGAAATTATATATACTCGATATATTGTCGATTATATGCATGCAATGCAACATCCATTAGATTAATCCTAGCATGTGAGATTAACTAAGTCGGTGAACAATTAATTTAACAAACAATTGGGTCGAGGTTGGGATTAAGGCTCAATTACATGTGAAAACATACAAACAATGCGATAAAAGAAATACAATAAAGAATACAAATAATTACATCGGGTTTAGCGATTTATGTCGAAAATACTCCTAAAACGGATAATTTGAGAAAAAGAATAAAAAAACGAATTATCGAACAAATCAGTAGGTGATAATGCGGTTAATAGTTAATTATACGTAAACTAATTAAACAGGTCAAGGCAGAAAGGGAGTTCAGAGGCAGAAATCAACCTGGAACAGGCGCAGCAGGACTGCGCCCTTTGGAAGAGGTGCAGCAGTCGCTGCGTCTGTTCCAAGGGTGAGTTCTGACTGTGAAGCCGGAACTGCAAATCGTTAATGTTAATTGATGATTTTAGGGATTGATTACGATATCTAAATCGGATGAAAGTGATTTAATGGATTAACTACATGTGAACGAGTCATAAAAGCAATAAAACATGGATGAGACGGATGCAAACGAATTATTTACATGGATGAAAGATTGATTAGTGACATAGGTGAACTGAATAGATTAAATACAACGAATTAATGAAGAATTAATGACGAATATGCGATGAATATGACAATAGACAGATGAAAATATATCAAAGATCGAATTCCAGAAACTCAATATGAACGAATTGAATCTCTATAACCCGGATTGATTTTAATGACGAAAACCCGCAAATATGAGATTATAAGGGATTTAAGTCGAATTTAATGATTAAATTACGTATTAATGATGATGAAACAATGTACATGTGAAATTGTTATGCTTTTATATCAAAGAGAACAAATAAAGAAGACGAATTACAGAGGACGAAGGAAGAAGAAAGGAAGCAGGAACTGCGGCAGCCTCACGAAGAGGCACAACAGATCGCGCTCCTTCAAGAGGCGCGGCGATTCTTTCGCGTCCTTTCTCGACGGTTTGTCTTCTGGTAATCCGAAAAAAGGGTTTAAAACAAGGTTTTATAAATCGATTTTAAGAGGTGTTTTCGACATAAACCTTACATTGATGATACAAAAAGTAAATAACGATAAATAAAAGAGAGATTTACACCCTCAGACTTACATGTTTGACGAAACGAGATGAACTAAGTTAACGATTAGTGATGCTCGACTCGAATGTAACGAAAGTGCCCTCGTAAGAGGAAAACGATTAAGATTAGTTAAGTTGATTGATTGTGGAGTTGGTCAAATTGGTCGGTCATGCAAACGAGGCTGGTACTCATAAGGATCCGAGCTTACGTGGTCGAATGTTCAAGCACGTAGGCGCAAAAAAGTAAGAACGTGGTTTAGAATGCAAAGGGAGAAAAGAAGGGCGGACACTCGCGTGAGAAATGTGAGGAGCGAAGGCTCCTATTTATACTAATCACGTGAAGGAATAGGATTTTCGGAGAGACTTTGGAAATGAATCTCGAAAAGATATGAAAAAAATACGAAAAATATGCAGAAAAGGACCTGGGAAGAGGCGCAGTAGTCACTGCGTCTCTTGGAAGAGGCGCAGCACCTGCTGCGTCTGTTCCCAGGTGGTTTCCTCCTGCGGAAGAAAGATTTCCGTGTTTAAGTTATGGAATGACGGGATAATTTGGTTTTCCTTAATATTTTGTATGAATATTACGGGAAATTGTTTACCAAAGATTTAAAGATTATGAAATAATTATAAAATATGGAATAGAAATATCCGGAACATTCTGACTCGGGATTTAGCGGTTATCAGAAAATGAAGACGGTTTTAGGCCCGGACTCCGAATGTACTCTAATTACTGTCAAAATGACCGTATCGGCGCGTAGATGACAACTAAGAGGTAGATATCAGTGTTTGAGCAATCACCTAACGATAAACTTACGAACTGTCACAAATCGTTCCGCGTACCAAACATGCGGCCCAATCATCACCGGGTGGTTTGCGGGAGGTGCAGAAATGAGGTATCTACACACATGAGGTTACGCGAGGCGCTTTTTTTTTTTTTTTTTTTTTGCTCCTATTCTAGGCATAGTAACGTTTCAGTTGGTCGAGGTTTGTTGGGTTGGCAAATTCGTTCCCGTCTAGGTCTGTGATTCTAACCGCACCCCCTGGAAGTATAGATTTGACTAGAAATGGCCCGGCCCAATTGGGTTTGAATTTTCCTCGTGGATCGACAGGTAAAAGAGCTCTAATTGGTTTGAGGACCAAGTCTCCTTCTTTGATGTTCCTTGGCTTAACCCTTTTGTTGAAGGCTCGTTTGATACGTGCTTGGTATGTTTGCACATTGTGTAATGCACGTAACCTTCGTTCATCCAGGAGGATGAGTTCTTCATATCTATCCCTCTTCCACTCGGCTTCTGGGATTTGACTTTCGAGTAAAATACGCAAGGATGGTACTTCTAGCTCGACTGGTTGTACAGCCTCCATGTCGTAGGTCAAATAGAAAGGGGTGGCCCCAGTGGGCGTCCTAACAGATGTACGGTATCCCCATAAAGCAAAGGGTATCTTGCTTGGCCAATCTCTATAGTTGTCAATCATTTTCTTGAGAATCGTGATAACGTTTTTGTTTGCTGCCTCTACCGCGTCATTGGTTTGTGATCTATATGGCGAGGAGTGGTGATGCTTAATTTGTACTTGGCTAGCAATTGTTCAGTCTCAGCTTGGAAATGTGACCCATTGTCGCTGATGATCTCATGTGGGCAACCATATCGACAGATAATGTTGGTTTGTATGAACTTTGCCACGTTCTTGGCTGTAAGACTGGTGTAGGAAGCCGCTTCTACCCACTTGGTGAAATAATCGATTGCTACTAGGATGAAACAGTGATCTCCTATTCCGGTTGGAGTGATCTTGCCGATGATGTCAATTCCCCAAGCAGAAAATGGTCAGGGAGATGTCATGGTGTAAAGCAATGAAGGAGGGACATGTTGTACATTCCCGAAGATTTGGCAATTATGGCAATGTCTTACATATTTGATGCAATCAGATTCCATCGTGGTCCAATAATACCCCAAACGTGTGATTTTCTTTGCCATCATGGGTCCACTCATGTGAGGGCCACATTCTCCATCATGGACTTCTTCCATCACTTTCCGTGCTTGTGAATGATCAAGACAACATAGGATTACACCAAGAGGTGTTCTTTTGTATAATTCTCTTTGCATGAGAACGTATTGGGAAGCTAGCAAGCGGATAGCGCGTTGTCCTCTTTTGTCCATTTCTGGTGGATAGGTGCCATTAAGCTTTGAAGTTTAGGATCGCTTGGAACCAAGGTTCCTCTGTGATTTCCTCTTCATTGGTGATTTGGTGCACATAAGCTTGCTCTGATCGTCGTTCAATGCATAAAGGCATTTCTACCATGCTATCCGGCATATTAATCAAAGATGCAAGTTTTGCAAGAGCATCTGCAAATTGATTTTCTTCTTGAGGTAGATGTAGGTAAGTTACTTGATCGAAGAATTGGGCAACTTGGTCTATTCTGGCTTGATAAGGTGCTAAGCTTTCGCTTCGGATTTTCCAATATCCCGTAATTTGGTTGATGATCAAAGATGAATCCCCGTGTACTCGAAGATTCTTAATGCCTAAACTTACTGCCGCTTGCAATTCAATGAGACAAGCTTCGTATTCTGCAGCGTTATTTGTCACCTCGAAGTCGAGTTTGACAGATATTGGTGTATGCTCGCCTTCAGGAGAAATGAGCAACACTCCTATTCCAAATCCTCTTAAGTTCGATGCCCCATCAAAATAGAGGTCCCAGGAGTCTACATCCGTTTGGAGTATATCCTCATCCGGAAACGACCAGGTGTCTATCGTTTGTGTATCATTGATGGGATTTTCTCCGAAGAATTCGGCAACGGCTCCCCCCTTTATAACTTTCAAAGGTACATACTTGAGATCGAACTCTGAGAGCATCAAACTCCATCTTGCTAAACGTCCATTGAGAACGGGTTTCTTGAAAAGGTATTTGACAAGATCCATTTTGGAGTATATTTTGACGGAGTAGCTAAGCATGTAATGTCGTAGCTTCTTCATTGCCCATACAAGAGCGAGGCATGTCTTCTCGAGTGGTGTGTATTTGCACTCGTACTCCAAGAACTTCTTAATAAGGTAGTAGATAGCTCTTTCTTCTTTTCCTACAGTTTGAGCTAGCATGGCGCCCATGGTCGTTCCAGTTACTGTGAGATATAAACCA
This sequence comes from Silene latifolia, assembly GCF_048544455.1. Lineage (NCBI taxonomy): Eukaryota > Viridiplantae > Streptophyta > Magnoliopsida > Caryophyllales > Caryophyllaceae > Silene > Silene latifolia. The sequence goes on along the minus strand of NC_133528.1, from coordinate 141,505,686 downwards.
AGAGGTTGATCTCGTTGAGGTGTTATGAGCACTGGTGGTTTGGCTAGTATTTCCTTGATTCGGTCGAAAGCCTTCTGACAGTCATCATCCCACATGGTGTGATCTGTTTTCTTTAACTTCTTGAAGATAGGTTCGCAGATCATGGTGAGTTTCGATATGAATCGACTTATGTATTGCACCTTGCCTAGGAATCCTCTAACTTCTTTCTCCGTTTGAGGTTGCGGCATTTCGATTAGAGCTTTGATCTTAGAAGGGTCTATTTCTATACCTCGTTGGCTAACAACGTATCCCAGAAGTTTGTCAGATGTTACTCCGAATGCGCATTTCTGAGGATTGAGCCTCATGTTGTACTTCCGTAGTCTTGAGAAGAATTTGCGAAGGTTCGCAATGTGTCCCTCTCTTTCCTTGGACTTGACAATCATGTCATCTACGTATACCTCAACTTCTTTATGCATCATGTCATGTAAGAGCGTAGTTGCGGTGCGTTGGTATGTAGCTCTGGCGTTGATTAACCCAAATGGCATAACCGTGTAGCAATAGGTTCCCCACTGAGTGACGAAGGCGGTCTTATGCATGTCTTCTATGGTCATCTTGATCTGGTTATATCCTGCGTATTTATCCATGAAGGATAGTAACGCGTGATCTGCCGTATTATCCACCAATATGTCAATATGTGCATGGTAGAGGAAAGTCATCCTTAGGACTCGCTTTGTTTAAGTCTCTAAAGTCGACATAAACACGGATTCTCCCATCCTTTTTGGGTACGGGTACTATGTTAGCTACCCAGTCTGAGTACTCGGAAACTTTGATGAAACCGGCTTTGAATTGTTTATTGACTTCTTCTTTGATCTTGAGAGCCCATTCTGTCCTCATTCGACGAAGCTTCTGTTTCACGGGTTTGAAACCTGGTTTGATTGGATTCTATGCTCTGCGATGTCCCTGTCGATCCCTGGCATATCTTTGTAGGACCAAGCAAAAACGTCTTTGAACTCGTGCAGGAGGTCTATGAAATTGGCTCTTTCGGTAGGGCTCAAGGTCGTCCCTATCCTAAGTTCTTGGGGTTCTAGTTCAGTTCCTACGTTGATGGGTTCAGTATTTTCTATCGCTGGTCCTCTTTCCCCCTCTTGTAGTATTTCTTTGGCTATGTAAGGAGGTATTTCGATTGAGTCTGGGTCTGGGTCCTCCTCATCATCATCGTAAACAGAATTGCATTCAAGATAACACGAAGAGTAAGCAGAACCTGATTTATTCATATTAAAATTTGAGAAAAGTTGAAACAAAGAAGCCATCTGATCTGTAGTCAGTGGCGGTAAAGGGACAGTCGTTGGGACATTTCCCGAACTACTGCTGCTATTTGACACTAAGCTAGGAGAAACAAGGGGAGTGAGAATGGCGACAGGAGGAGACTCTCTAGGAACTTCTCTAGACTCCGACTCTGACTCCGACTCTGACTCGAATTCATCATCTTCTGGTTCTCCTTTGAACATCTCTCCTTCTCCAGTGGTGAGTTTGAAGAGTCTTCCTTGATTGTTTGTCCACTTGATCGATTTTCTCCATCTTTTCTGTTGATTGGTGTTAGTTTCTGTGCTCAGTGTGGTAATGATCTCATCTATGATGCTTTCTGCGCTCTTGATCAAGGGAAGATCTTGGAGGTAGACATCTTCCTCGCTATCTATCCATATCCCATTGATTACCTCCTCTTTTGGGGAGATAAGATGTGAGCAATCTAAGGTAGATTCGTCACTTGTAATCATCAGAACTCCAAGAGGATTCTGAGTCTTGTTAGGCTTACCTCCAGGTGGTATTGGTAGGCGACCGTCTTCAATCATATCTTGAAGTACATTTTTCAGTTTGTAGCATTTTTCTGTATCATGTCCCTTACCTCTATGGTACTCGTAGTACGAATTCTCATCCCAGAATTTGGACTTCTTTTCTGGTTCGGGTGTAGGGTCTATGGGTTGAAGTTTACCCAGCTTCATCAACCTTTTCAGAGCGTTGGAATATGTGTCCCCTAGATTTGTGAATTTTCTTGGTGGGGTACTCTTCTTTGATGGCTCGAGAAGGTTAACTTCATCAGTTTTGCTAGTAGAGCCGTAAGAACGACTTGTTGAGCCTTGATATCAACGACCTATCGTTTTGGACAAGAGCCCTTTACGGATGTCATCTTCGATCCTTGTCCCCAGTACGGTTAAGTCTTTGAAGGTCTTAATGTTTTGATACCTTAAATGATTTGCATAGATGGGCATTAGGTTGTCCACGAATTTCTCCACGAGGGTAGCTTCATCCGGACGTTCAACAAGTTGAGTACTAGTCTTCCTCCACCGACTTAGGAAGTCGGTGAAACCTTCTTTGTCATTTTGGGTAAGAACCTCTAAAGTGCGCATGTTGACTTGGATTTCAGCATTATCCGCATATTGTTTAGCAAACTCGATTGCGGCATCATCCCTGGTAGCGATTTTCTTATGCTCTAGCGAATAGAACCATTGTTTTGGGATGGTGTTAAGAGATGAAGGAAAGATCCTTAAGAACATCTCGGGTTTAATGCCTTTGATAGACATGTAATCCTTGAAAGCACAGATATGGTTCAAAGGGTTTTCATGTCCCTTGAATTTAGGGATATCCGTCATGTTGAAGTTGGTTGGCAACTTGGAACTCACGGCTTCATATTTGCGATTGTTTTCCCTATAAATGTCATCCCCTTTGAGATACATCAATTGTTCCTCCAAGTATTGGAGTCGTTTCTCAGCTGCAGTCATACCTATGGGAGGGTTTTCGTCCCCGAAGTTGTTCACAAATTCATTAGACACTTCACTTTCTCGAGGAGGCATCCTCGTTTCCACGGCATATATTCGGCCCTCAATTGTGTCAAGGCGATCATACACTTGGTCTTGAGTAACTTGGAGACGAGCTAGCGCGGCTAGGATTTGATCATTACCATTCTAGAGTTGGTTGAAGTTCACGTCGCTTGTTTCAGGCATCTTGGAAACTGGATTAGAGATCGACGACGAATCAAAATACGATCGACCATTCTAGCACACTTACTTGAAAAGAAATGTTTTGAGTCGAGAAGTGGGAGTGTGCCACTTGTGTCAAGTGAGTTTTGAGGAAATGACCAAGCTTGAAAATGTTGGTCCTAGTCAACTTTAGTTTAGTTGTAGGAGAGGACTTGAAGTGAGGTTTTGAAATGAGTTTTAAGGCCCGGATTTTGACTCGACAATTGGACAGAGTTTCGACTGGTTTTGCGCTAATATTAAGCCCAAGTTTCGAAATTTTTACATTTTAGAGAAGGATTTTGATTTTACAAAAATCGTCATGGTTTGTTTAGAAATGGTGATCACATATGGTACAACATTATACAAGCATTTTAACGGGATGCTGAGTGCATTTAAAAGGGTTTTGGTTTAAAGAGTGGGTTGCCATACCGAACAATCAAACCCGAAGTCTGTGGAGAGGCTCGTACCAAACAAGAGTAAGGCCGATTCCTAGTCCATTTCCTCAAGTAGTGAAAGTCCTTGATACAAACAAAAGTAAGTATCATGGTATGGATGACGTCAATCGCTATCCATTCTTAGGTCCAAATAAGAATTAGGACCGTTTAGATGGGACGATTGGTCGAATGGGTTGGGTTGGGTCTAGGAAGGCCGAATGAAACGATCTAGGAAGACCGAGTTATGAAAACCGACAATTGTCTCGTACAAACTATTCCCTAACCTTGTTCAAGTTTCACCTTTTTTGCTACACCCGCGCAAAGATAATGTACCCGTGTCAAGAGAAGCCACTCCGGAGATCGAAGATCGCTTTGCCAAAAATGAACAAGGCTTAGGCATGCAACAATATTCTATCAATAGAATGTTGCAGCGGATTAAGGCATTAGAGGATGCGTCTAAGACCGAGACCGTGTATGTAGGCCTAGTCTTTGAGAAGATAAGAGGCCTAACCAATGCATGTAAAAGGATAAAGGCAGAGTGGGTTGATCTTCGTATAAAAAGCATCAAGAACGCTTCACACTTGGGCGCACCAAAGATCAAAATACCGCTACCACCCAAGTATGAAGGAAAGAGAGATTCCAAGGAAATCGACAACTTCCTTTGGAGCATAGAATATTGTTTCAAGAACATATGCGTAATTGGTGAAGAAGCAAAGATTGGCATAGCCACAATGTATTTGTTCGAAGACGCCATCTTATGGTGGAGAAGATGAGAAAAAGATATACAAGGGCAAACATGTACCATCGACACTTGGAATGAAATCAAGTCCGACTTAAAGAAACAATTTTACCCGGCAAATGCCGAAGAGATTGCTTTGAAAAAGTTACGGAGATTGAAGCAAACCATAACGATTCGGGAGTATGTCAAGCAATATACTACCCTCTTATTGGAGATCGATGGTATGCCCAACAACCTATCTCTTCTTTACTTTATGGATGGTCTACAAGACTGGGCGGAACGCGAACTTAAGTGTCGCAATGTAAAGACCCTCAGTGACGCTATTGTCGCTGCGGAATCATTGGATGACACATATGAGAAATCCGAAAGGAACTTTACCAAGAACCGAAAGATGTTCAAAGAGAAAAGTGGGGGAGAAACTTTCTCCCACCACAAACCAAAGAAGGAGCCTTTCAAGACTAAGGAAACGAGAAAGCCCAAGGATGGATCACAAAGAGAAGTGATCGAAAAGAAAACAGGGTGTCCCTGGTGCGATGGTCCACATACCCTTCACAATTGTCCCCAAATGAGAAAGATAAACGCCATGTTAGAGGCGCATACCGACAAGGAGAAATCAAATAACGAAGCCAAATGGAAAGTGCTTTGTTTACCCAAAATTATGTCAAAAAAAACCTGAGGAAAAGTCCAAAGAACTCTGAGACGCTGGTACACGCAATGGACCAACATCTAAGGAAAGGCAAGAGACGGCCAAGGACAGGGATCTGATGTTCGTTGAAGGCCGGATTAATGGAGAACGCACTACTCCTTTACTTGATAGTGGCATGATCATTAATTTGATAACTTTGGAGGAAGCCACAAAATTAGGCATAATGTACACAAAGGCAACAGGTTCCATAAAGGCCATAAACTCACCTCCAATTCTGATTCAGGGAGTCGCTTACAAAGTACCAGTCCGTATAGAAGATTGGAAGGGAAAAATGGAGTTTACCGTGGTGACTATGGATGATCATGCTTGTATCCTAGGTTTAAAATTCATCCATGCCCTTGAGCCAATCACTTTTGAGGGAGATCAAACCATGATCATTAAAGGCAACATACGAGTTTCTCTCGTGTCGCACAAGACACCGAAGGATAATGTTCGTAGGTTAAACACGCTACAAGCAATCGTGGGCCTGAGAAAGAGGCAATATCATGCGAATAAAATACACAAGGGAGAACATTTCTTACGCAAGAACCCTCAAATGAAGATGAATTGTCCTCGAAGGGACAAGGTACTCGGCCAAGATTGCGAATATAAGCAATCAAATGCCGACAATTCACCAAACACAAGTGAAGAAGATTACGGGGTCGACAACATTGAAGACAACGAAGCCCCACATGATGATACTTTCGTAGAGGTAAGCGATGACCTACCCCCAAGCTTTCTATGGATAACTCAAGGGAGAGTCAACAATGTGTTGGCAAATATATCAATGGACTCAAGAGCGATGCATAACTTCTTACCCCTCGAAAGAGCCATACGTACAATATCAAGTTTTCCTGCATCCAATCGAAGGCAAGCTCAAAGAAATACGCCAAGTATCTCACATGCATTATGGCATATGAGGTACCCCTTCAAATTGGCGATTGGATAGGAACGACAAACTTCATGGTGGTTGATATAGAAAGTAATGATGTTTCGCTTGGTGCCGATTTTATGGAGTCAATAAAGTCGTGGACAGTGATCCATGACCGACTCACTGTATTTGTCGAAGAAGAGAAATTCGACATCAAGATTTGTGAATAAATATTGAAGCACGGATCTCTCGCCGACCTATCACGACAAGAGACCCGTCCAACTGAAGAAATGTTGGGTATCACGCAAGTTAAGCAAGAAAGAAGACCCAAGAAGATGGAGACAGAGGTAAACCTTTGGCCAATCAAAAAGAAAGAAGGTGTCCAAAGGCCAACCTCAAGCAAACAATAACATTTCGCCAAGGCATGATCATGAGAAACCAAAATAATTCTTATCTACGGACATGGTCATGCCATACTAAAGGTTGAAAAGGACGTCAACCGTTTTAAGTGGGGCAGAATGTCACGATTCGCTCATTTGAAGCTTCCGTGATGCTTTAAGGATGCTTATGGTAGCTCATACAAAGCACACTAGCATATACGAAGTCTATACTAGCTCCGAGCAGCTCAACAGCAGTTCACTCCAGCTCACGACTAGCTCACTCAAGTCTACTTAGCTCACTCTTAGTTGGGGCAGCTCACTCTCAGTTGAGGTTAGCTGGACAAGCTACTATAAAGTCCACAAATCCAACTATGCTGAAAGGATGCAAGTATGCCAAGAGATGTGACCAAGGGCCATGTACCAAGTCTCTTGTCCACATACATGCCCCTTAAAACCATCCTTATCCTTATCCTTACCCTTATCCTTATCCATTCCCTCTCACACACCAAATACATCCCCCTTGCATGGAATATTCCCCTAAGAGAGAGAGGAATATACATCCCCCTTTGATCCCTCATTTTGGCGCCACACTTGAAGGGAAACGAATGGTTCATTTTCCCAACCAATGCTGCCATTCGCCAAGAGGAACGAGGACGCTCCTCTTCATCTCAACCGCCCCCTTTGGACACCTATAAATAGGGCCTTAGGCCATCATTTTTATTCATTCAAGCTTTGTATTCAATTTCTATTTACACACTCTCATATATTCTTGTAATCTTGTAAATATTCAAGAGACATACTCGCAATATAATCGTGTAAGCATTATTCGTACATTATCTCCTTTTATATATTTAATACGTGTACTTATTCCGCACAACAATGTTGTACTCGTATTATGTCCTACCAATATTCCAAATGATATACTTGTTCGTTGGAGTTTGCCTGACTTGGGTCAAGATTGTCGGCTTGGCACGAGTGGCATACGCCCTATTCATACTTCCAAGAAGTAAGGACGTGACACATTGATGCACATAATCATCCAGACATCCATGATCCATCTCTATCAATTAGCTTCGACTTGGCCAATATGCCCCACCTATGATCGGCGGTCTCCACCTCGACACCAAACGATGACCATAGTCTAGTTACCATATATATTCATCCAATGTTAGAAACTTTTAATTTAAAATATAAGTTATTAAACTAAAACTAGTTGTTAATAAACTAAAAAGTCATTTTACAAAAGTTATGGAAAACTCTAAACTTTACATTGAAAACATCAAATTTAAGGATTGGATTTTCATCATCACTACATGAATTTTTCAAAATAAAAATTTAAGTTTTCAAGTTAAAATTGGGAGTTTTAAAGCTAAAACACCAATTTTGATTTAAAAGTTCAAGATCATAAAAATATGCACATTCAAAGTAAAACGATTAAATAAAATTTGCAAATGTTGAATCTCAAGTTTAAATTTATGAATTTAAAGCCTAAACTCGAAACCTGGCTATTGGTAGTTGCCACTTGGTGTCCACCGAACCGCCGACGGTGAGGGGATCGACATAAGGGATAGTGGCATCGGCCATGGAGAATGTGAAGGACTGATGGTGGAGGACGGGAGGATGTTGTGGTGACTGACAATGACAAGAGTCTATTAGAAGAACAGCTCAAATTGAATTTGTCGTTTTATATTGCTTTTAACTTCTTTTGTTGGGCTTATTTCTTCTTTGGGGCCCTATTTCCTCTTGGGCCCTGTGCTGAGAACTGAACGGCACAACCTTTGGGCCGTTCCTGCTCCCTCCTTTTTCCCTGATCTTTGTGCCAAAATCAAATGACAACAATTGACCGAGACGGAGGGATTACATTGATAATTACTAACGATTATTTTGATGAAAGACCCGACTAAAAAAACTAAAATTTAATGCAAATGATATCATCATAAATATTGGTATGGCTTCTCAAAAATAAAGAATGACAAATAACCCTTTCATCAAAGCCTGAGGAGTGAGGGCAAAACGAGACACACCGCTATTACAATTAAAAGTACGACCTATAGAGTATCACTAGTATTGGTGCCCGGCTTCGCCCGGGCTACCTCTACTTACCATTAAATTTTTATTTTCATTAAATAAAATTACTTAAAGTTGCATAACCCATAAATTTATCATTAATATATTTTTCTATGACATATCCTAAAATTACGATTAAATAAATTTTGAGACAAATTCACTACTCCCGCTATTAATATTTTACTCTTATTAATTAAACCATAGTAATAACATTTCATTACTTGCCCGTAATCATTGTTACTTTCACTACTCCCACCGTAGTTATTGTTACTGTAACTACTACCGCGTTAATATTGATAATTTCACTACTCCCGCCGTAATTACTGTTACTTTCACTATTGCCGCATTAATATTGATTATTTCACTACTCCCGTTGTAGTTTCTACCACTTTCACTAATCTCGCTGATAATATTGTTACTTTTAATATTCAAATGAGTGATTACTATCATATAACTATATCCAATGTTATTACAATTATTTTACTACTTAGGAATGCAATTTTAAGAGGATTATATATTTATAAATATATTACATATATGCATTAAATCAAATCGAAAAAATTATGCAATATTATAGTATTATGGAATCTAACTTGAATTATTTATAACCTACTTATATTATATTTTTGTATGTTAAATAATTAACATATCTATACATCTAATAAACCATAAAGTTTAATAAAATTGCATAGATTTTAAATTTAATATATAATTTTATGATGATAATATTTAATACCATAAGTGTGCATGTTTATACTAATTAATTATTTTATTTTAAGGAAATTGACCATCTTCTAGTCTTCTATAAATATTTAGGAAAATTACCAAATATCTTATTTCTTTTAGTCTCCTTGAAATTAACCATCTCAATTAATTATTTTATTTTAAGGAAATTGACCATCTTAATATCTTATTTCTTTTAGTCTCCTTGAAATTAACCATCTCAATTAATTATTTTATTTTAAGGAAATTGACCATCTTAATATCTTATTTCTTTTAGTCTCCTTGAAATTAACCATCTCAATTAATTATTTTATTTTAAGGAAATTGACCATCTTAATTAATTATTTTATTTTAAGGAAATTGACCATGTTTTAATCTCTTACAAATGTTTAGGAAAATTACCAAGCTTGTATATAATTTAATTTTAAGCAAAACTATATAATATTTGCATTGAGATCCCTTAATCGGGTCCATCACACGGTGCTAGTGATTTAAAACTATATAATATAATTAATTTGTGTAACTTTATTTAATTAAATTGAAGTCCCTTGGTTTCTGGATTTAATATATAGTATTGATTTATCACAAAATCTCATTTGTGACGGCATGTATCCGTCACTTTGGAGTGACGGATACCATTTTCCCTCACAAATGACCCAAATAGAGGAGAGAGGGAAGCACATGGGGGTGCCCCCACCTTGTCCCCCCTATCCGTTTTGTGAGTGACATTATCCGTCACTTACTCCGACCCGTCTTCAACAAGACTAATTGATCATTTATAATACCATTGTCTAAGTAACCAGACTAAGACATACATCTTCGACTCTTCGAGAATAACATCTTAACACTTTACTCCCTCTATTCAACTCCACTTTGCAACTTTCTATTTTGCGCACTATTCACAAGTGGACGTTCAACTTCAATTTTCTCTCGATACATAAGTGAAAATATATTCATGTGAGATCTTATTTGATTCGTCTTTAAGAGTACATTAAAAATATCTAACTTTTATAATTTTTGCAAATACGCAGCTAATGATATTTATCGTGTAAAAGCTGTGTTGACAAACGTGATAAAGCAAACATGTAAAGTAGAGTTGAATGGAGGGAGTAACTATTTTGGAGATCTCTATAACTCGATAGTTGTCTTCATACTCGCGTCTCGTTGTTGATGGATGGTTCCCTTTTCCTGAATAAATAATTTAATAAGATAATTATTCTTATAAGTAATACTCCATCTCATCCAGAGCAAATGTTATATTACTTTATCAAACTTGTCGAGACGTGTTTTGCAACATAAATATCTTTAGTTATACATTATTAAAAATTATAAAAATTTGATATTCTTATAACATTCATGACGATAAACCAAACAAAATCTCACATGACTATATAGATTCTCTACGACCATGAATAGTGCCAAAATGTCAATGTAACCTTTGATCTGAATGGGAGGGAGTAACATTGTCACCCCAAGTACTGCGTTTATTTGATAGCCTTCTATAATAGCCAACCTGAAAATAAACCAAAATAGTCCATATTATGACTTAAGACTAGTTATGATAAAACAATAAGTCTTGCTTGTGACGGGTCGGATCTTGCGATGGGTATTTTGTGAGTGGAAATGGGTAGAGGGGACAAGGTGGGCACCCACCCCATGTGCTCCTTCTCTCACCCCCTATGGGTTTTTTGTGAGACAATATGATACCCGTCTCTTGTTTGTGACGGATACCCTCCGTCACAAATAAGAATTTGTGATGATAAAATATAAAAGAGGAAGAGATTCTCATAAAAACCGATCATAGTCCATAGACAAAATTCAACAACTTTGAGACAGTTGTAACTATTATACAACTAGGTTGTGACATCGACAAATTCACACTTTCCATTAACTTTCCCTTATTAGACAAAAGAGTCAAACCCTCGACAAATACAACTTCTAATGAGTAATGACCGTTACTTTTCTATCCCTTCCCTCCAAACACACCATGTCCACCAAACCCCAGCCTCCACCAATCCCCGCTGGCCACGTATCACTCCGCATCCTCTGCCACGCGTCCCACGTGGGCCTCTTCATCGGAAAATCCGGTTCCTCCATCAAACCCCTCCAACTCCAGACCGGTTCTAAAATCCGGGTCGAGGACTCCCCTCAACCCGGTTCAGACCACCGTATCATCCTCATCGTGGGCCCCACTTCACCTCCGTTTAAGAGGGTTAAATTACATGGATGCCCTAGTGACGTGGAGGTTTCAGCGGTGCAGGAGTGTGCATTGAGGGTGTTCGAGAAGCTTCTGGAAGTTTCCAAGGGTGGTGGGGATGGTGATACGGTGTCGTTTAGGATGGTTATTGATGGGAGTGAAGCGGGATGTGTTATTGGAAGAGGAGGGAAGACTGTTGAGATGTTGAAGAGAGAAAGTGGTGCTAAGATTAGGGTTTTGTTGGCTGATTATTTGCCTTCGAGTGTTTTTCCTCCTGACCAAATCGTCGAGGTATAGAATTCGCAATCGCTATCTTTTTACCTGGTGCGTATTTGACTTATCACGGTTTACTTGTGGATCACTATAGCTAAAGACGAGTCAAATAGCTTGAAAGTGGTGACATTTTTGGCTCCCACAATCCCACTTGTTGCTTGTACTATTAGGAACGTGATTGTATTTGACCCGTCTTTCAGATATGTGCCGTCTATAATGAGATTTTGTGATTTTTCTAATAGGGGGTGACTTGTGAGTTGTGAGACTAATCAGATTACACTCAGTCGAGCACGATATTTGATGAAATACTCGACCGTCCCAATTATTTGTTTACTTTGGATTAAAATATTTGATTAAAAAAAGTTATAAAAAATGATTTGGACGAAGAGAGTAACTTTTTATGGCAAAATTGAATTTTTACCTTGATTCCTGGTGGAATTTACATTTATATTGCAAATTGTTGATGTGTTGTGTAGTACATTGGCTTATTCGAGCGCTTTTTGATGTAAAGTAGGGAACTTTCACTTGTTTTTGTTGTTGTTTTGATTGTTGCTCAACTGTCAGGTAAGTTCGTGTTAATATACAAAAAAGTTTGGAATTGGTTATAATTATGAGTTACAGAGGACCGACATTGTGATTTGCATGATGGCATTAGGCAATAGGTGCTGTAGTTTAAACGTTTATCGAGCAGGTTTGGTACAATTGTATAAGCTGATTTACTAGTTCAGCTACCATTACACTAAACTAGTTGTGCTTTTTTCTTGTTTTTCTTGTTTTGTTATAAGTGACTTAGTAGCCAGTCTATAAAATCCTCGACACGTTATTCATTCATTTGTAAGTTGCCTATGTGTGTTGAGTATAGGGTAGTGCTGCTTTAGTCTGATACCTTTACCTTGGCATTTGCGGTACCCCTTGAGGCATTTGACTGTTGTTTTTGCTTGTTCTCAACTTAAGACGATCCTTTTAGGTGTGATTGTTTGGGATAAAAAAAACTTTGTCACACTGTTTCTTAGTGTAGTGATTGCGGTCTTGAATCGCGCCATTGTTTTGTGTGAAGACTCTTGGAAGTAAATCTGTAGACCTATGAAGCATTGAGCAGTTTGATTGACTGTTTATTTTCGGCTAATGTAGATCGAGGGGGATTTGTTGGCTGTTAAGAAAGGTCTTCTTGGTGTTTGTGGTTGTCTGCAACAATGTTCACAAGGAGACAAGTCAAGTAACAACGAGAGAAAACATATGGAATCAATTTCACAACCCTCTCCACATAACATTCATGTTGACCCTCCTTTTCCTAGGGCACCACTATATGCTGCTACTACCTCCTCAGGTCCTGCCATTGTGGCAAAACCTTTGTCGTTTGAGGAACAGCAAAAACAGTCCATGACCACTATATCAAATAGTCCTATGGTGATGAGGCCTTTATCATTTGAGGTTGATCGTCCTTCGACCACAGAGTTGAAGCCAGAGCTTCAAGAAGTGGTTTTTAAAATTCTCTGTTCAAATGATCGAATTGGTTGTATCATTGGCAGAGGTGGGTCAATTGTACAAGCTCTTCAAGAAGAGTCTGGGGCTCATATAAGCATCGGACCGCCTTTTACTAACTGTGATGAGCGTGTCGTGACGGTTATTTCAAAGGAGGTATGTTAATTGCTTAGTTAATACTCGTATATATACTCCCTCTGTTCCGGTCATTTGTTGTCCTTTTCCATTTTGGGGTGTCTCAGTCATTTGTTGTCCTTTCTATTTTGAGAATGAACTTGATGAGTAATTTGATCATTCCCATTCAATTTGTTCCACATATCATTTAGTTATTGGTCTATTCCTCTTTTCTTGGTCTTTGTGCCAAAACAAAAGGACAACAATTGACCGGGACGGAGGGAGTAATTGGCATTAGTGCTGCAAAGGTATATCTTTGAATGCACAACTTTAGTGTGTTTTTGCGTCAACTATTGCAGGATATAAATTCAAGATGTTCGCCAGCTCAGCGTGCGGTTGTTCTGATTTTCTCCAGGTCTTCTGAGGCCACTGCAGTGAAATTACATACAGGCTCAAACAAGGGTTCCTCTATGTCAGCGCGACTTCTTGTTCCATCAAATCAAGTTGGTTGTTTGTTGGGTAAAGGAGGTGGTATTGTTTCTGAAATGAGGAAGGCAACTGGGACGTTTATTCATATATACAAAGGTGAGCAGGTGCCTAAGTGTGCTTCGGGAGACGATCAAGTAGTTGAGGTAACATGCCTTCATGGTCTCCTACGTTTTCTGTCTTAATTTCTGTTGTTTTGCCGAACATCTGATGTTAAAATACTGGTGCTTGTTATTTAACATTTCAAAGAGTTGAGAAATAATGATTGAAGGGAGTACAAACTGCATGATCAACCACCGCCAAACAACCGAATACAATCCACCTCACCACTAAATCCCTCCCCCGCCCACAGCGCCCCACCACTAAACACCACACTCCACCTGAAAATCTGAAACCCTCCCAGCGTACCAAGCTGCGTTGAGAACAGAAGGGGCTATATGTCTCCTTTCACTTGTTATTAATTGTGCTGGGATGTTCCTCAGACTTGATTGGAAGCATCTGACATGTGTGTGTTCCCAAGTGCCGGACCTTGTTTATTTTAGAAAAATCATCATATTTTTGGCTTTCTGTGAAGTGTTCAAGTGTCGTACCATGTTTTAGAGTCATATGTCGTCACAAACTCGTGGGAATTATGAATAGTCCATGTAACACAGTTTTGAAAGCGTAAACCAGGGTTGCCGAATTCATAATACGCATAATTCGAATTCGCAATTCGCTCAAAATAGGGAATTCAATACGCAAAGTATTACAAAACAAAGCAATTCGCGAATTCGTAATTACTAATACGCTTATAAGAGTTCATAATTACATTCTAAATTAGGATATTTTCGAAGAACTAATTTTTTGTTTTAGTATTTTATACTGTAATATATTTGCTTTTAAAAATAGATCGTCTCACAGTGTGAGACCGTCGTAAGACCGTCTTATTGTAAAATTTGGGTAGTTGTTTATGACTATTAGTCATTACTCAATATTTCCAAAGGAAATGTCTAGAATTTTAAAGGGTAAAGACTAAAAGACTCCCTAAAATAGGCGAATTCATATTGAATTTTTAGTTTTTAACACATGAATCGAACTAATTCCTTGATTTTAATATATAATTCGCAAATTAGTGCGAATTAATACGTATACGCGCGTATTAATTCGCAATTCGCACCCTAGGTGAGCGAATTAGGTAACCCTGGCGTAAACAGCTCTACTGGAACGGGAAAGGTAATTGAGTATCTAACTAGGACTTAAAACAAGAAGCTGTTTCCAGTAACAGAAGTTTCGTCGACAATCGGCAGCAATCATCATTACTTAAAATAATATAAGAAACACAGTCAACTTGCACTTGTGTTTTTTCCGTTCTTGTATTTTCCGAAATGTTAATTCTATGTTAATCCGATTATGAGGGCTTTAGATGTCGGTGTAAAATCTTCATTTCTCTCTAGCTGATTGCAACTTAGGCAACAATGGTATCATTAATCACTCTCTGTTGTAATATGTCAGATCAGAGGGCAATTTGTCAATATTCAAGATGCTTTATATCAAGTTACTAGTAGACTCCGAAGTAACCTTTTCCCTAGAAATATGACAAGCGTCTCCAGAAGCCAGACAAATACTTCACTAACAGTAGCTGCAAATCATTATGAAAGAGTTAGAGAGTTACCCGTTGGTGTACACCATTCTTTTGCAGCTTCCCAGTCATTTGATGGATTATCGATTATGAGACAGGGTTTGGATTCTTTGAACATTTCTCAGAGAATGGATCATACACCTTTGTCAGGGTCTCGAACATCTGAGGTGTGATTCCTTCTTTGCTGTTTACTCCAATACTCCCTCTATGATCTCGGATATCTCAGTATAATAGTTTGACTTGTTATTTGGGTGATTTCAGGTAGCTCTTGGAGTAAATTCTCGAAGTTGTGTAAATTTTGGCAGGGATTTGGGTGCTGCTAATGGTGGAGTAGAATTTAACAGGTTTGTTGAATCTCTTTATGTGCTGCTCTCTTGTTTTTCCGTTCGTTGCAGGATGGGCGAACCGTCTCTGTCATGAAAAATGTAGAGAGTATTTTAGCATATGCTTCTATGTAATAATGCGCGGAGTATTTATCCAAAGAACATTGGTTTCATAGCTCGTATAGCTAGTCTTGCGTGAGACTCTTAATACATACGAGTACAACCTACTTAAAAATCTAACATGAATTGGGACCGTTGCATGCATACATCGATCCCATATTTTTTTCATTTATCATAATGTTAACCGTGGTTGATGTAGTCCTTTTTTTTTTTTTAAAGTTTTTGTCAAAATTTTGGAATTTTGTGCATTTCATGTGTTGAATCATAATGTCAACCTTGGTTGATGACTTATTTGTGTGTGCAATTTTGTGGATTTTGACTATGTTGTTTTGTTTGTTTCCGGTAAAAGCGGACCGGCTATTGTAAAAAATACAACTGTGGAGATTTTAATCCCTGAAGATGCTATCAGCTCTGTATATGGCGAGAACGAGAGGAATCTAACGCGTATAAGACAGGTACATTGAACACTTTTTAAGGGGTTGCTTGGATTGGGTGAAGTATGGGTCATAAGGTCATTAGGAGAAGTCGTGATATATAGGGGAAGGAGATGAATATTTTCTCGGCAATAATAGTTGATTGTGAATGTGACACGGAGGGAGGTTATCGGTGGTGGACTGGTCGCAATACAAGGTTTTTGGGACTGTGCGAGGGGGAGCCAGTGACAGAAATGAAAGGATATGAGAATTGAAAACGATAGTGATTGCGTCTAATAGGGCCGTATCAGTATGTATGTAACTTCTTTTCGATTCTCTCTTCCAAGTTCTTACCTTTTTATCTTATGACTCAGATATCTGGTGCCAAGGTTACAGTGAATGAACCATCACCTGGGACGAAGAACAGGACCGTCTTAATATCTGGGACTCCCAGTGAGACACAGGCTGCTCAAAGCCTCCTCCACGCGTTCATCCTTACTGGGTCGTCCTGATCATGCTTCTACATTTACTTAGGTACAATTTTTTATTTTTTTTTAAGGTGATTAAGTAATTAATATCATATATAGCAAAATTTTTGTTACTCACTTTGTAAATGAGTTATCTATCTCAAAAGCTAAAGAAAGGTACAAATTTTCGAGCGACGGTATATAATCATGTTTGTTCATCATAAACTTCAATTTCTTTTTTTTTGTACTACAGTAGTTTTTTGTGTTTTTGGCACCACTGGCAAATACGACTTCCGTTACAAGAAGAGTGTAAGAAAGCAGTGACCCCATAAAAAATCCATATTAATGAAGAAACATGTGCGAGGCTTTGAGACGAAAATGAGTTAGACCGTGAATTCGACATAAATGATTAATATAGCGCAATCATTTTTATAAAAGAGGTAAAATCCATGATTGTAAGCCCGAGAAAAAAAAAACGAGTGAACAGTTTGAAAATCTGTTTGGTGGTTCTTAGAATGATCTGATCATTTTCTAACAAAAATACGTATAAAACAATCTTATCTTATATATACACGGAGTATACAAAATCGGTTTATACATGTAAATGAAATCTTGGCTTGGCTTGACTCGACCTCAACCTCAACCTCGATCTCAACCAGTTCAACCCTTCTGAAAATTTAAAAAAGAACTCTAATTTTCGTGTTAGGCCGTTAGGGTCCGACTGACCTCCCCTCCCCAAGAGATCAAACCAAACGTGTGATCGGGTCTAACCCAACCTGACCCTCTAAAGTCTAAACCCCACCAGGCACCTACACTACAAAGTACAAACCATACCTCAAAATTGCTCTATTTGTTAGGTAATGTCATAATGTGGAGTAATAATTAAAAAATGCAAAGATGCCAAAAAGGTATTGTCAAATTGACTAGCACTTTTCACTTTTGCGCCTTACACAACCACAAACAATGGAGTCAAATGTTTGGTCAATACTTCAATATACCCCCAATTAATGGGGATTAAAACAAAAAAATATTGGGATATTCTCTCGTGTACCCCAGAACTTTTTCGTTTTCTATGGTGTACCCCTCGTTTTTCGCAAAAAAACTTTGACCGACAATAATTCTCTATTACGAGTTTAGAAAACGGTAATTTTTTTCCCAAACCAATTATCTCGTCAAGGCCTTCAATTTGAAAAAAAATAAACCGCGTTTTGAACTCTTAGCCGGTAGGTATGGTTGGTCAAACATTTTTTAACGAATAAACTTTGACCGACCATAATTCTCGACTACGAGTTGAGACGTCGGTGAATTTGTTTTCAAACGGAAGACCTCTTAAAGACGGTCAATTTGGAAAAAAAGTTTTATCGTATTCTGAACATGTAGCCAAGAGTTATTAACGGTCAAAGTTTTTTTTGCATGAAAAAAGGGGTATATCATAGAAAATGATATCACACCACGAATCCAATATCACACCACGTGTATATACTCTTTTATTTCGTTCAATTATTATCCTTTGATTTTGACAAAAAGACAAAAAAAAAAAGGATAGGGTCGACTATTAAATGACAAGTGGAACAAATTCACTGTGAATGGTCAAATTGTTCATAACTTCGCTCTTAAAATATAAAGGAAAACAATTGACTAAGAGCAAGTCCAATGGTATAGCTTAGGGCTTGCTTGCAATTTTTAGAAATTGTAAGCAAGTTGCTACACCATTGGAGTGTCATCTAAGCTTGCTTAGTAAATGGCCCTACAACAAAAAAAACAACCAATAGCAATTTAGTTGGCCATAATTCCATTATTCAAGCTAGTATAAATGTTAAGCTAAACCATTGTAATTGTTTGGTAGCTCAAAATAATTGTAACTTAAAGTATGATATGGCAATGGTAAGCTAGTTGCAACTAGCTTACCATTGGACTTGCTCTAAGACACCAAAAATAAAATAAGACAACAAATAACGAGGACAAATGGAGTATTTGAAACACTTGTATATTATTTTTCTTATTCATTTTTGTAAGTACACAAATATATGTACTAGACCCGTCTAAGCTTATGACGGATAATACCGGCTCAGGCCCTCAAGGGAGATTTATTGAAAAAATTTAACGAAAAATTCACTTGGTACCCTCGAACTTTGCCATTTTGCACATGGTATCCAACTTTTTAAGTTTGTGTATATTATACCCTCCATGTTTGATTTTCATGCACAACATATCTTTTTTGTCGCTATAAAAAAACCCAATTGCGCATAACTCCTAGATCGGAATTCAGAATCGGCTAACTTCTTAAATTTCTGAATGACCATTTTCGTTTTATCAATCTATAGATCTCGAAGAGTTAATCAGTTTGAAAAAAAAAAAAAAATTAGTCAATTCCAATTTTTGGTTTATAATTTATGCTCACTTGAAAATTTTAAAAACGATAAAAAGAGCACATTGTACTTAAAATCAAATTTTCAAGGATATCATGTACACACGTAAATTTTCCGAAAATTTATAATAAAAAAAGAAGAAAATCTTAGCGTGTCCTTTCAAAACCTGGAAAACTGGTCTCTTTTTCTCCTTCTCTCCTGCAAACAAAATCTTCTTCTCTAGTTAAATAAACAAAACAATTCCAAATTATCCTTTTTTCTTTTATTTTTATTCTATTATTTTAATCAATAATTCAATTTATCCATTTCTGCCACCATCAATCCTCTCTCTACAAATTTCTAGGGTTACACTTCTAGAGAGAGAAAAACCGCACGCGTGCGTGAACGTAATTGATGATTGCGAAGCCATGAACGTAGCAGCTAACGGCCGCCGTCACCTTACCGACGACGATCGTTTCATTCGCCGACGTCACGTGATTCACCACCAAACGGATGACGTTCGTTTCGACGATGATGACGTCACTGATGACGATTACGATGATGTCAGTGGCGGCGATGGTGATGAGGTGGCACCGCGTGTGAGATTTGCGGTTCCACCGCCGATGCGGCGGTCCGAGCCGTCGACGAGTCGTAGAGCGAGTGAACTCACTATCGCGTTTGAAGGCGAGGTTTATGTGTTTCCTGCTGTTTCTCCTGATAAGGTATATATTCTATACAGATATTTTTCACGAAGTATTCGAATATTTTGTTTGCAATAAGTGTGAAGCGTAAGTAAATACTGTATTTTGTGACTTAATTTTGCACTAATGTACATTTTTTTATCCGTTATTGAGTTAGGAAAGCTAACTTTGAAGGTTTGTTATCAATTGAATTAAGTTTGAGGTTTCTGCTGTCCTGGAAGAATTGTTTGTTTTCGAGTCGAATTAAGTTTGAGGTTTCCGCTGTTAATCCGGGAAGAATTGTTTGTTATTGTTCGATGAATTGAAGCGTAGAGTCACAAAGGTGTAATTAAGCTAGGAAATGGTTATGTTAGCTGGAAGCAGTAAAAGCATAATTTCTACTGTATTTTGTGGCTTGATTTTTGTAGGAATGTAAAATGTTAAATGCGCTACGACTAACCAATGTTAGGCCTCTGTTTTGTGATGTGGTCTAGTTTTTTGCGACCGTGATTATCTATTCATTTTGTAGTTTGTAGTATTGTTGGCTGAAAAAACGGTATCTTGCACCGGCTTAGATTATCCGTTAAATTTTATATAAAATTTGGGCAAATCCAGCTAACTTTGGTGAAAGTAAACTGTTAAGTGTTCAACTGAGTTTTTTTCCAAAATAAGCGATTTTCACTAATTATTTAACGAAATGGGCCGAATCTCAAATTAATTACCCAAAATGGGTCCACGTCATACCCGAAGCTAAGTTCGTATCTAGGTCGCCATCTCGGTCCGCGACCAAGCCCAAAGTGTAACCAAACCTAACTTTTGCGGTTAATAGCATTTAGGGCAAATCACCAACGCGGCTGGCGACCTCGCCAAGCAGCATGGCGACTTGAATTCAGTATATGACTCAATTTTTGCCAAATTAATGAAAGTTGTCAGATTCAAATCGCCAGGGTGGTGGCGATTTGGTCTGATGGTCGTCATCTCCCTTGGCGACTTCCTTCTTTGTATATGACTTGAATGGCGACTTGAATTCAGTATATGACTTCGACACAAGTCGCCACCTCCCCTGGCGACTTGACCCCTCACACTAGCTTCGTCAATACCAAGCCTACGTGGACCCATTTTCGACAATTAATTTGAGACTCGACCCATTTTGATAATTAATTGGGGAAAATCGCCTATTTTGGAAAAAAAATCTGTTAAACTACTCATTTTCGAACATTTTGAAAATATAGACAATAACAGCTACAAGAACAAACACTTTTTCGTAAAATAATATGGAGTTAGATGGCGTGAACTGTTCATGTCATAAGCAATCATTGTTGGAAGAGATGGACGAAAAAGGAAACAAAATGGTTGTAGAAGAAAGTAATCAAGAATAGTGGTGAACTTAATTTCATATACTTTAAACAAGTTTATAAACTATAAAAAGTTACTTGATGAAAGAAACCCGAAGCATAGTGTTTTGAGTTAAAAGTTAAAATGACGTTTTTAGACGCTGAGTTTGTTACTTGCGATTTCTTTAAATTTTCAGCAGCAGGCAAAGGTAGTGCACTTTACTTTCTTTCCACTATTGTTTCTTGTAAACCAAATTAGTTCTACACCTTTGAAGCACCATTTGTTTCATTTCCTATGAAAACTTCAAAAGACTACTGATATGTAGTATGATAATGTTGTTTGGCAGGTGCATGCTGTTTTGACACTCTTAGGAGGGCGTGATGCATCAACGAGCGTACCTCCGTCAGATTTCCTGCTCCAGCGGCATAATATGGACAATATGGTATAGTTTAACAGGAACAAATATAATAGTTGGGCCTCATAATAGGAATATATATAATAGTTGGGCCTCAACCATTATATTTGTTCCTATTATAGTTAAAGCGTCGCATGCTCGTGATAAAGATATGCTATTTACGTTTCCTTTTACATTACCTGATTAAAGATATCTACAATGGCTACAGGTACCGGATGATCCTACTAATGATGAGAAAGTATCTCAAAGAATAGCATCTTTGGTTAGATTTCGGGAAAAGAGGAAAGAGAGATGTTTTGATAAAAAAATCCGTTACACATGCCGCAAAGAAGTTGCTCAGAAGTAATTTTCTTTTTAACTGTACAAAACTCAGAGATAGTAATCCAAATTTTTGATTTTAAGTTAATGAGGTAATTCATGTGTTGGATATTACTATTGAGAAATAAAAAAAATTTGCTTGCATGTGCGTGTGCTTCCGTGATCGTATTTGAGAAAAAGGCTATAGGGGAGCTCATAATTCTTGCCGCTAAGATTTTTATTTGAGAAAAATCTATAGGAGAGCTCATAGTACTTGCCGCTAGCTTTTTTCTCTATTCAACATTTTTTCTGGTATAACTTGTATCTTTTGATGTTGAACTCTGTTCTTTTCTTTCTCATTAGGATGCATCGCAGAAATGGGCAATTTGTAGCAGAAAGGGATCGCTACCAAATCGCTGCTGTAAATTGGGACCCCAAGACTGGGATCCCGCCTCCAGAAAGTGTGTAAGTTTGTGACCTGATCTCGCATTCATTTACAGTTGTGTCAAATATGTAGAAGTTTTCATCAAAAAAATTATTGTTGAAAGGTGACCCTGTTCCATGGCTAATTGTTTTATTTGGTAATGGTAAATCTGATCTGAGATTTTTTTTTTGTTTTCAAATAGACCACGTAATTGTCAGCATTGTGGTACAAGTGAGAAGTCTACACCAGCAATGCGCCGCGGCCCAGCTGGCCCAAGAACGTTGTGCAATGCTTGTGGACTTATGTGGGCTAACAAGGTTTGTTCTGTTACTAAAATTTGTGATATGTCTGTCCATTATTCCATTTCTTATTTTTTGATGTCGTTAGTTGAGAGCAGTAAACAAATTACATATGTGCTTCTTTTTCAGGGAACTTTAAGGGATCTCACG
This sequence comes from Silene latifolia, assembly GCF_048544455.1. Lineage (NCBI taxonomy): Eukaryota > Viridiplantae > Streptophyta > Magnoliopsida > Caryophyllales > Caryophyllaceae > Silene > Silene latifolia. The sequence continues at coordinate 141,483,353 of NC_133528.1, read as the reverse complement.
AAGCCCTTAAGGATTATACCCTCTCAGGGTGCCCCGGTATGCACATCAAGAGCTCCTACATTTTTGTTATGTAATCCTTGTTGCGAGTGATGTGTGCAGTTGGTTATCTCAGATTGCATGCTTTTCGGGATCTGGCACTCTGGCTCCTAGATATGAAACATTGTAGTGTACTAATGTTCATCTACCCAAATAAATCAATTGATTTATGAGTTTGACTCATTTTTAGGCTTGTAGCTGCCCAATTACTTCTTCGGGCCATCTATTGGGTCTTGACTTTGACTCTTTTAGGAGCCTTTTCTATTCCATCTTCAGTATTCAAGATAAAAATCTTTTATCAATATGATGATATCTTATTACAGGGTACTCCTGGTGATATAAAGCCTTTTAGAATGATGGAGAAAGGCCATTACAGCAGTCAAGATATGCGGGTAAAAATCTACTTCCTCCATCCCATAATAATCTTCCTAGTTTGAATTACAGTTTTTTGAGACGACACTTTGACTCGATTTTTCTCCATTTGTATTCGCTTTTTTCCATTTAAAAATTCAAATATATTTTCGAAAGATTTTTGTATGATGAATGTAAATATTTTATTATAATGTGTTAGTTTTTAATATTTAAACACTTATTTGTAGTCAAAGTTATTGAAGTTTGATCCTCAAAGTCAAACTAGGAAGATAATAATGGGATGGAGGGAGTACTACATCTATTTATTTATTGTTTGGAAGGCTGTAAAGATCTTGTAAATGTAGTTATGTACTTAGTATGACCTTAAAAGTAGGTTTAGCTTATAGATGAAAGATACGGCATCTCATCCTGAATATCAGCTAGCTTACTTCTGTCAACATGAGGAATGCGGCACCTCATTGTTGAAACTTTTACTTGCCTGTACGAAACCTTTTTTTTGTGTTATTTGTTGAAATCAACTTGGGCAATGCGAAGGGTTTCCTTCACATTTGCTGACTGTTGGGTCAGTGGGTGCTTTTATTTCTTAATAGCTGCGGAGTAATTTAACTTGATGGAACACACTCATATTTTACTTTCGTGCTCCAACAGAGGAGCCCAGAAGACGCAAAACCAGTAGCTTCTGACTCAGGAAAGACCTTGACAAGGGAGACTGATCAGGTACGACCTTTTATTCAATCTTAGGACTTGAATCTTATAGTTTGTCCTCTGTGAAAATTGTTGCAACAATGTCCAAAGATGGAGGCATATGTGAACGAATTATGATTCTGGGATAAGTCAGCAATCTATATTTGATGCGTCGATCCAATATTCCAATGGTTAATCTCATTAATGGAGAATGTTGCCCCTAGACTACACTGAGTGACGAGTCTAATAGTTTGATCTGACACTCTTTTACTCGTTCCAAGGATCAACACTAAATGAATGCACTATCTGCATGTCATAAAATTGTTATGATGTTTCAATTGTTAGTCAAAGCTCACATGATTCTTAACTATCAGTATGTTGAACTCTAACTTAAAGAGCTACTTTCACACGGTTGCACAGTTGAAAGTTGAAACGTGTAGATCACTCATTGCTCGTTGGACAATAATGATGTCCTTCGATTGTTTAACCTGGATACATCCCTTGTTAGTAATTGTTACATATTTTATTGTTTAGCTAGTTCGCTAAAATGGTGTTAAGTCAGGAAGCGGATTCTTATTAGTCTTTTTGAAATAAATTAAGAATGTTGAATATTTGAGGAGAACAAATATAGGTTCTGAAGACATCTGATACTATTTACCACCTGTAGGATTTACTGGAGGATGATGAAGATGCTACTAATGATTCTGTAGTCTCGTTCCGACATGGGCCTGACAATGTCACTTAATAGGTACCTTCGTCATGACACTACATTACTTCCTGAAGTGTTTATGTACTGATAAAAATCGTGTCTTGTTTGCTGTAGCTTTTGTTGTTTCCTTGGGTCTTAGCCCTTAGGGCTTTATAAATTACTTACCATAAATTCATAAAGTAGATCAAGTACAAAATACTTGGTAGGCAAATAGTAGCGAAATGTGTTAATTAGGTTTCATGTTTTGATATGATCTGTTCTGCTGTGGATGCTGCTTGGTTTTGTGGTTTCAGTTTTGGGGACCTATTTAGATGATTTACTCAACTGCTAGTCTGTTAGTCGGTCACAAGTTTTAGTAATTTCAAAAACTCAGAACTTCTTGATGAATTGTCTACTTTTATGTTGGTTTAAGATGAGAAGTAACGAGGCATGTGAGGAGAGGTCATGATAAACTCGTAAGAGTTTTTTTTTTTTTTTTTTTTTTTTCCACTCTCATCAGAACTACTTGATGAACTGTCTACTTTTTTTTTTTTTTTTTCAAAAACTCGGAACTTCTTGATATTTTTTGGAAGAGCAGTTCTGTTGTCTCATTCTGGAAGAGTAGCTATTAAATCTAAAGGCGTGTTTTTCATTTGTCTTTGCTATAGAAAGAGACTAAACTGAGATCTTCTTGTGAACATGACTGCTACATTTACGACCATCTTACTCCTTGCTGACTAGTATCTGCGTTATCTTCCGCACAGTTCCTCGGATTATGTAGTCATTTGATCTACCAATTAAAACACTTTGACTACCCTTAATTTTTTTTAGTTTCTCAATTGTACAGGTATGCGGCAGGCTCTAGGATACATTATGAATGGCTATAAGACTGAATTCGACACGCCTTTGGGCTTTGATGAGCCAGTGGGTGCTTTTTGTCGACTGGATTGTTATTCAAGGAAAGGTATAAAGTGTAGTCTACGACACACCAAAGCACTGGTGTGCTGAAAATGCAGCAGCCAGTGCATGTAAATTGTTAGCAGGTTGGTTAGCTATGCAACTTAAACGGTAAAAAAGCAGTTTTACCAGGGATCATTTTTCTTCCCAAGTTTCAGGAGTAAACTAGGGTTTCGATTTGTATATCTTGTTTAATGAAGTTTTAACGCTATTTTCAAGAATCACAAATCCGCTCATGTAATTGTGGTTTAACCTTTGAAGCTTCAAACTTGAATTCTGGAAGGAAATGTCATGTAATACACCAAATGAACGATTTTTTTTTCTGCTATTCTTCTTGGTTGAAAATTGAAATACACTTCTTGGGAAGTGGATTTTTAAGAAGTGGTGATATCATAATGCTTGATTTATAACGATAAAAAAGTCTACCTCGCCTTATTATAAAAATCACCAATTAGAGATCTGCTCTTTGACAATAAAGTTGTACTTTTTTGACTGAAAACATCTAAACTAACAAGAAGGTCTCAATTGTGACGGTCACAAGCTTGTGACGTCTCACAACCCTTCTGTCACTTGCATCTTGTGAGAGGTCACAAGCTTGTGACGAAAGCGCCCGTCACAAATTAGAATTTGTGTGAACTAAATAAAGTTGAACTTAACAACATGATGTAATTTGATTGAACTTCTATAAATTTATTTTAACTTAATGTAATTAATTTAACTTGATTATAATTAAACTTGACATAATATAATTTTCAAGTTACCAAATTCAAAGTAGCTTAACCTAACTAGGCTTGACTTAACAAATTAACTTAAACTAGGCTTGACTTTACATAAACAAATTGGAAGTTAATTACATTTATACTATTTACTTAATCAAACTAGCAAACTAGAGTTAATTAAATTTAAATATTTAATAACACTTAAGAGAACTAAATTGACTTGAAGTAAAGGTGAACCAAGTTTAAAGTGAACTGAAATTAAATCTAGAAGAATCGACTTAAAAACCAAATTTAAATAGAATTATGCGAATACCGGAGTATATAATACAATGCATGCACCGGCAATTTATTTCCGGCAAAGACAACTAGCAAACATACTAGCAGTGCGGAGTAATGTTGTGCGACGGCATATTATAGCTGTTATAGTGTTATGTACTGGCGGTGCCGTTGTGGAGGGAGCAATGAGAGATACTAATCATGCTATTTTTACAGTCCAAGTGTTCGGGTAGAGTAAATTGACTTTAATTAAAAGCGAACCAAGTTCAAGCGGACTGAAATAAATCTAAAAGAACCGACTTGAGAGGCAAAATTAAATGGAATGATGATATGAATCACGGGAGCTCACGGTAACAATAATAAGACGGACAAAATTGATCACATCAAGCGTAATGTTCCAAAAACAAAACAAAAAACTGATTAAACCCTTCAATACAGGAAGTCCAAATATGTACACCATCAAGGTAAATCACCTTCTCCACTGTCCTTCCATGGAAACCGCGTTATTCGTATATGGCAAAACTAGATGCAGAGAGCACCTCCTTCAGTATAACTAGAGTTGTCATTCATAATCTTCTAATTAGAATAATAACGGAGTAAATAATACACAACGCATGCAAGCAAAATGGCTAAAAATATTGAAAGAAAAAAACTTTGGGAGGATTGATCACACGTCACGCATGCGCCGGTAACTTTATTTCCGGCAATGACAGCTAGCAAACACACAAGGAGATTTCAGGCTGACATCTCGAGAATGATTTCCTTCAACTGAAGACTGTTTTCTTCTTCAACAATGCTTGGCAGATGAATTTAAATGAATTTAAAGGTTGGGAAACCAATTAAGAAAGTTGTTATATATGGACAGTTGGATAGAAACCAGGAGCTGAGCCATGACCATTAGAATCAACATTCGCATATCCGGGTGATTGTAGTTCACCGGAATGAGATGATTTCCTGGATCTGTGAGATCTAGGGGAGCCAGAATATGAGTCATCTGAAAGATTGCCGGAGTACCCGGATGTGGAGAGCCTGCTCTTCGGCAAACCAATAGCATCAGTACCCAAACTGTAACCCTTCTCAACGGTATCAGCATCTAATGGTAATTCATCCAATACCTGCAAGTGAGAAATGTGTTGAAGATATGTTGCCAAGCGATAGAATATAAATGTGTTGGCAATCAATTAACTTTCAAGAAAGAAATGGAACACGCAAGTTTTTTGTTTATTTCACTAATTTGTATGAAGTATATATATCAATGTGAAAGTATCAAGGGACTGATGGAACCAAAGATTTATGCAAGCCTGTGCAGAGGGAATAAAACCCGACTATGCCTTACAATCCGTCTATAGCTAAAGACGGGTCAAATAGCTTGAAAGTGGTGACATTTTTGGCCCCCACCACCCCACTTGTTGCTTGTCCTATTAGGAATGTGGTATTGTATTTGGTCCGTCTTTAGTTATAGACGGATATGTGCCGTCTATAATGAGATTTTGTGATCAATAATATAGGAGACTGAATAGGGACCAAACAGTCACGTATTAGCAAAAGAATCTGAAAGGGCCCATAAACAATGATTCCTCTCAAGTCTCAACCATAAATTCTAGAATTCCCCAGGTAATCATTTTGGGAAAAAAGTCAACCTTCATATTTTGATATAGAATCACATTCAGGTACTTTTACTAAAATACTAGACATATCGGGACTGGCATTACATCCTAAACACATTCAGGTACTTTTACTCATGCCACTCATGATCCTTGGAGGCCACATTACTGAAACTACTTTAAGGAGAGGATGAAAGTGGAGGAATACAAGATGAGAAATTTAGAAACATATTGGGAAAGAGCATACACAACAACAAAAAAGCTCTAACAATATCGATATAAATACCAACCCGGAAGGCCTGATTGAGAACTCGCAGTTTTTCACGAGTTTGCTTTCTCTTGAGGGCTACTTCACCAGGTTCTCGCAACATCTCCTCAAAGAGATTCTCCCTGTACAGTTCGGCACAAAATATTCCATTATCTTGGTTGTCTGATGTGACCAATTACTTAAGAATTGACATGTTAAATGAGAGACTCTCTTAACATTGTATCTAGACAGCATTTTCACCTGTAAAGCTTTTTGATGAAGACATTGTGCAACTCTCGTTTTGTATGGTTTACCTGCATATGATTCATACAGGAACTGATTACAAAATCAAATATTTAAGAACACGTAAAAGCACTTTTTGAATGGCACGCACGCCAATATGTTTTATACTTTGTATGTGAATCACAGAAAGTTAGTTTAATACAGCATAGCTGCCTGGGAACTACTCAACATAATGGAACCAAGAGAAATATATTAAAAAAAATAGATGTGTGGCATTGCATTTTCTCTGTCTCACCAGGAAGTGCATGATTGCCTTAGGAATAGCATCCTCCACATTCTTCCTTACGATATCGAAGTACGACTTCAATAATAGTTTGGTGACGGCAATCTCAATTGCTTCGGTTTCTGAATGGCTCTCCGTAGGCCTCAATATTGTCGGGGGCTTTAAAAGATAAGAAATGCCGCATTATTAATACAGAGCGTGAAAGAGATGTGGCAATATCAAGAAAACTGTGTAGTGTGAACCATTGGGGGAAAAAAACTTACTTCCTTCAAATGTATCATTGAAATAGAATGCTCCAAGGTATGTAAAGGCTCATTAAAGGACTTAGACATTGGGCTTTCTTTAGGCGCTGTGCGGTTATCAGCGACCCCAAAAAGAGATGAAACCCAAGTAGAGTTATTGGCACCTCCTGTTCATAAATTCACATAACCAAATAATAAAGTACACAATTAAGAAGTATGAGTAAGACCATTAAAACAGAAGTATTGATAAGGTATCAATATCACACAAGTATACTACTGGTTAGTCTTACCAGGGTGAGTAGCTTTGTCTCCATCTGCAGCAGGACGCACACTCTGTCATGAAAAAATAAGAATAAAGTTAACAAGCATTTACTAGCCAGTGTATTAAAGAATATCAGTATATCACCATATAGTATCTACGTTGGATAAAGTGACAAATGACGACGTACAATAAAATAAGACAGCTCATAATATATGAATTTGATCAGTGTTAGCTTTACCTGTTCCATAATTACTCCATTTGCAGGTCTGGGAAGAATAGCTCGTGATTTGATTGCTCTTTCAGATGCAGATCCTTTATCTAAATCCACACCATCCTAATTCACAGAATGCTAAGTGTGAGGATATTCTAGTGAAATTGAACAAGTGATCTGCCAGTCATAAATAAGTACCTTTAGCTTGGGAATGGATACAGGAGATTTTGAGGATCTAATCTGCTGTGCAGCAATTTCTACTGCTTTGGCCCCACCAACAAAATTGTGGTGCGATGTGTTTATGTAGTCCATCTACAAGGTTGATAGAAAATTTAGTGCTCTAAACAAAAGAATCATTGCAGGATTGTACACAAACAGTCAATGCCGGAATAATTTCTTGTGAGGAGAACAAGTGGCCAACCAACATTATTCTCCCTGTATTCAACCTAAGCAAGCATCAATACACATAAACTGATAGCTATTATGTTGACCACCAGCAAACATTATAAAAGGCAGGAAGTTCTTAGCTAGAAGCGCAACATAGCAAGCATGTTACAAAATGTCAGAAAAATTAAATCATCGTCATTCAAGGAAATTTAGAGCTATCAGTTCTGAAGTGATTAGAGTAATGTTTATTCAGACGAAAAATCACAAAATAACATTTCCAGCAATAAAATAGATATATCAAACACAGGGTTACCTAATTCGCTTAACCAAGCTGAGAACCGCGAATTAGATAAACAGCGAATTATGTTTGATAGTGGTGATCAACTTCGAAGATCAGTAGATTCATCCACAAGGCTTGAAGAATAGAGGGAAACACTTGATAGTGGTGATCAACTTCAAAGATCAAAGGGAAAGGAAAAGAAGTAGCAAACTAGCAACTAAGAAACTTGAAATATATGATCAGTAGACCTATTTTGGTGTTTTGTCTGGTTTCGTATTTAGTAATGCTGATCGTAAATGAACTTTTTATTTTATTTTATTTTGCTTTTATCATCAGGTAAATGAAGCGCATTAGTAATTACGAACTCGCAAATTGCTTTTTTTCGTAATACTTTGCGTATCGGATTCCTTATTTTGCGCGAATCGCTAATTCGAATTGAGCATATTATGAATTTGGTAACCCTGATCAAACTTGATATATTGAACACTTCCTTTGAGACAAGATAATTAGTTACAAATTTCCAAAGCTGAGACAGCAAAAATGCCACATAAGCATGAAGTTAAATACCATTACACTCTCCCAGTAGTATGTCAATCTAATGTTAACAAAAAGGCAATACACAGAACAAAGATTATAATAACTAATCAGCTAACAAAACATGACAAGCTATTAACTACAAATGCTGAGCAAAAGTAGTCACGAGAACTGGAAGCTTAGTCACTGAAGAATAGCGGTACATAACAATGGAAAGTAGTGCAAAGTAGGTGAGCGACATTCTCATGAAGGCAAACAATCACTACAGACTTCAAGCCATTAAGAAATTGAAAAAAAGGAAAAAAAAAATCGGAAAGCTATTAATAAATCATCCATTCGTTTCAATTAAGTGTCCAATCATGACATCTAATAACCAGTACCTCCATTTCAATTATGTGTCCAATCATTTCCTCAGCAGGCTGAAGGCCCTCTCTCAGAAAGCTATTAATAACATCATCCATTCGTTTTCTCAAAATCGGAAACCTCTGAAGTTCGTTAGCTAGACATCGATGGCTCATCTACATTAAATTTGGATAATTAGCTGTTGAAAGATAATTATCTGAACCAGAGAGTAAGATTGAATCTTGCCAACCTTAATAAGCTCATCATAAATAAATCTTGCACACTGCAGACTTGGATCTAACAAACGAGCAATTTGCCTTCTCACTAGAACTTCAAATGGTACCTAAAAGAAAACATATCAGAATTGAAAATGGGAGATAGGAACCTAAGATGAAGACCTTCTCGGCATGAGAACCAGAATAGCAGATTGCCTAGAAGTCTTTTTGTGACATTGCAGCACTTACTTCGGGAACAAATAATGCAGACTTGGGACCAGTTGCATTCTGAATAGCAGTTCTGATGTCGTTGTCGCTTAAGTCTTCACAAGGATCCACTTCCTGTAGTAAGCATAAAACACGTCATTTTGAATGATAGATATGGGCTAGAACTCTATAAGCAATATGGTATGGAATAAGTGAATAACAGCAACAAAAGAGAGAAGAAGGAAAAAAAAAAAAAAAGCTGATTGAAACCACAAAATTAAAAGGATCAAGTGTATCCAAGATATATGCACACCTCTAAACTCTTCACAAATATTGATTGAAAAATGTAATGAATTCTTGCTCCACCGGACAACTCGGACGTTGACATCTCTTCGTTCTTCCCTTCTACCATAGAAGCAAAAGCTGTGGAACAAAACTTACCATTAAGTATATACTTGCCATGAATATAAGAAGAATAGAGTAGAAAACATTAATCAGATAATAAGCATATGATATACCTTCAGAATACTTCGACAAAACGGTCAAGATGACACTCCCTTGACCAGCCTGAAAAATAGTCAAGCACATGAAAGCATAAAATCAGCACATCAATTCACCATCATTGACTTTACCCTCAGGAAGAAGAAGGTTATATAAGTTTATAACATATTAGTATTTCTCTTTGTGAGGCAGATATTGGTAGTTCGCTACAATGAAATTGACTACCTGAAGGGCTAATGCAATATTATAAATTCTTAACATGTAATATTAGGGCCTTGTGTGGATACCGGGAGGGGAGGAGAGGGGAATGGGGTGTGGGTGTTTGGAAACAATTTCCCTCCAAATCTTTCCTATGGTGGAGAGATTTTGATTTGCCTTGGAGGAGGGAAAATGGATCCCTCCCCCTCCATTTCCCTTCACCCTTATTTCCTATCCAAACAAGGGGTTCCCCTACTCTCCCTCCCTTTCCTTTCCCTGCAAATCTTTCCATCCAAACAAGCCCTAGAAGTTAGAACCAATTATCATGCAAGCCAATCATTCTTAAAAGCCAATGCATATCATCCATTCACACATCTTTTATAAAACTAATTTACAAGAATCACAACAAGGATTACAGGCTGGTCATACCTTAGATTCAACAGTTTCTCCATAGCTTGCATGCTCCTTTGCAACAGAAACAAGCTGAGCACTAATTTGAGCTTTCAGATTGGGGAGAACTGCTTTAATGTGTTGTACTAAGATCTAACAGAAGGAGACCAATCATCAGAGCCAGGAACAAAAAAAAAAAAAAAAAAAAAAAAAAAAAAAAAACAAGGTGTGCAAAACTGCCAATAACATACGGAGTACAATATGTACTAGTGCAAAAAGATTGTCTTAACCTGATTCAATTTCTTTGCCAGCTGTGGAACACCACATCGATCTGCAATATCACTGTACACCTGTATAGCCCATGCAAAAACCAGGAACGATTAGCTAATCTCTAAACTGAAAGCAATTTCTCACCTCTGTAAAAAATCACAAAAGAGAGACAGAGAGAGCGAGAGCACACTATATTAGCACATTTACCGGTCGACTTTGGAAAAATTTCTCCTCAGCAACAAGAGCATCCTTTATGCTCCTATTTAGTAAAATGTCCTGTGCAACATACAACAAAGTGACTCCAAAAGAATTGAGGCTAAAAAACGAACAACTACTACATCTTAGCTCCTAGTTTCTACGCAAAATTATATCATTAATCAAGGCTACTAATCCTATTTTACAAGATCAAAGTCCATGGCAAATCAAATATAGCGTTTCAACATAACTGGATTAGCAAGCATGGGAAATTGATCACCAGAAGCATGCACGCAAAGCAACAACTTAAATCAACATAAACACACCAGACACTAGGAAAAGAACAGTGAAAACTACTACAATGCACTGAAGTGAATATGCATGCCTTCAACTCATAGACATATCTAAGCAGCCATCCCCTATATACTAAAAGAATAGGAAAAGCTTCAAGTTTTCCCGCCTAAAGCACATTTCCTGTTTTGATAAAATCTCTTATTTACTTTCCTATTTTGATATAATCCCTTATTTAAAATTTCTCTGTGATTTTTGTAATAAAAAAATCGTTCTTTGTATTCTAAATCGTAACTAAAGGATATGCTAATAAAAAAATTTGTAAACAATTTCATTAATTCTGTTTAAAAATATATACATTTCATGACTCAATTTTTTTTGATTAGTTTTATAGTTCAATTTTTTTTTTCTAAAATAAAAAACTCTATAAATACCGCGCATTCATTGCGCAGGATCTAAACTAGTTATAATTGTAATGATATTTATTCGAACACTTGACAAAAATGTGAATGCTTCAGGTTCCCTACCTAGCAAAGTACATAATCAGACCAATAAATCTCCTGTCACCTTTTGTGTGCGAGTACACTTTTAATTTCCATGATTTTGCTGCCTGCAGTTATTTTGTTTTATAACTATCTTTGCAGCCCTTAAATATTATTTAAGGTGAGAGTCCCTATGTCAGGCTTGAAGTGGGCTTATTTCAATTAGGTAGCTCGACATCTTTATTATTACACTTAAGTGGCCTTTTAACACCAACTTGACGGATAAACATGGTATGAGCACTTAATATAGTAAAAATACTAGTAATAAAAATTGACAAACTGTGAATTGTAATACTTCTAGTGTTTTTGATCATGTTAACTAAAATCTTTTTTTGAAATTGGAATGGAACAAAATTACCTCTTGACTGCGGTTCACCACACCAATATAACCAAGTCGAAGGGGTATGACTTTACCAAGCAAAAAGTTGCGAGCATCTGTGCCTCTGTCCATAATGTCCAGCTGAAACAATACACATAAAGCCTTAGGCCTTAGGCCTTAGCAGAAAACTAGAACTTTTTAATTAACAACCATGAAAAGAAACTAAGAAACAAATTTGTAACAGGCAATTCACCTTTGTGATTACACCAATGGTTCGATATCCTACACAAAAAAGACAACAATAAATACTAGAACAAAAGTACAAAACTGCTAACAATAACTCAAACTGATTTATCAAGCACTCAGTAGCAATATCTAGAACAACTTACCATCAGGATCTGCCATTCCTGCCATCTGCAGAGCATCTGAATTTGCTAAATCAGCGTTTGCAGGAGTAACAGCTAATATTAAGCAGCTTGGGATTTTAATGTAAGACATTATCATGGTTCTTATTCTTGCTTCAATGTCAGAAGGCTGATCACCAACTGGAACTTTAGTAATCCCCGGAAGATCGACTAAAGTGATATCAAGAACACTAGGTGAGAAAATCTTCAGGCGGATCTGCTTGTCAACAACACCTTTGTTTGCTCCAGCTTCTCTGTCGGTCTCAGCCTAAAATCAGAAGTCAAAATAGTACATTATCCCACAAACGTAATGCCTAGCAAATTGCAACTGATCCTAAAAACTGGTGACGTAATTACCAAAAAAGCAGAGGAAACGCGAGTTTTCTAAACTGCTTCTTAAGTGAAAGACGCCAGTGTTTGCCCATCACGTATATATAATTACATATAGGTTAAAAAAAAATGGCAATTGCAACCATTTTATATAGTTATTCGTTCTCAAGATACTAATGCATTTAATCCACGTCCTAGAAACTAATTCAGATGATCATGACTATGGACAGTTATGCAAGGCGCCTACTATAGTAGAGGTCAACTCCACTCTGTTTAGAAAATAGAAGAGGTAGGATGCCATGACAACCTCTGAAGAAAATAGGCAAAGATTACAAATTCAGACATAAATAATCAATCACAAGTAACAACAGTCTAACATAAGTAGTAAACACTAGACATATTTCGGCATTTAGCCTAGTTGAAGAAAAACTTGCTCCTTTATAATGTTTGCAATCACATAGAAATCATGGAGACACTCACACACAAGTTGTTTGACACAAGCCAACATCGATATTGATGACCACTTTAAATTGGTAAGCTACAGCATATTACTCGATAGCTCCCCATAGGAGATCTCTTAGAGGCTAAAATCGAATGCCTTATCCTAGTAACAACAACAATCTCCTAGTCAAAAGACTGTAGGTGAACTTCATACAAACCAGTCTCTAAAACTTGAGGAATAAACACGGTCTTTTAAAAGCTTTCCACCAGCAACTCCCTATTAATACTAGTGCTACATACTACTGCTACTACTACTATTACTACCACCAAAATACTAGCCTCACCTCAGATCAAGTTAAAACTCCACTGCATGCATAAAATTTTCAAGCCTCCAACAATTTTGGTCTAAAGCCTTTCAACTCTCATCATAGTTTGCTAATCAAAAACTAAACATAAGTCTTAAATACCTTGATCACCAGACCTCAAAAACTTGCTCTGTTCAAAACGCACCACAAAAATCAATTTCACCAAACTCTACTACAAGATCCCTAGCACAAGAACCAGCGGTCAACATCACATCGACATAAAATGACCAGCCGAAATAAATAAGCACACCAATATTGTTCTACTAAGTAACTAATCAAGCAAAGGAGTACATCATTTCAAATTTTCAATTTCTCTAACTAAGCTTCTAATATCCTCAATTTCACAGAAATCAACAATGCTGATCCTGTGCAGCTCAACAACACAATCAAGGATCAAATTCTTCCAATAACAAAAGGAAACACACTAAAACTAAAACTTAAATCGCTAATTATGCATTAGATGAACTTTATTATCAACCATACGAGTTCAGCATTTCAGTTTCTACAACTAAACTTCTAACATCCTCATTTTCACAGAAATCAACAAGTGACCTCTGTGTAGCTCAACATAGCAAACAAACATGGATCAAATTCTTCCAATAATGAAAGGAGACACACTAAAACTTATGTCGCTATTTATGCATTTATACATTAATAATTTTTTCGATCACCAACCATATGAGTTCAGCATTTCTGTGTCTACAACTAAACTTCTAACATCCTCTTTTCGCAGAAATCAACAATGTTGACCTCCGTGTAGCTCAATATAACAAACAATTAAATTCTTCCAATAACGAAAGGAAACACACACTAAAACTTAAATCGTTAGTTCTGCATTAGATAAACATTATTTCGATCATCATCAACCATACGAGTTCAGCATTTCCGTTTCTCCAGTTAACCTTCTAACACCCTCATTTTCGCAGAATTCAACAATGTTGACCTCTCTGTACCTCAACATAGTAAACAATCAAGGATCAAATTCTTTCAATAACAAGCAGATAATCGTTAATTCGATCATCAACAAACGAGTTCAGCATTTCAGTTTTCCACAACTAAACTTCAACACTGCCTCAAAGCTCAACAGAACAACCAAAAATCAAATTCGACCAATAATGAAACGAAACACGCTAAAATTGAAACATAAATTCATCCAAATATGCACAGGATAACATTATTCCAATCATCAACAACAAAAAAAAACTCAAAAAAATTCAAAAAAAAAAATAAACTCGCAAAATAATAACCTGAATTTCGCGGCGAATATCATTGAAATCAAAGAAGCGCGTTCCAGGAAGATGAAGAAATTCTCCCCACTCCTCATCACCTTTCTTAGTCTGCAAAAGCTGAAGAACAAGAGGACGACGCGTACAAATATCACTGCCACGTGGCAAGAAATCACGACCGACGAGAGCTTCTAGAACACTCGATTTACCACTACTTTGACTTCCTACAACAGCGACTTGCGGCAAATCGAACGCCTGATTACTCCCTAACTGCGCTGCAATATCCTGCAGCTTGTTCACTATCGGAATCATCGATTGTCCTAGCGACGGCGTCGCTGTAGACGGCGGTGGCGCGTGCGGCGGTGATGAGGTGGATGAATCGTCCGCCATTGATGAGCGCGAAGAGAAGATCGGTGAAGAAATCGAAACCCTAGGAGAGAGAAAGGAAGGGGGGTAGAGAGATGTTTGAAGGTTTGGGTTTTTGAATACTGTAATTTCTTGGGGTTCAGGAAAGAGGTGTCGTTTTGAGGGGAAGGGAGGGTCGTTTTGGGGAGGGGAGTGCTGGTTTTATTGGTTTGTATAAGTTGAGAAGAGTTGGAGCTAGAGGAGGGAACAAAGGGAGTGAAGAGAAATGTGTGGAAAACAAACACAAGTTATTTGGTGTTTCTTGGGTGTTATGACCCCACATATGTAATTAAAGGTTAATTGTAAGTCAATTTAATAAGACCATCCCCAAGCAGAAGGTCGCCTTAATTGGGTCACCAAAAATTTTCCTCTTAATCGCACCTTATTAATCTTGACCCACTTTCACCCTCCTGCGAAGGTCACGACGCGGGTCACCAACCCAATCATTTTTCCACTTTCCAACATTTCCAATCATTTACCACATTCACTACCCCACCAAAACCTCTCTCTTACTTTTACAATTATTATTTAATAACATACTACAATTAAGTTATTCTTTTCATTTTTAAAATAAATTCTACTCAAATATGTTAAGTAAATTAATTTGATAGTGTACATTAAAAAAAATTATTGGCAATAAATAAAATTTATTGAAAGCATGAGTCAACATATAAAAAAACCGCATACATAATTCAAAAAAAAACACGATCTTAAAAAACATTAAATACTACGAAATAAAAAAAATGCATTCTAAACTAATTCGAGTTACGGAAGTTTTGCCAAATATGCTCAATGAGATCATTTTTCAGAGCGTTATGAGTGGCACGATCACGAATCTCACCATGAATTTCTATGAATCGTTCTTGAGGCGATCTTCTAAGACGATGATATTCATATGGATCATCACTAGCTGAAGTCGGATTATCTTCTTTGAACTCTGCGATTATGTTTTCATAGTTAAGATAAGTTTCTCTTTCATCTTCAACTATCATATTATGCATTATAATACAAGCCATAAGAACCTTCCCCATATTAGCTCGATCCCAAAGAAGACAAGGGCGTTTGATGAACGCAAATCGAGCTTGTAGGACGCCAAAAGCACGTTCCACATCTTTTCGACAACTCTCTTGTCGAGCTGCAAATAACTTATGCTTTTGAATTTGTGGCGCATTAATTGTTTTAACAAATGTTGCCCAACCAGGATATATACCATCAGCAAGATAATATCCCATATTATAGTCCGTACCATTAACCGAAAAATTAACAGGTGGAGAAGATTCTTCTAAAACGTCATTAAAGAGTGGAGAACGTTCAAGAACATTAATATCATTAAGCGAACCTGGTGTGCCGAAAAAGGCATGCCATATCCATAAATCGTACGAAGCGACCGCTTCCAAAATGACCGTTGGCTTTGAACTTCTCCCGGCATATTGTCCCGCCCATGCTGTGGGACAATTTTTCCACTCCCAATGCATGCAGTCAATGCTACCCAACATACCAGGAAATCCACGAGCTTGCCCCATATGAAGTAACCTTCCTAAATCTTGAGGGTTGGGTCTGCGTAGATACTCGTTCCCAAAGCAGCTGATTACACCTTCGACGAACAATCTAAGAGAGTCCCTGATGGATGTATCGCTCATACGCAAATATTCATCTACTGAATCGGTAGAAGTACCATATGCTAGAACTCTTAAAGCGTAGTGCATCTCTCGTAATGGTGAGAAACTAGGTCTCCCATTACCACCGGCCCTTTGTTGGAAAAAGCGATCATTGGCGGATAGAGCATTAACTATGCGCATGAATAGATGCTTGTGCATGCGAAATCTGCTTGTAAATAGCTCTTCGGGATAAACCGGATCCATAAAGTAGTCATTGTACAATTGGTTATGACCTTCTTCACGATTCCTCTCAATGTTTCTCCTACGACGTCTACGAGGAGGATTTGGTTGACGAATTCTTCTGTTAACGTATTCATTCATACGTTGGGATATAAGGTTTTGTATAGCCTCAGATCTTTCATCGGTTTCGGTTTCCCATTGGTAATCGGAAAGCCTATTTTGATCGACAATATTATCGTTTGATGAATCAGAATTGGAATTTGACTCAGACATTCTAATAGTTATTTTGTGAGAGTGATTTGAAAGAAGGAAAATGTTTGAGTGATTTTGTTCAACAACCATATGGGGTATATATAAGTTTTTTATGTAACGGCTATATTTCTAATCGAATGGCTATAATCAATCCAACGACTATATTTCTAATCTAATGGCTATAATCAATCCAACGGCTATATTTCTAATCTAATGGCTATAATCAATCCAACGGCTATATTTCTAATCTAATGGCTATAATTAATCCAATGACTATTATCAGTTCTATTGACGTAAATTTTATATCGGAAATTTTACATAAATATTTACAATTATTTACAAATACAACTACACCAACCCATTTACGATTATTTACAAATACCACCCAAGTCTTCCATGTAACAGTTGTGTTCATATAAATACAAATACTTAAAAAAAAAAAAAAAAAAAAAGGAAAAAATAAATAAAAACGATGAAAAAAGAAATACAATTCATATCATCATTCATAAAATACAATTTCTTAAAAAAAAAAAAAAAAAAAAAAAAAAGAAAAAAAAGAAAAGAAAAACGATGATAACAATGAAAGTTGGGTTTTATTTCACCAACCCCACGCATTCATATCACCAACCCACCAACTTATATCATTCATATCTGATTCATATCACCAACCCACCAACTTCTTCTATCATTCATATCTGATTCATATCATCATTCATATCTGATTCATACTATCTACCCCAAAAAAACCCCCAAAAATCTCATTCATATCATCATTCATTGTTGATTTTATCTCATAAATTGTTATATCATTCCTAAAGTTGGGTTTTATTTCGATTTGGGTTTTATTTCGTTTTGGGTTTGATTTCGATTGGTTTTCTGATTGGAGATTTCATCAATTCATTCATCCCGATTTCATTCATGCAGGTAAATTCTTGTTAAATCGTTTTCATTCATTGATTTTATTCATTCCGCTTTGTGATTTATTTATTATCGAAATCTGATTAATCGTTGCAATTTTGTTCCGATTTATTTTCTGATTAATATTTAATTTTCGAAATCTGATTAATCCTTGCAATTTTGTTCCGATTAATAATTTATTTTCTGATTAATAATTAATTTTCGAGTTTAAATATTAATCAGAAAATATAAACCCGATTAATCCTTACAAAATATAAACCCGATTAATAATTTATTTTCTGATTAATAATTAATTTTCGAGTTTAAAAATTACTTATTAAATATTAATCAGAAAATATAAACCCGATTAATCCTTACAAAATATAAACCCGATTAATAATTAAATAAACTAAATATCAGACATATATTTGTCCATTAGCTTGTCCTTCAACTCTTGATCTTTCGGGTTTATATTTTGTTGCGAGAGCAATGTGTTCAACCAATTCATCTCCATTTTTGTTTTCATTTTTTGAATCCTAATTTGTTCGATTTCAAAATCAGCTGCAAGCCTTTTTTGCCGAAAATCAATTTGCTCTTTCGTAGTGAGCCTATTTCCCTCCATTATTTCTCGGTCGTCTGCACTTAACATAGAATCAGGCACGACCTCAGGTGCTTTTCCATTCCGCTTCTTTTTAGCTGCCTCCCGTCCTTCGGGTCGGTCACTTGCGTCGACATTAAGACTAGACGGGGTTGGAACATTAACACTAGACGGGGTTCCAACATTTAGACTAGACGGGGTCCCGACATTTACACTAGAAGGGCTAGAATCCATTTCCGACCTTGACCTTTTTGAACCCGACTTAGAGTTTCCAGAGAGCTCAAATTGATGTTTTTGTAAGCTCCACTTGGGGTGACCACTCATGATTTTATCGTAAACATAAAAGTCGGTAAAATCGTTACCATTATTCACCTTTCGAAATAATTTTTGAGCTAATTCTATGTCGTCGTTGATGTTAGTGCCGCTTGCCGGTGGTCGATTTAGAACTTGTGTGTAGCAACCAACCCATTTACTCACAGCTGTATTGAGTCGTTTATATCGATTTTTCATTCCCTCGATACTCCTAATCCCAAGTTTATTTTGATTTTGATTTTCCGTACGACTTTTTTCATAGAGCTGAAATACATCATTCCATCTTGTGATGGTTCTTTGGTTTTTTCCAAGTATTGAGTCGGTACTACACATAATCCATGCGGACATAAGAGCTTCTTCCTCCTTTTCAGACCAAATCCGATCATCCATTTTCGAATTGGATTGATTTTTTGTGGATGCTAATGATTTTTTGTTTTTTTTTTAACAAAAAAGGGGGGTTTCTGATACAAATTCTTGAGTTTGTAGTTCGGACAACAAGATTTGATTTCCAAAAACATCGATATTTTGATTTTTTTGGCTATCCGAAATTAATTCCGTAAAAGTGGGAATTGGAGTACTTTGATTTAAATCGAAATTTTGAGAGTCTTGATATGTTGAATAATCGTCAATAGCATAACTTGAAAAATCAAACTCGTTTAAATCCATAATATATTTGAAAATTGAGAATTATATAAGTGTTTGAGTTATATTTTTTTTATGTTTGTAATTAATTTTCAGTAGGAGATTAAAAATATTACTGATTTGCATTTTTTACTTCTAGTTTTATACTGTTTTTTACATTTACTTTTACTACCTAATTAATATTTATGGTTGTATGGTAGGAGTTGAGAAGATTATGGATGAAAAAATTAAAGAGACTTGGGGAAATGGAAGGAAATTGGCGGAAAGAAAAGAAGGAAGAAAAAGGGGGCAGCTGTAAATTGCAGAACAGCAGAGAAGAAAGCAGAGATTCTCTGCACTTTTTTTTTGTACTTTTTGATTTTTTTGATTTTTTAATGTTGTAAACCAATAGAAAGACGCCACGTGTAAGGTCACCAACTTCTAACAATTTCTCTACTCAGGGTCATGGGTTGCCCCTGAGTTATTCACGGTCACCAAAATCGTGTTGTTAATCCTAGTTTAAGGAGTCATTAGCGTGACCCGACAAGGTCACGACCCAGTCGGTGACCTTGCTTGGGGATGGTCTAAGGGTTATGCTTATTTATGAACATAATTTACTCAATTATGGACATGAATGACTATTATACCTGTCATTTCTACAACCTTTTTTCTATCTTATTTCCAATATGTAAATCTCTCTATTACTCACACCAGTAAACCACCACCCAGACTAGATACTACATCACCCAAATCACCGGACCACCACAATTCTTCTCCCAAACCACCGGTCAGAAGCTTTGCGACTCAACAATACATGACTTCAGTAAAATGATTTTCATGAACAAACGGAAATATGGCTATGGTGCGCTCAATATTGTGCTACCCAAGAAATCAATTTGGGTGGGCCTAGAGTCATAACACCAAATTTTGTACGCAGATTTTCAATTGCAAAGGAAACGACGAATACCACAAAATTTTCAATGATTTCTAGATAAAATCAAAAGGATTGACAATAGGCTTTTTAAACCCTAATTTTATTAATTTAGATTAATTTAATTTCCCCAATTTGATATAACAAAGTTAATAATGTTAATAATCAGAATAAATACTTGATCGAGATGAAAATTAGCGTTCGTAATTGAGTAATTGGAGGGATTTGATTAATTTTGCAAGGAAAAGATTAGAAAGAGTTCGTTTATTTTTTATTTATCTGTTTGCTAAGGGTAAATTATGAAAGAGTAATGGGAAAAAGTCCACGAAAGAGTACTCTTCGTCCATGAAAGAGCAACTAATGAGTTGGCGCCAGCCCGGTGGCGTCACTCTTTCACATGGAATAAATAGGGACCCACAAAATAATGGATACATCTCATAAATAAGTGGAGACCCCAATAATAAGGAGTGCATGTGGTGGCGCCGTATCATTATCCTTTAATAAGGGTGAATGAACGGGTTTTACTCTTTTATGAACGTAAATTACTATTATACCCCTAAATTACAAATTATTAAAAAAAAAGAAAAAACAGAAAGATAGAACAAGAAGTAACGTGAACAACTATTTCATCAAATTTCTTGGTTAAACAGGCAGGTGAGTACTACTTAAACTGGATTGCGTGTGGTCAAATTGGGGTTAAACATGCAATGACTCATGCCGTAGGTCGTACCTCCGTCTTACTCCCATGTCTTATGTCGGCATCTTGCTTACTCCTTTGCCTTACGCCGGTGTCGGACGACGTGCCTCACTCCAACGTCGGCGACGCTTTAAAACAAACCCTAATTTAATTAGTAGTGTAAACTAATTCCCTAATTTGATATAATATAATTGATAAACTCAATCATTATAATTATTATTTTACCGATATGAGAATTAGCATCCATAGTTGTGTAATTTGATGAATTCGATTAATCTTATAAGGAAGAGAATTAGAAAGAGTTTTTTTGTTTCTCTCTCTATGCACAGTTAGTCTTGCTTGTGACGGACTAATCCCGTCACAAGCTTGTGACCTCTCACAAAAAGGGAGAGGGGACAAGGTGGGGCACTCCCCATGTGCTTCCCACTCACCTCTCAATGGGTATTTTGTGAGAGGAAACGGTATCCGTCACAACAAATGAGAATTTGTGCTCTATGCAAGGGCATACTATGGAAGAAAAATGAAAAAAAAGTACATGAAAGAGTAAAACTCGTTCATGAAAGAGCAACTATGTCAATGGGGTAAAATTACCGTGTTAATTTTTTACATTACGCATTTTATTCATTGCGGTACGCTTTTCGTCTACTATTAGCTTAAAACCCGTGTAAGGTTGTACGCAGGGACGAAGTTTGGACCAAAATTTCCCTAGGGCCGAAGTATTTTAAATAATCATAAACAACATTAAAAATGTGACGATAATAAAAAAAAAAAAAAAACATAAAACTATAATTGCGCTATAGTTATAATAGAGCTCGACGCTCTTTCAAATTCTTAAAGGTATCTATAATTGAACTAATACTATTTTTTTTTTGCTATTTCTCGTTCAATGTTGATAAGCAGACAACTTTCAAAGAAATCAGCTTCCATTTTATTGTGTTTAGTTGTTTTAACAACATTCATTGCTGAAAAAGCTCGTTCGGCACTTGTTGTAGATACTGGGAGAGTTAACAAAAGTCTTGTTAATCTGAAAATAAGTGGGTACATATCGTGCTTCCTAGTATTCACCAACCACTATTCACCAACCATTGATTTAATTCAGACATTGTCGCAAGCTTCTTAAGATCCTCATGTCCAGATAACTCAACCTCATAATGACATAGTTGTACTTTTAATTCCTCTTTTTCAACATCTGTGAAGTCCTCGGGATAGAACTTATTGACAAGGTTACAAATATCACCTATCTTGAAATGTTGTCCACTTGATCTAGGCTCCAAAGCACAACCAAAAGTTAACAACTCAACTGATTTCTCATAAAATCTGTAGTTCAACTCTTGTAATTGGACATCAATTGCAGGATAAAACAAATTTCTCCAATATTTCAAGTGCATTTTGATCATGTTGACGACGAGCTCGACCTCCTCTTTCTATATAAATAGAATTCATGTCAGGAACTTCTATATTACGCCTTTCATAATATAAGATAACTTCTGATAAAAGGGAATCTCATCCATCATTTCTTAATTTTAGCAAAAGTGTCTTTGTAGTCTTCACAAAGTGCAATGATTTAATGATATCTTGTGATTTCCGTTATAAATCTTGGGAAAGCAAATCAGACAGATATCTCTAAAGCTTTCTTCATAAGATGCAAAATGAAGATAAATTCTAAGGAAGTCATTGTATCAAGTGCAATAGTTGCTTGTGCACGTTCAACGGATATATCTCCTTCACCAATTAACTTATGGAAAACGGAACAAGTGGTAAACATTTTCATCATTAAGCTTGAAATAGACCTTAGATGAGAGCTCCAACGAGTATCATCCGGCCTTTGCCAATTGCTTGCTTAATTCAAACCAATCCCAGTCTCAAGTTCACCATCTTCAATCAACATATCTATCTCAATGGAATACGCTTTTTTCAGTTCGTTAACTCGCTTATAAGATGCAAAGAATATGATTGACAACAATGATAACTTGGAGAAAAATTGGAAAATTGGTACGACATTCTTTGTTACTGCTACGAGTGCTAATTCTAAGCGATGACCAATCTTGTTTAAGACGGTCTCAACTGTTAAGACCATCTTAAGCAAGACCAATTGCCCTAAGATTTTCTCATTGTACTTGTATTTTATGGTTCAATTAATTTAGTAAAGTCGGAGCAACATTTATTATTTAGTGTGGCTGCAAATTCTAAACTACTGCCAAAATAAAACAAAATTCTAGCCTACCATTTAGTTTTTTTGAATCAATTGAACCAATTTCTTATGCTTTTCCTTAAATCCTAATGCGACGGCTCTGATTAAGGATCGGTTACATAACTAAGGAAAATTATGTGGAAAAGGAATCATAAGATCCGCGAAATTGCTAAACATTTTCGTCTAAAATTGTATATTCATGGAAAAGGCCTTGCGTAATTTTTATTGTAAATTTTACTACGTACTCCATGAAAGATTGAAAGGCTATGCCTTCTGTGAAGTCGGCATAGCTAGAGAGACTCCACTTGGTAAATCTTTCCATTGTTGCGTAACCGTCTTTATCTGTGTGTAAAATTGAACTCCAGCCTTTCCTGAAAGTCATTGGGAATATACACATATGAGGTCTCGAATGAAATCGAGTCAAATGGGAATCAGTAAAAAAGAAGAAAGTGAGACATTAGAATTGCGCAATTTACCGTAGAAATTGAGATCGCCAGCAAACGATGCCTTGCTGCCGGTAAACGAGAAAAACGGAAGAGGTACCGGAATTGGGACATTAATGCCAACCTGAGATCCATATCCCATAGTTTAGCTTAAGTTGGTTGGCGATTAGAAATCAGGTTAAACACTTAAACATGTGATAAAAAGTACAACGGCTATTCTTACAAGTTGCAAGAGAATGCAAAAAAGGGTCTTTCATTACCTGCCCAGCCTCAATTTCAGTCTGAAATTTCCTCGCAGCTGCTCCCGATGAGGTAAATATCGACGCTCCATTTCCATACCTGAGACACAGAGAAGTTCACAATTATATGCATCATCTGACAAATCAGAGAGCCCTAGTGAAACAGAAATAATGTGATCTATGCAGTTATTACTTGTTTTTGTTGACGATGTCTATAGCTTCTTCCAAACTGTCAGCCTGATCACAAAGAAAAAATTTGAATGTAGCTCAAGAAAGAGTTGGTAAAAAGTTCGGAATCAATGACTAAAAACTACTAAAAATTAGCCAGTATACATACCTGCATGCAAAGTAGCACCGGCCCAAAAATTTCCTCCTATTCATATAATGTGAAATACGAAAAGTTTTAGTTCCACTACACCTAACATACACCCAATTAAGCAAAACATATTTCAGAAGGGAAATAATACCTTGTAACATTCCATGTCAGCTGTTACGCCACTTAAGATAGTAGGCCCCACAAAATTTCCGCTTTCATATCCTGGAACCTTTTTGCATAGGAATTTGGCAGTAATTAGCACACCAAGTGAATGAGTGAACTCCAAACCATCTTCAGTTACATGACCACAGTCCCTCATGACCCACCATTATTTCCAAAGTGGAAAATTATAAACTTAAGACTAGACTCCAAGACTAGAAGAAATAAAGATTGTAGTTTTTTTTGTTTTTTTGATAGAAACCAATCGAGGGTTCCAATTTACTTCCAAATCCAAATCAGCAAGATACACAATGTTCCGTGGAGTTTCTTCCAACCATACTCGCCTACCTAGACTCCAAGGATGGAAATGAGCCAGCGTATGAGCTACGCTATACGCTAAAGTTGACGTACAAAAGAGAAAGAAACTGACTTATATGATTGTAAATTAAGTAAAGATCATCGTCAATTTGGTTCTCCATAACAAAACTCCTCGACATCTAAATTTAACTTGTTTTTTCAGTTTTGTTTAACATCCCCAAATTCTGTTCAGGTGCAAACACAAGATCTAGGAGTAAGGCGGGTAATGCCAAGTAAAGCCAATGAATAATGCTTGAAATATTATCACTCACAATTTATTGTCCCCTATTCGATTTTTCAGTGAATCAATATCAACATTGACCTTCGACAATTAATTTCTCCAAATATGAGTAAAGATACAATCTAAATTTGACATTTTTTATTTGTCAAAACAACTAAACTTTGTAGCTATTGTGTATAGTGAGAAAAATATTGTTCACAGTTAACATCGTTGACTGCCAAAAATCAAATGAGGACAACACAAATGGGGTGGACGGATTATCAAATTACTGGACAACCTAGACCTAGCTCAAAACAGGTCAATAAAATGAAACAGTGAGCTGATGAAATACCACAATGTTCCTTCCGTCCAGTACTAGCCTGGCTCCAGCGTCGACCCCACTTTGAATCAGTGTGCATATTCGTTCTTTTGCCTGTCAGCAAAAGCAATTTCAGAGTAAGCAGATACTTCGAGGCAAAGTTACATAATAAAGATCCAGTGAATGAGATACTAATGGTAATTTGGTATGTGTAGCAGAACTACAGCTCCAAACAATTGTACAGATCTATACTACTCATGCAACCAAAAGACCCCTTGGATTAGGTTCTGTAGAAAACAAAGAAAATGTAACACAAGTTCCTACCTTTTTTGTCCATGTAGGGATGAGACATGACAATCTATAGGGAATGAGTGCAGTAATTAAGAATTACCTGCTTGCTTATGACAGGACCAAGGTCGGCATCAGGTGCTACGCCAGCATTGACTTTCAGAGATTTAGCAAGCTCAACCAACTTGTTTTCCCTTGATCATAGGAAAAGACATATAAGTTCATTGCGATTACACAATAAACACAGCAAATACCACACAACCTTCATCTTACAATATAACTACAATTGAAATAAGTAATTTCACAAGCTTGTTTAAATTCATGATAACAGGGCAACAAATGTTTTAGCAAGTAGTCCCATTCAATGAGAAATGAGGTTTGGTTACACAAATCCTCCACCATCACCTACAGTATACAATACTGGACAATAGTTAGGGTGGAATGAGTAGTTGTTTTCCCTCACTCCGAGAGTAGAGGTACGGAGGTACATCAGTATATGATGATTAGAGGTAACCAGATACTCTAAAAAACTACACAGGCTGTTTACATGTACATATCCGCAGATACAAGGTTGGGACTTGGGACAAACAAGAGGGCGACAAAACAGCAGTAGATACTGGTATAAAGAAAATCATATGCCGTATATCTTAACCATAACAGATCGGTACCAATATATTACCTAAAAAATTATTTATAGGTTTATGATCTTTTCAACTAACTTTTACTCTGGAAGTATTTAATAATAAACCATTAAAAAAGCACAAACAAACAAAATATCACGTACCATGTCTTCAAGTCACCAACAAAGACCACGGTGCTAAGTGCCATGCACCTTTGACCTGCAGCACCAAATCCAGCAGCAGCTAGTGCATTTGCAGTTGCATCGACATTTGCGTCAGGCATGACAATGGCATGGTTTTTGGCACCCATGTTAGACTGATTAACAAGGAAATAGGAGGTAATCAGTTAATAAATAAACGCAAAAACAATTGAACAACAATCATCAGTTTGCGATTCGAATATAAACCAAAAAGCTTTCTTTTACCTGGACTCGCTTTCCTTTTGCAGATGCTCTAGCATAGATGTGCATCCCGGCCTTCAAGTACAAATGATAATTGGGAGTGAATTAGCAAAAATAAATAAATGACTCGAAATATTGCCAGTTGTAGGTACAGAAATGTAATAAGATGATATTAAAAATCCCTACACGAAGAATCTCTCTTTTGATCAAGTAGTAAGAATTTCAACCCCTCGCGTCCTCCACAATTAAAATAAAAGAAATAAGACCATTAAATTGAAACCAGTGCGTTGTGTTAGAAAGTAATGTGCCATTTATCTCTTCTTTCACCCTTCTCCTTCAGTTATAGGGAGTATATATAAAGAGGCAACGGGAACAGCCTTTCATAATCCCTGGCAATCAGTCATTGATCCTAAAGGTAGATCATTATCATTAATCTTTAGGCTACCATTCCAAATGTGACTTGAATTTTTGTAAGAAAGTATCCCAGGCAGTCTGCCCAAAATAGAGTTTATATATTCCTTTGTTTATATGAGGCGAAAATGAAGAAAATATAGCACATTTTCAACTTTCAAAAGTGGAACCCGAAGTTTCCTCCCCCTTCCCTCCTCCCTAGCATCTCTTCATCTTCTCACTCCAATCAAACAAAAGCAAAATTAACTTAGACTCGTTTTTGCTACTACAGACTATCTTCTCTCAAAAGTCAAAACAAACGGAGGCCAAAATGCTCCCACAAATCCACTGTAAATAAATGTAATCATCAGACTTAGGATAAAACTAGTGCCTAATGAGAAATAACTTACATTATTTGAACCAACAAATGATACAGCACGAATATTGTCGTCATCACAAATTGCATTGACAGTGTCCTGTTTCACAGAACAAAAAAATTGTCGAACGAAGCAGGAAGAGAAAATTAAATAGTTTCTAGCAACGCAGCACTGAAAACTCTAGCATGAAAGTGAAGGCAATCTAAACTTCAACCCTGACCTCTTCTGAAAAGTAAAATGGAATAACATAAAGAGAA
This sequence comes from Silene latifolia, assembly GCF_048544455.1. Taxonomy (NCBI): domain Eukaryota; kingdom Viridiplantae; phylum Streptophyta; class Magnoliopsida; order Caryophyllales; family Caryophyllaceae; genus Silene; species Silene latifolia. Next base: position 141,455,964 of record NC_133528.1, on the reverse strand, counting down.
ATAATGATAAATCATTATAGTTATCACATACAACATACATTAGTCCCATGAACAATATTTAAAACTCCATCAGGTAGACCTGCTTCCATGGCTAGCTCAGCAAGCATGACAGATGCTCCTAAAAATGAATTAATACAGCAGTTATTAGTATATGACAACGGATGAAACTGGATAAAAGAAACTCATGTGAATCTTCATGCACTTGATGAATAAACATCAGCAGCATAAAATTGAGAACAACGTCAACAGAAAAGAATATCCTATCCTTACGAAGTTACTTCCACAAATGCGAGAAAGGAAATGTGTCATTTTCAAATCTCAATGCCAAACTACACTTTAGAGAAAAGAAGTTCAGTGTTTGCTGTGTAGGGGCTGCTCTAGAAAATACCCCAAATTCTTTCCCTCCACATGCTCAGTCTGTCGACAATTTACCAAAAAATATGCCAAGATCTTACTTATTGTATTAACACATCTTAGCTATTAAAACTTGGAACATATAGCATAGAAAAATCCCTATAAGCAAATAAAAAAGGACAAAGGAAGATAAGATAACCCAAAGACAGAAATAACAAAGATCAGCAGCCAACTCTTCCTCCTTTTTGGTGTGTCTTAGTAGGATTGACTGATTAAGATTCACATATTTTTTTCTGAATAGAAACACTTTTTGATCTTTTAATAAATAAAACTCTAGTTTTCTTTCCAAAAGAAAACCCCACAGGTTCCTCTATTCACAGATGTTAGATGTATTTGGGGGAAAAGTAAGTGACAAATTTCCAGTCTTATCTTCACTTTAAAATGCATTTTACTTCCATACAACGCAAGTTTATTTGTCTACCTTTCTAGGCATCTTTTCACAACCAACATACGACGATCAGATGACACTCACAAAAAGGAAACTGGAAAGTAAAACTCGAACGAGTGACGGAACATCAAGGGATAATAAATGGAAGTTTGGGCAGTGTACAATTGGAAGTTAATTAAAAAAACAAGGCCACGGCATAATAAAATCTAACTAAAAACTGATAATTCATCTCCCAGTTTGGGACAATTTCTATTAATGTAAAAAGTGATGTTTTATGTCAATGGAAATTATGCCTACATATATTTCGTAAAACTTTATATAAACTGTAAACCAAGAGGAGTCAAAGTGGTCACCTGGATCTTTCTCTGATGGTTTTAGAATAAAGGTATTGCCAGAAGTGACTGCAACTGGAAACATCTGAGGAAAACAATATCACATGGTCACTAAATTGAGTTTCTAGGTTTTCCTCCTACCATGCACGTTAGAAAAGAGAGATTCCGTGACTGTAGATTTAAAAAGTCTGGCGACTCCAACTACAAGAGGTGTTTTTGAAGGAATTAAAACGTTAGTATCATGAGATAGTGTTACATCAAAATGGTTCACCGTAATTGCTATTTTGTCATTGCATCTTTAAATTCTATGAATCTACAATCTATTGTTTCTACAGGGCAAAGGTGCAGTCAAGCCAACCTGAATGAAGTAGGTGCAGTTAGCTCCTAAAAAGGTTTGGAGCAACTTTAAGTAAGCGAAAAGATCCTGCTGAAGGTCTACTTTCGGATAATACATAGTCAATGCCTCAAACTTCTCTGTTATTTATTAAGTAGCAAGTTCTTTCCTAGTTTTTTTTTTGTTTAAATGTCTACAGGTCCTACATTAGGATGTGCTCGGTTAAATGTACGCATAAGGTATTCTGTAAATTTGACAAAACATGTACATCAATTATGGACTCATATTCTAAACGGCTATTTACATGACTACATAGATGTATCTTTTTGCAATGAAATATACAGTTTTCGGAAAGACCACATGCTCCCAAAAGTTAAAGGACCATCTTTTAACTAGGAGTAATGAAGAGCGATTCATACATAGAATGAAATGAACAAAAAGTGTGTGCAAGTACTTATGCCGGGTTTAGTTAGTACTTATTACTTACCCATAAAGGAATCATCGCGGGGAAGTTAAAGGGGCATATTCCAGCACAAACACCAAGAGGCTCTCTGATGCTGTATGTATCGATACCATTTGACACATTGGAAACAAACTCTCCCATTTGAAGACTTCCCATTCCACACACGTGTTCCACCACCTCTACAGAAGGTTTTGGGTACAAAAAGCATTAGAATATCAACTTAAGCAAACCAGTTTCTGACCAAATGATATCAGATAGCTAACCTAAGCCACGGAAAACATCACCCTGCGCATCTTTAAGTGTTTTTCCTTGTTCAGTAGTTATATTCAGGGCAAGCTTATCCTGGAATATGAGTAAAACAATAATGAAAAAATTTTAAATTAAATAATACAAATACACTATTTTTAGAATTTTTTATGTGTGCCTCTGAGTTTATTAAATTCTACTACATAAAATTCTTTTTTTTTTTTTAAAAATTTATCTAGGATTACTGTGAAGTGTGAACTACATAAACAGTTCATCAACATAAGTGAAGTACTCGAATACGCTTATTTTAACTGTCATGCTTAGGCCCTGTTAATTGAGTACTCAACAGCAATTTAAGTCATCTACACAATCGTCGCTATGGGGTCCTAAATTGTAATAATAGCTTGATTAGCAATACAGATCCTAACAAATATCTAATATAATACTCCGTACTCAGGTTATGCTTAGGAAATGTTTATAGACTTTAAAATATATTAGATGAATTTTGTTTTAGAAGAAAGGGGGTAGGCGAGAGATTTTAAAGAAGCAAAGGGTTACAACTTACACCCTTACAAGTTACACCATAAGATTCCAAATTTGAAAAAGCTTAAATCTCACCATGTCTCTCCTGATAAGTTCTTGAAGCTTAAACATTATACGTTGACGAGTTGTAACAGGTGTGTTTCTCCATGATGGAAACGCTTGCTTTGCTGCGGCCACTGCAGCTTGGAACTCCTCCTTTGTTGTTAAAGGCACTTGAGAGACAATCTCTTGGGTAGCCTGATATATCATAAAATATATTAGCCACAACAGGGCAAAAGTTGCTAACATAAACCTGTAAACCAATACAAGACTATTCCACCATCAGGTAAAGTAAAAAAGAATATGGACATAAATAATACCGGGTTTATAACATCAATTGATTCGGCTGCCTGTGATTCAATGAATTTGCCTCCCACCAGAAGTGGAACCCTCTGACACAAAGATTATTAGGATACTACATAAGTCATCATAATTCATAACTGCAAATCTTAGCATCAATATTGACATGACAACTTTAGGGTTTAGGCCAAAGGGTAGGAGCAGTACACCAAAAAAACAACAATTTGACATATCATCCACAAACAACAGTCATTTCCACAGATTGTTACCTGCTTCCATCCATTCCTCGCACTTTTATGTATCATTCCTTTGCCTAACAGTAATTGGAGTAAAGGATCTACTAGACTGGCAAGAAGAAGTTTAAAGTGTACCCCGACGGAATAACTCACTCTCATCTCTAAACTTCTTTAATATGTACAGAAAAACAAGTAAGACTACGAGTGAGAGCATCGAGCTGATAACCTCACAAGGCATTTATGAACATATATTAAAAACACTGCTCGATAATGCAAGACAACGAAGACTTCACAAGTCACAAAATCATCAGAAATGACAGATATAACTATAACTACAAATCTACAACCTCAATCTCATCTACATTGTTCCGTTCTGACTTTGACCACCAATAAATCAGTAGATTTAGCTTTCTGTCAATCAAATCCTCAGTGTATCAGAATGTTCAAATCATCAAAAAGCAATACAAGAACTAGTGGCAAAGCAAAAGGGCAGCCACCCTCCCTCGGAAATGAAAAATACGACCTTTAGTTAAGATTTCCGATTTTTTTTCCTACGTTACACTATTGCATCACTAACTTACCCGCTCCAAAATTCTCAATCAATGTTTCAGGCCCTCAAACTTAAATCTCGGCTTCATTCAAGTACAGTCATCTAAAACCAAAATACTCACTCCATTCCGGTCATTTGTTGTCCTTTGTTGTCCTTTGGTTTTGGCACAAAGACCAAGAAAAGACCAAATTGAGCGTGAATGATCAAATTGTTCATCAAATACATTCCTAAAAATGGAAAAGACGACAATTGACTGAGACACCCAAAGATAAAATAGGACAACAAATGATCGAGACGGAGTGAGTATACAACATCCATTACCCCAACGCCTCAAGGGCTCCGGCAAATTGCGAGGTACATCCGAAAACCGACATATAATCCTAACAACGTTGAAACATGATCTCGCATTTTCATTCTACCTAACATAATCTCATTCTCCACATTCAACAACATTCAAATCAAAACATCAACCCATTTATTCTTTAAATATAAAATTACCAAAGGTTTTCGAGGCTGATTAAATTGCTGCGTTGCAGTTGTATAGTTAAGAGTAAATATCCGAGCTTGCAACAATTTCGCATTTCTCGCTGTTACATAAATCAAAAATATATAATTCAATTAATCAAATCACAAATCATGATCATGTCAAATTAGTAACTTTCAATTCACCAAAGAAATCAAGGTTACTCTGGGCCCGCAAATTGCGAGGTATCTCGCGTTAAAAACACAAAGAGGCAGTTTCCGAATAACTCGAGATATGTTTATTAATTAATAATAGAATTAAAAATAAGAAATTAAATTTTGTACCTCGTTGAAGAGAGAATTGAAGCATATTGACTGATTTTGAGAGGATAGAGAGTTGGGAAATATTGAAGGAAAATTGGTAGAGAGAGAGTCCAAGATCAGTGTGTATGTAGACACATGCAAATAATTTGTTTTTTTTCCTACAACTTTAATAATGGTAATTTAATTTAATTAATTTAATTTAATGATGATTAACCAATTATAGAAGAGATCAAAGGCTGATGACAATGGAGGGATTAAGATTTAAAAATAAAGATTTTGTGTGATTTGTAAGGGAATCTTTATTTGATGAGGATGAACTTTTTTGGCGACTATTTTGATGAGGATGATGACAATGCGCCATTAGGAGAGTACAATTTAATTTCTTCTCTTCTCCATTTCCTTCCATTTTCTTTTAACGGTCCGAATTATACTTTACTACGATTTACTACGATCTAATGGTGCAAGTGATAGATGAGATAAATGTGGAATACTAATATAATATGGAATTGTGAGAGAAAATGGACAGGAAATGGAGAGAATCTTTGCTCAGGAGAGTAGGAGTTGATGACGAGTACTAATTAAAAAATTAAGGCGAATTTAACAAAAATAACCCAATCTTTGATAAGTCTTCCAAAAATAATGGAAAAGGCTACGGATACACTATGTGTATGGGATTTCCATACACGACCAATTATATGCTGCCACGTGTCTAACCTAAGTGTAGTTAGATGAGTTAGTTTAGGGTTAATTCTGTAATTTAACTTATTAGGTTAACTAGTTAACTACATGTAGTTAACTTTAATTTTGGAAGTTTTTTAATTTGCATTGATTTTCATTAATTCCTGTAATTATTTTCATTAATATAGTTAAATGGATTATATTTATTCAGTTAAACAAAACCCGGTTTTTTTAGCCTAATTGAATCAATCAAAATTGATGACTAATGAACCCTAATTAATTCGTGTATTTTTTCCCCCCAAATTTAAATATACTTTCCTAATCCTTATTCAAATGCATGAATCGAATTAAGCAAAATAGATTAATGAATTGGTGAATCATGGTTGAACCCTAATTCAAAATCGATTTTGCATCATAAACCCTAATTCGTGCAATTGTCTGAACCCTAATCCAATTAATCAAAATTGTTCAATCATGATAATCCCCATGTCAAAATTGATCAATCATGGATGAACCCTAATTTGAAATCGTAAATATTACAAAGAAATCAAGTTTATGAATCCTAATGAAATTAATAAAAATGAATCAATTAATATGCTAAACCCTAATTGTTCTTTTCAAAATTCAATAACCCCGAAATTAATTAGATTGTTTAAAACTTAATTCAATTATATGATTGAAAATGACGATTATTGTGGATTATTTTGTTGTAATCTGCATATTTTAGTGTAGAATTAGGGGAAAAAGTAACAAAAAGGGGAAAAAGGCAAAAAGGAAAGCAAAAAAACGTTGTTAGTAAGGGTCAAACCCGCGAAGCATTAGAAGTGGGGTTAGTTTTTGCAGCTAGTCTAGTAACCAATTGAGCAAGGGGTATCAGCACGAACATTATTCATATTCATTTCATAATATAGCTCACGCAAATATAAGTCATTCTTATTAATCAGTCAAAGGTTATTTACGGCCATTGTTATTTCCTTAATGGATGAAGATTTTATTTTCATATTAATGTAAATGTGCTTAATTCAAGGAAATATAAAACAAAGTTGTTTGTAGAATATTTTGTCATATCTTTAATTTATTTAATTATTCCTAATTAAAAGATTTTGCATATATTGTTGCCGATTTTTTAGGGGTGTAGAGTAGTTGAAAGTCTTTTGCATATTTGTTTTTGGAGGGAAAAATTGGAGGGAAAAAATGGAGGGAAATTTGTAAAGGGATTGTGTATATAAGTATCCCCTCATTGATCATTTTAGAAAATAACTCACACAATACACAATTCATTCATAAGAAAATCAATTTCGACAAAAAAATGGCTAGTCACGATTCAAAAATGATTGCTCTAAAACTACAATTGGGTGTGATGAGGAGTCGCTTAGAACGTGAGATAAAAGCACGCGAACGGGAGTGTAACACCCCCATACTCCAAGTGCCTTACCAGGACCACTCAGGTATAAGGATGCCACCATCTCGGTTACCCGAGGCATGATATTCATAAGACATTAATGAAACAACTTTAAATGAGATAACTTTAGTGAAAAGTACAACCAAGGCCAAATCCCAAAATACGGGTACAAGTTCTCAAACCAACTGTCTAAACAACTAAAGGCAAAGTTTATAAAACTACTAAGCTACAGCGGAAGACTTCTATCGTCAGACAGTGTGTGATGATCCGCACACTTGAACCCTTAGTTTTATTTATGCTTATGTAATTTTATTTCCCTTGTACTTTTTTAGTAAGTTTGTTCTTAGTTTAGCTTAGTTTTAGAATAGCTTTATTTCCATAAATAGGTATATCGCTATTCTCAACTAAACTTGTAAAATCAATGTTTCACTCGCTACCAGGATGTAAATATCAAATTTCCCTCTTTGGGGAGTACTAGTCAATCAAACATCTGCTTCCCACCAAGTTGCCTTCTTATTGCTTGTTGTTGCTTTCTTGTGAACGACTCTTGCCTTCACCTTTCTAACAAGCCCGTGTGTGTCGATCGAGACTAGGATTTCGACACCCACAACCCGAGACCGATTACGAGTGCCTAGTGCTTGACAAACACTAGTGCCTAACGCTCTCGCTTTCATTCTTGTCAAAGTGTTTAGACAAAGGTGCGCGTCACGCCCCGACTCAAGTTTCGGACCGTGACATTTGGTATCGAGCCCTCTTCTTGACGGGGCTGCTTTGTATACGATGGCAACAAAGGCGGTAGAACCGAGTGGGACTAAAAGTGATACTAAGGCCAAACTGGCGGCTTTAGAGAAATTGATGGACGAGAAAATTCCATCCTTGGAGGCACTCATTGTGAGTTTGGGGAATACTCACCATGGAGTTGAGGAAACGGTAAAGGGGCATGCTGCCCGCATCGAGGCCGTAGATGAGTCCATAGAGGGGCATGAGAGCCGCCTTGTGGCCGTCGAAGAGGCGATTCCAAAAGAGTATAACTCGGATATGGGTTATCTCTACGATAAAGTCGAGCAACTCGAGAACATGTGTAATACCTTGATGAAAATGGCCGCGGACGGGAGTTTTGGTGGAACTCCTAAGGTGAAGCCGCCTACACCCCTCAAGTATAGTGGGGCGAGAGATTCGAAAGAAGTCGATAACTTCATCTTCGACATGGAACAATACTTCCGAGTGAGTGCGCTCGACGAAGGTCTAAAGGTCGATCTCAGCGAGTATGTACCTAACGGACGACGCTAAACAATGGTGGCGCTCGAAGCATGCCGAGATCGAGGCAGGAACCATTAGACTAGAGTCATGGAATGATTTCAAACGACTCTTCAAGGAGCAATTCTACCCGGAGAACACCGATTTCCTAGCTCGAAGGAAATTAAAGAACTTGAAACATACAGGCTCGATTCGCGATTATGTGAAAGCATATTCGGCTTGTATGTTGGAGATAGCGGACATGACCGAGAAGGATCGGGTGTTTCAGTTTATTGATGGTTTGAAGGAGTGGGCTCAACGAGAAATCATGCGACAACGACCTGAGTCCCTCGCAACTGCGATGACAGCTGCTGAAAGGCTAGTTGACTATTACACGGAGCGCGAAACCTCCCAGAAGAAGGGATTCGCTGCAACGGGCGGAAGCAACCAAAGGTTTGGAGGGACGACTTCACAAACAAGACCTCCCTCTACGGGTAATAGTCGGTTTCGTCCCGGAGGTGATAATAGGAGATGGGGTCCGACGAATTCCACTCCAACCTCTTCTAAGGGTAGTAATTCTAAGCGTCGATCGCTAGAAAGCCGTTCGCGTGCTTCCTTTGTAGAGGACCGCACCGAATGTCCGAGTGCCCTCACCAAGGGGAGTTCAACACCCTTAAGAAGAATTTGTCCAAGATGTCGGTAGAACAGAATCCCGAGGGGATAGGCCCTGAGGTAGAGGGGTGCGATGATGATGAGGCCAGTGAGCAAGGAGAAATGGCTCGAATGGGAGCAGTCCACATGATGTGCTCAATGGACAAAGGCGCTGAGCGCTCCGAGACCAAGTCCACGGAACTGATGTATGTGGAGATAAACGTCAATGGGAAGGCTACTCGAGCAATGATAGATACAGGAGCCTCCCATAATTTCGTCACCCCCGACGAAGCGAAGAGACTCGGAATGAAGTTGAACCGAGAAGGAGGAAGCATGAAAGCTGTCAACTCCAAAGCCTTGCCGATTCAGGGCGTGGCTAGAGAAGTGGTGATCAAGATGGGCGAGTGGACGAGGAAGCTCGACTTCACCAGCGTCCCGATGGATGACTTCAAGATCGTCCTCGGCATGGATTTTCTGAAGCGGACCCCAACCTTTCTGGCGCCCCACAATGGATCTTTAATAATGGTGGGATCAAAACCATGTCTTGTGAAAGTCTGAAATCGACCGAAAGCAAAAGGGGCCACTTCTCTCGGCAATGCAATTGAAGAGGGGACTTCAAAAGGGAGAGCCTACATACTTGTGTACGGTGTCCATGAAAGAAGACACCTTTCTTTGAATGTGTAGACCCACAAGTAGAGAAGGTGCTAGAGGACAATAAGGACTTGATGTCGATCGGCTACCTATGAGTCCGCCACCCCGCGTTCGGTAGACCATCAAATTGAATTACTCCCGGCACAAGACCTCTCCGCTCGAGGGCCATATCGGATGGCGCCTCCCGAATTAGCGGAACTACGAAGACAACTAGACGATCTGATTCGCTCGGGGTCGATACGACCTTCCAAAGCTCCCTATGGAGCCCCGTGCTCTTTCGGAAAAACAGGGACGGTAGTCCGAGATTGTGTATCGACTACCGGGCTCAACAAGCCGACGGTGAGGAACCGCTACCCCATCCCATTGGTAGCGGATTTGTTCGATCAATTACAAGGCGGTTGTATACTTCACCAAGCTCGACCTAAGATCCGTTATCATCAAGTTCGAATTGCCGAAGGAGATGAGCCGAAGACTGCTTGTGTGACGAGGTATGGGTCTTTTGAATGGTTGGTCATGCCCTTCGGCTTGACAAACGCCCCTGCAACGTTTTGTACGTTGATGAACCATGTTTTCCACGAGTACCTGGACAAATTCGTGGTGGTATATCTAGACGATATCGTTGTATATAGTCGCTCGTTGGCTGAACACGTAAAACACTTGGAGTTGGTGTTCGCGAAGCTCCGAGAGAACCACCTATTCGTGAAGAGAGAGAAATGTGAATTTGCCCAACCCGAAATGAATTTCCTTGGTCACATAGTGGGCAAAGGCAAACTGAAGATGGACCCGAAGAAGATTACCGCTATCAAAGACTGGGGAACCCCCGGGAATGTGTCTGAGCTCCGCTCTTTCTTGGGGCTCGCAAACTATTATCGAAGATTCATCCGAGCGTATTCGAAAATTGCTTCCCCGCTCACCGACTTGTTGAAGAAGGATACTAAGTGGGAGTGGTCTATCGACAAGAAGAGGGCCTTTGAGAAGCTCAAAGAAGCAGTCGTACAGGAACCGGTCTTGGCGTTGCCGGATATCACGAAGCCTTTCGAAGTTGAGACGGATGCATCGATTACGCCCTCGGGGTGCTTTACTCAAGAGGGCCACCCCGTGGCTTTCGAGAGCAGGAAGTTTAATGGAGCCGAGACTCGTTATGCGGTACAAGAGAAAGAACTCCTAGCTATTGTTCATTGCTTGCGGGGATGGAGGCATTATCTCTTGGGATCAAAGTTCGTTGTCAAGACTGATAATACCGCAGCATCTCACTTCCCGACTCATCCCAGTGACAAGCCGACAAGCTAGATGGCAAGAGTTGTTGGCAGAGTTCGATGTGGAATTTGCTTACAGACCAGGAGCCGCAAACAGAGTCGTTGATGCCCTAAGCCGAAGATGTGATTTGGCTACACTTCACACGATTGCTCATTTGTCCACCACCACCGTGATCACAGATATTCGAGCTAAGGCAAAGGAACACCTCGACCAAGACCCAATGGCGAGGACTCTGAAACAGTTAGCCTTAGAAGGAAAGACTCGCAAGTTTTGGGTGGAAGATGGGCTTTTATTCACGAAAGGACATCGCATCTTTGTTCCAAAGGCGGCCAGGTTGAGGAAGATGCTTCTACAGGAGTGCCATGATACCTTGTGGGCGGGTCATCCGGGATGGCAGAGAACCTTATGCCTATTGAAGAAAAGTTACTATTGGCCCCAGATGAAAGATGATGTGATGGAGTACACGAAGACATGCCTCATTTGCCAGTAAGATAAAGGAGAGAAACAGGCGGGGGGTCATAAATCCGTTGCCCGTACCTACACGACCATGGGAGAGTATCTCTATGGACTTTATCTCTGGGTTGCCGAAGGTAGGGGCGTTAAGTGTGATCCTTGTCATTGTGGATCGATTCTCTAAATACGCAACTTTCATTCCTCTTCCTAAGGCGTGTAGCGCTGAAGAAACTGCCACCATGTTCTTCAGACATGTTGTGAAATATTGGGGATTGCCTCAAAGTATAGTCAGTGACCGCGATTCTCGCTTCACGGGACTATTTTGGGGAGAATTGTTCAATCTCCTGGGTTCGAAGCTGCGGATGTCCTCAAGTTACCATCCTCAAACGGATGGCCGAGGCCGAAACGATTCAATAGCATCTTTGGAAGAGTATTTGAGACACTTTGTTGGGGCAACTCAAATGGAGTGGGTAAGACTCCTTGATGTTGCCCGATTCTGTTTTAATGTGCAGACGAGCTCTTCCTCCAACAAGAGCCCGTTTGAGCTTATTCTGTCAACAGTACCGCTATTGCCTCCCACAGTTGCAGATACATATGGAGGCCGGACAAAGAAAGCCCACGAATATGTGAAAGAATGGAACGTGAATGCCGAAATTGCTCGAGCTTACTTGGAGAAAGCGTCTCGCCGCATGAAGAAGTGGGCGGATCAGAATCGGAGACCAAGGGAGTTTAAAGTAGGCGACATGGTCATGGTGAAGCTGAACAAAGAGCAGATGAGATTCCTCCGAGGACGAGACAAGCGTCTAGTGCGGAAGTACGAAGGCCCAATCCAAGTGATCAAACGGATTGGGGAAGTAGCATACAAGCTGGACCGCCCTCCCTGGATGAAGTGTCACCCTGTCTTTCATGTGAGCTGTCTCAAGCCTTACCATCCAGATCCTGAAGATCCCACCCGCAACAAGAGCAAGCGCGCCAACATTCGCTCCAATCAACTTCCAAACATCACCGACCGAACCACCATGAAGATTTTGAAGCGTTGCCGAGGACGGCAACAAATTAGGTGGGGGAGAGTGTGATGATCCGCACACTTGAACCCTTAGTTTTATTTATGCTTATGTAATTTTATTTCCCTTGTACTTTTTTAGTAAGTTTGTTCTTAGTTTAGCTTAGTTTTAGAATAGCTTTATTTCCATAAATAGGTATATCGCTATTCTGAACTAAACTTGTAAAATCAATGTTTCCTGCTACCAGGATGTAAATATCAAATTTCCCTCTTTGGGGAGTACTAGTCAATCAAACATCTGCTTCCCACCAAGTTGCCTTCTTATTGCTTGTTGTTGCTTTCTTGTGAACGACTCTTGCCTTCACCTTTCTAACAAGCCCGTGTGTGTCGATCGAGACTAGGATTTCGACACCCACAACCCGAGACCGATTACGAGTGCCTAGTGCTTGACAAACACTAGTGCCTAACGCTCTCGCTTTCATTCTTGTCAAAGTGTTTAGACAAAGGTGCGCGTCACGGCCCGACTCAAGTTTCGGACCGTGACACAGTGGCACATCCCAGCAATCCCATGTGACTCAACTCAAACCTGCTCAATTACTGCTCACCATCCCCGAATGGATCACCGCAGGTTTTACAAAACAACAACCGGGGTCAGTACTAATCACACAACTTATATATATCAACAATACGATAAATGCATGACTTAACCGTCACACACACACAATCACACCAGTCCCATCAATCTCAATCACCGATCGTCCACTTTGGACCCCCCGCTGGGGACCGCACTGCACCCACCTAAGCCCCGCTCATCATACCGAGCGATAACCCTGTCCATTAATGTGCACATCCCTTCTGTGGCGGGTTCCACAGAAGGCGAAACTAGGGCGTGAAGCCACTCCCGCAAGTGACTCCACTCAGCCGAGAACGCATCTCGAGAGCCATAGACAAACAATCACAATCACAGCCGTCACAACACAATTACTATATCAAACAATCAATCTCAACACATCAACAATCATCCCATTATGGGACTAATACTGAGTAGAAATCCTACCCGAAAGCACAACAATCGACGGTCTCAACAAACAGATCAAAAAGCCTCTTCTACAAATCTTCCTCCTATCATACATACACATAACCACTACCAATCATTATCTACAACAAAACCCCCAATTCCCCATATTAGGGTTTAAACAAACTCAAAGAAACAATATAAAATTGGTATGTAGATCTTACCCTTGACGCAAGGAACACTATGATACAAAGAACAAGATAATCCGACACTCCTAGCCTTGGGGATTTGCCAACAACGCGACGAGAGAGAACTACGTAACTCCTTTTTCTTTTGAAGGGTTTAGAAAGGTTAAAAGTGATTAAATAAACTGACGGAAACCTTTTATATCAAACTCGCGTTATTAGCAAAACCTCACAAAACATTCCCAGTAAACGGCTACTCGATCGAGTAGCTAAGGTACTCGATCGAGTGCCCCTTACTCGATCGAGTATCTACGTTACTCGATCGAGTACCCAACAGGTCAGAAACTATTTTAAAACGCAACACACCCTTACTCGACAGAGTAAGGCCTACTCGATAGAGTACCCAGAGACTCATAAAACCGTAGTATTACAGTCTTCCCTCCTTAAAAAGAACTTCGTCCCCGATGTTCAACCCATACATGAAACAACCATGCTAACTCGACCAAGACACAACAACATAACTAAGAACTCAAGAACTCGACCAAACATAAAACATGAACTCTTAACACCCACTCCACCAACTATGTTTACTTCCTTAACATGACTCACGATATCGTATCCACCACATATATATCTTTCACAACACCAACTCCATACATAACCAACTACCATCCTCTAACGCTGCTAGCTCCATAGTATCATCCACTATCAAATCCAAAATCAAGACACTCATAGACATCAAACGGAATGTTACATTCTACCACCCTTAAAAGGAACTTCGTCCTCGAAGTTTACTAACACTCATAAACATCATCATCCAACCGTCAAACACCGGTGAAATATTCTCACACTCCTAAACATCGAACTACTACAAGCACGGTCATGACCTTTAACAAAATTAACCACAACACGAATCAACCTTTTATTCGACATCAAGACTCAAACTTCCAAATATATTACCATATGCACACCCATCAAAATCTCTTTTATCGCATCCTACTCCTCTTAAGATAAATGTTACGTCCGCGTAACTCGCTAATACTAAATCCTAGATATATCTTTTCATTATCCTCATCACCACCGCATGTCAAAGATAACCACCTATAATCTAAACACTCGTCATGGACATATCCAAGGCTCTCTTACTTAAACAACTCTCATACTTCACTTCACTCGTCACACCACCTAACCTATACCACAAAATCCTTAGCTTAACCCAAAACTTCACTTGTTCCCTATTACCGCAACATGACACACCTCTCTATATAAACTATCTAAAACGCTTATCGGCAAAAAAGCATAACTCACGATCCACACTTGTTACGTACACTCACACTAGATCCTCAAGTTCCTTTCTTTCATTACTGCAAGACTTATACATAACTTAACACGACACTTATTATTCAACACCCTACACTCACTGTCTCAACAAAGGATTATGAACCACCTGCATATATCAGATCATTACCACACATGTTCTACGAATCTCTTGCCATGACTATGACTACCGATGCCTCATCTTAAAACAAGATCAAAATTACTGTAACAACTTCTCACAACTGTGTCTCATCAACAGAATGTCAATATACCATGACAACAACGAAAACATGTACAACTCTCTTTCATATCATACTCTACCCTCATTCCAAAACTTAACTGGTAAGAAACATCGATAACAAAACAACTGTCTATCTGTACAAACTGAAACTCACAGGCAGCAATATCAAACAAAACAACAATCTATGTATGACTGGTATGTACTTTCGAAACTCGAATCATAATCATCCCGCCTACTCCACCACAAGCGGTGACGGCATCACAACACCGCCACCAACAGCCACACCGCAGTGCGAAAAAAAAATACCCGCATCTCAACACTAAATATCGTGCCCGGATCACCACCCGAGGCACCACAACCACATCGATAGTCATCACAACTGCATAAAACTCCCATAAATACTGACTCAGAATAACTTTTTCGACAAGAAAAACTTACTCAAATCCACTTTACTAAATCATAACACAACATATTTTATGAATTAAACAGATAATAACCTCGTGAATATCATCCCCTTACCATATCACAGATTGACATGTATCATGAATACATACAAGTATAACCAAATGCCGATCACTCAAATTATTACCTTTTTGAATATCATTCAATTAGATTAGCGTACCCAACATGCATTACATAACATTCAAATAACAACTTTATGATAATCACACCATACCACGTCTTGTGAGGTCAAAACCTCACACAAACATTTATATATCACACCCGTAATCACATCCAACCAAATAATCCCGATCACGTAAGTTACCACCAGATAAAAGTTACCTCTCACCCGAGCTTAATTCGTATGCCCCTCATAACACATTCTCTCATTCGCATAACCATCACCTCATGCCAAATATAACCATACCATTAATACTCAACTACTAACAACCGCCTCATATAACCACATCTTATGCTCTCTCTCACAACCATACATATCAATCTGTCTCTACAAAATCAACCTCTTTAGGATTGCTACCTTTCTAATATACCATCACCCTTAACCACTAGTCACAAATCATAACACTACCACCGTCCTGGGACATCAAACCTCTTACACCCAACTCTAAACATCACGATTTCTTTCCCATCTTTGGTTAACATCCCAAACAACGAACATCAAATCCATCAACAAAATTACCTCAACATTCTTTCCAATACTATCCTTAATTGTATCATCATCTAACTCTCCACCAAAAATCTCGTATCGTGCAAATACTCCACCAACTTCATACTCCCTTAATTCCTCTAAACTCATGATTAATCATGTTGTCCTGACACTTCGTATAACCATTAACTTACTTACTCTTGACAAAGATCATACATCTCGACGATTCCTTACTTTTATGTCACATAACTCCGGTGAACATTTTTCTCAACTTACTTTTATCCTTCTTTTCTCTTTATACTCAACAATACCATTTAATAGTTCAACTCCTTATTACTTCTACCTAACTCTTTAGTGCTCCAATTACCTTCCCATCGCTCTAAAACCCAAATCCCATTATTTATATCGATATCACCTCGCTCTTTCTTACCATGAATCTTCTCTTGCTATGCTATCACTCACACTTGCCACTAATCTATCCATAAAATCAACGTTCACTGTCCAAACAATTGCATCTCCTTTGTACCTCTCTAGCAATCAGAATTCCTTTTGTACCGTTAATTGCCCAAGGAAATCACACAGTAGTTTCATCTCTTAATAAACCAAATCTCCAAAACTCACTCACTGTCTACAAATCCACCTCGCGATATGTCTCCACAAAGTTCACTATATACTACTCTTCTCAAACCCTTTAAAACGAACTTTCACTGTGTATATTCTTAACCCACACGACTCCTAACCATCCCCCTCCATGATTCTTTACACATCTCAAGCTGCCGCCATTTGCGTCCCTCATTTCAATCTTTTCATTCTCACGTTCCATAAACTCACGTCATCCCTTGCCCACATTCACTTACATTTTCATTACTCAACATACAATCATGTCACTCATCTCGTCTCACACAACATGCCCTATGCCTCAATTAAGCCTTACCAATCTTCCTTTTCTTTTTCCTCTACCGATCACAACACATATAAATCATGTCCTCTCCACCGAACTCATACTCATCATAGGTGCCACTCTTTACATCATAAGATTGGGTAACTTATGCATCAGGATCAACATACATGTAAAACGGTGCATAAAGAAGCAAATTAATACCTTTAAATTAAACATAATATGCAACGAATGTTAAAAGATAAGCATATGACCCAAAACAGGGGTCACTAGATCGAGTACAGGCCACTCGATTGAGTAAGTGACTTACTCGATCGAGTAGGTGAAGATCAGAAGCACGTAAAACAAATCACCAGGGCTACTCGATCGAGTAACTAACGTACTCGATCGAGTGCCCCATTACTCGATCGAGTACCAAGGATACTCGATCGAGTACCCCAATTCTCAGCACTGTCCAGTTTTCGTAAAACAGTCATAACTCACTCATTTCTTGGTCGTTTTGGGCGTGTGACCTATCGTTAGAATCGTAAAAGGACAAGCTATCACCTCCAATTAGAATCACATCAAAATCATTTATGCATCTCAAGTTATAACAGTTTAAAGACAACCTCTTTATAAACGAAAAACACAACTATTGATTTTTACTTCCCAAACGACTTAAACAACAACAAGGTAGACAAAACGACTCAGTACACATAAAACCAGTATTGCTAATCTCATGTTACCATCTTCAAAAATCAAGCAACAACATCCATCATGCACATATATTATTTAACTCATTAGTCATGTACTAACCGCATACTTTAAATTTTATAACTTTTCGTAACACAACATTCACATATATTACAAATCCTATTTCCATGTTACTAATACAACAACATTACAAATACACTTCGTCACCTAAACATATTCATAATCACAAAATTCATATTCTCATGCAATTGCTACTCCATCTTTTCCAATCAATTCATCCATTTTCAACACATTACTCATCATTCTCATACACTTTTCTAACAATTCCAACCAACATTGTAAACCAACTATCATGCAACATGCTTTCAATCAACAACATACGAAATCACATTATCACCATCTTTTCTACACATTCCCCATTCTCCACATACATACATCCACTGATTCATGCCACACATCACCATATAGGTACACAATTCACAGGATAAACACATAGCGATCCCGACTCATATCCCATGGTGACCGGTTCAAAATTGTAGGGCGAGTTCGCGACTTTAGGACGTCTCCCAAGTCTTTGCATTAGCTCCTACAACCTTTACCCCTGGTTCATTTTAATTGACTCCCTATATTCATTGGGTTCATTGGTTACAGGTTTCAGGATCGTCGCTCTGATACCATTTGTAACACCCCCATACTCCAAGTGCCTTACCAGGACCACTCAGGTATAAGGATGCCACCATCTCGGTTACCCGAGGCATGATATTCATAAGACAATAATGAAACAACTTTAAATGAGATAACTTTAGTGAAAAGTACAACCAAGGCCAAATCCCAAAATACGGGTACAAGTTCTCAAACCAACTGTCTAAACAACTAAAGGCAAAGTTTATAAAACTACTAAGCTTCAAATAAGACTTCTATCGTCGACAGTGGCACATCCCGGAATCCCATGTGACTCAACTCAAACTCGCTCACCATTCTTTGCTCACCATCCCCGAATGGATCACCGCAGTTTTTACAAAACAACAACCGGGTCGTGCTAATCACACAACTTATATATATCAATAATACGATAAATGCAGACAACTTAACCGTCACACACACACAATCACACCAAATCCCATCAATCTCAATCACCGATCGTCCACCGGACCCGACCGCCAGCGGGGGGACCGCACCTGTACCCACCTAAGCCCCGCTCATCATACCGAGCGATAACCCCGTCCATTAATGTGCATCCCTTCTCGTGGCGGGTTCCACGAAGGCGAAACTAGGGCGTGAAGCCACTCCCGCAAGTGACTCCACTCATCCGAGAACGCATCTCGAGAGTCATAGACAAACAATCACAATCACACCGTCCACAACACAATTACTATATCAAACAATCAATCTCAACACATCAACAATCATCCCATTATGGGACTAATACCGAGTAGAAATCCTACCTGAAAGCACAACAATCGACGGTCTCAACAAATTGTATCAAAAAGCCTCTTCTACAAATCTTCCTCCTATCATACATACACATAACCACTACCAATCATTATCTACAACAAAACCCTCAATTCCCCATATTAGGGTTTAAACAAACTCAAAGAAACAGTATAAAATTGGTATGTAGATCTTACCCTTGACGCAAGGAACACTATGATACAAAGAACAAGATGATCCGACACTCCTAGCCTTGGGGATTTGCCAACAACGCGACGAGAGAGAACTACGTAACTCCTTTTTCTTTTGAAGGGTTTAGAAAGGTTAAAAGTGATTAAATAAACTGACGGAAACCTTTTATATCAAACTCGCGTTATTAGCAAAACCTGTCAAAACATTCCCCGTAAACCGGCTACTCGATCGAGTAGCTAAGGTACTCGATCGAGTGCCCCCTTACTCGATCGAGTATCTACGTTACTCGATCGAGTACCCAACAGGTCAGAAACTATTTTAAAACGCAACACACCCTTACTCGACAGAGTAAGGCCTACTCGATAGAGTACCCAGAGACTCATAAAACCGTAGTATTACAGGGAGCTTCTGGAAACACGAAGGTTCGTGCAAGCAATGATGGAAATCGTTCCAAAGAAGGATTTCGAAAAAGCTCTATATGGTGTACCTTGCCAAAATATAGAGTACATTTATGAAGAGGAGTATAATGCTAAGAATATAGCAATTCTACCTGATGACCATCTTAAATGGCGTCAAGTTGGTGATTTGGAGTATCTACCAATGCCAAAGGCAGACGATTGCCTTGTTCGGGATGAATTTGGAAATAACTTTGATCATCCTACACCTCCTCCACCTACGCATCCAGAATGGAGGACTGGGGATCGATATCGCTATCGTTTGCCTGCAAGACGCCTCCAATTTTAGTTTGATTTTAGTATTTTGTTTTAGCATGTTTAGTCCTTTAGTCCTTTTGTCACGTTTTTATTTTGGTCACAATTTAAGTTGTAATCATTTGATTTAATTAAAATAAAGTTCTTATTATTTTTGTCGTAATTGGTTTATTTGTTTCGTTGGATTTTAAAAAGTTAACCTAAGTTTAAGAGTATGAACCCTAATTCAATTTGTGATAATTGATGAGCCCTAATTGAATTGTAGAATCCTAATGATGAACCCTAATTCAAGAATTACGAACCCTAATTCAAGAAGATAAAAAATTGTTGATTCAAGATTGAATAATTAGATACCCTAATTCAATTATTGAATCCTGATGACAAAAGGGTAGTTAGCGGAAGTAGGGGAAGCATTAAAAAAAATAGTTGTAAAAGTTGTTGTTTGTGAGGTTCGAACACGGGGTAACTAGATTAGACGAATTATACAAGTAACCAATTAAGCAGGGGTTTCAGCACGTTTATGTTTTCATTTCATTTCATTTTATCAGTGGTTCTAATTAGGTTTTAATATATGGCGTAAAATTGGAAATTAGTAGTGTTTGGTTCTAATTAGGGTTTTAAAAGCGACAAATTGTAAATTGCCTAAATTATTTTCGTGTTAATGGTAAATACTTATGTGATTATTATTTTGTTTCCTAAAATATTGTATGTGTAACTGATTTTATGCATCAAAATATTCGGCCTAATTGTTTCCGTAATTGATTGTGAATTTAAAAATATAACATAATAAGAAAATTGTAACCTAAATTTTAAACACTCTTAAGTCATAAACTGAATTGACCTTAATTGAAAGTGCAAGTACCCTAAATTCTAAAGTTTATTAACCCTATATCTTATCGATTGTCAATTATGTATATAATTGGGATTTTAAGTGTTAATATATTTAGGCAAAAATGTATTTAAATAAGAAATAATTAGAATTGAATATTTTTATATAAGAAATATATATAGCTAATTCAATAAACTTAAACTGGCTTTGATTTTTTTTTGACCTAATTTGACACCATTGACGCAAATTTGAATAATTTAAATTTAAACTAAGTTAAAAATTTTGAATTGGCGCAAAACTGAATTTACTGGTTTGGGTTTAGAATATAGGATTTAGGGTTTAGAATATAGGGTTTTGGGTATAGAATATAGGGTTTGGGGTTTAGAATATAGTGTTAGGGTTTCTAAATTTGATTGTATGTAATTAGGTACTAACTAGTTCCGATTATAGCTTACTATCGACATTTTATGTAATTAGCCACTAGTCTAGTTCCGATTATAGCTTAATATCGACATTTTATGTAATTAGGTACTAACTAGTTCCGATTATAGCTTACTATCGACATTTTATGTAATTAGCCACTAGTCTAGTTCCGATTATAGCTTACTATCGACATTTTATGTAATTAGGTACTAACTAGTTCCGATTATAGCTTACTCTCGACATTTTATGTAATTAGCCACTAGTCTAGTTCCGATTATAGCTTACTATCGACATTTTATGTAATTAGCCACTAGTCTAGTTCCGATTATAGCTTAATATATGTTTTTCATGTTAAAAAGTATAAAACTATACCGATCATAGATTATTTTAACTATTTCATGTTAAAACCTAATTACGTAGCTATAGTGATCATCACTTTGTTAGTATAACAATTTCATTTAAATATGTAGTTACCGATAACGATCATATATGTTTTTGAGTATTGGGTTTGGTTTTGTAATGTACTTAGTCTAACACAATGTGTGCAAATTTTTAAAAATGGCACGAAAACGTAAGATACGAGTGTATAGGGTTTGGATTTTTAGGGATTAGGGTTTAGGGTTCAGTTTTAGGGGTTAGGGTTTCAAGGAATTTGTTTTAGGGGTTAGGGTTTCCAGGGTTCTGGTTTAGGGGTTAGGGTTTAGGATTTGGAGTTCTGATCATTAGGGTTTATGACGATTTAATTAGGGGAAAAAAATTACACGAAATAATTAGGGTTCATTCATCATCGATTTTGATTGATTCAATTAGGCTAAAAAAACCGGGTTAATAGATTTAATTATATTAATGAAAATAATTAATGAAATTAACGAAAATCAGAACAAATTAAAAAAAAACCAAAAATAAACTTAACTACATGTAGTTAACTAGTTAACCTAACATGTTAAATTACATAATTAACCCTAAACTAACTCACCTAGTTTTACTTGGGTTTGACACGTGTAATCTTCCTATTGGTTTGTGTATGGAAATCCCATACACCATGTGTATCTCTATCATCTTCCAAAAATAATTCAACTTTTTAACTTAAACATTAATAATCTAACCTTTGAATTTTTGTCACAAAAATATCCCAAAACCTCACCTACACAATTTTTTACCAAATATTAAGAAAGGATGTTTTGTAAAATAGTTTCATAAATCTTTGAAGTCTATTTTGTGACTATAAATACACAAAAATTGATAACAAAAAAAGTGAAAAAAATTAATTTCTTAATTAAACAATGAAAAATTCATTATAAGACAAATATATAATTTTTTTTGAAAAGAAATAAGATAGATTTTAAATTAGTAGAAATACTTATGAGAGATATAATTTTTTTTTAATAAACCCACAGTTTGAGGAATCCAAAATTTTTTAAAACCATATAATTTACGTCTTTTAGGATTTTGAACAGTATTAGAAATATTTTCTATTTTTTTCATAATTTTATATAATTACTTAATATATGGTCAATAAGTTAATGAATTAATTAATATATGAGTAAATTATCATTTAGGAAATATATATAAGTAAGATGTTGGGCTATTTTTGTAACATAAAAACAAATGTTGGATTATTCTTGTTAAAATCAAAAGGTTGAGTTATTTTCAGAATACTTGACAAACGTTGGGTTATTTTTGTTAAATTTGCCAAAAATTAAAGGTATATAGAATGAATATTAGTTTAGAACCCGTGCAACTCATAAATAGTTGACATATTTAATTAAGTTTAATTTTTTTTTTCTATAATTATACCACTATACGGAGTAATAGTTTGATATTTTGTTGTACTCTAAAACCAATGATGCTTAAGTTATTATACATCACCATAATCATGAAAATATACTTATACCTTTATCGCGGATATCATGCTTACATATGTGGCTCGGGTAATTGATATTTAAATTTGACTTATAAATTTATTGCAAATTAATATGTTTCATCATTTATTTTGCACGGGTTTTAAATAATTGACCTTATCTAACAATGATTTAAGAAAACATCAATCATACAGTCATGGAAAGACCGCATTAGTTTGTGCAAAATGTTAGCACGTGGTACATTTCCTCTAATTGTGTATGCAATCTCAAGTTATTCTCTTGGCTATGCAATATATCATACTCCGTAGTTAAGAACTTAGACTTAAAGATAAATGTGTCCATGTCAACCTAATATCAACAAAGAGTAGTACTGGTTTATTTGGCTATAATATAACTTAGTTAACTGGTTTGACTGTTATTCACAATTGCACCATTAGTTCAAAATCTTTACCATGAAATCAAATAGAGTACCTATTATGATTTTTGTTTGGCAATAATACTTCCTTCGTTTTTATATGATCTACCTATTTATTGAATATATGAGTGTAGTATTTTAATAAAGTGGGTAGATCATATGAAAACGGAGGAAGTATAAGGAGTTGTTTGGTTGATCAAGGAACTTAATTTTCCTAGGAAAATACAATTCATGGGAATTAAGTTCCCTTATCCAATTTGGGTGAATTTCGAAAAGTGTTTGGTTGCTCATGTAGGAATTAAATTCCACAGAAACTTCCAATGACCAAGGAGAGAGTAGGTAAGCAACTTCCCACATCATGTAGTCATTGAAAGTTCCTGGGAAGTGCTAATTCCTACATTTTCCAAAATTTATGACAACCAAATAACTCATGTTTTTCAAAATCATGGGATTTTCCAATGCCTATGTTTTCTAAGTGGCAATCAAACAATCCCTAAGTTAGTTAACTGGTTCTACTTGTGACTTGTGAGAGTAACATTGACTAATAATAGAAGGATGTACTCTCTCTCTATCTCAGTCACTAGTTTACACTCGCTTTATTTTCCTCTCACAAAACAAAGCAAGTGTAAACTATTCACCGGTACATAGGGAGTACATATTTGATCAATTTGATGGATAGTTATAAAGTATCCTGGACATTAGATGTACATATTTTACCTCAATGTACGCATATGGGGATATAGTTGGAAATCATCAATAACAATAACAATTACACAAATTCTTATTTCAGACCGCCATATCCGTCTAAAATGATCAGACGGATACCACTTCCTCTCACAAAAAACCCATTTAGGCTGTGAGTGGGAAAGCACATGGGGGTGTCCCACCACCCATGTGCTTCTCACATGTGAGAGGTCTTATTACAGTCTGAAATAAGGCAGTCTGAAGCAAGACGGACTGTAACAATTATGTCTATTAATTACAAACAGAGGAGTAAAACTACCATTATCCATGTCAATCTGGATTAATGTAGTAGCTTCCGTCATCCAACCGAGCATCAGTTGCTTAATCTCATATTTCCTGTTATGAGGCACATTTGATAGAAATTTGGTCCTCTCCACTTGATAAATAAGTTGCTCGGCATCAAATAAAATCTTACTATCTTAAAAGACATTATATGAATGTGGATCACTACCTATGTGTCTTAAGTGCAACAGTTCCGCCTCACAGGTCAGTCAAAACAATTTATACTTAAAATCAATTTATCGAAACTTTTAATTCTTTGGTCCATATTTGATCCTACAATAGGACAACTTCCTCTTTCACCTTGATCACCTATAAAAAATGATAGGAAACCACCTTAGAAATAAAACTTGTTAATAAACAGCCAAATCCAAACAATTTATCAACTCATCTAGAAATCTTTTACTCTTTTGTATGGTCTTTTGCGCATCAATGCTACTACAATACTTCATTGATCTTGTTAATTTTTATCGACTTCTCTAAAGCCACCCGATTTTATTTGATATGGATTACGGACCTATAGCTAAATCAAGTGCTTTATTATTTGGCTAGACGTTATATATGACAAACCCGTTTAATAACCCCTGATTTGTTTTTATCAACATGAAATGATATGAAATGAAATCCACACGCTTTCAAACATAGCGGATAGTCAGACAGGGCCGTCTTTGGACCCGTGCGGGCCGTGCGGTTGTACAGGGCCCCCAATTTTTTGGGTCAGAAATCAAAGTAAAAGAAAGAATAAATAAATGCAGTACACTAAATATTCAATGAATGATAGTGTCTTGGTGGTTAGTAATTGAGTTCCTATACATAAGGTCTCAGGTTCAAGGCTTGGTAGCTACATTTATGGACTTTTTTATCCTTCTTTTTTAAAATTCTAGTATAAACTAGATGAATCCGGGACGCAAAGACTCCTTGATTTCACTTGAGAGAGATTAAGAGAGTTGAGAGATTGAGAAACGCAATAGTTATTAAGTTTGTATTTTGTAAAAATGAATTCTAAATCACGTCTCAACTCTTTTAACCTTCCGCGGAAATGACCCGCTGAACAGGTACTCGGTCGAGTACCTGACCTACTCGGCTGAGTATGACCAACTCGGCCGAGTGTCAAACGTACTCGGCCGAGTAACTCGAGATCAGTAGCATGACTCAGTTACTGCCACAACTTACTCGGCTAAATCACCTCTACTCGGCCGAGTAACCCAACCTCAGAATACGAGGTACTCCCTCCATTTAACTCCACACTACCATTATCTATTTTGTACACTATTCATAGTTAAACATTCAATTTCATTTTTCTCCCAATACATAAGTAAAAATATATTTATGTGGGATCTTGTTTTATTCGTCGCTACGAGTACATTAAAAATATCTAACTTTTATAGTTTTTTCAAATACGTAGTTAACGATATTTAGCGCGTGAAAGACGCGTTAGCAAAAGTGGAAAAAAAAAAGGTGGCCGTGTGGAGTTAAATGGAGGGAGTATTAGTATTCCTTCTTTAAAAATGGGAAAAATTACAAATAACCACCACGTATTTACGTATTTTTACAAATTACCACCACGTATTTGCATTTTTACAAATAACCCCCACACTTTCACGTATACTCCCCAATCACCACCGTATATTTGACCCGAGACTCATTTTTTCATATTTTCCGTCTTGTTAAGTACAATTTACGTTAAATACCAAGATTACTCTTCCTTACAAGAATGATTATACTCCCTTATTTCCCGCAAACCCTAAATCCCCAATTCCCTAAATCCGTAAATCCCCAATTACATCATCAATTTCTCATAATCAACTTCATTGTTCGATCAATTTCCAAAGTCACTAAGGGGGTGTCTGGTTCACGAGTGGGTATGGGTTTGGAATCGGGAATCATACCTGAGTGGTATCGGGTTGGAACTTGATACCTCATACCTTGTGTTTGGTTCAATTTTGGGGGTATGGGGTTAGAAATTAATCAAAGCTAAAAACTCTTCAAAATACAATATTTTTAATAATAATTTTTATACTATTAAATCATGTAGAGAAAATTTAATCAAATAAATATATAAATGATTTTTTACAATTGTTTTTATCACTTTTTAATATTTGTAATTTGATACCAAGGGTATCAATCTCATACCCACCCCCCTCCCTGGATATGAGAAACCCATACCTCATGGGTTTGAGGTATGGGTATCAAACCTTCAATTTTGTCAACCAAACACATGGTATGGGTTTGGTTCATTCCAAACCCATACCTCATACCTATATTGGGTGAACCAAACACCCCCTAAATCTTTCTTCCTCCATCGGTATTAGGCAACAGGCATCAAACATCCAAAGCACATACTCCGTACTTCTTAACTCCTTTCTGGCTATTTTTCTACTTTCCCAAATTGTTAGCCCCAAAATATCCAACCTCAAAAATCAATTCAATTGCAATCAAGTTTGTACAATTTTTGGCAGAGCTTTCCTATTTTGAATTTATGTTTGTACAATTGTTTTCCGACCCTTTATCCGCTTTACCCGGAGAAAACAACCCAGATTCCGACCCAACAATGTTGCCTTCAACATCGCAGTACACACCCCGACCCATCTTCGCAAACCGCACAACTCCCCGAAGATGACGACGATGGCAGGATTTTCGACACCGAAAAGATATCAAATTGCGAAGATGGTCTTAACAAAATAAACCGATCACTTAAAAATAGTCCGATTTGGAGAAAGGTTTTGATTAAAATTCAACATACGTTGAATCAATTGAGTATTAATATTGGTATCAGATGAAGGTTTTGCTATTTTTGATGGATGTTGTTGTTGGTGTATCAATGGAGGTGTGAAGGTTTTCTCCATTGATGAACTAGAGAGAAATTAGTGAGAAATTTTTGATTAATTGTTGATTAAAAATGATAATAATTAATAGTTGAGATTATAATTATGAAGATGTAGTTGAAGAGGATGAAGATTGAATTTCCAGAGAAGCATATAGGTTGGATTGATTATTAGGTGAATTTTCAGAAATACATGAGGGTAATATGGGTATTTCAGATAAATCGTTAATTTAAGAGTCGGAAAATATGAAAAACGAGTCTCGAGTCAAATATACGGTGGTGATTGGGGAGTATACGTGAAAGTGTGGGGGTTATTTGTAAAAACGTAAATACATGGTGGTAATTTGTAAAAATACGCAAATACGTGGTGGTTATTTGTAATTTTTCCTTAAAAATGTGAAAAAATATTGCAAGGTAGAGTTGAATGAGAGGAGTATAACATAATTTTCCCTACAATAAAATCTTTCCAAAAAAAGCGGTCAAGCACAAAAAGGAAAAGGAAGAGAAGAAAACAAAGGTAGAATTCGGCTTCCAATATAGGTTGGTGGGGGATGCTCTATTGCTGAATAAAAAATTGTGAGTAATCAATTATGTACAATGAGAAGATATGGAAGAAGAGATAGGATGGTGGGGGATTGCTCAATAAAAAATTGTGAGTAATCAATTCCGTACAAGGAGAATATATGGAAGAAGAGAGACAACTTGACAAGGAATGATAATTTTTGTGGTTTATCCCATGAAAAAGTTTGTTTCTTTTTTGTTGCAATGTCGGTATTACATATTGGGGCCTACTACATTGATGACAGTATAAGAGTAATTAGTGCTCCTAGAGTCACATCACTCACATGACTAATCACTTAACTAGTACTCCCTCCATTCAACTCCACTTTGCAACTTTGGTTTTTACACGGATATTAAGGAGCAGATTAAAAAAACTATTAAAAGTACATGGGAAAGAGAAAGAAGAGGTTAAAAATATTAAAAAAACATAAAGGTGGGGTTTTATGGTGGGTTAGTGTGGGGTTTGGGTGGTATTTTTTGTAAATAAAGATTTTCAATAAGGATAGAATTGTCATTTTTTTAGCCAAATAAGGAAACCTGTAAAGTGGAGTTGAATGGACGGAAATGGAATACATGTAAAGTGGAGTTGAATGGAGGGAGTAATTGACTTGCCCTAATCAGTTATAATTCAAACACAAATTATAGAATTACCAAAATCAAAAGCGTCTTACTTATGACGCATACTATCATCAATGGGATTGTTCCTCTCATAATAAGGTAAATGGGAGGGCAAGTGGGAGGAAATGGGTCACCCAATGAATATTCCCACATGCATATTATGAGAAGGGCATTATCCGTCATCAGCCTGTGACAGATAATACCCGTCTTCAATGAGAATTTGTGTACCAAAATATTGTGCATTGGTTTGTCTTGAAATATTCAATATATTGTATGGAACTTATTATTAAGCAAGATAGAGAATCATAAATATATTATGTATATTTAAAAAATAACACTAAATAAACTTATTCCGACATAAATTTTCTCGAGAGTGGATCGAGGCAAAAATTTTCACTATCAGCAGGGGCGGCCAATGAATTTGAGAGGCCCTGTTTAAAATGTTAATTTGGGGCCCTAAATCGACCCGTAATTTGATCAATTTCATAAATACAGACACAATTCATACCTTTAAAGAGCGTAAAATATACACAATAATGACAATCTAATATGACTTTCAACTCATATAATAATTGAAGAATCACATATTCGCCCCTGATTCGGGGCGATAATTTCAACGAAAAAGTAACCCTAAATTTGTTTAGATTTACTACATGCCGATCGATAAATGATTTTGAAGTTTAGAGTTTAAGGGCTATAGTGCAACAAAAATACTGCAAAGAAATAATTCCTAACAATGGGAGTAAATAGTAGAAAACAAAAAATTTAGAACAAAGGAGGATAGATGATGGAAATTAGAGAAATAAGGCAAAAAAAAAGAAAAAAAGAAAAGAAAACTTACTAAATTTCACTCTGTCACGTAAATATGTAATTAATGCCATTGAATTAGGGAAGCGAATGGGTATTAACGGAATAGGTAATGTAGCATATTACGGTTATAGAAATAATTAATTTCCAAAGAATCAAATATTAATAGGCTATTAAATTTTTGGGCCCT
Organism: Silene latifolia; assembly: GCF_048544455.1. Classification (NCBI taxonomy): domain Eukaryota; kingdom Viridiplantae; phylum Streptophyta; class Magnoliopsida; order Caryophyllales; family Caryophyllaceae; genus Silene; species Silene latifolia. The sequence continues at coordinate 141,426,660 of NC_133528.1, read as the reverse complement.
CTATGCCATTGGGCCCCGGTGCGAAGTGCTGAATCGCTCGTCCTTTGGGCCACCCTGACTGTCAGTTATCGCCATATTATTTTCAGAGTTGCAAGAATTCGGCTTGACTCATTTAGGGTTTGGGTCATTTTCAGTCATACTATATCAAAATTTTCAAAGATAATAGTCAATTTTTGTAACAGCAAACATTCGGGTTGGGATATATTTGTCGAGTCAATTTGAGTTATGTATCATGCTTGAATTTTTAATTTGGGTTGGGTACGGGTCTGGTATTGCCTAAGATTGTAAGTACTATCGTGATATAATAATAATAATAATAATAATAATAATAATAATAATAATAATAATAATAATAATAATAGTCGTTTCAAAATAGAATAGCAAATAGAGAAAAGAATGGTAAATAGTTGACTGAAACAGAGTATATAATTCAATTTTCGAATTAAAGATCAAGCTATCATATACCCTTAAATTAAATCTAATTTAACTCAACTAACTTGTAATATAGAATAACTAATTGGATATATACATGTTAGTTTCATAACCTAAGCAAGATTCAATGTTATAATTGAAAATTTTATCTCTTTATTATATACCACAATTTTATAGTTATCTTTTAAAATTTTGCAATACCGCAAAACTTGGAGTTTTTTCTAGCAAAATACTTTGTAAAATGCTGGTAAATGGTACAGAGTAAATGTTAAACACGTGCATGATTTTCATAGGAATTAGTTAGTTCATTACTCATTTGAGTTCGACCTCCGAAAATGATCATCACCATTTATATTATACTAAAGTTTATCAACGACAATGTTGTTTCTCTAACTCTCTCTCTTTTTGCACCCAGTCTCATCTATAATCTATAATTCATTTCTATCTTCCTGCATTGTTATTTATAAAAGTTATGAGTATTAAAGTGTTAATAAAGGAATAGTACACCCTCCGTCCCATTAATACAATATACTCCGTAATGCTTATGTGTGGTACTCCCTTTATAATACTCCTTCTACGGCGTAGTTATCTATTGTCTATTCATGTAAAATGAAATTTAAATGTAGATAACTATTGACTAAATAGAAGGAGTAATGTTGGAGAATGCAAAATAATATTATTATGAAATATTATTCAGGTTACCAAGTTTAGGAGATTACATAGTACATGATATTACCAATGTAATAGAGGAAGTAACCCTTAGCTTATAAAGCGGTAAAAACTCCCCTTCTTTGTTAATGTGGGACAACTCACATGTGGATTAATAAGAGTTTTTCACAAGTAATATGGTAAAATGACAACTCCATCCTCTCATTTAAAAAAATAATAGTGACAATGTCATTTTGATAGAGTGAGTAAAAAATTAGGGTTAATATTAATAGTTCACCCATTTGTCATAATAAATTTAGCAACACAACAACTAACGTAGAATTAAATTCAAAGAAAAGAGGATAATGAAAGTAAAATGAATGAAAGGATTTTTTATGTCAACTCAAAGTTCTAATTCAATTCTAGATAGGACTTACAAATATAATTCACATTTTTACCCACCCTATGATCGATAATCGTAGATGTATATCATATACAGAGCAGTTTTTACATAAAAATAAAAAATATATACTCCGTATCATCTAGAAAAATTGGAATCTATGTACTAATTCATATAAATTAGAATATCCCTTAAAATCTTTCGATTGGACTCCCACGAAATTAAATATAGAAGAGACCTAAATCTATATCCACGGTGGGTCAAATTATAAGGAGTAACGAATTTAATTTAAACACGTATTTTTTGGTGAATTATGTAAGCTCTATTCCTAATCCTCTCCATAGAGCAAGAGTAAACTTGTTTGAATAGTAGAGTAGCACTCATATATTCACCCTTCTAAGCCTAAAATGGGTGAAAGAAACATCAAGAAGGGGCTCGTGCTGCTACTAAATTAAGAAAAAAGAGTCCAACATCACTTCCAGCTAACAACGTCAACTCAAACAGACCACTGCTTAGTGTAACTCATGTATTATAAACAATTTTTTAAAAAAAATGCATCAACACTATAGATAAACTAAAGGTAGATTATATATGGCTGTTTTGAATTCAAAATAGGTAACATTTTAAATAAAAATTAATAGGTCTTAAAATGGGTAAACTCAGTGAACAAGGTAAATTGTACTGATCTTATAACATGAATATGATACCAACTTTTTTTTTTCTTCTGAGTTCCTGACATATTTTTTGTCTCCATTTCCATGACCAACAAATAAGCTTTGACAGGCTGACACCAAAACTCCTCAATTTCCATACATACCCTCTCTCCCTCCTCCACCTTCTCCATTTTAAAATTACCCTTCTAATAGCCTCTCTCACACTCACACGTACACTCTCTCACTCACACACACACACACAAACCGGTATTTATACTCACAAACCCTACTGACCTCCATCCTCCAGCAGTTGCACTCTTCTCTGTTTGTCTTCTAGGTGAGCTCTCTCTCTCTCTCTCTCTCTTTCTTTCTCTCTTACTCTTTCTCTCTTTCTCTTTCTCTCTTTCTTTATCTCTTACTTACCTTAGCTTTAAGTTTCTCTTGCAAATATCATGACGAAGTTAGCAATGGAGGCGAGTGGTTCAAGTCAACGAGAGCTGATGATTGGGGAGATAGTCATCGATATGCCTGACTACGAGGCATTAAGGTCTTTCGACAATTATTTTGTGGCTATATATGTTGGAATTCATCAAGTCCTAAAAGATGGGAACATTTTTTTTTTACTTAATCCACACATTTATTCGCCTTATACCGAGTTCATGAAGACAAAAAAAAATTAACTGAAAAAGCGTAAGAATTGGTTGAGGAAGACAATTGCACAACAGGCTATACAAAAGAAAGAAACTAAAAAAAAGAAAATAAGTATTTTGGCATTATAGCAAAGTTTATTTTCCAATTATTGTTGCTGTAGCCTGCATGTTACATTTCTTTGTTATTCACGTTGAGGTTGTTGCTTAACTGGAAAAAAAAGTAAGAATAGTGCACATTACTTTTTGATGTTTTCAGAAAATTATCGTATCATTTAATGGACTAAACTTTTGCTTAAACAATATGTATATTGTCATAATATATCGTCAAAGTATAATTATGTTATGTATATGACCACAATTTACTAAACTTTTGCCACGGATTATTAGTATTTTGCCATCAATATTATTACATTATCATTGTTTTGCCACGATTATTGTTATTATTATAGTTATATTCGAATTTTTTCGTCTTGTTTATTATACTTCTTTCCTCCCGGTCATTTCTTCCCGGTCATTTGTATATTAAAATAAAAATTAATGTTGATTTTGTTCCTAAGATTTATTTTAACAATAAAATATCTAAAGGTATTTGTTTTGTTGTTTAATGATGATAAAGCTAAAGTCGTATCAACTATATCAAAATAATCCTGTCTCAATACTAACAAAGTAGCTAGTGGGAAGAAAGGGTCGAATCCACAGAGACGCGAGTTAATTAATCTAGTTTGCTTATATTTAAATTTGTCTTAAAGGTAACACTTTTATGGGGTTTTGTTTGTTTGATTTCTAAACTAATTGCAATAAAGTAAAAGGCAAATTCAATAATATTAAAGAGTCTAGGGATTAAGTTCATTAGACAGTTATACGAGGTGTGATTTAATTCATTGGTAGAGTTAATTACGTTGTTTAAGGTTATATGATCGGTTAATTCAATATTCCTTTAGGTCTAATTTAACATGCTGCCGCTATCATTAAACTATCTCTATTCAGTTATCGCAGCCTATATTGATTTTAACCCGGTCGGTGAAAGTCTCAATTTGCTATACTAGTCAATTAACCCTGGCTAGTAATTAACTAACTAGATGAAAAACAATAAACTGAACAACAACGAGTAAGCAATTTAACTATCAATTCATTAATTAATCCCCTTCTAACAACCTATATCCACATTCACCCTAGATAAGTAAATTAGCTACACATGATAGAAAGAACAACAACAATAATATGAATGTAAGACATAATTGCAAACATAAAAGATGAACAACAAAATAATTGCATAAACTAAAACTTTAAATCAATAATAACTAGAGAAAGATTAATGAATCCCGTAATTAAAGAGTGCTTAGATCCAGAATAATAGCAACAAAAACAAAACTAAGAGTTTTCTAGGGTTTTAGAAGTAAATAAAGCGTACTGTAACATAGGGTACGTACGAATTGAGTATTTATAGTAAAACATAACCGACTCAAGGAAATTGCGGAAAATCCTAAAATAAAGTACACTCGATCGAGCCTGAGTGTACTCGATCGAGTACATACTCAGCTGATCGAGTCTGCTTGGGCTTGATCGAAGACTCTTCCTGTTTTAGCTCTTTTTTTCGTGTTGTCTTTTTCACTTCTCTTCATTTATTCTTCTAGATTTCCGTGCCATGCTCTGTGTATTCTTTCATGCCCACTCCGCGGTGCTCATTTCATTCCGTTACTCCACAATTGCATCATTCATGCATTAAACACCGAATATCAGAAGTATCGACATTCTAACATAAAAGGCATATAATTAATATAAATTAGCACGAAAACTGTATCAAAAGTAACTAAGGGAAGGCATAAATATGTATATAATTATGACTCATCAAATGTTTGTTTAATTTACTTTTAGAATCAAAAGCCAAATTTTAATGATTATGTTTAATGCTACAATTCTTTCAACATTTTCTCTTCTTTTTTAAAAAATAAAATAAAAATAAATACATGATGATTTGGCTTGCTAATTTTGTTTTTTAAAGACCCTAATTTACACTTTTGTCTAGGGCTCTAGAAAGCTTAGAAACGGGTCTGCAAATGGACAATGTTTGGCTACTTAGTCGCCTTTATCTACTTTATGTTTGCTTTGCCTGTGGCTATCGATTTTTAGGTTTTGCGTTTGTTGACAAGTTGTTACGTTGACTCAGTTTTTGAGTAGACTCGGTCGATATCATACTCGGTATTGGCTATGGGTGATGATCTAGTTTTTATTAAGTTTGGAACAATTTATTATGCTTTAGATTTGCATTGACACTGTTATTTGGCATAGACTCGGTTGTAATCATACTTGTTATGCGCGGAAGCGTGTTGAGACGATGCAATAACAATAGCAAAATAAAGAACACAAGAATTTACGTGGTTCACTATCAATATGATAGCTACGTCCACAAGGGCCAGGGAAATATTTCACTATGTAGGGAGAGAATTACAGATTACAAAAGACGAGCCCTCAAACTTGCCTCACCAAGTTTTCTACCTTTCTCTCTTAATTAACCTAAAATATAGTTGAGTCTTTATATAATATTATTCCACCCAAAACTATATACCTAAACTAATTAGGAAATTAATTAAATAAACTAAAGTTTACCACAAAACCAACTAAGGAAATCCTATAGTAAGTCAGAAACCAAGCCTAAGGAATTAATCAAGCACGCACCAATCAAATTTTAGTTATAGCCAGCATGTTTCATACGTACACACATGAAACAATTCTATAGCTACAATCCACGTCTTTTTCTTCCTTAGTCTATTTTTGCTCCATCTTTTAATCTCACTCTCACATATTCAAAACAGAAAACGACTCGGACGAGTCATATTCTAACAATCTCCACCTTGACTCGGACAGTCGGATCTACGAACAACTTCCAGTCAACTGAGCCCTCCACCATAGTTACACTATGATTGCCGATATCAGTCTCAAACCATGAGACACCGTGCTAGCTCCACCTTAGCCAAGATAAGCTACACTATAGCCAGAACCTGACCCACGCCGGAGTCAAATGCCTACGCCGAGGCATGGACGCCCCCGTCGGGGCTCCTTACCTGTGCTCGCGCCGGAGCACTCACACCCTCGCCGGGTGATCCCACGCCCTCACCGGGACGCGCTAGCTAACTGGTGACTCCCCAAAAATCACCTCCCGACCCAACATCTTCTGGCTTAGACTTGTTGTCCGAGACAAAATAGCTACCTTTTAGTATACAAGGCTCGAAATTTCCAAACCTTATCATACCCCTCCACAACTGAAAGACTCTTTGTTGTTCTTCTTGACGATCTGTTTTATCAACCCGACCTTTAGGAGTATCCCCTAACTCCACCTTCCCGTTGACACAATCATCCTCAACAAAAGACGAACTCTTCAATTCGGTTGTTGAACTTCTTCTTGCTGATCCTGATCCATCGACCACTAGAGCCTCGGCAAGCTCCACCTCACCTTCGACATCATCAATTATCAAACCAGAAGCAAGATTCAACCCCTCTAGACCAACAGGCCTAGTATGACTCACCTCTACATTACCACAATGTTTAGAAGGTGACATCCCCCTAGTCAATGCCTTACCTTGTAAAAGATACAAGTTACCTGCACTTGACTTCACACCACGAAACAACTCCCATGGACCCTTGCACACACTCAATACTCCACCTTTTCCTTGTAATCGAAAACCCCTCCTGTCTAACATTCCAAGAGAAATAAGATTACTCTTAAGTTGTGGAACATGCCTTACACCCTTGAGATATCTAACCTTTCCATCATGCATTAAAAACTTCACGGAGCCTACTCCAACAGCCTCACAAACCGCTCCATCACCCATGGTAACAAAGGCTCTATGATGACTATATGTCGAAACATCCCCCGTTTAGAACACATGTGAGATGTGAATCTACTATCAAGAACCCATCTATCACCTAAATGATTCTTTTCTTGGACCACCAATGCTAGATCATCCTCAGAGTCGTAATCACTTTTTGATTGTTGTGCAGCTGCAAAAGAAGCAAAATTTCCCTTCTTTGGCTTAGGACATTCTAACTTCCAATGACCCTTTTCCCCACAGTTATGGCAATAATCACTAGAACTTGGTCCCTTTGACTTAGGCCTATAAGACTTCTTCTTTTTCCCTCCAGTCTGAACCGTTCCTTTTCAACTTTAGCAACCAATCCCAAGGCCTGATTATCTACCACAACATTAGTTGCCTTCTGGCGTAACTCCCTAGTGTGAAGCGACGACTTCACCTCCTCTAGGGTCAAAGTCTCCTTACCCACCACAAGTGACTCTACAAAGTTCTCATATGATAACGGTAAAGAAACCAACAAAATAAGCGCAGCATCCTCATCTTCTATCTTAACATCTAAATTACGTAGATCTAGTAAAATAGAGTTAAGCTTATCTAGATGATCCCGAAGTGACATACCTTCTTGCATTCTGAGGCCAAACAAACGTTGTTTCAATAACAATTTATTGGTGAGTGTTTTAGTCATATAAAGACTCTCCAATTTTGCCCACAAGCCAGCTGCAGTTTCCTCACTTGCAACTTCTGTAATAACGTCGTCTGCCAGACATAACAAGATTGTAGCATGAGCCCTTTCCTCCATTGTTACCAACTCAGGATCCTCAGTCACCGTGACTGACGACTCAGCACCTGCCACCGCCCCCGCGGTAGTCTTTGTCACCTTTGTGGAGAAACACAGCATCAACGGTCTCCAGATACACTGCTGCTTAAGCAAAGCTCTCATCTTTATCTGCCATAGTCCAAAATTATTCCTTCCCGTAAATCTGTCGATCTTTTTAGCTAACTGCTGTGCCATCATCTCTCCCAGATCAAATAACCTAGCTCAGATGCCAATTGTTATGCGCGGAAGCGTGTTGAGACGATGCAATAACAATAGTAAAATAAAGAACACAAGAATTTACGTGGTTCACTATCAATATGATAGCTACGTCCACAAGGGCCAGGGAAATATTTCACTATGTAGGGAGAGAATTACAGATTACAAAAGACGAGCCCTCAAACTTGCCTCACCAAGTTTTCTACCTTTCTCTCTTAATTAACCTAGAATATAGTTGAGTCTTTATATAATATTATTCCACCCAAAACTATATACCTAAACTAATTAGGAAATTAATTAAATAAACTAAAGTTTACCACAAAACCAACTAAGGAAATCCTATGGTAAGTCAAAAACCAAGCCTAAGGAATTAATCAAGCACGCACCAATCAAATTTTAGTTATAGCCAGCATGTTTCATACGTACACACATGAAACAATTCTATAGCTACAATCCACGTCTTTTTCTTCCTTAGTCTATTTTTGCTCCATCTTTTAATCTTACTCTCACATATTCAAAACAGAAAACGACTCGGACGAGTCATATTCTAACAATACTTGTTATTGGCTATGGGTTTGATTGACAGCTTATATTTAGAATCTTCTATTTTGATTTTCAAGCAGTAGTTTTTGCTCTTAGGGCTTGCTTGGATTGGGGGTAAAAGGAGGGGAATGAATAAGGGAGTGATATGTAAGGTGCGTTTTTCATGTTTGTTATGCGAGTAATTATTCACCTCTCGAATCTATTACCCTCATGAAGGGGTATTACATTACCCACCCTCCCCCGGCTAATGATTAAGGGAGTAAAACATCTACACATTAATCATTAGTCCTATATGCCAAACTTATTTTTAAGGAACTCATTACCCAAGTAATTAACATTCCTAATAATTATCTTCCAATTAAAATTTACCCCCCCCCCCCCCCCCCCAATTCCAGACAAGCACTAAGAGATAATATATATACTATCTTCAAAAATTTAAGGATTTTTAAAATTCATAAGCTAGATTTAGATACCTAAAGATTATTTTAAGAGTAAATTATCAATTACACCCACGTCAAATGTACTTTTTTACATTTACTCCCACGTCAATTTTTTTTAATAAATTACACCCAAATTAATAGCTCAGTTTATAAATTACACCCAATATCGAATTCCGACCACATTTCCGTCAAATTTCAAATGTTTTGGGTTAAAACATATTTTTAGGACGATTTTGCCCTTCTGTCTTTCTTTATTAACCTTGTGTTTGTTTGAAATGCAAAACCCCTAAACCCTATATACTCATAAATACAAACCCAAACCCAGAAATACAAACCAAGAAATACAAACCCAGAAATGCATAATTCCGTCTTCTGTAACGCTTAATTCCGTCTTCTGCTTATCAAACTGCTCACAGTAATTATTATCCCCATTCGTATTATACTCGAAAAGGTCCAAATACTCGTCTACTTCCTCTCCTGCTAACACCCCAATATTATTATTATTGTTTTTGTTGTGGTTGTGAGTCTGGTCTTACCTGATGCAGGCTGGTTCAGAAGCAGCCAAGAAGCGACCTCATCCTCGTCAGCCTCATCAATCGTCTCATCGCCCAAGTAATCATCCCCGGACATGATGCCACTGGGGTCATGTCCGTAAATAGGGACTCTGTGATGGCGGCGAGCAAGAGGGTTAGCTGAATGGATATCAGCATCACAAGTAGCACAGAGTGATGTAGCATCACAGAAAAAGGCGGCTGGCGCGCTATCACACGCCTCACACATCCAAACTCCTCCATGATTTGATACTTCCTGCTTCAACATCTGTGATTTTTTAACTGATGAAAACAGATGATTAGTAAAGTGATTTATGGTGACGGATGATCAATATATCAATAACTAAGGTTTAATTTGGATTTATGCGAAAATTTGGGGGAATTTGAAATGGGAAGATTTTGGGGAAAAATTGGGATGAAATTAGGGTAAAAAATGAAATGAGGGAAGTAAAATTAAGAGTGGGTTGATTCACAATTAAAAACACGCGGGGGCAATTTTGTCATTTCATATAGTTTTTCACCTAAAAATGGTTTGGGGGTGCAATTTCTAACCTGAGCTATTAAGTAAAAAAAAATTGACGTGGAAGTAAATGTAAAAAAGTGCATTTGACGTGGGTGTAATTGATAATCCTATTTATTAAACAAACAACCACAGAGCTGATGTGTCAGCCTGTGGTTGAAAGTCAACAAGTCAAATTCTACTTTTTTCTTTCCTGATTTTAAGGGCACGATCTAAATGGGAATTAATTGATAGCACTAATAATGGTTGAGGTTGCAATTGTTTAAATTCAATTACAAAATACATCATCAGTTTCATAATCCGAAATACATATATAATGACTTATATATAAATATAATTACACCAATTTCAACATTCTATAATAAAATTACAACATCGATCTCAATTAAATTAATAAGATGGAAAATAGCTAATTAAAATTATGTAAAATAAAACTACTAATACTTCTGCAACTCTACAAAAAAATAAATAATGGCAAATAAATTACTCTATATTAAAAAAAAACGAAGGATATAATTTATTCCAAACACTGAAATTACTTTATAAAAAATCAATAATGGATACATAATTTCAAAATACAAAATCAATAGAAACCCGTATAATAAATATGGGCAAATATGGAGTAAAATTTTGCTACCAAGATGAAATAAATACTTTATATTCAAAAAATAAAGTAAAACATAAAAAAATAGAATTATTATCAGTAGATTAACAAAAAAAAAAAAAAAAGAGTTTCGCACAAAAATAAATAATGAAGCTCAATCAATTTTAATAAATATTTTGTATAAAATGCATGTAACAGATTTGGATAGTATAAGATAAAAAAAATCCAAAAACTTTTTGAATAAAAAAAATCTAAATCAATCAATAAACACAAATAATGAAAGAGATGAATACCATAACGAACGTAGACAAAAATATTGATTGAAAATTATACGGGTTTGCAATTTTTTTTTATGTAGGTATCATGTGTTTTTTAAGGAGGAGACGGAAGTTAGATGTGAATAGAGCTTGAGACGGCGGAGTAGATAATAATACGGAGTAGTTTGGAGCAGCAAAGCCAAAAAAAGGGTGAGGAATTGAGGATGTGTAATACTTGGGTTAAAGAAAGGAATATGATGGTTTTGTAAGGTACTACTACTCCGTAACAAGTTGGGCTGGACATATTGGCCTACTTAATTTTTGTTTTACAATAAAAGTCTCCCTTATGACGGATATAATATTGGTTATACGTTATTTTGAGGAAAGATGAATATTACGAGTAGTAGATCCTCAAAGGCACACATGCTAATTTTACCCAAAAAAAGGCGCACATACTAAATAACTAATACGACTACATACATAAGTTTGTAGTCGTCAATATTGGCAACAAGTTGGGCCCCATGTAGACCCGTCAAATCGGTCGAGCGGGTTAGGACACGGATCGGATCGAATACGGGTCGGATCAAACACGGGTCGTCACATATGGGTCTTAAGTTAGGTTAAGGTTATAATACGGGTAAGAAGAGAGGTTATGACGTCTTTTATTTTATCGTTTTTCAACCCAAAAAACTTACCTTTTAAAATTAAATCATATTTAATATTAATAATAATATTATTAACTATATTCATTATTTTAATAATTATTTTATTATTTAATGATATAAAATTGATTTTCAAATTAATTTTTAATTACAAATATTAAAACAATAATTTTTATGACCCCATTTCTTTTCCATTTTCTCAAAAGAAATAAAGAGGCAATTACCTCACAAATACTATCTTACAACCAGTTGTATATTAACATTGTACAACCGCCTCAAAGTTGTTGAGTTCTTTACACAAAGTTATCGAGCTATTTTATAAGTTATTGAGTCAATTTAAAAAGTTATTGAGTTTAATAATTATTTCTCTAAGCTCAATAACTTTGTATTGTAACTCGACAATTTTGTTAGTAAAGCTCGACAACTTTATAACAAAACTCGACAACATTGAAAAGGTTGTACATAAACTACATACAACCAGTTGTATAATCTACTCATTGCAATTACCTATTAATTGTCCAGATCGCATAATGACAATATCTAACGGTTCTAGATTTACACATAAAATAAAGGAAAATGAGGGTGAAAGAGAAAATAATTATTTAAGGAGATTGTGAGAGGAAATGGAGAGGCTCCATTTCCAATTTTTATATATATTATTTCAAATATTATAAAAAAATATTACTCCCACCTGTTAAGCTCCTCACATATATTAGAGAAAGGGGAACATTAGGCTAAATAGGAGCGAGTAATATTTTAATAATATTCTTAATTTATCTTTGATTCACCGGGTCGAGTCAGGTTTCAACCCTAGAATAACGGGTCATTTCGAGTTCGGATAATTTTGGGCCACGTTTCGGGTCATGTTTTGACAAGACTAGCTCTATGACATCCCAATTTCCATCAAATTTACATTTAGTCATTAATCATAAATATTTTATTATAGATTTAATTTGCCTTATCAATTATTTTATAAAGATATGTTTACAAAAATCTATATCAAACACAAATTCTCATTTAAGAGCATTATTCGTTTAAGTTTAAGTCAAGTATCATACAGAGTACTACTTTGGTATATAAGACAAATATATTGTTTTTCCCTATACATTCTTATACACACAAGTGTTATATCTTTGACCCGTCTTAAACTTAAGACAGATAGTTCGTTTTAACAAAGACTTACCGTTGTAAAATACTGATCCTTTTCTTCTATTCCTCGCATCTACCTTTTTAATGTCAAAGGTTAGTGTAAATTAATATATGATATATAATATTTATATAGATATATTATAAAAAAATTATTTTAGACGTACACGGGTCATATACATATATATATAAGTTGGATTTTTTTTAAGTCGATCGAGTAATAAGATAAGGTAGAAACTGAAATTTAGCTACTCGACTGATTAACCTTAATGCATAATTTTCGTAAATTGCAAGTGAATTTTATATTTTAAATATAAAAACTTAAAATACAATTTTATAACTCAAGCATTACGTTTACAATTTTTAGTTTCTAACAAAATATCTTAAATATTTATACTTTTATAAGAACAAAATGTAAATAACATACCCGTGAGATATTTATCTCGAGTATCTCAGGAGAGGGTCATCCTTGCACCTATACATGAGATCGTTGATTTGGTTAATGACTACGCATTATCTCGAATAGATGGAACAGAGAAAATTTACTTCAGCTCAGACGAGGTTAGTAAAGATGAGAGTAATATTGGAGTCCGTGATTTGTACTCCGCAGAATTTCTTAACTCTATTAAGTGCTCGGAGCTTCCAAATCACGAATTAAAGCTGAAGGTTAGTGCTATAGTTATGCTTCTTCGAAACATTGACCAATCGCGGATTGTCCAATGGCACTCGACTGATAGTGACAGATTTGGGATCACTTTGATTAGAGCAACAGTTTTATCGGGTAGTCATGAGGGCGATAAAGTGCATATTGCCCGTATTACACTTACTCCATCTGATTCAAGTAAGCTTCCAGTACGCTCCCGATACAGTTTGGCAGAAGACAATTCCCTGTTGCGGTGTGTTTTGCAATGACAATAAATAAGAGCTAAGGACAATCACTAGCACATGTTGGGCTTTATCTTCCAATATCGGTGTTTACGCACGGTCAGCTCTATGTCGCTATTTCAAGAGTCACAAGCAAAAAGGGATTGGAGATTCTGATTTGTGATAATGATAAACGCGTGTTCAATAGAACAAATAACGTAGTGTATAAAGAAATTTTTGAGAAGTTATAGTTCAATTAACTTATGATTGCATCGCATAACAACTTTTTGTTGTACTTATTTCTTTCCAATTTGCCTACTTTTGTTAACTCTTCCAATTTTCGAGAATTTATTTTTGTATGTTCAGAATTCTCAAATTGATATTACCATGAAAGAGCACTCCCTATTAACAACACTACCTAAACAACCCTAAACTACAACCCCGTGCAATTTGCACGGGTATAAAACTAGTTTACTCTTATTTTAATCATGAGAATCGATAACTTACACGCGGAAAACGAGTTTAACTCGATTTGTAGATGCACTCTATTGGTTTTTCGAGGTACTCCATTACTAGTGTAGATCCCGCGCAAATGTGCGGTAACTATAGGGCTTTTAATTTTTAGTGTCTTAGTTATAGATTTTAGATTTATATCTCGCGAATTTTCATAAAAAATAACTAATATTAAAATTATGAAAATAATTGAATAATTCCATGAATTGTGTTTTTTATGAAAATATTTTAACTACATCAAATTTTTTAAAAAAATCTTTTTTCGTCACGAAGTTAATAATAGGAGATGCTGTTTTATGTATAGATTATTTTAAATGAAAAATCAATACATATATATAAAGCAGAAACTTTTCGAGCGATATTAGAGAGTCCAATTTTTTTAAAAATCCTAACAAGAGTAGATTTCGAAAAAAGTTAAATAAATAATTATCCTAATCAAAGTAGATTTCTTTGTATTTAAAGCAAATTTTAATAAAATTATCAATTATCCTAATCAAAGTAGATTTCTTTGTATTTAAAGCAAATTTTAATAAAATTATCCTAACCTAATTCGTAGATCAAATATATTTTAATAAAATTTTCCTAATATAAGTAGATTAAAATGATCAAATAGATAATAGAAATTCATAATAGTTCAAGTTATCGCATTTATTTTCTCCCCACTTATGGTCTCATACATTTTTAGTTTGTATTCTCGCATCAAAATTCAAGAAGCTGGCGGATAAAAGATGAATTTATTTATTAAATTATTATGTTAATATGATGTAGTGTAATCTTACGTAATTACATAAGTATAAATTACGGTTTCATCAAAATGTAATCACTAAATAATCATTTGAGTGTGTATAGAAATCATAAACATAAATGCCTCAATATACATTCAAGTTATCAATACATAAAACATTTCACTAATCTATATATGTTACTATTTTTGTTTAACTAATTTACTTTCTATAAGAATGTGGAGATCATGATGGAAGGAAACCGAGAAAAACTGAAGTAGAATTTGGTGGTTTAAACAACTCAAAGTTTTTGTGTAACAATGGAACAACTCATAGTGTTATTCATATGATGAATTGATGATCGGTTTTAGACTCACGCATTAGTAGTATCACTTAATTTCATCTACTAAAAAAATTCATATATACTACCAGCATATATCCAAGTAATCTAACCATTACGAAATAGTACGTAGGTTCTATACACTCAAAATATACTATGTAACTAATTATATGATATATTAATGTCAATACACATTATTCATATACTATATCTCAGATTTCATTATAAAAATTAACTGAAACCTAAAAAACGAGCTTAAAAGATAACTGAAAATTCAGA
The DNA here is from genome assembly GCF_048544455.1 of Silene latifolia. NCBI lineage: Eukaryota > Viridiplantae > Streptophyta > Magnoliopsida > Caryophyllales > Caryophyllaceae > Silene > Silene latifolia. The sequence continues at coordinate 141,411,594 of NC_133528.1, read as the reverse complement.
ACCGATCAATTAATCGATTAAATAAAAACTGTTTTTAAAACTAACCGAAAAATAGCTTTTTTTTGATAATATGGTATAAAAGGACATAGTTAAGTACTCCATATTTAATATTATAAATTGAAGTATTAAAAAAAAAGAGGTAGCTTATTTCTCACATGCTTCGCTTATTTTGGTAAATAATTTATCCACCAAATACTTACAACAAAAAAGATAAATGAAAATTTGGTCAGATAAATTTAAGCTAATTTTTTTTCGAAACAGAGCCAAAATATGAGATTTTAATTTCAGTATATATAATTTCAGTATTTTTTTATAGGCAGTGATACTAAGATGATAATCTATTTTTTTATCAAATAAGCCACAAACATAAGAACACTAATCAATCAATCAATACATATATATAAAGCAGAAACTTTTCAAACGATATTAGAGAGTCCAACTTTTTTAGAATTCCTAACAAGACTAGATTTCGAAACACATTTAATAAAATTATCCTAATAAAAGTAGATTTCTTAATATTTTAATAAAGTTATCCTAATATAAGTAGATTAAATTTGATATTAGAGAGTCCAACTTTTTTAGAATTCCTAACAAGACTAGATTTCGAAACACATTTAATAAAATTATCCTAATAAATGTAGATTTCTTAATATTTTAATAAAGTTATCCTAATATAAGTAGATTAAATTTATTTTAATAATAAGATTATTCTAATATAAATAGGTGATACTCAAAATCAATCAATCAATCAATACATATATATAAAGCAGAAACTTTTCGAGCGATATTAGAGATTCCAATTTTTTTAGAAATCCTAACAAGAGTAGATTTCGAAAAAAGTTAAATAAATAATTATCCTAATCAAAGTAGATTTCTTTGTATTTAAAACAAATTTTAATAAAATTATCAATTATCTTAATTAAAGTAGATTTCTTTGTATTTAAAGCAAATTTTAATAAAATTATCCTAACATAATTCGTAGATCAAATATATTTTAATAAAATTTCCCTAATATAAGTAGATTAAAATGATCAAATAGATAATAGAAATTCATAATAGTTCAAGTTATCGCATTTACTTTCTCCCCACTTATGGTCTCATACATTTTTAGTTTGTATTCTCGCATCAAAATTCAAGAAGCTGGCGGATAAAAGATGAATTTATTTATTAAATTATTATGTTAAGATGATGTAGTGTAATCTTACGTAATTACATAAGTATAAATTACGATTTCATCAAAATGTAATCACTAAATAATCATTTGAGTGTGTATAGAAATCATAAACATAAATGCCTCCATATACATTCAAGTTATCAATACATAAAACATTTCACTAATCTATATATGTTACTATTTTTGTTTAACTAATTTACTTTCTATAAGAATGTGGAGATCATGGTGGAATGAAACCGAGAAAAATTGAAGTAGAATTTGGTGGTTTAAACAACTCAAAGCTTTTGTGTAACAATGGAACAACTCATAGTGTTATTCATATGATGAATTGATGATCGGTTTTAAACTCACGCATTAGTAGTATCACTTAATTTCATCTACTAAAAAAATTCATATATACTACCAGCATATATCCAAGTAATCTAACCATTACGAAATAGTACGTAGGTTCTATACACTCAAAATATACTATGTAACTAATTATATGATATATTAATGTCAATACACATTATTCATATACTATATCTCAGATTTCATTATAAAAATTAACTGAAACCTAAAAAACGAGCTTAAAAGATAACTGAAAATTCAGAACCGATCAATTAATCGATTAAATGAAAACTGTTTTTAAAACTAACCGAAAGATAACTTTTTTTTTTGATAATATGGTATAAAAGGACATAGTTAAGTTTTCCATATTTAATATTATAAATTGAAGTATTAAAAAAAAACAGGTAGCTTATTTCTCATATGCTTCGCTTATTTTGGTAAATAATTTATCCACCAAATACTTACAACAAAAAAGATAAATGAAATTTTGGTCAGATAAATTTAAGCTAATTTTTTTTCGAAACAGAGCCAAAATATGAGATTTTAAGTTCATGATCTCTTGACCTTCTTAATATCAAATTAATTTCTTTTTGATAATTTTTTTGGCCAATGTTTACTTACTTTTGAACCTATTGTTAGGAGTTAATTTCATGTTCCATTAGCAAGGAGACATTATAACTGTACAATAAGAAAAAACAAATTTGATCAAAAGAAAAATCTATCACAATTGTCCAATTATATCTCTTTTGTCTTGGATGCAACGAATATAAATAAAGTTTCAGACTCAAATTGAATTTTAAATCATGCCATGGATGTTTGGTAGACATGGGTAAATAAAATATCAGAAATAATATTTGAAAACTATAGAATAAGCGAGAATATAACATTTATATGGCACGAACTATTTTAAACAAGTTGATCTATGGTTTTGAAATTTTTCACTTGTGACAACTAAGGGCATGTAACTTTTCTAATTAATATGGGTATGAGAAAGCCTACATTCGTCATGTCCCCTCGCCCGTATGACATCTTTGCTTTTAGGAGTCGCTTTTTTTTTCCTATTATTCGAGACTTGGTAGAGTATTTTAGTCCCGTTAGACATTGGGAGCAAAATTCATTGTTTTTTTGGAATTTCACACTAAATGCCCGTATGACTCTTGAGTAGCAATGGGAAAAATGTTTATTAAGAAGGGAAGGGAGTATACATGATGAGTTTTTTAACATAACTCATAATGGTATATTCTACCAAGTGTGGTATGTCGGTTATGTTGTTGAGGAACATCAACTCCGTAAGAGGATGATCTAAAGAGACATCGTCTTATTATCAAACGCCTTGGGAAATTCGAAATAGAAAGGAAGATAATTACGGGTTCCAAAAAAACAAAAGGTATTGAACCAAGCATAGGAATGACTTCCTCGGATATAAAGATTCCTTTCGTTCCGGAGACAATATACATTGAGGCTATGCTACGCTAGACAGTAAACAAGAGTCAGAGACAATCATTTAATCATGTTAGAATTTATGTGCTGAAACCAGTTTTTAGTAATGACCGCCTTTACGTAGAAGCGTCAAGAACAATGTCATCCAAGGCATTAAGGTCCTCATCGTGATAGAGACCAAATGTATCAAGGCCAAACGAAGGACATTAGTTACAAAGAAGTTTTCACAAATTTATCAAATTATGTGTCATATTATATATTTTGCATGAAACTTTTAAGGACAAGTAGTCTTAATTGCAAATAGTCAAATACTATTTCTGTTAAAAATCGATGACGCGCGAGATTATAAGAATAATAACTCTACAATCCAATTATATCTGTGAATGTTACAACGGATATAGTCAATACCAAATGCCAACATTTTTGTTGCGTTTTTGTAAGGGGAACGGATGATTAGTCACTCCTCATCTAAATCAACTCTCGAAATTTTGTTTGCTCTCATTTTCAGCATAGTTTGACTTTTTGTTGAATTTAATAGTTTTCTATTACCGGATCATGGTAACGTAAACCAACGTTTCAGCGTTGCCAAAAAAATATTAACTTGGTAATTCAACGATTTTAAATGATGTCATAAAACTAATAAATGATGTTGCCCCCGTGCATTGTATGCAATAGAATTACAAATATTTTTTATTGTTGTTTAGAAACTAATAATTCTATTGGAATTCAATTTGGATTTGATGTTGCGAGAAGTTTATAAGGAGCAAATATACATAATTGTAAATATATATAATAAAAATAAAATTATGTTTAAGAGATCTAACATTTTCTTTGAACACACTATATATAATTATGATAATTATTGTTTTACGTAACATCATTCAGTTTTACGTAGTTGTTTTAGGTTAAAATAATTACAAGACTCATAAAGGTCTGTCTCCGTTATTAAGAATATATTTTTACAGATAATCCTAATAGAAGCCCCATGTATCGCACGGGCTTTCCAACTAGTTAGTTTAATAAATGAAAATCTAATTTGTTTCTATATATAAGTTTGAGCACTTTGGAGAGAAAATTTTAGAGAAGTTGTATTCTCTTAATATATAGGAGGATTTATACTTTTAAAATTTGCACCTCATTAATATTTATCAGCTCAGTCCATTGTATTTTGATGTGAAACAAAAAACATGAAATGGAAAACTAATAAAAAATTTTAGTAAACATGTATCAAGTTATTCTCTACAGTAATAATTATTGAATTACTGAAAAATTTAGCAACTTATACTTTATAATTTAATATCAATTTTATCTTATTTTAATGAAAAAACCATAATTATGAATTTATTTAAAAAATTAAAGTTTATTTATAAGAATATATATTCATTGAAAAGAAAATAATGTAATGAAAAAAAAAATTATTTATTACCTTATTTAGCTAGATGCTTTTTGGAGGGAAAACTAAGAGAATTTTTATTCTGTTAGTAGTAGGGGAATTAATTAATTAATTATTATTGTTGGGTACTTTATTGGATATACGATCCCAACAAGTTATTACTATTAGGTTCAATTGATTATAAATAATCAAAATTCCGACTTAAGAACAACTCTGGATTGCGGACAACAAGCGAGGGCTGGCGGGAAAGGGATGTGAAATGAACGAACAAGCCCGGACTTGACAAGTTCATGTGAATTACACGAACAAGTTTCGGTGTACTCGTGAGTTTCATATGCATGCTAAAACCATGGTGAGGTCGTGTGATGTCACTGTGCCAAAGGTGTGGGTCTTCTTCTTTACACGAACAGTCCCTTGTTTCTAGAATTTCTCTACACTAAACTCATACTTCATCTGCGAAAAAGTTCAAATTCGTGCAATCGACTAATTCAAAGTCACAATACCCTTCATTATCACGAAGACCTTCGCACTCATAAGTCAGCTCTAACAGACTAGGAGCTTCAATTTCAATTCCTAACCATTTAGCATAACGGTACTTAATGTTGGCCAACAAACACCACGGTGCTGAGTGCCATGCACCTTTCACCTGCAGCACCAAATCCGCAGCAGCTAGTGCATTGGCAGTTGCATCGACATTTGCATCAGGCATGACAATGGCATGGTTTTTGGCACCCATGTTAGACTGATTAACAAGGAAATAGGAGGCAACCAGTTAATAAATAAAAGCAAAAACAATTGAACAACAATCATCAGTTTGCAATTTGAATATAAACCAAAAGGCTTTCTTTTACCTGGACTCGCTTTCCTTTCGCAGATGCTCTAGCATAGATGTACATCCCGGCTTTCAAGTACAAATAAGAATTGGGAGTGAATTAACAAAATGAAATAAATGACTCGAGATATTACCAGTTATAGGCACAGAAAATATAACAAGAGTAAAACTCCCAACAGTGTAATAAGCTGATATTAAAATCCCTACACGAAGAATTAAATAGTTTCTAGCACCGCATCACTGAAAACTCTGGCATGAATGTGAAGGCAATCTAAACTTCAACCTTGATCTCTTCATAAAAGTAAAATGGAATAACATAAAGAGAAATAATGATAAATCATTATAGTTATCACATACAACATACATACATTAGTCCCATGAACAATATTTAAGACTCCATCAGGTAGACCTGCTCCATGGCTAACTCAGCAAGCATGACGGTGCTCCTGAAAAATGAATTAGTACTTCAGTTATTAGTATATGACAACGGATGAAACTGGATAAAAAAAAAAAACTCGTATGAATCTTCTTTTCACCAGAACATACGACTATCAGGTGACACTCACAAAGTGGAAACGGGAAAGTAAAACTTGCGTGTGTGATGCAATATCAAGGATTTGACTATATATATGAATGGAAGTTAAAAAAGAGAGATTCCATGACTCTAGATTTCATAACTCTTGCGATTTCAACTACAAAAGGTGTTTTTGAAAGAATTAAAACTTAAGTATTACAGAGTATAAGATAGTGTTATATCAAAATGGTTCACCGTAATTGTTATTATGTCATTGTATCTTTAAATTTTATGAACCAATAATCTATTATTTCTGAAGTAGATGCAGTTAGCTCCTAAAAAAGTTTGGGGCAAATTTGGAGTAAGCGAAAAGATCCTGCTGAAGGTCTACTTTCGGATTCTACGTAGTCAATGTCTCAAATTACTCTGTTATTTTTAAAGTAGCAAGCTCTTTCCTTGTTTTGATCTGTGCGGGGAGTTGGGTCATGTTATAAACTACCAGTGGGGGCAGCCATCGTCCCTCAGACATAAAAAATACAAACTTTTAGTTAAGATTTCCGATTTTTTCCTACATTACAGTATTACACTACTGCATTACTAACTTACCCGCTCCAAAATTCTCAATCAATGTTTCAGGCCCTCCGACTTTAAATCTCGACTTCATTCAAGTACACTCATCTAAAACCAATAATATACAACAACAACAACATCCTATTACCCCAATGCATCAAGGGCTCCCGCAAATTGCGTGGTACATCCGAAAACATACAGTTCATAGATTATACATCTGTTGCGTAATCCTTTTTTCCGAAAACATACATATAATCCTAACAACGTGGAAACATGATCTCACATTTTCACTCTACCTAACATAATCTCATCTTCTCCACATTCAACAACATTCAAATCAAAACATTTCAACGCAATTTTTTACAAAATTATAAAATGGCAAATTTAACAAAAATAATTCAACCTTTGATATTTCTGGCACCCAACCTTTTAACTTAAACAATAATAATCCAATATTTGTATTTTTGTCAAAAAAATATCCCAAAATCTCACCTAAACTAATTTCTCCCTAATATTGAGAAATGATATTTTGTAAAATAGTTTCATAAATCTTTATATAAAGTTTATTTTGTGATATCATACTTTAAAAAAATTCATAACCAAAAAATTATAATTTCCTTATTTTATAAATGGAAAATTAATTAATAAAACAAATATATAATTTTTTGAAAAAAAAAATAGTGGAAATATTTATGAGAGATATATTTTTAAATTTTTTTGATAAACCGATAATTTAAGGAAACAAACAATTTTTTAAACCATATAACTTGTGTCTTTTAGGATTTTGAGCAGTAGTAGAAATATTTCTCAAAAAATGTTTCCTTGTTTTCAATATTTAATTTTTTTTTTCATAATCTTATATAATTACCTTTGCAAAAAAATATGATCAGTAAGTAATAGGGTTTTTCTAACGTGTGCCCTTAGGGCACACATTAATAACCCATATATGGTAATATTTACAACATATTCAAATGAGATACCTAAGTATATTCTCATATTTACCATATTTAATGAGAATATATTGTAAATATTACCATATATGGGTTATTAATGTGTGCCCTAAGGGCACACGTTAGAAATTGTGTAATATGAGTAAAATAGCATTTATGAAATATAAGTAAGATGTCGGGACATTTTCGTTAAACAAAAGTAAACTTTGGGTTATTTTTGTTAAAATTAAAAGGTTGGGTTATTTTCATAATGCTTGACAAAAGTTGAGTTATTTTGGTTAAATTCGCCTTATAAAATTAGTAAATTACCAAAGGTTTTCGAGGCTGATTAAATTGCTGCGTTGCAGTTGTATAATTAAGAGCAAATATCCGAGAGCTCGTAACAATTTCGCATTTCTCGCTGTTACATAAATCAAAAATATATAATTCAATTAATCAAATCACAAATCATGATCATGTCAAATTAGTACAAGGTTATTCCGGTCCCACAAATTGCGAGGTAAGGGGTATCGGATGTAAGCAGCCTTACACTTACCAACAAAAAAAAGAGGCGGTTTCCGAATAACTCGAGATATGTTTATCAATTAATAATAGAATTAAAAATAAGAAATTAAAGTTTGTACCTCGTTGAAGAGAGAATTGAAGCATATTGACTGATTTTAAGAGGATAGAGAGTTGGGAAAAATTGAAGGAAAATTGGTAGAGAGAGTCCAAGATCAGTGTGTATGACTGTATGTACACATGCAAATTATTTGTTTTTGTTTTTTTTTTTACAACTTTAATAATGGTTATTTAATTTAATTAATTTAATTTAATGATGATTAACCAATTATAGAAGAATCAAAGGCTTAATACTACCAATCGTTGGTTGGCGCAGTGGTAGTATGGGGCTGCCCTTGATAGGGAGGTCTGCGGATCGATCCCCTACAACTGCGATTGGGAGGAGTTTAAATACCGTAATCCTTGGACACGCCCCGAAATCCGGATTAGTCGGCTCAATGTGGTCTTTTTACACTAAAGATGAATATATATCTTGAAACTAAAGATGAATATATATCTTGAAACTATCTTTAAAAGAAACCAATTGTGCACCAAGCCGATGGTCTTTTTACAAGACTTGTTTACTTTTATGGTTGTAGAGTTACGGTGGTTTAAAACACTGAAATGGCTTAAAATTTTAATTAAGGTGAACACTGTATCAGCAAATAAATTGCGAGGTAAGGTTCCTTGTTTCAAATTAGCTATTTGGGTTTGGACGAATTCAGATACATGTTATTCAGGTTGAGGACCTATAGACCGTATTTTTGGATGGGCGGTTAGTTTCCGTAGCTCATACCTCCATGATCAACCCTTTAAAGTCTGAAACGAAGAAAGAAACTGGTAGGATGTCAATAAGAACATCAATTTCCCCTGGCGATTATGTCATGGGAACAAGACGAAACGTTCAAAGTCCTAACTAGGAACTGCGCTACATCGCTACTCTCTCGGGCTCACGGCTGTAGAATTGTCTTATCTGAAACTTGTATGTACAGACTAGCAAGGAATGCCATGAAGTTGGCCTCTACTGACACCAAAAGTGTTTAGTATGCATTTTAGTCCATTAGGATTGGCACACCGGCTTCTTCCTCCATCGGAAATTCGTTCCACTGTTGCCTCACTGTTTTAGTCTTCGTAAAGAATTGACTTCCAGCTTGTCCTGAATAGAAAAGGCCAAATCCTAAGTAATAAGTACACAAAAGAAAATTCAATTATTCAGGATTTTTTTTTTCTCAGACGAGTTATTTTATTTTGGCAAAGATACTAAATAAAGTTCAATAACACTAATAAATCCAAATAGAAAACAAGAAAAAACCAAAACAGAAAAATTCAAGGAACTGAAGTCATTTGACAGTATTTAAAACAACACAAATTCTCGTTACAGCATGATTAATTGATTATCCTTCAACTTAGAATAGTACGTGAGTAGATGACAATTTAGGTTAATACTTAATAGGTATGCAAATACTTAAACGTGAGTGATATGATCGGAAATTAAAGTTACTAAAAAATGAAGAGAACAATGTTTCTGGGACATCTCAAAAGGAAATGGGGGGCAAATAGCTGAATATTAAAAAGGAATTGGTCGAGATGACAAACTATTACCTGGAAATGAAGCTTCCGGGTGAGTAGATGAGATGAAGGGCATAGGAACTGAAACGGGGACATTGATACCAATCTGAACAAAGAACAAAAAACATCGTCAGAAATTAACAAGCAATAACCTATACACACTGAATTGTAGGCAACATTTATAGTTTTTGCTCTCAAAAGTCTGCTAAAGGAGATATTAACACATAAGATTAACAATTTTCAGGCTACCTGTCCAGTCTCAATACTTATTTGGAATTTTCTGGCAGAAGCTCCAGACGTCGTAAATATAGATGCTCCATTAGAATGTCTGGTCAAAACATAATTACAGATCAAAAGGTGCAATAACTCAATAAGCATATCAAGATGTAAAGCAGGACTGCAAGTACCTGCATTCATTTACCAAGTTTATAGCCTCTTCTAAACTCTTAACCTGATACAAAGTAAACAAAATAGCAGTGTCAGCAAACTAGAAGAAGAGGAAGAGGTCAAAAACATTTACTCATGATTACATAGCATTACAAAATTAACACCTGCATGCACATAATAACAGGCCCAAAAATCTTTTCCTGCCAAGGTCAAGAAAAAAACAGTAAGAAACCCCACGTTTTCATTATCAAACTATCAAGTCCCTAATTGTACATTTGTAATCATGGCATTAAATCCCGGTATGAAACTTGATTTTGAAATCGGTCATCGCTGCTTGGTTGTGGTCGTCATGATATATGTTTGAGATGCAATTTTGTAATCTTCACATCTTTGAAAAGTCCGTTGTCATTCGGAGTTGTGACCGAAATCTAACACCATGATCGTAGTTAATAGAGAAACGAGTGTTAGTAATGAATACCTGGTAGCACCCCATATCAGTTGTGACGTCACATATAATTGTGGGACCAATAAAATTACCATGTGGGTAACCAGGGACCTATATCAAACAACCCAGAAAGTAATTAAAGCAAGCAAAACACTGCAAATAACAAGGCGCACACAAGGCGAACGAGATTAACAATGCATGACAAATGCACCAGGATTAATATTTACATGCATGCATCTTTTCTTTGGCTGTCAGTTTAGTTCCAAATGCATCAGGGCTATGTCTGAAAGGCTGCAGGTTCGTGTTCCTGTTCAGAATGTTTGGGTATGGTGTCTGAGAAAAAGTTGGAGATCTAATAGCAAGCGTAGTGTCATTTGTGCTTTGATGGTTGGGCTGTATTATCAGTTATCACATCTAGAAAGCAAGGAATAGAAGCCATTTTGAGCAGATTGTGCAGCACCCCAAGAACTTGGTTCAACAAGTGATTTTAGACGTCCAAACTAGGGCGGTGAATATTCAACAGAAACCCCAGGGGGGTTGATGTTGGATGGCTTATTTGTCTCTAATTCGAGTACCACTAAGTCTCTAATTGTATCGCTTATTCGCTTGTGTATTGTAAAGGGAGTTCTCGTTCCCTATGAGATACTGCATTGGAAATTTGGAAGTGTGCAACTAAGAGGAAAAAAAAAAAAAAAAAAAAAAAAAAAAAAAAAAAAAAAAACTTCATGGAACGTAATGCAACTGTAATCTTCTCTTGCATCTTTGATATTTCACTAAGGTAAACATGTGACAGATACAGTAAAGTTTAACAAAGTAAGATTGTTTCTCAATACATCAAACTGAGAAAGTTTTCTAAAGGAGCAAATCACAGTGGATAAATCGATTAGAACATACAAACATATCTTAAGACCACACAAACATATCTTTCCTCTACTTAAATAGACCATACAGATACAGCAGAATTTTGAGTGTAATTGACATAAATTTTCTACATTCCTTCAAGAAGAAAACATACAAACATATCTTTCCTCTACTTAAATAGAAAGACTAAAGGAGCAAATCACAGTGGATAAATCGATTAGAACTTGTCGTCTTAAACCAAGTTAATTAAGAGCACTAATGTGTGTGCGAAAAATCACATATATGACAGACCACATGAAATTGTGTCAAACAATGCTGCAAAAAAACTTGTATTATCAGTATCAAAACATCAGTAATCACTCAGAGAGTCTTATAAGGTTCCCATCTAGCCATCTAGGTAAGGAAGGGATGTTTCTACGCAGGGCCGCAGGTTAGAGAGACTTTCAGTGCTAACCCTATAATGACAAATATGCTACTTTTCTAAAACCCTTGTTAAGACATCCACTAGAGGTTATGCTGCTTCACAGTAGCTAAGAAAATTAGATAGTTACAGACTTGCAGGAAAACTATTTCACTATTTCACAGGAAAATTAGATAGTTTACCTTTGATTTTGACATAAAGACCGAGATGACCAATATTTGATAACAAGTGGACTAAATTGAAGATGGATGATCAAATTATTCATCAAAAGTATTCCCAAATTACAAAGTCAACAATCAACTCAGACACCAAAAATGAAAAGGTAAACAAGATACAGAGTCGTATATAGCCTTACAAGGAACTCAATTAAGAGAATCCCTAGAGGCTAGATTGCTTGCAAAACTCAATAGCTTCTTTCACTTTCTCTTCCCTGATCCCAGTACTCTCATTTCTCTTATGAGCATGAAAATTACTACTACTATTCCTATTATTATTATTACATTTTTTCTTGGACCTAAAACAAGGTAAGCAACCAAACCTTAGACCTTCACACATAACAAAATTAATCATATATATCCCTGTCGCCGAAGTAGAAGCATTATTATTCGGAGACGATCTCGACTCATCTCCACTTGTCGTTGAATCTTGTGCCGAAGACGTCGTCGAGGGTGCTGATGAACTTGATGGCGTCAATGTTGTAGAAGTAGAACTCATAATTAACACAAGAAATATTTGAACTAATACTTTCGCCTCGTACATTAACTACGATTGTTGTGCTATTTCGCCTAGTGATTTCTTCGTTTACGGTCTCACAATAACTTATTGTTAAATTTCTCGTAGGATGTTGGTTTGAAAAATAAGTAGTTTGTGATGAGTTGATGCTAGGTTGTTAAATTTCTTCGTTAATGTAATCGAAGAGATTTAGTGTGTGTTTGGCCTAGCTTGAAAAGGTGTTTTTGGGCTCAAAAACACTTTTTGGCCAAACATACTACTTTCTAAAAGTTAAAAAAAATATTCTCAAAAGCTAAAATTCCATATTTTTGCCCATAGAAATAGAATCAGCAATTTGTTGCTTCTGTTTTTGAAAAACGCTTTTGAAAAATTAAACTTGAAAAGCAAAAACTCATTTTTGAGAATCAAGACCAAACATGCTCTTATATAGGTGTTTTTATTGTTATTTCCTTACATAGATTGTAATATTCAAGAAAATATTGGAGATTATTTAGTTTGTAAGTTTGTTAGCTGTATATAATTTCATTGCCAAAGTTAAGGTTTGAATTTCCGTTATTTATGAACTTTCCATCTTTAACCCGTACAATGAAATCTTTTCATTATTATTTATTAGTGCCTTCATAGAAGCCGAGTTATGTAAAGGAGTAGGGTTTAAGCCTTGCTTAATACAAGTTTTAAAATCTAAAGGTCCAAGTTAGAAGTCTCCATGGCCAACTTGCTAGTTCAAAAGTGCTATGAAAATGCTAGAGTATAATATACGGAGTACCGTAATATTTATTCTGTCCGGATCTTCTATCCCACTTTCGTGTCTCATCTTGTCTCTCACTGTCTTAATATTCTCATACCTTATCCTTTTATAATATCTAAATACTTATTAATATTTATTTCGTATATGTCAAATGGAGAGATAGTGACACATAAGTTGGGACACGAAAGTGGAACAGAGGATCCGGACTGCAATTTATGATAGTTAATTTGACAAAGTCCTATATAAAGCTTCCTTATAATAAATAATAAATAATAAATTCATTCGATATTTTAGGCAATTTCAAATTACCTGCCCAAGTGCCCATCCTCCTATATATACAGTACTAAGAGAATAAAATTCTCTAAAGTTTTCCCTCCAAAAGGTATCAAGCTATATTAGGAAACAAAAATACTTCTTTCTTTAAATTATTATCATTTAATCAAAATATAACCTTTTAATCAAATAATGGTATTTTCTTTAAAATCTAAATTATAATATTTCAATTAAAATAAGATAAATTTACTATAATTTTGTAAGCTATAAATTTCTAAATTTTTGTTATGTATTATTATATATGAGAAAATGACTTCACATTTTGTATAAAAAAAACACATTAAACTAAGATAATTAGCTTCATCACAAAAAAAAAATCATTAACATAATTTGAAAAAAATTATTATTTGTAATCATTAGTTGTATATTAAAGAAAAAAAAATCATTAAACATATTTTATAACTTTACTAAATTCTCTTGATTCGTTCATAGTTCATTTTTTTCTCATATCAAAATACAACGAGGTTTATGACAAATTAATAATGTATCAATTTAAAATATTATCTAAAAAACCGCGCATTTGCGCGGGATCTATACTAGTGTATATTAATTAAAAGTGCCTACATATATAGAGGCGGATTTGTGTGCTCAGGCACGTTGAAGAATTTTTCATTGAGTTTAAGGGTATGCGTATATTAGACGATTTTAAAAAATGGAAGGTACATATTAAAATTCAGAAGGAAAAAAAAAAGAGTACACCATAGAAAATCCTATTAATACAGTACTCCCACCAAATCCAGTTATAAAAGCATACCACAATGTTTCTACCATCAAGAATAAGACGGGCTCCCTTTTCAATTCCACTTTGTATGACTTTGCATATCCTCTCCTTTTCCTGTAAATAAGAATGGTATAAGTATTATGTTACTGCATGCACCTGTGGCAAATCGTTTTGGACTGGTGCATCAACTAAAAGTACAATACTACAAGGTCAATCGTCTCTACTCGTATCGTTTTCAACATTGTACTTATAAAGTTAACTTATATACCAACCAGAAGAAACGACTCACAAAAGGATTGCGCAGGAACAAAGAAAGGAAGAAGTTTTACCAAAAAATAAATAAAATTTTGATTTTAAGTCACCGAAGGGTACTTTAGTACTATTCTTCTTCAATTGTAACTGACTTGAAGTAAATACCTGTTTACTGATGACTGGACCAACGTCTGCATCTGGTTCAGTTCCAGCAGTCACTTTAAGGGCAATGGCACGTTCAACCAACTTACTTTCCCTGGTAAGATTGGAAGGGATATCCCTTTTAGGTTGAAAAGGATTGAGGATAGGAAATGCCAATAACCTAAACCACAACTCTTATTTTTCCGGATTGCTCAAGATTTAATAAGTATGCTATACCTCCATCCCAAGTCCCAACTTATTTTCGCCATTTGAATTTTATGGTCAAACTTTCTCAGCACTGACAACTAATTGGTCCAGACATGTAGAGGAAGTATCTTATAAATTTGTGTATTTTGATTTATCAAAAATATTCATACATCATTTCAAATAAGTCGGGCCTTATATAAAATATGAAAAGATACTGGTCCAAATTGAGATGGTTTGGCAACCAAAGTCAAATGAGGATAATGTATGATGGGATGGGAGGAGTAACATTGTTCTAAAAATGTGGCCGGATTTCACTATTTCACAGGAAAAAATTGGCTTTTGTAAAATTAAAACATCTTAAGGCCAATGCCAAAAAAATAAAACACAAACTGAGCAGTCAACTAGAACATCTTGGCAACCACTCCACTGAATGTCCAACAAAATTTATAGGCTACAGCTACGAGTGCAAGCAGATTGAAAAAAAAAAGTACAAGGGACAAGGTAAAATACCATGACTTAGAGTCTCCAACGAATATGACTGTATTAACAGCAAAGCACCTTTCCCCTTCAGCTCTAAAAGCTACTCCAACAAGTACATTTAGGGTATAATCCACATTTGCATCAGGCATGACAACCACATGACTACTCCCTTCTGTGTAGTTCTACAACATGACGAGATAAGAATTTCTCAGTTCTGGTATGGAAAAAGTGAGTGACCTAATGCTCCATTGAGCAAATTATTGAAGCACTGACCTGGACGCGTGTCCCTTTCGGAGATGCTCTTGAAAAAACATACATGCCATACTGAAACACAAAATTCAGAAACAGAAAGATCAGACGTTAGCCAAGGCAGATAGTATGTAGAAAATGGCATTGAATGGGAAAGGAGACAGGCTGCTAATAACAAAAGTACAACCAAAAGATTAGCCTACTGTTTTAGAGGCAGCAACCGATATAGCTTTAACATCATCATCATCACAAATAGCATTGACAATGTCCTAACAACAGTTGCAGGAAAAATGAATCAGCTAACCAGTGCATGTCATATTAACAAACATAGAAAATTATGATCATAAACTGAAATCTCAAGAAAGGGCACTGGAAACTAGAGGTTAAAAATCAGTTCTAGCATAAAGTGAATGGAAAAGGTATCCCAGGAACTCACATCAGTGCCATGGACAATATTCAAGACACCATTTGGCAAGCCAGCTTCTGAGGCCAGCTCTGCAAGCATCATACATACACCTGAAAGCCAAGAGCATAATTGTACCTCTTAAAAAATATAAAAAAGAAGAGCTTAAACTAAATTTGTCGTATTAAGAGAGAATTCAAACCACCTGGATCCTTCAGTGATGACTTTAAAATAAAAGTGTTACCATATACAACTGCTAAAGGGAACATCTGCAACAAAGTAATGGTTATTAAAGACCCCATCCCAATGATAATGAAGAGAGAAGAGATATAATGAGAAAGAAAGAAATACGCTTTTTTGAATTGTAGAGCGTTATTTCATGAATAAGACTTACATATGAATTTCAAATAAACAAAACTAAAAAGAGAGCACATGACCAAGTACTTCAACAATGAAGCACATACATTTAGTCAAGTCAGTTTCCAAGTTTCATCAACTTGTTTAAATAGTCTAAAAAATTGTTCGTCATTCAATTCAGTGATATCATCAGTGAACATTTTTCCAACTTCGCTATTGTCAATAGTGTCCTCAATGTCAATACTGACAGTAAACATAACCTGAAACCACCAGGCTTGAATTCAAAAAATTACAAGTTGGTTAACAAAAAAGCGTTAAAGAACGGTAATCACTAATACGATTATACCTACCCATAGAGCAATTATAGCAGACAAATTGGACAGACACATCCCAGCACAAACACCAAGAGGCTCTCTAATGCTATACACATCTACGCCATTGGCTACACTTGAAACAAACTGCCCCATATCTGAAGTTGCCGCATCACAAGCAAGGTCCAACGCTTCTGGAAAAGATAACAAGAACCTTCTAAGAAAAACACACTGTGCCACAGAACATGCCTATAAATGAAGTATAAAAGGGAGCCACTTACCAAGACCACTGTACACGTCTCTATATGAATTCTTTAGAGTCTTGCCCACTTCACGAGCAATGCTAGAGGCAAGTTTGTCCTACGTGACAAACAATCACAATAAACAAATAGCAGTGACAACTAGGAAAAAAAAATGTGATATTGATCTAGTTTTCCTTATAATAACAACAAAATTCATATTATCATGTGAACAAAGTTGTAGCTATTGTAAATATTGCTCAAAGTTGACACCATTTCAGTATCAACTTACCAAGGTAAAATGGGGCAAGGAAATACAGAAAGGATGAAGTATTAATATTACCTTATCCCTGTGAATAAGTTCTCGAAACTTTAATATTATCCGTTGCCGGGTCAATACAGGTGTATTTCTCCATGAATCAAATGCCCGTTTTGCTGCAAATACTGCAGCTTTTAATTCTGCGATGGTTGTAATAGGTAGTATATATACAACTTGCTGGTTTGCCTACTAACAACAAATAAAGCCATCAGAATAAAAGAGAAGACCTTAACGGAAGCAATATGTCAGAGGAACAAGAAGATGAAGCAAAAAGTCAGCTTGTACTGTAGTTCTTACTGGGTTTATAACATCAATTGTTGCAGATGACTGAGAGTCTAGAAAACTGCCTTCAATAAAATTAGGTACCCTCTGAAAGTTACAATATAGCAAGTGTTAAATATACCTGCCAAGTACCAAACATAGCAGTAGTGACAACTAACAAAGATTACTGAAAAATCAGGTAATAGAGAATCTACATGCTAGGATAGAAACTTCACGAAGGTACATCAAAGAAAGCTTACAGGAAAAAGGCGCTGTCTCCAAGTTGCCTCGGTGGCAGCTGGAGTTTGAAAACTTGAATTTGGCCCTTTAAGAGGTCTTAAGCACTTAAATTTTTGTGCTGCACAATGAAAAGTGTACATAACTTACTTAGACTAAAAAAGTCCACTTATATGAATCGCAGTACCACCCAACACAAGGATTAGTAGTTTCTTGGTTAAAATAACTTTTCTTTATTCTTTTATACAGAGTAGGAGTCACCTTCCCGTCTATTGGTGAGTTTCATCTCTATTGTATGAGAGGTCAAAAACTGTGGGGAAAATCAACAATCCTAGAAATCTAAAATCTTCATAAGGTGGTGCAATAAATGTCAGCTTACCATATACTCCTTCCGTCCCGGTCAATTGTTGTCCTTTGGTTTTGGCACAAAGACCAAGGACAGAGGAGAAGGCGAATTACTAAATGACATGTGGACCAAATTGAGTGTGAATGATCAAATTGTTCATCAAATGCATTCCTAAAATAGAAAAGACAACAATTGAGAGACACCCCAAAATGGAATAGGACAACAAATGACCGAGACGGAGGGAGTACAATTTTGTCTGGTCAGACAAAATTCGTCCTAGTATGAAAAAGTGTCATATACTAACAGTTATCTTTGTACTAGAAAGGATTTATTTTGTTTGGTTATTACAAATTTGTATTCAATTAATTGTGATGTCTTTTGTAGATACCATGTGACCTATTATTAATGAATTGATCTTTCACTCAGAAATAAGAAAAAATCATTGGAAGTTCAATTCCCATCTGGGGCAGTCAACACACAAAATTATAAGTTGAAACAGAGCAAGCAAAGCGAAATGGAACGACAATGGACGTAGTGAGGTGAAATCAACAGGCCAGCTTCAAGAAACAGATAACAAATGCCTAAAATTCTTCAAGCACGCAATAGTCATAAAGATTCATAAACCTTTGTGCCATCATCTAGTAGCATAAACTTACCAGTAACAACACCACTTCTTAACTTGGCTTTAACATTGTAAACTTGCTTAGGTGTAGATAAAAGTTCAGGATTTTTCTTTCTCAACCTCTTCAAAATCTGACGTGGCTTCAAACCAGCCTCTGTCATCTCTTTAATCTGTAAAATCTCATCATCTTTAAATCTCCGACAAGCTGGATGCTCTGAAAGGTCCTTCATAGGTTCGTGATTATGGGTTCCGTTTCTAACACTCAAAACCCACACGCCATCCTCCTTTCTACCATATAGTTCAAACTGACAGTTTGTACGTCGAGAACGAGATTTCTGTGTTCTACTACTTTCTGCTGAATCTGTTTCAGGATTTTTGCGCCTGTCCCTATATTTACCACCCCTATCACAGCCAAGGAGAACATATATATCCTTTTTTGAATGCTTAATTGTGACAACATACCCTTGTGACACTCCAAAGTCCCCAACATGTTCAATCATTTGGTCACGACTTGCAAACCGGCCAGGACGTGGAGGCAGCATTTGAGGTTCAGTAGACTCCGAACTCTGGAGATCCATCCCGGAGGACTTATAACAAAGACCTACACCAAGCCGAAGCCATTATGGCCATTTAGCGAACCTCATGTTCATACAGACTTTTGCCATCAGTCGCAGCACAAACAAAATGTTCACTCTTTAAATTACCAATAAAGAAACCGTCTATACACTAGATTTAATCTTTTTTTTTCAAAAAAAAACATCATTTTACAATTAATATCACAATATTTTGTTCCCTATAGACCAACACCTCCCAAGCATGATAAGATTTAGGTACGACAGAACAATACGACTGGGTTACTCCCTCTATTGCCAATTGGTTTTAGAGTGGAACCCTCTTGAGCCTGTGTTGTGGACTCTTTCTCCTCCGTTCGGGTGCAGCCCAGACCCGTTGTTGAATTTAACAAAGTAAAGCCAATATTAAAGTAATCTAAATTTTGCAGATAACACGAAAATCTCATTGTAGACAGTAACACTTGAACAACACAGATTATTTTTCAGTAAACGACTCGTACTACTTTATATTTCCTTGTTTGAATGGACGGATTTGTAACAAAATCAATGAAATACATACAATTTTGGCGGAGCCAGGATTCAAGTTTAGGGGGGCGAAGTGGTAATGCAACCCCCGCTCCACCACTGTTCGAAAGTATCTGCTACCAAATGTTAGACTCGCCAATGTTAAGAAAACACGACATGTTTTGTTTGGCTTAAAATGAAATGTCCAAGTGTCGTACCAATGTCACAGTAAGCAAGGAAGGTAAAATATGAAGAGTCGAAGTAACATAGCTCGTAATCCAAATCCAAATCCATTAAACATAGCAAATATTTCGAAGGGAAAACCTAATTTACGCCTTCTTAATCGATTAACACGAAATTAGTAAGCACACAATTATGACTGATCAAAAGAAACGGTAAAATGCGGTTAAATTGCAGCATGTAATTTTAGTTAAACCTAATAATTTACGATTAGTAACAGAAATTAGGGGAAGGGTAAAATACTGTAAAAAATGATGGAGCGAGATTAAAGAAAAGAAAGCAGAAGGGTTTAGGTAATGGCGGTAAAAAATAACGAACCTTGAAAATGGATAAATGTCGCTCAAAATGGCATCTTCCACACCAAGGTTGTGCTTTGATTTGGGGGGGAGCTTGCCAAAGTTGAGGTGGAATATGAATTTCCAACTGAAACAAGTTATTTGGTCACGGGCTGTATCGTCATTTCATGTTGCTTTTCTTTTCATTATTCACTAGTTTTAAAGCTATTTTGAGTTATGTTCTGAAGGAATTGCGTAACTAATTATGACATTTTTTTTTTTTTGGATGACGAGGGGGTTGGGTCCCTCCGGCCCCATGCATTCCTGCACCACCACGTTGATCATGTAAGTCATCTTTTGGGGGCTGCAGTGGACCAGTGGTCAAGTGATCATTGCCCCAGCTGGTAGTCGAACCCGGTGTAACACCCCCATATCTAGAGGAGCCTTAACTAGGCCTTCCTTAGCATATAAGGGCGTTACCATCTCGGTTGCCCGAGGAAAGTAATTATCAAACGTCAATAAAAGAACTATTAAGTTATATTACAAGCGGTTTAAACAACAAACGATGTAAAAGGTACAACTCAGAAGCTACTCGCTACTATAAACAAATCTCGTGAAGACTCATCCCTGCCCGGACTCCAGCTATCCACAACATCAACACCTGCTAAGACCGACTGCTCACCATAAGGGATCACGGCAGACACATAACAAACAAACAACCACACAAGGTCAGTACTGAGACAAGATAAGACAATGGCAACTACAATCAACAATACAAACAATGATATCAGACCCAACCGCAATCACAATAATCCAACCAAACTCACATCGATCGGTCCACCACCCTTTGGACCGCCACTGCCGGGGGGACCGCAGCCGTTCCCACCTAAGCCCCGCTCATCATACCGAGCGATAACCCTGTCCATTAATGTGCACATCCCCTTCCGTGGCGGGTTCCACGAAAGGCAAAACTAGGGCGTGAAGCCACTCCCGCAAGTGACCCCACTCAGCCGAGAACGCATCTCGAGAACCATCAACGGCAATCACAGCCACAATCACAACACAACACAATTACTATATCGAACAACCACAATACTACCACAACGACCGACACACTAGACCATCTACAGAAACTGAGTAGGCGAACCTACCTTTAAGCAACCGCAACCAATCCATGCCGACAGATAACACATCCAGCGACCAAGCAAAGCCTATAACCACCATACAATTATCTATTACTAACAAGCAAACCCTAACTAAAGAGACAAAGACACAGATGATGATTGTGACATACCTATAAGGAAAACTCGAAGAGATCGCTACCCGACACCGGTGACGCCCTCCCAAGGTTCAAAGATCTTCAAAAAGGCTTCCATGGAGGTTTTGAGGTGAAGGGAAGGGAAAGGGCGATCAAGGATAGGAGGAAAGTGGCGGAAGTGATTTGCGGATTTAACAAAACGCGATATAAAACCCTCGCTGAAAACCCGGTACTCGATCGAGTACCCAACCTACTCGATCGAGTGGCCCCCTACTCGATCGAGTACCCTAGCTACTCGATCGAGTAGCCCCTACTCTATCGAGTACCACTCTTAACACGCAGCTCAAACAGGTTTTGGCACACTTTCCTAAGACTACTTCCGCTCCCAAGGTCGGTCAACGGTGGTCAAAGGGTCCCCAAAAGGACGGGTATTACAGTCTTCCCCCCTTAAAAAGAACTTCGTCCCCGAAGTTCACCTCACCCATCTCCCGCTCGAGACACGCGAACAACACGTCCTCACTCATCTTCCCGCTCAACCCATTACTCCCTGGAAATATCATTTGCCCCCCATGTCATCATCATCACCGTCTATACTTATATCTAATGACTTTTACTACTATCATGCAAGCACTATTACCGTTAACCGTTACTTTATACACATATAAACATCAAACCCGCAATGCGAATCACCACCCACGATCACCCGACGTACAGTGACAACTATCAAACTATCGATCTAGAACATGTCTCATATCAACTTTCACGTGATACAACTAATGCCACCATGTTACTTGGCAACGCGATTCGAATACGATTTATCGCACTATAACTATTCTTCATGACCACACTCCCTTAAGAACTAAAGCAAGTCGTTATACTTTTTTTTTTTTTTTTTTTACATGATACCAACCACATTATAAACAATTACCAACAACGTTATAACAAGCAAAACATTATTCAAAGGCAACCTTTTTATTTCGCGACATTACTCTTCCCTTCTAAAAAGGAATTTCGTCCCCGAAGTTCACCACCCAAATATCAACGCGTATTACTTATTATTTGTATCTTAACATTAAAGGAAACCATTTTATTTGTTGTGGACATTACTCGCTAACTACATACTCGTTAAATTAGAAATCGTACCCAAGTCACCGGAATAACTAGTTACCGTTGACAACACACGTTTAAAATGATATGCACAAATATAGGCGAAGTTACAACTCCGATAAATAGATCGTAAGGAGGCGTATGCAACGTTAAAGTACAAGAAACTATCGCTACTTCACTAGCTATGACAAATACGCTTATAATCTTCAAGCACGACTTCCCACATATGATTTTAATAGTTCAAAGGTGTTACTACGCACTAATAACCACATTAAACATTAAACTTGCCGTTATAAAACAATTGAACATTTTTAATTTTCAAAAACCTCCTGTAACAGTGCTACTCGATCGAGTAACTAGCGGTACTCGATCGAGTGCCATGCTACTCGATCGAGTGTCTTGGCTACTCGATCGAGTGGCCTACAGGTCAGAAACTTTTTCTCATTTCATCCTGTAGCTACTCGATAGAGTACGGGGTACTCTGTCGAGTACCTACAGGCCAATTCCTCATAAAACCTGTCACGAGTTAACACCCATGCGCATATTTGTCATATAAAACCGAGTCGGGACGACTCCCGACTTCTAATATCCTGCAACCAGTTAGAATATCAAATCCGGCCTTATGGCCAATCATACAAATCCAACTAAGTCTCAATAATAAAAGGAAACAACTACCAAAGTCTAACAACAATATCACCATCTAACATCAACTACTATCAACAAAGATAAGAACGAGGAGTATCACTCCTCCTCCTATCTTCTTCTTTGCTCGAACATCACCTCATCATTACCACCACCACCTCCACCATACCCGCACCGATGAACCCACTCCCGCATCACCTCCCGCTCCCGCTCCCGGCCCACGTACCATGGAGTCAAGCCACCGTAAGGAAGGACCGAGGTGCCCCCACGTCGATCGGTCCACCCCGTAGAATGGAAAACCCCTGTGTAGTCCCCGACTCCACTCCACCAAACCGGGTGGGGTCCCTCGGTCCCTATCCCCCGAGGTTTCCGCCATCTCTTGCATGTTCCGGAGTGTCGAGTAGATGACACTCTCTCCGCCAAGTAGCTGGATCGCGTCTCCGGGGTGTCGAGGTAAGGGTAGCATGGAAAAGGCCTGCTGTTTGTGGTGCTACTGGCTGTGGCCTAGTCTCCGAGGCCCTCTCCCTCACTCGACGGGGTCCCCTCACCACTCTGGGTCTCTCTACCACCTGAACTCCCGCATTCTCGCCCTTCGTCGGCTCCGGCATCTCCTCAAGGATGGTGCCGTCGATGAGATAGGTCTGTAGCTGGCGGGGTCCGTCATCATCCTCCTCCTCCTCGTCATCGGAGTCCACCGTCACTACTGTCGGCTCCAAGGGCTCCGTGGGTGGGAGGTGCTCAGGAGCCGGAATCTTCATCCAGCTCATCCCATACACCCTCCATGTTAGGCTACCGTCGAAGGGTCCTCAACCATTTCGGTCGAGATAGTATTCACGATCCATGGTAGGCACCTTTGGGGTAGCTAGAGGCACGTACGCCCGAAGAAGCCTCAAAGGAGGTTAGCTTTTCATTCTAACCGAGTGGCAATGGCACCACAACTCGTGTGCGGGAAGAGGAAGAAGCCATCAAGGCAAGGGCAAAGACAAACTATAGAAGGAGCATTAAAGACCACTTTCCTGGCCCGCTCCGGGTTGAGGTACGACATCATAAGTAAGACCTCATGGTTATTCAATTTACTGATATCCTTTCGATCATAGAGGAGGTTCGAGAGAGAACGGAGAAAGATCCTCAAGGTAATATGCTGAACATCATTAATCAGCATGTTGCTCGAGGTGGGAGCTTGCTTCCCAGTCAAGCAAGGCATTAGGCGGCAGACGCCGCACTCAGCTGGAATGTCGGTGATGGAGTCCTTGGGAGGCTTGGCCAACCCAAGGTGAGAGGCAAACAATTCCATGGTCAACAGAAAACTGGTATTCATCAATCTAAACTCGACAGTCTGACCCGCTGGGTCATAGTTAAAAGAGCTCATGAACTCCAAGGTAAGAAAAGGGTAAGTATGCTTCCTCAGCCTATACAAACCTGTAAAACCCAAGGTCTCGAATATGTGACGGACATCCGTCTCTATCTCCAACTCCTCTAACACACTGGTGTCTATACACTTTGTAGGTCTCATTTTGCGTTTTTGTAAGGCTACAAAACGCTCCCTTTGCTTGAAGTCAACAAAAACAACTCGTAGGGTATTCGGGATCGGGTACCACAGGTCCACTTCCTTCCCCTAGCTCAGGTGGGTTACCCCTCCCCCGTTTACTTTGACGGGTTCCAAGGTTCAGTCTCGACATCTGCTTTAGGCATAAGTTCAAACAGTTTGTATAAAACATGTAGGCATATACTTCATACAATTTGAGTTCTATATACTTAGCAAGTTCACTAACTCATCAACCAGTTCAATATTTGAAGCTCATAAATCATGCCATTAAACTTAGATGCTCAGCTAGGTACACACATTTCATCAATAGTTTCCTCAATTTTAACATATAGTCTCAGTTTGTAGTCACTTATAAACCGCAATTATGAAAATTTGGCATGTGAACACATATACTCAGCAGTTCGAATATCCTAGCATGCTTCTAAGGTTATTCCAAACACATTCTAATCACATGTTACTAATTCACGAGAAAGAATAATTTATAACATATCATTATCCCCCTTCACTATTATGTACAACAACTCAATTAAAATTTTCAAACGGTCTTTACAGCTGTGAAAATTTCGGCATATCTTCATCAATCATCGATTCTATTAGCATAATGAAGTTCAACTCATGCTTATACTGTCAATTACAACATCAATTTTTCAATTATAAATCACGAATTTCCATTTAAGGCACTTTTAAGACGGAGTTTTAAGGCAACTTTCTAAGGGTAAAACCATCAAAATCTATCCTCCAACATGATATAAACAATACTTAAGGCTCAATTCTACCATCTAACCATTGTAAAACAACCAACAATCGATTTCAATTTTGGAAACCCTAGAAATTTCGGGTTCATCTTTGCAATTTCTAATCTAATTTACAGCAATTAACTACCAACAAACATGGAAAGAAGGCATGTGAATCATGTTTCAACAATTAAAAGCACCAAATTGGTCATTATTGTAACAGCCCTAAATTCTCACGACCAAAACGATAATCTAGAGATGTTAAATTCACGGCTGTCACTCCACACTTAGCTGAAAATGCCTAAGTGCAAGGTAAATACAGAGTCAACCTTTAAAAATAAAGTACATGTCTCAAAACTTTATCAAATAATTAAAACGTTGCAGCGGAAGACTTAAGTCTTACAAAATCTAAAACAATAAATATAATTCAAATCCAACAATATTATAAAATTATAAATAGATTAAAACGGAGTCTTTATTCAAATCCTTCCACGCTCGTACTAATCCCCGGATCCAGTATGCACCCATGCAGCATCTCAAGCATCTCAATTGTACCTATCAACTGTACCCAAAACATAAATAGGTACAGGTTCCAGTGGGGGAACAACCCAAAACATAAGGACGTCAGCAAAAGCTGAGTTTTGAGAAAATGAGAAGAAATGATAAATTCACAATAGAACAATATTATAAACT
The DNA here is from genome assembly GCF_048544455.1 of Silene latifolia. Lineage (NCBI taxonomy): Eukaryota > Viridiplantae > Streptophyta > Magnoliopsida > Caryophyllales > Caryophyllaceae > Silene > Silene latifolia. Next base: position 141,385,639 of record NC_133528.1, on the reverse strand, counting down.
TTACAAGCTCCAAAAACAGTTAGAAAGAATTATATTCCAAAACCAACATTATTGTAAATCCAATACCAATTATTAAATCGTTAAAAGTCCATAACTTTCACCACCTGTGTGCCAAGGTCCTACCCTTGACACGGTCTAGAGGTATCACCTGTGCTTGGTCAGACTTATAAGAATGCGCATCTCTCACATTTGGGCAGTCAGTAGGATGAGGCTGCCAAAGGAGAAAGTCTAACCCCCCTAGCGAGTGGGGGCCGGTCAAACCCCACCCAAATGGAACTCGGGCCAAGAGTTCAGTTTTCGGGACGTAATCCCAGGGACGTCTCAGACGCACCTTAAAACCTGCTAGACCAACAGAACTCCCAGAGTCTGCTACATAATCACCAAGATGGCTTGCGCCAAATAATTTCCAACTGGTGACCCATGGTCACATAGAACAATATTTAAAAATTCAGAAAAGCGAATATAAATCCATCGTTGCCAAAAGTATATAAAAACTCTTTAAATGTTAAACCGAACATGCTCTTAATTTTAAAAAGGGTAAAAGTCCTTACCTCTCGAGACGGTCAGTCCAAGCTACCTTAATCCAAGAATTTCTTTTCTTCGAAACCACAAGCTACAAGTATACAAGTTATCCGGTTACCACTCTATGTAATATGAAAAATAATCCAAACTTGCCACATAGAGACTCACTAGTATGTAAGCTCGCTCGACATCTCATCCGATCACTTAAACTGGTCTCATGACAGAATGCTCAATGTTCAAGTACACAATTTCCATTATTCAAAGTCTGGGTGAATTTGGACAACTAAAAGGAGTATATCACCCAGCCATAAACAACTTAATAAGCCAATGTTGTTGCTAGAGGATAAGGTCACCCATATTCCCAATGTTTAACGAATGGAAAACAAAAGTCTAGGAAAACCAAATCATCATGTTCAAGTGCTTATTCATTCATGTACAGGAAACACGTTCCCAACCTCAAACTCCATTTTTTCCAAATTAATAGACCTTACCACAATGAATCTCCATATCAGGCAAAATATACTACACCCCACCAGACTGGCTCAAATTAACAACAGCTTAAACAAACACCCCAACGACTCAGCAACAACGGCACGCACCGCTCCCGAATATTTTCAACAATACGCCACCTATAATCAGTGCACAGTTGCCCAAACCCAATGATACATTCTGATAAAGAACCCGAACAATTCAACTCTAATTTTCACAAATATTCCCCATATCTTATATAAAATTTATCATAATATCATCTTATTTCTTATAAAACTTACCCCAAATTCGATATAAGCGCACCCCTAACATTAACAACACAAGGCCCATAATAATCTCGACCTTAATTTAACAAATCATAGAGTATTCTAGCAAAACGGTCTACCAAACTGAGCAAACGACAATAGACGAAATACTTACAATTGACCAAAGAGGAAATAAGAGGAATGATCAAGAATCGTGTAGGAATCGTGGTTATCCGCTAACCTAGGTGTGCCGTCAGACCAATATCTGAATTGAAAGGGGTGAAGGAAGCAAAAGTGTCGCCAGATGCTGCGCTCAGATGACAAAGAATTGTATTTGGGGAAAAGTAATTAGATGAAAGGGGTTTGGTTTAGGTTTTTAGTAAGAGGATCTATTTTTCTTTCTTTTGTATACTAGGTTGGGTCAAGGTATGACTTAAAACCAAGTCGGGTCTTAAATAGTTATTCACTCCCGAATAATCCATAACTGATATATCTCGAGAAGTTCGCATAAGTTTTATTTCCTATAACGATATGTAATTTCAAGATCTCCAACCTACGTTCCCCATAGTAATTAATTACAATAAGAAGAATAATCTCTCATAAATAATTTCAGAAAATAACAGGGTGTTACAGACTTCCCTCCTTAAAATAAAGCTTCGTCCCCGAAGCCTAAACGCTTTTACTAAAACAAAACAGACCCCCAAGTACTCCTATCTTATACATTCAAACTTCGGTATTAAACTTAACAATATCCCAGATTTATATAGTCTTCTATTCCCACCATATGAAATCAAATACAATGCGCCACAAGTTTCTCTTTGTTTTCTTAGCTCAAGTAAAAGGACCGCTAAGATAGCTAAGAGCATGTCGGAAGAAAAGATCACATTTTTTTTTTTTTTGTGCAAGAAATGTAAAAAAAAAAAAAAAAAAAAAAAAAAAAATTAATTACCACAAGTGCTTCACACAAGTAGGTTGCTAATATGTGTGCATTGTGCACAAGCAATCACAATTAAGCAACCACAATTTACCAATATGTGCGGACATAACTGATTTTAATGGTATCCAATAACCAATGTTGCCCTGGGCACCAAAAATTACCAAAATATTCGTAACCAATAAATTATAAGTAGTACAAAACCAAACGGAATTAAAGTTAAACACCACATACACACTTAGAGTGACAAAAATGTATCAACAGCACAAAAAGAAGCGTACATGTTCAGCTTCACTACCCTCTTAAAATAAAGCTTCGTCCGCGAAGCTTAACGTTGCCTAGAGGAGAAAAATAAAATAAAATTGAGTGCTCCTTAGTTTAATCTCACATCCCAAGTAATCTCTTCTACGACATTACTGATCTATAAACTTTTGCCGAGTTTCGTGCCTTCGGGATCAAAATTTTCATAGGCATAGAATTCTCCCAGAAATGCATCGTCAATTCTATTACACTTTATTCCTTAAAATTTAATTTCTGTAGGAAATAACCAAACCACTCTAAACAAGGCGATATACACCATAGTCCAACTAGAATGCATCATTTTATTCTCATAATCGAGTCAAAGTGTTAAACTTCTCCACGAGACCAGTCTCTCAATACCTAATACTACTTGAGAACTCAAATTTCCACATTCTATCTTGAAAATGACATACTTACTACCAACACATAATTATTCCAAGCATCTCAAGCTCTACTCTTAACCTAGTCTTAAATCCCATATTCTTATTTCTAAAATTTTAGGCCAAGATCACAACCACCACCACCAAAACTTTCATGTTATACATCGAATTCAACCTAGTTTTTTTTTTCTTACTCGCACTTATTTGTTAGCACTTAGATGACATCCTCACATTACTCAAATATCTAACTTGCATAGTTATTCTAATATTTTCATTTTATAACTTTATGAACATAATACTCCAGAACTTGATCCAAATTTGTCCCACCACATTAACTTATTTTGCTAACAACCTTCACCTTAGCTTTCATCTACTATAACTACTTCTAATGCAAGCCTTCGATTACACGTCGTTGGGAAACACAAGATATGCATTCTTCCATTATTTTTCAATTATACTAATGTCAATCAATCTACTAAGTGTCATTGCACCGAAATGCCTATGCATCCTCAAAGGCTCACGTCACTCACTATAAGTTTATATTTCGTTATTACTCGACAATATGACATAGTACTATCTGTCTCTCAATCACACAACTAGAAATTATCCACCCTTGTCGTCTCCAACGTTATGTAAAACACGTTGCTTCTTATACCTTTGATATTACCTAAAACCGTAGTACGACAGATCGTTTATCTTAAAATTTATCCCATCAAAATAACAAATACTTGTCCACAAAACCATGAATAATTAGCTGTCCATGAACCTTATCCTTATTCTTTAAACTGACCTTATCATAACCTAAACGCTCACACCTTTGTCACATAAGTCTAGTAATAGATTCTAATAATTGACATCCTTTTGTACAGTTTAGTTACTAAACATCAATAAGATCATTCACTACAATTAACGATTGCATCTCTCATAAAACTACGCAGTAAGCAAATCTAAACTTAGGACAAGGTCTCACAAAATTCTAAGTTCATCAAGGTCCACAATTCCTCGGTATATCAGGTTTAAAAACTCAAAAGTGTAACATATTCTACACTAATGTGCACACATGCATTAACTCCAGCTCCAATGCGCTAAAGCATAATGACCACCAACCCGTGCATCACGCAAAATACCAAACTACAAAACAGATTTTCTAGGTGTGTAACAAAGAATAGTTCCAAAATCAAGCAATATGTTAGAAAAATTTGCAAAGGCATATCACTGTGGATTTTTAAAAGAAAAAAAATCGGTCGAAAATCTCGACAAACTTATTTACCAAACACGATAACATCACATGAATAGGGGCATGAAAATGTCCACGTATAATATTTTCTATCTCCCTTGAAATAAATTTTAACTCGAACTATTTCCTGGCCTGAGATCACACACAAAAAGAAAAAAAATGATTCAGTTTACAATATATATGTTAGTAGTGTTACAATTCATCACCCATTTTTCAACATTATTCTCACCACATAGCGACACTAATCTAAATCTACTCCTCAAAAGTGCCACACCCTCATCGAGAGTATAATGTATAGGCGTCTTGTACAAAAACTTAAGGATAAAGGGTACACCAACCCAATCATCACAACCTGAAACTCAGCTCCATTCCCAAAATTTTATCATAATCTCAAACTTTGCATCATCAAGCCAATATCGATATCATTTTCCAGCGCATCATCCTACCAGAATTTCAAAACTAGCTAAGCAACCCAAACAGATATGTTAGCCTCTAAAGCATAATACTAAGCTAGTTTCATTAAACAAAAGTCTCGAATAATAATCCCCCTCTATAACTCATCTTAAGTTGTTTCTTTTATAAATCATTATCAATCCATGTACTTATTCGACATTTTCTCTACATACTATGTAACAAAACCATCTGAACTCAAGATTAATATCGCAACCTTGCAATGAGTTACCTCTATAATATATACCACCCAATATAATGTAATCACCAATATTACTAAATTCTGTAAAAACTCATTTCCTAAAACTTGACAGTACCATATCATTATGTTTATTTAAACTTTCTATTGGCGTTGCCTTCATCACATGAATTTTCTACTAGAACTTAAACTCCTCTAATTTCCCATAAGAGCTCTTGAAACACTTTTTTTTTTTCCTTATCTCAGTCAATATAATTTGTTCCAAAGCCTTTTTCCAAATTACAATCGTCACGAAATCACCCTGGTCATCAAATCGCCTCATCAAGTTCAAACTCTACAATATACTTTACATAATTACTAAATAAAATATAACTTCTACAGACCAACATTCATCTCACTATCCACTCATATATCACATCCTTAAAAAGAATCTATCTATTTTTTTTTTTCCTTATTCCACTATCGACATCTTCATAAAATCTCGTTACTTACAGTCAGACATACTTGTTTCACTTTAATATTACATTACATTATATCATCAAGTTCCAATGCCTACAAGATGAACCTCAAGTAATTTTTCCCTTCCTTTTTCTTCTCTCTGTTACCACATACTTGAATCTAGTTGAAACTTCAATAAGCCCTTGTGCCATATAAAGAAACATTATATCACTGAAGTTATCAAAGCGCCTTCTTAACTTACCATCTCAAGCCCTCGAGGCCTCAACCTTCTTTTCTAAATGTTTGAAGCTTTTTTTTTTTTTTTTTTTTTTTTTTTTTTTTTTTTTTTACCCTCATTCTAACTTCCTACTCTTTCTTATATGGAACACCAAGGCTTTCAACTTCACCTTACTCCACTTGAGTCTCTTTTTAAATACAATAAGGTAAACAAACTAAAGTTTCATTTCAAAACAGTCTTAATTATGTTTGATTAATCTTTAAAAAAAAAAAAATTTTGTCTTACTCAAAAGATTGTAAGGGCTCTTACTGCAGTTAAGAACACAAACAATCCAAGTCGGAGACTAAACAAAGCTAGATATAAAATTTTAAAGCCAAAGAAATTTAACGGAAAGTACCGAACTAGTCATTGGACGTCTCCAATCACCATATCAAAGCACTATCCAAGCGCAAAACTAGATCAAAAATGCAAAATCCAGAACAGTTATGAAAAGTCTCAAACCAAAGCCTTAGGGAGGTTAGATTTTGTAAGAACATGGAAACCAAAATGAAAGCGCCTCACTAACCATAAACATTCGAAGCGACCGACATTTTTTTTTTTTACAAGGAAAATTGATTCATTAAAAGATGCTCAAAGGGTGAGGCTAAGGTGAGCTCCCAGCCCTAGTCAACTTCCACCCTGCAAGGTTCAAATACTTGAAGCTAATAAGGGTGATTTCAAAAACTAGTTAATCATAAACTCACTTACTCATATCAGATACAACTTTATTTCCACATAATAATGACAATACTTCTCAAGAATGTTTAACACAGCTATTAGGTAATCAACACGTATTTTACCATTGTAAACTTATCAAATGACAAGTGCAATCTACCGGGCATTATTTACAAGGCTTATAAAGGCAATCTGGGATCAACTATCGCGGGGGTCGATATGACCAACTTTTATGTCAAAACGTCACTAAGAGCTCAATGTCACTTGGTACAAATTCTAGGGTAAATACACTTCGCTACTCTTAATAAATTTCATTGTTACCTAATGCATAGTTCAATGCAATGAATATAAATACGAAAATCGTTCTCATAACTTGCTCATTCAAATACTTCCAAGATAATGGCGACAATATACAAGGCAACCAGGCTTATACCCACTCCTCATGATGATGGTTAACATAATTATATATTCAACTTACTAAGAGTAATAGCATACCAATAGCAAAAGATAGGTCAAGTAAAAATGTAACAATAAATCAAACATGCATATGCAATGACACATCCTACCCCACACTCAATTTTTTTTTTCTTAGAAAATTCGTATTATTAATTTTTTTTTTAAAAAAATTGTTTCAAATTTTGTAAAACTTAGTTTTGGAAAACCTTTTGCTCTGATACCAACTGTAACAGCCCTAAATTCTCACGACCAAAACGATAATCTAGAGATGTTAAATTCACGGCTGTCACTCCACACTTAGCTGAAAATGCCTAAGTGCAAGGTAAATACAGAGTCAACCTTTAAAAATAAAGTACATGTCTCAAAACTTTATCAAATAATTAAAACGTTGCAGCGGAAGACTTAAGTCTTACAAAATCTAAAACAATAAATATAATTCAAATCCAACAATATTATAAAATTATAAATAGATTAAAACGGAGTCTTTATTCAAATCCTTCCACGCTCGTACTAATCCCCGGATCCAGTATGCACCCATGCAGCATCTCAAGCATCTCAATTGTACCTATCAACTGTACCCAAAACATAAATAGGTACAGGTTCCAGTGGGGGAACAACCCAAAACATAAGGACGTCAGCAAAAGCTGAGTTTTGAGAAAATGAGAAGAAATGATAAATTCACAATAGAACAATATTATAAACTTTACAAGCTCCAAAAACAGTTAGAAAGAATTATATTCCAAAACCAACATTATTGTAAATCCAATACCAATTATTAAATCGTTAAAAGTCCATAACTTTCACCACCTGTGTGCCAAGGTCCTACCCTTGACACGGTCTAAGAGGTATCACCTGTGCTTGGTCAGACTTATAAGAATGCGCATCTCTCACATTTGGGCAGTCAGTAGGATGAGGCTGCCAAAGGAGAAAGTCTAACCCCCCTAGCGAGTGGGGGCCGGTCAAACCCCACCCAAATGGAACTCGGGCCAAGAGTTCAGTTTTCGGGACGTAATCCCAGGGACGTCTCAGACGCACCTTAAAACCTGCTAGACCAACAGAACTCCCAGAGTCTGCTACATAATCACCAAGATGGCTTGCGCCAAATAATTTCCAACTGGTGACCCATGGTCACATAGAACAATATTTAAAAATTCAGAAAAGCGAATATAAATCCATCGTTGCCAAAAGTATATAAAAACTCTTTAAATGTTAAACCGAACATGCTCTTAATTTTAAAAAGGGTAAAAGTCCTTACCTCTCGAGACGGTCAGTCCAAGCTACCTTAATCCAAGAATTTCTTTTCTTCGAAACCACAAGCTACAAGTATACAAGTTATCCGGTTACCACTCTATGTAATATGAAAAATAATCCAAACTTGCCACATAGAGACTCACTAGTATGTAAGCTCGCTCGACATCTCATCCGATCACTTAAACTGGTCTCATGACAGAATGCTCAATGTTCAAGTACACAATTTCCATTATTCAAAGTCTGGGTGAATTTGGACAACTAAAAGGAGTATATCACCCAGCCATAAACAACTTAATAAGCCAATGTTGTTGCTAGAGGATAAGGTCACCCATATTCCCAATGTTTAACGAATGGAAAACAAAAGTCTAGGAAAACCAAATCATCATGTTCAAGTGCTTATTCATTCATGTACAGGAAACACGTTCCCAACCTCAAACTCCATTTTTTCCAAATTAATAGACCTTACCACAATGAATCTCCATATCAGGCAAAATATACTACACCCCACCAGACTGGCTCAAATTAACAACAGCTTAAACAAACACCCCAACGACTCAGCAACAACGGCACGCACCGCTCCCGAATATTTTCAACAATACGCCACCTATAATCGGTGCACGCTGCCCAAACCCAATGATACATTCTGATAAAGAACCCGAACAATTCAACTCTAATTTTCACAAATATTCCCCATATCTTATATAAAATTTATCATAATATCATCTTATTTCTTATAAAACTTACCCCAAATTCGATATAAGCGCACCCCTAACATTAACAACACAAGGCCCATAATAATCTCGACCTTAATTTAACAAATCATAGAGTATTCTAGCAAAACGGTCTACCAAACTGAGCAAACGACAATAGACGAAATACTTACAATTGACCAAAGAGGAAATAAGAGGAATGATCAAGAATCGTGTAGGAATCGTGGTTATCCGCTAACCTAGGTGTGCCGTCAGACCAATATCTGAATTGAAAGGGGTGAAGGAAGCAAAAGTGTCGCCAGATGCTGCGCTCAGATGACAAAGAATTGTATTTGGGGAAAAGTAATTAGATGAAAGGGGTTTGGTTTAGGTTTTTAGTAAGAGGATCTATTTTTCTTTCTTTTGTATACTAGGTTGGGTCAAGGTATGACTTAAAACCAAGTCGGGTCTTAAATAGTTATTCACTCCCGAATAATCCATAACTGATATATCTCGAGAAGTTCGCATAAGTTTTATTTCCTATAACGATATGTAATTTCAAGATCTCCAACCTACGTTCCCCATAGTAATTAATTACAATAAGAAGAATAATCTCTCATAAATAATTTCAGAAAATAACAGGGTGTTACAATTATAATCGAAAATTTCAAATTGTTTTACTTTCCTAGCACATTCAAAGCAATAAACCATGTACATTAGAAAGAATAGCATACCTTGATTGATGAACAAAGTAGAGAAACGAAATTAAACTAAGAAATCAACCCCAAGAATCACTACTAACCCAAGAGAAAGAGAGGATTTGAGAGGAAATAAGGAATTGAGAGTGATTTAGGTGTAGGTGTGTCGAAATATAGAGGAATAAGAAGAAGAAATAGAAAGATTAGGGGTTTTAAGAAAACCCGTAGGATTCGCTGTACAGTAACCTACTCGATCGAGTGCCTGGGGTACTCGATCGAGTACCACCCTACTCGATCGAGTAGGAGCTAAATCATCGAGTAACTGCAGGAATTTTCCCACATCCCGACATCATAGCTTCCTAATTAGATCGAGTGAGGTCTACTCGGTCAAGTAAGCACTTGCACTCGGTCAAGTATAGTTAAGTACTCGATCATAAGTACGAAGTAACTTGAAGATTCCTGCAAAAACAACACCGCGTGTCGATTCCAACTAAATTCGGAATTCGGCACTCATTATCAAGTTCATTCACGCATTACTATTATTAACCAAGCCTACCATATTGTCAAACAAATGAAGTTTATTCCACTTACACTACACCCATTACCCTACTCGGTTTACACACTACCGAATCTTCCGTAAACATAATCACGTCATCGTATTACATTTAAGCTTACTTTATATATTACTACTAAATTGAAACATTTAAATTAACATTAGTTCATTCTTTCATTTGACATGTAATTGCATAATTTTCATAATAAATGAATCTATCACTTCTCGCATAAATGCATACTTTTAAACAACTTATTCGATCATGTCTTACATTCTATCATAAGCAATTCACCTTGCACGAATCAAATATTACGCAGCGGAAAGATTTCGACCATCCTATAAGGCAATAACGCATTACCATATGCTATGTCTCGAATTATAACTCACTATACTATAATTATCATCATAGCAGCTACATAAAATTTCGTCACATATCTCATAACCATCATATAAGCTCACTAATCATCCAACGAGCTTCAATAATCTCATCAATAATTACCATACTCGGCCCAAACATTACTATCACACCTCTATTAATTCTAACAAAAACTTAACCGGAGGTAGCTCCGGCACAATTAACATACATAGCACACATAGACATACGGACTCCACATTCCCATCCCATGTGACTGGCTTAAGTGTCAAGGGGCCAAGATTTTGAAATGAGGGCGCCTACTCACCCAAAATCTAGCATCAGTCGGGGCTCCCATTACACATACACCAGGTTCATTTTATTAGACTCCCTACGTTCATTGTGTTCATTTGTTACAGGTTCCAAAATCGCCGCTCTGATACCACTTTGTAACACCCCCATATCCAGAGGAGCCTTAACTAGGCCTTCCTTAGCATATAAGGGCGTTACCATCTCGGTTGACCGAGGAAAGTAATTATCAAACGTCAATAAAAGAACTATTAAGTTATATTACAAGCGGTTTAAACAACAAACGATGTAAAAGGTACAACTCAGAAGCTACTCGCTACTATAAACAAATCTCGTGAAGACTCATCCCTGCCCGGACTCCAGCTATCCACAACATCAACACCGCTAAGACCGATTGCTCACCATAAGGGATCACGGCGGACACATAACAAACAAACAACCACACAAGGTCGATCGAGACAAGATAAGACAATGGCAACTACAATCAACAATACAAACAATGATATCGGACCCAACCGCAATCACAATAATCCAACCAAACTCACATCGATCGTCCACTGGACCACCACGCCAATGGGGACCGCACCGTTCCCACCTAAGCCCCGCTCATCATACCGAGCGATAACCCTGTCCATTAATGTGCACATCCCCTTCCGTGGCGGGTTCCACGAAAGGCAAAACTAGGGCGTGAAGCCACTCCCGCAAGTGACCCCACTCAGCCGAGAACGCATCTCGAGAACCATCAACAGTAATCACAGCCACAATCACAACACAACACAATTACTATATCGAACAACCACAATACTACCACAACGACCGACACACTAGACCATCTACAGAAACTGAGTAGGCGAACCTACCTTTAAGCAACCGCAACCAATCCATGCCGACAGATAACACATCCAGCGACCAAGCAAAGCCTATAACCACCATACAATTATCTATTACTAACAAGCAAACCCTAACTAAAGAGACAAAGACACAGATGATGATTGTGACATACCTATAAGGGAAAACTCAGCAAGAGATCGCTACCCGACACCAGTGACGCCCTCCCAAGGTTCAAAGATCTTCAAAAAGGCTTCCATGGAGGTTTTGAGGTGAAGGGAAGGGAAAGGGGCAACTGAAGGATAGGAGGAAAGTGGCGGAAGTGATTTGCGGATTTAACAAAACGCGATATAAAACCCTCGCTGAAAACCCGGTACTCGATCGAGTACCCAACCTACTCGATCGAGTGGCCCCCTACTCGATCGAGTACCCTAGCTACTCGATCGAGTAGCCTCTACTCTATCGAGTACCACTCTTAACACGCAGCTCAAACAGGTTTTGGCACACTTTCCTAAGACTACTTCTGCTCCCAAGGTCGGTCAACGGTGGTCAAAGGGTCCCTAAAAGGGCGGGTATTACACCCGGGATCTCTCAACTCCTGCATTTCTGCAAGCAAGTTAAAAAAAAAATGATGACATTTTTTAGGAGCTTAGAAAGTTAAATTTAATTTTTTTGCTTTCATTTATTATTTTCTTTGCAATTAGCGAGTTTATACATGACGAATCTACAATTTAGTAAAAGGTGTGCCATATTATTATGCTTTTTCTACAAGTGTTTTTGTGTAAAAGATATTTATGAGATACTACAAATGTTATAACAATAGCTTTATTTGTCTTAAAATTTACTTAGCTTATTATACCACCTCAATGAATTTACAAAGACACATTTTGGACCTATATACATTAATCTGATGTGATTATTCTAATAATCCCATAAAAATTGCACAATGTAAGCCTACATAGAGAATTTAAAACATGTGACGAAATATTTTTTTTGCATAACATCACACCGTTAAAGCTTATATAATTGATTGGTAAATTAGCGTGTTTCAATAAGACCATATATAATGAAATACATGGATCAATAGATAATATTTGTTTTTGTTCCGGGTGTAATTCCAGAGCAGATTTGTTACCACGTAAGCTTGTAGAATGATGACTTTGCTTGACTCTTCCTTTCGGCCTCTCCTGAAACAATGAACAAACTGATGGCTCGGCTTGGTACCGAGCGAACTCACTCCGACGCTCAAGTCAGTAAACTTAAAGGGATTAAGTTGTGTGTTACTTGGCAAAGTATATTGTAGAGAGATAAGGGAGTTGATACCAGATTAATTGTGGGTTATTAGCTTATTTTCGGATCCTTTTCTTGTTGAGAGAAGTGGAGTATTTATAGACTTTCACCTTTTGTCACGTAGTGGCCAAGTGGCTAGCAGGTGGAAATACCGTTCTACCCTCGGCCGATGGACCCATGGCAGGCCGGTCGAGGGGTCTTGGATATGAGTACGCGGATATGTCTCCCGGCTGGCTGATTGACCAGCCGAGACCCAAGTGACAGGCCGACAGGCTGCGTCGGTTAGGCTGTCCAAGGTGTTGACTTGCTGTGGATATCTTTGACCTTGCTCAATATGTTGACTCGGTCAGCGGGTGCAGAATATGCCCCATCAGTTTTGATAACCAAATATTTTTTTTTTTTGTATAGATAGCTAATTTATTTAAAGATGTTATATAAAATTTTGGGTTGTTAAATAAAATTAATACTTTGTATATAAATAAAATTAGCACAATTTTTCATTTGAGATGGACATATTCGTTTTAACCTTAAGAAGGATAGCATCTATGCAAAGTAGGGTTTGTATTTGACCCGTTCAAGGAATACCTGTTGTGAAACTAAAGTATTAACTTTGAGCTATTATCATGTTGGAACCGTCAACGATTTTATAGTAAAGATAGCTAACCATGTTATACTTTTTCCAATCACAAATTGTTGGGTGAGACAGTCTCTTAGCATAAGACCAGTCCAACAATTAAAAGCCCAATAAATAGGGAAAAAAATCACATCCACTACTGTCAACTGTCAACCAACTTCATCACACGATTATACGGTTACTCATTCAGTACTCTCAACCTATCTTCTTGTTTGCCTTCCTACTACCCCAGTCAGGCAACCATTGTCACCACCTCGAATGACAACCTCAAATCCAACCTTATACATCGACTATCTTCTCCGCCTCAACTCTCCACGCAAATATTCATCTCAAGGCTATAATTTCTTATTTAAAACATTATGTTTTCAAACTGAAATTGCTAGTCTTTATCTAGAAAATTTAGAATGACAAAAATAGAGCAATATTTTGAACTTGTGACAGGAGGAAATAAAATAAAATAAAACTCGATTTTTCTTCATAATAATATGAAGTTTTCAATCTAAAATTGGGACTTTGGAAGTTAAAACTTTTAGATGTTTAAGAGCAAGTTAAAATTGTGAGATAATTATATGGTAGAGACTTAATTTGAAATCCATAATTATCAACATAAAATTCCTAGTTCTCAACATAAAAACATGAGTATTTAAACTAAATCAATTAGTTTAGGTTTAGTTTGAATACTCATGGCTTTAAATCTGAAATTAAAATTCAACACTAATTTATGTTGAATTTTAATGTTAAAATCTGAAAACTTTAACCTATGTAATTGACAACTTTGCCTTGCGGTGACGGACGACGGTGACTATAACACTCTCCTTCTTTCTAGTTGTTTAGTGAACCTCATGGAAGTAGAGAACGACAATCATAAAGGTGGATAATAGATTCGGTAGTGGTGAGGACCTGGGCTGTAGAGGCGATGGTGCTGGGGGTTGAGGATGGTGCTCAGCACCACCGTGCTCCCTCCTCTGAGCAGCACCCTCCCAGCACCACCACAACAACACCAGCAGCGGCACCGACCCGACGTCGCCATCCATCTGACGCACCAGTTCAGACCTGTCTTCGTCGCTGCCCATCTCGCCCGAGCAGCAAGAACACCTTGACGGCAAACCCGCACCTCCAATTGAACAAGCAACAAGTGCATCCCCAGCCGGGCACCCGTCTGCCGCCTACCCGGCTCCCAAAGCACAACAAACATCAAATTGCATTCCCAGACGGTCAACCGTGTTAGACCCCGTAGTTTGGTGAAGTTTATATAACTACCTTACGTAATTCAAATAATTGATTATGACGGTTATAATTAATAATTGTGAATAAGACGGAATGATATAATAAAATAAGAGAATAATAGAGTAATGGGTCGGAATGGTAATTGGGTAATAATGATATACGATAATTTATATGGTAATAGTGAATGATTATTATGTTATAATAATAATAGTAATACGATAATAATAATAATAAAAATAGTAGTAGTAGTAGTAATAATAATAATAATAATAATAATAATAATAATAATAATAATAATAATAATTGTTATGAGACGGTAATTAAATAAATAAAATAACAAAGAAAGACGGGATTGGAGTTGGGTCATGTGCTATAGGGCTTGGGTCGACTATATATGTTGCGTAAATTGGTTGATTAATTGTCGGGATCGGATAATTACTATTTACTAATAATAATAGTAAATATATTTTATATTTCCTAATTGGTTCCTTATAACCTTAGCCTACCAAATATAAATAGATGAAACCTCAAACAATGGTCCTTATTATTCATCAAATCTGAAAAATAATTCACAAAAGAGAGAGAGGGAGAATAAGGAGGAGAATAGCTATGTCATTCATCAAAAACAGATTGCGTAATAGCATGGGCGATGAATACCTGAATGATTGTTTGGTTACGTTTCTAGAACGTGATGTATTTATGAATGTGACCGATGATGAAATTGTAAAACAATTTTTAGATATGCGAACTCGTTGAATAATGTAGTAATGTTTTAATTTTTGTTGTAATTGACATTTTTTTTTTAATATTATCAATGTTATAATTTTCCTACACCAAGTTAAAAATCCTGGGTTCGCCCCTGATATCATTTCTTAATAAAAACGATATTAATCGTTTTATTTTTATTATTTACTTCGGTTTTAAAAAAAATGATGTTCATTATTTTATTTTTATCATTTACATCATTTGTTAACATTGATTGTTTGAAAACCGATGTTATTTTTTTGGGTTATTCTACGTGGTAACCCTGTATTTGTTTGAATTCTAGCTGGTAACCCTTTGTTTTTCAACCACCCATATAGTAACCCTGAACTTATTAAAAAAGGTTCTCCGTGACCCTCAACTTTCATTCGGTTAAAAAACTCCATTAGTTTTAATGTTTATTGGGACTTGGGCTTGTCTTTTACACTTCAAATGCTTAAATGGCCAAGTAACTATGGTCTTCTCAACTCAATTAAATAAATAAACCCCGAATTTTTCTAACAAATAATTATATTATAGGTGTGGTAAGAGTATAATTCATAATATTTTTATTATCATTGTTATTATTATCATCATTTTTATTGCTTAACAAAGAATATTAAAGTAGTAAATATATCGAAACACATTTTACTTTTGTTTTTGTTATAAATTAGATTGGATTATAATTGTTAATATTGATATTATATTATTATTATTATTATTTCTATAACAAAAACAAAGGTAAGATGTGTTTCGGTATATTTACTACTTTAATATTTTTTGTTAAGCAATAAAATGATGATTATAATAAGGGTTTTTCTAAAATGGGCCCAATAGGCACATGTTAATAAATGTTTAGGCATATATTAAGCTTTATTCCATCATTAATTTATTCAAATTTCCTAAATTTTCTCAATTACAATCATCATTTCCTTATTTTCTCCACTCACAATTGGATGAGGAAATATTCTATTAGTGAAAATAAATTAATTAAGGACATTAATTTAAATTTAGATAAGGCTTATCATGTGCCTATTGGGCACATTTTAGAAAAACCCTTATAATAATAATGATGAGAATAAAAAGATTATGGATTATACTCTTAAGTCTTATCACACCTAGAATATAATTATTTGTTAGGAAAATTCGGGGTTTATTTATTTAATTGAGTTGAGAAGACCATAGTTACTAGGCTATTTAAGCATTTGAAGTCTAAAAAACAAGCCCAAGCCCTAATAAACATGCAAACTAACGAAGTTTTTTAACGGAATAAAAGTTGAGGGTTATAGAGAACTTTTTTTGATAAGTTCAGGGTTACCATGTGGGTGGTTGAAAAATAAATTGTTACCAGCTAGAATTAAAAAAAACACCGAATTACCGCGTAGAATAACCTAATTTTTTAAAGTTGCATCGATTTAATTAAAACTGATATTAAGTTTTTTTTTTTTTTTTTTTTGGAAAAAGAAAGCCCGAAGGCTTACTGCATTGGGATGAGAGAGTGAAGGAATGGGTGGGGGATGTTTTGGAAGAGCTTGATGAGGAGGAAGTTGAGGTGTTTATTACGGGTGTATGGGCGATTTGGGAGATGCGCAATAAGGTTGTATTCGAGAATAGGGTGGCACGGGTGGAGGACGTGGTCTTTGCGGGGTGAAGGGCTTATGGATGAACCGAAAAGCGTGGAGAATGGAGGGGAGCGGCGGGATGTGGTGGAGCCGGGAGAGTTTCGGGGAAAGGAGCTTGGAGCGCGGGATGGAAGGGTGGTGCCAGGGGAGGTTCTTATTAGTGTGGATGCGGGTGTCAAGGAAGGTGAAGGAATGGGTTTGGGTGCGATATGTCGAGATGAGAATGAGAATTTGTTATGGGCATGGGAGGGACGTCGTAGAGAAGAGTATGAGGCAAGAGTGGCGGAAGCAGAGGTAGTTCTAAATGCGCTCCGACAAGCTCAGAGAATGAAGCATACAAGCGTCCGTGTGGAGAGTGATTGCAAGACTGTTATTGAAGTTCTTCAATGTCGCCGTTCTGGGCGCAGTGATTTTCATATGGTTATTAGTAATATTTTAAATTTGTGTGTAGGTTTTACTTTCGTAGCCTGGTCTTATATTCGTAGAACTTCTAACCGAGCAGCTCATATGCTAGCTCATTCTTGTATTGTGGGTGAAAGTAAGTTCCTCGATGGCGAGTCTATTCCTCGTCACATCGTTGAAGTTGCTAAAACCGATTTATCAATGAGAGTATAATCCTACCATAAGATTTTTCAAAAAAAAAAAAAAAAGTAACAGAACTGTTCGCAATCGGAGGCAAAACATCCGACCACACAACCCGACCAACTACTCTAGGAGAAATATGAGCTAACGCATGACCCACACTATTGTTCATACGACCAGTATGTGACCAAAAAAATAGAAACAAAAGCAGACCGTAAAGCTAAGATATCGTCTAGAACTAAGGAGAAAATGCTGCTTCTTAAAATCCTTTTTTAAAGCTTCAATTACAGCAAGGCAGTTGCTTTCCAGAATGACCTTCGCGTGGCTCCTTCCATGGTTCACAAGTATCTTCAGTTGCCTCATTAGTCAGTGACTCATTTCCTTAATTCTGACAGAAACCCTTAGTTTCTCCCAAAAACCCTCAAGCACAACCCTCCACCGTCACAGTGTCTACCACCCTCGACCACCACAGTCGCCTTCCTCTTCACACCAGGCCGGCCACCACACCATCATCGCTGTAGCTTCTCCTCCTCAACATGTCCTTCAAGAGATCGAGAAGCGTATAGCCAAGGTCGATTATTATCTCACTTATTCATCATTTTTTACCTTAATTGTTCATCTTATACTAATAATCAATCAATTGCGTTTAGTTTTGAATTAGTTGACTCAAAATGTCATGGTGTTAGGTTGATTATATTTTGATTGTTCAATTAGGGTTTTAAGGAATGACAAATTGAGAGGGATTGTAGTGTTTGGTCTCAAATGCTTATTATATTTAAACAGCCGTCGTATGTATTTGTATTGTTCAATTAGGGTTTTACTGGATATATGTCGACCTTTTTAGTATTGTTCTCCTGTGTGTTTATGAATGAACATTGAACGAGGCTTGATTCATGGGTACTAGAATAGATCCCGCGCGAATGCACGGTTTTTAGATGGAAATATTAGATAACTTAACAATTTTACCGTTGTAGTAACTCCATTTGTAATTTAATTATGAAATTTACTTTTAGATAAAAAAATCGTATCAAGATGTTGATACAAATTGAAAAATATTGTACCCATTTTAAACGGGATAAAATTATCTATACAATAGAATAGTATGGCCCAGTTGTAGTCTTGTAGATATGATATAATATAATAAACCCTATTTATAACAAGTTATTTAGGCGGGAAAATTTTAAGAAACTCTTATTCTTTTAGTATAAGGGTATTCTTTTAGTATAAGGGATTAAGGGTGATGATGGGAGTTCCTGTGGTGTTTTTACTATTCGGGATTGTTCACTTACTTAGGCAATTAGATTGGCGTTACTTTCCATTTGGAATATAAAGTGAGCCTAATTTGTGACTTTTGAAGTTCACTACATTGTGATACTACATTTGTGACAAATAATTGCTAGTCTAGATGGGGCACAATGGTGAGAAGATTTATATGGAACTAAGTTTGACTATAGTTAGATATTCTTGAGGTTAACAGTGGTTTAAGATCAATGGAACTTTCATATCCATTTATGGGCATTTACTAATTATCTTCAGGAAATATCTCCTTTGTTAAGCTATCTGGTTCTTCATTTGGATCCTTGTAGTCCTTGCATTGACTAGTTCAAGTTTCTAGGTTTGCAAAACATTCTATGATAAGATCGAGTAAAGTATTTGTTAGAATGGATGCTGTGATAAGATGTTCTCGATAAATCTATCAATGGCAACTTACAAAATAGAGGTCGTATGACGAGATAATAACGCATAGTTATTATGATTTTATGATTAAGATAGAGAAATTAGTCTTTTGCTCCTATCTGATGACCTCATTAATTCAATTTGCAAGTATTTTTATTTTGATTTCGCAAATTAAATTGTTTTTATTATATATGGCGAAGATGATCCTGTGCTTAAACTTATTTCTGACATCTCTTGTATGAGAAGGCTATTGTAAACAGTTCTTCATTGAGCAGATAATGCAACTTTTCTGAGCCACTTTTTAATCTTTTACGAACAGTCATTTTTTGTGATGATATTTTAAATAAAGGTAAACAAATGATTGGAACGGAGTTGGTTTAAATACGAGTAATTATTCAGGCATCTCCATAACAAAAATCAATTGATAAGGTAGGTGTTAATCTACTCGTAAATGAATGTCTTTGGTTCTTGAGGCCTGCTGAGATTTATTCTTTGAAGTTGGTCTTACATTGATGGATAAATGATAACTAGCTGTAGAGTGTAGATACTTGTTTAATCACTGCTTTGCTCTCACACTTAAGTCTGTTTTTAACTTAATTTGGGGTTGGCCTTTTTTTTTGTTTTGTTTTGTTTTTGTTTTTGTCAGACTGAGATGATGCTTCAAGCTTTAGAGTATGAGATAGGTTAGATGGCCAACTTCTTCAAACAGGCTTGCTTTTTGTTTGCTTATTGTATTGCAACGGTTGTTTTGTTGTTTCACTGTTTGTCGGACATACTATTTGCTGACCGTTAGTTTCTATAATTGACTACACAATGACATTGTTTTCTGTTGAACTACAGTATTGTAAAATTAAGACGATGATTTACATCCTGCTGCTTCTTTTGGTCTTTCTTTGTGCAGAACAAGGAGAGAATCAGGATGTGTTCTTTGTTTCTACTGCGCGTATGCATTTCCATCAATTAATTGACTCGTGATATCTTTAAAATATGGAGTCTGCTTGTTATCTATGGTGCATTTACCCTGGAGTCACAAGAAGGAGAACAGACATGACTGACTTTAGGTTTTGTCACTTGCTTCTTTGTCTTCTGGTTCTTCAGTTATGCTTTTCAACTCGTGGGATATAAAGCTTTACATTCTCCTAGTCTTGATGAAATTTTAGTTTTTTGTTTAATGTTTCCGTTTGTATCCTTCCCTTATCTTTTTTTCCTCAAAAATAATGCTAGGAGAAAATAA
The DNA here is from genome assembly GCF_048544455.1 of Silene latifolia. Taxonomy (NCBI): domain Eukaryota; kingdom Viridiplantae; phylum Streptophyta; class Magnoliopsida; order Caryophyllales; family Caryophyllaceae; genus Silene; species Silene latifolia. Next base: position 141,365,350 of record NC_133528.1, on the reverse strand, counting down.
ATGCTGTGAAAATAAATGCTGTTTCAATTTGTATCCTTCCCTAATCTTTGCATACTATCTATTTTACTTGGATGAACTGGGTATACAGGTGTTGTTGTGCACAGATGTGTATGTGTTGATAGTTGATACTGATGATGAACTGTGAGCCTTTCCAAGCTGAAAGGGTGACGCAATGTTAGTTAGAAGGAGCTCAGATATAAGGAATAAACGAGGAGTATTAAACTATTTTGTTAGTTTTTTTATGACATTTTGTATGTTACTATCATTATTTAGTAAGACTACTACAGATATCTTTTTATGTGTATATCTAATTATTTATGTTCAAAACACGTGTATATTTATAATTTTGGAGTATTTATAAATTATCGGCTTTGGAAATGTAATTTTTCTTAATTGATTCCAACTCTTGAGGCGTTGAGAAACGCCTCAAATTGTAATTTTTTTTTTTAATTTTAAAAAATAGCAATTAACATCAGTTTTAGTTAATAAATGATGTAAAAAAATACCTATTAACATCTGTTTTAGTTAATAAATGATGTATATAAGGTGATATTTACATTGGTTCTGCACCAAAACCGATGTAAATTAGAGGCTATTAACATCGGTTCTAGAAAGAAACCGATGTAATTATATGCTATTAACATCGATGTTATTGTTCTAAATCCTATAAATAACGCCCCCAGAAACATCGCCCAAAACCGATGTAAATTGACCTAAAAACCCGATGTCAATGTCACTTTTTCTACTAGTGATTATTTTTGAGTTAAACTTATGGGTTGATCACTCTTGCTGATTTTATTATTCCTTCTAAATGGTTATTCTTGCCGTATAGCGTGTGTTGTCCCTGTTCTCTTTATCATCCTTGCTACTGATTCTGGTATATGTGCAAGTGTACAATTTTGTTTTTGTAACTATTTTGATGGTACTATATAGCAAGCTTCCAAGATTTGGGCTACTGCAAGAACGGGACCAAGTGAGGATGTTCCAGAAGGGAAGCTTTTTTATGCTGCGAGAAGATCCTTTAGACGTTTTTTGCCTGTTTCCAGTTTCTTGGGAAGTACATACAATTACCTAAGACATTGAGACTGCCTTTGGCATATGACTTGTGCTGCATTTGTTCAGAAACAAAAATGAGTGGCAGCAGCAAAGATCACTCAAATCCCAGGAGGAATAACTTGCCACAGATGGAAATGTCAAAACAAGCTAATCATAAAGACGCCATACCTGGGTTGGATTTGTGGACAGAAGGACTCATTTGTGCTTTCGAGTATGTGCGATGTCGGCGTAAAGTACAGAAAGTGAAGGCTGCAACAAAATCCCCACCCACTCAAAACTTGGAACCTGATGATTTGGAGAAGCAAACGTTTGCATACAGAGATACGGATGCACATGTTCAAAATGGGGTAGATAACCCAGAGTCTCTATACCTAATGGGTTTAGGACCTGATCATGTGTCTCCTTTAGTTGATCGTGAGGAAAACCTAGCTCATCAAATTGACCAGCTCCATGAGAATCGTTGGGTACCAATTGGATGGAAGAGAATTTCTGAACTTGTTCAACAAGTACAAGTAGATGTTGCGTGCAGCTCTATGCAGTTTGAGTTCTCAGATAAGGAGGATGATGTTACAGTAGCAGAATTGGCTGCTCCATATTGGGAGCGACCTGCTGGTCCTGTATGGTGGTGCCATGTTGATGCAAGCCATCCACATGCCGTGTCATGGCTTAGCAGTGCTCAATGGTTACATCCTGCTGTCAGCATTGCTCTCATAGATGAGAGTCGTTTAATTAGTGAACGGATGAAGTTCCTTCTTTATGAGGTGGTAATTCCTTTTTTTGCAAGTTAATGCTGTAGTTTTCATCTATTTGTAATTCTAGTTACAGGAATTCTTTAGGGGTTTTGGTTACGAAAGGATAGTTAGCTGCCCTTAAGAAAGTGATCATAAGATTTGGTTACTTTCTTCAGCTAAACAACAAACAAAAGAAACTAAGAAGAAATGCTAGAGTGATAGTGGGTGGGTTTTATCGGCCGATTGATAGAACTTGTTAATTGACTTTGGTTACACCCTTAGGCCTTGTTTGGAACTTTGGATAGACTGATTTGGAAGGAAAAGAAGGGGAGGGATTTGGAGGGAGGCGATTTCCATTGTTTGGATAACAAAAAGGGAGTGGAGGGATTTGGAGGGAAGGGATAATGGATCCCTCCATTTCCCTCCTCCAAGCCAAAATATTTACCCTCTAACATAGGAAAGATTTGGAGGGAAACTCTCTCCCACCATTCCACCTCCCCTTTCCTTCCCTCCCCTCCCCTCCCTTTCCCTTCCCTCTTTCCCCCTCCCCTCCCTTTCCCTCCATTTTTGGTATTCAAACAAGGCGTTAGTCTGGGGTCTATTTATTCTGTGTTTGTGGTTTTTTTGCTACTACAACTCAGAATACAGAACTCAACTGATAAGTGATCAAGAGCCTTATTGGTGTTTGAATGGTTCACAGAGAAAATCGCTTATTGATTGTCGCCTTATTGGTTAACGAAATAGTAGGCTGTGGTTTTTTTGGTGCTTCTTCCGCTATCAGATTTAAAAGAAAATTACAAGTTGGGTCTAAATTTTTTTCCTCCCAAGAATTTCACAAAATGATGTACACCCTGAACTCGTTAACAAGTCATTTATCTGTTTCTTTGTAAGATCTTAAATAAATCACCGTATGTGAGTAGCAGTATTTTTTATTAACCTATAAAATTAACACGAATTTCTTACCAAACGACTTAACAAATCTTATATGGTGGGGTAGAAAATGAAATAACTTGTTGTGGACAGTCATAAAACACTCATTAAGAGCATATGTTACTTACTCATATCAAATTTGGTAACGTTGCTGGTGCTCTAATGTTGGTTACTATGATATTTATGTTTCTGGAATTAATGTTGGCGAGCATTAAAAGTCATGTTCATGACTATCTGTTCATCTCTTGTTTAGGTTCCAGTGAGGGTTGCTGGAGGGCTATTGTTTGAGCTTTTGGGACAATCGGCTGGCGATCCATTAGATAAGGAAAATGATATTCCTGTTGTACTGCGTTCTTGGCAAGCACAAAATTTCTTGGTGACAGCAATGCATATTAAAGGATCTGCATCAAACATAAATGTTTTGGGTGTAATGGAAGTTCAGGTCTGTCTTTTTTTATGAATATTGCTTTGGATTTTTATGCTATCTCTTTTTTGTGCATTTTATCTTATTGTTTGAGTCAATTTAAATTGTTTTACTTAGGAGCTTCTTGCTGGAGGTGTTTATAATTCACCAAGAACCGCTCATGAAGTCATTGCGCATTTAGTTTGCCGTCTTGCTCGATGGGATGATAGGTAATGCCAAAAGTGCTTGTGTACCCTTTTCTTCACAATGTTGCTTGATGGGATGATATGTCGGTGCTTGTATAAAATTCAGGTTCTCTTTTTAGAATTCTCATTTTGTGTTTTGGATAGGGCAGGGAACCGTTTTGGTGTTGTTGATTAGAAAAGAGTAATAAGTTTGCCAGAGCGAAACATTTTGACGCACATTATCATTGGGTAGTTATTTAGTTCTACCTTTTCCCCTGTAATAAATGAGAAGTAAGTTCCCAATGACCATTCAGATATTAAGGCACAGCCATCTACTACGTAAAAAAGAAGACTTAATTATTTGTCCCCCTTGGTATTGGACGCAATTTTCAAACTCATCGACATTATTCTGGTGCTTCAGAGGTTCTCGACCATTGGATGGGAAACAACTGGTTCAAACGAATTCCCACTGTATTGTAGTGTTATGGCACATTTTCCCCGTCTTTATTGAGAGTTTTTTTTTGTCCTGTATAGTTTTTTTTTTTTTTTTTTTTTTTTGCTTCCTGCCGAACGTAAGATGCTTTATGATCTTTGTGTCCTTGAATACTGTAATTGATTTATTATGGAGGTACAAATTCACACTTAGCTACATAGGCCCGAAGTCCCGACCATCTGCTCTTTTCCGTTATGCCCCAGCTTTCTCGCTTCTTCCAACAGAGTTCTCCACCTTCCTTCCCTTTTTTTATGTGATTGCGAGCTACTTCCATTGCCTCCATTGGTCCCTGTCTCAATTGCTTCCAAAATTAAAAATCCTGGTTTAGCGAGCAAGAGTACTTCTGCTGTGCTGTTTCTTTCATAGTTCCACCTTCCTATCAAATACTTCATACAGTGTTATAAAAGACTTTTGCGTTGTGCCTTGACATTGGACATGTACAGGAGATTGAGCAATATCTTTGTAAGCACACTATCCTTTGTTTGAACATGAAGTATTTGATCCAGTTCTGCCGTTTTTTAGCTATGACATGCTTGTATATTCATATCAGCATGTAGGTATGTACCTTTTCTTGTATCTTAAATCAGCCTTTCTAAAATATTTGATCATATTAACATGTAGATATGGCACTTCTCTCGCTTCTCTTAGTTAGTCAGCCTTCTAATTATGATTTGCTAATTTGACTACTCTGTTTTGAGGAGTTGTGTGCAAGTACCTTAAATACCCTTCAAATTATGTTATTACACATTTCAACACTTCACTCTGCTTGGTTTCGTTCGTGTATCGATATGACAGTTGTTCTGTCATGATTAGACACTTCATTTTAGGCGCCCTTTTTTACACATCGCATTGGACACTTGCAGTCGAGTCTCCAATTTATTCAATTAGCCCCATTCTCTTTCTTTCATGTGAGGAGAATTTCGACAATGTGGCTAATTAAGTGAAATGGAGGGAGTAGCCTTTAAATTTTGTTGGAAGACAAGCTCATTTTCTTATAAGTTCACTCAAACTCACTTGAGTGCTTCGTCTCATCTTCAATAACCATATGAATCTTTCTCACTCTTCGTCCAAGTGAAGCTTTCTCCTGGATTGCTGTCCTTTTCAGCACTTCAGGCAGTTGTCAGTACCCTTCCGTAAGGGCGGAGACTAAAGCTTTCACCTTTTTGTTTTGAATTTTGTGCCAGTCTCATGAACCACTCTTTGAGAAAAACCATAGTTGATAGCATCTTTTTTTTTTTTTTTTTTTCAGGAGTTTCTTTTTGTTATTTATGATATACTCCCTCTTATTCATCAGATTCTTCACATTAGTTTCTTGGTGTGGATTTTTAGCATCTCGCATGCATGTGACTTTTAAAGGTACTTATGTTATGTTGACCATACATACAGACCCAAAAAGGAAACTCAAAGAATCTATTGAACATACCGAGGGAGTATGTTAATTCCTCTTTAGTTGCCATAGCAATATTCTTTTCCTCTAGTATTTGTATGCTAGAACAAGGGTCTGGCTTTGAAGGGCTGAATGCGTTCTTATCCAAAAGGAAAAGGTGCAACGGAAAAAAACATTGACTAGTTGGAAGAAGTAAATTATGGGAGTGACTGTTTCGAGAAAATATGCAGGAAAATACCAACACCCTCTTATGACCAAAGTAGATATTTGGTTCACTACATTCATATCTCATGTGTTATAAACCAATTAATTTTTTACTAAATTTATCATACAAGTAATCGAACAGGTCAGAATATCCAGTAATTTATATTACTACTCAGTCTCCTAAAACTTTTAACTGTTGTAGTGTTATGGGACAATTATTTACTTTGTGATATTTGTCTCGTACATCAGTTCATTTTTAATTTACGTATGTTGCAATATGGTTTCCTAGATTGGCTCAATTTTTTATTTCTTTCTTGTTATGCAGATTCTTTAGGAAATCAATATTTGGAGCTGCTGATGAAGCAGAACTGATGTTCGTTAATAGGTATCTCAATAATTTTAGATAATCGTTTTATTTTGTACAAGTAACATAGAGTAACTCTCTGACCCAGTTATCTTAGTGTCGTGCTCTATCTACTAAATTTAGGCACTCGGTTGCGGTCAACGTGTCATGATACGCGTTATGGGTGTTTTTGGAGCACTAAAACTAGGTTCATTCAGACTAATAAAATGAAAGATTAAATGCATGAAAAATACAATACATTAAACAACCAGGGCAAGTGGGTTTTTTGTCGGATACTCCATATATTTAGGGGTCTTTGCAAAACAACCACCTTCAATTTTTTCTGTTACCTTACGTTTTCTATTTTGTTGCCGAAACCTACCAAATGAGTGATTTTGATCACTTTTGGTCAATATTACGACATTACCTCAGCGTAAACCAATTTTACTTTTTGGTGCAAGATAGTATTGAACCTTATGTTGGGCAAATCAATAGGGTAAGATAGGGAAGTCCTGTAATTTTGGTAGAAAAAAGAAGTTTGTTACTTCTGTGAGAAAAATGAAGAAAGTCAAATGAACGCCGGAAACTTAAAACGTTTTTGGTGGAAATGCGGAATAGTCACTTTGGTAGTGTTTGACGAAAAAAATTGAAGACATATGATAGCATAAAACAAAACAAAATAAGTTAAAGGTAGTTGTTTTGTAAAGACCCCTAAATATATAAGGTAGTATTTGTCAGAAAAACCCTAAGTATAATACAAGATCACTATTTCAAAAACATAAATAAGTTGCCCCATAAAATTATCCCACTAACCTCTCCTAAATCAATTCAAATTAAACAAATTTTATTGAAACAAGAAATGTCCAAGTAGTCACAGTTTTAGTGTCATTCGCCTCTTAAATCATGAATGACACGTTTAAGGTCAGACCATTACCTTTTGTTTGGATGGGCAGATTTTTTTTTTTTTTTGTTTTGTTTTGTTTGAGGAATGGCTGGACAGATTTTGACGGGAAGGGAAGGGAGAGAAAGGAAGGGTACAATCTTCTTGTGTGATTAGTAAATGGAGCTGGGGGAGTTGAAGGAAGGGACAATGGACCCTCCAGGCGAATTAAAATCCCTTGACATAGGAAAGATTTGAAATACTCATAGATATAGTACCGTACTTTCCTTGAACTCGGTTGTGCTACAATATTGTGTGACAAGAGATTAAGAAAGACAATGCAATGAGATATTGGTTTTTATTTCACTAAACTCTAAAGCTTGTTCTACTTGACACAAAAAATAAGAACCACCCATGTTTATACCCTTAACCTCTATCTTAAAAGCAGGGTTGCCGAATACGTAATACGCTCGATACGAATTCGTAATACGAATTCGCGATTCGCTCTATTGAGCGTATCCGATACGTTGAGCGTATTAAAAATAATATAATTCACTAATACGTTGAGCGTATTATACGGTGAGTAATCCATTTTTTTTTCCAGCAATATAAATTCTAAACATAATTTTTTGAATATTCATGATGGAAAATATAAAAGTAACGGCAAAAGTCAAAAATCTGTTTCCAATAAATAATTGTGTAAAATGTTAAAGAGACTATTCAGTGTTCCAACTTCCAATCACACCAATAAAATATCAATAAAACAAAAAATCTTCCCAGTTCCCAAAACAAGACTTTTCTACCGAGTTCCCAATTCCCATAGACTTCTTCATCTCCTTCCCAAATCAAACAGCCTTGAGCCTTCATCTTCTTCCTTGATCCTCCATACTCGTCCTTCATCAATGGTGACCAAACAGCTTCATCTTCTTCTTTGATCCTCGTCCTTCATCTCAATTTTACTTTGAATCATTTCCATTTTCCACCATATCAAAATGTAAGTATCATTACTTAACTTTTTTTCTCAGTTTTCCTTGTTTTCGCACAGTATTCCAGTTCGCTCTATCTGAGCGAATTCTTACCGTATTAGGGCGAACTGATACGCTAACGAATTACGAATCGATACGATCGTATCGATTCGCGATTCGCTAGGGGTTGGAGCGCATTCGGCAACCCTGCTTAAAAGTTAAACCCATAAAACTTCATTACTTTAAATCATATTATCATCGTTTCATAAATGAGTTCGAAGGACTTAAGAAGTAATTCTCCTTTCCCATTATTAAAAATCCAAAACTAACATTGTAATTTTCCTAGGCCTGATTTCAAGGGGATTAATGTTTGATTCAAAAGGAATTCTCCATTTTGGCCTTACATTTTTTTAAATCATGTAAATCGTACCAGAATAACATATTGACTAGCAGATGAAGTGTCTGGAACTTTTAGAGTGGAGATATTAATGACTAGAGTATTTGTTTAACGGAGCTGCAAGTAAACCCAAAACAAGAAGCATCATTACTTCTAATAATTTACTCTATTTTTATTGAAGGTCTGTTTAGACAATTTAATGGAGTATCCTCTATGTCAATATGTTGGTCACGGTATGTTCTTGACCATATCTGAATTTCCTAAAGTATAGTAAATGGAGTACCCAACATTAGTACCTATCAGGCATGGCACGGTGGAGAGTTTAAATAGAATATAGAAGGTTTACCAAGCAGGCTATGTTAGTCTTTTTTTGCTGGCCATAAGTGATGGTTCTATATTGACATCTAATACAATGGTTTGGATGAATGAGTAGGAGGAATCATGAAGATATGCATCTTTTTGCTGTCATTCTTAATCGAGAAGTTAAAAAACTTTCGAGACAGGTAACATGCCTTATTACCAGTTACTACTTACGGAGTATTTAATTAAGATCAATTATGTGATCAATTGTTTGACAGCACCTTACAAATAGACCTTTGCATAGCGTTAGCTCTAAATCTATTTCTTGCAATATACTCCCGTTTAAATAGAAAATTATCTGTAACACTACCAAAACACGTATTTAGGCAAAAAAAGTCAATTATCAGGCACATGACTTTCTCTTCTACTCTTTAAATCAAATTCAGTCGTGAATGTCGGATAATCGACTTTTTTTGGTCTGAAAACGCGTTTTGGTAGTGTGACACCTAATTTTTTATTTAAAATGAAGCGTTTTACAAGAAATTGATTTAAAAGTAGCAGTTTGCAAAGTGGTCTTTTTGTGAAGTAGTGTTAAACAGTTTATCTTTTTATTAAATGACATTTAAGTCCCATCTTCCTTATAAAAAATTTAATCAAGTCGTATTGCTTGTGACTTAGGATTTGCTTTATTCAACTTCCAGACCCATCTGTTACAGAGCTTTTTCGAATTTGTGCTTGCTTTTTAACTGCAGGATGACCTTTTGTTTATAAAATTGAATTATAATCTTTTTCAAATTATATAGCTGAAAAATATCTTATTGGTTGGCAAAAAGTTTTAGCTGGTTTCCTCTAAAAGAAAGAAAGTGTTTTTGAACTAATGTTGCTATTTTAAGATTAATGTGGTGCATCAGCAAGTTCTTTATTATGTTTCTTAATCATGAGGAGCATGGTGATGTTCTTTTATAAAAAAACTTTACAGTTATACGGAAAAAACATTGAGGGTGAGATGGTCCTACACTAGGACGTGTGAGGATTGTAGGTCCTGGGTTATTTTCAAATCTTTAAGTTGAAAAGTCTCCCCAAAGCCTTTCCATATTTCCAAATTTTCACTCCGTGGTTCTGGATTATGATGAAATAAATCAAAATGGCTCACTAAAGTGACTTCGCTTCTCTCTCTTGTGAAATAGCAGTCTTTCGATGCTGTTCTTGACCCAATTTTCATCTTAGGTGATTCGGAAACAGCCTTAACACAAGGGTGAGGCTGCGTACACCCAACCTCCCTTACCCCGCAATGTGCGGGAGCCATTGAGGTGGGGTAATGCTGTTTGTTGTTGTCTGCCTTTTCTTTTAGGTAGAATATGCACATGCCCCGGTTTAGGTTATGATGTTTCAAATCAATTTTAATGGCTCGGGGGTTAGGGAGGCAAACTTTTATTGAAAGTATGAGGTACAATGATATATTGTAGGATTTTGTGAAATCAGTTAAATCACCTACTGTCCAAGGCTTTTGTTATTAAAAGTATACTAGTTGGTTCATTTTGTATCACATTCTTCGATTGAGCACCTCATTGCAGTTTTGTGATATTGGAATTCTATACTTCCTCCATTCTAATGAATTCTATACATTTGCTTTATATACGTATATCAATGCTTGTTTTCTCTTATTCATATCATTAGTTACATATTACTAAAAATTATAAAAATTTGATATTCATAATCTACTCGGTAAGACAATTTCAACAAGATCTCACATGACTATTTTTTATGTTATATATTAGTTGTATCGGAGATTCTCCTCACACATGAATAGTGCCCAAAAAGCAAGTGTATAGAATTCATTGGCCCTTTGTAGTGATATTAGGCAACTGTTGCTCATCTGCTCCTGCTATTTTTGGATACACTTTGTTTCAAAGAATAGAATCTATTGCTGTTTTTTTTTTTTTTTTTTTTTTTTTTTTTTTTTTTTGTGTGTGTGTGTGTGTTGTCTGACCCTTGGATAAGCCTACTTTTGGTATTAATGTAGTTCGAGCTGAGAAAATTGGACTAGATAACCTAGCATTCTAGCTGAAATAAAATTTTAGCCATTTAAACTCATATTAACTGAGGTTTTTCGTATTTGGTTACGGTTGTTTGGACTTTGGATTGGGATATTTAGCTTACACGGGAGGGGTTTTAGAAGTCCCTGGATTTTTATAAAAAGTAACTGCAAACCCCTCGGGATCTCCGTTTGAATCATACCTATAGTCCTATACTGTAACTTCCACGGTCTCTCCGTCTCTTATTATAAAGTCATTGCCCAAACCATTCCATTTGCAATGCTCTTTTCTACATTCAATATGGTTAGTTTGTCTGAATTGCTTCAGCTTGATTATACGTCTAAAATTAGGCAAATTGGTCACATAATTCTGACTTCTGAGACTGAGACATGGGACTCTGGGTGACCAAAGTGGGATGATATTTGAATAATTGAATGTCATGTGACTGAAATGAAATTTGCTAAAATTTAGCTCAACAAATTTTAACGAGTCAAACATCAAGGCATCATAGATTCATAGGGAACATTTTCCCTCTATTCCCCCTAAGATTTTTTACTAAACGTCTGAAGTCCTCAAATGATTGTTTGAATAAATGTAAGTACTTATTTTGTTTTGCAAGCATACGTCATTTTGTATATATAAACTATTGCATGTCTCAACCTTTTTTCCTTTTTATGAAAAAATTCCTTGTTTATATAACTATTCTTGAATCACAAAATCTCACTTTAGACGGACACTATCCGTCTAAAGTTGTAGACGGATCAAATATATGACCACTTACATAATAAGACAAACAAGAAGTGGGTGGGGGTTACTATTCATGCAAAAATGAGATTATTTGACCTGTCTACATCTTTAGACGGATATACCCGTCTACAATGAGACTAATTGTCAATCAAGTTAGGTTTCGTCTTCAATTTATAACACCATGTCGTTTTTTTAATTATTTATTTTTTATTTTTATTTTTATTTTTTATGTAGGTCATTAGAGTAAAGTGGTCACTCCATGCAAGGGAGGAGATCATATTTGAGCTTCTTCAACATTTACGAGGCAATGCAGCTAGAATTTTACTAGAAAGTGTAAGGAAGAGCACAAGGGATATGATTGATGAACAAGAAGCAGTACGTGGTCGCTTGTTTACTATTCAAGATGTTATGCAGAGTAACATTCGCGCTTGGCTGCAGGTTTGTACATGTTGATACGTGATTCCAGTGAGTTGTTCCTTGTATTGCAGTTTGCTTTATGCCTTATCTTTCCTCCTTTATTTTTAAGGTTGGTAGGGTGGAATGTTGTTGTTTATCATTCCAAGATATCCCCTATCAATTTGATGGTCTTGATACCTTTTTCTCTCTGTCTCCTTCACCTTTTTACGTTTTCTTTTGGATAGTTAATTTTGCAAGCACACGCAAACGGATAAGGGTTATATATAGTAATAGTTAGAGTCTAAAATGGATGGGTGCACATAGTTACAATGCAGAATAAACGAGGGAAAAACAACTGGGTGACACATAGGGTGTATACTCCTTTTATATAGAGCCGGGAAAAAAAAAATCTGAGAATTGTCACAGGGTAATGAAGGACAAAATAAACAAGGAACGGAGGAAGTGGTGATGAAAGGGTCTTGAGAATTGGAAAAATACATTATGAGGGTGATGCATTGCCCTAAGGAAGAGGTGGATAACTACTATCCTTATGTGGGGTAATTATTACCCTTTCATTCTCTTTCTCTATCCACCACTGCCACATCATATTTCGTTTTTTGCTCATTTCTCTCTAACAATTACCCCAAGCTAAGCAAACCCTTAAGGTTCGTTGCAGTTGGAGTTTTAAGGCAACTAAAGATGACTTCCAGCGTCTCATATTCCTTTGCTCTCTGTCATTTTAGGACCGAAGTCTTCGAGTTACACACAACTTAACCGTTTTTGGTGGATGTGGGCTTGTTTTATCTATCATAATCGGGCTGTTTGGGATCAATGTGGATGGAATCCCTGGTACTCAGAACACGCCATATGCGTTTGGACTGTTTTCAGGACTCCTAATCTTGCTGGGGGTCATTCTAATTGTGGTTGGTTTAGTTTACCTGGGGCTGAAGCGACCTGTCTCTGAAGAACAGGTAGAGGTGAGGAAGTTGGAGCTTGAAGAGTTGGTGAAGATGTTCCAGCATGAAGCCGAGACTCATGCCCAAGTTCGCCATGAAAACCCGCGGAATAATCCGCCATCCTTGGGAAAAAATCCCTTTCCTCGTGATTTGGATTATGTGATAATCCAATAACGACATTTTTGAAGGGAGAAAATTAACTATCTGAAATAATAGTATCCATGGGCTTGCACTTGTCGTTGCAACAAACTATGCTCGTCAAGCTGGTCATCCTAATGATTTGCTCCAAAGGTTTTTGTTTGTCAGGATTGGACTGTTGACATTGTAAATCTGTTATGGAACATAAATGACAGTAGGAGTTTAATGTCGTCTAAACGTAGTGTAACTTGATACGAAGTACTAGTTTGTAAATGTAATATGCTCAGTCGGAGTTGTCAAATTTTAGCTTTGCGGCTGGTCTTACCATCTGTGTAATTGAGTCAGAGTCAGCTCTTTTGTAGATTTGTGAAAATGACCATTTCTGTGCTTATTTTGATTTGCCCGTGACTTGCTGGTTGTTTATGTTTATTATGTGGAACACGTCTCATTCTTCCATTCTCATTTCTCGGCATGAATATTTGCGGAGACCCTTGAACATGGGTATCATTGTACCAATGCTCCAAGATGAGGGGCTTTTCCAATTCAGCCGTTTTAGACTTTTATTTGTGCCCTTTTGACAGCAACGAAAACTACCCAAAACTTCTATTATTGCACTTTTTGAGTGAAGCTTTTCTAAAGTTAACAGTAATACCTGTATTGCAAGAAATCGACCTGAAGATAAGAAAGGAAGATAAATCAATAAATGACACTTTTAATAATAACAGCATGTTTAAAGTACATATTAGGAGTCAGATGCTAGGATTATAGCACCATTACACCATAAAATCAGATTTTTGGCGGCATACTAGTCTTGAAATGGTTTGACTTTAGCCAACCCTAAATCTTTTCGGGAGTCCAACTTCACACATGGGTCTGGGCCGCGCTCATTGAGGAGATGGTTTCATCCCTAAAGTTCTTAAAGAGGAACAAAAGCACGCACGATTCAAAAGCTACACGGAGTATTAATTTTTTCATTCAATCATAACCAATCTAACAACAAATTATATTAAGCAAATATTTTTCTACTAGGAACATAGAGTGGCATAATTTTGGTTGTGCCTTTGGTTTGAGGTAACAATTGGTCGATTCATGTTGAGATGCTATTTTCGTCATGGGGGTGCTTTTTCACATACGAATTTTATAATTTTACCCATCCCTACCCTCACTGCTCCTGCCTCCTTTTTCTGGCACCACGATTTACTGCACGTATATGATTTAAGAATAAAACCAGTGTATCAAAAAAATCCCACACCACAAAAGGCAACTATTAGGATATTAAGCCCATGAGGGCCGACTATCATTAGGCCCATGGTATCAGAGCCCATGGTCGAAAAAAAAACTAAAACAAAGACCTGAGCATGAAAAATAGAAAAAGAAAAACTGGGCCAGAAAAATTGCAGTTGGACAAAAGACTTAAAAAAGGTCCAATCTGTCAGAATAGGGACATCACATGTGAGGGGGAGTGTCAAGATACAACTCTCCCATGATAAAGCGCAAGATCCCACATTGGAAAAAGAGAAGAGAGTTGTCTATCATATAAACCAAGGAGTTACTCCACCCATTGCCAATTGGTTTTTGGAATGGAACCTCCTTAGAGCATCCACATCCAAGAGGATGATTTTCTCCTTGCACATTAAAGAGGATCCTTTTATCATCCTCTCCTATGTGTTTTGTTACCAAAAAAAATAAAAAATAAATATATTATATGCCACATGGTAGATGATGGATGAGTAGTGTGCACAAGGGTCAATGTTGCATATCCTCTAAAAATAGAGGAAGTGTTCCTCTTCCTCTTTTTAAGAGAACATATAACATTAGTTCCACATTGAAGAGGACATCTTCTTAGATGAGAGACGGTCCTAAGAGGATGATACATCATCTTCAATGTGGATGCTCTTAGACTTATAAGTCGGACTCTCTCTCCTCTATACGGGTGCGGCTCAGGTCCAATAACGGAACTTATCAGCAACAAAGAACCATTAAAGTTAGCAATGTGTGTGCATGACATACCGCTGCCAAATTCTGCTGCATTGTCTTCGTGTGTTTCTCAATTGAAAAAGCATCTAGTGATGAGCATACTCCATCGATAGCTGACCAGCAACATTGAAACTACATTTAATACTCCATCGGTCTATAATTCCCATTAGAATAATCCCCCAATTTTCGTTCTAGCCCATCACAAATCAATAATCCTCTCTATTTAATAAATATTATTAGAGAACATCTTGTTAAATCATGCAAATGGGTCTGGGCCTTACTCGAATGGAGGAGAGACAGACCACTTAACAACACAAAAACATCCTAAAACCAATTGACAATAGGAGGACTAACCCCCTTGGTTATAAAGTGGTACAATCTCTCTTTCTCCTTCAATGTAGGACACTCACATGTGGAATAATATGGGATTTTTCACACTCCCTCCACACATGTGAGACCCACTTTTAAATCAGACCGGAGCCATCAACAGATAGAATTTTCTCCGACTGCAAACAAGCTCAGACTGGGCCAAATAAGAGGTACACAAAGCCTCGGCTCCAGCTGGCACACAATGGCCCAGTTAATCATCATACCCAGGTCTTTAGCCATGGGCTCTGATACCATGTTAAATCATGCAAATGGGCCTGTGTCTTACCCGGGAATCTCTTCCTAATATTCTGTAACTAGTTTGTAAGCCCGTGCGTTGCAAAGGGTTTTTTTTATAATATTAAATACGTTGGATGATAAAATGAAATACAACTATGCTTGTTTAGTATTGAACCAAACACATTCGTTCTTAATTAATACATAATGTTTAATTAACACAAAACTTTATTATCGTATTCACGATGTAGCTCCACAACCCAAGAGCATGCTAACCATAAGTCTATAAGTGACCACTTAAAATTGTTTGTTGTTTTCGTGAAACAAACAACTATAACAATTGTCTAATAGTTATCATACTATAGTGGAGATCTAGTTACATCCCTTATTAAGAACAATTGTTCCGCCTAATTTGTTAAATTATTAAAAACTTCCTTGTAAACAATATTTCTCGTGTGCCCCTTGTACACTTGTTCTCTATCGTCAATATAGAACCGCAATCCCTCTGGCGAAGTCGTTCTTGACGCAGCCACGTAAAGTTGGCCGTGGATCGAAACCGGCTTTGGCAGATAAACTCCGACATGGTTTAGTGATTGCCCTTGACTTTTGTTGATTGTCATGGCATAACATGGTCGCAACGGATATTGTCTTCTCTTTAGCACGAAAGGGATCTTTGTGTCCGACGACGTCATCACTATCCGTGGAATCATAACCCTGTGTCCTACTTTTGAGCCTGTAATTATTTTCCCTTCTACTATGAACTGTCCTAGGCGAGTGATAATAAGTCTTGTTCCATTACATAACCCTCGTACAGGACTAATGTTTCTAAGCAACATAACCGGCATTCCGACTTTAAGCTTTAATTCATGATGGGGCACGCCTTGCAGTACAAGACTGTTTAAATACTCAGTCGGGTACGATGTGAAGTGATCCTCGCATTCGGTAGATGAAGAACAAATTTCATCACAACTCCTGTATGTTACTTCATCTCCTGGAAGAAGGCCAGCCATGTAATTATTTATAAAGTCCGCAGTCTCATTTAAGGGGGTAAGTATAGCTCTCTCCCTGAGGTAGTTTTCATCGTTATGTTTGAAATCGAAGTCAGGATACATCTCAGCCACTACCTTCTCCAGTTCCCCTAGGCTGCCGATATACTGCTCTGGTATCTTAATCCATGTTGCCTCTTCCTCGTTATCCTCTGCACTTGCTTCGAGATTGCCTCCACCCATAGCTAATAGCCATTCATTAAACAACCTATGCCTCTGCTGTTTTTGCTCACTCCCCTCCCCCTCTATTACCCGCATGCTTTTTCTAAGTGTGTAAACCTTGCACTCATTCCACAGACTTGATCTACTGATCGAGGCTTGCACAACATCCTGTCGTGATCCTTTCGGTATTATCGGAAGAACCTGTCGGAAATCGCCCCCGAGTAGTACAACTTTTCCTCCAAAAATCTTCCACTCCGCTTCCGGGTTCTGAAACGCCATCACATCCCTAAGAGTCCTGTCTAATGCTTCAAATGCAAACCTGTTGTCCATAGGAGCCTCGTCCCATATAATTAATGATGCCATTCGTATGAGTTCAGCAAGCTGGCTCTTCTGCGAGATGTTACATGTTGAATTCTCAAATAAGTCTATTGGTATTTCAAATCTACTGTGTGCAGTCCTCCCTCCTCCTGGCAAAAGCAAATTGAATACCCGAGATTTGAAGTTGCCAAACACGGATTCAAATATTTTACTTAATCGGTTTTAATTTTTTTATGTTTATTGTTACTGACCTCACCCGTACGTAAAATTGATCCGAAAGCTATAGGAACAGAGATGGATTTAACATGTAGAATATTAAATATACCCGATGACGCTACGTTTAATACGATCTTGTTACTGCGCGCGGCACTGGCCGAGATTGTACTATATAAGAACGTCTTCCCTGTCCCTCCGTGTCCATAAAGAAACATTAAGCCCCCTTTATCGCTACTAACTGCTTCTATGACGTCTTCATATACAAGTAATTGGTCCGTGTTCAGCTGCCCTACCCTCTCTGACCATTCCTTTTCCAGCTGTTCATGGTCGTATAACCTTTCTTCCCTTATTAGCTTATTCTCCATTCCCATCAAGTCTTCGAAGCTTGGAAGTGGCATCTCCCTAATGTCCTTTAATGTCTTGCCATATCTCATAAGCACTTTATCGATCTCAATTAATGTATATGACCGCTTGACATCTTCTTGGAGGACAAGTGTTGGGTGGTTGAAAGCCTTCCTCTTTTTTCTCTCAATATCCTCTGAGAGCACGCCGTAATGTGCCTCTCCCGAAAAGTCTTAATATCTGTTACTTCACAAAAGAGGAGTATTGTAACAAACAGCTCCCTGAGCTGATATGGCATAGCCCACCTATTTGCTTCGCTCATAGCCTCGTGCCACTCTTTGTCATCACTTAAAAGACCATAGGCAAAGCAGGCCCCCTTATATGATGGATATAACTGATTGTCTATAGTCCTTAGATCTTCAAACGATTTCGGTCCCTTGACGACGTTCAGTAGCAGACGCAGGTAATATCTCTCTCCTGCCGTCGGGTGAACGTAGGCGATCCTACCGACGCTCCTCCCCTTCGAGCGCCTTATCCAACCGTCCTTCCATACGTACTCTGTAGGAAACTGAGCATAAGTTAGCTTCCTTGCCTCAGGATCCCTTTCATTTGCGGCGAACCAACCCGTCAACTTTGTATGGCAACTATTCGCGCGGTTTATAACACCCTGTAAATTGGAGGTGTCACTCAAGACAACAAACTGTTCACCTGGTAAATGGACCGGTAGACGTATGACTGACGGATTCCGCTGATGAATATCGAACCCGAAAATCCTCCAAGATGCCTCGCATGCTGATAAATACCGACAGTCTAGGTACGCCTTGATCTCATCCTCCTTTTCACTTTTCAGTAGTACAGTTGCTTTATCCGGCCCTTTTAAGATATATTTGAAAAGATATTTTATCGCTCGTGCCGTGTTACACCACTCGACGTTTATATGTGCATTGAACATCAAGAGCAACCCCGGATTATAAGGCACTATATGTCTATTATCCATCGTATGTACCCCTTTCTTGATGTACCTGTGATATTAAAGTTAGTACTGTAACTGAAGTTGTGGTTTATTTACCCATTTTTATAAGTTATTAAAATATAAGGTACAATTAATTATTGTCACACATTTCGAGATTATTAAACTATAAATTAAAGTGGTTCACAGGGGACGGGCTACATTAGCCCTGCATAAGCAAGATTGTTTTACCTACTGTTAGTACCTTTAAAACATAATCAAATGGTAATGTCCATCACATTTATGTCATTGGTTTTTTTTGCAGTTATCTCCTCTGTTTTTTGTACGGGAAGCATTATAGCTACAAACAATACCTTTTATCCTCTCGACGGCGATACACGGGATATCCATTATGATCAATTGTCGTTTGCTCACAGGACTTCTTCGGATACTTTTTGCTACAGGTGTTGTTTATCATGCAAGAGCAGCTGGGATTATCTTCACCACACAGACCATGAACCATGAATTGAGAGACAATATTGTATAATTCGGGTTCTTCCTCCTGGTTGGGTATCTCTGCTTTAATAATGCTGTCTATATATTCTGGAGATACTTGTGAACCATCCTTCTTCAACCATAAAAGTATATGGGCATGGGGCAGCCCTCTTTTCTGGAACTCAATTGTGTATATGTCTGCCACGGCCGTGTTATCAATTTAGATTATTAAAAGTCATTATAAACTATCTACTACGTATTTAAACTTAAAATCTATGAATATCCCTGACCCCGTAAGTACAATAATGAAACATGTTAAGGAAAGATACCTGCAACAACGTCGCCAAAGTAACGATCCTTCTTCAAGCAATCCATCAACTGTATAAGCTTTAGCTTGAAAACTCTCGTCATAATGTCTGGTCTATCCTCTGGTCTCTGCCCAGGTATGTTACGCAGCATGATATCAACCTCAGGCCACTTTGGATTTGCTGTGAACGTAATAAACAGATGCGGGTTCCCATAAAACCTGCATATTGTCATTGCGTCCTGGTAGTTAGCTTGCATATACCTTGGCCCTCCGGTGAAAGATGACGGGAGGAATATTCGCATCCCTACCTCCGCGCCTATATAATCTCCTTTGCTGACCGCGTCACATATGTTGTTCAACATATCACACCTTATGCTCGATTGGTTCCTTCTTATGTACCATAACCGTTCTGATTCTATTGCACAACAACAATCAACGATGAATTGTTGTAGTAGCTTACCCCCTCGCTGAAGAGCATATCCATCAGATAACCTTTGTTGTAGACGATAAGCATAGTATTCTCTCATTGTCACGCTCTCCCTCTTTCTTTTTTTCTTATTTGAGGAAGTCTCATCATAATAGTACTTTATCCCAATATAAAAACTGTCTTCGCCATACGGGAAGAGGAGGGGGTACTGCAAGGCCATGTACGATGGGTGGAGCTCATTTATTCTCTGCAGGCCGTCACTCCTATGTTCTATAATTATATCCCTGCCAGCACTATTATCACTTGTGTCCCCGACTATGAGCGCCGCTATCTCTGAAGTTGTTGGCTTATTGTACACTCTGGGTTTATTTTCTCTTGTACCTATTAACCTGATCGATAGTTGTAAATTGTCGTCTTCTTTCAGTCTTTCTCCAGCAGTGCGAAACATATGAGCTAAGGGACTCACATCGTCAAGCATCTGCTTCAATCCGGAAAGAATATCAGGATCCAAATCAGGGCTTCCTTCTTGTTTGCCAACCGTGTTGGCCCTCATTTGTAGTTCAGATGAACTATCATAGACATATAACTGCAAAAATGATGGTGCTTTGTCGTTTGTGGGAAGAAGTGACCCGGCCCAATGGTTCACCTGGCCGCTTATCCTGAAGACGTAGCACCCTCGGCCCCTGTTCACTGATTGGTCAACCTTGGCCCCCATTGAAGTGAACTGAAAGCAGGAATTATACATACGTATTAGCTGTCGGAAACTGCTGCTATATCCCGGCTGAGTGTAATCCAGCAATCTTTTTAAAATCTCTGGCGGGTCGTCTAGTACGGGCAATCGAATCTTCCCTTCACTACAACATAAACTAAAATTTATACGTCTTCTATTACTGTTCATCTTGACCCTTTCTTCGTACCACATAATCGCCTTGCAACCCGGGCATGTGTATAACTGATCATTTAAACTGCAGTATTTGATAGGGGCTGCTTTCTTGCGAGGATTGACACCCTTTGGCTGTTTTCTTAATTTTGATGAGGCAACACTTTGGCTGGCTCTGTTTTCTCCGCATGCCACAGTCGTTGAACTTTGTAATAAGCCGTCGTTACCTGTTAATTCACACAGGGAAACGCAGTTAAGCAAAGAAAGCAGAACTCAACGACATGTGTTGAATCACAATTGATATGTAAGTGTAGAATCTATCAAACACCAAGTAAACTTTAACCAAGGTCATAATTAATAAGTTCGGTAACTTGTTTGCAGCTCAAATTATTCATCAAAATAAATTGTTTTCAAGATTGTAAAGATTAAAATATGGAAGGGTATCTTAAACAATGAAGAGAAACCCCTGGATGAATGATTTTTTGATTTCATCTAAAGACCATACCGCAAATGGCACTGGGGCCAACCGATGAACCATTGTGAACCGAAGTATCTTCGATTGACGGTTGACGCTGTATTATCGTGTTGTGCTCTCGTGTCCCTGAGGATAATAGTCTCCTTCTTTTTTGGCCTTCTGCACTGAAACCTTGGCTTGAATACGGAAGCAACAACTCGCCTGTAATATGTAGATGTATAATGAGAAAATGGAGGCTTGTACGAAGCCAGAAGTGTTATTCGGTTCACCACAATTAAACTTAATTGTATATCAAGACAGATACGTTTTAAGATCAAGTACATGACGTTACTCACAGGTCATAGCGGAGTGAAGCGTCTATCAGACATCTAATTAAACAAAAATCTAGCTGATAATTACCATGCCCTTAAATTTAAACATAGTCCACATCATTATTCAGATTAAATAACTGGCATGCTAGTGAAGATAATAAATTTGGAAGGGCATCTTCAATAGTGTTGAGACACTGATGGATGAACAATCTGTTAGGTTCAATTAAAGTTCTTACCACGGGCAGTACCTGTGTCAACTGCTGGAATTCCGATTGTCGGTGATTGATGTTCCTTTATCTTGTTTTGCTCTTTATTTTCTGAAAGTAATAATCTCCTTCTTTTTTGTATTTCTTCACAGACACCTTGGCTTGGATCCTGAAACGAAGTTCCGCCTGTGATGTGTACATGTTTAGTGAGAATATTGACCCTTGTAGGAAGGCAGGAATGCTATTCGGTTTATCAAAATTAAACTGAATTTTGTACGAAGATAGATATGTTTCGGTAATATTAGCTCCCAACCTTATAGAAAAGCAGAGAGTAAAATAGATGAAGGTGAGCCAACCTGACACTGTACTACTTGTCTCTCCGGTGACTTGTTGCTGCTCCAACTGACACCCGTCGCCGCTATGGTTTTGTTCTCTCCCAGCGAACACCGTTCGACGCCTCTTGTTATCATCCCTGCAGCGTCCACTTATTGACGACATATTTTTCAAGCTGAAACTAACTGCCAAGAATTCTTTCTATCCCTGGCTTATTTATAATGGGTTGGATGTTGAGATAAAAGTGATTTTATATGGTTGAGTTGTAAACCCCTTGGGTGAGTTTATTTAGGAGTAGGATAACCTATTTGGTATTAATTAGTATCATAGTAATCCGTGAGCAGACGGATTCGGGTTAATATTTAGAAACTACTCGAATCCTAACTCGATTCGTAATTCAATTACTATAATTCAGTCAAGAGTCGGAAAGCCATCTGGACTCCAAGATGATAAGCACTTTATATGTTACACCACGAACAGCCGAGCAAAACCGGTTAATTACAATGACGACACGGCATATCGTATTGAAAATATAATAGGCCGAAAGTCAGGGAAGTTAAAAATCTTCTTATCAAAAATAAGCTGAGGCTGTCAAAATATCATCCGTGTTTTTGTTAAAAAAACTCATCATAGAATGATAAAATTAAGTATACATTTCCACAAAACACTCAAAATTCTATCAGAAAATCAGTAAGGCATTGTAGCATCATCAGGCACCAAAACAACATACTTTGATTCATCAATGCCTCCTCTCTCGTAGTTACGTTCTGCCAGAAGGGGGTTTATAATAATATACTCCGTATAATCCTACGCATATCCTAATTATCATTAATATTTATGTAGCTAACTCAAATCCGAAACCTAATAACTTCAATAAATTTGGGAGTCTAGATTATAGCGATAAAAAAAGAATACCTGGGATCTAACCTGTGTAACCTTGTATAGTGAAGCTTTTATCCGGAATCATAAGATGATTATATAGGAGTGAAGTTTGAGGAGTCTTGATAATAGTCCTAAGGAATGGATGACGGTGTGGTCGGTTGTCTCTTCTTTATCACTAATGGGATTTATTGTCTGACAATAAAGCAATTCCTATTGTACATCCATCTAATTTTATAATGCTTTGTATAATACAGTAAGTTTACCACCGCTTTTGTAAGTGGGATCTTCGTATATACTCGTAATATAATAATGCCAAATAATGTTGTGGGTTATATAATGTATAACAATTAGTCTCATTGTAGTGGGGTGTGTCCGCCTCGGAAAAATATATCACCGATCTTCTAAAGTTGTACTCCCTCTATTTAACTTCTATCACTCCACTTCAATATAATACTTTTCACATATATTTAATGGAGGGAGTATGTCTTAAAATGAAAGTGAAGTTATATTTGAACCGTCTATAACGTAAGAAAGGTAGTGTCCGTCTAAAGTGAAATCATGTGACAATATAATGCTATATTTTTTTTTTTTTTTTAAGTATACACCTTAACATCCCCTACCAATTGTTTTCCTATTTCATTTGTAATATCAGGAACTTGTTATTTATCTATTTCTGGAATATCGTTGATGGGTGATTAAAATCTTAAGGATCCGATTTAAATCGCTTTTAAGTTGGATACATTAACAAAAACGTGGCACGTTCGCATAGTACAGAAAGACAAGCCTAATTCGAACACAGGCCCATCTGCCGGCAAGCAAACAATTACATTACTTCAACCATAAGATCAAACGTATCTCAAAAAGGCAGCTACACATTTAGACCGACATTTTCATAGAAATCCTCCAGAAACTTTAGTAATTCAATTATTAACTGCTAAATCAACCGGGAAAACAATAACAGAGTACATTACTACCAACGACAAAATCAAACAGAGATTTAAAGAGAACAATAGTTCTAATAATACTTCACAACAAAGAAACCTTAATAGATGCTAATAAAGTTGTAAGAGTTAAAACGGTAATTTAAATAATCGTCCGAACGCCAGCTATTCTTGAATATTCCTCACTTTCAATCTTCATCACTTTCGTCACTTTCCTCTGAATACAAAACTGGTCGCTTTCCCATGGCCTTTGCGGTCGCTTTATCAATATGACCATCGTCGCTGTTTTCTGCGATCAAACGCCGTCTTTTCTCCATAGTTTTCGCTCTTGCTTCCTCTTCAGTTATTTCTGAAATGACAAGTGGCTTGTTTCCCGTAGGGATTACTCTTGATGTATCGTCAATTTCCTCGGAAATCATAAGCGGTCTCTTCCTTATAGCTTTCGATGTTGTGGTAGGTTCCGTCTGTGGACAAATTATTACAAACATACAGTTGTGTAGGTGTTATAGTCATTATTGTAAACACAGAGCAGGATTATAATATAATTTGGCTTACCTCGTGGGGGCTGTAATCAAAGATATTTGTAGCGGTAAACGTTTGTTTGTACTTTACTTTATGATTATATTCAGTAATCTTTAACTTGAATGCAAAATTTTTATTCTCAAAAGTGTTTCGAAGTAATCTTGGGACTTTGTCATTGCTATCGTCCTCGCATTCATCCTGACCATTCAATCAAAATACAGAGTATAACATTCTGGTATCCGGTTAGAAAGGAGATTTAGAATGGCAATGAGGAAAAAAAAACTATTACCTCATTTGTGTGGGCATCATATACGATACTTGCTTCTTGTCCAATTATTCTTTTTGCTTCATCATTGAAGATTATGAGAGTGGTTGAGTCCGTGTCATCTTTAACTAATAATTCCAGTCGATACCTATAGTTAATGTTTACAAAAAAAGTAGATTAGTAATGGGCGTAATATAAATAGTTTACCAAATAATAATAACAAAAAACATAGTAGCTTTTGATCTTACAGTAGCTTCGGATTCTCAAGTTCTTTCTCACAGTAATGGCAATAAAAGTCGCTACGTCTTGCGTTTACTTTTTTGTTACAAACAGGACATGAGGGGTAGTGCCACGGTAAGTCACTCAGAACTTTTTTAACCTCCGCAATGCAGTAGCACGAAAGATCCTACAAAATTGAGGTGCAATTCGTAAAACATCATATATACGATAAAGTATTGAGCCGCAACTCGTTAAAGATCACATATACGATACTAAATCTGTACCAATCATTAGTTTATCTTTTTAAGATAAACAAATGTTTGGGACGGTGGGAGTAAGTAGCCGATGGATTAGTAAGCAAGACTTTAATATGTGGTCATTTGAAGTATGCTTTGACCAACAAATAGCTGTGGACACTAATTAACGAAGGTGAACCACAAGGTAATGTATGCATTACCAAATTCGAATATACAGTCGACGTACTCAAAAAACAATTATGAAACTTCATTTTCTTAAGGTTATATAAGAGCATTAATTAAGTGTTTTCTCATCAAGAAAGTTGACGCATGAACCGTGGAAGAGTCGATATGTAGAGATGCATTAGTTAGTACATTTAATTGAGCAGGAAATTTACCGTTTGATAGGGTTTTTTACAGCCATTTAATATAGCCGAAATATCCTTTTTGTTGGCAAGGAGATCGTCATGATCTAATATTCCACGTTTTTGTAATTTGACCTTGCCGATAGTAATTTCATCTTGTCTGTCACTGTGATAGAACGATATAACATTTGTTAATATATCGAATAGAGTGAAATCTATATTTGTAAGTAGTAAAAACTCATTCATGTTTTCGGTCAAGAACTAAGAAATTACCTGCAAATAGTAAGCAGTTCGTTGACCTCGGGAATTTCAAGATTGACATAAACCTTGGATGAAAGCGATGTCTCTACTCAAGGTAGGTCATGCGGTGAAGGTAAAAACAACCACAAGAACATGTCACCGTGTGTATATGTAATAGTTATAGTGTATATAGAATAGTAATGGTTATAACTTGAAAGGGTGCGCATCAGCATACTAATATCTTACCAGAATTTGGACCTTTAACTCTTGTAGATGTAATGACTATTATAAATATTTTTGCACCCCTTCGCTTCCAGCTTCTTTTTTTGCTTGAAATAGTCTTGAGTGCATTGATTCCATAATTTCACTTTCAGGCGTTGTTTGCTGTTTGGGAAAAGTTCGATTACGTATATGATGAAAAAATATGACATACCGGAATAAGATTAGTAATTATATTCATACCTCCTGTCTTCAATCTCGATCATAATATCATTGTTTTCCCCATGTTCTTTCACAAGAACGCCAATGACATCTTGAACAACAATTTAAAAAGTTAGTAATATGTTCAAAATATACTATAATATATGAAGTACTATAGATCAATTAACTTGAATAAGTATAAGAATTTAATGTAATGTACTCACCGGATAGCACAAAGTCTTTCTGACGGCGAGATTCTAGCTTATGAAAGTGCATTAAATCAAACTTGTGATGGGGAATAGGTGTGATATCATTGTTAATAATCTTGACATGAGTTTCGTAAATAAATGATAGCATGATTTTGTTATCGCTCACAACTCGGTAATTATCTTTGTTTGGCTGAACCTTAAAATTCTCTATTAGACAAATGCTTCCTTCGACGATTTTGTTACGATAAAATCTCCATAAGCCACTTTCAATAGTTGCGTGAATATAATTTTCCTATAATATGAAACAAACAATAATATAACATTAAGTAGAAAATTTATTAAAAGTACGTAATATAGGCCGAGTGATTATCGAAAAAAATACCTTCTCATCAATAAGAACCAAATCGACGCATATTAAACTATTATTTTTTCTAAAGTTTAGAACTTCCCATAATCTCGAGACGCGAACCTTGATCTTCCACTCGTTCTTAGTTGAATTCAGCTCATTGATGAATGAATAAGGCCTGAGAAAAGGGATGTAGAAATCGTTTACAACTATATAATAATAATAGTAACAACAATCACATAAAATATGATAATATCAACAAGCACATAACAATTATAATATGACAAGAACACTATTATACGAACGCTGCCATGAAGTTTCTAGCACTTGCCAAAAGAGATTCATATGTTTCGGGACATACCGTGAAGAGTCCATATTGTTATACAAAAGCAGAAATAAGATTGTAGGAGAGAGATTTGTAAACACTATTTTGATGGGTATGGAGAAATCAATTCAATGATCTTATATAGTCAAATAGTAATCTCCCTAAAAACATTCAGAATAGGACAATAAGACAATAAAAAATCTATGTCTTACGTGCATTAGGAGTTGCATGAAATTAGAGTTCGTGTGTATATGAGCTTGCTTGAGCATTAGACCAATACTAATATTAGGTTTAGGATTTCTTTAGCTATAGATTAAGACAATTAGGATTAGCAACGTGTAAGGATTAAAATCTTTGGAAGTAGGAGACCTAATCAATTAAGGTATATTTTTTATTTTTTATTTTTTATACATATAATTTATTAAACACTTTTTTTATAAAACAATTTTTTTTTATATTTTTTTTTGTAGCCAATCATATCACTTGAAAAGTTTCTGCTTTATATATATATATTGATTAGCTAGGATATTTGTTCATATATTCTGGTGAATAAATGTGAATAGCTTGGTTGAACATGACTGAGGAAGCGGTATTTTAAAACAAAAGTTTAATACACTCCAAATTTTTGATTCGGGATGATACGCAAACCAAAATGTGAATAGCTTGGTTGTTTTGAAGCGAGGACGCAATCCGTCAAATTGAATTTTCGGGTACTTCTGGTCTTATGGACAATCTTGACGCCATAGAATTAAGTATTGGAACATGAATTTGCGCTCCATTGTCGTCCCCTGTTTTCAAAGAATTCTAAAATATGAGTACAAGTAAGTTGCTACTAATAAAACAAAACATTAAAAGAAGTCACCCTTCTATATAACCTTTTTATTACTTCACTTTTCATTCGTTATCCTTTCTTTCTCTACAAAAATATAACCTTTTTATTACTTCACTTATAATAAGTACACATATAGATATAGAATTTTAATAAATACTCCCGTCAAAATCCTAAAATATTTCTTATTGGGTATGCAAAATAATTACGCGAAGTTCAAAGCACATCCATGTTAGGATCGCATTAACATATACATACCTCCTACAATAACATCATTAATTAAATTATCAAGTTAATTAATTGAATTGACACCTCCAATTAAGACTATTAAATATAAATACACGAACAAAAAGAAAATGAAAAAGGAGACACAAAATTCCAATAAAATACTTTAAATTACATAGAGAACAAAAAAAAAAAAACTGACTTTTGTAAGGACGAATAATGTTGGTTTGGACAACCCGGTATCAAATAAGACAATATGAATTGATATTTTGATGAGATTTTATAGAAAAAATCAATGACTCTTAATTTGATCGTTTGAATTGCTAATGATTCTTCAATTGCCTGTTTAATTAATGGTTCTTCAATTGCCTCTTTACTTAGTGATTCTTCAATTGTCTCTTTATTATTTGACCATTGCTTTGACCAGCTTAAATATTATAGAATATGAATGGGTTTTTTCACCAACAAACATTGCAACTTGCCTCTTTATTGCTTGAATGGAGATATTGTTTTTATTGTCGTTTTGGTGCATTTTAAAGTTGATAAGTCCAATTTATATACATTTTATCCTCATATTTTAGCTCCAATTTACATGTCATTATGCAGTAACCTTAGTGATATTGAGCTAATATTTGCTTTCTAGTTCTATTTGTATGTTTTGTCATATTTTGTAGGTATTTGAGCTTTTAGGAGCTTAATCCTACTAATTTGCAAGTAGAGGCGGCAGACAATGACATGACACGAAAACACGACACGAACCCGACACGAAGTTAATGGGTTTGGGTTGAGCCTTAATGACCCATTTATTTAAGTGGGTCGACACGAACATGACATAAAATTTAATTGGGTCGGGTTTGGGTTGAGCTCTCTAAACACGAACCCGACACGAATGACCTATTTACTAAATTAATCCTAATTTTTCTTGATTGTCCATCGCATAAATATACTTACACTTTCTAAATATAGATAAAACACGAAAACCCGACACGAACCCGACACGAAATTAACGGATTAGGGTTGAGGCTTGATGACTAATTTATGTAAGTGGGTCGACACGAACACGACACGAAATTTAGTTGGGTCGGGTTTGGGTTGAAGTGTTCATGACCCGTTTAC
Source organism: Silene latifolia (assembly GCF_048544455.1). NCBI lineage: Eukaryota > Viridiplantae > Streptophyta > Magnoliopsida > Caryophyllales > Caryophyllaceae > Silene > Silene latifolia. Next base: position 141,336,616 of record NC_133528.1, on the reverse strand, counting down.
ATGTGACACGAACCCGACACGACCTGATCTGTTTGCCAGGTCTATTTGCAAGTCACTAAAAGCAAGCTAAGTTGAAGACTATGTATGGACTAACATGAAGATAATGTTTGGACTTGCATAAGCAAAAGTGATGGATTAAATGAAGAAATGCACAACAAAGTCAAATGGAAGTCAAGCCCAAATGCAAAGTCCACAAAATGCAAACATAAGATGCTAAATATTGGAAGCAACCTTGGATGCTTTGAGGAGCTTGGGATGCCAAAGTGTGATTAATCGGGTGATTAAATAAGCATTAAATCATAAGCATTGGATAACATTTAATAATTAATCACAATTGAAGACAAACAAGCGAGAAACCCACGACCCCGATCGGGGTTGAACAGTCCATGGGTGTGTTCAATGCTCTATCAAATGCATACGTTTCCCTTATGATCTCCTATAAATAGAGGCCTCGAGGGACGACTTTCACACAACCTACACACATATTTTTCCATGTAAAATTCTCTCTATATATTAGTAGTAGCTTAGCTCAGATTAATTTTAGTTTACCTTAGTTTATTTACATTTCCGTTAAGCATTTCAATTTATAATACAATTTCCATTCCAAGACATTATTTAAATAGATAAATGATTGCTGAGAAACTCAAGAGGTGTATTAAATAGAAAAAAATATTAATGAAAATTATGGGTGTTAACTGTTAAGTAATATAAAGAGTTTTAATCAATTTATTAACATACTATATTATAAAAATTAATTAAATAGGAAAAACTTTTAATTAATTTGGTGGGTGTTAAGTTTTATGAAGAGTTTTAATAAATTTATTACCATGTTTAATTAAAAAAATGAATTAAATAGGAAAAAATGTTAATAAAAATGGTGGGTGTTAAGTAATATGAAGAGTAAGAGAGTAAAGTAAGGATCAAAACTTTATAGGTGAACTCTAATAATTATTTTGTGGTATTATGTAATACTACGGATTTCTTTGGCTTGTACTCGACCGAGTAGAGCCTACTCGACCGAGTAGTGTAGGTTGTGTAGTCTGTTTGGCTACTGCCGAGGAATACTCGGCCGAGTATGATGAATACTCGACCGAGTAGAGGATACTCGGCCGAGTATACTCTATACTCGGTCGAGTATCCAGTCTGGCGAATAATATTTCAGCGGTTTGATTCGGGAGTAATTAGGGATTATATATTCGATAATCAGTTTCTAAAACGTCATTTGCAAACCTAATCAAACCTACGACATTATAATCACTCCCAAATCTCTCCTCTGTGTGTGTGTGCACATCGTAGCTATCACATTCAATCTTTCATTCTTTCGCTGATAAGTCTTTATCCCTATGTTGTTGATGATTAATTCTAGGGTTTGTCTTTATTCATGAATTGGGGGAAATGGAGTTTTGCAGTTAGTGATTGGAATTATATGATTGTTGTTGTGGGTGACGATGTGGTAATTATTATGCATTTGTATGGTTGATTGCAGCGTAAGCGGATTGCGAAAAGGTAGGGTTTTCCCTACTCAGTACTGTTAACTGATTGAGATTGCATATGTTTTATAATTGTTGTTATCTGCTGATCATCGAAGGATGGGTGTTGTGGTGACGATGCTGATGTGGTTGTGTTGTGACGGTTGTGGTGTTGTGACAGCTGTGATGCTGTGTGTTTGTGTGATTGTGGTGGAGTCACTTGCGGGAGTGGCTTCACACCCTAGTTTGCCCTCCGTGGAACCCGTCACGGGAGGGGATATGCACATTAAGGGACAGGGATTGTTAGTCGCTCGTTGATGAGCTGGACTAGGTGGGGATGGGCTGCGGTCACCCACTGGCGGCGAGGATTACCTGTTGCGATGGGTAATCTGGCAGGGCTACACACTTCGGTGTGTAGTCGGTTACTGTGTGAGATCGGGAGACCGGGAATGGAGGATGATCAGCTGGTTGTATTTTTTGTTGTCTTATATTGATTGAGTAGTACTGACCCCATGTTGTCGTTTGTAAAACCTGCGGTGATCCATTCGGGGATGGTGAGTAAATTGTGACAGGTAATGCAGATGTTAGCTATGGGACAGTCATGGGGAGTCATCACGTCAAGTTTAGCTTCTGCTGTTATGAGTTTAGATGTCTTAGATTTCATTTGTTTTGAGACCTTGTACTTTTATTTTGAGTTGGTCTGAGATAATGTAATCGCTAACACTTTATACTTTAATAGATGTGTTTGTGGATTGTTACTTTTGATATATAATTACCTCGGGCACCCGAGATGGTAACAGCCTTTCATGCTAGGGTAGTCCTTGGTAAGGTACCTTGGTATGAGGGGGTGTTACAAAGTGGTATCAGAGCCGACGATTCCAGCACCTAAAACAAATGAACCCAATGAACTTAGGGAGTCTAAATAAAATGAACCCGGGGAGAGTTGTTTGGAGCTACCGCAAAGACTTGGGAGACGTCCCGAAGTCGCATTAAGGCCCTTACAATCTCAAGCCGGTCACATGGGGGGAAACTGTTGTATGCTTGAGACATGTGAGTTTGATATCTATAGTTTGAATCTTGTGCATGGTTGGATGAAATGATGAAAGAAGTGGAATGTGATAGTTGTTGAAAGATGCATCGAGGATTATTGATGTTAAACTTTGAGCATGAATATGTATGTTGGCATGTTAAGTGTTGGAACATGGTAAAATATGAAAGGTGAATTTTGAATTTGTATCTGATTGATATTGAGCATGAAGAATGTGATCATGTTACCTGTTTAATACAATCTTGAGCATGAAGTATGGTAGTGGTACATGTGCATATGAACATGATGATGTTAATGCTTGATTGTTGGTAGTAGCATATGGTTACGGGCATGTGTCTATATACATGAACGTATGATAAGAGTTCACTTGTGTACTGGTTTCTTGAAATATTGAGTTGTTGTTGTTGTTGCCTTATGCATGTTCAAATTGTTTTGGTTTAGGAAATTTGATTTGTATGATGATCGATTATGGAAGGGTTGTCTTAAAACTGTCATAAGTTGAGTTATAGAAATGATATTGCTGTAATTCCAATTGGAGGTGATAGCTTGTCTTCTTAAGATTCTAACGATAGGTCACACGCCCAAAACGACCAAGTAACGAGTGAGATATGACTATTTTATGAAAACTGGACGATGCTGAGAATTGTGTTGGTACTCGACCGAGTAAAGTAATACTCGACCGAGTAAGGGCTACTCGGCCGAGTATTCCCAATACTCGACCGAGTAATCCTATGTCATAATTATGTTCGCTTCTGGAGTCGAAAACTCGGCCGAGTAATATAGTTACTCGACCGAGTATCCTGTACTCGACCTAGTATGTTATGTACTCGACCGAGTACCTTAGTGGGCGGCTATTTTGAGTCGGTGGCTATATTTTCACCTTAATTTTTAAGTCGGTGGCTATGTTCTTACATTTGTTTTGAGTCGTGGGGTATGTGCACACTTATGTTTTGAGTCTTAACGCATTCTTTTATATATGTGACGGTCTTGATACGTAAGTTACCAAATGCTATGATAGGGAGGATGCCGGCGTATGAGGTATAGGTGTTGGATATAAAGGACATGAGTTATATGTGGTTGTGAGGGATAGTGGAATAAGAAAAGAGTAGATTGATGAGCTAATCGAGACAAGGAGCATGTTTTGTGAGATATGATGAGTGATATAGTCGTGGGTTGAGTAATATAAAAGTAAGTGCATATGGGCAAGGGTGATGTAAGTGTAAAGAAACGTGAGAATGAAATATTGAGATGAGGGATACGAATAGTGGCGTATTGGGATGTGTAAGGATTTATGGAGGGAGACGGTTTGGATTGAGTTGCTTAAGGATATATGTGATAAAAGGTCGCTATAGAGAGATGGAAACGAATAGTGTATAGTGAGGTCAAGTTATGCCGCGATGAGTAGACAGTGGTTGATTTGGGAATTTGGAATATCAAGGGGTGAGCCTAGTGTGTAATTCTTTGGGAAATTAACGGTATGAGGTAATTTTTTGGTTTCCTATAGATATGATAGGGAGATACGGCTTATTGAAGAATAACCGTTAGTGTGTAGACTTGATGGTAACAAGTGCGAGTGAATAGTATGATGAGAGGAGATAAGTGATAAGAAATAAAGAGAAGATATCGATGTGAATTACTGGAATTTGAGTTGTGGAGTAACAAGAAGGTAATCGGATTACTAAAGAGTCAGGTAGAAAGAAAAAGGAGATGAAATATTAATTGGTATTATTGAGTAAAAAGGGGGAAAGAGGGATGGAAGTAAGTTGAGAGAACGTTGACCGGAGTTAAGGAGTATGAAGGTAGGAAATTATGGATATGTATGATAGCCTCACTAGAGGGTGCGAGTTAATAGTTATATAGGAGAGTAGGACGACATGTTAGCCGTGAGTTTCAAGGTATTAAGGGAATAAGAAACTGGTAGAGTATTTGCACGATCTGAGATTTTGGTGGAGAGTTAGTTAACGATATGATAAAGGATCGAATTGGGAATAATGTTGAGGTAGATTTTGTTGATGGATTGGATGTTCGTTATTTGAGATGATAACCAAAGAGAGGAAACAGATTGTTATATTAAGAAGTGATAGTAAGAGAGTAGTCACATGAAGGATGTTGGTGTCATAGTATTGTCACTAGTGGTTGAGGATGATGTTACTTTAGGGAAGTTATTTGTTCTAATGAGGTTGATTTTGTGAAGGTGATTAGTATGTTTGGTTGTGAGGGAGTATAAGATGTGGATATATGAGGTGTTCGCTCGAAGTTGGGTACTGATGTTATGGCTACATTTGCCGGAGGGGTGATAATTGTGTGTATGAGAGGATATGTTATGAAAGGCACCTGAGTTAAGTCCGGATGAGAGGTATTCATTGTCAAGTGGTAACTTACGTGCTCAGGATTGGCTAGATAGATTCGATTATGGGTCCATGAGGTGTGTAAAACTTTGTGTGAGGTCCTGGCCTCACGAGTAATGGTGTGGCGTGATAGTTACGAGACGTTATATGTGTGTTCCGCATCATATGTTATACTTATATGTGTATGCATGATATCTGTGAGTAATGGTGTGAGGTTCTAGCCTCAAGAGTCATGTTATGGATAACATTCATAAGGTTGGTATTTGTGATCCCGTCTAATATGCTGCGTCGTGATCTGGTCGAGCAGTTTTAATAAAGTCTTGTGGTCAAGGAAGCTGTGCTGAGTCAGTGTTATGAGATTGTAAAAGTTGTGATAGCTATCGATGTGGTTTTGTGCACTGTGCACGGTAATCCGTGTGGTGATACGGGTATTTTCATGTTGTCACATAATGTTGTTTGTTTACTTGTTGTTTCTTTGTTAGTGTCGGTGTTGGCATATCGAGTGTTGTTTTGTTTGTTAATGTTTCTTATCGCCGTTTCGACTTGGATTGGAGGTAGAGTTGGATATGAAAGAGAGTTGGGTATGGTTTTGTTGTTGTCATGATATAGTAATATTATGTTAATGGGACTCAGTAGTGAGAGGTTGTTGGAGTACTTTTGATCTTGTTTTAGATGAGGCATTGGTGGACATAGTTGTAGCAAGAGTTGTGGAGCATATGTGGTATTGAACTGGAACTACATGTGGTTTAGCACCTTTTATTGGGATAGTGAGTACAGAGTTTTGGGACTTAGTATGATGTCAAGTTAAGGGAGTAGTGGTAATAAAGAAGATGAACTTGAGAAGCTAATGTAAGTATGTATAACACTTGAGGATTGTGAGATAAGATTGTGGAGATGAGTGTATATGTATATAGAAGTATGTCGTGTTGTGGTAATGTAGAAGAGATGGAGTAGTGGTCATACTGAGGATTTTATGATATATGTTATGGGAATGCAGAATAATTGGTGGCACGAGAACTGTTAAGAAAGAGAGTCCTGGATATAGGAATGGTTGTAGGTGTTGAGGTTATAGTGAGTTATCGTTGTCATGCAGTAGTAATGAGAATTATGGGAGGTATAACAAAGGACCTATTATTAGTGAGTTACGAGGACGTAACATTTATCTTAAGAGGAGTAGGATGCGATAAGAGAGTTTGATGGTCATACAGGTTGCAATTGAAAGTTTGAGTATTGGTGCAGAATAAGGATGGATTTGTGTGATTGCCGATTTTATTACAGGTACTGGCAGTGCTCGTATTAGTATGATGTTTATGAGTGAGAATAATGGATTGTGTGAGGATGTTTATGTGTGTGAGTAAACTTCGAGGACGAAGTTCGTTTTAAGGGTGGTAGAATGTAACATTCCGTTTTGATGGTTGATCTTGTCCGGTGGATTGTCTCGGTAATTGAGGATGTTAGTGAGCGTTATGAACTAAGATAGAGTTGGCAACATTTAGGTTGTGGGTATCCAATAGTATTAGGGAGTTAGTATTGGGAGGCTATGCTATAGTTGAGACGATATCGTGAGCCATGTTGTGGAAGGAAGAGTGGTTGGTGGAGTTAGTGTTAGGGGTCCATGTTTTATAGGTTGGGTTGGAACTTCGGGGACGAAGTTATTTTTAAGGAGGGAAGACTGTAATACTACGAATTTCTTAGGCTTGTACTCGACCGAGTAGAGCCTACTCGGCCGAGTAGTGTAGGTTGTGTTGTAACACCCCATTATTTCCGAGTCGTTTATAAGCGGGTCACTTTCTCATATTCTTAGTTTTAAACTCTTATTTGAAAAGTTTTAAAACAAGTATCGGTTAGAATATTCAGACTTTTAAGTTTACAAAAACTTTAGAACTCAACTTCGTTTCAAGTTGGACTTTGGCCTAACTTAGGATATAAAAGACAGAAAACCTCTTCAAATAAACCTAAACCCATTATCATCTAACTTTCCCTAATTTCTACAAATTGTTTCCATCTTGTGATGCGTCCCTCTTTTCCCCTATTTCCTTTCCAACTCACACATCGTGTTTCATTTGGCACTTCATCGGAGTTCCGATTTCGGTTTTCAATCGCCTCTTTTCTTTCTCCCTCAACCTTGCATCATGTAAGTAAATTTTTAAATAACTTGACTGCTCAAATTCTAATGTAGGAACAAAAATTCAGTGTGTTTAATTATCAATCGGGATGTTCAATTGTTGTTTGGATGAATTATTATGGGCTTATTGATGTGACCAATTGTATACTATCCTTATTGTTGATACCAAGCATATAGATTGTCATGAGCATACTTATCCGATAGTGGGATTGAATATGAACTAACTGGGTCTGTGTACTTAAGAACCGAGAGTGATTTACGGATTTGGCGTAGCTTTGGAATTTGGTTGTAAGTTGATGAATAAATTATTATAAATAAAATTATTATAGTGTTGTTATACGTGATGTAAGCAATGAGCGAGGAGAGGTAAAGTTTGATTAATTATATGGAGACATTGATAAGTTTCTTGTTTGATAAGCTTGTGTGCAACTGGTCTGTAAACAATTGACAAAATACTACATGGAATTGGGATTTTCGCTCGGTGTACGGGATTTGAGGAGTAGAGTATACTTGAGTATTGAGTGTTGTTTTATGGGAGCATGTAAAGAAAAAGAAATACGATATGGGACGAGTTTACATGATAGTGAGTCGTATGATAAGTTGGGGTTAGTTTCATATGGAGTAGTGAAGTAATTGGATAATTTGTATTATTTGTAGCTTGTGGATTTGAAGAAAAGAATTTTTGGATTAAGCTAGCTTGGACTGACCGTCTTGAAAGGTAAGGACTTTTACTCTTTTTAAATTTAAGTAAAGAGCATGTTCGGTTTAATTATTAAACTGTTTTTATAATATTTTGGCATCAATGAGATTTTTCTTGTACTTCTAAATTTTGAATATTACACATTGGAATGGTTTCGGATCATGCCGTATTGGAAAATTTGGTTTCTTCTGGTCTAGATGGTTTAAGGTCGTCTCTGACGCTCCTGGGATTTCGTCCCGAAACTAAACTCTTGGCCCGAGTTCATTCGGGTGGTGATTGTCCGGCCCCCACTCGCTAGGTAGTTAGACTTTCTCCTTTGGCGGTTCCATCCTACTGACTGCCCAAATGTGAGAGTGCGCACTTTTATGAGTCTAACAAAGCACAGGTGGTGCCTCTAGACCGTGTCAAGGGTAGGACCTTGGCACACAGGTGGTAAAAGTTTTGGTTTTGAATTGTTTGGTTGATATTATTGGGTTTACAGCAATTGGTTTTGGAATATATTTCTTGTTTTTACTTTGGTTTCAAAGCTTTGTTAATTTATTATACCGTTTCTGAATTTGTCAATATTTCTTATTTTCTTAAACTCAACTTTCCGGCTGACGTGTTTTCTCCCTTCGGGGCTACTCCTCATGGGGGTAGTCCTTTCTGTCTTCTGGTTTTGCTTTCAGGTTACTTCCGCTGCAGTTCAAAAGGATTTTATTTCGAGACAAGATTTTATTTAAAGCTTTGTAAAAGTTTGACTTATTTTATATTTCATTTTGTATAAAGAGAATTCATTTTGTAATAAGAGACTTTGTATATTAATTATAATATCCCGTATTTTGGCCAGTTTTATATGTGAAAGTTAATTTTAATTTAGCCAAATATATGGGGTGTTACAATTGGTATCAGAGCAAATGGTTTTCCGAAAAGAAAATAAGTTTTACAGGATTTAAAACAATTGAAAAAAAAAACACTTCGTTTTTCAAAAAAAAAAAAAAAAACATTTCGAGTGAGGGGTAAAATGGGTGTATTGCATATTCATATTTTATTTGTTACATCTAGTTTTACCTTAGTGTCATCTTACTACTAATTACTAAATTAGTTTGAGCCTCTTGGGTAGCTAACGAGCTTGTCTGGCTTGAAAATTTGGAGGAGATGGGTTTACTTTGATATGGTTTTGATTAACTTTCACTATGAGATTAGCATACTTGAGGTTGAAAATATAATGTATATTCATATAGTTGACACTGCCTCGCAGAGAACCTCAAAAATAATGTCGAGATGACTACTTTAATGTCACAAACGGCTGTCCAAAATGCCCCCATTCTCCAAGTTGTGCAGTAAACGACCGTAGTGACTCGGAGTGAATGAAGGGGTTGAAATGAGAATGATGTTGCACCTATTGGCATTGCTATATTAGAAGTGGTATAAAAAAAAATTGGCCTTTGAGTATAGGAAGTGAGTCATGGGAAGAATTATTAGGTTGGGAAAATAGTTTATTTTACACTCTGTTTAGAATAATAGTCTTTTACTTATGAAGGGGTTTATACTTGTCGGATTGGCCTTGGGAAGAATCATTACTTAGGATTTTATACCTTCAAAATTTAGAAATGAGACATGACGATATATTATCATCTTAAATTGTATATATGGGCGAGAGTTTAGAGAAAGATGTTAACAGGAGATGAAAAGGAGAATTATTTGAGGATTTTATATGCGAGTAGTCACCACTTGATGTTAGTGTATTAAGGTTATACTTGTCAACAATTTTCAGATCATTTATTTAGTGGAGGAAATCCTTTGGAGTTGAAAACTTATGAGGTAACTTTGACGGCCAAATATTATTCGTGATGACTAAGGCACTTAGATAAATCTTTGATGTAAATTAGAGACTTGTTTAAATGATGCTTTAGGGTATGTCGATGGATTGAGACATGAAAGATATTGAATTTTCTTGGGCATATAGTTTAAACTTATCAAGTCTTTTCTTGGGCATATAGTTTAAACTTATCAAGTCTGAGGGTATAAAAGAAAAATTTGGGGAAATAAATGACGAGGTGAAACATAGGAAACATTATCAACATGATGGAATTAGCTTTTATGGAAAAATAGGGGAGATTAGTTTGAAGTGAAAATTTCATATTATGATGGGACAATTTAATAAGGTTATACAATAAAGGTTAAATAGGATACTGAGTACATATATCATTTGTGATCGTAATTTACTTGGTGGTATAAGGTAAAGATAATTATCTGGATGATACAAATTTGGAGCACATAGGACATTGATATGTGCTTAGGGAAGCTCTTTATTTGAGATATACGAATATGAAAGTTTTTTTTTGGACGAAGCAACTTTAGGTGTCTTGTGCGAGAGATTACGTGGAGACTTTTGTACGACAAGACTGGTATTGAAACATGCGGACAAGTGTGGCCAGTGGTGAAAAAGTGGTTAAAAGGGGGAGTGATAATATGTGTTATTACCGTTCCACGTTTGTAGTTTAAATCATTTATGAGTAGTCTCCCAACTGGATGTAGTGTTCGAAATGTTCGGTGTTTAAGCCTTTTTAATGGGAGGTAGAAAATATTGTACTTTGAAATCTATTATACCATTATTCATATGAATCTCTTAAGAAAAGTGATCTAATTATTATAATTATACTCGGTAATGATTTGAGAACTAAATCATACTCTTTTGATAGCTGACTTTAAAATTGCTAATTACATGGAATTTTAAATATTTCTTACATGTTATTTGATTTTAATTTGTTGTTGGTTTGGAGCCTAGTGCTCATTGAAAAACAGTCTTGAGATTTATTGCACATTTGATGCATATGGTGGGCGTTAAGCTTAGAGCAATGGAGTTTGGATCTGGAAGTCATCTTAGTGTCTATGGCTCACAATGGTGTACAATTACGTTTTAAACTTCTGAGTTTGGACACTTCAGGGAAATTTTGTTTATTTTGGATGCATAGAAAAAAAAAAGTATATGTATCGTTAGTCTTAAAGGTGGTGTAAAATGAGAATGAGGTAGTAATATTTGTACTACAATAGGAGAGTCCCGAATGTACTGTTAGTTGTTAATCATGTAACCTGTTACACTTATTCATGGAGATTATAATGATATAGGGTTGACGTTGTCATAACTGTGGGCTTATTAACAATAAATTTTGGAAAAAAAAGGGGATTAAAGGCTTTGCGTTAAGATTAGAGCTTGGGATGCTTGAGGTTGATGTTTGATGGTGGTAGGTTTTCGACTTGAAATTGATTTTGAAATTTAGTTAAGGCTTGCGAGAAGTTTGTTTTGACAAAAAAAAAATTATTATGGAATTAGGCATTTGAATTTGATCAAGGTTAAAATACTTACTTTTTTTTTTAGGTCATCAGATGTAAACATTATGGTAAGCAAGTTCGATATTGGAGTAATTGGGGTTGTCATTCGAGAAATCGTGTGATATAGATACTAAGATGGGTTTAAAAAAAAAAAAAAATTTAAAGTCATAAATGGGTTGATTATTATCATTAATGGAATTTGGTATACCGTTTTGTGGTGATATACAATTTGATAATATGGACTTGTGTATATACATACAGGTTCAAGGTGTAGGTGAAACCAACTCCGGTACTAGAAATGTTAGTGGGAATGAAGGCTGGTTATATCATGAAAAAGTGTGAGTATATTATAGTTATTTGAGGTTTCATAGGTACTCGCCTTGGACAGTACTATCAAGATGGATGACCTCATGTTAAGAGATTAAATCGTAGTCATGGAATGAGTTAGCTGGTTTTATCCTCGAGCATTTGCAAAAATATTCTCTCATATTTGAGGTGATAAATTTAAGAGACGCTTTGATTACTCGGATAATATATTGATTTGTCTTTAAAAGGTGAAACATGCAATACTAGAGTTTTAATAATAGTTCATTGCATTGAAATTCAACTATGTGAAAATAGGATGTATGTACCTAGTCACAAGGAGTTCAAAAGAGAGGATCATCAATGATTGAGACGCACACGATTTCCCATTTCATTCACCTGGAGGTGCATGATATTTGAGTAATTGAAATTAACAGCTTACTGGTTCGGAACGGTGAAGTATATTGTAGACTTATTGACTCGTTTGTTATTTCAATAGATTAGGTCACTAGGTGTGTACAAGGAACTTAAAGAGATTATGACATCTAAAGATTTGTTAGTAGAAATATAATGTGTTCTCTATTTACTTTTTCATAGACTACCAAGATCTTACAAAGGGGTAATAAAATGATGTATGTGTGTAGTTAAACAAACTAAGAGTGCTTGTGAAAAGATAAAGTTAGTACTTGAGGAGAATAAATTAGATCTCACTGGATTTCATATAATAACTTTACTTAGTTATAATTTAGATGACACCATTGCGGCACCCTGTGAACTTAGATGTAGGTGTTTGGTCTATTGGAGCGACATTCTGGAATCTTTAAATTGGTTGTCTGAAATGGAAAAAAAAAAAAAAAAGGTGAGATTATCCAAGGCAGAATGGAAGTGGCTCATAATTGTCAAAAGTGTTATGCCGACAAACTTATAGGCATTTGAAAATTGATGCTAGCAATAAGTTCTTTTGCGTGTCTCGCCTACTAAGAGAGTAACGAGATTTGGTAAGGAGGGAAATTTGAGCCCAAAATTCAGATTTTGGAGCGTATTGGTGAAGTAGCTTACCGACTTGACCTGCTAGCTGACCTAGAGAGAGTTCATAATGTATTTCACTTTTCCCACGTCTTGGATCCGGAGACTATTGGGCTTGATGAGACAATGACTTGTGAGGAAACCCCTATACAAATTATGGACACTAAGGTGCGTAAAACTGGTAGAGGTGAAACCCACATGGTGAAAGTTCTATGGAATAACAACAATGTAGAGGAAGCCACCTGGGAAGTTCAATCCGCCATGAGAAAAAAAGTACCCCCATTTATATATTTTTTTTCCTAAGGCAACTTTGCGCTTCGTGGACAAAGCTTTATTTTAAGGGGGTAGAGAAAATGTATACTTACCTTCCTATATATGTGTTTTTGTTTATCTTTAAAATGTGATTTTGAGTACACATTGTTTATCCATATTTTCTAAATGATTGTTGACTATGTATAAAATTATAAGTTTAATGTTGGTTTAATCATAACTGTGTTGAACATACTCATTGAATTATCAACGGGACAAACCATGCACATGTCATTTTGCTTGTGAAGTCATTAAACAATAGTACTTCTGATGTTTAGAAGTGAAGTTATGGTGCTTTTGTTTTGATGTACTTGTGTCATTTGTTTTAGTTACATTTCTGTACTTTTTGTGCCAATGAAATATATCCCATGGTGGCGGTTATGCTGGTTTATGCTACATATTGGTGGTTTATTTGTATGTAGTGCACACTTATGAAAATTATTTCTGGATTTGCGAAATTTGGAAATGTTAAAATATATTTTCGTGTTTCTTTCAAAAAAAAAGGGGGGGGGGGGCTATCATTCCGTCCGACATGCTCTTAAGCTTCCCAATGGTTCTGCTGTTACCTTAGATGAAATGATGAGAGGTTTATATGGTATTACGTTTGGTACGGAGCAATATTTTGTCGAATAGGAAATGCAAGGAAATTTGATAATGGTTTGTAGTTAGCAGTAATTTGTGGAATAAGCATTGCACGTGAGCAACTTAGTGACATTTTGGGTATATGAGTAAGTAGATATCGGAGTTTATGTATGAAAGTTCACGGTTATAAGGAAGAGTTTAAGCTTCGGGGACGAAGCTTTGTTTTAAGGAGGAAAGTCTCTAACACCCCATTATTTCCGAGTCGTTTATAAGCGGGTCACTTTCTCATATTCTTAGTTTTAAACTCTTATTTGAAAAGTTTTAAAACAAGTATCGGTTGGAATATTCAGACTTTTAAGTTTACAAAAACTTTAGAACTCAACTTCGTTTCAAGTTGGACTTTGGCCTAACTTAGGATATAAAAGACAGAAAACCTCTTCAAATAAACCTAAACCCATTATCATCTAACTTTCCCTAATTTCTACAAATTGTTTCCATCTTGTGATGCGTCCCTCTTTTCCCCTATTTCCTTTCCAACTCACACATCGTGTTTCATTTGGCACTTCATCGGAGTTCCGATTTCGGTTTTCAATCGCCTCTTTTCTTTCTCCCTCAACCTTGCATCATGTAAGTAAATTTTTAAATAACTTGACTGCTCAAATTCTAATGTAGGAACAAAAATTCAGTGTGTTTAATTATCAATCGGGATGTTCAATTGTTGTTTGGATGAATTATTATGGGCTTATTGATGTGACCAATTGTATACTATCCTTATTGTTGATACCAAGCATATAGATTGTCATGAGCATACTTATCTGATAGTGGGATTGTTATATGAACTAATTGGTTTGTGTACTTAAGAACCGAGAGTGATTTACGGATTTGGCGTAGCTTTGGAATTTGGTTGTAAGTTGATGAATAAATTATTATAAATAAAATTATTATAGTGTTGTTATACGTGATGTAAGCAATGAGTGAGGAGAGGTAAAGTTTGATTAATTATATGGAGACATTGATAAGTTTCTTGTTTGATAAGCTTGTGTGCAACTGGTCTGTAAACAATTGACAAAATACTACATGGAATTGGGATTTTCGCTCGGTGTACGGGATTTGAGGAGTAGAGTATACTTGAGTATTGAGTGCTGTTTTATGGGAGCATGTAAAGAAAAAGAAATACGATATGGGGCGAGTTGACATGATAGTGAGTCGTATGATAAGTTGGGGTTAGTTTCATATGGAGTAGTGAAGTAATTGGATAATTTGTATTATTTGTAGCTTGTGGATTTGAAGAAAAGAATTTTTGGATTAAGCTAGCTTGGACTGACCGTCTTGAGAGGTAAGGACTTTTACCCTTTTTTAATTTAAGTAAAGAGCATGTTCGGTTTAATTATTAAACTGTTTTTATAATATTTTGGCATCAATGAGATTTTTCTTGTACTTCTAAATTTTGAATATTACACATTGGAATGGTTTCGGATCATGCCGTATTGGAAAATTTGGTTTCTTCTGGTCTAGATGGTTTAAGGTCGTCTCTGACGCTCCTGGGATTTCGTCTCGAAACTAAACTCTTGGCCCGAGTTCATTTGGGTGGGGATTGTCCGGCCCCCACTCGCTAGGTAGTTAGACTTTCTCCTTTGGCGGTTCCATCCTACTGACTGCCCAAATGTGAGAGGTGTGCACTTTTATGAGTCTAACAAAGCACAGGTGGTGCCTCTAGACCGTGTCAAGGGTAGGACCTTGGCACATAGGTGGTAAAATTTTTGGTTTTGAATTGTTTGGTTGATATTATTGGGTTTACAGCAATTGGTTTTGGAATATATTTCTTGTTTTTACTTTGGTTTCAAAGCTTTGTTAATTTATTATACCGTTTCTGAATTTGTCAATATTTCTTATTTTCTTAAACTCAGCTTTCCGGCTGACGTGTTTTCTCCCTTCGGGGCTACTCGTCATGGGGGTAGTCCTTTCTGTCTTCTGGTTTTGCTTTCAGGTTACTTCCGCTGCAGTTCAAAAGGATTTTATTTCGAGACAAGATTTTATTTAAAGCTTTGTAAAAGTTTGACTTATTTTATATTTCATTTTGTATAAAGAGAATTCATTTTGTAATAAGAGACTTTGTATATTAATTATAATATCCCGTATTTTGGCCAGTTTTGTATGTGAAAGTTAATTTTAATTTAGCCAAATATATGGGGTGTTACATGTGTAGTCTGTTTGGCTACTGCCGAGGAATACTCGGCCGAGTATGATGAATACTCGACCGAGTAGAGGATACTCGGCCGAGTATACTCTATACTCGGTCGAGTATCCAGTCTGGCGAATAATATTTCAGCGGTTTGATTCGGGAGTAATTAGGGATTATATATTCAATAATCAGTTTCTAAAACGTCATTTGCAAACCTAATCAAACCTACGACATTCTAATCACTCCCAAATCTCTCCTCTGTGTGTGTGGACATTGTAGCTATCGCATTCAATCTTTCATTCTTTCGCCGGTAAGTCTTTATCCCTATGTTGTTGATGATTAATTCTAGGGTTTGTCTTTATTCATGAATTGGGGGAAATGGGGTTTTGCAGTTAGTGATTGGAATTATATGATTGTTGTTGTAGGTGACGATGTGGTAATTATTATGCATTTGTATGGTTGATTGCAGCGTAAGCGGATTGCGAAAAGGTAGGGTTTTCCCTACTCGGTACTGTTAATTGATTGAGATTGCATATGTTTAAAAATTGTTGTTATCTGCTGATCATCGAAGGATGGGTGTTGTGGTGACGGTGCTGATGTGGTTGTGTTGTGACGGTTGTGGTGTTGTGACATCTGTGATGCTGTGTGTGTGTGATTGTGGTGGAGTCACTTGCGGGAGTGGCTTCACACCCTAGTTCGCCCTCCGTGGAACCCGTCACGTGAGGGGATGTGCACATTAAGGGACAGGGATTGTTAGTCGCTCCACTACAAAAAAAACGTCTCGATGCGACGGACACGCTGCGACGGAATAATAATCCGTAGCAAATTTCTTACTTTGCTAATTTGTTATTTGGTTGCTATTATTTGATTTCTAACAATGTTGAGGAATTTAGTTGGTTTCTATGGCGTCGAGGAGACGAAGACATGGTAGTAATAGTAATGCAGGAAACCAAGGACAGGGAAACGAGAATGAAGAAATACCAGCAGTTGACAAAATTCATCTCGATTCTCTTGAGTAAGATGGCGGCGTTTGGTTAGTATGTTATTTTTTCGTAATTAATTATTTTTATAACGATATATATATATATATATATGTATATATATATATATATATATATATATGTATATATATATATATATAT
Source organism: Silene latifolia (assembly GCF_048544455.1). Classification (NCBI taxonomy): domain Eukaryota; kingdom Viridiplantae; phylum Streptophyta; class Magnoliopsida; order Caryophyllales; family Caryophyllaceae; genus Silene; species Silene latifolia. The sequence continues at coordinate 141,320,067 of NC_133528.1, read as the reverse complement.
GTATATATATATATATGTATATATAAATATTTATTATCTTCTCATTCTTTTTTTTCAGGTTCAGTGATGAAAAAGTTGTGAACTTGATATCGGATAATTTTGGATGCAACTACAAAGAACATGCTCCTAATTGGAAATCGGCGTCATCTACTCTAAAGAAGGATTGGTGGAATTGGTTTGAGGTATTAGCAATTGTCATTTAATTTAATACTAGGTATTTTATTCATTTATTTTATATTTATTTACAATAAAGTTTATTTTCTAACTTTATTGTTTATTGAACAGTGGCGTGTTAGTTACGATCCCCGTGACAAGGCAAGGGTTAAGAAGGCTTGGGAAGATGCCATGAAGACCCGTTTACGGCAAATGATTTATCGAGCTTATCATAAGGAAGAGCATGAAAAGCCGGATTGGATTAGTGTTGACTTGCACCGTCAATTGAAGAATAGACCACTTGAAGATCCTAGTTTCACGGGAAGATCGGAGCAGAATTCGGTCAACCGTAGGTCGGGAAGTGACGAGAAAGGGAAGGCGTTGGCTACTCACGTAATGGGTCGAAAAAGCACTTTGCAATATATGGACTCAATGGTAATTTCTTCACTTTCTTTTTTAATTTATTACCTTTTTTTTCTTTAACTTTATTTAAAGTTAGTAATTATATTTAACAAGTATCAAAATTGTAGATTGATAAAGATGGGAAAGGAGATATTCCGTCCGCTTTGCAAATGTTGGAGAAGACAAGGAAGCATAGCACAAAAGGATGGTTATCCAAAAAAACTGGTCAACTCTTCGTAAGTTACTATAATTATTTAATTTTTAACTCACACTACTACAAATTTAGGCAACTACAACGCCCCTTTAACAACGATTATTCACGAAAATCACAATAGACGTTGTAGAATGTATGGCGCGAATTTTACTAAAATAAATTACAACGGGTATGGTTATAAAAACCGTTGTTATTAGTTTTAACAACAGGTCACACATGCACAACCGTTGTTAATAATTTGGCGCAAAATTGGCGCAAAGTTAGTGAAAAGTAATTACAACGGTTATTTTTGAAACCCGTTGTTAAAACTTATTCAACAACGGGTGTTTTTTACAACCGTTGTTAAAACATATTTCACAACGGTTGTTTAATAACCGTTGTCAATACCTTCCATACTATAAACCACACAAACAGAAGTCTGCTGCAGCCACAAAACACAACCCTTAATACACAAACACAAACACAAAGAGACAAACAAACACAAAACACATACACACTCTCTTTCTCTCTTTCTCTATTTCTCTCTTTCTCATCGTCGCTTTATCTTCTCGCCGTCATTGTGATTTCATCGTCTATTACGTTACTGTATTTATCGTGGTAAATCTCGCCGTCATTTGTCATCGTCATTATTTTCTTTTTCTATTTATTTCTTTTGCATATATGTGTTTTTATCGACCATTATGTTATTTGTTTAAGTATTGTTCGCATAATTAGTTACTAAAACAATGAAGAAGCAAGATGAAGAAGTAAGATAAACATAATTAATATATATATATATATATATATATTTATAAATACATAAATTAAAAAAAAAATTACATATGTAAAAATGCAATTCTTATATTTTCATGGAGGATCTTATTGTGCTCTATCGTATCCATCCTCTCCTCCTTGGCTATTTGGAGGTTCCGTTCAGCAGTTGCTATATCGTCATATAGCCGCAATCTTTCTTTGCTCCCGTCAAGCCATCTTCTTTGGCGTGCTTCAGTGCGGATCGAGCTTCCGCAAGGTAGCTCCTGAAACTTTCCTCAATATGGAGGAACCGGCGGATGAAGTTGTTGTTGTTCTCGATCATGGTAAGAGTCTTTAGGATGAAATCATTCATTTTCTTAGAGTTTTTTGAGTTTGATTTGAAAGATTAAGTAGAGTTTGTTTTAACGATTAGAGTTTGGAGATGAATATATGAGATAATGGAAATGTTAGTTGAGATATGCAATGTATTTATACTAAGCAATGTGTGGGTTGAGTTAATTGCTTTTTAATTAATATATATGTTAGGAAGTTGTGCCATAATCATCATCATCTCTCTCAATAATGTCTTTTCAAATCCTATTACTAACCCTTCTCATTCCATATTATCCGTTCATATGTACAAAGTGAATGTCAGTAATAATGCATGCATTGGAATTCTAACAGGCCGTAATTATGCATGCATCTAGTAATATTTAATTTTTTTTATTTTTATTTTTTAAGAACAAACAACAACGGTTATTTTAAAACAACCCGTTGTCTTTAGTTATAACAACGGTTTTGTATATTACAACCCGTTGTTATAACTTTCCCCCCAAAATTGAGTCACACTTTCCACAACGGTTTTTTATACATAAAACCGTGGTTAATAGTTTTAACAACGGTTTCCTTAAGTAAACCAACCGTTGTTAAAACCTTCTACAACGGACGCTTTAACAACGTCCGCTTTTTTATATAACAACGGTTTTTGACCGTTGTTATAGCATGTATCTGTAGTAGTGTCATTTTTTCAATCATGATTATTTAGTAGATGGTATCTAATCTTTCGTTTTTTATTGATATAGGGTAAAATCATCTCAAAGAAAACTGAGCTTCAGAGCCAAGGGGTCGAGAACATTGATGATAATGAAATTTATATTGAAGAACATGGAGGGTTTGATAAGAAAGGTAGAGTACTTGGCGCGGGAAATGCAGCACCACAAATTTGGGAGCACCACCGCCGCTCGACTGGTAACCTCTTTTCTACTCCTCATACTCCGGGTTTTGTTGGTAGAGTCGCAAAAGAGAATGCGCGACTAAAGCAAGTCGAGGCCGAACAATCTCAAAGGCTTGCGGCAATAGAGGAGTTCTTGAGCCAACAAGGTTTTACCACTCAAACTTGTAACCCCGGAGGTCCATCTCAAACTAGAAATGACTTTGATGATGATGGTGGCGACAATGCTAGGCCTACTCCTACTCCCACTCCCGTGTATTGATGTAGTTGTTTGTTGATTAGTAGTTATCATTCCTACCCCGTAGTTTATGGACTTATTTGGCTTTCTTTGTTGAACAATTATTGTACTAAACGGTTGTAAACCTTTTATTTTAAGTTAATGCGAAGACGTTGTTTGGGAATCTCGTCTTGAACGAGTTGTGAATTTGTCAATTGCTGGATTTTCTGTATGTTTGTAGGACACCGGGAGTAATGTAAATGCTTTCAAAGCAATTTGGGCGCTGGAAAAGCGCTGTAAACCCACTGGGCATTTAATCCCTGCGACGGAATTAGCGACGGAAAATCCGTCGCAAGGTTTGACTTTCATGTTGACTTTTGGGGACACGTGTCCCATATGAACAGTGATCTGCGACGGAAAATCCGTCGCAGATTTTGACTTCCTGTTTGACTTTAGTGACCACGTGGCCTATTTGAACAAAGGTGATCTCATGACGGATTTTCCGTCGCAGATTTTGACTTTCTGTTTGACTTTAGTGACCACGTGGCCTTCAATGAACAAAGATATATGCGACGGATTTTCCGTCGCAAGTCACTATTTTGCGACGGGTATTTGCGACGTCGATCCGTCGCGGTATTTAGCGACGATTTAATTCCGTTGCAAAACCAAAATTTGCGACGAAATAGAGCGACGGATTTAATCCGTCGCAATTCCGTCATAAGATCTATTTTTGCGACGGGATTGACATATTTGCGACGGAGTTTTCCGTCGCCATGGAACCTTTTTTTTGTAGTGCTCGTTGATGAGCTGGACTAGGTGGGGATGGGCTGCGGTCACCCACTGGCGGCGAGGATTACCTGTTGCGATGGGTAACCTGGCAGGGCTACACACTTCGGTGTGTAGTCGGTTACTGTGTGAGATCGGGAGACCGGGAATGGAGGATGATCAGTTGGTTGTATTTTTTGTTGTCTTATATTGATTGAGTAGTACTGACCCCATGTTGTCGTTTGTAAAACCTGCGGTGATCCATTCGGGGATGGTGAGTAGATTGTGATAGGTAATGCAGATGTTAGCTATAGGACAGTCATGGGGAGTCATCACGTCAAGTCTAGCTTCTGCTGTTATGAGTTTAGATGTCTTAGATTTCATTTGTTTTGAGACCTTGTACTTTTATTTTGAGTTGGTCTAAGATAATGTATCGCTAACTCTTTATACTTTAATAGATGTGTTTGTGGATTGTTACTTTTGATATATACTTACCTCGGGCAACCGAGATGGTAACAACCTTTCATGCTAGGGTAGTCCTTGATAAGGTACCGTGGTATGAGGGGGTGTTACATATTATAATTTTAATTCCAATATTTTAATTTTAATTTTAATTTATTTTGTGGTATTATTTAAATAGATAAATGATTGCTGAGAAACTCAAGAGGTGTATTAAATAGAAACTCAAGAGGTGTATCAAAATTTTATAGGTGAATTCTAATAATTATTTTGTGGTATTATAATTTTAATTCCAATATTTTAATTTTAATTTTAATTTATTTTGTGGTATTATTTAAATAGATAAATGATTGCTGAGAAACTCAAGAGGTGTATTAAATAGAAAAAAATATTAATGAAAATTATGGGTGTTAGCTGTTAAGTAATATAAAGAGTTTTAATCAATTTATTAACATACTATATTATAAAAATTAATTAAATAGGAAAAACTTTTAATTAATTTGGTGGGTGTTAAGTTTTATGAAGAGTTTTAATCAATTTATTACCATGTTTAATTAAAAAAAATGAATTAAATAGGAAAAAATGTTAATAAAAATGGTGGGTGTTAAGTAATATGAAGAGTAAGAGAGTAAAGTAAGGATCAAAACTTTATAGGTGAACTCTAATAATTATTAGTAGTAGTATAAGATGAGCAAAACTAATTACACATTTCTCGGAATCACGCAATAAATAGAGCTTTATGCATATACGATTCTAAACATAACTTCTTCATATTCGATCATTCATCAAAAATTATAATCAAAACAATACTATTATACTTCATACGAAATATTAGCCTTTCCTAATTCAGGAGAAAATAAATATAAACAAATCATTCAAAAAAAAAATATTTATCAAAAAATATTGTGAGTTACAGAATAGTATATTTGATGAAAAAGAAAAAAATGATTTAAAGGCTTGAAAGCATTGGAATTTGAACAATGAATTGGATAATAAGAATCGGTTTCTAACTAATTACTATTTATGCATATTCTAACACTATGATAAGATCAAATTGACATATGTCCATCGTACTTTAACAATTTGGTTAAGCAATTTGATTTGTAACCTATTTGACAAAATAAAAATAGAACATAAGTGTTACAAAGGAGCCTAAAGTGTAGGAAAGAGTGAAGGACAATAATGTAACAATATGTCAACAACTTATTAAAGATTTTTGCTACCATTCGATATTTCAAATACACCATTGTAGAAAAAAGGAAAATCAGCAAAAATGAAAGAGTAATCGAAACCAAGAAAAAAATTTTGTAAAGAAGATCTATAGCCATTATTTCGAATCTCGTGCATTGTTATTGGTATGTGAGTATGTCATCCTCCTATAATATTAATACAAACACACACAAAAAAATAACTAATAAGATTCTAATTAATTCAAAACATAATAAAAATAAAAAGCAAAATAATTAATTTAGTTCTTTAGCTATACCTTACCTACCAATTTTTTGAATAAAGTTGGAAATTCATTCTAATGCAATATTAATACAAACACAAAAAATAATAACAAATTAAAACAAAACATAAGAAATATAAAAAAAACGAAATAATTAGTTTACTTTTCTATGTATACTTTAGGTGCTATTTTTTTGAATAAATTTAAAATTAGGGTGAATATAATAGTTATATATATGAAAAATACTATTACAAATTATCTCAAAATTTTATGAATGAAAGAAAAATAAAAAATATAGTACATACATATGGAGTATATATAGTAATGATAAAAGGAAAGTTAAAAGGTCGTTTCATTAAATAAAGGAAATAATGGTTAAATAAATAAGGTAAATAAATAACAAAAATTATGAGAGGAGATCAATGGTTTACAATTTTTTCTTCTTTCTTTTTTGTGTTTATACCTTATATTTGTTAAATTTTTTTACCTTATATTTTTTAATTTTTTTAAATTGGTAATCCATATCACTTTTTTTTTACCATGTTAGGTATTATAGGTTTTATAGCCATTATAAAACCATAAATTCCAATATTTTAATTTTAATTTTAATTTATTTTGTGGTATTATTTAAATAGATAAATGATTGCTGAGAAACTCAAGAGGTGTATTAAATAGAAAAAAATATTAATGAAAATTATGGGTGTTAACTGTTAAGTAATATAAAGAGTTTTAATCAATTTATTAACATACTATATTATAAAAATTAATTAAATAGCAAAAACTTTTAATTATTTTGGTGAGTGTTAAGTTTTATGAAGAGTTTTAATCAATTTATTACCATGTTTAATTAAAAAAATGAATTAAATAGGAAAAAATGTTAATAAAAATGGTGGGTGTTAAGTAATATGAAGAGTTTTAATTAATAAGTTTTAATTAATTTACTAACATGTTTTATTACACAAAATTCAATTTTAATTATAAATTATAAATTTTATTAACATTTTTTATCACAAAATTTTCAATTAAAATGTCAATATTAATTATAAATTATGAAATTTTGATGTAAATTTGTAAGGGTTATATAAATTTTGAAAAATAATATATTTAATATACAAAAATCATTTAAGAATATAGGTAATATCTTTTAATATTATAGATAAGTGAATTAAATTAATTTATAGATAAATGAATTAAATTAATGCCATGTAATAATAAATTAATGCCGGTTGATGAAATGAGCGGAAAAAGAGGGATTGTCGTTGTCGGTAGGAACAGTTAAGATAAGAGACGGGGTAATTGGGTATGAATGTGTGTGTGGCATTTGGGTTATGCGACTGAAGTGAGCTTCAAATGTCTGCGTGACTTTTTTTATCCTAGTGGCATTGTCTACGTGAACCTAATTGATCATTTTAGGGTAGCCTTTTAATAAGATTTTATAGATGCGACAATAGTGAAAGTAACAATAATTACGGCGGGAGTAGTGAAATTATCAATATTAATGTGGCAGTAGTGACTGTAATAATAATTACGGCGGGAGTAGTGTAAGTAACAATGATTACGGGCAAGTAATGAAATGTCATTAATATTGTTTCATTAATAAGAGTAAAATATTAATAGCGGGAGTAGTGAATTTGTCTCAAAATTGTATTCATCGTAATGTTAGGACATGTTATAAAAAATATATTAATGATAAATTTATGGTTATGCAACTTTAAGTAATTTTATTTAATGAAAAAAAAAGATTTAATGGTCATTAGAGATAGCCCGGACGAAGCGGGACACCAATACTAGTATTTTAAAACTAGTGTAGATCCCGCGCAAATGCGCGGTAAATATAGGCCTTTTTAATTTTGAGTGTATTACTTATAGATGTTAAATTTATATCGCACGAAATTTTTATAAAAAATAGCTAATATTAAAATTAATCAAAAGAATTGAATAATTCCATGAATTGTGTTTTTATGAAAATATTTTAACTACATCAAATTATTTAAAAAAAATATATTTTTTCGTCACGAAGTTAATAATAGGAGATTCGGTTTTTATGTATAGATTATTTTAAATGGAAAATTAGTTTAATAAATGAAAATCTAATTTGTTTCAGTATATAAGTTTGAGCACTTTTTAAATTTGCACCTCATTAATATTTATCAATTCACTCCATTGTATTTTGACATGAAACAAAAAAAAAAAAAAATTGAAATGGAAAACTATGTAAGTTATGAATTTTTTTTAGTGAATGTTTGTTGTCAAGAAGCTAATAGTAAGCATATGTCAAGTTATTCTCTACAGTAATAATTATTGCATTACTGAAAAATTTAGCAACTTATACTTTATAGTTTAATATCAATTTTATTTTATTTTAATGAAAAATCATAATTATGAATTTATTTAAAAAATTAGATTGTATTTATAAGAATATATTCATTGAAAAGATAATAATGTAATGAAAGAAAATTTTATTTATTACCTTATTTAGCTAGATGGTTTTTGGAGGGAAAACTAAGAGAATTTTGATTCTCTTAGTAGTAGGGGGGAAGTCTTTACCAAAACTAATTCATTATATTTTACATTTTTTATAGTGACGATATTTGAAATAACAAACCCGTGCAATTTGCGGGTTTAAGACTAAGTATACTTACAAACAACTCCCCAAACCTAATTCCTAAAACATTACGACTCAGAAAATTTCACTCATATCAGTCATCACCCATCTTCATCCCTGTCAAAAAATTCACTCAACCAACCCAGAAAACTAACACTACAATAAGATTATCTCGTCTGAATTATCCTCTGCTCGTCTTCATCCATAGAATTTAAAGGTAAGAATCTGTCAGAGATATCATCTTTTCAGTTTGGTGCGGTCATATCGGCCGAGTTGAGTCGGTCTACTCGACCGTTTTTTGCCCTCTTTTAAGCTAGCCGATAAAACTCGCCTTATCTTGTATCGGCAACCAACGAGACCGATAGAGTTTTAAAACCCTGAGTCTACTTGTCCCTGTTCTCTTTATCATCCTTGCTACTGATTCTGGTATATGTGCAAGTGTACAATTTTGTTTTTGTAACTATTTTGATGTTCCAAGATTTAGACGTTTTTTTGCCTGTTTCCAGTTTCTTGGGAAGACATTGCGAGTTGAGACTGGCTTTGGCATATGACTTGTGCTGCACTTGCCACAGATGGAAATGTCAAAACAAGCTAATCATAAAGACGCCATACCTGGGATGGATTTGTGGACAGAAGGACTCATTTGTGGTTTCGAGTATGTGCGAGGTCGGCGTAAAGTACAGAAACTGAAGCAAACGTTTGCATACAGAGATACGGATGCACATGTTCAAAATGGGGTAGATAACCCAGAGTCTCTATACCTAATGGGTATAGGACCTGATCATCGTGACGAAAACCTAGCTCATCAAATTGACCAGCTCCATCAGAATCGTTGGGTACCAATTGGATGGAAGAGAATCTCTGAACTTGTTCAACAAGTACAAGTAGATGTTGGATGTAGCTCTATGCAGTTTGAGTTCTCAGATAAGGAGGATGATGTTACAGTAGCAGAATTGGCTGCTCCATATTGGGAGCGACCTGCTGGTCCTGTATGGTGGTGCCATGTTGATGCAACCCATCCACATGCCGTCTCATGGCTTACCACTGCTCAATGGTTACATCCTGCTGTCAGCATTGCTCTCAGAGATGAGAGTCGTTTAATTAGTGAACGCATGAAGTTCCTTCTTTATGAGGTGCTAATTCCTTTTTTTGCAATTCTAGTTACAGGAATTCTTTAGGGGTTTTGGTTACGAAAGGATAGTTGGCTGCCCTTAAGAAAGTGATCATAAGATTTGGTTACGTTCTTCAGCTAAACAACAAACAAAAGAAACTAAGAAGAAATGCTAGAGGGATAGTGGGTGGGTTTTATCAGCCGATTGATAGAACTTGTTAATTGACTTTGGTTACACCCTTAGGCCTTGTTTGGATAGACTGATTTCGAAGGAAAGGAAGGGGAGGGATTTGGAGGGAGGCGATTTCCATTGTTTGGATAACAAAAAGGGGGTGGAGGGATTTGGGGGGAAGGGATAATGGATCCCTCCATTTCCCTTCTCCAAGCCAAAATATTTACCCTCTAACATAGGAAAGATTTGGAGGGAAACTCTCTCCCACCATTCCACCTCCCCTTCCCTTCCCTCCCCTACCTTTCCCTTCCCTCTTTCCCCCTCCCCTCCCTTTCCCTCCATTTTTGGCATTCAAACAAGGCGTTAGTCTGGGATCTATTTATTCTGTGTTTTAGTGATACAAATCTTTTGTTCAGATCATGTGGTTTTTTTGCTACTACAACTCAGAATACAGAACTCAACTGATAAGTGATCAAGAGCCTTATTGGTGTTTGAATGGTTCACAGAGAAAATCGCTTATTGATTGTCGCCTTATTGGTTAACGAAATAGTAGGCTGTGGTTTTTTCGGTGCTTCTTCCGCTATCAGATTTAAAAGAAAATTACAAGTTGGGTCTAAATTTTTTTCCTCCAAGAATTTCTCAAAATGATGTACACCCTGAACTCGTTAACAAGTCATTTATCTGTTTCTTTGTAAGATCTTAAATAAATCACCGTATGTGAGTAGCAGTATTTTTTATTAACCTACAAAATTAACACGAATTTCTTACCAAACGACATAACAAATCTTATATGGTGGGGTAGCAAATGAATAACCTGTTGTGGACAGTCATAAAACACTCACTAAGAGCATATGTTACTTACTCATATCAAATTTGGTAACGTTGCTGGTGCTCTGATGTTGGTTACTATGATATTTACGTTTCTGGAATTAATGTTGGCGAGCATTAAAAGTCCTACTGTTCATGACTATCTGTTCATCTCTTGTTTAGGTTCCAGTGAGGGTTGCTGGAGGGCTATTGTTTGAGCTTTTGGGACAATCGGCTGGCGATCCATTAGATAAGGAAGATGATATTCCTGTTGTACTGCGTTCTTGGCAAGCACAAAATTTCTTGGTGACAGCAATGCATATTAAAGGATCTGCATCAAACATAAATGTTTTGGGTGTAATGGAAGTTCAGGTCTGTCTTTTTTTATGAATATTGCTTTGGATTTTTATGCTCTCTCTTTTTTGTGCATTTTATCTTATTGTTTATGAGTCAATTTAAATTGTTTTACTTAGGAGCTTCTTGCTGGAGGTGGTTATAATGCACCAAGAACCGCTCATGAAGTCATTGCGCATTTAGTTTGCCGTCTTGCTCGATGGGATGATAGGTAATGCCAAAAGTGCTTGTGTACCCTTTTCTTCACAATGTTGCTTGATGAGATGATATGTCGGTGCTTGTATAAAATTCAGGTTCTCTCTTTAGAATTCTCATTTTGTGTTTTGGATAGGGCAGGGAACCGTTTTGGTGTTGTTGATTAGAAAAGAGTAATAAGTTTGTCAAAGCGAAACATTTTGACGCACATTATCATTTGGTAGTTTTTTTTTTTTTTTTTTTTTTTTTTTTTTTTTTTTTTTTTTGGTTTGGTACGTATGATTTGGTAGTTATTTAGTTCTACCTTTTCCCCTGTAATAAATGAGAAGTAAGTTCCCAATGACCATTCAGATATTAAGGCATAGCCATCTACTACGTAAAAAAGAAGACTTAATTATTTGTTCCCCTAGGTATTGGACGCAATTTTCAAACTCATTAACATTATTCTGGTGCTTCAGAGGTTCTCGACCATTGGATGGGAAACAACTGGTTCAGACGAATTACCACTGTATTGCAGTGTTATGGCACATTTTCCCCGTCTTTATTGAGAGCTTTTTTTTTGTCCTGTATAGTTTTTTTTTTTTTTTTTGCTTCCTGCCAAAAGTAAGATGCTTTATGATCTTTGTGTCCTTGAATACTGTAATTGATTTATTATGGAGGTACAAATTCACACTTAGCTACATAGGCCCGAAGTCCTGACCATCTGCTCTTTTCCGTTATACCCCAGCTTTCTCGCTTCTTCCAACAGAGTTCTCCACCTTCCTTCCCTTTTTTATGTGATTGCGAGCTACTTCCATTGCCTCCATTGGTCCCTGTCTCAATTGCTTCCAAAATTAAAAATCCTGGTTTAGCGAGCAAGAGTACTTCTGCTGTTCTGTTTCTTTCATAGTTCCACCTTCCTATCAAATACTTCATACCGTGTTATAAAAGACTTTGCGTTGTGCCTTGACATTGGACATGTACAGGAGATTGAGCAATGTCTTTGTAAGCACACTATCCTTTGTTTGAACATGAAGTATTTGATCTAGTTCTGCCGTTTTTTGGCTATGACATGCTCGTATATTCATATCAGCATGTAGGTATGTACCTTTTCTTGTATCTTAAATCAGCCTTTCTAAAATATTTGATCATATTAACATGTAGATATGGCACTTCTCTCCCTTCTCTTAGTTAGTCAGCCTTCTAAATATGATTTGCTAATTTGACTACTCTGTTTTGAGGAGTTGTGTGCAAGTACCTTAAATACCCTTCAAATTATGTTATTACACATTTCAACACTTCACTCTGCTTGGTTTTGTTCGTGTATCGATATGACAGTCGTTCTGTCATGATTAGACACTTCATTTTAGGCGCCCTTTTTTACACATCGCATTGGACACTTGCAGTCGAGTCTCCAATTTATTCAATTAGCCCCATTTTCTTTCTTTTATGTGACGAGAATTTCGATAATGTGGCTAATTAAGTGAAATGGAGGGAGTAGCCTTTAATGAAGGGTAGCATAGAAGCCACATAGCTATGTAGGAGTACAACTCTTAAACTAAGGACACTTGAACAACGTTATCGTAGTGCCCCAAATAATTCAGTCTATTAATCAACAAGGGGGTTGGTTTTACACTTGCACTTAAGCGTATCCCTAGGTTGAAAAAACATAGATAACTCTTGGTGAAATTTTGCACAAAGAATTCGATCGACCCCTGCTACTTCGCAGTACTGGTTGCATGGGTAGTAATTTGATCCATATATTTATGAGTAAGTGTAGCGTGGGAAGACTGATCTTTCAGCTTACTAGAATAGCATGTGGAATTGTGGATTATCTTTTATAACACAAAATGAAATTGTGGCCAATTTTTTTTTCCTTTTTCATTTTCATTTTCTTTTCTTTTTTTTTTGAAGGGGACTGATATGACACACTATAAAAGAAGAGCATGTTTTGCATCACTTCAGGAAAACTGTTTCTGTTTTTTAAAATGAGCTTTTTAATAAGCTATATTTTGATAAAAAATTTTATGTTTGGCCTACCGTTTTGCAAAACAAACTCTTCAAAAAGAGCTTTTTTACGTAAGCGAATGAAAAATAAAAATTTTTGTTCGAAAATATATCAAGATGGGTCTCAATTTGTATAGAATGAAAAAACATGAAAAGTACTTATTTTATTTTATTGGCGTATTTATTATATACAAATTTATCATTTATATATTAAAACTCTCAACAGTACAAGTAAAAGCTAAAAGCACCAATTTGGTGCTTCTATTTCTAGCTCTCAAATTTAGAGCATGTTTGGCCTCACTTCTCAAAAATGAGTTTTTGTTTTTCAAGCTTAATTTTCTAAAAGTGTTTTTCAAAAGTAGAAACATCAAATTGTTGTTTCTATTTTTATGGGCAAAAATATGATTTTTTAGCTTTTGGGATTTTTTTTTTAACTTTTAAAAAATGTTGTGTTTGGCCAAAGAGTGTTTTTAAGTCCAAATACACTTTTACAAGCTAGGCCAAACACACACTTAACTTTTTGGCTTAAAATAAGTTGTTTTAACTTTCTTAAAAATAATTGTTTAGTCTGACTTGTGCTTATTTTGTAGAAAAGCACTCCTAAAAACTGCACCAAATACATACTAAATACAAGGTGGTTTCCTTGCTGTTGGGGTGGAATATATTGTCTTTCATGTTTGTACAGTTTGTTTCACTTTCATATCTCTATGTGCTTTCTTATATTGAAGGTGGTAGACCGCTACTCTGCTGGTGTATTTGGGAATCTCCATTAGTTGAAGCAGGTAGCTGTCTGCTCTAATGAAATTTTTAGGATCAGCTGAACCTTTAAGTTTTGTTTGAAGACAAGCTCATTTTCTTATAAGTTCACTCAAACTCACTTGAGTGCTTCGTCTCATTTTCAATAACCATATGAATCTTTCTCACTCTTCGTCCAAGTGAAGCTTTCTCCTGGATTGCTGTCCTTTTCAGCACTTCTGGCAGTTGTCAGTACCCTTCCGTAAGGGCGTAGACTAAAGCTTTCACCTTTTTGTTTTGAATTTTGTGCCAGTCTCATGAACCACTCTTTGAGAAAAACCATAGTTGATAGCATCTTTTTTTTTTTTAAGGAGTTCCTTTTCGTTATTTATGATATACTCCCTCTTATTCATCAGATCTTCACATTAGTTTCTTGGTGTGGATTTTTAGCATCTCGCATGCATGTGACTTGTAAAGGTACTTACGTTATGTTAACCATACATACAGACCCAAAAAGGAAACTCAAAGAATCTATTGAACATACCGAAAAAGGAAAAGGTAAAGAACCTGATGAATGGGAGGGAGTATGTTAATTCCTCTTTAGTTGCCATAGCAATATTCTTTTCCTCTAGTATTTGTATGCTAGAACAAGGGTTTGGCTTTGAAGGGCCGAATGCGTTCTTATCCAAAAGGAAAAGGTGCAACGGAAAAAAACAGTGACTAGTTGGAAGAATGAAATTACGGGAGTGACTGTTTCGAGAAAATATGCAGGAAAATTCCAACACTCTCTTATGACCAAAGTAGATATTTGGTTCACTACATTCATATCTCATGTGTTATAAACCAACTAATTTTTTACTAAATTTATCATACAAGTAATCGAACAGGTCAGAATATCCAGTAATTTATATTACTACTCAGACTCCTAAAACTTTTAACTGTTGTAGTGTTATGGGACAATTATTTACTTTGTGATCTTTGTCTCGTACATCAGTTCATTTTTAATTTACGTATGTTGCAATATGGTTTCCTAGATTGGCTCAATTTTTTATTTCTTTCTTGTCATGCAGATTCTTTAGGAAATCAATATTTGGAGCTGCTGATGAAGCAGAACTGATGTTCGTTAATAGGTATCTCAATAATTTTAGATAATCGTTTTATTTTGTACAAGTAACATAGAGTAACTCTCTGACCCAGTTATCTTAGTGTCGTGCTCTATCTACTAAATTTAGGCACTCAGTTGCGGTCAACAACGTGTCTTGACTAACATTAGGGACACTGTCATGATACGCGTTATGGATGTTTTTGAAGCACTAAAACTAGCTTCATTCAGACTAAGTAAAATGAAAGATTAAATGCATGAAAAATATACTCCCTCTGTCCCGGTCATTTGTTGTCCTTTTCCATATTGGGGTGTCTCAGTCATTTGTTGTCCTTTCTATTTTAAGAATGAACTTGAAGAGTAATTTGATCATTCTCATTGAATTTGTTCCACTTGTCATTTAGTTATTGGTCATCTCCTCTTTCCTTGGTCTTTGTGCCAAAACGAAAGGACAACAATTGACCGGGACGGAGGGAGTATTACATTAAACAACCAGGGTAAGTGGGTTTTTTGTCGGATACTCCATATATTTAGGGGTCTTTGCAAAACAACGACCTTCAACTTTTTTTGTTACCTTCTGTTTTCTATTTTGTTGCCGAAACCTACCAAATGAGTGATTTTGATCACTTTTGGTCAATATTACAGCATTACCTCAGCGTAAACCAATTTTACTTTTTGGTGCAAGATACTATTGAAACCCTATGTTGGGGAAATCAAAAGGGTAAGAAAGGGAAGTCCTGTAATTAAGTAGAAAAAAGAAGTTTGTTACTTCTGTGAGAAAAATGAAGAAAGACAAATGAACGCCGGAAACTTAAAACTTTTTTGGTGGAAATGCGGAATAGTCACTTTGGTAGTGTTTGACGAAAAAAATTGAAGACATATGATAGCATAAAACAAAACAAAATAAGTTAAAGGTGGTTGTTTTGTAAAGACCCCTAAATATATAAAGGTAGTATTTGTCAGAAAAACCCCAAGTATAATACAAGATCACTATTTCAAAAACATAAATAGGCTGCCCCATAAAATTATCCCACTAACCTCTCCTAAATCAATTCAAATTAAACAAATTTGATTGAAACAAGAAATGTCCAAGTAGTCACAGTTTTAGTGTCATTCGCCTCTTTAATCATGAATGACCCGTTTAAGGTCAGACCATTACCTTTTGTTTGGATGGATAGATTTTTGTTTGTTTGTTTGAGGAATGGCTAGACAGATTTTGACGGGAAGGGAAGGGAGAGAAAGGAAGGGTACAATCTTCTTGTGTGATTAGTAAATGGAGCTGGGGGGAGTTGAAGGAAGGGACAATGGACCCTCCAGGCGAATTAAAATCCCTTGAACATAGGAAAGATTTGAAATATTCATAGATATAGTGCCATACTTTCCTTGAACTCGGTTGTGCTACAATATTGTGTGACAAGAGATTAAGAAAGACAATGCAATGAGATATTGGTTTTTATTTCACTAAACTCTAAAGCTTGTTCTACTTGACACAAAAAATAAGAACCACCCATGTTTATACCCTTCACCTCTATCTTAAAAGTTAAACCCATAAAACTTCATTACTTTAAATCATATTATCATCGTTTCATAAATGAGTTCGAACGACTTAAGAAGTAATTCTCCTTTCCCATTATTAAAAATCCAAAACTAACATTGTAATTTTCCTAGGCCTGATTTCAAGGGGATTAATGGTTGATTCAAAAGGAATTCTCCATTTTGGCCTTACATTTTTTTTAATCATGTAAATCGTACCAGAATAACATATTGACTAGCAGATGAAGTGTCTGGAACTTAGAGAGTAGAGATATTAATGACTAGAGTATTTGTTTAACGGAGCTGCAAGTAAACCCAAAACAAGAAGCATCATTACTACTAATAATTTACTCTATTTTTATTGAAGGTCTGTTTAGACAATTTAATGGAGTATCCTCTATGTCAATATGTTGGTCACGGTATGTTCTTGACCATATCTGAATTTCCTAAAGTATAGTAAATGGAGTACCCCAAATCATTTTGGGATTAAGGCTCTGATGTTGTTGTTGTTGTTGTTGTTGTTATAGTAAATGGAGTACCCAACATTAGTACCTATCAGGCATGGCACGGTGGAGAGTTTAAATAGAGTATAGAAGGTTTACCAAGCAGGCTATACACAAAAAAAGAAGCGCTATATATGTTCAAAGTCTTTTTTTGCTGGCCATAAGTGATGGTTCTATATTGACATCTAATACAATGTTTCGGATGAATGAGTAGGAGGAATCATGAAGATATGCATCTTTTTGGTGTCATTCTTAATCAGGAAGTTAAAAAACTTTCGAGCCAGGTAACATGCCTTATTACTAGTTACTACTTATTTGATTAAGATCAATTGTGTGATCAATTGTTTGACACCACCTTACAAATAGACCTTTGCATAGCGTTAGCTCTAAATCTATTTCTTGCAATATACTCCCGTTTAAATAGAAAATTATCTTTTAACACTACCAAAACACGTATTTAGGCAAAAAAAGTCAATTATCAGGCACATGACTTCTCTTTTACTCTTTAAATCAAATTCAGTCGTGAATGTCGGATAATCGACTTTTTTGGGTCTGAAAACGCGTTTTGGTAGTGTGACACATAATTTATATTTAAAATGAAGCGTTTTACAAGAAATTGATTTAAAAGTAGCAGTATGCAAAGTGGTCTATTTGTGAAGTAGTGTTAAACAGTTTATCTTTTTATTAAACGAGATTTAAGTCCCATCTTCCTTATAAAAAATTTAATTAAGTCGTATTGTTTGTGACTTAGGATTTGCTTTATTCAACTTCCAGACCCATCTTTTACAGAGCTTTTTCGAATTTGTGCTTGCTTTTTAACTGCAGGATGACCTTTTGTTTATAAAATCGAATTATAATCTTTTTCAAATTAGATAGCTGAAAAATATCTTATTGGTTGGCAAAAAGTTTTAGCTAGTTTCCTCTAAAAGAAAGAAAGTGTTTTTGAACTAATGTTGCTATTTTAAGATTAATGTGTTGCATCAGCAAGTTCTTTATTACGTTTCTTAATCATGAGGAGCATGGTGATGTTCTTTTTAAAAAAAACTTTACAGATACGGAAAAAACATTGAGGGTGAGATGGTCCTACACTAGGACTTGTGAGGATTCTAGGTCCTGGGTTATTTTCAAAGCTTTAAGTTGAAAAGTCTCCCCAAAGCCTTTCCATATTTCCAAATTTTCACTCTGTGGTTCTGAATTATGATGAAATAAATCAAAATGGCTCACTAAAGTGACTTCGCTTCTTTTTCTTGTGAAATAGCAGTCTTTCGATGCAGTTCTTGACGCAATTTTCATCTTGGGTGATTCGGAAACAGCCTTAACACAAGGGTGAGGCTGCGTACACCCAACCCCCCTTACCCTGCAATGTGTGGGAGCCATTGAGGTGTGGTAATGCTGTTTGTTGTTGTCTGCCTTTTCTTTTAGGTAGAATATGCACATGCCCCGGTTTAGGTTATGATGTTTCAAATCAATTTTAATGGCTCGGGGGTTAGGGAGGCAAACTTTTATTGAAAGTATGAGGTACAATGATATATTGTAGGTTTTTTTGAAATCAGTCAAATCACCTACTGTCCAAGGCTTTTGTTATTAAAGTATACTAGTTGGTTTATTTTGTATCACAGTCTTCGATTGAGCACCTCATTGCAGTTTTCTGATATTGGAATTCTATAAGTATTTTATTTCTTTTCCTTTGTAGTGATATTAGGCAACTGTTGCTCATCTATTGCTGTTTTTTTTTTTTTTTTTTTTTTTTTTTTTTTTGTTGTTGTCCGACGCTTGGATAAGCCTACTTTTGGTATTAATGTAGTTCGAGCTGAGAAAATTGGACCAGATAACCTAGCATTCTAGCTGAAATAAAATTTCAGCCATTTTAACTCATTAACTGAGGTTTTTCGTATTTGGTTACGGTTGTTTGGACTTTGGATTGGGATATTTAGCTTACACGGGAGGGGTTTTTGAAGTCCCTGGATTTTTGTAAAAAGGAACTGCAAACCCCTCGGGATCTCCGTTTGAATCATACCTATAGTCCTATACTGTAAACTCTTATTATAAAGTCATTGTCCAAACCTTTCCATTTGCAATGCTCTTTTCTACATTCAATATGGTTAGTTTGTCTATTGCGTCAGCTTGATTATAAGTCTAAAATTAGGCAAATTGGTCACATAATTCTGACTTCTGAGACTGAGACATGTGACTCTGGGTGACCAAAGTGGGATGATATTTGAATAATTGAATGTCATGTGACTGAAATGAAATTTGCTAAAATTTAGCTCAACAAATTTTAACGAGTCAAACATCAAGGCATCATAGATTCATAGGGAACATTTTCCCTCTATTCCCCTTAAGATTTTTTACTAAACGTCTGAAGTCCTCAAATGATTGTTTGAATAAATATAAGTACTTGTTTTGTTTTGCAAGCGTACGTCATTTTGTATATATAAACTATTGCATGTCTTAACCTTTTTTCTTTTTTATGAAAAATTTCCTTGTTTATATAACTATTCTTCAAGCACAAAATCTTACTTGAGATGGACACTATCCGTTTGAAGTTGTAGACGGATCAAATATATGACCACTTACATAATAAGACAAACAACAAGTGGGATGTCGTTTTTGACCGTCTACATTTTTAGACGGATATACCCGTCTACATTGAGACTAATTGTGAATCAAGTTAGGTTTCGTCTTCAATTTATAACACCATGTCGTTTTTTTTAATTATTTATTTTTTTATTTTTATTTTTTATGTAGGTCATTAGAGTAAAGTGGTCACTCCATGCAAGGGAGGAGATCATATTTGAGCTTCTTCAACATTTACGAGGCAATGCAGCTAGAATTTTACTAGAAAGTGTAAGGAGGAGCACAAGGGATATGATTGATGAACAAGAAGCAGTACGTGGTCGCTTGTTTACTATTCAAGATGTTATGCAGAGTAACATTCGCGCTTGGCTGCAGGTTTGTACATGTTGATACGTGATTCTAGTGAGTTGTTCCTTGTATTGCAATTTGCTTGCCAGTCCGTCTCATTATAGACGGCAACTATCCATCTATAGCTATAGACGGATAGTGGCCCTCTCACAAAATTAAAGTGTGAGGGCAAGTGGGGGTATCCATTTCCCACCAACTTGCACTACCCACTTTCATTTGTGAGAGGAAACTATCCGTCTATAATGAGAATTTGTGTTTGCTTTATGCCTTATCTTTCCTCCTTTATTTTTAAGGTTGGTGGGGTGGAATGTTGTTGTTTATCATTCCGAGATATCCCCTATCAATTTGATGGTCTTGATACCTTTTTCTCTCTTTGTCTCCTTCACCTTTTTACGTTTTCTTTTGGATGGTTAATTTTGCAAGCACACGCAAACGGATAAGGGTTATATATAGTAATAGGTTAGAGTCTAAAATGGCAGGGTGCACATAGTTACAATGCAGAATAAACGAGGGAAAAACAACTGGGTGGCACAGAAGGTGTATACTCCTTTGATATAGAGGGTAATTATTACCCTTTCATTCTCTTTCTCTATCCACCACTGCCACATCATATTTCGTTTTTTGCTCATTTCTCTCTAACAATTACCCCAATCTAAGCAAATCCTTAAGGTTCGTTGCAGTTGGAGTTTTAAGGCAACTAAAGATGACTTCCAGCGTCTCATATTCCTTTGCTCTATGTCATTTTAGGACCGAAGTCTTCGAGTTACACACAACTTAACCGTTTTTGGTGGATGTGGGCTTGTTTTATCTATCATAACCGGGCTGTTTGGGATCAATGTGGATGGAATCCCTGGTGCTCAGAAAACGCCATATGCGTTTGGACTGTTTTCAGGACTCCTAATCTTGCTGGGGGCCATTCTAATTGTGGTTGGTTTAGTTTACTTGGGGATGAAGCGACCTGTCTCTGAAGAACAGGTAGAGGTAAGGAAGTTGGAGCTTGAAGAGTTGGTGAAGATGTTCCAGCATGAAGCCGAGACTCATGCCCAAGTTCGCCATGAAAACCCGCCATCCTTGGGAAAAGATCCCTTTCCTCGTGATTTTGTGATAATCCAATAGCGACATTTTTGAAGGGAGAATTAACTATCTGAAATAATAGTATCCATGGGCTTGCACTTGTCGTTGCAACAAACTATGCTCGTTAAGCTGGTCATCCTATTGATTTGCTCCAAAGGTTTTTGTTTGCCAGGATTGGACTGTTGACATTGTAAATCTGTTATGGAACATGAATGACGGTAGGAGTAGTTTAATGTCGTCTAAACATAGTGTAACTTGATACGACGTATTAGTTTGTAAATGTAATATGCTCATTCGGAGTTGTCAAATTTTAGCTTTGCGGCTAGTCTGGTCTTACCATCTGTGTAATTGAGTTAGCTCTTTTGTAGATTTGTGAAAATGACCATTTCTGTGCTTATTTTGATTTGCCCATGACTTGCTGGTTTTTTTATGTGGAACGCGTCTCATTCTTCCCTTCTCATTTCTCGGCATGAATATTTGCGGAGACCCTTGAACATGGGTATCATTGTACCAATGCTCCAAGATGAAGGGCTTTTCCAATTCAGCCGTTTTAGACTTTTATTAGTCGCCTTTTGACAGCAACGAAAACTACCCAACTAGTCTTGCTTGTGACGGGCTAATCCCGTCACAAGCTTGTGACCTCTCACAGAAAAGGGAGAGGGGACAAGGTGGGGCACCCCTATGTGCTTCCCACTCACTTGCTCATGGACATTTTGTGAGAGAAAATGGTACCCGTCGCAAACTTGCGACGGGTACCTCCATCACAAATGAGAATTTGTGAAACTTCTATTATTGCACTTTTTGAGTGAAGCTTTTCTAAAGTTAACAGTAATACCTGTATTGCAAGAAATCGACCTGAAGATAAGAAAGGAAGATAAATCAATAAATGACGCTTTTAATAATAACAGCATGTTTAAAGTACATATTAGGAGTCAGATGCTAGGATTATAGCACCATTACACCTTCTAGTCTTCAAATGATTTGACTTTAGCCAACCCTAAAGTTCATTGAATTATCCCTAATTTTTTCATTCAATCATAGCCAAATCTAACTGCAAATTATATTAAGCAAATATTTTTCTACAAGGAACATAGTGGGATAATTTTGGTTGTGCCTTTGGTTTGAGGTAACAATTGGTCGATTCATGTTGAGATGTTATTTTCGTCATTGGGTTGTGCTTTTTCACATACGAATTTTATAATTTTATCCATCCCTTTCCTCTCCATCCACCGGCCTACCCTCACTGCTGCTGCCTCCTTTTTCTGGCACCACGATCTACTGCACGTATATGATTTAAGAATAAAACCAGTGTTTTGAAAAAAATCCCACACCACAAAAGGCAACAAAGAACCATTAAAGTTAGCAATGTGTCTTCATGACATACCGCTGCCAAATTTTGTTGCACGTCTTCATGTGTTTCTCAAATGAAAAAGCATCTTGTGATGAGCATACTCCATCGATAGCATACTAGAAACATTGAAATTACATGTAATACTTCATCGGTCTAAATTCCCATTAGAATAATCCCCCAATTTTTGTTCTAGCCCATCGCAAATCAATAATTCCCTCTATAAATTTAATAAATATAATTAGTGAACATCTGAAGTTTCTTTGCTCATAAATTTACTTAACTAACAAATTAATTACTAATAATTGATAAAACAAATAATTTCTTTATCAATTAGCGAACGTAGATCCATGGTTGACGTTGCTGAATTAATTTGGTTAAGTTTTTATTTTATTTTTAAGGGAAAAAGGTCAATTTATTACTCAAACGCCAACATAAAGTCGGAAGCAATTACATCACCCACCAATCAACTCGGGATACGAGTCTACCTAAACACGAGTCGAAAACTCAAGCGGCATCAAATGAGCCATACTATGCGCTGCTTCGTTTCCCGACCTTTTCACAAAGGAGAAAGCAATATTACTAAACGAATTTCCTACATCGATAATTTCTCTAACAACGTCTCCAAAGGAGCTCTTCGGGATAACCTTCGAGCGAAGAGTGTGTATAAGCTTAAGGGAATCAGACTCCAGAATTATCGCATCGAACCCCATTTGTATAACACCCCCATACACCCAAGGTGTCTTACCAAGGACCACCTTAGCATATCGAGGTGATACCATCTCGGTTGCCCGAGGTAAAGTATATCAAATGGACCATAATAGAACGTTTATTAAAAGTACAAACTGTTTAATCAAACTCAAACTGAAAACCAAACCAAAACTGTTTACAATACTGAAAAGAAACCAAAAGAAAAGTTAATGTTTAAGACAACAACGGAAGCTAGCTAAATAACATGTGATGACTCTGCCCGTCCATATCCCATTTTTTATGCATGGTTTTTGTTCATTCCGCTGATTATTTATCACTAATGATTTTTATGTTGGTAATTATAAGACAATTGCTTGTGGTTTTGTACTCGGATATTGAGTATTTATCGTGCATGTGTTTTAGTAGTCTTTAAATATTCAAATGTGGCAACATATATGAAGTTTCAAACGTATGTCTCTACCAAGTTATTGGTAAGGTACGAGAGCTTAATGCATCAAGTATACTCTTTCTATGTTCCTACATCCGACATGACGGAATTTGAACTATTCTTAATAGATAACGAGTTCGGTTCATGATTAAAAGAGAGTTTAAATATGAGTTCTTAAAATAATATATCAGATACGAAATATTTGTAACAATCGGAGATTTTATTACTCCCTTTGAGTTGATTTGGTTTCAATTCGGACGTTTAACAACTTAGATTTCTAATGATTGTAGTTTAACAACTGGGCTTGGGTGATCGATATTATATATGTGCATGCTCTCATAATCCTATTTAATAGATAAATCACAAAAGAATTGATCTTTTAGGTCAAGGATCAACACGATGTTAATCGACTATTTTTCGATATAAAATATGTTGCGATTAGCGGTATATAGAAATATCATATTCATTTAATCATACATGGTCGTTTTAGTATAAACGTCATAGTATATGCTACATAGTGAACATGAATCCAAACGTTGTCAATTTTCCCATGGAAAGAATTCAATTTGTGTGTGAGAAAAAGATTGATTCCTCAGTTTTAGCATTACACTCCAACTAAACTACAATGTAATCACAATTCAAGGTGATAACAAATCACCACTAAGATATATGAGATCAATATTTGTCAAAATAAAAACATAATCATACGCAAGTGGAAAAATCCACTTCTTAAATTTTAGTTTGATTAAGAATTTTTAATGCCATGATTTATGGGTGAGTTTGTGAATAGACAGTCATAATTACTTTTAAGTTTTTTATACGGAGTACAATTTAAAATACATGAATGACTAATTTTTATATGAATCCATAGCTGTTTGTGTAGTGAATATCACCTAACAATTGGTGTATACTCACTCCGTCTCAATCAATAGTTTGCATTTGCTTTATTTCTCAATCACAAAATAAAGTAATATAAATAACTCAGGGGTGTTCATTGGTCCGGGACCGGACCGGACCGGACCAAACTCTCTGGACCGAAGACCAAAGAAGGGTTAAGAGGTGGACCGAGGATCGGACCATATTAATATTGGTCTGGTCCAGTCTGGACTATAAAAACGCGTGGACCGGACTGGACCGGACCAAATGGACCAACGTGGACCAAATATTATTGTCATTGACATGTTTTAGCATATAAAACTAGAATTCGAGAAATTCGTAACGATCAAAATAAACAACATTATTTTCTTACTAGATTTAACTACATAATTACACATCTTATAATACGTGTAAACAAAGTAGAAAATAAAATCAATAATATTACAATTTAAAAAGTTCTTTTCTTACATAACTTCGGTCCACGGTCCGGTCCGCGGTCTATTCCGTTTGGTCCAGGACCGGACCGAAGACCAAAGTAGAGTAAATAGGTGGACCGTGGACCGGACCAAATAAAATTCGGTCCAGTCTGGTCCGGACCAAATGGTCCAATCCGGTCTGGTCAATGTTAAAATCGCGATCCGGATCGTAGAATCGTACGATTCTACGATCCAAAAATAGATAAACGATCCAACTCGCTCATAGGATCGTTATGGGGTAGAATCGCAGTAGAATCGGTCAGAATCGTAGAATCGTTGTAGAATCGTACGATTCTATGTTTTGCCTATAATAAATGCCTTTTTATGTAATGGGCCAATGGGTTACACGTTCTTACAGCTTTTTAAGACCTATTACACTCTTAATTCCCTTTCTTTCATTGACTTATGTCGCCACTTAGTTATGTTAACCCATTTTACTAACAAAAATAAGAAAAATGAAGTCTGGTAAACCCAACTTTCTAATTCTATTTCTTTTGACAAATACCCACTAACCCTGACTCCTAATTTAACATTCAACAATCTGCTATCATTACTCATCACCCATGAACCCTAAATAAGCTTTGATGAATAGTGTTAAACTAGTATGTTGTCTGAGACTTCGTTCAATTGTCCCTGTCACTTTTTTTCAACAATAAGCTTTGATAACTAGTGTTGATATTAGTATGCTGTCCGAGACTATAATTGTCCCTTTCATTATTTTTTCAACATTTTGGTCCTTAGTTGCCGTAACACTAGCAGTGGTGACATTAGCGGTTGAATTATCAATCTATAAATACTATTAAAAGGCATCCTACAAAATGCCAACTAGACAAAGCCACGTAGGATGGGAAAAAGCCACATAGACATTCACATTTCCACCTTGGTTAAGATTGACACACGCCTACCCAACCATTCTCCACACAGACATATATATCTAAAAAATATTATTAAAATGCTACCCTAAAATGACCAATTAAGTCCACATAGACAATCCCACGTAGGATAAAAAAAGTCACGCAGACATTTGAAACTCACGTCAGCCGCATAACCCAAATGCATGCCACACACACATTCATACTCAATTACCCCTTCTCTTATCATCATTGTTCCTACCGACAACGACAATCCGATGTGACATATTTTTAATGTGACATGGAGATTAATGTGACATGGATTATCGATTTATTATTACATGCCATTAATTCAATTCATTTATCTATAAATTAATTTAAATCACGTATTTATAATATTATTGAATATTATCACTATTCTTAAATTAATTTTGTATATTCAATATATTGTTTTCCAAAATTTATGTAACCCTTACAAATTTACATCAAAATTTCATAATTTATAATTAATATTGATATTTTAATTGAAATTTTTGTAATAAAAAATGTAATAAATTTTATAATTTATAATTAAAATTGCATTTTAATTGAAATTTTTGTTATAAATCATGTTAATAAATTAATTAAAACTCTTCATATTACTTAACACCCACCATTTTTTTTAACATTTTTTCCTATTTAATTCATTTTGTTAATTAAACATGGTAATAGATTCCAAAAAAAAAAACTCTTCATAATACTTAGGCTCTGTTTGGCAAAACTACCTGAAAAGGTAGCTGAAATCTGAAAAAGTACCTGAAAACTGAAAAGGTAACTGAAACCTGAAAAGGTAACTGATAAGGTAGCTGAAAATTAGGAGCATATAAGATAACTGATTATATAAAAATGTGTTTGACAAACTAGTTTGAAAAGGTAGTGATTTTGGTAAAATGACATAAAAGGATATGAAAATTATTTAATATTATAGAATAAAGGAGTAAAAAATGGAAAATAAATCATTTCAGGTACCTGATTTCTCAAATGCTACCTGAGGTAACATTTCATTTCAGGTACCTTATTTGACCAAATAAACTACTTGCCAAACACTTGCAAAAAAATCAGGTAGCTGAAATTTTGGTCAAATAAGCTACTTTGGTCAAATAAGCTACCTGAAGTGTCGTGTCAAACGAAGCCTTAACGTCCACCAAATTAATTAAAACTTTTTCCTATTTAATTAATTTTTGTAATATCTAATTTAATTTGCCTATTGAGTTTCTCTCCAATTAATTAGAACTATCATTATAACTCAATGCCAAATGCACAATGTAGTCTTATAGTAACATAAATGTTAAGAATTCAAAAGGTTTAATTTTTTTGTTAACTACTCTCATTATTGTAGATTGATTATTCATTACTCCATCACTTCCCATTTTCCTGATATGAGTATAAATTAGAGGTGGCAAACGGGTCAATCGGATCAGTTTCAGTTCGGGTTCTTTCGGATCGTGTTATTTCGGTTTATCTTGTTTTTCAATTTCAGTTCGGTTCAACTCAGGTTGGATTCAGTTTTCACTTTTAATCGGTTGTATATATTTCGGATCGGTTCAGGTTCGAGTTGGGTCAATATCGGTGCAAATAAAGTTCGAGTCGGGTTAATATCAGAGCAGATGAGATTCGAGTAAGGTCATAATCGGATCGGATGTCAAGGGATTAGGTCTTTATTCAAAAATTGGATATAATATGAATAATTTTTTTTAAAAAAAGTAATAAATAATGTTTTTTTGTATAACTACGATATAATATTAATTCATTAACGTCAAATGGGTGACACTCATGTACAAAAATACACCCTAGATGTGACACCTAGGTACATTCGGGTTATTTCGGGTTTTAATGTTGGGTTTCTGTCATCAATGTACGGGTTGAAATCGGTTCCGGTATATATCGGTTCGGATTAAAACAATCCAGGTTAAAACAGTTCAGGTTCATTCGATTTTGGGTCTATTTCGGATATTACAAATTCGATTCGATTTCGAATCAATTCAGGTCGATTCAGGTTTTGGGGTGAAGTTCAGTTATATCTTTCGGGTGTACGGTCAGGTGTCGATTCAGGTATTTTCGATCGGTTTTTCGGGTTCGGTATACTTTTGCCAGGTCTAGTATAAATTATGAATTGTATCTATAAGCTACTCAATGGCTACATAACCCTCCATGCATACACTAATCAAGGTTAGAATTTATTGTGCCATCAACCATGATCTTCCGATTCACATAATCACATATGAGTATTTTTTAAAATTTTAATATTGTTCTTACCTTTGTTTTTTGTTTTTTTTCCCTACAATTATGTGTTTTTTATTGGTAAAATTTGATGAAGATCAATATCAAATGTTAATGGTCGAATTCTCATTTGACCATGGTATAGTGCATTTAATGTGAAGATTTGTACTAGATTTATCCCTAACTCCATTTTCACTCTGTATTATTCTTCTCTAATGTCGTCTCGTGTATTTTGTTTTGTTGCCAACCTTTATGAATTGCACTTTCACTTGGCTTAATGTAAAACCATAAATCATTAACATACATAATATTGTGGCCTATTTGGATTCATCTTCTCCATGCTAATATTTGTCCTTTTAGCCAATGAAACTCTTTATCAATTTCAGGAAATTATTACACGTGATGGTCGTTTTCACCATGTGGACTATGATGAGGTAGAGCACCACGAAAAAAAATAGGAGAAGGACGACAAGTATATGAAATGCAAGACTGACTAACTGAAACTTTTTAGGTAGAAGCCGATAACTTTTTGAAGCATTGTTCTATTATTCGGAAATGAATACATTTTCTACTATTACTCCGTAGCGTAAAACACTTATATCCATAAAAGAAGACATTGATCATATTTGTAACTATTTAGTGATAAAAAGTCAAAACTAACATTGTCAGTTTTTAAAAATAAAATGGTAATAACTTTTTTTTTAATAAAAAAATGTACGCATTGTATCGTAAAATGGTCACATTTAATCTGTCTTAATTTCAAACGGATATCACCTGTCTAAAATGAGGATTTGGAGGAGTTGAGTTCTTCTCATGCTTAACTCAAAAAGTATATCATGTTTCTACGTTCATACTTAATTCACAAACCTTTCTTTGTTATAAACGTGCTATAAACTTTTTTTTTGCATCATGTTTTATACTCATGGTTATATTTATATATAGAGCTGCATGAGAAGACACATACACAAAAACAATAACCTCTTTTCCCCACTTTTACGTAGTTGCGGACTTGCGGCCATATACGAAGTTAAGTTCTAAATCAGAACATCTCAACAAGAAAAATAAAATTGTTGCTATCAAAGTAACAAATATTCCGCAAGGTACAATAGTCGTAGACCAAAAATGGCCCAGTGATTTTCACGGGTACCAATGAAAACATTTTATTTCAACCACTATTTAAGATTAATGATAATAATAGTAATTTTCATTAACATTTTTTCCTATTTGTTTTACCTCTTGAGCTCCTCACTAATAACACAAAAATAAATAAAAAGGCAAATTAAAAGATGGGAATCAATAGTTTATAATGACTATTAAACCTACAATAGTTTCCATTAACTTATCCTCCATTTAATAACTATTACTCACAAACTTCCAAATTACAAGCTAAATTTCATGGATGAATTAAAAAATTCAAAAAAAAAAAAATGTAACTTACCAAAATTCACATCAAAACTTTTTAATTTACAATTAAAATTCCCATTTTACAATAAAAAACGCAAGTGAATCGATTAACATTTTTCATAGTAATATAGCTCATAAAAGTTATACAATTATGACATTTTATATTCAACCATTGTTTAAATTCAACGCACGATAATTTTCACATAAGTCCAATGATTTTCTTAAAGGCATCATAGAATTTTCTCACAAGTCTTTTCTAATTCCCTACCCTAGCCTAACCGTTACTCCATTTAACTCTCATACTAATTTTGCAATAATTTCTTCCACCATTAATATTATATAAAGCAATCCATTATATACAACCCTTTCAATGCTTTTGTTTTTTTTCCTAATTAATATTTATGTGATTTAAAGTTTGTGAACACTAATTTTAGTGTACAACATTAACTTCCAAATTAGTATTATATAGTCTCTCCTATTTAAGATTGTCTCATTTGTTTCCTCCAAAACAATCATTTGGGGTGGTAAAAATTTGCTGTATTTTTCTTAACTTGTATTTGGAATGACGAATTACTAATTTGTATATTATTTTTTGTTGTACTTTTGTTTTATAGGCGGTACGAAAGGAAGACCTTGCGGTGAAGTCCTATGGTTAGCGGCTAACTCTTGATGCCATGCACACTGCACAGGTAAATTCACTTTTATGCAACTAACAACTTCAATATTTCAATTTGGTTTTAAAATTTTCTAATTTGTACATAATCAAATTTTAAAATTTATGAATTTTTATTAGATGATGATCAAAATTAAAGAATAGAAATATGTATCAATGATGAAATAAATTCCAATTTCATTTGATATTCACAAAAAAAAAATCAATTATCTAAATTTTTAATTTTCCTAGAGATAACCCGTGATTTTTCACGGGTAACAAAACTAGTTCTTTTGTTCAAAAACACTATATTGGCTTTTATAATTATATAATTAATACTTCATTTATGTTATTTTATAGTTAATTTACATATTTGTGAGATCCCTTCCATCAATCATGCCCAAAGAAGCGAGAATCGTAGAATCGTACGATCCTACGATCCGATCCCACGATCCGATCTCACGGAACCCAAATGATTCAAAGTAGAATCCCAATCCTGACAACATTGGGTCTGGTCTTTGGTCCGGACCACTGAGTGAACAACCCTACTCACCAGGATAGAGGGAGTACAAAATAATATTATGGGGGTTTCAAGTGCGGAAAGGTCGGTAGACGATTTCAAGTTGCTAGTGTGTTAATAGGGGAAACTTACATTTTTCACATACGTAAAAGTGAAAACCAATTTCGTAATCCGTGCAACGCACAAGCAAGAAATTTAGTATTATATGTTGGTAACATGCTTAAGTAGCACTCCCTCCATTCAACTCCACTAGGCCATTATCTCTTTTGCACACTATTCACTGGCGGACATTCAACTTCAATTTTCTCTCGATACATAAGTGAAAATATATTCATGTGAGATCTTATTTGTTTCGTCTTTAAGAGTACATTAAAAATATCTAACTTTTATAATTTTTGCAAATACGTAACTAAAGATATTTGCCGAGTAAAAGGCACGTTGGCAAAAGTGATAAAGCATAATGGCCTTATGGAGTTGAATGGAGGGAGTATAATAAAAGATAATATTTGATAGTTTTCACACCAAATATGATTGACGTTTTAACTGATTATACGATTACATTTACCAAAAGAATAACCTCAAATAATGACTTAAGTATACAATAAAATTAGAGAATTTGCGAAAAGAGATAGTCAACTTGTAATACCTTTATACCACCAAAAGACAGGAAAATAGAATTATGAACAAATTTTGTGTAACATATTTTGCCTCATACTCCTTCCAATTTCCTAATATCTTCTCCTTTCTTTTGAACACAAAAATTAAGAAAGGGGAAGAAAGAAGAATAAAGTATTGGTAAATATGTAAATTGTAAAGTTTATAGGAGAGAGAAAATAATAAAGAATCAATATATATAACTAAAGGAGGCTTTTTTTTATAATTATACTATTAGCATTAGAATTAGGAGATAATTAATTATTTATAATTTTTCTATTATAATTAGAAATATAATTTTCCTATTAGAAATGAGAATTAATTAATTATTTTACAATTTTCCTATTAGAAATAGGAAATAAATTAACAATTTATTAAGGCTTTTTTTTCCTAATTTTACTATTAGAATTAGGAGATAATAGTTATTTAAAATTTTTCTATTACAATTAGGAATATGATTTTCCTATTATAAATGAGAATTAATTAATTATTTTACAATTTTATTATTAGAAATGATAATTAATAAATTAATTATGTACAAGTTATTAATATTAAAAAATTATTCATTAGTATTTGTTCACTTCCGATTAAAAAAATGAGGTATTATGAGGCTAAAAGGCCCTACGCCGAACTGGGTTGTGACAAATGTGCATGCATAATACGTACTACATGGAATTTACTCATGTAAAGAGTAAAATGAACGCTGAAATATGCCCCTACGTCTTTTGTTATTGCTAATGTCATATTTAATTATACATAATATGAAGTTTATTTTTCAAATGTCATATGTATTTCTCCTACTAATTTTAAAATTACTTACCTCACAATACACTTCAACTTCTATTGATAATTTATTATTATATTATTTACATTCATTTGTCATTATATAAAAGTATATTAACCAAAATTTAAATAAGATATTCACAAATTATTGATAAGTATAAAGTTTGATATCTATTTTTGAAGGAGTATTAAAAAATAAAGAAAGTTGCTGCTAATTTGCGAATCGAAATATAATATTACGACAAATGAGTAAATGTTTTGAAAAACTTTATTGTGCGATTGTTTTACAATTTAAAGTAAAAATGGTACCACGAGTAATAAAATAGATATGAATGAGGCTTGAAGGTAAATTAGATACACTTATTATAGAAATATGTCTAAGGTTAAGATTCATTTCAAGCAACGATCAACATTAAAAAAAAGTCATGAAAAACACATAAAAGGGTAAGAGTAGTCTTTCCCTAACATAGTGAAGACCGTCTCTCTCAAGCTTTTCTTCTGACAAATTTACATGCGTAAAAAACGGTACTATTCAATTATATGGAGCAAACTAATTATTGTTGATGCTATATATATTTTTTTTTTTGTGTAAATTGAGCACATAATCACTATAATTTAGGTAGAGATACGAATTAGGGAAGGGTAAGACATATTCGTCATGCATAATACGATGTTTTAACCACCTTTAGGTAAAAATATAAAAAAAAAATGAAAATAATTTAACCTAAAAGGGGGCCACGTACTTGCTAAATCTTCTATAGTTCTCTACCGCATTAATATTCTCATGAAGTTTATGACATTTATTTCATACTAATAAAAAAATGATTATACTGCTTCATACAATTTGTTATTTATAACTTTTAGCTAATTTATTTGAATTTGCTTAAATTTATATATTTTAAGTGAAGAATATTAATTATAAATATGATAAAGATAAAGTTTGATCTTTAATTTTCTCAGAGATAAAAAAAACTCAATTTTTATTTTCTTATAATATACTAATTAAAGGTAATAATGTAAAACATGAAATTACACCACAATCTACTATTTCAATATGTCGATGATCAACACTCAAAATAGCACATTAGTTATTTAAATAGTGTAAAAACTCTCAAAATGCTAAAAAAAATATTCAATCTGTCATTATCAAACAAAACCTATGTTTCTGCATTTTTTTTGTCATGTTCAACTTAATCTTTACAGGATGTAAAAATGATGAAGTCAGAAAGTAGCGGTTAGTTTTCTGTTAGTTAGATGGACTTTTCAAGAGAGAGTTGAAAACTTTGCATTTTAGACCGTTTTATGTGTGAACCGAAGGGATTAAGTAGTGGGCTAAAGGTTGTTTCGAGTGAAAATTAGGTTGATTGCGACGAGTTTGGTTGACTAAATTTTTTCCTTACTAGATCTAGAAAGGGGATAATAGTTATGAGATAATAAAATTTGAAGAAAAAAGGGCAATAAAAATGAGATGGAGGTAGTAAGACTTATATATGCAAAATGAAATAAATAGCAAAGTTCGTGTATATATACATAATATTCTAACTTATTCAGTTTACAAACATAGTACCCAAACACTTTGTTTGAGTATTTGGAATGGAGGTAGGGGAGGGGATGAAAAAAAGACTAAGAAATGAAAGGGAGAGAGATAAGAGGGAAGATTGCTTCTTAAACTTTTCTTTGTTGAAGGAAAAATAATTTGTCTTCGGTAAGGGAGATGAGGATTCATATATATCATCTGGAGTAAAGATTGATGTTTCATGGAGGTGAATGTGATTTATGACTTCTTAGATGTAAAACGTAGCAGAAAGGTAGTGATAGTGGTAGTGGATTTTAGGTTGTTTCAAGTAGTAAGAACTAATCACATTGGCTGATGTTTTATTTTGCGGGTAAATTAGTGGGGGTGGAGGGAGGGTGCATTTGTGGAAGGGTAATGATTTTAAATAGGATAATGATAATAAATAAGGTTATTTATCAGCAAAATATCGCTTGCATTAAAACATATAGGTAACATGAATAATAACAAGAAACCTCAAAAGATCATACTGATAAACTTAATTTTGACCCCATCCATCCAAATTAAATTAAAATCTTAATTCCAACAACATTGTCGAGAGCAAGGGTTAGTTTCCATTGGATTGTGGATTTTTCTAGAAGTAGGGGTTTAGTTTTTCACTTGGTTGGATAAATTTGAGAGAAGTTTTGAAGACAAGGATCGATCTTTCAAGGGATGAGATTGTTTTAGATCATGTGTGTGAATATGGAAAAAAAGAGGGGTCGCGTGAAGGATTTTGTTTCAAATGAGAAGATGAGGGGGGGGTTGGTTGGCAAGACTATTGTTATAGGGGGTGTCATAAGTAGCCCTAACCATGTAGTATTGCGTTGGAATTTGGTTCAAATTCAAAGGTACGTCTATAGTTTGACTGGGAGATATAACATTATTTAACTACCTGTAAATGTTTTTACGTAACTACCATTTGACCCAACAATGATTATTGTTTTCCTTGACCAATTGAAAAACAAACAGGTATTAATGAACAAGATTTAAAAACTCTCAGTCCCAAATATCATATATATAAACTTCATATTGGTTATATTTTCTTAAAAAAACAACATTGTCTAGAGCAAGGGTTAGTTTACATTGGATGGTGGATTTGTCTAGAAGTAGGGATTCAGTTTTTCACTTGGTTGGATAAATTTGAGATAGGTTTCGAAGACAAGGATCGATCTTTTAAGGGATGAGATTGTTTTAGATCATGTGTGTGAATAGGGAGGAAAAATAGGGGTTTGCGTGAAAGATTTTGTTTCAAATGAGAAGATGGGGGCCAAGACTATTGCTATAGGGGGGGAGGGGGGTGGGATAAGCAGTCTTAGCCATGTAGTATTGCGTCAGAATTTGGTTCACATTCAAACGTACTTCTATAGTTTGACCGGGAGATATAACATTTTAACTACCTCTAAATGTTTTTACATAACTACAATTTGATCCAGCAATGATTAAATTATGGTTGTTATTCGAAAGAAGGAGATTTGTTGCATCATTTGAGTTGATTATGCAGAGTAGATATTATTGTTTTTCTTGACCAATTGAAAAACAAACAGGTATTAATGAACACATTCTAAAAACTATCAGTCCAAGTATCATATATATAAACTTCATATTGGTTTTATTTTCCTAAAAAAAAGTATTTTATTAATCAAACATTCTTTTATTCCTATGTCAATATTATGTTAACGGAAATTATTTGTTGGTCATGCGGCACACATAAAATCTTAGACATGAACGATGTACTATATGTCTATATTCCATTTTATTGTGAAATTTACCACACATTATTTTAATATCCGTGCAATGCACGGGCAAGAAAACTAGTGAATACTGAATAAAAGAATGAATAAAGTAGTGGAAGTTGTTGATTTTTAGGAGAGAGAAAATAATAAAAAAATGAATGAAATTTACCAAAAAAGAAAGAGAGAAGATAATCAAACTTGTGTGAAAAAAGAAAAGAGGGAAGATAATATGAAATTGGAGGATTAAGGCAATCCCCACATGTATAACAAAATCAAAATATCTCATTAAGGTGTGTTTACAAATTAAAAATTACTTGTAGAATCACCTATTTATGCTATATAATTAATACGGAGTATGATATACTCCCTTCTATTCAATACTCCCTCCTATTCTTAATAACCCTCCCCTTTCATGGAGGGCACGGGAATTAAGGGAGGGGAGTATTATATGGTAAAGTATTGTAGTGGGTATGAGATTGGAGAGAGGGAAGGTATTGTGTGATTAAAATAAGTATTGTTGTGAGGGTAAGGTGATTAAAATAAGTATTGTTGTGGGGTAAGGTGATTAAAATAAGATAAAGTATGAGTATTGCGGGATATTGTTGTGGGATGGGTGATTAAAATAAGTATAAAAGTTTGCCAAATAAGGAAATAGGGAGAGTATTGTGAATAGACGAAAAAGGAAATAGGGAGAGTTATTTAGAATAGGAGGGAGTATAATTTTCTCTATTTCCTTTTCCGTCTATTCACAATAACTTCCTTATTTCCTTTTTTGGTAAGTGTTTGTGTGGTCCAAGTTTAATTGTATGGTGAGGTAGTGTATTTGTGTGGTACAAATTTATTTATATTGTGGGTTAGTGTGTTTTCTTAATTTTTGTGTCAAAATGAAAAGAGAAGTTTATTGTGAATAGGGTGAGATTATCAGTAAGACTCTCTCAAGTCTTAAGACTCTGCCACATTAGCTTTCCACTAACTTTTATTATTTCTTTATTATTCAGACCCACCACAGACTCACCTCAGACTTTATACATTATCCGTCAGACTCACCTCAGACTTTACTTTTCCACTTTACTCATTTTTTTCACAAAAAATAAATGACACATGGAATTCACTCATTGGTTAATTTTACTTTACGGTAGGGTCAAGACTCACCCAAAGTCTTAAGTTGAGTCTTGGATTTCCAAGACTCAACTTAAGACTTTGTTAAGACTTTAGTAGATTATTGGTAGTTTTCAGTGAGTCTTGTCTTAAGACTTAGCAAAGTCTTGTCTCAAGACTACCAATAATCTTACCCTCATAGAGCAGAAATGAGGACTAATCATAGATCATTTTAATTGAGTGGGAAAATTTTACCGAACTCTTATTCTTTTAGTAGTAGTAGACTAGTAGGGAGATGACTTTGGGTGGTAAATGAGAATGAGATATAATCAAAGTCAAATTTTATGTTCAATTATTTAAATTTAAAATCAAATATATTTACAAAAATGAAATGGTATGTTGTTTATAACTATAAAATTGATATTTTATTAAATTTAAATAACGTGTTCCGTACCCAGAATCTCATGAAATGCTTTGTCATGTGTCGTGTCGTGTCCTGTCCGTGTCCGTGTCCGTATTGGTGTATCAAAAAAAACTGGTCCTGTTCTCAATTTTGTTTTGATATTTCCCTCATCTCTCTCAGCCCATCCTCTCCCTCACAAATCACAATCGACGTGACCCAGTTAGCCAACCACCACCATCGTCCACCGCGCTTTACTGTTCACTGCCCACCGTATCTATCCTGTAATTGGTAAGTTCAACCCTAAAATTAATTGGTTTTTTTTTTTCAATTTTCAAACTAGAATATATAGATTAATGCTTATCGAACTGAGATTAGTCTTTAGAGTTAAATATGTATGTTTTGGGATTGATTTTTTGGTTGTCTCTTAAATTTTTAATTATTCAGACCTTATAATTTAGTAAATAGGGGATGACGTTTCACGGTTTCGAAATTTGATGGTTCTGTTATGGTTTCAACATCAATTTAATTGTAATGCTACCCACCTATTGTAGATGGGTTGATAGTTCTGTTATATGGAGTATCGGATACGGGTATACTTACTCGCAGAGGCCCTCCTCATTATGATCATCTTATGTTTCATTCTCAAGGCTCATTATTACATCCTAATAACACTGTTAACATCTTTAATTTGTCTCTTTTTATAAGATATAAAACAAAAATGAAAATGTTCTATGTTGCGCTGATGGACCATTTTGCTATATATGATTATTGATTAGTGCTTAATAGTAGTTACACTGTCACTAGTATGAAAACATTAGTTTGCGGCGCCACATTTGAGGCGTTTTTACCAAGTCGCCGCGAATGAAAATTCCAGCTTTTTAATTTATTTTTTTTTAAAAAAAAGGAGTCACATTTGAGGCATTGTCTAAAAAAACGGATCAAATATCCTATTTGAGGCGTTTATATCCAAAACGCTTCAAATAACAAGGCTTAAAGAATTGGATCGCTTCTCATTTTTCATTGTACAACGTCACACCCAGTCACCCACAATGCCCTCTGAGATTAAGGCCTGTACTTGAGTATTGTTTAGTTAGGAGTAACTCAGATTTAGGCATGTACTTTATGCAAATTTAAGTGGGTAGTCTTTAGAAACAAACTAAGTTAGATATGTATGTTTTTGAGTTAGGGTTTCTGACCTCCTTCAACTCTCCATTAACTTTATCCCTCCTCAAACAACCATACTTCGACCTTTTTACATCCTCAATGAGAAGTATCACAAATCACCTACAATAAGCACAAACTACTATTAAAAAACCTTCATTATGAAGCATGAAATGATAATGAAGATTTCCTGAATTGTTAGTTAGATTTATACACTACTGGGTGGGTTAATGGTTAATTCGGCAGGCTAATAGGTAAATGAGTAGGTTAATTGTAACGGTAAAGAGGTGATTTAATAGATCAATTAACAAACTAAGATAGCGAACACAATTAATAAGGACATGGTTTAGACTAATGAGTAATGTTCACGGGTTTAATATAGAATTTATATAAAGCACGGGTACGACATGGAAAACAGAATAATTAGGGGTACATCGTAGAATTCCTAAAAAAAAAAGACTTGATGGCTAAACAGACTACCTGAGAGCATGGTCAGGCAGGGCTGATCCGTGCTGTTGTCCAGGTATATTCAATTTGTTTTTATCTAATCTAACTTTTATTTTTTAGTCTTGCTTGTGACGGGCTAATCCCGTCACAAGCTTGTGACCTCTCACAAAAAGGGAGAGGGGACAATGTGGGGCACCCCCCATGTGCTTCCCACTCACCTCTTAATGGGTATTTTGTGAGAGGAAATGGTATCCGTCACAAGCTTGTGACGGATATCGCCGTCTTCAATGAGATTTTGTGTTAAATGAATGAACAAGATTAGAATATATCTTACCCTCAGTTACCTAGGTAAGTCACAAAACCAAAGAACAAATACAGAAGCAATTGAAAGGCTGCTAAAAAAGAGAGGAGAACAATATCAAAACGTTCCTTTTTTTTTTTTTTTTTTTTTTTTTTTTGACAGTGAGAGAAAATAGAAGGTCAATCCATAGCTAAATTTGCAATGGAATGAGCGATCCTATTAAACTTCCTAGGACAATGACTTAGAGACATACAGTGAAAAGATAAAACCAAAAGCTGTAAAGATAAAAGGATAGCTTTTGCTGCATGATCCAATGCAGCAGAGTTGCAGACTTGAAGGACCAAGAAACTCCCTGAACTTTCTCCATACAATTCTTGTCTTTGTTGTTCAGAGTAAGATACTGAGATGCTTAATGAATCTTTAACTTCCTCTTCAACTCCTCTCTTATCTTTTCAGCAATAATTTGTGTGTAAAACAGTATGGTAATCACTGAGTTGAGGTGAAGCAAGGCGATTACGCGAATGGATTTCGAATTAATTCTGAATTAGCAGCAATTGGTTTGGGCAATTAGTTGGGTGTGATGACGCTTTCATCAAGCCTTGTGAAATCCTTCAAATTCTGCTCAATCTCTAACCCTAAATTCCTGAAATTGGGGGACACATTCAAGCAATCTAGGGTTTTCTCATTCGCTGATCTTGTCGATTACTCCAAGGTTACCCTTGATTTGAATCCTGTCCATTTTGATGCTGATTGCGCTCGAACTGCTGGTTTTCAAGACCCAGTTGTTCATGGAATGCTCATTGCCTCATTGTTTCCTCGTATTATCGCCTCTCATTTTGTAAGCTGCATCTTAGTCTTTTCGCTTTATATCTAATTCTTTTCGAACTTGGTAGCTCTTGTGTTATTTACTCCCTCCTATTCGGAATAACTGTCCCAGTTGGACAATGGCACGAAAATTAAGGAATGAAGTTAAATAATGAAAAGTATTGTATAGGGGTAAGAATATAAGAGAGTTAAATAATGAAAAGTTTACTAATAGGATGAGTTAAGGGTGGTTGGGGTCGTAAATAAAGAAAAAAGCCAACGGTAGGAAAGTCATTAAACCTGTCCAAATATGGCAAATGGGACAGTTATGTGAATAGACAGAAATGGCAAATGGGACAGTTATTCCGAATAGGAGGTAGGGTTAAGAATATAAGAGAGTTAAATAATGAAAAGTTTACTAATAGGATGGGTTAGGGGTGGTTAGGGTCGTAAATAAAGAAAAGAGCCGAGGGTAGGAAAGTCATTAAACCTGTCCAAATATGGCAAATGGGACAGTTATGTGAATAGACGGAAATGGCAAATGGGACAGTTATTCCGAATAGGAGGGAGTATATTATCATTGTGATTATGATGGGTACTATTGTATGAAATTTCATTTTGAAAATACGATTTTTGTTTGGAAAAACAGTGCACTTGGTGAGTTATCCATAAACCTACCTGCTACAGGCTCTCATCGTTTTGTTGCGCCCCATGCCTTTAAAAACTAAGGTTGATGCTATTTGATCATCTTGGATGTGAGGGATTGGACTATAAGAAAGGGGGAGGTGTGTTTTCTGAGGAACCCTTCCTTTTACAGGAAATCATTCAAACTTGGTTAGCATATGAAATATTTGACCTTCACTTGAATTCTAGGTTATACTTCCACCCTTTGAAATGTGAGTTGCTTTCTTAGCTCTGAAAGGCAAGGGTGCGCGACTAGACGCAAGGCTTGCGCATCACGGAAGCGAAGCACAGTGTTCTATCAAACGAACTTGGATTTTTTAAAATGAGATCTGCTTTGCGTGAATGTAAAAAGTGCTCTTTTCTCAGTGTTTGAACTTTAGCTTCAAGGTTCTATCCGAGGATCTTGGCCAAATACCCTATGAGTTGTGACTATGAGATTTGCTTATAATGGGTTCTTTGGTGTTTGTCACCCATCCGAGTCTCCAAATATTTTTTTCAGTGTTGGCTTTGGAGACTTTGTATTGAGCATTCAAGTCTTTGGGTAAAAGGGATAGAGGCTTATAATCTTAAAGGCCCGACATGGGTGAATTAACCTTCCTCTTGGACTTGGAAATAATTAGAGCGTATTAGGGATGGATTTTTACACTTGGTGGGAGATTCTTTTCCAGCTGAAAATTTCTCAGTGGTTGGATTAAGGAAGGCAAAATGTCCTTTAAACCTGTCCGCGATCACTTTCCCAGGTATTTCTTCAGTTAAAAGGTGGTGTTCTGTGGTTTTGGATATCTCATTCTGTTATAGGTATTTTTCTATGTCAGACTCATCTTGCAATTTTTGAGAATCTTTGTTCTAGGGCCTAGGGATTATCAGTTGGTAAATAGATGCTTTTGTTTCAATGATTGTGATTCTATTTCCCATTTATTTTTTGATTGTGGTTGTGCCGAAAGACGTTCCCCAACATAATCTTTTATGGAAGTGGCTTACTCGCATAGCTTGGAGTTTTAGGCAAGAGCTGTAGTGGTTGCCTGGTTGGTAACTAAAAATTGGGGTTGAAGCTGGCACAAGAAATGGATTCTTGTTCTCTGCTTGCTATTGTTTACTTTCCTTTGACAAGAGAGAAATCCGAGGGTTTTTACAAATGTTTGTAGGGAGATAGTCCATAAATCTTATTGTTCACAAGAGAGAATTCCGAGGATTAATTATACTCCCTCCTATTCACTCATTTATTCCCTTTTTCCGTTTTCATGATAGTCAGATTTTCTTCCCTCTTTCCTTTTTTGGAAAGTTTTGTGTGGTCCAAATTCAATTGTATGTAGGGTAGAGTGTTTTGTTTGTGTGGTCCAAAATCATTTTCTTATTTCTTGTACAAAATGGAAGGGGAAGAAGTGAGTGAATAGGAGGTAGTATTAATTATGTAGTTAGCGGTAGAATTTATGCTTGATTGAACTCTTGTAACGAGGAGGAGATGATCCGTAAGTCTTATATGGTATATTATCTTGTAAGAATCTGCTGTTCTTTATTTTGGTTGAAATTCAAAATCTGAATTTCTACCCAGAAGAGAAAAGAAAAGTTACAGAGGGCATATATATGTCTCCTTGTTTGCAAATATGGAAAACGTGTTTAGAGTTCACCGATAGATGGCTTGCTTCATCAAAGGTGTCTAGGATGTCAACTGCAAGCTGGATACTTTGTTCTTACATCTGCTGTCACACATAGTAAATAATTGTGTTTCTCTCAAGAGTCAATTGCTACTAGTAAAACTGTATATAATATGTGCTATATAAATGGTGAATTTTAAATCGGGCTAACCCTAGAAAGTACGTAATAACTCATCCGCGATCGTCTATTGTTCCGACTTTTGTTCTATTGCTTAGCATCTTATTAACAAAACTGTCTCTTTCATGGAAGTTAAATTTATTAGGATGATTGTGGTTCCTGATAGCATGCTTTTGATGTTTGTAGCCAGGAGCTGTGTATCTTTCACAAAATCTACAGTTTAAACAACCTGTCTATATCGGAGAGGAGATTTGTGGGGAAGTAGAAGCCATCAGTATGAGAGATTTCAAAAAGAAACACTTGTAAGACGTTCAACATGACTGATAAGAACATTTTTGATTAATCTATTTTGGATTTTGAATATTAATCATCATTTTGGGTCTTGATTTGGACGACTTTTGTTCTATGTTTTGCTGGCTTATCAGGGTTAAGTTCTCGACGAGATGCTTCAAACAAGACAACATCCTTGTGCTCGATGGGGAGGCTATGGCAATCTTACCTACACTGCAATTAGAGCAGCATGTAGTTATATGACGAGGTTAATGTTTGAGCTTCAAATTTGAATTGGCGCCTTTCTCCGACCAACTTCTTATTAGTGTGAAAAAGGAAAGAGGGAAGATAATAGGGAGTATAAGACTCGGTAATCAGTATCAGGATTTAACCATGTCATTAGGCAGTAATTAGTTCCCATCATCTCGTCCCTTTTCTTCTCTTCTTCTTCTTCTTCCTCTTCTTCTTTACTTAGTATTATCTTTTTTGTTTGAAAAAGAATATATACTTCTCAACAATTTCCAAGAAACAATAAACTATAATAATTTGGTCCTTAATTTTCAACAACGAACACCGCTGATAATTATGTATAGTAAATTCACTTTCTGCTCGTCTTCTTTACGTTATTCTTCTTTTGTCACAAAAAAAAAATATGGTGGAATACTTGTAAACCCATCAACAAGTAATTGCGAAAACAAGTAGTTTGATGAAAATGCCTAGATGAGACGGTCTCGCGATAAGCTTGTTATAACAAGTAGTTTGATGAAAAAAAATTAATTAATTTGGTGGATGTTAAGTATTATGAAGAGTTTTAATCAATTTATAACCATGTTTTTCGCTGAGAATTTGGGGTTGATTGCTGGAGTGACAATAATAGTGGTCGTCGGATATTTGCACACTCTTCTGCTGCTAAAATCTACAAATGGGGTGTAAATACAAGCTAGTTTTTGGATTACAGTTTGGTTTTCCCAAGTTCCCTTTTGTCACAAAGTATTAAAAGTCTCACACTATCATGTTGGAACAAAGTAGAGCCACACTATCGACTGTAGAGTATGCACAGATCATCAGCGGACAGGGCATCCATCAACCATTATGCCTCTGGCTGTTGGACAACTTGCTAGATCGCAATGCTCACCATCAGTACCCCATCACGTCAAGCTATTATTCTTGACACCCAGTGAGAAAAACAAGAGTACTGTCATGAAAGCAACCCCAGCATCAGATCAGCAGACATTTTTTTTTTTTTTTTTTTTTGACAGCTGTAAAGAAAGAGTTTACATACGAATGGCCTGTCGTGCCAGACCATGAGCGACACTATTAAGATGTCTCGGAATAAAATTAAAACATAAACAATGAAAAGAACTCGCAAGACCACGCATTTCCCCCAACAAGCCCGAAATCAAATGATCAGTCTTCGCTACTCCTGCAATTTGGGCGGGATCTGATTTAGGTATTAAAGTTGATGGTGCGAAGTCCTTAAATATGACTGACTGGATCATTGATTGGACTCGGTACCTGGCGAGGCAGGAAGGAGGGGTAAAGAGGGTTATTCTTTTCATAGCAATCTTTTGGGGTTTATGGATTATTCGTAACAAGGTTAATTTTGAAGGATTGGCTACGAACCCTCATTTATTGTTTGGAAGGATGTTTGACTTAATCAGCAGACATTAAAAGTGTAAATTATTAACCCGAATGGAGAGGTACATGGTACATCCGTACATGGTTAGGGTCATAGGTAGACCTAGCAAAACCAACCCGACCCGAGAAGATTGACCTGAGACTTGAGATTGACCCGAACTACAGCCCTGAATGTGACCCGAAACCTGAATTGATCCGAGCTGATCATGACCCGACCTTTGCTGACCCAAAACTGACCCGGTCCGAAATGGCCCGTCCGAAACCACTCGTACCCGAAAATAATATGACAAAACAGAACTCTAATTCAACAAATTGACTTGAAATGACTAATTTAAAAGCACGGTTAATATTATTTACGTTAAAGTAAAGAATCCCTACTAAACTAGAAGTAGGTAATAATACTAAACATAATTTCTTTCTTTTAATCATTGTCCCGAAAATAACCCGAGCCTGAAATAACCCGGCCCGCCTGACGAGAAAATGACTCGACCAACATTCCCGAAAAACACCGAAAAGCCGAAATAACCCGACCCGACCGAACTAACCTGATAACATGACATAGCCGAATTAACCAACCCGAATTGACTCGACTTGAGCCCGATCTGATTGGCCCGTTTGCCAGGTCTAGAATTCATAGGGATGGATGGTAATGAGTAGAGTATGGACCTAGCAAACGGGTCAATCGGCTCAGGTTCGGGTCGAATTATTTTGGGTTCGAGCCAACTATTATCGAGTTATTCATGGATAATACTTTGTTTTCAACAATAAACATTCTGGTCAGGTCAATTCGGGTTTCGAGTTAAGCTCGGGTGTTGGGTCCGATTGGTTTTGCCAGGTCTAAGTATGGTATCACAAAACTCATATTTATACCTATATCACGGTGTATTCATTTTCGTCTATACTCATGAGTCGATCTGGCAAAATTGACTCGACCCGACCCAAATTCAACCCGATACCCGAACTCGAATCGAATGACCAGATAACCTGGACTGAATGTTTATTGTTACAAACTGATTATTATCCATAAATAAGTTGATAATAGTTGATCCTAAATTGACCTGAACACGAAATGACCTGACCCGACCCGTCGCAACTCGACCCGAATTCTTGCAAACCTCGAATCTGAATTGTAACCCGTTTGCTAGGTCTACTTATAAGGGTCTAAAATTCCCAAACCAATACTTGAACATGGTGGGTCTGAGCAAAGTTTGGGTTAATCACGGGCATAGTTTGAGATTTGGTTGATCCATTTTGAAGTTTAGTTCGAAATCAAACTACCCAGCCACCTAGAGGTGGTTCATTATCCATCTAGGTCCCTATATATCGGAGATCGAGTTTTAAAATCCAAACACGACCAA
Source organism: Silene latifolia (assembly GCF_048544455.1). Taxonomy (NCBI): domain Eukaryota; kingdom Viridiplantae; phylum Streptophyta; class Magnoliopsida; order Caryophyllales; family Caryophyllaceae; genus Silene; species Silene latifolia. The sequence goes on along the minus strand of NC_133528.1, from coordinate 141,275,156 downwards.
CTTATATTTATTAGATTATAAATTCATATTCTACCCGATTCATATCTACAACATTATAATCATATACTACTCAATGTAATTTTCCCCAAATTATACCCTATCTACAGTATAATCCAAAACATCAAACCACAATTTGATTACATAACAATTAATCTCATACTCCCTCCTATTCATTCATTTTGTCCCCCTTCTATTTTGCACAAGAATTAAGAAAATGATTTTGGACCACACAAAACACTCTATTCCACTCTACCCCACATGTAATCAAATTTGGACCACACAAAAGTTACCGAAAAAGGAAAGAGGGACAAAAATCCGACTAGCTTTTATAAGGAAAGAGGGACAAAATGAATGAATAGGAGGGAGTATTATATTTCAAATTTTAAAATTTCAAGTTTAGTAAAGTTTAAATTTTCAAATAATTTTCATCTCACATTTTACCAAAAAAAAAATAAAAAATTTTAAATAATTTTGACAAGTGGATCATGATCGGGTCATATAAGTGAAGTGATGGTGGATTTGGTTCATGTTTTCCCATTGAGAGTTTTGAAAAAAGGCGAGTCATTCCGCTCACCCGAACGACACAACAAAATTGGTCGAAATCGGTTTAAAATTGGTGTAATGAGTTTTACGTATGGAAGCCCACTTCGACCATTTCCGGTAGTCTGCCACTCACCAATGCTGTCCTCTCACCTAGAATTCCGCCGATGAATTGACGACGCTAGTGGTTGCGCTTTAGTCTAAGGTACTCCAAAGTCCATACCATTACACAAATTCTCCTTTGTGACGGAGAAAATGTCATCTTTTTTAACATTTGATAAAAAGTACTGTTTAAGTATCCGATAAATAAGAATTTGTGGATGATTAATTAATATTCTTAGGTCACATTTTCTCCGTCATAAGAGAGACCAACTGGTACTATTAACGTTTCATATATGCATGCAATATGTTATATGTACAATTGCTGATGCTGAATTTAGCGGTCTGTGTGCGCGCTTGATTGTTGTAACATTTCAGGAAGAAGTGAATTTGATTATCTTCTGAGTTATACGGAATGACTTTGATATCTGTATTATGTCTGCATTGTTAGAGTTTATGTTGTTTTATACTTCGTAATTCGTATATAATTCGACATGAATTATGTTGCTGTTTGTGGATTTAGGGTATACAAATACAAATTATTGTGTGAGACGGTTTTGCATGTATAATTGTGTGTAATTGGACTTACTACCCTTTTGATGCCATTGTTGTTAACTTATGAGGTTAATTGTTAAATCGTTTGTTCCATTTGATTTTATACGTATTCCAAAATATGTGAAAGGGATTTTGAAAACGTATACAATCAATTGGAATGGAGGAAATACTCTGTATGTGGTGACGGATATAAAGACATAGGAAAATAGAAGGCGATGCTCTTGAGACTTTTGACTCGGTGAATTATAGAGAAAGGCGATGAAGAAACTGTAACCACTACTCGTATAGGAGATTACACTTACCCACCTGTCCCATGGTGCTCTCTTATACAGTAGGAGTTATAGTTACCCACCAGTCAACCACCCTTTATGCTCCTTTCACCAATCCTTTATTTTCCTTTCATCTCTGTCTTTCCCTTATACAGTAGGGGTGACGGGTGAGAGGATCGCACCCCATGCAGGTAGAGATTTAGCCGATTGATTGATATTGCTCTTAGAGTCTTAGTTATTCAAATATTGCATTCGCATACATTGATGTTTCATTGCCAATAGGCTTATCTGTGTGTTATACAATATTACAATTTTCATGTACCTTTTTCATCCAATCTTTAAGGCTGATCTTGAACACAATCCTTCACTGAATTTAGATAGATTTAATGGAATGGATAGAGCGAATACAGTAATTTTACCAAATCTAGCAATTTTTCTTAAACTTGCATACTTCTATTTACAAAAAGAAAAGTGAAGTCTGGCTCCCTCGATAGGTAGTGGAAGCACGCACGTCTTTCAGATTTGCACACTCATCTGCTGCTAAAATCTACAAGTGGGATGTAAATACAAGCTAGTTTTTGGATTACAATTTGGTTTTCCCAAGTTACCTTTTGTCACAAAAGTATTAAAAGTCTCACACAACCATGTTGGAACAAAGTAGAGCCACACTATCGACTTTAGAGTATGCACAGATCAGTGGACAGGGCATCCATCAACCATTATGCCTCTGGCTGTTGGACAACTTGCTAGATCGCAATGCTCACCACCAGTACCCCACCACGTCAAGCTTTTATTCTCGACACCCAGTGAGAAATACAATAGTACTGCCATGAAAGCAACCCCAGCATCCAAAGCTGCAGAAAGAATGTAATTATACCTTTGCCACCATTGCTTTCTGTAACGGAAGACAAAGAAGTTGAAAATTGTCCCAACTAATATCCAGGCATTGTAGTTTAAAGGTGTTGCTGGTGGCATATAAGCTGTAGCACCCAGAAGTACAGGGAGGTTTATCAATGGAATCCACGTTTTCTTAGGAAATGTCTTGTGAGCGAACCAAACTAGCAAGGGACCAATTGCACCTCCCAAGAAAAACCAGTTCATGGCTTTGTAAGTTCCGAGCTTTCCAAAAATCCTTGTAGGACCAACCAAGCCCCATATCACGGAGGCATCAAAGAATACACGATCACCAGGACAAGTCCATGGGCTGTTAGCTGGAAGCAAAGTATCATCACATATGTTGTGAATCGATTCAAGCAACCACCATGCTACTGCTATGTTGATTGTACCCGCTAAAATGGTTCCTATGAACTGAAAATCACGTAAAAAGTTGTCAGAGTCAGAAATGGTTTAGTTTGCACTCCCTTTTAATCTCTAGAATTGACCGATTTTTAGCTTTGGCTCATTTTTAGAATTGCTGTAGTATTATTTTTGGCAGGTTTGACCAAGTTTTTTTGTCTAGTTACATCACCACCCTAGTGCCTCGAGGCTCAGGGTGCTCCCACAAATTGCGTGGTAAGGAGGCCTGATGTACGTGACCTTACCCATATATTAAAACACGAAAAGACTATTTTCGAATGACCCAAAATGTAATTGTGTCATAATCAAAACTAGAGGGATTACATTGTCTTCTGAAAGTAAAATGAAGCTGGAGTCACTGGTTAATTCTTTCTATAATCTAATCTAATTACTATTATCCCTTCACTTGTCCAGGTGTGTGATGCCTGTTTTTGCAGTTTATACTTGTGATGGTTTTAGTTAGTTAACAATGTTTAAAATACTTAAATGAGTTAAATGTATGTCATACCTGGACCAAAAACATTGAGCGTGGTGGAATCTTCATGTAGTGCCCTAGCTTGAAATCACTGAGGAAAGAAACAGCTTGTGCCATGCTCATATAACCATACACTTTGAAACAAACATTGGCTATAGGCCTTCCTGGTAGTATAATCCCCATGACATACTCGGTTATGATATTCAACCCTGGTGTCTGCAAATGAAGTACTCCGTATATAAGATGAGTGAAAGACGCTGGTAGTCTGTTACAACGAAAGACTGTTTTCAATATTTTTGAGTCTGTTACCTGGTTTGTTGTGGCAGTTATGATGCTGATTGGAAGAGTGAAAACGAACGCCATGGCACAAGCAAATAACAGCGCCCACCAAGGAATTTGCACTTCATCTTTCATGAAGATGGCGAGCAAAAAGGAAATTGTTACTGTCACTGCCAGAAGTAGGTAAAACCACCATGATGGTATATCTTCATAGTTTTTCATGAGCTTGCTGTGAATATCCTCCTTCCCTTTGTATGATGCCTGGAATCTTTGGTAGATCTCTCTGTTTGTTGAAAATTTGTTCTAGGCGTTAGGATGGGCATGCAATGTTCCGCAAACTATATTTTTGTACTAATTATACTCTTAAGATGCAATAACTGCGAAACAAGCCTAAATTAATTGTACTCCGTAGTTACTAAGTAGTAAGAATGTAAGATTACCTTCCATAGAATAAGCCCACATGCGTAAGAGTGGATGCTATGGTAGCAAATCCAAAGCCATAAGTCAGAGCAAAAAACATGCTCATGTGTATTTGCCCTTGCTTCGCGTACTCTGTTTGATCTAACTCGAAATGATTATTAACTATGCCAGTAATGTTGTAGTGTTGTCCTTGGGCCGTGAATAAGTGTGAGGAGAAAATTGGAAATGTTTTGGCATTGTACAAGTTTAGTCCCCAGTATGCTACGGGGATGAACATGTAAACAATCAAAACATAGCCTACGCATATATTTGCAATAGCAAAGAATGGGCTTACGAGAGGGCTATATAAAAAGGATGCTACTACGGACCAGTCTAGTGTTATGGCTCCTAGGCCAAGGCCTCTCATGCCTGAGCCTAGTTGTTGCGCTGTAACTGATTTCGAAAATACCCAGCAGACCCATGATATGGTGCCAAGGGTTGTGAACAGGTATCCTGGAACCGCATACCACCCAAAGCTGCATATAAGTACTATTAGGAAGAACTTTGCCCTTGATATGCGCCTCTCAGACGCGTCATCCTTCTCGTGCAAGGCCCTGCATTAAACTAACGACTTTTAGGAGAGATGTACATTCACGCATATTATCACAGGACACACGTTGACAGGCACACACGATAACTGAAATATACTGTCTAATAGAAACTAGCATGAACTCAAAGAAATACAGGCATAATAAAAGAGGGGAGGGGTGGGGGGAGAGAGAGGAGTGGGTTGACTTTTCTCAAGTCCTAGCAATTAGACTAGCTGATAGTTTCTTAGGAAATCTGATGTTATGTTAATTAAGAGGTAACTGAACAGATTTTAAGCTTGCTGATGTTTCTTCCGTCTACCTCTTTTTTGGCCCGAATTCTAAGGGCGAGTCATAGGATTGGATTCAAACAACTAATAGGAAGGTGTATACGTTTCTGCTGTGCAATTTTCATATTTCAGGACACATAAGAAGAATACCTTTGTGGGCTTGAACAAATTTTCTTATAGAATAAATTAGAATTTTTCTGAATAGTTTCTTTTGTCTACCTTTTAGCCTCTTTGAAAACATATTTAGTGTTTTTATTTAATTTTTAAAAAAATTTATTTGTTTTTTTCGGATTTATTACACGTTTTTACCAACAACTTTCTTATATATCAATACTTGATTCACTTTTAAGGTATTCCGGACCCTTAAGTTTTACTTCGGTTTTCAAAATCGTTTTAATCTTTATTTTCGATTTAAATTCTAAGTTTTTATAAAAGAAATCCAGACTTCGATTTTAAAACTTATAAGTTTACCTTGGCTTTTAAATTATGCTCCACTCCCCTTTTGTTTTTCACTTTTCCTTTTCTATATTTTCGCATTTTGATGTGTGCGATCACCAATGGACGGTTCTAAAGGATGATTCATGTCAGCCGACCCCAAATCATTTTGGAATTAAGGCTCTGATGTTGTTGTTGTTGTTGCTGTTTCCGCCTAATTATGTACTCGGCGTATTTTTTGAACATGATAAAACTGAAATGTATTAATTTGTATTCCGTTCGATAAATGAGCTTTAGTAAACTGAATAACTAAAGGATATAAGTCAACATAAGCAACATGCTCTTAATTTTGCTTCATTTCAATGGAGTTGTTATTGAAATTGGTTTTGACGTAGGATAAAGATTGTCGGAGAAGAAGATAAGAATGACTATAAGAGCAGCATACTTTGTTTCTGTTACAAGTCTATCTCTAATAGTGGCCTCAGTGACGGATTATAGTATTGTCGGAAGGGGCTCCGACTCCTCCTGACATTTTGGCCTAGTTTGGATAGCGGAATTTGGAGGGAGATAGTTTTCATTGTTTGGGTAGGAAGTTGGAAGGTAGAGGAATTTGGAGGGGATGAAAAATGGATATCCCTCCATTCTCCTCCGATAAGACGAGATGTAAAGGCGTAAAATAAAAGGAACAAAGGTAAGAGTAACAAAGCTAAATAATATTGTTAGTGGGAGAAGAAGATGCTAGTATGCTTTCTGCTGCTTTGCACTTAATCAAATGTTTATGCTGTCTGCATTTCGATTAATCTTGCTTGTTGTTCTGATCCTTCAGAATTATTCGTTTTTATATAATTATTTTTATTTTGCAGAGTGGAATTTGCCTGATGCTCCAGATCACAGAGAACCTTCAACAAACGCGCTACAAGAATCAAGATTACATTCTATGCTGCCCTCAATCAGGATGTCTTGCATATGCAGCTTCAGCCATTGAAGGTGATTTGACTCGTCATTTTTATTTATATAATCATTGTTATAGCTGCAACCATGTGTTCATTAATTGTCTGTGTCTGGGTTAACGCATTCGCTCAGTCCCCTAGCGAATCGCAAATCAGAATTCGGTTTGAGCAATATTCTATCATGGCACTTACTTATCGAATTAGGTAATGGTTTGCTGCTTGCATTTTTTTTAAGGGGGTTTCAATGCTGGACAAAATTGAGATAGTTTCCCTTACGATATCATTGTTTCTTGGTTTCATTGTTTAAGCCGTGTCTCAAATAATATAAGCTGTCCTTTACGTGTTTGGTGTCATATTGGCGACCTCAAACACGGCATTTACGTATGTATCAAGGCCAATTTGAGCTTTGTTTAGTTGATATCTCAATCACCGTATAGTATTCAGTTATGTCGTTCGCCAAATATTAATTGACTGATATGCTTTCTATCTTTTTCAACATTTTCCTTACGTTAACGCTAAACACAATTATTTGCATCAGATTTTTATTAATTATCGATTAATAAAAATACGCACGGAAGTAGAATGTATTTGTTTAGTTGACTTGCCTGAAGAGTGATACTTGTACGAGAGTGCTAGGCCACCACATATGAGACGGCTCTACTACAAATTTCCTCATCAGCCCTGCCCAACCATACCCCAAAACCTGAAACACGATTCACCTCATCATAATTAGCAAGAGTGTTCCCGCAATAACATTGTTTGATTGTTTCTAATGAGAAAATATACATTGAATATAATTATTTAGAAAAAAAAGTACATGAATTCAGCGTCATTTACGTAATAGGAATAACCCAAGATGCACAAATTCTCATTATAGACGAACACTATCCGTCTATACTTATAGACGGATATCATTTTCCCTCACAAAATACCCATTTGCCATAAAATGGGAAGCACATGGGGGTGTCCCACCTTGTCCCCCCTACTCATTTTATTAGAGGTTTTTACCCGTCTCTTCGCCCCACCCGTCTATACCAAGACCTATTGCCCAAGATGATAGAAGGAGACTCAAGATCGAGACACGTGCAATTTTCTTTATTTGAATTCAAATTTACTCTTTTTTTTACCATTCTTTTGTTGAAGTTACATTCGTGTCCTACTCTTGTAAGATGAGCTTTCCCTATCTCATGCATGGCATGCATACAATTACGTGTCTTTTCATACTGTTTTTTTTCCTTCTTTTTTCTCCAAATTGCCACTTATCTTAACTTTTTACTTTCTATTTCAATTTGGTAGTTTAGCCGCAAATTTTGATAAATTGTAAGGTTACAGAGTAGGTTACACACTACTTATTATTTCAATTTCGTAGTTTAGCCGAAAATTTTGATAAATTGGAAGGTTACCAAGTAGATTATCTCAAGTATAACAACCATCTAGTGGTCTTTTGTTTATTGCTTAATCCTTCCCCGTGCTAACTGAAAAAGCGGTAGTCCAAGTAAACGGAGGTTTGAGCATTGACCAGCCAGCCATCAACTTGATGGTCCTTTTTTTCTGACTTTATTTGGCTATTCACTATTGGCATAGAATTCATGCTTTTATCTTGATTTATTCTAATCCACTTGTTGAAACTCCTTTATCATTTATTGTCCTTTTCTTCAACCTTTCTAAAAGTATCTCATTATATTTTGTTCTCATCGAATAAAGTCCATAAACTATCTTCCTATAAAATCGTCTTATACTCCCTCCAATTCGCTATAATGTTCCCTATTTAAAAAACGGATTATTGAAATGTTAATGCTTTTCCTTTTTTTAACTTTTTTCTCTTATTTTATTCATTTCTCTCTCCTATAATCAAACCCCACACAACTTTTTTACTCCTATTTTATTACTTTTCTTAATGTTTTGGCCCCACAACTCATTATTTAACTCCTATTAATTCATCTATCTCTCCTAACATCAACCCCACTAATGTCCTTTATTCATTTTTAATAGTATTTCTTAAGTATCGTGCCAAAAGCAAATGGGAACAATATAACGAATTGGAGGGAGTAGCATATAATGGACTCAAAAGGAGAATAGCATTTTTTTTTTGACAACCTAATATCTTATACTGAATACTGATGTATACTTAAATATGCAATCAATATAAAATATTCCGTTTTTAATATAATTTTCAATCTTTTTGTTAAGAAATTTGATTCATTGATTGGGCATATTAGTATATTACTATTTTTTTTTTTACTATTGGACTGCTTTAATTTTGAGTGAATATTGAACAGGACAAGTTCAGTCTTTTCAAACCTGTTTCCTGGAATTAAAAAATCAATCTTTGCACTATGTGATATTCTTTATGTCTATTAAATACAAATTTGCTTACACTTTTGTAGTTGAAGTATCTAGTAGTATTATTTTATGGAGCTGATTGTTATGACCCACGCTTAAAAAGTCATGTTCATGTAACCTAACTTTAAGTTTATGCACACACTGAATTACCAAATCATTTGGTAAATGACTTTCTAAGTTGGTGTGCCAATCATCATGCTGCTTGAATTTTACTAATGGAAAGCTTTCATAACTTTTATAGCTTGATTTTTTTGTGATATTAGTCAAAATTGAGCATAATACATTATTTCAGTTAGTCTTGGGTAAGACTGTAATACTGTGTGTATAACATTCTACAAAATTAGAAACGTAACATGAAATGAGATCGTTGTATGTATAACATACTACAAAATTAGCAACGTAACATGAAATGAGGTCGTTGTATATTATACCTGAGTGGTGACGATGAGGATCCAGCCAGCCAAGAATGAGATTTTCCGTTTATAGAAAGCCTTAATAATATTAACTATACCAACAGCATAAGCCGACCCATTTCCAAAAGCACTCCCAGCATTAGCAAATATAGATATCAAGACATGCTCCTTAACATTGAATGGACCCGGGTTAAGCGAGAAAGTCCGAGACCCACACCCTGGGATTCGGAACTGGGTCCGGGGAAGAACAGCAGCAAGAAAATGACCAATAGGTAGTGTGGCTACTTGCACTGTGATTTGGGTTATAATGAGAGGCTCAGTTCTGTAGGAGAAAAACTGGTTAAGAAATGAGAGGAGCCCACATGATAGTAAACCCATGAACCACATCCGAAACGTCCATATTGGTAGAGACGGATCATCTGTGTTGGTCACGGTTAGCCGGACTTCCTCTATTGGGGATATTTCGTCATCGTCGATGTCTGGATTAGACTTCTCCGGGTCGAGTCCGTTGGTTCGGTTATTGGGTTGGGCATGTTGTAGTTCTAAGGAACCCATGGAGTAGTAAAATGGGTTGTGTTAGTTTTAGCCTTTAGGTGGTAATTAGGAGATATGTGAAAGATGTGCTGTGGGTTTTTATAACTTAAGAGTGTTGGACAGATGTGGGACATAGACAGCTAAGGTAATGTAGACTAAAATAGTGCCATAATAGCAAGTAGTCTCCCAAAAGTTATGGGATATGATTTATATGAACATATCATGTGTTATCACTAGTTTATATAAGCGTGATTTTTGATTGGATGGAGAAGTTTAAATTATTAAATCATGTTTAGAGAATGATTACAGTGGGAAAGGGGTTATATAATGAGCGTGTAAACGAAGAACATGACTGCATTTATTTGAGTTGAGAAAGCTTGACAGCTTGTGAGATATACAAAGGGTGGACTTTTCGGTTTGATATGTGAAGTATGTGGTTGTGAATTAGGATTCACACTACATGATACTCCGTATCTATATCACAAATTTTTGTTTAAGACTGACATATTCGTCTTAAACAATAAAACGGGTCAGGCAAGATCGATGAGACAAAAAGCAGAATGCCCTAAGGAATGACAAACTTTTGTCTCGTCTATCTATATGGGGTAGTATTTAACCCGTTTTACTCTTATATGGACATTTTGTCCTTATTAGAGCTTGTAATATTCTTAATTATTGGTATCTGTGCTCAAAATTAAGTGTTATAGTATTATATGAGCCTTAATCACTCCATATGGCTGACATTAGTAGAAGGTAGTGTCCTTTGCTGGAGAACATGTTCCATATACACATTAATTACTCCATGTCTATAAGAAAAGCTGGAGGTGTGTAGTAAAGGTTTGGGTGTTGAATTAGTTAATTAAAAGTGCAGCAAATTGTAATATTTGTACTGATGTCTGAGCACAGACTAACTCGTCATAACCAGTGCAGGAACTTGGTATGGCTAGTTAGAAGAGGACTCGAGGAGCCCAGCTAATTTCTTCACTATTGTAGAATAATACAAAACTATTGTATGCATTGTTTCACAAGATTATCACGTAAAATATAGGACATCCTAATTCTTACATAGCTCTTATTGACTTTAGGATGACTACAGGAAACTACGCGTATGCAAGTTCTGGCTATCTCGAGGACCAGATAGCTGTTATCCTTGTACCTTCAGCTCCGTCATATGTTTGGAAATCACCGTTTTACGATTCACTACAAGGTACTAATCTATGTCATTACACCATTGCACTCGTTTTGTAAATGTTTCAAGGATCACAGTGACTCTGTTTGACATTCACTAATAACCAATTCCGAATTTCTTAATTTACTTTGTGTAACTATGTTTATATTAGAAATGTAAATTTTAGGATACCGTTAATGATTGTATTTACTCTATTCAGGGATGACAGTGAAAGACGGGTGTGTAAGAGAGACGTTCAATATTGTGTGAAAGCTTAATATTATTAACAATAACATACAATGTATTTATAGTACACGAGTCTAGCTAGGTTAACGAGAAATAGGAAAGTACAACTATTACAAGATTATAAACTTGGAGAACAAGTATTTACTAAAAACAATAGGAAAGAATATTACTAAATATTAGTTTCCTTAATACGCCCCGTCAAGTTGGACAATCCGGAGGATAGACCAATCTTGGATAACAAAGACACGAAACGAGGACGCGGTAATGGTTTAGTCAAAGCATCTGCTAGCTGATCGTTGGTGTGAATATGTTGAACCCGAATAGTCTTATTACGAACATGCTCTCGGACAAAATGAAAAGACAGTGCAACGTGCTTCATACGAGAGTGAAAAATCGGGTTTTCCGAGTAATGAGTGGCACCAAGGTTATCACAATAAATAACAGGAGTAGAAGGACATGGTACGCTAAGTTCATCGAGCAAAGACCGAACCCAAAGAAGCTCGGCAGTAACATTGGCAACGGCTCGGAATTCAGCTTCAGTGGAAGATAGTGCAATAGTACGCTGCTTGCGAGACACCCAAGCAATGGGATTACGACCCAAATAAACAATGTAACCGAAGAGTAGAAACAAATTGTCCTTGTCCCCGGCCAATCGGCATCACAAAACGCAAGTAGAGGAGACGGTGAGTGCGCATATAATTGAAGACAAAGATCGGAGAACCTTTGAGATAGCGTAATAGACGCAAGTGCGGACCAGTGACACTCTTTCGGAGCATGAAGAAACCGAGAAAGTTTATTAACGGAAAGGCAATGTCGAATCGAGTTAATGATAGATATTGTAGGGAACCAAGGATAGCACGGTAGTCAGAGTGTTGGGCAATTGTTGGACCATCAGAGACGGTAAGTGGCGGGTATGGAGTAAGGGGAGTAGGTGCGGGTTTACAGTCCTGGAGGTTATAACGGGTGAGGATGTCATGTATATATTTAGTTTGGGTAAGAAGGAGACCATGGGTATTAGGAGTGACCTCAACACCAAGAAAGTACGATGGGGGACCAAGATCCTTTAACGCAAAACGGGAATGTATGTGAGTTAGAAAGTGAGATAGATGAGGAGGGGATGAACTGGTGACAATAATGTCATCAACATAGACAAGTAAATAAAGAGAGTGAGAAGAGCGAGTAAGATAGAACAGAGACGGATCAGAAATTGAATTTGTGAAGCCATAGGAGAGAAGATAGGAACGGAGCTCAGTAAACCTAGCCCGAGGGGCCTGTTTTAAGCCATAAATGGTCTTTTGAAGCTTGCAGACGTGAGACGGAGAAGAAGGGTCCTGAAACCCGGGAGGTTGGGACATGTATACAGTGTCAGAAAGAGAACCTTGTAAGAAGGTGTTGTTCACGTCGAGATGACGTAAAGGCCAACGATTCACAGTAGCTAGAGATAGAATGAGGCGAATAGTGGCGGGTTTAACGACAGGGCTATATGTATCAGTAAAATCAAGACCCGGTCGTTGATGAAATCCTTTAGCCACAAGACGAGCTTTGAACTTATCAATGGAATTATCCGATTTGTATTTGACACGAAAAACCCACTTGCAACCAATTGTATTGACGTGTGGTTCAGAGGGAACAAGAGACCAAGTATGGTTATTTTTAAGAGCTTGAAACTCGGCTTCCATGGCAGCACGCCATCGAGGATCAAGAAGAGCTTGTTTAACAGTTGTGGGAAGAGAATTTGAGGCACTAAGAGAGGCGGTTTTAGCATACTTCGGATTTGGTTTGACTATGTTGTAAGATAGTCGGGTAACAACATTGCGCGGGGGAGGAGGAGGGGGAGGTGGAGGAGGAGGAGGAGGAGGAGGAGGAGAAGGAGAGGGGGAAGACTGAGGCGTGGCAGAGGGAGTTTGATCAGTGACAGGGGAGGGGATGGGCTGGTTAGGGGACTGAGGAGAGGAAGGGGAGGCAGGGATGGCAGGCTCGACAGTAGAAGAGGGAGCAGAGGAAAGCAGCAGGGGAAGGGAAACATCACACCAAGTATCAGGTGTGGGTAAGTCAGGAGAAACGGATGAGACTAAAGAGGTGTAAGGGAAGGTAGTTTCAATAAACTTGACATGACGAGATGTATAGAGACGTTTAGAGACGGGGTCATAGCAATGATAAGCACTTTGAGACGGAGAGTAGCCTACAAAAACGCAAGGGATGGACCGTGGGGCAAGTTTATGTGGGGTGTATGGTCGAAGCCATGGGTAGCATAAGCACCCAAAGCTCCGAAGTTTTGAGTAATTGGGTTGGATTTTAAAGAGTTTGAAGTAGGGAGAGTCATTATTGAGAGTGGGAGTAGGCATACGATTTATGAGATAGGTAGCGGTGGTGAAAGCATGAGGCCAAAAGGTAGTGGGGAGATTACCGTGAGTAAGAAGAGCAAGGCCAGTTTCGACGATGTGGCGATGTCGTCGTTCGGCATAGCCATTGTGCTCCGGAGTATGAGGAGGCGAGGTGAGATGTGAAATACCATCCGAACTTAGAGTTGGAGTAAGTTTGAGATATTCGCCACCATTATCAGAAAATACTTGAATAATTGGAGTATTAAAGTATTTTTCGACTAAGGCACGAAAACGAACAAAGGTAGCATGTGTGTCAGACTTCTTTTGCAAGGGGTACAACCAAATATATTTTGTAAAATGATCCACAAAGATAACATAATATTTGAATTTATCATATGAGAGAACGGGAGATGTCCATACATCCGAGAAAATTAATTGTAATGGTGCAGTAGTAGTAAAAGACGAAGTAGAAAAGGGAAGTTTATGACTTTTATTGATATCGCAAGCTTGACAATGTGACATAGAGGACTTAAAGGAAAAATTTGCAATAGAACTAATAAGACTAAGAACTTTGGAGTTGGGATGGCCTAATCGGTGATGCCAGACGGAATTGGGCAGGAGAAGACTTGGGCAGGCTTGAGGAGAAGGAGGAAGCGGACACCACTCAAAGAGACCATCTCGTTTAGTGCCCTGTAGGAGGATGGTTCCGGTCTTGAGATCCTTCACAAGACAAGAAGATGGTAAGAAGATAGCTACGGCATTATTATCGTGACATAGCTTGGGAATGGAGATGATATTGCGAGAAATATTTGGAACATGAAGTACATCATTAAAGTGTAAGGAAATAGAAGAGTTAGAGTAGGAGAAAGAACCTATATTTTGAATAGCGAGAGATGAGCCGTCTCCAATTATTAGATCATCGACCCCATCATACGGATTGTGAAGAGCAAGGGTGTTGAGATCACTGGTAATATGGTGGGTGGCACCACTGTCAAGCAGATACGAGTGCGGGTTGGGTGGGTTATTAGTAGTGACGGTGTGAGCTTGTGGGTTAGAGTTAGAGCGGCGAGGGAATGGGGGAATTTGGACATTGGGAAAGAGTCTTTTGAAATCCCTGCAAACATCGACATAGTGACCAATGTTTTTGCACCATTGGCATCGACCTTTGAAGGAAGTGGTAGGGGTGGAGGATTCGTTGTGGGACTGGGCAGGGTAGGCAGGGGACGAGGGATATGCAGGAGTGGGGGGTCGTGGTAGGATACCAGGGGAGCCATTTGAGGTGTTGGGTTTATTGTATTTGCGAGGGTACGAAGCTTGGGCATAATGGACAGAGGTGGGTAAGTCGGGTGGGGGTGGGCTAGGCTTATAGGTTAAGTCATGGTTTAACAGTTTCTCATGGAAAGCATCAAAAGAAATAAGAGTGTCACGAGCACGTACCGCGTCAATTACCGGTTTATAAGTCTCATAATGAAGACCTTCAATTACCTGAGCGATGATATCCTCTGCATCCATGGGCTTACCTAGATGAGCAAGTTCATCAGTGCAAGTCTTGAGAGCTTGCATATAGTCAGTGACGGATTTGTCACCCTTTGAGATTGTCTTGAGACGATCTTTAACTTGAAGAATATGACCACGAGACGGGTTGCCATACGTTTGTGCGAGAGTCTGCCAGACATCATTGGATGTCTTTGCTTGAAGAAGGAGAGGAGTGATCGAAGGATCAATCGTGCCAAGGAGGGCACCTTTGATAAGACGGTCTTGACGAATCCAAGTGTAGTGTGCGGGATTCGAGGCGTCCTTTGCCTCGGCAGTAGTGACGGTTGCCGAAGGACAAGGATACGTTCCATTGACGTATTTGAAGAGATCAAATCCAATGAGAAAATCATCAATTTGGGTGGACCAAGAACGATAGTTTTGAGATGTTAATTTGACACATTGAGAGAGATTGAGAACGAGGAACGGAACTTTTGGTTCGTGAGAGTTTGGAATCGTGGAACTTAGAGAAGAAAAAAAAAATTTAGAGAGATTTGTTTGATCGGAGGCTCTGATACCATGTAAGAGAGACGTTCAATCAATATATATATATAAAGCAGAAACTTTTCACGCGATATTAGAGAGTCCAACTTTCTTAGAAAACGTAATATTAAAAAAAAGAAAAGAAAAATAAGATATGAGTTTAATAAGTAGGAAATCTAATACAAGTATGAAAAACTAAACAATTGAAGGAAGAAATCTGAATAAGTAGGAAAACTAATGCACGTATGAAATCCTAATCCAACTAAACACAATGATATGTAAAAGCTAAACGATTGTTTTATTGTCCTACTCTGATTGGATTTAGGGCAATTCTATTGCACTATATAAGCTCATTGAATTGATATTTTCATATCCATCAAAATAGTGTTTAGAAATCTCTCTCATACAATCTTATTCCAGCTTTCGTATAAAGAACATGGCAACTTCAAGGTACTATCGAAAGCAGCTTATGGCGATTCTACCGTACGAAGACAAAAAAAAGAAGGAAGTTACTACTCACAGAGACAAACCAGAACGAAGACGGACATCAGTCAGAGCAGCAAATCAATGGGGCAGCGAGTGGTACGGTGTCAGGTCTAACCTCTAACTCTGTTTCTTTCTCTAGCTTTTCAAAAGTTTAGGAGCTAATTATAATGAATCATAATTGTCTTCATATTATGTTGCTTATGTACAACATGAAAATCGTGATTGAGGTTCTTGATAGTTGTGTTATTGTGTATACCACTCCTTCCGTTCCGTTATCTTTTTTTTTTTTAAATTATATAGCAGGTCACGTTCTACGTCTTTTAGTTTGTTTATTTGCTGGTTCTATTATACAAGATCTAAAATGGGATTTCTTAAAACATAACTGTATTTGTGATTTTTGTATCTACAAGGCTCAATTTTCTCACTGTACATTAACAATTCACAGGCGAGGCGTCTCTTCCGTATTCAAGCCAACGACTCTGTGAGCAAAGCCGGAAAAGAAGGAGATTATTATTATCCGAGACACAAGAGCAAAATGCTGTAAGGCAGTATCAACCGACAATCAAAGTTACACCAGTTGACATTGGTACATCAGTTGGCCGCAGTACCGTCGAAGGTAAACTCTTTAGTTACACTTAACAAATTATTCATCCAGATGTCTCTCATCATTATCTAAGATACCCTACCATATCTTTTGTCTTGAATAGCTTGCTAATCATGTATTTAGCAGCATAATGTGAACTATAATTCAATTCACGGACGTATTAATGGTCACCTTGGTGATGGTTTACTTGGTGTTTGATAGACTCTTTAACTTAGATATGACCTATGATCCGGATCATGTAGTTGATTTATGCTCTGTTTGCCTTTCCTAAACGAGGTTCCCTGTGTGAATTAACAGGTCACCAAGTATTATTAGAAAGCTCAACGAGTGAGATATGCGGAGACGATAGAGCTAAACAAGATCACGAAGAGCAACTCCTATCAGATATCTCAGTTTAAGTGAACAGTTATACACATGCCCGGGTTGCAAGGCGATTATGTGGTACGAAGAAAGGGTCAAAATGACCAGTAACAGGAAACATATAAATTTTAGTTTATGTTGTAGTGAAGGAAAGATTCGACTTCCCATACTAGACAACCCGCCAGAGATTTTAAAAAGATTGCTGGACAACACTCAGCCAGAATATGGCAGCAATTTCCGACAACTGATACGTATGTATAATTCATGCTTTCAGTCAACTGATACGTATGTCTGCCAGTTCATTTACCAGGTGAACAGTTTGTAGTCTTAAGTGACACATCCAATTTACAGGGTGTTATAAACCGCGCAAATAGTTGTCATACAAAGTTAACTGGATGGTTTGCCGCAAATAAGACATATCCAGAGGCAAGGAAGCTTACTTATGCACAGTTTCCTTCAGAATATGTGTGGAAAAACGGATGGATAAAGCGCTCAAAGGGCAAGAGCTTAGGGAGAATTGCCTACGTTCACCCGACGACAGGGGAGAGGTATTACCTGCGCCTGCTACTGAACATAGTCAAGGGGCCAACTTCGTTTGAAGAATTCAGAACAATAGACAAGCGACTGTTTCCATCATATAAAGCGGCCTGCTTTGCCTATGGCTTATTAAGTGATGACAAAGAGTGGCACGAGGCTATGAGCGAGGCAAATAGGTGGGCAATGCCATATCAGCACATGGAGCTGTTTGTAACAATACTCCTCTTTTGTGAGGTAACCGACATTAAGACTTTCTGGGAGAACAGTTACAGCATGCTCTCCGAAGATATTGAAAGAAGAAAAAGGAAAGCTTTCAACCACCCGACACTTATTCTACAAGAGGATGTTAAACGGTCTTACACATTAATTGAAATCGATAAAGTGCTAATGAGATATGGCAAAACATTAAAGGATATTAGGGATATGCCACTTCCGGGCTTCGAGGAATTACAGGGTATGGATAATAAGCTTATACGGGAGGAAAGGTTATACGACCAACGACAGCTGAATCAAGAATGGTCAGAGAACATGAAACAGTTAAACATTATATTTATGATCGGGACCAAGTGTACAAAGGACACACGAGAAATATTGTTTACAAGCAAGTCTTTAATAATTTACCAAACTAGAAAGAGTAGATAACTTTAATAAGAAAGCTAACCTTTTATCCAATATGGTATAATACTTACTATACTGATGTTATCTTCTTTTGTTTGACATGAAACACAACAAATTTGAAGTTTTTGCTTAAATAGGGTCGAAACCCAAACTATTTAATAAAATAGGGCGGGTTTCAAACTATTTACCAAAAATGGGTCCACGTCATCAATTCCGATTTTTTTTATTTTATTTTTAAATTTCATAGCATGTCATTGTCCCCGACAAATGAAGTTGGTTCCATGTTTAGGTGTTTGACAACCTACATTCGTCGTCTCCGTTCTCCTTACTCCGACTACCAAATAATGAAATACAACCACCATTCTCTTCTTCTCACTTCCCTTAACATATACACTTGGTTGTTTGAGTTATTTGCTCCATGGTTTCCGCAAAAAATGATCCGCAAGATCGCCGTTCACTAACTATTTCGGTTTCGAGAAATCCATTTATATTGATAGTGATATACAGTAGGAACTATGGATTTATGG
Source organism: Silene latifolia (assembly GCF_048544455.1). Classification (NCBI taxonomy): domain Eukaryota; kingdom Viridiplantae; phylum Streptophyta; class Magnoliopsida; order Caryophyllales; family Caryophyllaceae; genus Silene; species Silene latifolia. The sequence continues at coordinate 141,256,806 of NC_133528.1, read as the reverse complement.
TGATAGTGATATACAGTATTTAGTAATTACGGTGAGCTTTGAAAGGTACAGCTTTGTTTCATGGGAAGCTTACTCAGAATCGTCGATCGCGTTGCAACATGTAAAATTCAGCCATTTTGGTTTCGCTTTCGTTTTCGCAGCTAGCAACATAAATTGTTTGTGAACGGCGATAATGCGGGTCGTTTTTTGCGTAAAACATGAAGCTAATAACTCAAACAAATATGTTTATATGATAAGGGAAGTGAGAAGAACAGAATGGTGGTTGTATTTCATTATTTGGTGGTCGGAGTAAGGAGAACGGAGACGACGAATGTAGCTTGTCAAATATCTAAACATGGAAATAACTTCTCGCTGTCCAGGACAGCGACATGCTCTGAATTTCAAAAAAAAATAAAAAAAAATCTGAATCGATGACGTGGACCCATTTTTGGTAAATAGTTTGAAACCCGCCCTATTTTGTTAAATAGTTTGGATTTCAACCCCATTTAAGCAAAAATTCCAACAAATTTTCAGTAGTAAATTATGGGATAACATACAATCGGTATAATGAGCTACACCATGAATAGGGATATAACCTTTTCAATAATATAATAAGATGATCATTATTATGGTGATCTCTTCTTTTGTTTTACATAGATAATAAATTGCTGCTCATGCATTAATATAGGATAATTCGTATGAGCTACACCATGATTTCAAGCATAACGTTTTATATAAGTTCAACAACAGCGCGCCTGAAACTAAGAATAAACATACTAATAACTACGCGAGTAAGTTGGTGATGGTCGACTGATTTTATAAAGTTTGAATAACAAAACACCAGCAACGATATGTTTTTATTCAACAATGGTTCAAAATTGCCGTCCTTTTTTTTTATTCAAATTATATATCATATTTTTTGCCACTTTTTTAATCGAATTATTATATATACTATTTTCACAAATGAACTTGACGAGAGCCCCGTGCAACGCACGGGCTTTCCAACTAGTATTGTGTGAAAGCTTAATATTATTAACTATCACATACAATGTATTTATAGTACACGAGTCTAGCTAGGTTAACGAGAAATAGGAAAGTACAACTATTACAAGATTATAAACTTGGAGAACAAGTATTTACTAAAAACAATAGGAAAGAATATTACTAAATATTAGTTTCCTTAATAGGGTGGAGCTTCACTTACTACTAAATTTCATCTTACGTTGTAAATTTCAGTATAACATTAATGATTGTATTTACTCTATTTAGGAATGACAGTGAAAGAATGGTGGAGCTTCACTTGCATCCGTGATCCGTAGACCATCTACTCGATTAACCCAGAGCTGTCATTGGAATCTTTGATCCCATCAGATTCACTTCTCATGGGTTGAAATAATGAGAGTTGGCATGGAGTGTACCGAAAGCAAGAAGCAAGAAATATCCAATGTGAATGAATAGTTTAGTCGTCATAATTGACACCCGGAAAATTAAAATATTCTAGTCGTATAATAATAAAGTTAAGGTATGAGAATAATCCGGAATCAATGACGACTTCAAATTCTAAATCGTGTTGACGAACTAATTGGATGATGATGATGCTGATGATAAATTGATAATTGATAATGATTGTATACATATTATATGAACAATGATAATAATTGCAGTGCTATTTCATTTTATTCGGGTTTCGTATGAGCTGGGAAGTCTAAATTCAATGATCACAAATTCTCATTTCAGTTACCATCCATTCCTCTTAAGCAAGACTTTTATTGTTCAATGATATATATCTCGTCAACTTTCCTTGGCTACAATACTTGTATCGATCAATTGGTGCGTGTTGTTGAATGTTGATAGAAGTTTAGTTTTTTCTTCTATTGATTGATAGTGAGAAGCCAACCTAAGTGCAACGGATTTTAGGTTCGAGTTTTGGAGGTGGTTACGGTTTTGTCGATCTGCATTTTAACTAACAAAAATACTTGTATGAGTCGCTTTTGTCTTATTTACATATATGTGCGTATATTGTATTGTAATAAATTAATTAACTAAACAAACTAAATTTAAATTAAAAATATATTACCTTCGGTTAAACTCTAGACATTAGTTTAATATATATGAGGCGTATGTTTAATCAAGCGCATGAAATTCAACCAAACAGATGTACGTACATTCTTTACCATTTGCACTACTTTTCCAAATCTAAATCTGAAATGACGTAAAACTAGTGGGCAGCTCAGAAAAGTGCATTAGCCTACTACAGTCTTTGATGCATGTCAAGATTTTGGGCTATAGTGGAGGAAAATTGCACGCCCATATTTGCCCCCACAAACTCTCATTATAGATGGGACGATTTTTTTTTTTAAAAAAAATAATAATTTACGGATGATAAAAAATTTTCATGCATCACGCCTCGGACTAAAGATTTTACTCGATGGCCTCCTTCGTGTACCCGTCACTCAAGCCATCGATGTCAATCCCGTCTATGACGGTACCCCCGAGACGTGGTGATTTATCAAAAATAAATTTTGATCGAAAAATGAATCACCGACTACCACGCCTCGGGGTTGAGCGGACTTACACGATGGCCACAATAGCGGCCAACGATGCCGAAACCCTCGTACCTGTCACGGCCCCCGAGACGGGTTTGCATGGCGGGATTTTTTTTTTTTTTTTTTTTTTTTTTGATCTTAGGGTCTTGCCATGCACCACGCCTCGGAGTGAGGGGTATTATTTCTACGCCATCATGTACCATGGTGCCCCAGCCGCATATCCGTCTATAGTTATAGACTTATAGACGGGCAAAATATCTACCTACTTTAAGTATAAGACAAGTAACAAGTTATATTATAGAGTCCCAAAATATCACCACTTTAAGCATATTTAACTCGTCTTTCGCTATTTTCGTCTATAGTGAGAGTAATGATATTTGCCCACAAAACACAAGTGGAGGTGTTTACTTGAACTTGGAAGTGCTTCTTTTTGGATTCACACATCACTTCAATTCAATGGTAGTCTCTATACTTGTTCACAAATTGTTCAGCACAAATGGGATAAATTATTAGAGAAAAGGTGAATTAAATTGACGGTCTAAAATTAAATTGTTACAGAGTATTAAAAATATTTATAAAATACAAAGGTGAATGATTGACTATATTATCTAAAATAAAATAGGTAAATAAATGACTCAATGAAAAAAGTATCTTTTGTTATGAAATGTTATGGTATAATATTATATGGATGTCCATATCTTAGAATATTCTAAATTGTATTATCTTATGGAAACTCTACCCTCATTGTATGTGTATATATACCCCTCATAATGGAATAATATACGGTTCTCTCTCTCTTTTCTTCTCTCTACCTTTTCTCTACTATTCTCTTTTGTCTTTATTTCACAACACGTTATCAGCACGAGTCCTAACCGACTGGGCAAATAAGCAAATAAAATTAACGACGATTATTCAGATCTAATAATATGGAGGTTCATATCAGATCTTGTTCTATTATTTTGACTAATTCAGGTATGTTTACATTACACTTGGTAATTATTTAAGAGTCCCTAGCCAAATAAAATAAAATAAAATAAAATAATATCTAAACTTTACATGTAATGTGTTAATCTAAATTGATATACTTATTGGAAACGGTGGTTTGGAACACATGAGAATTAGATGAACGCATTACTAATGATTAAGTATAATTTTTACATTGCATCTTATAATTCTTTCCGTGCCATAGATTTTTTTTATTAGCAATTCATTGTATACATGTGTTATTCGAAAGATGCAGAAACATAAGGAGAATAGAAATACCAGTTGAAGACGAATTATAAGCGATCAGAAAAATAAACCCCGTAAGTAGTGTCGTGGTAAGAAGCCACTGCCTTGAAAACTATTTCTCCAGTACGACCGTGGTGGCGATCAGCTAGTGCCTGTAGTTCCCAAGGATCACACTACAACCTCCTCGCATTATCACGCCCACTCGTGATGAGAGACTTGGAACGATTATAAACAGATTACCTTAAAATTATAGAACAGAAGGAATAAGAGGGGAGAAGAGAGTTGTATATATTGAATGAATAAATGACTGAAGAGGAGGTCTTTTTATAGCAGTATAGGGCAGTTAGTTTCAGCAAAAAACGTGGCCCTATACACCAAAGAAAATGACTGTTCTTCAGAGCATTACTCTCCACTCAACAAATCGAATTGATCGAGTCTGTTTTGTAAAAACAGAATATAAACTCAACTCAGACCCGGTCCAAAAAGATAGGCACAGCCCGCCGCAGGTGATTGCCAAATCCCGAATCCCGAATCCCGAATCCGGATCCGGGCCGGGCTCGGGCACGGCGCGCGCGCGCGTGTGCGAGCTGAATTAAGCACCTCGCAAGGCTTCCACAAAAGCCTCCCTTGACCCACTAGTGATAGTGTAAGGTAAGAGGACATATATAAACACATGAAACTCTCTTTTCCTCACCAATGTGGGACAATTGGAAAAAAGAGAGAAGCCTTACAAAGCCCTTATTTCCAACAATCCCCCACTAGGGGCGCCAGAGACAAGAAGAAAGGAATTCTGGGTAAAGGAAGGATGGGATACTTAGGTATCAATATCTTTCGATTTGAATTGACACTTTAGTGCAATGGGGAAACAACTTACTTACAGCGAGAGAATATCTTGCGATTTGAATTCCTAGCTGAGCTTCGGTCGATACCGCCCACAACACATATCATACCTTCAGATTAAGATCGTTCCGCGAAAGTGCAATACGCTCTTTTAGAGCTATGCGTTTACCTCGGTACTAATAGATGTGTTCAGAAGACTTCTCATAGTCTAATGATCGTTACACCTACGTAGGTGACTCAAGTGCTTCTCAATAGTACTTCTCACATGAGTCATTAAGGACCTAAGTCCAACCTGGTGTATGATCCATCAAGTGCGTCTCAAAGCACCACCATAAAGGCTATGAATCATACAACGCCATAGGAATAGAAGCTTTAGACCTAGTCAAGTCTCACTCTTGACCTAAGGACTTAAGCCCCATTCCCCCCTCGACGTATCAACGACTAGTCTCCTAGCCACCCTTTAGTAAAGGGATCAAGAAGATTGTTTCGGACTTCACATAGTCCAAAGCAATCACTCCGTTGTCTTGGAGTTGTCTAACTCGCAGGCGTGCCTTATTCGAATGTGTCTCTTCTTTGAATTGTAGACACTATTCTTTGCAACACCAATAGCAACTGCGAGTCACAAAGTGTAGGGAGACCGGTGTTAGCCGTCGCCCCCACACCGTATATCGACTAAAAGGTTTCTCAACCATTCAGCCTCTTGTCCCGCCAACTCAAGAGCTATGAACTCAGATTCCATGGTAGAGCGTGCGATACAAGTCTGTTTAGAAGACTTCCACGATATAGCACCTCCACCCATGGTAAAGACATAACCACTAGTAGAACATATCTCATCGTTACCGCAACCCGCCGCATCACAATATCCCTCTAACACAAAGAAAATTTACTATAATGCAAACATAAGTCAACTGTTCCTTTTAGGTATTTTAGTAAACGACGAAGAGCATTCCAGTGTTCATTACTAGGGTTATGTGTATAACGACTCAGTCTACTAACTGCATAAGCAATATCTGATCGAGTACAGTTCATTAAAAACATCACACTACCTAGGATTTTAGCATACTCTTCTTGGGAAACACTCTTGCCCAAGTTTTTACACAAGTGTACACTAGGATCATAGGGTGTTCTAGCAGGCACATCATCAAAGCAGTTAAACTTTCTCAACACTTTTTCAACATAATGAGATTGACTTTGACAGATTCCATTGGGGTTTCGGATGACTTTAACTCCTAGGATAACATCAGCTTCTCCTAAGTCCTTCATCTCAAAATGTGATGACAAAAAATCTTTGGTTCTAATTATGACCTCCAAATTATTACCAAGTATTAACATGTCATCAACATATAGGCATATAATTACACAATCAGATCCCATCATTTTTGAATAAACACATGAATCAGAATTGTTAACCACATAGCCATTACTTATCAAAGTGTTGTTAAATTTCTCATACCACTGTTTAGGTGCTTGTTTCAGTCCATAAAGAGACTTGTTCAGTTTACACACTTTACTCTCTTGACCCTCAATCACAAAACCTTCAGGTTGAGACATATAGATCTCTTCCCTTAGTTCACCATTCAAAAAAGCAGTTTTAACATCCATCTGATGTATAACAAGGTTATGAATAGCAACTAAGGCGACAAGAGTCCTAATAGTCGAAATTTTGGTCACAGGAGAGTACGTATCAAAATAATCAATACCCTTCTTTTGTGTAAAGCCTCTAACTACAAATCTAGCTTTGAACCTCTCTATTGTACCGTCAGGTCTCATTTTCTTTTTAAAGATTCATTTACTTGTAATGGGTTTACTACCTTTAGGTAAATCAGTCAACTCCCAAGTTTGATTTGACACAATAGAGTCAAGTTCACTTTTAATAGCGTCTTTCCAAAAATTAGCATCAATGGATTTCATTGCCTCACTATAGGTTTTTGGGTCATCTTCTATTAAAAAGGCTGAAACAAACTCATCACTAGAACAAACAGTGTATCCAAGTTCAGACAACATAGTTGTATCATAATCATCACCAAAGTTCTTTGGGCATCTAGGTCTTTTACTTCTTCTAGGTTCAACAGAAACAGCAATAGAAGAGCTAGTACTAGCATGTGAAGACAAATCAGGAGATGCAACAGATAAACTAGGAGATGGTACAACAGTTTTCTGAAAAGGAAAAACATGCTCAAAAAATTCGGCATCTCTAGCCTCAGATATAGAACGGTCACTCAAAGACATAAATCTATAAGCAGAGCTATTTTGAGCATAACCTATAAACACACAATCATAGATCTTAGGTCCAACGGTAGGTCTCCTAAAATCAGGTAAACCCACTTTAGCTAAACATCCCCATACTCTAAGGAAGCTCAGGTTAGGAGGATAGCCCTTCCAAATCTCGTAGGGTGTCTTGTCAAGTTTCTTATGAGGTACACGGTTAAGAATGTGACAAGCTGAAAGAATTGCTCCCCCCCCACATATCGTCAGATAGGCCAGAACTTAAAAGCATAGCATTCATCATTTCTTTTAAGGTTCTATTTTTACGTTCAGCTACACCATTGGATTGGGGTAAATAAGGTGGACTAGTCTCATGTATTAAACCGTTTGCGACACAAAGTCACTAGATAACTCAATTTATACTCACCACCTCTATCAGACCTTACCCTTTTAATTTTTCTGTCAAGTTGGTTCTCAACTTCATTCTTAAAGTTTATAAAAGAGTGTTCAGCTTCATCTTTAGTCTTAAGCAAATAGACACGGGTGTATCTAGAACAGTCATCTATAAACGTAACATAATAATTCTTGCCACCTCTACTTGCAACATTTTTGAAGTCAGCTAGGTCGGTGTGAATTAACTCAAGAAGACTCGTGTTCCTAGTAGTCACAGGTTTACTAGGTTTCTTTGTAAACTTAGCCTCAACACAGCTAACACATTTAGAGAATTCTTGACTCGTCAAACTCGGAATTAAACTCATAGTTCTAAGTTTTTTAATATAATCCACATTCACATGACCTAACCTACCATGCCAAACATCAATAGACTCGGCGATATAAGCGAAGAAGATGCAATATTATTAATAGCGTAGAATCGAGTTCAATACAAAAAGACCCCCAGAAAGATAACCCTTGCCCACAAATTTCCCATTACGCGACATTACCACCTTGTCAGCCTCAAAAACAAGTTTTAAACCAGCTTTGTTTAATAAGGCACCAGACACAAGGTTTCGACGCAATGAGGGTACAAATAAAACATTACCGAGAGCAAGTGTTTTCCCCGAGGTGAGTTTGAGAAAGATCTTGCCTTTGCACAGATCTTTGCGGATGAAGAATTACCCATGTAGACGCATTCCCCATCAAGAACTTCCTCGAACTCAAGAAATAAACCCTATCAAAGACAGAGGTATCTCGAAGCTCCAAAGATTCAAGACCCATTCAAAGAACGTTACCCACCGATTAGCTTCCACAACCACAAACCGCAATAACATCATCATCCACAAAGAACATTGGCCTCAAAGAGATTTCTTCTCGAACATTGGTAGGCTTTGTGCCCGGTTTTCCGCAAACATAGCGTATAATAGGACCCTTAGCAGCTTTTCTCTCAATCTTAGGAACCGGTTTGGTATGCTTCCACGACCATTCTTCTTAGCAGGACCCTGGTTCTTACCCTGACCAACCTTGGCCTTACCCTTACCCTTATATTTCTCAAAGATAAGACGGACCACCGACTCAACCGTTTAGCTTTAACAAAGAAGAACAACAGAAATGGAACATCACATTGACTAGCTAGCAGGAAGGTCTTTAAGGCGATTAGCCTCCTCGGTCCTCATATGTCCTATAAGTTCCTTAAGGGACAAGTCTTTCTTTTTGTGCTTAAGTTGGTTTCGGTAATCAGACCAGGAGGGAGGGAAATTCTCTAGCAGAACATTAGCTACAAAGATATCATCAAGTTTCATGCCCTCATTCACAACATCAGCACATAAGTTTTCATAGACATGGACTTGATCCATGATAGATTTCCGTCGACCATTTGAAATCCCAACCATTTTTCCACAACATACTTCTTTTTCCCCGCATCATCAGCCCCATACTTGGTTTCTAAAGCCTCCCAAATAAACTTAGCCGATTTATTCACAAAGAAATAAATCGAACAAGGTGTTTGTCATATTATTCGAATGTGACACCTAGCGCTTTGTTGTCCTTTACAAATTTTGCAATATCCTCTTCATTGGACTTAACATCTTTAGAGGGAGGAGGGGTTTTCTCGGATCGATAGGGGTGATAGGCTTAGGCGGGTCACTAAAAAAAAAACGTAATCAATTTCTAACGCTCAAAATACATCAACAATTTACGGGACCAACGCTTATAATTGTGACCATCCAACGACTCTAGTTTCGACATATCAGGAACAATTTTCGAGATAACAGACATGTTGCAGTAACAAATAGTTTTCAAATTGTTATTCGAAAGATGCAGAAACAGAAGGAGAATAGAAATACCAGTTGAAGACGAATTATAAGCGATTAGAAAAATAAACCCCGTAAGTAGTGTCGTGGTAAGAAGCCACCGCCTTGAAAACTATTTCTCCGGATGACCGTGGTGGCGATCGGCTAGTGCCTAGTTCCCCAAGGATCACACTACAGACCTCCTCGTCACGCCCACTCGTGACGAGAGAGACTTGGAACGATTATAAACGATTACTAAGAAAATTATAGAACAAAAGGAATAAGAGGGAGAAGAGAGTTGTATATATTGAATGAATAAATGATCAAGAGGAGGTCTTTTTATAGCAAAGATAGGCGATTAGTTTCAAAGAAAAACGTGGCCCTATACACCAAAGAAATGACTGCTTCTTCTTGAGCATTACTCTCCACTCAACAAATCGGGAATTGATCTAGTGCTTTTGTAAAAACAGAATATAAACTCAACTCGGACCGGTCCAAAAAGATAGGCACAGCCCGCCGCGATTTGCCAAATCCGAATCCCGAATCCCGAATCACGGATCCGGCCGGTAGGCCGGCCGGGCGGGCCGGGCGTCGTCTTGGAAATTGAGCTCGATTAAGACCTCGCATGAGCTTCCACAAAAGCCTCCTTGACCCACTAGTGATAGTGTAAGGTAAGAGGACATATATAAACACATGAAACTCTCTTTTCCTCACCAATGTGGGACAATTGGAAAAAAGAGAGAAGCCTTACAAAGCCCCTATTTCCAACAACATGTGTCCTAGACTTCAAATATCTTATGTTAAGAATTAAGATCAGTCCGATCATGACGAGAAAGTAAGCGCGTAGGTGCCATAGAGTCAATACTATTCCCATCTTTATTCTTAATTGTTAATTAATTTAGGAACAATATATTTTTTTTGGTCTAAACCATCCGGTAATCCGAATCACATTGGCCGACTAATCCGGATTTCGGGGCGTGTCCAAGGATTACGGTATTTAAACCCTCACAATCGCAGCCATTGTGGGGATCGATCCATGACACTCCCCTGTCAATGCGCTTGACCTCAAATGCTGTATTTCCTACGCGCCAATCAATGATGGGTAATTTAGGAACAAAATATAGTGGGTGGACTATAATTACTTTGATATGATGGCGTCATATATATATAGGCATGGCAATTTGTTTAGGTTTGTTTTAATTAATGAATTGTTCACTACGGAAATTTCTAACTCTTTTGTGCATGTTAGCGTGAGAATTCATTGATAATGGCGTAGCAATAAGAAGTAGCAGGAATTAGTTAATTACTTATGAGTTATGAAATAACTCCATTATTTTAGTCTGTGGACTTGGTAAAATCATGTTATTGATTGCTTTCAATTTTCGGCCGTCTATTTCTTTTAATATTACCAAGTAAAAAAGATAACATGTATGTTTAATTTGCATTACGGCTTTACAAAACTGTACCAATCTTTTATAGATTATAAGAAAGTTCCATATTTGTGGTCAAGAAAGTTTGAAAAGAGACATATCATATAATATTTGGACTTAAAGTTCCAACAGATTTATTTTACAAAGATGATAAGATATGTCCATATAACAACTTTGACCTGAAGTTCAAAGTTTTAAGGGTGTGTAAGTATTTAACACCGTCTCATCAGTACAATATATTCATATTGTATAAGTATAAGTGGCCAGAAGTCCACGTCTATGAGTATATGAACCGCCGTTCAATTTAAAGCGGTCTTTATAAAAGGCAAATTTATTTGCGAATTTATTCTTGTTCACCTGAAGTTGAACAGTATAATGAGATATGAAGTTTGATCCATTCTTTGAAGTTGAATGTGACATCTCATAAAGGCTCTGTCTGTAACACAGATCAAGAATATGGCGTTATGATAAGCCTAATATTGCGGCCCTAATTGAGCATAATAATGTGGCATTTGATGAGCCAAGTAAAGAAGCCTTAATTGAGCTTAATGATGTGGCCTTATAGAGCCAAATTTGTTCATTGAAAGAAATGAAAATATCTCATGAAAGTGAATATTTCATGAAAGGTCATATAAAAATACTCAAAGAGTAATATATTCTTTATTGGAATATTGACGAGTCTTGCCTACATATATGAGACACATATTGTGTCATAGGTCACATCATTTATCCGGTTGTATAAAGTATTACTAACCATAAGATTAGTGTGATGAATATAGTCAACAAAAATATGGCATGTGGTAAGTGAAATTATTGAGATACATCCAATTTTTATTAAAGTTTGCCGTGTATTTTTGGCAAATTAAGAAAGTTGACATGAAATGATTCAGATGTGACAAATTAAAGCCATCCGGGTTCTTACTATACCCATTTTGATAAACCTTGAGTTTATTTTTAAGAAAAGATAAGTGTTGAAATTCTCTCGTGTAGAAATTTTATTAAAGGCAAGACACTACAGTGAGATTAAGTATATAAGATGTTGGAGATCTAAACTACTCGATATTGAATAAAGAACTTGAATGTTCGTGTATGGATTGACACTATATTGTGTGACTTGTATTCACATAAAGATTTTTCTGAGTAGTTCCTGTGATTACAAATCACATTCAGATTTTTATATAAAATCGTTGATCTCTTAAGCTGGGCATTGTGAATCAGCATATTAAAAATCCAACTGCATTACACATTTCTTCCAGAATTTTTTTGTTATTGTACAAAGATGCCTATATAATTTTTCATTGATGATATGAGAAATTGATGTCTAAGGTGGTTATGATAAATATTTAGACTATACATTGGTTATAGTTTTTACCACCTTAGGGGGAGAAAAGTGAGTTAAAAGCTGGTAAAAACAAATATGATCCCATACTGAACCAGAAGTTCAGAGAAATGTTATACATTAAATTCATTGAGTAGAGGTTTTTGAATTTGATATAACAAAATGTTTTACCAGAATAATACAAGTACACATAAAGTGTAGTATAAGAAAAGTCAAGATGAATTGATGGTTCCAATGAATAAATGTGAAATAGCAAGTTCAAGCAGTTGGTATGACATATAATTGCTATATTTGAAGTGTCCCTGAAGTGACACGATATCGGAAAGATAATAGATGGCATAAATGAATATAATGGTACCACATACATATTCAGATTCAGATATCATTAAACAGTACTGATATCATCAAGAAGTGATGAAATTATATCGATATATTTATGGAACCTACATACATTTGCGCGCGATATTTTGTGGACTTTATAATGGGGATCGTAAATTTAATTAAGTCCATTTTGGTTGTCGACATATAATCAATGATTATAAATGAGCTCATGGACTAGAAATCCAGTTATTGACCTGAAGTCAATCCAAATTATGAATGGATAGAAAACTGATCAGTTTACATTTTGAGTCATCATCGTGTGCATATAGAGAGTAAGTTCATCATTGCATCTTAGTTTTAATATATACATTATTATTGCATTGTTATTAGAATACGTTATTTAGAACTTAGTTTCATATCATTTACATGCACATGTTTCATAATATAATTTTGAATGGATAATGTTGGAAAGGAGAAATATATTATGATTTACTCCTTTGAAGATATATAACTCCCTGTAGGAGCCTCTTATAAATGATCATCAATTGTTAATGGTTGATCAATTGAGTTATTGAAAACTCTTGATTAAATATATAAACCTCTACAATATGATTGAAAGATATCGTGCTTAGTTCCAAAATGGAACATCAAAACTCCTATAGAGTTTATTTGAAAAGTTATTGTCTCATCCTGAAGTTTGAGCATATGAGAATTCAGATTTAAATGAGCTTCATACTAAACATGTGGAATTAGTTTATGGCTCAGAAGTACCATAATTGAAAAAATGTAGTCAAAGTCTACAATGAAAAAGTCAATTCATACATATGTGGTTTAGCAAAGAAAATCGCTCAAAGGTATTGGATGATTTATTCAATAATTATCGATTGATTCTCTTTAAGACAGAAATTGAAGGAATGATGGCTACACTCTTTTTCCCTTCGACTAGGTTTTTTATCCCAACGGGTTTTTCCTAGCAAGGTTTTTACGAGGTAACACTATAAGCGAATTAATTTGTTATAGTCATGAATGTCATTGTTGAGATGACAATTATTTTCGACATATAATATTATATCATATATTAAGGAGAAACTGCATCATAATTATGGAAGTCTTATTTCAAAGGAAGATCCAAGAGTTATTATGAAATGATCATATCCAGATTGTGAGTTTCGATGAAATATGAAGATTGAAGTTATCAAGAATTTATACTAATTGAAAATATCAAGTTAACAACGAAGATGGATTATATTTCAACAATTGAGAAGTTATGTCAAAGCATGGATTATTTCAAGATATATCAAGTTATGTAATCATCAGGGGGAGTGGCACGCGATGTACTCTTTTTCCTTAGCCATGGTTTTGTCCCACTGGGTTTTCCATGGAAAGGTTTTAACGAGGTAGCTTGTTATGCGTGCTTGTTATGCGTGTTTGAAGATTAGTGTACTCTTTTCATTCACTAGTGTTTTTCCCACGGGGTTTTCTAGGAAGGTTTTTAACGAGACATCTTTTTCAGCGATGGATATCCAAGGGGGAGTGTTATGAAATATTATGGTATAATATTATATGGATGTCCATATCTTAGAATATTCTAGATTGTATTATCTTATGGAAACTCTACCCTCATTGTATGTGTATATATACCCCCTCATAATGGAATAATATACGGTTCTCCCTCTCTTTTCTTCTCTCTACCCTTTCTCTACTATTCTCTTTTGTCTTTATTACAACATCTTTTTTTTTATAAAGATGTATGCTGTAACCAAAGAATAGATAAACCTGAATATCCAAATACCTTGTAAGAAATGCTGAGTTGAGAGTTGAGACCGTTGTTTCACTTTTGTATTTTATTTTGTGTATTACTTACGTGTTTTATTTCGTTTATCACTATATTTATTTCGTAAATAACGTTATCCATTCGAAATAAAAATAGTGATGTTTTCTATCAAACTGATTATGTGTTACAGGAAGAAAATTTTAGTGGGACGGCATATGAGAGTGAGATACTCTGTGTCCAATTCCTTTGTTTATACTCCCTTCCAGTCGTTATAATGTTCCCTCTTTCCTGAAACGGATTATTCAGGTAATGTTTCCCTTTCCTTTTTTAGTAACTTTTCCATCTATACAATTACCATTCTATTCTTACTTCTTTCTTATTTTTACAATTTATACCTACACTTTCTTTCCTAACCCAAACACTAACCCACCTTATTAACCCACCCAATTAACACTAATACTAACCCATTAACTAATCCAACCCATTTATCCCTAACCCTAATTGTACCCGCCATATTTAAGCCCTAATCTCACCCTCTCTCTCTCTTCCGCCACTCTCTTTTCCCTTTCTCTATCTACTTCTCTGTCAATCTCCATTAAAATCCTTCGTTTCTCATCTTTTATCCTCCCTTCTGATCTACAATTAAAATCATCTCTCAATAATTCAATATGTCGATGGATTTTTATCTAAATCGCCATAAATTTGATTTTTTTTTCAACTGTGCTCCAGATCTGAGGTATGTTGATGATGATTTTGATGACGGTCCTTGTTTGTTCAACAACTCCGTTGATGTTGTTGAGATTGATGATGATTGTGGGGGTCAGAAGAGGAAGACTGAGTATGAGAAAGCTAGGGAAGTGATGGCGGAGTTTATGAGGGTTGAGGTTGAAAGAAGGATGAAGATTTTGAGGGAAAGGCGTGAAAGCCCGGAGTACTTTCGTTTGATTTTGACTGAGATGGCAAAAATTGATCCTATGTTTGCCATTAAAAGTGAAGATGACGAGGGTGTGAAGGGAGATGAAGTCATGTATGAGGATTTTGTGATGTTGGTGGTTACAGTCAGCCCATTTTTGACTCTTGTGATGTTGTTCCTGACACCTATGGGGAACTTGATACGTTTGTCCCTGATTCTCAGTTTTCGAGTATGTTCCTGCCTGATTTGGAAGGCAAATACGATGGGAGGTCTAATTTTATCACTCATTCTTCTCCTGATTTATTGTTTTTATCTTTTAAATTAGGTTTAATGGACTAATGATGTTAATAAACTGTTATGGATTAGAATTACTCCTTTTTTTCGATGCTCAATGATAATTTGAGAGCTAAATGATAACAATCCATGCATTACGTCACCATAAGAAATTGTGATGCAGGCTATGCATGGATTGTGATCTGTGGTTATCTTAACTTGAAACTCAATGCTGTTGAAGTTTTACTGCCATAGCACATTTGCCATTTAACTACTTCAGTTTACATCAACTGCTCAAAAGGATTTAAAAACTTGTGCGAAGTTCAAAAGGGTACATAAATTGCATGTCTGCATACATCTGTTTTTCTGCTATACATGCTTGTACTCTGATTGCATTCAGTTTGTTGTCTTCAAAAAGTTGACTTGCCTGATTCTGATTTATCATTCCTTGCTGTTTACTCTAAATGCATTCATCTGCCTATCTTCAAAAAGCTGAGTATTTTGTCTTTCAGTCTATCATTGTTGGTTCTGCACTAACGACACCTTCATTTACAGTAATGTTACCAACAACTTCAGTTTGGCATGTTGGGTCATTACTGCAACCTGCATGCTCTGTTAGTTCCAAATCATTTTCTGCACTATTAATTTCATCTACCAGTTCACTAATACTACTTGCATGACCAAGATTTGTTACAACATATGTTATGCAACTTTTCACCAGTTCCGTGTTAGCAGTTAGATATTCAGGTAATAAACCTTGTGCTGCTAGTTTTGATTTGTGCATATGAGGTATAGGATAGTCAATCCCACCTTTGAGTTGCATAATCTCTATCATACATGCCTGCAAAGTAATGAACACATAGTTAAGTTTAATTGCTTCCAACTGTTCATAAGCTTGCATAACATTGTTGATATGTTCATTTTATATATACTTTTACCCCTCATTTTAGCTCGGTTTCTATTGATTATCATACTTTAATTAGTATATTTTTGAGCTAATTTTGTGTTCTAGGTGTATTGTTGTGTTTGTTACGGTTTTGTAGGAATCTAAGCATTTAGAGACTTTTTCCTATGATTTTGTACACCAAGTTCACTAAGCTAAACAAGACCAAATATTGGACTAAGTGTGTGAAAATTTCTTGGGTTTTGCATGAAGATTAGTGGATTGAAGTAAGGAATTACAAATGATGCCAAATGCAAAGTCAAGCCCAAAATGAAGGTCCATATTAAGGTACAAGCATTGGATGCCAAGAGAGCTTAGGATGCTAGGAATTTAGAGCATTACCGAGAGATTAAGGAGCATTAAAAATGAAGCATAGAGATTCCTCACGTAATTAATCAAGAATTAAGAGGATTGACCGAGGATCACACGACCCCGATCGGGGCCGCCTAACCCCGATCGGGGTTGCATGACCATCGATGCTTACGTTTTTCTCCTCCTCTCCTATAAATAGGAGAGGTATTCCTAGGTTTTAGGCATCCCATTTTACGTCCAAGTTTACTACATTAAGCCTCAAGCATTATAAGTTTTCTCTCATTAGTTTTCAAATTTAAGTTCTTTAAGCATTCCTTAGTTAATCTTTCAACAATTTGTATTTCAAGAGATTCTCAAGCATTTGTTATTCAATCCTTTGGTTTTAGTTATTTGTTCTTCCATACAAGTCTTCCTTATTAAGGTATTTCTTATTACAAGTTTACAATTTACATCATTGCTTTAGTTATCACATAGTTATTATAATCAAGTATTTCATATTTACTTAGCTTTATTCTTTTCGTATGCTATATCACCTAATTAGCATAATTCATATAACCATGTTCAACATTACTTACAATTTAGTTTACATTTTACATCTTAATATGAGTAGCTAAATTCTCTAGTCTAAAGGCTAGGGGAGCCATGCAAAATCAAACATATAATATGATTAAATAAAGTTCATAATAATATTGATCAATTGCTTCCATCACATGTTTGCTTTGTTACGCTTAATCTTTGATTATCGGCCGTAGTCGTAGATTAAAACTTGTTTATTCGTTCTAAAGTCGAGAGGCACGGAATTGAATTAGACTAAGCATGTGTGGTAGGACGACCTAGTCATGGACGAGAGTTTTTCTAGGACCCGGTCTATGGTTGATACTAATGTCGTAAGGTGGGTATCTTTAAGCCTAAGTAATTGACAAGATTATTAGTAATAAGTTTATCATGTTCATATGTTTACCTTTGCATGAGTGACCCGAACCCTTTAGACTATCTTTTATCATATTATTTACTTTACAATTTTCATTAATCATCAAACCAAACAAACCAAACCCAAATCGTAATCGGCCTTGATAAAAAATCCACCCATAGCAATTCACGACGTAATTCCCGTTTCCTTGTGTTCGACCCCTATTACTACATTAATTTGTATCTAGGGAATTTATCTTTGCATAGGTACGCGATAAGCCTATCAAATTTTGGCGCCGTTGCCGGGGAAACGGTTTTATTGCTTTTTGAATTGTCAATTTTTATCTTGTTTTCCTTTGTCTTGGGGAACACTTGTTCCTTGAGACCGTTACTCATCACTTCTCTAGAAATTGTTGTCTTATGCCCAGGTCCTCTCGTAGTGGAGAATTGCTTTCACCGGATTCCGATCCCGAGAAAACATTTAGGAGAAGACGACGTTTTTTGGAGGGAAGTGAAAGAAGCCACTTCTCCCGTACAAGTTGAAAGTGCTAGACAGTCTTACTTAGACGATCTAGAAGCCCTTGAAGAGGAGGAGGTTTCAAGTTCATCATCTCCACCACCATCACCATCTACTACCAAAAAGATGGTGAGACTTTCCGATCACTCAAAGCCCACCGCGGCCATACTTCCGGCCGGAATCACAACCACTCAAATCACCGCGCCAGACTTCGAGATCAAACCGGCTTTCATTAGCCTTGTGGAGAGAAAGCAATTTGGAGGAAGTCCTTTGGAAGATCCCAATTTGCATGTGCAAAACTTTTGTGACTATTGCTCCATGATCCGTCAAACGGGCGTCACCCAAGCCCAAATAAGGGAAATACTTTTCCCTTTCTCTTTGAAGGACAAGGCCAAGCTTTGGATCAATAGCCTTGACCGCACTACCTTGGGAATCACCAATTGGGAAACATTGGCTCTTGCTTTTTATCAAAAGTTTTTTCCACCGGAGAAAACTCAAACTTTGAGGAGCCAAATCACCGGATTCTGTCAACAAGCTCTTGAGAGCTTATATGAGGCTTGGGAGAGGTATAAAGAGCTTCAAAGGCAATGCCCACATCATGGGTTAGATGATTGGTTCCTAGCAATAACATTCTACAATGGATGTTGTGCCGAGTCCTGAAGGATTCTTGATTCCGCCAACAATGGGCGGTTTGATCAAATTGACACCGATCTTGCTCATTCCACGATCGAATCTATGGCGATCCATGATGCCCAATATGTCAATTCCCGAGTTGTGTCATCTAAAGGTAAAGAAGAATCCTCTAACAACTCTATTTTGCTAGCTCAATTTGCTTTGCTCCAACAACAATTGGCGGAGAGGGATGCTAGAGATTTCATTCAAAAGGCAATGCCATGTCTTCAACGAGCCAAATCGTTGTGTGTGAAGGTTGCGGAGGTGCGGGTCATTATGCCGCTCATTGCCAAGCTCCCATTGAAGAGGTAAATGCCTTTTTAGCTTTAAGACAAAATGCACAAAATGTTTATCCACCGGGTACGTTCTCGAATACATATAATCCAAACTCAAAATTCCACCCGAATATGTCTTATAGAAGCAACAATGTGCTAAATCCTCAACCACAACCCCCACCACAACAAAATGCCTATGTCCCTCAACAACAAAAATATATCCCTCCACCGGGGTATCAAAATCAACAAAGGCCCCCACAAAATAATTTCCAACACACTCGACCTCCACAACAAAATGCCCAACAAAATAACCAAGAGGGGGGGTAAGCTTGAGGGCTTGATAATCCGTATGCAAAAGGAATTGTTGACTCAAATCCAAAAGAATGAGCAAGCTCAAAATGCCGCAATCAAAATGTTGGAGCAACAAATGGCTCAATTGGCCTCATCTAGCTCTTCAAGGAAATCGGGTCAACTACCCCCTCAAGGTGAGCAACCTCATGCTACCCTTAATGCTATCTCCTTAAGAAGTGGTACGAAATATGATGGGCCATCCATGCCCAAAGATGATGATGAGGTACTTGTTGAGTTGGAGGTCTCTCCAAATGATAAGGAAGTTGAAGAAATTCCCAAGAAAGTGGATGACCCACTCGTTGTTGTTGAGAAGGAAAAGGAAGTGGAGGATGCTCCTCCAAAGAAAGATATTGCAGCAAAGATTCCGGAAAAATTCAAAGTGCCATTTCCTCATAGGTTGGCAAAACATCAAAAGAATTCCCAATTCGGTAAGTTCATGGAAGTTGTGAAGAATTTACAGGTAACCGTTCCTTTTACCGAATTAATCACTCAAATTCCATCTTACACTAAGTTCATGAAAGATATTTTAACTAAGAAGAGGACTTTTGATGAGGTTGAAACAATAGCTCTCACCGCCGAGGTGAGTGCTCTTTTGCAAAACAAGTCCCCTCCTAAGTTAAAAGATCCCGGTAGCTTTTCTATTCCATGCACAATTGGTACCTACCAAATTGATAAAGCTTTATGCGATTTAGGTGCTAGTGTGAGTGTAATACCTTACTCTATTTGTGCTAAGCTTAATATGGGAGTCTTAAAATGCACTAGTGTCACATTGCAAATGGCGGACCGTTCTATAAAACGCCCTTTGGGAGTTTTGGAGGATGTTCCCGTTAAGGTTGGTAAGTTTTTCATTCCGTTTGATTTTATTGTTCTTGACATGGCCGAAGATGCCCAAATCCCAATCATTTTGGGAAGACCATTTTTACACACCGCGGGTGCATTGATTGATGTCAAGAACGGTAAAATTATATTGGAAGTGGGTGTTGATAAGGTCACATATAATTTGAATAGTGCCATGAAGAGTCCTATGGTAGAAGAGTCTTGTTATTCTATTGACATTTTGGATGTTGTTGACATTGTTATAGAAGACTCTACACCTTGATCTTTGTCTAAAGATCCCTTGGAGGCACTCTTGGTTTTAGAATCATTTGCAGGTGACGATGAGATTGGAAATGAGGAGATTGATGCTTTGGAGTAAGAATTGGATGGAGAGGATCTATCATTGGAGGAGAGCTCACACTTTATAGGCTTGGTTGCTACACCGCAAGATGTTGAGGTACAAAAACCCGAGCTTAAGCCCCTTCCTTCCAATTTGAGGTATGCTTTTCTTGATAATGATGAGATGTGTCCGGTAATCGTTAGTGCTAAATTAGATGAGAGTCAATTGGCTAAATTGCTTCATGTCTTGAGGTCTCACAAGAAAGCCATTGGTTATAAACTTGACGATTTAAAAGGCATAAGTCCCGAATTTTGCATGCACCGAATCAATCTTGAGGAAGATCATAAACCATGTGTCCAAGGTCAAAGACAACAAAATCCTAACATGCAAGAAGTGGTAAAAAAGGAAGTGCTTAAATTGTTATATGCGGGAATTATCTATGCGATTTCCAATTCTAAATGGGTGAGTCCGGTCCAAGTGGTTCCTAAGAAAGGAGGAACCACCGTAGTCAAAAATGATAAAAATGAGTTAATTCCAACTAGAATTGTGACGGGTTGGAGAATGTGCATTGACTATAGGAGGTTAAACCTAGCCACTAAGAAAGACCACTACCCACTACCTTTTATTGACCAAATTTTGGAAAGGTTGGCATGTCACAAATACTTTTGCTACCTAGATGGTTATTCCGGGTTCTTTCAAATACCCATTCACCCGGATGACCAAGAGAAGACCACGTTTACATGTCCCTATGGTACAATTGCCTACCGTAGAATGCCTTTTGGTCTTTGTAATGCCCCCGCCACTTTCCAACGTTGCATGATAAGCATATTTTCCGACTACATTGAGTCTATCATAGAGGTGTTTATGGATGATTTTAGTGTCTATGGTTCTTCTTTTGATGCTTGTTTGACTAACTTGTCCAAAGTTTTGAAGCGTTGTGAAGAAGTTGATTTGGTGTTGAATTGGGAAAAGTGCCACTTCATGGTAAATGAAGGAGTGGTGCTTGGTCATATTGTTTCGGAGAGAGGAATTGAAGTGGACCGTGCTAAGGTCCAAGTTATTGAGCAACTACCCCCACCGGTAAATGTGAAGAGTGTAAGGAGTTTCTTAGGCCATGCGGGTTTCTACCGCCGTTTTATTAAAGATTTTTCTAAGATTGCCAAACCCCTTACGGAGCTTCTTTTAAAAGATGCTCCCTTTGTGTTTACTAATGATTGTCTTGAGTCTTTTAATAGGATCAAGAAGGCTTTGATTTCCGCACCTATTATCCAATCACCGGATTTGCACTTACCATTCGAAATCATGTGTGATGCAAGTGACTATGCGGTAGGTGCCGTGCTAGGACAAAGAATGGACAAGGTTCTCCATGCTATCTACTATGCTAGCAAAACCTTGGATGCGGCTCAAATCAATTATGCCACGACGGAGAAAGTGCTACTTGCCATTGTCTATGCCTTAGACAAATTCCGCTCTTACTTGATTGGTTCCAAAGTCATTGTTCATACCGATCATGCCGCTTTGAAGCATCTCCTAGCCAAACAAGAAGCTAAGCCAAGGTTGATAAGATGGATCTTGCTTTTGCAAGAATTTGATCTTGAGATTAAAGACAAGAAGGGGGCCGAAAATGTTGTTGCCGATCACTTATCCCGTTTGAAGTTCAAAGATGGAGGTATTGAGTTACCTATTGATGATTCCTTCGCCGACGATGTTCTAATGATGTTGGAAGCCAATACTCCTTGGTATGCCGACATTGCCAACTACCTAGTTGGAAGAGAATTGCCACCCAACCTTTCATATCAACAAAGGAAGAAGTTCTTACATGATGCCAAGTTCTTCCTATGGGATGATCCACATTTGTTCAAACATTGCTCCGATGGGCTATTCCGGAGATGTGTCCCACAATGGGATGTGAAGGGGGTGCTAGAAGGATGCCATTCTTCTCCTTATGGTGGTCATCATGGACCATCCAAGACCGTTGCAAAAGTGTTGCAATCCGGCTTCTATTGGCTAACCATGTTCCAAGATGCCAAAAATTTCGTGATGGCTTGTGATGCTTGCCAAAGGACGGGTTCCATATCAAGAAGACACGAGATGCCTCTCAATGGAATTTTGGAAGTAGAGGTATTCGATGTTTGGGGCATAGATTATCAAGGACCATTTCCTTCCTCAAAAGGGAATCGGTACATTTTGGTTGCCGTTGATCATGTCTCTAAATGGGTAGAGGCAATTGCTACTCCTACCAATGATGCTCGCAACATAATTAAATTGTTCAAGAAGACCATATTTCCGAGGTTTGGTGTTCCAAGAGCAATCATTAGTGATCGTGGTACTCACTTCGGTGAGAAACAACTTGATGCTTTGTTGGAAAAATATGGAGTCTACCATAGAAGAGGCTTGGCTTATCATCCACAAACTAGTGGCCAAGTAGAGATTTCCAACCGTGAGATCAAGTCCATACTTGAGAAAGTTGTTGCAAAATCACGAAAGGATTGCAGTATGAAGCTCGATGATACCTTATGGGCCTACCGTACCGCGTTTAAGACACCTATTGGTACCTCACCATATAGGTTGGTCTATGGAAAGGCGTGTCATCTTCCCGTTGAGATGGAACAAAAGGCTTTTTGGGCCATTAAGGAGCTTAACATGGACCCAAAATTGAGTGGAGAGAAGCGGTTGTTGCAACTCAATGAGCTCGATGAATTCCGTTTGCAAGCTTATGAGAGCTCTCGTCTCTACAAGGAGAGAACAAAGAGATGGCATGATAAGAAGATCTTGAACAAGGAATTTCAAATTGGTGACAAGGTCTTGCTATTCAATTCCCGATACAAGCTATTTCCGGGAAAGTTACGATCACGGTGGACCGGTCCATATACCGTCACCAATGTCAACAAGTTTGGCTCCGTTGAAGTAGTGACCACCAAGGGCGAAAAATTCAAGGCAAACGGTCATCGTTTGAAGCTCTACCATGAGAATGTGATCGTTGGTGTGATAGAGGAAATGACCGTTCAACCTCTACCAAAGAAAGCTTAAACCGACTCAAGCTTTTTCGTCGTGCGGGACGTTAAACCAGCGCTTCTTGGGAGGCAACCCTAGCTTTTTATTGCTTTTGTTTATTTTCATTTTTAATTTTCTGCAATTTAATTGTTTTTCGTAGATTAGTAATAAAATACTCAACTTAACGATTTTTATTTTGTGATTTTTAGGTGAAAATGAAGAAAGGAGAAAATGGAGTTCACTTGACACGCAACCCCATGCAAAAACCCCATTCGGGGACGTGGTTTTCGAAAAAAAAAAGAAAAACAAGACACCCCCTTATACGAGGAAGTCAAAAAGTGGATGTGTGGTCAACCCCGATCGGGGCCGCCTTACCCCGATCGGGGTCGTGGTGCTGTAGCTGGGCTGCGTTATTTTGACGGGTAAGTAAAAAAAAAAAAGAAATTTTTCTATCATTCTTTTCTAACCCGACAACACTCCTCTTCTCTATCTTCATCACTTTTCTTCATTTTCCTACCTAAAATCACAAGGAAACTTCATTTTCTTCATTGATTTGCAAGCTTTGTTCAAACCATTAACATCAAATTGGTAATGTCTCTTCTCTTTTCTCTTTAAATTCATCTATTGCAATCAATTACTTGGATTATGCAAACCCTAAATCAATTTGGGGGAATTCGATTTTGTGCTTTTTCGTATTAGAAATTGGTTGTAGAATGGTTATTACATGTTTGTAGTGTGAATTATTAGGATGAATTTTGGTTTGCCTTAAGATGAATTTTGTCTTAAAATTTCAGAAATATGGCACCAAGAAAAGCTCCTTCACAAGGTGCTTCTAAGAGAAGGAGAGGTGAGGCGGAGCCTTCAAATGCAGCAGCGGATGTCCACATGGAGGAAGTCCCACAATCGCATGACCCGGAATATCCAAATGTGATCTTCAATTCACTAGCTCAATACAACAATTGGTTTATTCTGAAAAGCAAAGGTATGGAACCAACAAAATTCATTAACCAAGCATCTTTAAACAACATTGGAATAGAGAAAAATGTTAAAGCTTTGTTTAAAAATCTTGGCATGAAATCTTGTTATACCATGAATTATAAGACCTTCCCCGAACTCACCCTTGAGTTCTTAAGCTCTTTCGAGTTTCATAGGTCTAGGAAACCCGGTTTCATTCTTTTTGTTACCTTTCGCTTATTTAATGAAGATCATAAGATGGACTTAGCAGATTTCGCCGCTATCTTTGATTTGCCTAGCAAAGACTTACCGACCGAATCACCCGATGATTATAACCCCATTTTGACTTGGGATACCATTTCTCACTTGCCTTTTCCGGGTTTTGATCATACACCACATCAATTTATTCATTATCCCGACATAAGGATTTGACAAAGGTTTATGGGATGGACCTTTTTTTGGTAGAAATGAACCTCACTCGGTGAGGAAGATTGAGTTAGAAATCTTGAGTGCTTTCTTGAATGTTAATGGTGATGAGAAGTGGGGAATCAATATCCCCTACCACTTTGCGGTCCACTTGACCAAGCAAACTAATCCCAAGAATAGTTGCATTGTCTTAGGTGGTTTGGTCACTAAAATTGCTCACCATTTGTGTAGGTTTAATCAAGAAACTACCGGTTTGAGACCATTGCTTGAGTCTAGGTCTAGGGGAGTTGGTCTTGATTATGAGTACTTTCTTTCTTGTAATTGGTTTAAAGATGCCCATCCAAACATGATTTGGAAGATAGGTAGGCAAGACTCCATTCGTTTACCCGAGGAAAAGAAAGAAATAAAGGCTTTGGTTCATACTAAGCCTCGTCGTGGAAGTGATGTAATACTCCGTATTTATGGTCTTGGGGGTACTCTATCGAGTAGCCCTTACTCTGTCGAGTAAGGGTATGTTGCAGAATAAAATAGTTTCTGACCTGTTGGGCACTCGATCGAGTAGCTGGGGCACTCGATCGAGTAGGGGGGTACTCGATCGAGTACCTTGGGTACTCGATCGAGTGTCCGGTTTTACGGGGGTTTTTCTCGGGTTTTGTTAATTGCGCGATTAAGGTATTTAAATCAATTCGTCTTTGTTCTAAATCACTTTTTACAAAACCTAAAACCTGTTTAAGAGAGAAAGCAACTTGTTCTTCTCCCTAATCGCGTTCTTGACAATTCCCGGAGTTCAGACGGTCGGTTTGCATCGTAGTTTGTGTCGTTGGATTCCTTGCGTCGAGGGTAAGCTTTTAATGTAATTTATATAATGTTTTGTTAAGATTAGTGAAACCCTAATTTAGGAATTGGGGGTTTTTATGAATAGTAATTGAATAGTAGTATCTATGTGTTGTATGGTAGGAGGAGAGTTCATAGAAGAGGCGTTTTGAGGCAGTTTGTAGATACCGTCTGCGTGTTGTGCTTTCCGGGTAGGATTTCTACTCGTATTAGTCCCATAATGGGATATTGGTGATGTGCTGTAGTTAGTTGCTTGATATGATGATTGTGTTTGTGATTGTGATTGTGATGGTGATTGGTTGTCTATGGTTCTCGAGATGCGTTCTCGGCTGAGTGGGGTCACTTGCGGGAGTGACTTCACGCCCTAGTTTCGCCCTTCGTGGAACCCGCCACGAAAGGGATGTGCACATTAATGGACAGGGTTATCGCTCGTGCGATGAGCGGGGCTTAGGTGGGAACGGCTGCGGTCCCCCAGCGGCGGCGGTCCAAAGGGACAATCGATATTGAGATGATGGGAGTTGGTGGTGTTTGTGTGTGTGTGACGATTCGGCTATCTTTGTTTGTCTTATCGTTGTTATCTATATTGATTGTGTGATTAGTCGACCCGGTGTTGTTTTGTAAACCTGCGGTGATCCATTCGGGGATGGTGAGCGGATATTGAACAGTATAGAGATGATCTTTGGGATAGGCTGGGATGGCCACGACATGACGATAGAGTCTTCCGCTGTAGTTTAGCATTTATTTACATTTCAGTTGAGAACAGTTAGTTTGGAATAATGTATTGTACTTTCAGTTTGGTTTCGGGGATTATACTTATTCATTAAATTACTTATAATAAATGTTGTTTCTGTTTTGTCTATTTGATTATCATACCTCGGGCAACCGAGATGGTGATGTCTTCATACCTGAGTGGTCCTGGTAAGGCACTCGGAGTATGGGGGTGTTCTGACAAATGGTATCGAGCGACGATCCTGAAACCTGTAACCAATGAACTTAATGAACATAGGGAGTCAATTAAAATGAACCCGGGGTAAAAGTTGTAGGAGCTAGTGCAAAGGCTTGGGAGACGTCCTAAAGTCGCGGGGGTCGCCCTACAACTTTGAACCGGTCACATGGGAACGTGTTTGTTGAGTCGTCTGTGTGATTGTTTAACTTGTGCAACAAAGTGATGAAGTGTGTTGATTGTTTGGTGTTGAAGTAGGAGGTTGAGCATGTGAAAGAGAATGATTATATGTTGAACATGTTAGCGAGATAATAACATGTTGAATGATTTACAATGTGGCTTTAATAGCATGATGAATTGATCTTGTTGATAGTATAATAGATGCGTAACATATGTATTCTGATAGCATGTGAATTTATAAATTTAGCATGTTAGTATGTGACGTAATATGCGGGTAGTTCTTACGTATTGGTGGTACTTGATCGAGTAAGGCGGACTCGATCGGATAGGTTTTTGGCGATTTTGAGTCCAGAATCGAGTTTTGGGGCACTCGATCGAGTAACTAGAGGTACTCGATCGAGTAGGGGGTCACTCGATCGAGTAGCCTAGATACTCGATCGAGTGGGTTAGAGATCGAAGGTCCGCTTTGGTTCGAGTTTGGGTACTCGATCGAGTACATGGGGGCACTCGATCGAGTAGCCCGTTACTCGATCGAGTGGGTTTGGATACTCGATCGAGTTGGTCCTGTGCAGCGCGTTTCCGTGTTTTGAGGTTTAGTACGCGTGTTTATGTTTATCCCTTTCTTATATAGCTTCAAGATGCCGCCCAAGAGAAATGCTTTGTACGCGAGAGCTGAGGTTATGACTACGGATGACATCGTCAAAGATGTTAGAGCACCGGGACGCTCTTCGAGACCCTGAAGAGAGTGAATGAGGACAAGGATAAGAGTAAGGAGAAGGAGGTTGACCACGCTAAAGTCAGCCTCTATATTGCGAGGTTTAACCCAAAGGAGTACAAGGGGGTTGAGGAGCCTAACCATCTTGATAGTTGGGTGAGGGAGATGGAGAACATACTAGATTTAGTTCGCTGTCCTGATGAGATGAGAGTGGATCAGGCTGCATTCTATCTGAGGGAGGCAGCTGGCAAATGGTGGGATTCAGTAAAAGTGAGTGCCAAGGAGATATATACCAACCAGGGGTTACCTGCTATACCTTGGGAGGAGTTTCGTAGGGCTGTGAGGAAGGAGTTCGTACCAGAGCATGTGAGGAGTAAGTTAAGAGAGGAGTTCGACAAGTTTAAGATGACGGCTGAGATGTCTGTGGCTGAGTACTACAGAGCGGTTCAATGAGAAATCCAGATATCTTTGAGGACATGGGTTTGAGTGAGGAGAATTTGGCTTTGAGGTTTGAGAGAGGGCTAACCACGAAGATTATGGATAAGTTACCCGTGGGAGTCCTTACTGATGTGAAGGAAGCGTATGAGAGGGCTGGGAGAGCTGAGAGGCTAGTGGAGATGGCTCAGGAGAGGTCGGGTGGAGAGAAGAGGAAGTCTGAGAGCGAGGGTGGTGGCCAATCTAATTTCAAGAAAGGCAACCACAATCAATCTAAGGGATTTTCTTACCTCGGGTCCAGGTTTAGTCTTTGGAACTTCCTTTGGGCGAGGTCGTGGGAGTGTGAGCAACAGGTGGGAGTGACTGCTTTGGTTGTGGTGGCGTAGGCCACAAGAGACATGAGTGCACGAGCGCACCGGATCCTTTCGAGAGACCTGCACAGAGCTGCGAGCAATGACCCACCCGGATCATGGCCAAACCGGGAGGTCGGACCTGAGTGGAGGCAACCGCAACGGCGGTAATTCTTATCAGAAGACACCGATGAACAACAACAACAATCAAGGGTCGGTGCTAAGCCGATTGCATCGGCTAATCTTGTCCGGGGAGGTGGGCGGAAGACCGATGGCAAGTTGTTCATGATGGACAAGAAGGCAGTTGAGGAGGATGCGCACGTTATCACCGGTACATTCCTTGTTAATGGTATTCCTACGTTTGTTTTGTTTGATTCGGGGGCTTCTCAATCGTTTGTGTCTTCGAGTCATGTAAAACATTTGGGTTTGAGAGTATATGAGTCTGTTAGGGAGCAAGTTTTCATACCTTCAGGTGAGTCTGTATCGTGTGGGAGGTTGTTTAGAGATGTATCTTTGATAGTTGGGCAAGTCGATTTCCCTGTAGACTTGCTAGAGTTTCCTTTTAATGGTTTTGAGATGATAGTTGGGATGGATTGGTTAGGAAAGTATAAGGCTAAGATAGACTGTCATCAAAAGAAAGTGTCCCTAAGAGGTCCTAAGGGTGTAAGTGTGTCTTATCGTGGGTTTCTAGTCAAACCCAAAGTTAAGTTGATTGCATTTGTCACTTTGAAGTCATATCCGAGGAAGGATGTCCTCGATTTTGTGCCATGTGAGAGATGACCGGATAGAGAGCCGGCGATTGACGAGATACCATGGTGGGAGAGTATGCGATGTTTTTCCGGAGGAGATTCCGGGGTTGCCACCGAAGAGGGAGATAGATTTCACCGTTGAGTTGAAGCCGGGGACGGGGCCAATCTCTAAGGCACCGTACCGTATGGGTCCTAAGGAGATGGAGGAGCTTAGGAAGCAATTGGATGATTTGATAGAGAAGGGATACATTAGACCAAGTGTATCGCCTTGGGGAGCACCGATTACTTCGTGAAGAAGAAGGATGGAACTTTGAGGTTGTGCATAGATTACGGGAGGTGAACTGCAGTGTGACGATAAAGAACAAGTATCCTTTGCCAAGGATAGATGACCTGTTTGATCGGTTGAGTGGTGCAACGGTCTTTTCTAAGATCGATTTGAGGTCGGGATACCATCGGTGAAGATTAGAGATGTGGACATACCGAAGACAGCTTTCACGTCGAGGTATGGCCATTATGAGTATGTGGTGATGCCATTTGGGTTGTCTAATGCGCCGGCGGTGTTTATGGATTTGATGAATAGGATCTTCAGACAGTTCTTGGATCAGTTTGTAGTGGTGTTTATCGATGACATCTTAGTCTACTCTAAGACTAAGGAGGAGCATGAGGAGCATCTGAGGATCGTGTTGCGGACTTTGAGGGATCATGAGTTGTATGCTAAGCTGTCCAAGTGTGAGTTCCGGTTAGAGAAAGTTGCTTTTCCGGGGCATGTAATCTCTAAAGACGGGGTAGCCGTGGATCCGCGAAGATTGAGGCGGTGACAAAGTGGGAAGCACCGAAGAATGTTCTTTGAGGTGAGGAGTTTCTTGGGTTTAGCCGGGATACTACGGACGGTTCGTGAAGGATTTCTCCAAGATAGCCAGACCGATGACAAAGATTGATGAGGAAAGAGAACAGGTTTCGTTGGGATGAGAGTTGTGAGAAGGCGTTCCAAACCTTAAAGGAGCGTTTGACCACGACTCCCGTCTTGCATTACCTGAAGGGAGCGAGAATTTCGAGGTCTATACGATGCCTCGAAGAATGGGTTGGGATGTGTGTTGATGCGAGAATGGTAAAGTAATTGCCTATGCTTCTAGGCGATTGAAGCCTTATGAGGAGAACTACCCTACTCATGACCTGGAGTTGGGTGCGGTGGTGTTTGCTCTCAAGATTTGGAGGCATTACCTTTATGGAGCAATCTTTAAGGTATTTTCCGATCACAAGAGTCTCAAGTACATCTTCACGCAGAAGGAGTTGAACATGAGACAGAGGAGGTGGATGGAGCTGATTGGTGATTATGACATGGAAATCATCTACCATGAAGGAAAGGCCAATGTTGTTGCTGATGCTTTGAGTAGAAAGAGTGTACATTCCTTGTGTACAGCTCTATCTTTGATGAGGCTGAGAGATGAGGTAGCGAGCTTTGGGATTCATATGATGCAAAAAGGAGATGCTATGGGTGATATGACAAGACACATGGAGTTTTATGATGATATTCGAGGTAAAACGGCTTTGGATCCTAAAATAGTGGAGTGGAGAGTGGAGTAGAGAAAGGGGGCAGTGTCCGGTTTTCCATTCATACAGACGGTAGCTTGAGGTTTGATGGTAGGTGGTGTGTTCCTAATGACGAGGAGTTGAAAAAGACAATCATGACGACGCATTGCACACCATATTCATTCATCCGGTGGAGACAAGCTTTACAAAGATTTGAAGAAAACGTTTTGGTGGCCTGGGATGAAGAAAGAGACAGCTGAGTTTGTGTCCCGTTGTTTGACATGCCAGAGAGTTAAAGGGGAACAGAGAAGACCACAAGGTAAGGTTCAGTCTTTGGAGGTGCCTGAGTGGAAGTGGGAATCCATTTCCATGGATTTCATTGTGGGTTTACCTAAGAGTCAACAAGGTAACAACATGATTTGGGTGATAGTGGATCGGTTGACCAAGTCAGCTCACTTTGTTCCAATGAAAGATACATGGACTAAGGCACAACTGGCTATGGCCTATCGAAAGAACGTGCTTAAGTTACATGGAGTCCCTAAGGACATAGTGTCCGACAGAGATGCGAGGTTTATATCAAGGTTTTGGAAGGAGTTGCGGGAATCGTTGGGAACGACTTTGAAGATGAGTCTGACATTTCATCCTGCGACAGATGGGCCGACTGAGAGAACAATCAAGACTCTTGAGGATATGTTGCGAGCTTGTGTGATGGATTTTGGTGGTAGCTGGGAGCAGAGGTTGGACTTAATAGAGTTTTCTTACAACAACAGCTATCACACTAGCACTGGTATGGCACCGTTTGAGGCTTTGTATGGGAGGAGATGTAGGAGTCCGATCTGTTGGGACGATAGTGCTGAGGCAGTGGTTTTGGGACCAGAGATGGTACATGAGATGGTGGAACAGATTAAGATGATCAGGGAACGGATGAGAGCAGCCCAGGATCGACAGAAGAGTTATGCAGATCTACATCGTCGGGACATAGAGTTTCAGGTTGGGGACAAGGTTCTGCTGAAAGTGTCTCCTATGCGAGGGGTTATGAGATTTGGGAAGAAAGGCAAGCTAAGCCAGAAGTTTATAGGGCCTTATGAGATCTTAGAGCGAGTTGGGGAAGTGGCTTATCGTTTGGCTTTACCGGCTGCGTTGGAGAGAGTGCATAATGTGTTTCATGTATCGCAGCTGCGGAAGTATGTGAGTGACCCGTCACATGTGTTGGAGGCAGAGAGCTTAGAGCTAGATGAGTCTTTATCATACCTTGAGGTACCTAAGCAGATCCTAGACCGAAAAGTTAGAAAGACCAGGAGTGGTGAGACAGTCTTGCTTAAGATCCTTTGGTCTAACCATGAGACTGAGGAAGCTACATGGGAGGCGGAGGATATCATGAAAGAGCGTTACCCTTTCCTTTTTGATCAGGTATGTATGGTTACGGGGACGTAACCTTGTTTCTTTTAGGGGGGTAGGAGATGATCGCGAGAGTTTTTAAGAGTTTTTACACCCCTTTTATATGTTGTGTCGGTATGTTTGTCGGGATAAGTTGGGTTAGTAGCATGTTTTACGTTGTGTTTATTTTGACCTTCGAGTCGGGAAGCTTATGGGAGTACCTTTGTTTAGTAGTGGTTTGAACTTCGGGGAAGAAGTTCCTTTTAAGGAGGGAAGACTGTAATACTCCGTATTTATGGTCTTGGGGGTACTCTATCGAGTAGCCCTTACTCTGTCGAGTAAGGGTATGTTGCAGAATAAAATAGTTTCGACTGTTGGGCACTCGATCGAGTAGTCAGGGCACTCGATCGAGTAGGGGGACTCGATCGAGTACCTTGGGTACTGATCGAGTGTCCTGGTTTCCGGGTTTTTCTCGGGTTTTGTTAATTACGCGATTAAGGTATTTAAATCAATTCGTCTTTGTTCTAAATCACTTTTTACAAAACCTAAAACCTGTTTAAGAGAGAAAGCAACTTGTTCTTCTCCCTAATCGCGTTCTTGACAATTCCCGGAGTTCAGACGGTCGGTTTGCATCGTAGTTTGTGTCGTTGGATTCCTTGCGTCGAGGGTAAGCTTTTAATGTAATTTATATAATGTTTTGTTAAGATTAGTGAAACCCTAATTTAGGAATTGGGGGTTTTTATGAATAGTAATTGAATAGTAGTATCTATGTGTTGTATGGTAGGAGGAGAGTTCATAGAAGAGGCGTTTTGAGGCAATTTGTAGATACCGTCTGCGTGTTGTGCTTTCCAGGTAGGATTTCCTACTCAGTATTAGTCCCATAATGGGATATTGGTGATGTGCTGTAGTTAGTTGCTTGATATGATGATTGTGTTTGTGATTGTGATTGTGATGGTGATTGGTTGTCTATGGTTCTCGAGATGCGTTCT
This sequence comes from Silene latifolia, assembly GCF_048544455.1. Taxonomy (NCBI): domain Eukaryota; kingdom Viridiplantae; phylum Streptophyta; class Magnoliopsida; order Caryophyllales; family Caryophyllaceae; genus Silene; species Silene latifolia. Next base: position 141,224,120 of record NC_133528.1, on the reverse strand, counting down.
CGGCTGAGTGGGGTCACTTGCGGGAGTGACTTCACGCCCTAGTTTCGCCCTTCGTGGAACCCGCCACGAAAGGGGATGTGCACATTAATGGACAGGGTTATCGCTCGTACGATGAGCGGGGCTTAGGTGGGAACGGTGCGGTCCCCCACTCGGCAGGGTCGGTCCAAAGTGGACGGTCGTATTGAGATGATGGGAGTTGGTGGTGTTTGTGTGTGTGTGATTTCAATTTGTCTGTTTGTCTTATTGTTGTTATCTATATTGATTGTGTGATTAGTACCGACCCCGGTGTTGTTTTGTAAAACTGCGGTGATCCATTCGGGGATGGTGAGCGAGATATTGAACAGGTATAGAGATGATACTGGGATAGGCCGGGATGGCCACGACATGACGATAGAGTCTTCCGTTTGTAGTTTAGCATTTATTTACATTTCAGTTGAGAACAGTTAGTTTGGAATAATGTATTGTACTTTCAGTTTGGTTTCGGGGATTGTACTTATTCATTAAATTACTTATAATAAATGTTGTTTCTGTTTTGTCTATTTGATTATCATACCTCGGGCAACCGAGATGGTGATGTCTTCATACCTGAGTGGTCCTGGTAAGGCACTCGGAGTATGGGGGTGTTACAAGTGACCCCTTTGTTAGACCGACCTACCATTTACCCCTTAGAGGTGAGTCCACCACCACCGTTGAGAGACGTGTGGGAGGTCAATCCTCCCAAGCACGTCATTCCACCTCTAGCATTGAGTCACCATCTAGCATAGAAATGATGAACATGATGCGAGAAATGAACTTAGGTGTTAATCAAATTCGTGATGACCAACGACTTGCATTACATCCTATTTATGATCATTTTGCTAGGCAAGGAGTTATCCAACCCGAGGGGCCACACCCTTCATTCTATACTTATCCTCCGGGTGAATTTCCTCCTCCATCTCCTATTCCCCCTTCCCCTCCTCACCATGATGCAGGGAGGAAGGAAGGGGTTCAATTTTTGGCCCTTTTCTTAGTTGATCAATGAAGAAATCTGTAATACTCCGTATTTATATGTCTTGGGGTACTCTATCGAGTAGCCCTTACTCTGTCGAGTAAGGGCAAGTTGCGAAATAAAATAGTTTCTGACTGTTGGGTACTTTCGATCGAGTAGTCAGGGTACTCGATCGAGTAAGGGAGTACTCGATCGAGTACCTTGGGTACTCGATCGAGTGTCCCATTTTGGGGAGTTTTCTCGGGTTTTGTTAATTATGCGATTAAGGTATTTAAACATAATCGTCATTGTTTTAAATCACTTTTACAAAACCTAAAACCCCGTTTAAGAGAGAAAGCAACCGATTCATCTTCCTAATCGCATTCTTAGCAATTCCGAGTTCGGACGGTCAGTTCTTGTTGTTATTCGTATCGTTGAGTTCCTTGCGTCGAGGGTAAGCTCTTAATATAATTTTTATAGTGTTTTGTTAAGTTTGGTTAAACCCTAATTTAGAGATTGGGGGTTTTGTGTGTAGTATGTGATGTGTAGCCTCTATGTGTTATATGATAGGAGGAGGGTTCGTAGAAAAGGCTTTTTGACTCACTGTTGATACCGTCCGATCATTGTTGTGCTTTCCAGTAGGATTTCCTACTCGGTATTAGTCCCATAATGGGATATTGGTGATGTGCTGTATTTGGTTGTTTGATATGATGATTGTACTGTGTTTGTGGTTGTGATTGCTGTTGATGGTTCTCGAGATGCGTTCTCGGCTGAGTGGGGTCACTTGCGGGAGTGACTTCACGCCCTAGTTTCGCCCTTCGTGGAACCCGCCACGGAAGGGGATGTGCACATTAATGGACAAGGTTATCGCTCGGTATGATGAGCGGGGCTTAGGTGGGAACGGCTGCGGTCCCCATGGCGGGGCTGTCCAGTGGACGATCGATTTGAGATGATGGGAATTGGTTGGTGGTGTGTGTGTGTGTGACAGTTCAGCTGTCTGTTTATCTTATTATTGTTATCTATGTTGATTGTGTGATTAGTACTGACCCCGGTGTTGTTTTGTAAACCTGCGGTGATCCATTCGGGGATGGTGAGCAAATATTGAGCAGGTATTTAGATGAGTACTGGGATAGCTGGGATGCCACGACATGATGATAGGAGTCTTCCGCTGTAGCCTTTAGTTTATTTATATTTCTGTTAGAACAGTCATTTGAGAATAATGTATCGCACTTTTAGTTGGTTTCATGGATTGTAACTATTCGTTAACCTATTTATAATAAACGTTGTTTCTTTATTGTTGTTTGATTATCATTGCCTCGGGTAACCGAGATGGTAATGTCTTCATACCTGAGTGGTCCTGGTAAGGCACTTGGAGTATGGGGGTGTTACAAATGGTATCAGAGCGACGATCCTGAAACCTGTAACCAATGAACTTAATGAACATAGGGAGTCAATTAAAATGAACCCGGGGTAAAAGTTGTAGGAGCTAGTGCAAAGGCTTGGGAGACGTCCTAAAGTCGCAGGGGTCGCCCTACAACTTTGAACCGGTCACATGGGGGAAGTGTTTGTCGAGTCGTATGTGTGTTTGGTTAACTTGTTTACAAATGTGATGGAACGTGTTGATTGTTGGATGTTCGAAGTTGGAAGTTGAGAAGGTGAAAGAAAAGTGATGATATATAGAAACTGTTGATGAAATGATCGCATGTTGAATGTTTTACAACGTGGCAATTAATAGCATGATGAAATAATCTCGTAGATATAGAAAAGATGAGTAGCATGATTGTTATGATATAATATGTGATTTATAAAGTTTAGCATGTTAGCATATGACGTAACATGCGGGTAGCTCTTACGAATTGGTGTTACTCGATCGAGTGGGACTGACTCGATCGGGTGGGTTTTTGGCAATTTTGAGTCCAGAATCGAGTTTTGGGGCACTCGATCGAGTAACTAGGGGTACTCGATCGAGTAGGGGTCACTCGATCGAGTAGCCTAGATACTCGATCGAGTAGGTAAGAGATCAGAAGGTCTGTTTGGATCTGAAGTTTGGGTACTCGATCGAGTACGTGGGGCACTCGATCGAGTAGCCTGTTACTCGTTCGAGTGGGTTTGGGAACTCGATCGAGTAGGTTCTGGGGGCCGTGTCTTCGTGTTTTGAAGTTTAGTACGTATGTTCATATCTACCCCTTTTCTTATATATGTATAGTTTCAAGATGCCGCCCAAGAGAACTGCTTTGTATGCGAGAGCTGAGCTTATGACCGTGGATGACATCGTTAAGATGTTAGAGCACCAGGATGCTCTTACTGAGACCCTAAAGAAAGTGAATGAGGACAAGAATAAGGATAAGGAGAAGGAGGTTGATCAATCAAAAATCAGCCTCTACATTGCGAGGTTTAACCCGAAGGAATACAAGGGGGTTGGGGAACCTAATCTTCTTGATAGTTGGCTGAGAGAGATGGAGAACATCTTAGACTTGGTTCATTGTCCCGATAAGATGAGAGTGGAACAGTGCGTTCTATCGAGGGAGGGAGGCAAGTGTGTGGTGGGATTCGGTGAAGGTGAGTGCTAGGGAGATATATGCAAGCCAAGGCTTACCTGCTATACCTTGGGAGGAGTTTCGTAAGGCTGTGAGGAAGGAGTTTGTACCGGAGCATGTGAGGAGTAAGATGAGAGAGGAGTTTGATGGTTTTAAGATGACTGCTGAGATGTCTGTGGCTGAGTACTACAGGCTGTTCAATGAGAAGTCTAGGTATGCTGAGGACATGGGTTTGAGTGAGGAGAATTTGGCATTGAGGTTTGAGAGGGGGTTGACCACCAAGATTATGGATAAGTTACCCGTGGGGATCCTTACTGATGTTAAGGAAGCTTATGAGAGGGCTGGGAGAGCGGAGAGGTTGGTGGAGATGGCTCAGGAGAGGTCAGGTGGTGAGAAGAGGAAGTCTGAGAGCGAGGGTGGTGGCCAATCGAATCACAAGAAAGGCAACTACAATCGCCCTAAAGGATTTTCTTCGGGTCCGGGTTTAGTCTGGGACTTTCTTTGGGCGTGGCCGTGGAAGTGTGAGTAATAGTTGGGGAGTGATCTGCTTTGGTTGTGGTGGTGTAGGCCACAAGAGACATGAGTGCACGAGTGCACCGGATCTTTTCGAGACTGCACAGAGCTTCGAGCAAATGCACCGGCTGGATCATGGCCAAACCGGGAGGTCGAGTTACCGAGTGGAGGCAACCGCAACGGCGGTAATTCTTATCAAAAAACACCGACGAACAACAACAACAATCAAGGGTCGGGTGCTAAGCCGACCGCATCATCAAGATCTTGTCCAGGGAGGTGGACAGAAGACCAGTGGCAAGTTATTCATGATGGAGAAGAAGGCAGCTGAGGAAGATGCGCACGTTATCACCGGTACATTCCTTGTTAATGGTATTACTACCTTTGTTTTGTTTGATTCGGGGGCTTCTCAGTCATTTGTGTCTTCGAGTCATGTAAAACAGTTGGGTTTGAGAGTATATGAGTCTGTTAGTGAGCAAGTTTTCATACCTTCGGGTGAGTCTGTATCGTGTGGGAGATTGTTTAGAGATGTATCTTTGATAGTTGGGCAAGTTTATTTCCCTGTAGACTTGCTAGAGTTTCCTTTTAACGGTTTTGAGATGATAGTTGGGATGGATTGGTTAGAAAAGTATAAAGCTAAGATAGACTGTCATCAAAAGAAAATGTCCTTAAGAGGTCCAAGGGGTGTTAGTGTGTCCTATCGTGGGTTTCTAGTCAAACCCAAAGTTAAGTTGATTGCAGCTGTTACCTTGAAGTCTTATCTGAGGAAGGGATGTCCTCTGATCTTGTGCCATGTGAGGGATGACCGGATAGAGAGCCCGACAGTTGATGAGATACCAGTGGTGGGAGAGTTTGCAGATGTTTTTCCAGAGGAGATTCCGGGGTTGCCACCGAAGAGGGAGATAGATTTCACCGTAGAGTTGAAGCCAGGGACGGGGCCATTCTCTAAGGCACCGTACCACATGGGTCCTAAGGAGATGGAGGAACTTAGGAAGCAGTTGGATGATTTGATAGAGAAGGGATACATTAGACCAAGTGTATCGCCTTGGGGAGCACCAGTTCTGTTCGTGAAGAAGAAAGATGAGAGCTTGAGGCTATGCATAGATTACAGGGAGCTGAACCGTGTGACGATAAAGAACAAGTATCCTTTGCCAAGGATAGATGACCTGTTTGATCGCCTGAGCGGTGCAACAGTCTTTTCTAAGATTGATTTGAGGTCAGGGTACCATCAGGTGAAGATTAGAGAGGTGGACATACCAAAGACAGCTTTCACGTCAAGGTATGGCCATTATGAGTATGTGGTGATGCCGTTTGGGTTGTCTAATGCGCCGGCAGTGTTTATGGATTTGATGAATAGAATCTTCAGACAGTTCTTGGACCAGTTTGTGGTGGTGTTTATCGATGATATCTTAGTCTACTCTAAGACTAAGGAGGAGCATGAGGAGCATCTGAGGATCGTGTTGCAGACTTTGAGGGATCATGAGTTGTATGCTAAGTTGTCCAAGTGTGAGTTCTGGTTAGAGAAAGTTACTTTTCTGGGCATGTAATCTCTAAAGATGGGGTAGTTTGTGGATCCGGCGAAGATTGAGGCGTGTGACAAAGTGGGAAGCACCAGAAGAATGTTCTTTGAGGTTAGAAGTTTCTTGGTTTAGCTGGATACTACAGACGGTTCGTGAAAGATTTCTCCAAGATAGCTAGACCGATGACAGCGTTGATGAGGAAAGAGAACATGTTTCGTTGGGATGAGAGTTGTGAGACGGCGTTCCAAACATTAAAGGAGCGTTTGACCACAGCTCTTGTCCTAGCATTGCCTGAAGGGAGCGAGAATTTCGAGGTTTATACAGATGCCTCGAAGAATGGGCTGGGATGTGTGTTAATGCAGAATGGTAAAGTGATTGCCTATGCTTCTAGGCAGTTGGAGCCTTATGAGGAGAATTACCCTACTCATGATCTGGAGTTGGGTGCAGTGGTGTTTGCTCTCAAGATTTGGAGACATTACCTTTATGGAGCAATCTTTAAGGTATTTTCTGATCACAAGAGTCTTAAGTACATCTTCACGCAGAAGGAGTTGAACATGAGACAGAGGAGGTGGATGGAGTTGATTGGCGATTACGACATGGAAATCATCTACCATGAAGGGAAGGCCAATGTTGTTGCTGATGCTTTGAGTAGGAAGAATGTACATTCCTTGTGTACGACTCTCTATCTTTGATGAGGTGAGGGATGAGGTAGCGAGTTTTGGGATTCATATGATGCGAAAGGAGATGCCATGGGTGATATGACAAGACATCTTGAGTTTTATGATGATATTCGAGGTAAACAGAGCTTTGGATCCTAAGATAGTTGAGTGGAGGGTGAGTAGAGAAAGGGACGGTGTCCGGTTTTCTATTCATACGGATGGTAGTTTGAGGTTTGATGGTAGGTGGTGTGTTCCTAATGATGAGGAGTTGAAAAAGACGATCATGACAGAGGCGCATTGTACACCATATTCATTCATCCAGGTGGAGACAAGCTATACAAGGATTTGAAGAAAACGTTTTGGTGGCACAGGATGAAGAAAGAGACAAATGAGTTTGTGTCCGTTGTTTGACATGCGAGAGAGTTAAAGGGGAACAGAGAAGACCACAAGGTAAGATTCAATCTTTAGAGGTGCCTGAGTGGAAGTGGGAATCCATTTCCATGGATTTCATTATGGGTTTGCCTAAGAGTCAACAAGGTAACAACATGATTTGGGTGATAGTGGATCGTCGACCAAGTCACTCACTTTGTTCCAATGAAAGATACATGGACTAAGGCACAATTGGCTATGGCCTATCGAAAGAACGTGCTTAAGTTACATGGAGTCCCTAAGGACATAGTGTCTGACAGAGATGCAAGGTTTATATCGAGGTTTTGGAAAGAGTTGCAGGAATCGTTGGGAACAACTTTGAAGATGAGTACAGCATTTCATCCTGCGACAGACGGGCAGACTGAGAGAACAATCAAGACTCTTGAGGATATGTTGCGAGCTTGTGTGATGGATTTTGGTGGTAGCTGGGAGTAGAGGTTGGACTTGATAGAGTTTTCTTACAATAACAGCTATCACACCAGTATAGGTATGGCACCGTTTGAGGCTTTGTATGGGAGGAGATGTAGGAGTCCAATCTGTTGGGACGATAGTGCTGAGGCAGTGGTTTTAGGAACAGAGATGGTACATGAGATGGTGGAACAGATTAAGATGATCAAGGAACGGATGAGAGCAGCCTAGGATCGACAAAAGAGTTATGCAGATCTACATCGTCGGGACATAGAGTTTCAAGTTGGGGACAAGGTTCTTCTGAAAGTGTCTCCGATGCGTGGGGTTATGAGATTTGGGAAGAAAGGCAAGCTAAGTCAGAAGTTTATAGGGCCTTATGAGATCTTGGAGCGAGTTGGGGAAGTTGCTTATCGTCTCGCTTTACCAGCTGCGTTAGAGAGAGTGCATAATGTGTTTCATGTATCGCAGCTGCGGAAGTATGTGAGTGACCCGTCACATGTGTTGGAGGCAGAGAGCCTAGAGCTAGATGAGTCCTTATCATATCTTGAAGTGCCTAAGCAGATTCTAGACCGAAAGGTTAGAAAGACTAGGAGTGGTGAGACAGTTTTGCTTAAGATCCTGTGGTCTAACCACGAGACCGAGGAAGCTACATGGGAGCCAGAGGAAGCTATGAAAGAGCGTTACCCTTTTCTTTTTGATCAGGTATGTATGGTTACGGGGACGTAACCTTGTTTCTTTTAGGGGGGTAGGAGATGATCGCGAGTAGTTTTTAAGAGTTTTATACACCTTTTATATGTTGTGTCGGGATGTTTGTCGGGATAAGTTGGGTTAGTATCATGTTTTATGTTGAGTTTTGTTTGGCTCTTGAGTCGGGAATGTTGTGGGAGTACCTTTGTTTAGTAGTGGTTTGAACTTCGGGGACGAAGTTCCTTTTAAGGAGGGAAGACTGTAATACTCCGTATTTATATGTCTTGGGGTACTCTATCGAGTAGCCCTTACTCTGTCGAGTAAGGGCAAGTTGCGAAATAAAATAGTTTCTGACCTGTTGGGTACTCGATCGAGTAGCTGGGGTACTCGATCGAGTAAGGGAGTACTCGATCGAGTACCTTGGGTACTCGATCGAGTGTCCGGTTTTACGGGGAGTTTTCTCGGGTTTTGTTAATTATGCGATTAAGGTATTTAAACATAATCGTCATTGTTTTAAATCACTTTTACAAAACCTAAAACCCTGTTTAAGAGAGAAAGCAACCGGGCATTCATCTTCCTAATCGCATTCTTAGCAATTCCCGAGTTCGACGGTCGATTCTTGTTGTTATTCGTATCGTTGAGTTCCTTGCGTCGAGGGTAAGCTCTTAATATAATTTTTATAGTGTTTTGTTAAGTTTGGTTAAACCCTAATTTAGAGATTGGGGGTTTTGTGTGTAGTATGTGATGTGTAGCCTCTATGTGTTATATGATAGGAGGAGGGTTCGTAAAGAGGCTTTTTGACTCAAATTTGTTGATACCGTCCGATCACAGTTTGTGCTTTCCGGTAGGATTTCCTACTCGGTATTAGTCCCATAATGGGATATTGGTGATGTCTTTGTATTTGGTTGTTTGATATGATGATTGTCTTGTGTTTGTGGTTGTGATTCTTGTTGATGGTTCTCGAGATGCGTTCTCGGCTGAGTGGGGTCACTTGCGGGAGTGACTTCACGCCCTAGTTTCGCCCTTCGTGGAACCCGCCACGGAAGGGGATGTGCACATTAATGGACAGGGTTATCGCTCGGTATGATGAGCGGGGCTTAGGTGGGAACGGCAGTGCGCGGTCCCCAGCTGGCGTGGTCGGTCCAAAGGTGGACGGTCGATATTGAGATGATGGGAATTGGTTGGTGGTGTGTGTGTGTGTGTGTGTGTGTGTGTGTGTGTGACAGTTCAGCTGTCTGTTTATCTTATTATTGTTATCTATGTTGATTGTGTGATTAGTACTGACCCCGGTGTTGTTTTGTAAACCTGCGGTGATCCATTCGGGGATGGTGAGCAGATATTGAGCAGGTATTGAGATGAGTACTGGGATAGCTGGGATGCCACGACATGATGATAGGAGTCTTCCGCTGTAGCCTTTAGTTTATTTATATTTCTGTTAGAACAGTCATTTGAGAATAATGTATCGCACTTTTAGTTGGTTTCATGGATTGTAACTATTCGTTAACCTATTTATAATAAACGTTGTTTCTTTATTGTTGTTTGATTATCATTGCCTCGGGTAACAGAGATGGTAATGTCTTCATACCTGAGTGGTCCTGGTAAGGCACTTGGAGTATGGGGGTGTTACAAAATCCCCCGAATTCATGCTAGCTTGGGGGGGGCTAGCAAGTTGAGTAAGTTTTTAATTGCTTTGCATATTAGTTTAGATCTTGCAACCCATTAGACATAACCTCTAGTCCTTGCTTTGTACTTTGAGCCATTTTTATGGTTTGATTGGGTGATTTGGATAGTTGGCACATTGAGGACAATGTGATGTTTAGCTTGGGGGGGGGGGGGGATTACATTTGCATATAGTGTAGTTTGCATGTAGTGTAGAAAATTTGAAAATTTTTGAGAGAAATTTTTGCTTTGTGCTTGCTTGTTGCCTACTTTCCTCTTTGCTTATCCTATTAATAGCTTGTTGCTAATGATTTATTCTTTAATGATGGGATATTAGCTACATGGGGATGTCTTGACATAGTAGGTGGAAGATGGAGAATGAACCGAATAGGCTTGATCTTGACTTGTGGCAAAGCTACAAAATGGTAAGGTAGAACCTCCTGTAAGGCCATTTCATCTTTATTTGGTCTCACTTAAGTGAGTGTAGGTGTCTTCTTATAATGTGTGTTACATCAAAACGCACAAGTATGGTCTTCATGTCATTTCTTGGTAAGCATGCATTCATTTGTTTTAGCATTTTGGAGCCATTCACATGATATTTTAGCCTTTTTGACCCCTTAACAAAATTTATCCTTAGCTACATCATTGAAATTGTTTACCCTTGTTGAGCTAGTAGCTTTATTGGATAGTGTTAGGGTGCTCATTGGGATTTATTTGGTTGTTTGAAGTCATGTGAGCTTGGTCTTAATGCTCAAAAAAAAAAGAGAAGATAAAAAGAGAAATGAGAAAAAATTGGAAAATTGGAAAATGAAAAAATGAAGAAAGAAAAAAATGAATGAATGAGAAAAGGCATGAAAAAAAAAAGTATGCATTGAAAAAGAAAAGAAAAGAAAAAAAAAGAGAAGAATAAAAGATATGAGAAATTCTCAAGCATTATTCATTATATTTTGGAGAAATTTCTTATGGTTTGAATTGAAAAAATTGGGTTAGAATTGGGATTGAGCATCCTTGCATTTTGGTAGTTGTTAGCTTGACTTAGCTCCACATTACCATAACTCTTTTGTTCCCCCTTTTTACCCATGTTTATTTACCTTCTTCCTACCCATTTGGCTTCTTTATCATGCTTACATTTGATTGTCTTTGCTTGCTAGTTTTGACATGTTTACCATATTAGATTGCGGGTACATTGTTATAAGTTGAGGATAGTTGAGTGTTCATTCACAAAAATTGTCCTTTCACATATAAAAGAGTTTGAGTGTCCCGTGAGAGTCCATAAGTCGAAAGATCATGCAAGAGTTTAAAGGTTCATTCAAAGTTTTCTATGCTACGCCGTCGTGTAAATCTCAACCATGTCTTACTTTATCCCTTGCCCATGTTGTTTCGGGTTTTTAAATCATTATGCTTAGCTTGTTTAGGATATAGCAATTGATGGAATTTGGTTTCTTGCTTGAGGACAAGCAAGGGTTTAGCTTGGGGGAGTTTGATATGTTCATTTTATATATACTTTTACCCCTCATTTTAGCTCGGTTTCTATTGATTATCATACTTTAATTAGTATATTTTTGAGCTAATTTTGTGTTCTAGGTGTATTGTTGTGTTTGTTACGGTTTTGTAGGAATCTAAGCATTTAGAGGCTTTATCCTATGATTTTGTACACCAAGTTCACTAAGCTAAACAAGGCCAAATATTGGACTAAGTGTGTGAAAATTTCTTGGGTTTTGCATGAAGATTAGTGGATTGAAGTAAGGAATTACAAATGAAGCCAAATGCAAAGTCAAGCCCAAAATGAAGGTCCATATTAAGGTACAAGCATTGGATGCCAAGAGAGCTTAGGATGCTAGGAATTTAGAGCATTACCGAGAGATTAAGGAGCATTAAAAATGAAGCATAGAGATTCCTCACGTAATTAATCAAGAATTAAGAGGATTGACCGAGGATCACACGACCCCGATCGGGGCCGCCTAACCCCGATCGGGGTTGCATGACCATCGATGCTTACGTTTTTCTCCTCCTCTCCTATAAATAGGAGAGGTATTCCTAGGTTTTAGGCATCCCATTTTACGTCCAAGTTTACTACATTAAGCCTCAAGCATTATAAGTTTTCTCTCATTAGTTTTCAAATTTAAGTTCTTTAAGCATTCCTTAGTTAATCTTTCAACAATTTGTATTTCAAGAGATTCTCAAGCATTTGTTATTCAATCCTTTTGGTTTTAGTTATTTGTTCTTCCATACAAGTCTTCCTTATTAAGGTATTTCTTATTACAAGTTTACAATTTACATCATTGCTTTAGTTATCACATAGTTATTATAATCAAGTATTTCATATTTACTTAGCTTTATTCTTTTCGTATGCTATATCACCTAATTAGCATAATTCATATAACCATGTTCAACATTACTAACAATTTAGTTTACATTTTATATCTTAATATGAGTAGCTAAATTCTCTAGTCTAAAGGCTAGGGGAGCCATGCAAAATCAAACATATAATATGATTAAATAAAGTTCATAATAATATTGATCAATTGCTTCCATCACATGTTTGCTTTGTTACGCTTAATCTTTGATTATCGGCCGTAGTCGTAGATTAAAACTTGTTTATTCGTTCTAAAGTCGAGAGGCACGGAATTGAATTAGACTAAGCATGTGTGGTAGGACGACCTAGTCATGAACGAGAGTTTTTCTAGGACCGGTCTATGGTTGATACTAATGTCGTAAGGTGGGTATCTTTAAGCCTAAGTAATTGACAAGATTATTAGTAATAAGTTTATCATGTTCATATGTTTACCTTTGCATGAGTGACCCGAACCCTTTAGACTATCTTTTATCATATTATTTACTTTACAATTTTCATTAATCATCAAACCAAACAAACCAAACTCAAATCGTAATCGACCTTGATAAAAAATCCACCCATAGCAATTCACGACGTAATTCCCGTTTCCTTGTGTTCGACCCTATTACTACATTAATTTGTATCTAGGGAATTTATCTTTGCATAGGTACGCGATAAGCCTATCAATTGTCAACAAGTTGCTGGAGTGTGTTTGCTTTTTCCTTTTGCTGAAGTGCCTGAATGGCTCTGAAAAAACCAAATCAAGAACATTTAAATCTGGAGAATTTGGAGGCTGACAAGTTAGTTGAATGTTCCACCCATCTTCATTAGCATGCCTTCTAAAATCTTCATCCATGTTAGTTATATGGGGTCTTGCATTATCTTGCTGTATCAGAACATTCTTACTAGTATTATCCTGCCATTTAGCCTTAATAGCAGGCAGCACATTAGAAATCAACATTTCTTTTGTTACTTTCTTAGTTATTGACTCTATATTCTTTGTTTCTAATGTGCCTGCAGTTCTGTTTTTTGATTTCCTCTTAGCTGGTACCTCCATTACAAATGGCCATATACCAATTTTGCCATCACAAATTACTTCTTTATTTTCACCATATTTAGGTCTTGATACCGCACACATAAACATAACCTTAGTTATGAATCTTTTTGATTGGGTACATCTAAAAGGTCTCCTTTCTTTTTTTTCCTACATAAAACCTTTGACTTGGTTTTGTAATAAAAAACCATTTTTCATCTATGTGAATCACATTACTTTGATCCTTGAAAATAAATTGTTTTGTGTGTTTATCATAATGAAGGTGTGAAAGACAATAAATTAATCGTTCAAGTTTGTTCTTATCTGATAAAAGAGGCTTGATTGCATTTGTATGTGAATCTATGAGATCTGCCTTGACCCGTCTGCTAACTGTTGATTGACTAACACCCATCCCTTTACTTACGCCTTCCTGAGTTGTCCTTTTTAGTAACTCAATGCTCTCTAGTTTTGTAGTGTCAAACACCTTTCTTACATGCATTTGTCTTCCTTTGAGCTTGCTATTTACACTTATCCCATGACCTGCTGCATGTTGCATCTTAGCCTGTTTCCAAAGTTTGGTAATCATTTTTATTACGCAAACTGTGTCTTTGCAACTTCATTCATTGCCCCATGTTTTAGTTTTCCATCATTGGTTTTTTCTAGTAAAAGATGACAGATTCTTTCTCTTTCCAAGTTATCTAGATTTGGTTTTTTCATTTTTTGCAGACTTTATTGAGAATTTAGTGAGAATGTTTTTTGTTTCAATTATGTGATGGTTAGAAAGGATTGTTTTGGCTCTACACAAATAAATGAGGCAAAATGATCTCAGCCTCTCCAATTATATACCCATGAACTTTGCACACTGTTTTAAAATAAATTTGGGCGCAAAACTGAAAGGTTTGTGATATTTGGCTCCTAATTTGAATTTGGTGCCAAATTTTCATATGTGAGGCAACTTGCTTTGATGGATTAAGACTTTGACACTTTGGTTTTTGGTTCAAGGACAACCTAATTGCCTGCCAAGATAGGAGAAATCCATACTGATTACTGAAGTCCTCTGATCACCTACTTCTCGTCTTTTTTTTTTTTTTTAAAAAAAACAATTTCTGTAATTTGTTTAGTAATCAGGTACTAATCTTGTGTAATTTGATTTTATTAATATTGTACGCAGTATTATTGGTAAACGGAGGCATGTCTCCGTATGTAATGGTTGTTAAACAACCAAGTTTTGTACTATAATTAGCTATAATCAGCTGTTAGTCTTAATATAGATAAGACGGATTAGCAATTTAATTAAGCATGTGCAGTTTTGTGTTAACCTTTTGGAGGGAACAATTACCAAAGATCATTACATTATTTAACTACTAACTATTCTTCTCTCTCTCCTACCAACAAACCCCACCTTTGTCCTTTATTCTTTTATATTCACTTTTCTTAAGTATCGTGTCATTATCAAAGGGGAACATTATAACGACTGGGAGGGAGTATTTGATACTTTTTAATTTTGTGTGAAGAATATTTTAATCAAAGTTAACAAATGATTTGCACAGAGGCAATAACACAAATAATTTACAATAAAAATCGCAATGAAATTTTATACTTTCTCTATTTTACCTTTACTTTTGGACAAAGACCAAAGAAAGTGAAAATGTCAACTATTAGATGACAAGTGGTTTAACTTGACTACCTAAATATTGAGGATCAAATTGTCCATAAAAAATATTCATAAATTAAAAAAGATAAATAATTAACTGAAATATCTCAAATTGGATTAAGTACTCAAACAACCGGGACAGAGGGAAATGATTCAATTGTCAAAATGTCAAATCTTTTGGATCGGAATATTATTATATTAAATGCATGTTCGAATTTAATATTAATTGAGAGTTGCATGTTCATAAGTCAATTATCATTTGACTATCAAAATACAATATGGCAAATTAAGAAAATGAGTTGCTCTAATATCCACGTATTCACATTTCATCAGTCGGACAATCTAATCTATTCACTCTACAAATGAAGACTTGCAAAACTTGCGATTTGTAGTTTGTATGAATATCTAGTCAAATGCTTAAAAGACTTGGTTTATCATCCTCTCCTGTTAAGGTGATCAAAATGTAGGTACTAGGGAGTAATCGAGCCGATTTTTTTTCTTTTTGTTAGAGTAAAAAGACTATCTAAATCATATCAGATTTTGTTATGGAATGAACAATCCTATTCTATTAAAAGCCCGAGGACAATAGCTAATGCCTAATGGCAAAACAATGAAAAGACTCAACAAGACTATGAATATGTCGTTGGGCGTGCTTGGAACCGGCTCCAAAATTTGAGCTTGAGCTCGTAATTAGCTAGGAACTCCCCAAGCTTAGAAAAATAAAGCCCGAAATCGGCTCGGATTCGGTGAAAACATTATTTTCTATACCTTTTCTGAATTTTAAATCAAATTAAAAATAAATATAGAGTATATTTTAAGATATACAATCATAAAATACTTATTATACATAATAAGAATATGATCATAATGCTAAGATAAAACTATATTAAGATTAAAACATTGTAAAATACCAAAATTAAGTAATAAAAATAATAAAATAAGCCTAATAACAACAAACCTAAATAACTAGATAAGCTTCTGATCCGAACAACTCATTCGTGTGCTGTGGGTGTAAGTAGGTTCCTCGATGGTACGTCTATTCCTCGTTACATCGTTGAAACTGCTAAAACCGATTTATCAATGAGATTATAATCTTGCTTTAGAATTTTTCAAAAAAAAAAAAAAAAAAAAAAAAAAAAAAATAAGCTTCTGATCCGAACTCTACTAAACTCGAAATCGGCTCAAATTTAATCTTCTTCAGTCTTCAGCTCAAATTAGTTTTGGGCTCCGTACATTTATCTCAGGTAGCAACATAGATTTGGGCCTTCTTAGTTTCTAACCTCCATTTTTTTGGGCTTAAACTAATTACCAACTCAAACAACATTGCCAATTTACCATGGCCAATCTCCCGTGCGCTAATTGAAGCCGCCATTGATACAACTCGAAAGAACACAAAAAACAATCTTTCATTTTAACTTTGAAGCATTCATCTTATTGCTAGTCTTTCACCTGTAAATGGATTTTGAAACGAGTTATGAAATTGATCAAACTGCTAATTATATTCACACCCATCATTTTACCAGAGTCGCTCTTCAGGTTCTTTTCTTTTCCCCAAATTGATTATTTTCATTTTATTTGAACTATGATAATTTCCCATTTTTTTTTTTAATTTATTGGTTTGCTAAAATTTATGTATTGTTTGGTGTAGTTCTCGTAAAAATCAAGTTAAATTTGTGGGGGTTTTGAGGGTTTAGTAATTTAGCTTCTCTTGAGCTATAGTAAGTCTCTCGAAAGACCGTCTTTAAGTTTGGAACGGAGCCAATTACATATCTCTAAGACTAATTAATGCTCATTATTAACCGGGTATAAGAGTTGCTTCGAATCCGTTTCATGCTTGCAACCGTCTTAAATAAGAATTTGTGTATTATTGGGTGTAGTTATTGCAGAAATCTTGTTAAAAAAATTGTGTGGGTTTTTGGGGTTTAGTAATTTAGCTTCTCCTGAGCTATAGTAAGTCTCTTGTAAGACCGTCTTTAAGTATGGAATGGAGCCAATTACATATATCTGGGACTAATTAATGCTCATTAGTCATTACTAATCGGGTATATGAGTTGCTTCGGATTCGTTTCATGCTTGCAACCGTCTTAAATAAGAATTTGTGTTTGAGCTATATTTGACGAGTTTTAGATTAGTAATGGCACGTGATGATATAATTAAAGATGCCAAATTTATTATACAACAACATCAAAGCCTTAATCCCAAAATGATTTGGGGTCAGCTGACATGAATCATCCTTTAGAACCGTCCATGTGTGAACGCACACCTCAAAATGCGAAAATATAGAAAAGGAAAATTGAAAAACAAAAGGGGAGTGAAACATAATACAAAAGCCAAATTTATTATATGTCTCTTCATAATGTTTATTGGTTTACTAAAATTTATGTATTGTTGGGTGTAGTTCCTGCACAAATTATGTTAGTTGAAGGGTTTATTCATCTAGATTTTCTTGAGCTGAATTTGTCGTGGTATTGAACTAGTTATGTCATGAAATGATGTAACTAAAGATGCGATCTTTATTATGTCAATTGAGCTAGGTGGGTTTGAGGAATTGAGGGAGTTGTGGGTAGGGTTTGTCTTTGTGTATTTTGATTGAGCTTAATAATTCGAGTTTAATATGATGGAAGTTATTTGTGAATGAATGTGAACTGTCAGTTTCCTGATGAGCTGCTGAAAGATTCAACTAGAGTTGTGAGGGCCCTTCGTGATAAGCTTCAAAAACTCGAAGAATGTAGTGATGGTGGAAGCCGTGATGATGGGAGGAAGAATGTCGGTTTGTACGTTATGGCCGATGCAACCTATGGTAGCTGTTGCGTTGACGAAGTTGGGGCTGCTCATATCAATGCTGATTGTGTTGTACATTACGGTCACACATGTTTAAGCCCGTAAGTGATCTTTGAGTTCTGGTCTTATTCTTTTTTTTCATGAACATTTGTACTGTCTTTGGACATCTATATGCGCACGCACATGTTTGGAATTTAGCTTTCGCAAGAATTTGTTAATAGCTGGCTTCTAAACAAAGTTCTTTACTCTCTAAACTGTTTTGAAGCAAGCTGGTCTATGTTTTTGTGTCTTGCATTAGACTCACCAAGTTGTAAACTACTTGTAAAGTAAGAAAATTACGAGTTTTTAAAATTATGTATCTTTCTTTTGTAGATAAATTTTATCCTTGTTGAGTAATGATAGAGTGGAAAGTCACTATTTACTTAGAGCATCTTCTATCTGTGAACAGTTAGAAAAGTGTTTTTCCTTTGCTACGAGTATTTAACTATCATTGTATCTTTAGATGGTGTCTGCTGCATGGGCGATCTGTGATGTATTCTGTTGTTTGTAATTTTTTATGTACTTCAATCCTTGCAGAGTACCAGACATATCTTGTCTCTATTGGATTGTTGTTTACTTGTTTCACTGTGTGCGCGCTTATTGCAGGACATCGACTATTCCTGCTTATTTTGTTTTTGGAAAAGCTTCTGTATGTGTTAGAGACTGTGCGAAGAAAATATGCACCTTTGCTTCATGTCGTGGCAAGCCTGTTCTGGTATAAGTTGTTATATTATAATATAGGCAATCATATAGTTTTCCTAAAAGGTGCTTAATAATTTGATCAGCCGGTTTTCCCTTTCTTTTTTACTCCTAGGTCCTCTTTGGGCTGGAATATGCATATGTGATGCATGATCTCAAAGAGGCATTGGAAGATGAAACATCAAAACTTTCGAGCTCTACATCCAGATTGAAAATTTTCTATGCTGATGCTTTGCCTCCAGCTGTTGAACCAGTAAAAGGGGAGAGGACACCCGATTTGCAAGGTGAAATTGGTGATACAGAAATTCAAAAATCGTATAGTATTGGTGGTCTGAGATGGTCTCTATCACATGATCAAAGAATAGAGGACTACTTGGTGTTTTGGATTGGATCTGATAATTCAGCATTTGCAAACACCGTGCTGACTTTTAATGCTTGCGAAATAGGTATGATCTCTGGTATCATATTTTGTTCGTGCTTGCCTTTTTATTTTCTTAACAAACAAGCACAAATAGGGTTCACTATGAACTGACTGATGGTCTGGTTTATTTAGTTAAATAAATATGCCTTTAATGGCGGAATATATAACTGCTAAGTATCAAAAGCTATAAACAACGAGCGATTAAAGAATTAAAATTATCTGTGCTTTCTATGGCGTGTCTATCTTGCAGCGTCAATGGCTTTGGATTGTTTTAAATTTTATGTGTTTATTTGATTCAACAATCTATAGTCAAGACAATCACCTCTGAAATTACCGACTACTTCTCCCTTTCTACTAAGACTAGTAACTCGTAACTCTAGTCTTGTCTTTTACTTCTTTTGTGAGAACAATATACGCGTTAGGTTCAAAATTGATGAAGCCCTTCTGTTCAATCTATATCTTTGGGAACAGAAATGGATTTTCCCCAAGGTGGCAAAAGGATTTGTATCGGTGGAGTGTACATGCAGCTTTCCTGGCCATTTATAAGACATAGACCAATAGTTGAAAATTTTCATGTCTGTTAATTTCAAACTGAGTGTTTGGTGTTTATTTCAGTGAGGTACGATGCAACAGAGAAGTGCCTAACAACGGATGTATCTCAAAAGACAAGGATTCTTAAACGTAGGTAATATTTGTTCACTAGTGGTCTTATTATCTGCCTCGGAAAATTGTCCCTTTTCAACATTGCATCACAGCATCAGTCAACTTTACTTTGCTTATAACACCAACTTAGTGTGAGAACCTTATGTAACCTTAAGCGCTTATGTTTGCAGATATTACCTGGTGGAGAAGGCAAAAGATGCGAATATTGTTGGAATCGTGGTTGGAACTCTTGGTGTAGGTACACTTTATTCTTTGTAGAAATCTTGAACGTTTCTCGTGTTATATGTCATTTTACTTCCGTGTCATTTTCATAATGTGATATAAGGTGACTTCTGTTTGATAGTAACAATTCTCAGCTTTTTTATGCTTTAACAATTTCTGCAGCTGGCTATCTTCACATGATAAATCAAATAAAAGATTTAGTTACGAAAGCAGGGAAGAAACCTTATATGCTTGTTGTGGGAAGACCAAACCCAGCAAAGCTTGCCAACTTCCCCGAGGTAAAGGAGTTGATATATTTACTTTTCATCAAAAGTTGAATGACTGCAACGTTAATTCTTTTCTTCTTTTGTTGGCAGTGTAATGTTTTTGTTTATGTTTCTTGTGCACAAACTACACTTTTGGATAGCAAAGAGTTCATGGCTCCAGTTATCACTCCTTTCGAGGCCATACTTGCTTTCACCAGGTACTGTATTCAGAATATATGTTTTTGCTTCGATATTCAGATTTGCTGAACATGAATAGTTTAAGCTGTAAATATTAGGAATTCTGATACAAATGAAACATCATTTACCTGTTCGTGAAGCTAACTATGTTGAAATTTGTCAAGAAATCTCTATGGTCAGATGAAATTACAGAAAGATTGATTTGTTGTCAATTTTGTACCTTCTGTTCGTAGTGAAATGTTTTGTCTGTGTAAATTCTTTCGTGTCTATGCACATCTTACAAATGATTCTTGAACCTTGTTGGAAAATCAATGAATCAGTGAGAGCTTAATGGATTAATTTCTCGCAGTTGAAACTATCTCCTTTACCGCATGTTTGAGGCGTTTGTGACTTGTGAGTTTGACCCTACCTTAGGATTTAGGAACATTTTCTCTACAGCCTACTGAGTCTTTTGCTGGCGTTATTATTTCCAGACTGAGCTTAGATGGCTTCGACTAAGTCAGTACTGAATGCATAGTTATTCTTGTGTATTGGCGTAAGATTTTTGACTCTTCGATGTTCTTCTGATTATGGCTATTATGAAGGCCAAGAAAATGGCTTTGTACATTTTGCACATTTTGGAAGTTGGTGGTTGCCCTTTCCTAACAACATAAGAAATATTGTTTCCCAACAAAATGTACGCTAACTCTATCCATGAAATATATGCAATGTTTTGTGGAACATATGTAAATGTAGCTGTCTTGTGCTTTTAGCGTTACTTGAGATGAGTGTGCTCCTATATCAGATATATATAATCCATTGCCGAGAGTCTAAAATCTTTAGCTAAACTGCGTATGGGCTTATGGCTGAGATTTCTTCATTTTTATGCTTTATCAGAGGGAGCCAATGGACAGGGGAATACACCATGGAGTTCAGGGATTTGATTAACATGGCATCATCTGAAACTCAAAGTAACTTGGCCGAACCACGATATTCGTTCTTTGAAGGTGGATATGTTGAGGAAATTGATCATGAAGGTAAGCTTTAAATTTATAATTAGAACATTTGTGCACTTTGCATAGGGCTCATTTAACGGTAAATATTTCCATTTCCTGTAAGAGTATCTAAGCCTCCATCCATCCAATCAACTTGACTTCTCTACTACTGAATTTCGATCCCTTCATCACCTTGACCGTGTCCGTTTCTTTTGACAAGTAAAATTATCTCAGGCAAAGCCCAATAAACATAGTTCTATTAGGTGTTGAGGATGAGGCAGGGCCATAAAGGCCAATGTTAGAAGAACATAAGAAAACGGAAGCAGAAAAATAAATAATAAAATTCTGCATCGTTCCCGCTAAAGCAAAGAGCTTTACGTGACGGTCTTTTGATGAAAAAAAAAAAAGCATCGGAAAGGAGAGAAGGTGTTTTCAGTGTGCAATTTTATTTTATTTTGATGGAGCCACGAGCCCAAGAGAGCACTTTTCTGTACCCCACCGTTTGCGTGTGCCCTTGAGATTTGAAAAATAGGGGTATTGCTGCTCCTGTTGTTGTTGAGCCACAAAAGCAATTTCGATATTGATGAGTTCCTAGGTCATGATCACCTTATTTTGATGATTACCAGCTAGCTTAGCTGGTATCTGAAAATCTTTTTATAGTGAAGTGTCATACTCAATAGCGATAGTCGTTACCGCGAGGAAGCAGCAACAAAAGTTGTTAGTTACGGCCTCTTTACTTATACTATCGGTTTAAAATAAAGATGGTGTACTATTCTAAGCTTGTTCGGCTTTCTTGCAGACAAATGTACCTAAACAGTCTTCCTATTCATAGCTAATGCTTTTTAACTTGTTCCAGAGAACGCTGACGACAGTGAAGAAGGTCTTCCGCTGGCAGTTGCGACAGAAAAGGCCCTCCGGTTGAGAGATGACAACACGAACCCCCTTACCAAAATCGTCCCAAAGTCAGGCCCAGAGTTTTTGGCTATGCGATCATACCAAGGCTTGGATATTAACTACGATGGCTCAAGTCCAAAGCCTTTGCTAATAGGTAGAACTGGGAGAGCTGCAGGATATGAAGACGAGAAACATGGTGTATGATTTTATGTATCTCTTAAGATTGTTTTATGTTTTAGATGAAACGGAATAACTGATGTTCCGTTTGTGAAATGGACGGAAAAAACTACTCATTTATATAGAATCTGTTGACATCAAATTTTCGTGCCCATATGACCATGATACCGTTTTTTGAGGGCTTGGTTGCAAAAGGTTTAATATGGACTGAAATGGCATCATATTGTTTCATACGAGTCTCCATCACTATCGTTTTTGATCCGCCACCATAGTACCCTCCACTCAATCCGCTCCTCTGCGTCTCCTTATCTACCACCGGCTAACCTTGGAAATTTTTTGAGGGGGCCGAAAAAATTTCCGTTGAAAGTTTTAGAATCTAAATCACAAGTACATATGAAAGGCCAATATATAACCAATTGGTCCTTTGTATAAGTTGTTTTGAATGAGTAAATTTCTTATACCAATATTTTACTATATAAAATTGTTTTATAAGGAATTAACCTAAACAATAAATACATCAATCAATACATCTATCTATCTATATTAATAAAGAAAGTTTTTTTCGAGCGATTACAGAGAGTCCAAGTTTTACGAACTACCCAAAGATAAGATAAGGAAAATAGCATAATTAGTTTGACTATGATACACAAAAGATAGAATTCCATGAATAAAGTACAAATAGATAAACTATTTCTATAAGAAGATAAAATCTAATTTGTGTTTGATAAAACTGTGATATTTGCAAGGACTCTTATACGTTATCACCAATGCTAATATTTTCTTATATAAAGCTTGGCTTTCATTCTTTTGATATGCATATATGTTAAATCTTTTGTGTTCCTTTTTATATTGTTTGTTTGAAGTATTGGGTGGTGCTCATTCATGGACATGATTTACTCAATTATGGACACAAATGACCATTATACCCTTGTTATTTGACCTCATTTACTATCTTGTTCTAATTCCAATAAACTTGAAATAATTACTAACTCCAAAAACCACCAAACAACCACCCCGTACAACCCACCGCACCCAGCAACGTCCACCATAGCCATAGCCCATAGGCCACACTCGGAATCGTCACACCATTCTACAAAACGTCGGCAACCAAAGTCCGAATTCCGGCCCTTCCCCTTCCACCCGAGCCACCCTTCCTGTGTTCCTAATTTCCATTAACTGGTAAACCCTAATTAACAAAATCTCCTAATTGAATCAATTGATAGTTAGTATCCATAATTAATTAAATCCAGATCAGTAATCAACATGATAGTTAGTACCATAATTGAATCATTTGAATCAATTTGATGAGTTTTTTTCTTGAAAACAAATTTGGTGAGTGTTGGGAGGGAGAGAGATACAGAGAACTTGGTCAAGGGTAATGTTTGGAAAAATAATGGTAAAAAGTCTATGAAAGAGTAAAAGTTGTCCATGAATGAGCAACTACGTTTTCTATATGCATACTTGTTGTTCTTTCTTCTTAATTTTTTTTGGTTCTCTAATATTCTACCACTTGATTTTGTTTTATAGGTACTATATGCATAGTTGACAAAGAATTAGTGATTCTACTTGAACATACACAAGGAATCGTAGATTTGGAAACTGGTGATTTCTGTTAATCAATATGACTGGGTGAGTTGTGAAAAGGTTGCTATAAGTTTTGTAGTCTTTTAGCCAATGTCTAAGCTTCCTTCTACATTAAGGGATTAATGAATATGAAATAAACTTTGCCATTAATTTATATTGATATAGCATGTAAAGTGATCCGTATGATTATTAATAGTATATATAAAGATTGACAAATGGTTTTATTGTACATCATTTTTTTTTTCTTATATAGGTCGGTCATACAATTGTCAATTTCTATTAAGATTAACTTGGAATTAAGGAAGAGAATATATTCCACTTAATACATCAACAAATTATACGAGCTTAATTAAATATGATAATGCATGTTAAAAGTTGCAAATTTACTTTAACTAAGAGAGGAGAACATATACATGTACGAAAATAAAGAGAAACATAATATTGAAAGGGGAATATAATAGAAACTTGGAGGGAGTATAATATATTGTAATTTTCTAGACTTGCATAAATAAATACGATATGTTGTTGAGTAAGACTCGAGAACATGAAGTCAAAGAACTTCTATGAAAGTGTAAACTATTGACTGACACATCTTAAACAGGAAAGTGTAAACTATTAATCGATTGTAAAATCTGCCTAAAACTAGATGTGTAAGGGCAAGTTTGACGCTTTGCATGCCTGTCATGAAATAGGTATAAAGTGTATTAGTATATGACTTATATAAGTTGCCCAAAATGATAAAAGAAAAATGAAATCTAATCTGCATTTGAAGAAGTTTATTCTTCCGATATGACTATAAGCTCAATATTTTTTCGTATATTATATTGAGCTTTTCAACATCAATTTTTTTTAATTTATATAAAAAAGGTCAATTTATTACTTCCTCTATCCAGTGAATAGTATACAATTACTTTGTTTTATGAGAGAGAAATAAATTAAGTGTAAACTATTGACTGGACGGGGAGTAAGAGATATCGATATAATGGATTCCTACCATGTTACGATCATGAAAACACTTTTTAGATATTAAATTATACAGGACAGAGCATTACAAATAGGCCCGTGCATCGCACGGGCATTAAATCTAGTCAATACATATATATAAAGCAGAAACTTTTCGAGCGATATTAGAGAGTCCAACTTTTTTAGAAATTCTAACAAAAGTAGATTTCGAAAAAAGTTAAATAAATAAAATTATCCTAATAAAAGTATATTTCTTAGTATTTAAAACAAATTTTAATAAAATTATCCTAATATAAGTAGATCAAATATATTTTAATAAAATTATCTTAATATAAGTAGATCAAATATATTTTAATAAAATTATCCTAATATAAGTAGATTAAAATTATCAAATAGATAATAGAAATTCATAATAGTTCAAGTTATCGTATTTATTTTCCCCAACTTATGGTCTCATACATTTTTAGTTTGTATTCTCACATCAAAATTCAAGAAGCTGACGGATAAAAGATGAATTTATTTATTAAAGTGTTATGTTAAGATGATGTAGTGTAATCTTACGTAATTACACGAAGTATAAATTACAATTTCATCAAAATGTAATCACTAAATAATCATTGGAGTGTGTGTATAGAAATCATAAACATAAATGCCTCCGTGTACATTCAAGGTATCAATACATAAAACATTTCACTAATCTATATATGTTACTATTTTTTTTAACTAATTTACTTTCTATAAGAATGTGGAGACCATTAGATGGAGGAATGAAACCGAGAAAACCTGAAATAGAATTTGGGGGTTTAAACAACTCAAAGCTTTTGTGTAACCATGGAACAATTCACAGTGTTATTCATATGATGAATTGATGATCGATTGTAGACTCACGCATTAGTAGTATCACCTAATTTCATCTACTACAAAATTTCATATAAACCCCCAGCATATATCCAAGTAATTTAACCATTACGAAATAGTAAGTGCTACATACTCAAAATACACTATGTAACTAATTATATGGTATATTAATGTCATACACATTATTCATATACTATATCTTATATTTCATTATAAAAATTAACTGAAACCTAAAAAACGAGCTTAAAAGATAACTGAAAATTCGGAACCGATCAGTTAACCGATTAAATAACAATTGCTTTTTAAACTAACCGAAAGAAAGCTTTTTTTTTTATAATATGGCATAAAAGGACATTGTAAGTACTTCATATTTGATATTATAAATTGAAGTATTAAAAAAAAACAGGTAGCTTATTTCTCATATGCTTCGCTTATTTTGGTAAATAATTTATTCACTAAATACTTACAACAAAAAAATGAAAGTTTTATTTTTTTCGAAACAGAGCCTAAATATGAGATTTTTAATTTCATGATCTCTTGACCTTTATAATATCAAATTAATTTCTTTTTGATATTTTTTTTGACTCATGTTTACTTACTTTTGAACCTATTGTTAGGAGTTAATCTCATGTTCCATTTTTAATTTTATAAACTTGAATAATAAAATAAATAGCTATGTGTTCAGAATAAATATTAGCAATGAGACATTGTAACACAAAGTACGTATATATCATAATCATGAGAAATAGAATAAATAAGCAATTGGTTCAAAATAAATAGCGTTCCATATAAGAAAATTGTTAACTCTACAATAAAAAAAAAAAAAAAACTTGATCAAAAGGAAAATCTATCACAATTGTCCAATTATATCTCTTTTGTCTTGGATGCAGCGAATATAAAGAAAGTTTCAGACTCAAACTGAATTTTAAATCATGTCAACCATGGGACATGGGTAAATAAAATATCAGAAATATTTGAAAACTATAGAATAAGCGAGAATATAACATTTATATGGAACGAACTATTTTAAGATCTACACAAGTTCATCTATGGCTTTGAAATTTTTTACTTGTGACAATTAAGGGCATGTAATTTTTCTAACTAATAATATGGGTATGAGAAAGCCTACATTCGTCCTGTCCCCTCGCCCGTATGACATCCTTGCTTTTAGGAGTCGTTTTTTCCCCTATTATTCGAGACTTTGTAGAGTATTTTAGTCCCGTTAGACTTTGGGAGCAAAATTCATTATCTTTTAGGAATTTTACACTAAATGTACATCATCCTCTTCCCAATAATCCTATGTATTGTTTTTGCAGAGTCGTCAATACATTAGTTTGACCATGATTTTTGACATATTAATGGTCAAAGTTATAAACGACGTTTGACCCTTGAGAAGTAATGAGAAAGATGTTTATTAAGAAGTGAAGGGAGTATAGATGATGAATTTTTTAACATAACTCATAATGGTATGTTCTACCAAGTGTGGTATGTCGGTTATGTTGGTTAGGAACATCAACTCCGTAAGAGGACTATCTAAAGAGACATTGTCTTATTATCAATCGCCTTGGAAAATTCGAAATAGAAAGGAAGATAATTACGGGTTCCAAAGTTGGCAAAAGGTACTGAACCGAGCATAGGAATGACTTCCTCGGATACAAAGATTCCTTTCGTTCTTAAGCGGAGACAATATACATTGAGGTTATGCTTCGCTAGACAATAAACAAGAGCCAGGGACAATCACTTAATCATGTTGGAATTTATGTGCTGAAACCAGTTTTTAGTAATGACCACCTTTACGTAGAAGCGTCAAGAGCAAAGTCATCCAAGGGATTAAGGTTCTCATCGTGATAGAGACCAAATGTATCAAGGCCAAACGAAAGACATTATTTACAAAGAAATTTTCACAAATTTATCAAATTATGTATCGTATTATATATTTTGCATGAAGCTTTTAAGGACAAGTAATCTTAATTGTAAATAGTCAAAGACTATTTCTATTAAAAATCAATGACGCGTGAGATTATAAGAATAATAACTCAACAATCCAATTATATCTGTGAATGTTATACAACTGATGATATAGTCAATACCAAATGCCAACATTTTTGTTGCGTTTTTGTGAGGGGAACTGATGATTAATCTCTCCTCATCTAAATCAACTCCCGAATTTTTGTTGCTCTCATTTTCAGCATGGTTTGACTTTTTATTAAATTTAATAGTTTTCTATTACCAGACCATGGTAACTTAAATCAACGTTTCAGCGTTGCCATAAAATACTAACTTTGTAACTCAACGATTTTAAATGATGTCATAAAACTAATAAATGATGTTGCCCCATGCATTCTATGCAATAGAATCACATATATTTATGATTGTTATTTAGAGACTAATCAGTTTGGATTTGATGTTGCGAGAAGTTTATAAGCAGCAAATACTCTAAATTGTAAATATATATAATCAAGGTAAAATTATGTTTAAGAGATTTAACATTTTCTTTGAACACACTATATATAATTATGATAATTGTTGTTTTACGTAACAACATTCAGTTTTACGTAGTTGTTGTAGGTTAAAATAATTTACAAGACTCATAAAGGTCTGTCTCCGTTATTAAGGATTCATTTTGGTGAGCTGCACCATATTTACTAAGAAAGCGTTTTTTATTGAATTAAAAACCAATTTGTGTTTGCAACAATGAAAAAGCAAAGTACATATTATAAATAAATCACTTGATGTTATAAGTACTATTAAATGTCAAATTTTTACGGTAAAAGCACTAATAATTCTTCAATCAACTATACCAACCATGAATTTTTTTCATCAATGATTCAACATAGTTAGACTTTTTTTGTTAACTTAAGAATATATATTGATGGGGCATATTCTGCACCGCTGACCAAGTCAACATATTGAACAAGGTCAAAGATATCCACAGCAAGTCAATAACTCAGACTGCTTAGCCGATGCAGCCCATCGGCCTGTTAGCCTGGGTCTCGGCATGACAACCTGCCAGCCGGGACACATACCCGCGTACTCATATCCAAGACCCCTCGGCGGTGAGTCAACTTGGCCCGCCGGCCTGCCATAGGTCCCTCGGCCGAGGGGTAGATCGGTCTTTCCACCTGCTAGCCACTTGGCCACTTGGCCACTACGTGACAAAAGGTGAAAGCCTATAAATACTCCTCAACCTTCATTGAGGAAAGGATCCCACAACTTAACCTAAGTACACTATTCATCTGGTAATATCTTCCTTATCTCTCTACAATACATACCTAGCCAAGTAACACAACTTAATCCTTTAGGTTTACTGACTTGAGCGTCGGAGTGAGTACGCTTGGCACAAAGCCAAGCCCTCAGTTCGTTCATTGTTGCAGGAGAGGCCGAGAGGAACGATAAAAGCAAGAAGGGTTCAACTCAAGACATTATTCTACAAGCCACGGGTGGTAACGATACTTGCTCTGGAATTACACCCGGAACATATATTTTTACAGATAATTCTAATAGGAGCCCCGTGCATCGCACGGGCTTTCCAGCTAGTATATATATAAAGCAGAAACTTTTCGAGCGATATTAGAGAGTCCAATTTTTTTAGAATTCCTAACAAGAGTAGATTTCAAACAAATTTAATAAAATTCTCCTAATAAAAGTAGATTTCTTAATATTTTAATAAAGTTATCCTACTATAAATAGATTAAATTTATTTTAATAAGATTATTCTAATATAAGTAGGTGATGCTCAAAATACACAATGTAACTAATTATATGGTATATTAATTATAATATAAACATTATTCATATTCTATATCCAGTTAATTAGATTTTACTCCCTTTTGAAATTCACATTTTTAAAATTACTCCCTCTTGAATTTTTTTGCTAAAATTACTCCCACGTTGCATTTTTTTCCTAAAATTATTTCAAAACTCCAATTTAAGTGACCTATTTCGTCTGTTTTTGAACTTATTCCGTTTGTGCGCAATATTAGAGAGTCCAATTTTTTTAGAATTCCTAACAAGAGTAGATTTCAAACAAATTTAATAAAATTCTCCTAATAAAAGTAGATTTCTTAATATTTTAATAAAGTTATCCTACTATAAATAGATTAAATTTATTTTAATAAGATTATTCTAATATAAGTAGGTGATGCTCAAAATACACAATGTAACTAATTATATGGTATATTAATTGATGGGGCATATTCTGCACCCGCTGACCAAGTCAACATATTGAGCAAGGTCAAAGATATCCACGAGCAAGTCAACGACTTAGACAGCCTAACCGACGCAGCCTGTCGGCCTGTCTCTTGGGTCCCGGCCGGGGCAACTAGCTTCACCGGGCACACATCCGCGAACTCATATCCAAGACCCCTCGGCGGCGAGTCAACAGGGCCCGCCGGCCTGCCATGGGTCCCTCGGCCGAGGGTAGATCAGTCTTTCCACCTGCTAGCCACTTGGCCACTACGTGACAAGAGGTGAAAGTCTATAAATACTCCTCAACTCTCATTGAGGAAAGGATCCATAATTTAACCTAAGAATCACTATTCATCTGGTATTATCTTCCTTATCTCTCTACAATATATACTTCGCCAAGTAATAACAACTTATCTCTCTAAGTTTACTGACTTGAGCGTCGGAGTGAGTTCGCTCGGTCCAAAGCCGAGCCCTCAGTTTGTTCATTGTTTCAGGACACCGAGAGGAGGATTCAATCAAGGACGTCATTCTAAAAGCACGGGTGGTAACAAATAACTGCTCTGGAATTACACCCGGAACAATTGGCGCCGTCTGTGGGAAAAAGATACTAGAAGCTAGTCACATTCATTCCCAAACAAAAAAAAAACACAAAAAAAAAACCCGCCCAAAAAGCTAAGAGGATGTCGAAACAACAAGAGGTATTCGTGATTGACGAAACCGAATTCTACCAAGATGATACCGTCCACAATTCTGGAGTTGCGCAGCCCTCCACCGGCCGGGTAATTCAACCGGAGTATGGGATGCCAATAATACCAGATACGCCGCTGCCCGCCAACCAGGTCACCATCATGGGACATGTGATTGATGCAGCAAAACTGAAGCTACTCCTGGACATAATAGGTAGTACGCCGGCTCACACTGTCACACCGACAAGAGCGGCGGAACCCGTCCAGGAGACCAGGGCTCAGAATGTGACTCCAAGGGACTTGAACGAAGCACTGGAGGAAGCTGGCCCTGTCAAGACGTCGGGGGAGCCCAGAGTGCTAGTGGTAGATCCGAGTCCTTCCCGCACTCGCGGGAGGACGACGTCGCCGCAGCACCGACGAGGCATGCCCCAGAGGAGTGAAAGAAGCCCGACTCGCCAGATTCGGAGAAGGAGTCCGACTCAACAGAGTCAGAGAAGAAGCCCGACTCACCAGAGTCGGATAAGAAGCCCTTCCCGCTACGGGGAGAGGAGCCGGACTAGGAATGCGAGGAGCCGATCGCCGCGTGTCGTTCGACACGTGGTCAGACAGCCCCTCAGTGCCTACGTCCTTGAAACGGCCGTGCCAACCAAGCTAAAGTTGCCGGCGTTCACATACAAAGGGGATAGCGACCCCACCGACCATGCCGAGGCCTTTGAGTCGTACATGTCGGTGTGGGAACAACCCGATGAAGTCTGGTGCCGAGTCTTCCCAACGACCTTGCATGGGATGGCTCAGAGTTGGTACAAGGGGCTGCCCGACGGCTCGGTATCTTTACGCCCGACCCTAAGTGACGCCTTTTAGCCCAGTACTCCTGCAATAAGAGAAGGGCCGTGGAGACATCGGATCTCCTGACTATCAGACATGAGGGGAGCGAGTCTCTACGAAGCTATGTGAAGAGGTTCGACGCCAAGGTTCAGCAAATTCGAGAGCTGAACCCCGAACTGGCGGCCTTCGCGCTGATGAAAGGCCTCCTAAGGGGAGACTTAAAAAACGAGCTCATCAAGTACGGAGGCCTGGGCCTAGACGCCGCCAGGAAGATGGCCGATCAAGCCATAAAAGTGGAGGACTACCACAAAACCTGGGTAGGCCCCAGCGAGGCCGGGCACTCAGAGAGAAAGAGCCGCCGGGAGGACAACCCGGAGGAAGGACGCCGTGACAATAATAGGTCACGGTCTGACAGGTCCGCCAGGAAACAGAGCTCGGCGGGCGCCGGGGGGAGTTCGGGAACGTACTACCAGAAGCGGTACAGTGATCACACCCCCCTGGTCGTATCTGCCGCCGAGGTCTTCGCCCTGAGCAAGAACGA
Source organism: Silene latifolia (assembly GCF_048544455.1). Lineage (NCBI taxonomy): Eukaryota > Viridiplantae > Streptophyta > Magnoliopsida > Caryophyllales > Caryophyllaceae > Silene > Silene latifolia. Next base: position 141,192,764 of record NC_133528.1, on the reverse strand, counting down.
GTGCCAGAAGTGGGAAAGGCCCCCCAAAACGAAGGGAGACGGTGACACGAGCCAGTACTGTGAGTACCACGGCCACACCGGTCACCTTACTGACAACTGCCGGCATCTGAAGAATGCCATTGAAGAGCTGATCCGGAAGGGGAGCCTCGGCAAGTATGTTGCCAAAGGCCAAAAGACTGATGCCGGCGGTTCAAATAAGAAATCCGTCTTTGAACGGATAGGTGTGATCCATGTTGTCATCGGGGGCAACGAGAATGGTGGGTCCGCTCATGGGCACAAACGGCACCTGAACGAGCTGTATCAGGCCATCAACTTTGTGCCCAAAACAGCGGTCCCCGCTTCCAACATCCCCGACATGACTATTGGGAAGAAGGACTACGAGGGAGTCATCGCCCCTCACAGCGACCCACTTGTAGTCCACTTGGACATATCCAACCACCTGGTCAAGAGGTGCCTGATTGACACAGGCGCCTACACGAACATCATGTTCAGGGAGTGCTTTCTCAACCTCGGTCTGAAGGTTGAAGACTTGAGCCCCTGCACCAATCCGTTGTACAGTTTTTCCGGGGCCGGCCTGGTACCCCTGGGGTCGATCAGACTGCCAGTGATGTTCGGCGAGGGGGATGCGGCTAAGAATGTCCTAGCTGAGTTCGTGGTCATTGACGGCTCGTCCGCCTACAACGTTCTCATAGGCCGAGTCACTCTGAGCGAGGCCGACGCAGTGATGTCCATCCGGGCCCTGACGCTGATGTATGTCTCGGACCGGGGGGAAGCACATAAGCTCGTCTCCAAGGACGAGAAGGACGAGGTGGTCAACGTCCATATATCTGCCAGAGGATGCAACATGCAATCCCTCAAAGTGGCGAAGAAGTCAGAGAAAGGGAAAAGCCCGTCCTTACAACAGGAGGGCGACCTCATGGATGCAACTGACGGCTAACTGGGAAGGTCCCTACGAAGTGGTTGAAGGAATAAGGCTGGGTACACACCGGCTGACAGACATGGAGGGTGTGCCTTTGATGAGCCATTAGGACACTGACAATCTCGGGAAAAATTTTGTATAGCGGCGGAGGTGCCCGAGATAACTGTGGGTACCCCGACGCATGTTTATATCTAATGAAGAATCGTCCAAGTTTTCCATCGAAGTGTTCATTTTCCCCCATAGTCATTACCAAGAAGTAGACGCCACGGTATTCACTACCAGGAAGTAGACGCCACGGCAGTCACTACCAGCGCAGTTGCCAGATACAGACGCTATCGCGCCGTAACCCCTAGTCGCCTCGGCCCACCGAAGGCCTGGCAGGGGACACAACGGTCGATACGCTAACAGACGCTATCGCGCCGTAACCCCTAGTCGCCTCGGCCCACCGAAGGCCTGGCAGGGGACACAACGGTCGATACACTAACAGACGCTATCGCGCCGTAACCCCTAGTCGCCTCGGTCCACCGAAGGCCTGGCAGGGGACACAACGGTCGATACGCTAACAGACACTATCGCGTTGTAACCCCTAGTCGCCTCGGCCTACCGAAGGCCTGGCAGGGGACACAACGGTCGATACGCTAACAGACGCTATCGCGCCGTAACCTCTAGTCGCCTCGGCCAAACCGAAGGCCTGGCAGAGTACACAACGGTCGATACGCCAACATGTTCACAACGGCGGTTGGGAAGCGCAATTCCGACGCCTCGGCTAGACCGAGAGTGAAAGAGGAAGCGACCAACATGCTAACATGTTCAAGAAAAAGACGTTAAACGCAGTTGAGATGCGCATTCTAGCTGCCTCGGCCAAGCCGAAGGTAGAAATAAAAAAAAAGCGCTCAATTAATAACGCAAGAAGACAAGAGAAGACCTCGGCCAAGCCAGAGGCAAAATGAGCAAACTTTTGTTACAAATGATAAGAATACAGACGACGGCCGTCCCCATAGGGATGAGCCAAAACACAACCTACCAAAGTTTTACAAAAACAAGGAAAAGAAAAGCAAAAGGTTACAAACATGACAGTTGAAGCGCCAAAAGATGGCAGGGAGGAAAGGCTCAATAGTTGGCCCCCGAACAGCTAAAGCTATCCGAGATGCCGGGTGAGTCTGGTGACGACCGCCCGTCTCCCTACGCTTGTTGTTCTTTGCCCCCATCGGCAAAGCAGCAAAGATCATCTTCGGTGGCCGCCCCGCAGGAAAGCTCGTCATTGTCACGTGCCTTTATCCTCTCAGCCTCCTCTTCGGCCTCCTTCACCTTTGCATCGTAGGCCGCCTTGGCCTCAGCTATCTGAGCCGCCTTCGCCACCTCCGCCTTTTCCGCAGCCGCTTTTTCCGCAGCATCGGCCATCTCATCCAGAAGCTGCTCAAATTGTTGCCACGGGAAGGAGCCTTCAGGAATGAGCTTCTCGATTGCCTCCCGGTCGCTTCCTCGGCCTGGTCCCTAATTGGGCGCACATGGTAGGAATGATCTCGATCAAGCATCTCAATATCTTTCTTCTTTTGGGCAAGGATATCCCTTGTGCCCCTATGTGCCTCCGATCGAGCCAAGTACATTTCCTTCCATTCATCCCTCTTGGCAACTACGACGTCAGAATCGCCTTATACCTTTCCCGCTCCTCCAAAGAACTTGGCGGCGTTGGCATCAAGCGGCCTCAACTTTGGCCCTCTCGGCCAATAGGCGCTTCTCGGCTTCCTCCACACGCTTTCGTGCGGCAAAGAAGGAGGTCAAGCTTAGCCTTCCCGCTTCCCCCTTTGCAGCGGTAAGATCAAGCTTAAGCCGTTCGATCAATGGCCCAGCTTCAGCCATGGTCTTCTCTTGCTCCATAATGTGGGAGCCGGCTAGCTGAGTCCATTTCGCCAGCCTCTTGTATATTCTCGTCCTCTCTGCCACAAGCTCGATGGGGGAAACCTTCTGGAGTAAGGAGTCAACGGTGACATTTCTATCACCCGCCTTCTCAGGCTGCTTCTCTAATTGCCGCACAGTGAGGACGGCGGCTGCTGACGGCGGATCTACAAAAAATTCACACAGCGCATCCATGTCAACATTCATTGACACATCAGAGAGTCTGTCATCGGAATGCATAATGAACCAGCTAAGTCCCGAACCACGAGTTAGGTCCGTACCGTCTGGACCTTCTTAGATAAAGGACCGGGTGAATCATTCTTTCCCAGAAACGGGGGAAGCCGGCAGTGGTTCTTTTCTTTTCTTTGGAGGAGGAGGGCCCTTCGCAACAGTCACCACCTCCGCGGTAATATCGACGACCTCCACATGCTCCTTCTGGACCGTTGGGGTTGAAGAGGGAGTTGGGGTTGAAGAGGGAGTTGGGGTTGACGCCGTCGCCGACCTGGACGCTGCCTTTGGTTTTCTCTCCGGCACGCCTCCGAGAACCCGTGCTTGAGCCACCGCCGGATCCAGGGCCTTCAACTGCTTGTCCATGAGTTCGTTGGGAGCCAGTCTACGATCACGCGCGTCAGCCTGAGGATGCTGCTGAACGATCGTCCCGTCCTTGTCAAGCCCTAACCTCTTCAAGGTCCTCTCAGACAGATCTTGGCCAAACCGGTCTGCAAGAAACCAGACAAGAGTTACATGAAAGAAGTAAAACAAAGTTCTAAAAAACAGGAGCATAACAGGCAAAAATGGGCCTCACACCGACCCTACTCACCCTGGTTGAGGGCCGGTATGAGGCCGACGCGGCAAAGCAGCTCATCCTGAAGAATAATCTGAGTCGGGGGCACCCATCCCTTCTCAGCATCAAACAGCTGCATCGCCCGCTTCTCATCTGCATTAAGACAGACCTTCGAAGCGTCCATCTTAAGCTTACTCCGGGTTACCCATTTGTCACGCTCTGCCTCGCTCTCGCACCGCAAATTAACTTGGTGCTGGAAGGACCGGGGCAGCGGATAGTCATCCGGCACTTCGACATACACCCACCGCCCCTTCCAGTCCTTGCAGGAAGAAAGCTTATCAACGGAGATGTAGCCCGCTCCATCTCGCACGCCGTACCACCCCACTTTACCGGGGTCGATGGCCGAAGATGATGAAGCCGGCGGAATAAGTTAACTGTAGGGACCTCCCCCTTAAAGAGACAGAGCCACACGAAGCCAACTATCGTCCTAATGGCCAACGGATGCAGTTGAGCCACAACGACGTTCATAGCTTTGATGATGGCCAGGACGTATTCATTCAAAGGAAACCGGAGCCCATACTCCAGGTGCCTGATATATACGCCGATGTGACCCGGGGGAGGGTAACAGACCGCCTGACCCTTCTCAGGGATAACAATTTTGTACCCCTCACCGAAGGAGAAATGACCCTCGAAAAGATTTCCGCCGGAACAACTGGCGAACTTATGGGTCCAAGTACGGTCAGGGCCGACCTTACAAGGGTCGCCGTGATCCATGACATACTGCCTCCCCTCATTAGGACGAGCCCTTTCAGCATCACCGTCGTCATCATCAACATCATCATCGTCCTCCCAATCCTCCAAAACCTTTGGGTCAACTTCGGGAGAAGGAGACCTAGGGCCCCCGGACCTTATCGGGACGGCGTCTAGTATCTCCTCCTCATCAAGACGCGACGGGGAACCCCCCAGCGCAGGTTTACTAGGTCCGGCATTAGCAGAAGACATGTTTACAGTAAACTTACAAGTTAAAAAGAGAAAAATTTGGTTGTTTACCTTGAAGAAAAGTGCTAGCCGAAGTAACGACTCTGAAGATTAGAAGACAGAGAAGTCCTTGAAAGTTTAGAGAGAAGAAAATTTTAGAGAAAATGAAATTGGTGGCCAATTTCAGGGACTAACTGCCCTATTTATAGGGAAAAGCCCATGAAGAAGGACCAATCAGGGCACACCCATGAAACGTCACCAATCAATCGAACGACACGTGTCGGACATGCAACCACGGAATGTCAATCGTTGCAACAGTTGAACGTCAATCAATGTAACAGTGACCAAGCGTCTTCAACACGCCCCTTTCATATCTCTCTGCCTATTCATCTTCCTCAACAAATTCCTAAGTATCTGTTCTCCGCCGGCCACATGATCAACCAAGCTAGGTAGCACCGGCCGGGGGGCAATCAAAAACAACCGGCACTCTCAACCCAGATCTCGGCCAGCGTCACTTTCTTTTCCACATCGGACGCCCTTTACACATCCATGTGGAGGGGGGATATGGTACGGCCTAAGCAGAACCAAGCCGAGGTAGAAGAAGCCGGGGCAGAAAAATTTTCTTACGCAGAATATACGCTCAACACACATCGGAGCCCATACCACGGCATAGACTACGCTGGGGGCAAATTGATGGGGCATATTCTGCACCACCACCAAAGTCAACATATTGAGCAAGGTCAAAGATATCCACGAGCAAGTCAACGACTTAGACAAAAATTAACCGACGCACTGTCGGCTGTCTCTTGGGTCCCGGCCGGGGCAACTAGCCAGCCGGGGCACACATCCGCGAACTCATATCCAAGACCCCTCGGCGGCGAGTCAACAGGGCCCGCCGGCCTGCCATGGGTCCCTCGGCCGAGGGTAGATCAGTCTTTCCACTTGGCCACTACGTGACAAGAGGTGAAAGTCTATAAATACTCCTCAACTCTCATTGAGGAAAGGATCCACAATTTAACCTAAGAATCACTATTCATCTGGTATTATCTTCCTTATCTCTCTACAATATATACTTCGCCAAGTAACAACAACTTATCTCTCTAAGTTTACTGACTTGAGCGTCGGAGTGAGTTCGCTCGGTCCAAAGCCGAGCCCTCAGTTTGTTCATTGTTTCAGGACACCGAGAGGAGGATTCAATCAAGGACGTCATTCTACAAGCACGGGTGGTAACAAATAACTGCTCTGGAATTACACCCGAAACATTAATTATAATATAAACATTATTCATATTCTATATCCAGTTAATTAGACTTTACTCCCTTTTGAAATTCACATTTTTAAAATTACTCCCTCTTGATTTTTTTTGCTAAAATTACTCCCACGTTGCATTTTTTTCCTAAAATTATTTCAAAACTCCAATTTAAGTGACCTATTTTGTCTGTTTTTGAACTTATTCCGTTTGTGCATTAGCCAATTTATACTTTGAAAGGTACAACTATGTAGACAAATGGAGGGAGAGTTCAAAAACAAAGAAAATAAGTCACTTAAATTGAAATTTTGAAACAATTTTAGGAAAAAAAATGCAACTTAAGGGAGTAATTTTAGCAAAAGATTTCAAAAGGGAGTAATTTTTAAAATTTGGATTTCAAAAGGGAGTAAAATATAATTAACTCTACTAATCTTAAATTCCATTTGTTATACGTACTAACTGAAAAGTTCACTGAAACCTAAAAATGTAGCTTAAAAGGTAACTGAAAATTAAGAGATGATAATTTAATTGATTAAGCCAGAAATGTTTGGCAACTAACCGAAAGGTAGCCGTTTTTTTGGTAAAAGGACGTAATAAGTTCTCTATATTTAATATTATAAGTTGAATGAATAAAAAAACAGGTAACTTATTTCTCACATGCTACTCTTATTTTGGTAAATAATTTATCTATCAAATATTTACAAAAGTATTAAGATAAATGAAATTTTGCTCAAACGCTAATTTCTTTGAAATAAAGCCTAAATATGAGATTTTTCATGATCTGAGCTTCTTCATATCTAATTAATTACTCCTTTATATTTTTTTTTTGCCAATGTTTACTTATTTTTGCCCCTATTGTTAGTAGTTGATCTCAAGTTCCATTTTTTATTTTATAACCTCCATTATAGCTATTGGTTCAAAATAAATATTAGCAATTAGGCACTGTACCACAAGGTACATATATACTCCAAAATCATGAGGAACAAAATAAATAAGTAATTGGTTCAAAATAAATGTTAGCTCTACATAAGAATGAAAATTATAATTAGCTCTACAATAAGATAAAAAAGCAAATTAATTTAATCAAAAGGAAAAATCTATCACAGTGTCCAACTATATCGCATTTGTCTTGGATGTAGCGAATATAAATAAAATTTTAGACTCAAACTGAATTTTAAATCGTGCCAACCATAGGTGTTATATATGGGTAAAATAATATCAGAATTATTTGAGAAAGTTATAGAATAGAAGAGTATATGACATTTAAATGGAACGCAACTATTTTAAGATCTCCCAAAGTTGAAGCGGTTATGGTTTTGAAAATTTACTTGCGACAAGTAGGGGCATGTAATTTTTCTATTAAATACGGGTATGATAAGGCCTACACTCGTCATGTCTTATCCGCCATTTGGCATTCTTACTTTTAGGCGTCGCTTTTATTTTCATTATGCGAGATTTGGTCGGGTATTTTAGTTGGTGTGGACTTTGGGAGTAAGATTCATTATCTTTTAGAAATTTCACACTAAATGTATTTCATCCTCTTCGCAATGATCTTCTGTATTGCTTCTACATAATTGTTATTGCGGACGTTTGATCATGATTTTTGACATATTAATAGTCAGTTATAAAAGTTTGACCTCTAAGGAGCAAGGTGGAAGAGTTTAAGAAGTGGAAAGAGTATACATCATGATGAATTTTTTTAATATAACTCATAATAGTATGCTCTACCAAGTGTGGTATGCCCGTTTTACGTTGTAGAGGAACATTAACTCTGTAAGAGAATTATCTAACAGGACCTGTCTTATTATCAATTGCCCTGGAAAATTCATAATAGAAAGGAAGATACTTACGGGTTCCAACGTTGGCAAAAGATACTGAACCGGAGAATAGTAATAACTTCCCTAGATACAAAGATTCTTTTCGTTCTTAAGCAGAGACAATATATGTTGAGTCCATGCTACGTAGACGTGAAAAACAAGTCTAATCGTGTCGGGTTCAGGTGTCACATTTAAACGGGTCACGAACTCTTCAACCCAAACCCGACCCAATTAAATCTCGTGTCGTGTTCGTGGTTTATCTGATTACATTAATAGGTCATCAAACCCCAACCCTAATCCGTTAATTTCGTATCGTGTTTTCGTGTCATGTAATATTTGGAAAGTGTAAGTATATTTATGTGAGGATCAAGAAAATTTGGGATTAATTTAGTAAATATGTTATTCGTGTCGGGTTCGTGTGTAGAGTGCTCAACCCAAACCTAGCCCAATTAAATCTGTGTCATGTTCGTGTCAACCCACTTACATAATATAAATGGGTCGTTAAATGTCAACCAAAACCCTTTAACCTCGTTTACCATCTATTTGCCGTCATTTTTCGAACAAATATAAAATAGTGAAAAATCCAAATTCGCTATTTTCACAAATTGACTTAAATTAAGATATTTTCATGTTAAGGCAAACCAAAACAATTGTTTGATTAAAAAAATACAAAATCTGAATGAAATTTAATCAAATAGAAGGCTCACTTTCTTATCATATGATTATTACTATGTTCAAGCCACTAACCCGTTTAGAAAACAAAACTGATGTCGTAAAATTGTTTAAATAAAAACGATTAAAAGTTATGAAACGACAGTTTAAAGAATAAAAGCAGTTATTTGAATCATTAAATCAACAAGAGTTATGGACAGTCATTAAATCATGTTGAAATTTATCTGCCGAAACCAATTTTTATTAATGGCCAACTTTATGTAATTTCAAGAACAACGTCATCCGAGTGATTAAGGTTCTACATCGATGATAGAGACCAAATGTATCAAGGCCACAAGAAGGACATTGTTTACAAAAAAGTTTTCATAATTTACCAAATTAAGATGTCGTATTATATATTTTGCATGAAGTTTTTAAGGATAAGTAGTTAAAGACTATTTCGGTAAAAAATAGATGGTGCTAAGACAATAAGAATTGTAACTCTATAATCCAACTATATCTCTGAATGTTAGTATACAACTGATATAGTTAAATATCAAATGCCACAACGCTTTCGTTGCTTTTTTGTTATAGGAACTGATGATTAATATGTCCTCATCTATATCAACCCCCGAATTTTGTTTGCTTCCATTTATAGCATAATTTGACTTTTTGTTAAATCTAATAGCTTTCTATTACCAGACTACGGTGACGTAAAATAACGTTTTCAGAGGTGCCATAAAATATATACTACTAACTGAGATTATTATACTAACTTGGTAACCCAACTATTTTAAAAAAATGAAATAAACTACTAACTGATGTTGTCACAGATAATACTACTAGGTGCTTGTGCATTCTATTTAATAGAATCAGTGATACTGCGAGATGTCTATAAAGAGCAAATACTTTTAAGTGTAAATAGTCAAGAAAAAATTATTTTGTAAGAGATCTAACATTTTCTCTCAACGCACTAAATATATATAATTATAATACCAACTGTTTTTTGTAACATCGTTCAGTTTTACGTAGTTTTAAAATAATTTGCAAAACTCATAAAGATATGTCTCCGTTATTAAGGATTGATATTGGTGAGCTCCACCATGTTTATAGAGAAAGCGTTTTGTATTTAATTAAAAACCGGTTGTCCTTGTAACAATGAAAAAGCTAGCCACATACTATAACTATGTCACTTGATGTTATACTAATCGATGACAAAACTTTTATGCTAAAAGCACTAATAATTCATCGGTTATCATTTATATCAATCACGATTTTTTTTTCTTTCAGCAATGACAACATAGTAGGACTTTTTTATCAACTTAAAAATATATTTTTTACAGATAATCCTAATGAGAGCTCCGTGCATCGCACGGGCTTCCAAACTAGTTGCTTTAATTTGATCAATATTAAGCTTAATAATTATCGGGTCATTAATTTAATCGGGTCAATACCGAGTCGGATTCAGGTAACTGATTTTCGGGTCGCGTCGGGTTACAAGTCGTCATAGAGTTTGGTCGGTTCTAGTTCACGGGTCCTATCGGGTCGGGTTTACTCGGGCCACTTGGGTCGGGTCTGGGTCGGGTTTAGGTCATATCGGGTTACGAGTTTTCATAGGATCAAGTTCACAAAATTCTCGGGTCCTGTCGAGTCGGGTTGGGGTCGGGCCACTCGAGTCGGGTCAAACTTGCCAGTAGGGACGTCAATGGGGCGGGGTGGGTGCGGAGGAGGGGTAACCCGCATCCGCGAACTATAATACGTACCTACACTCGCCCCACGACCTGCATCGAGTTGAACTTTTCTAACCCGTCTCCGCAAGGTGGGGACCCGTTGAGTCATTGACCTGCCAAATTACCTATCTCCTCACAAAACAATTTTTAAAATTATAAATTCTGAATGTAAACCATACTAGTCTCGTACTCTCGTACATCTTATACAAATAAGTTTCCGCAAAATGGTCTAACATTCAATTAACTAGTACAGAAGTTTTTCAAACCACAAAATAGTTTGAAGATTAGGGTTTTTTTTATCTAACTTATAAATTTTATTTTTATTGTTATTTTTATATAGTATAAATTTGTCTAGGTTTATGAGTAAAACGGGTATAAGCGAAGCGGGACATGCAGGGTGGGGCGGGCGGGGCGGGGTAGGTATGGGGTGGGTCTCATGTGATACCCACATCCGCCCACGACGCCCGACAAATGACACTTTTGAAACCCATCTCCGCCCCACGAGGCCACGACCCACGACCCATCAAATTATTACCCGCCCCTGCCCCCGTATCAGGTGGGTTGGGTACCCGCCCCCACTAACATCCCTACTTGCTACTTGCCAGCTCTATTAAGGGAGCAACTTCGTCGAAATCATCGGCCTTACAATGTTAGTAAAATACTCCGCGTTATGGCGTATTAATGTACTTATACAGCATGGCATACGACTTGTTCTTCACGTGAGGTATACCATATTCAGCGGCAAATAATCTTTTAAATTGTTTGTTGAGGTTTTCCAACTGCCATGAATATGAATTATTGAAGCTTGTTTAACAAAACAATTACTTGATATTCTTCATAACTTTTGCACCATTTCTTTGCACATTCTTCATATTTTCTTGGTCAATTCTTCTCCTTTTTCCTCATTTTTGAGTTTCCATCATTCTAAAGACTTCAGCTTTCCTTTCTAATTTCTGGGTTTCATCTTCATTAGAATTTCTATCCATTTTATGCATTTGCTGATTTTAATGTTTATGCCAAGCTATCAGAATTTGATGGTATTTATGTCTTGCAGAATCTGTTTAATTTAGTTGGTATCTGAAAAGATTTGATTTTTGGGTGTTTTGTTGCATTTGGGGATCTTTATTGTGTTTATTTGATTGATTTTAATATGATCAGTATCCATTTAGGTGAATTGAATTGAGCTGGAATTGATTTGTTGAAATTCTTCTGATTTTGATGTGGTGAGTAAATCTATTGGATTTGATTTGTTGAAAGTCTTCAAATGCTTGCTGTTGTGCAATTATAAAAAGGAGGGGGATTCGAAATTGCGAATTACGGCCAAGTATCCATTTGCTTGTTGTACATTAAGGTTGCGTACATCAGACCCTCCTCGACCTTGATATTAGCTTATAGTATGTGATGGAGCTAGTTAGGGATCCATTAACTAGCAATGAAAGCTTGGAAGAGTTAGACATAGAAGCATCAGAGAACACCCCTCTTAGGAATAGGAGAAACCCTAGGAGTGGTTTTTCGGGTACTGTGAGGCGATGGGCGTACATATTTGATGGGAATGGAAGCTATTATACCAAAGATTGGGACCTTACAGAAGGGAGAGGCAAAGAGTTTTGTTGGTATCATGTAGAACTTCCTAAAGAAAATCAGAAACTTTCGATGTCAGCACAGTATCTGATTGATGTGCTTTGTCCTCCATTAAAGCTGCAGGATATTCTATCACTAACTAGCAATGGTTCGTTTTGTGGGTATGTTGATGGTGCCCTTGTTTTTAGGGTCAATTCACCGGGACAGGCTTCTAGTGCTTATACTTTTAGGCTTGCTGCTAGGATTACTGAGAATTCGGTCATTACTGTTTCTCTTGGACGAGTTCCAAGACTGGGGTTCTCTCAAACTGGTCAGTCTTTGTTGTCGGAGATACCACTTGTGGACACTCCTAGAAGCCGCAATGGTGAGGCCAGGGAAGGTAGAGGGGTTGTTATTAAAGAGCATGTGCTCGAATTTCTATTGACAATGAACCATTCTGAAGAGGCTGATAATCCAGTCCCGAATTCGGTCTCTAATCTTGTTATTCATGTTATTGATACATTTGTGGATCATCTTCAAGATAATGTGACTAAACTCGAGGTTGAGTTGGATTCAGTCGAACTTGAGATGGATAGAGGTTGGTATTCATCTTGATATCTTTTTTCAGTTTCTAACATATTTTCCCAGAACCCTTATAGTCAGTTGTTCGGGCACAGACTGTTTCACTCGAGATATAACTCCTGCATTGGGTCTGATTTAGTGACTTACTAGAGAACACCAAATAGCTAACAGATGTTTCTACTTTCTCAGTTATTTCTTCACACCAATTGCTTTCATATCTAAAAAATGTCACTAATTTAGAGGATATGGGATGTCTTGATGTTGCAAAGCAAGTTAACTGATATTGGTTTTGTTTTTTGAATATGCTTAGACCTATATATTTTTCATTAAGTTATAACTTCTGAGTCTTCGCTGCGTAAGGAGTCGGAAATATGCAATTTCACCTTTGTGTTAAAAACACAAAGAGACGTTATCGGATGATTCATAATGAAAATTGTGTTGTCAATTGTATCGATACTTGGTTACTTTATTACTAAATGAGAAGTGTAACAAGTCTTTGGCTACAAACGGAAACTCTGAATTTGGACATACATGATTCGTGTATACTTCTAGACACACCTATGATAGTGTTACTTCATGCGTTTGAGAATATGTGTGGGCCGATTGGACACATTCATCTGTTTTAGAATCAGTATTTTCTGCCATATTCTTCCGTGACTTCAGAGATCATTATCTTATTCTTTCTCAGTAGGCTTCAAGTATCATGTAGTCGAGAAACTTCTTTTATTTACATTTTCCCTAGTTGTTCTTTCATCCATGCCTGTTTGATTGTCTGCAGGCGGATTCGCATTGAAAAAGCAAATGCTAGATGATAGAAGATTCCCCAAGATGCATCTGAATTTGCAAAGGCTACTTCAGGTATTTTCTATCATTTTATTATTTTCTGATCAAATGGTTGAATCTGAGACACATGGGTGTGTTTTCGTTAAGCCGTTAATCCAACCCCCTTGCTTCGCCACTTGTAGAACCTTTAAGACATGAGGGTAACAATGATGTTCGAAATTAATGGCGGAGCTGCATTCAAAATTCAGGCCCACATTTAACTCTTAATTTGCTACAGAAATAGTTATGAGCTCATATGAATTCGCCTGTTATTTTTCGAACAAGGTGGTTTTTTCGAACAGCAGCGAAAAAAAGTTGGTTTACCTCTTAGTTAACAAAAAAATATTATATGAGAATAAATAGCTGTCAGCTGTTACTTATAACTACATAAAATTATTCAAAAATAATATTTGTTGCAGCATCGTAAACTATATATTCTCGTATGATATGATAAAGCTTATAGACAGTCTAGCCTTTTGAGGATTTAGTAGACTAGTATGTCACCTGTAAGATTGCTTCTAGAATCTAGACACCAACTGAGAAGATTGCTGAGCTCATGCTAGACAAGTTATGAGTTTGCTGAGCATTGTTAAGACACGCCAGATACTATACGAACGTTTTCATGGTGGACAAGGTACAAGTTTGTGAATTGTAACATCTGATCCAGGGAAAAAACCTAAAACCCTAATATTCAGGTTATTGGGCCACTGGAACCGGATATTGCATCTGTTTTGGGTCAGAAAATCTGTTCGGTATATTTTTTTACTCACTCCTACCAGATACCACCAGTCTTAGTTTAAAAAAGCGCGTCTGTGGCGTGCCTAAGCGCAAGGCGCATTGAGGCGCCAACCAAATCGCATCAAAGTGCCTGAGGCGCATGCAATACAAAAGGCGCACCTAAGGCGCATGAGGTGCAACTAGTGAGGCACATTACAGTGCAATTCCATTTTTTTTTTCCAAACTCTTTTAGTTTACCCTTTTTTCCTCCCCCTTATCCTTAATTTGCACTTGTTAATACATGTTAGCCCTCTTTAAAACAAAAAAGGGGCTATTCATTCTCGCACAAAATTTGACTGTAAATATAGATGTTCGTTTTTAAAATCATGCGCCTCGTGTCTAAAAGGCACGCGTCTCCGCCTCGCGCCTTGCGCTACATCCTCTTGGGACCCCATCGCCTTAGTGCTCCTCGCGCCTTCTCAAACTAAGCCACCAGTTATGTTCACACTTTCTTACAATTGCCAAGTCCTTGGTATTCAGTTATTCACACAAAGGGCTAGCTAGCTAGGAGGTCAACTTAGCTACTGCATTAGCTCGTGGAAGCACTTTAAATTTGCTTCACTGGCAATGTTAGTATAACTTTTGAAGAATTCTTGATCAATCGGCATTGAAAAGGCATCATGAAAGTATTTTTCTAGGTTTAATAAAAATTCCAGTGAAAGTAAAAAAAAATTGATCTTTAGGTTAATCATTATGCTTTTACTTCTTGGGAGCAGGTAATTGCACATGGGGAGCAAGTATTTCCTCGCATCAAAGAAAAGTGTTCGTCGAAACATTGGTTTTCTCATGAAGACATTGTCTCTCTTGAGGAGCTGATCGGGCGACTCAGGAGACTAAAGGAAAACGTCGGTTTCATAGCTAACCGTGTAACTGCAATTCAGGCTGGTCTAGATAGTTGGCAGTCTGAACAAATAAACAAGAAACTATACTACCTTTCATTTCTTTCAATCGTGTTCCTCCCTCTATCAGTCATCACCGGAGGTAAGTCATTTCAATTAGGAACCATATTCTTTGTTTGCCATTTTGATTTATTGAGAGTAAAATCCTTCATAATGTCCATCTATGTATTGCTCTTTGACTTTGGATATAACCCAATAAATCGAAATGGTTCATTTACTCTAGCTTATTTTTCCATGAAGTATCTGATGATTGTCCAATGACTCCAGTTTTTGTTTATGGGTCTCTTGGAAACCGTTTATCTATGTTGCATATGTTCAACTGCTCAAGTGATTGAACCCTTACCTTGCTTTGAGCGGGATCCTTTATAGGCATTGGGGTAATGATAATGATGAAATGGCCCTAAAGTCCCTGATGTTTGTCTGCAGTGTTTGGAATGAATGTGGGAGGTGTTCCATGGACAAACCAATGGAAGCACCCTGAGTTAAAAGATGGGTTCCGGAATGTCATGTTCCTTTGTTTGGTAATGCTCTTGGTAGTGCTTCTATGCTTCTCTTTTGGATCTCTTTACACTCGTATATGTGCTTGGTGGACAAGGAAGACCTTGAAGCGAAACTGGTCTTTGAACCGAAGGTCATTTATCAAACGAACCCCTAGAGACGGAGACGAAGAACGAGGAGGTTTTGTCCGTATTTGAGGTAATACTCTTGAATGTATCAATAATCTCCTAGATTGTATACTATCACCAAGGCCATTCTTCCGACAATCACAGATTGTGTATCACATAAGAAGTAAGCAGACCTGAGAAATGAATCTCTTAGGTTGTCTTCAGTCTGGTCGACTCATATGTGTTGCTATTGGGGCCGTTTGAGTTAATTTCAGGTGGTCATTTTTGTTCATTTCTGATCATGTCTATTGTAGATATTGGTTAATGTTAGCCGACCCCAGACCATTTTCGGATTATGGCTTTGGTGTTGTATGGTCATGGCTAATACTGTTATTATTCCATTTTCAAGTCGTGTCAAATTCAGCTTCAAGACTACTCTTTTCAGGTTCGGGTGGATGCAAATCAGGTTTGATCAGTTTTTCAGGTCTAGCCACAAGCTGGATTATATGCTATCAGGTCGTAGTTCGTGAGCACCAGCGCCTTTCACTGTACCTCAAACTCCAACTTTTCGGTCACTTTTTAGTCTGATATACTGTACAGATTCTTCAATTCATTGTTGTTCCTGAATTTTGAGAACTCCTTTTAGCATCAGAGTTTTTTTTTGACCAGGTCATGACCGACATCTGTAACTGTATTTTAAGCTTAGTGACCTCAGTACTGTGAGTCTGTGACAAGGCTTTCGTTGTCCCTTTTTGTATCTTTGATGGCTGTTAATTGTTTCAGGCTTGTAATAGATGTAAACTTGTAACTTGTAAGCAAACAGTACAGTTTATTAAATGTAATACTAGCCAGTAACTTGTAACCACCATCCTTTTGTTTCTTTCATGGCTGTTTATTGTGTTGTTTCAAGCTCGAAAAGAGTAAATTCTTCGTACACAAAATAAGTATTCTGTATCTATTATACATGAAACATATATAATTCATCAACTGATAATTCATAGTGAATGAACTCATACAGGCGCAGTCGGCACTGAAGTATCTGTTATACATTCTCTAGTTTTGAATTAAAATGCTACAATATGTCGTCTAGGACCTAAGGTATATCAGGCAGGGTGCATGACGCCGGTGGTGAGTTTGTGTCGTCACTATACATGTGTCTTCGTTGGGGTGTGTAGTGGAGGCTGATGGTGGATCTGGTGTCAGTAGTAGAGTGTTCGAGTCCGGTTGTTTGGTCTAGATGATAGGTGGGTGATGTTGGGAGATAAGTATACTGTTGTAATCGGACTTGGGAGATAAGTATACAATAGTTGAACACTTGAACCCGATAGATAAATTCGAACTACCCAAAATCCAATATGTTTAACTCAAAACTTAAATTACTTTTAAATTACTTGATAATAATGCACTCGTAATATACCTAATCCCGATTCCCGAATAACATGTTTGATACACTTCCACCAAAACCAGCAACCTAAAATATGGTTTCTTTATGGCGCACATTAAAAAACTAATTAATAAATGAATCACAAAAATATTTCCCCAAATATGGTAGATATGAGATGACACATAAGACACAAAGAAAAATACCTAAACAATCTAAAATAAACTCTAACTCAATCTCAACGACCAGTTTATTAGCTCAAATTCTTATTGAGACGATTGTAATAAAAAATTGGGTCTAAACTCTAAGCAACGCATATGGATATACCTAGTTAATAGTAAGTGTAAATCATTGTGAAAAATGTTCTATTTGAAACTGCTTCCTCTTATGATTAAAACTGCTTCCTTTTTTCCCTTTCCTTAAAATTTTATTTTTCCTTTCCTTGGATTGGGTCTTTTCATCTTCCCATAAACGCCAACTGTTTTCTGGGTTCTTTGAGTGTGCTAGTTACTTTAATCATTGTTAGTTCTTTTCTTTTATTGGCAGTTCTCGCTTTTCCTAGGGTTTCAAAGCGTTCTACCAATTGGTGTTCCAAGTGTTCCTGACAAGTTTGCTTTTGTACTCTAGGGTTTGGTTTCGTTTTTTCACTATTTAAGGGAGGGTTTTTGGGGTTGTCTCTCATCAATCATCTCCCTCTGTCTTCTCTGTTTGATCTCATGTCTTCTTTTCACCAGTTTGGTAATGGTCCTCCATTTGGGAATCATGGGTTTTCTGAGGCTATGCCGAATGCACATCAGCAGCCTTTCCATCAACCTTTTCCTAATGCAGCGTTTCAACCTAATGATCCTTTGCATGCAAGAGCTTGGCGGTTCCCAAGGTCGGGTCCTGTGTTTAATCTTGATCCTGCTACTCTTGGTAAGTCTAGGGAATTTTGGAATCAGTGTGTTCTTGGGTTTCTTGTTGATTATCGTATTTTCAAGGCACCGAAGTTGAATGATTTAATTCAACGTAAATGGAAGACTAGGGGTACAATTAAGGTTTTAAAGCTTGGTGATCTTTATGCACTACACTGTGAAGATGATGAAGATAAGGAGGATCTGTTAAGACGTACTTATGCTACTTTCTTTGGGGCTTTTATGGTATTTACTAGGTGGTTCCCGGATAGTATTCCTAGGACTATTCGGTTTCCGTATGCTGATGTTTGGGTGAGAGTCTGTGGTTTGCCGTTCGAGTATTTGACTGATGAGGTAGCTAACGTGGCAGGTCATCTATTAAGCCATCATTATGAGGTTGATTCCTTTGATCCTGTTCCTGACAAGGATTACTTAAGGGTTAGGGCTCGTCTTCAGATGAATCAACCTCTTTCACCGGGTTTCTTTCTCTCTATGGATGGTGGATATCTCTTATGGGTCCAGTTCCGTTATGAAGATGTGTTTAAGTACTGTGTTCGTTGTGGTAAGGTGGGCCATATTGCTGCATGTTGTCGGGAGAGTATTATTTCGATTGTTTCAAATGTGAATGGTCTTCTTGATCGTGCTCAGGAGCGGGGTTTCGCTGTGTTTCAGACTCAAAGCAATCATACGATGTTTAATCTTGATCTCAGGGCTACACCGTCTACAACTAGGTATGTTTCTTCTAATATCCGTCTTGGTGGGCAGGGGGGTTCTGTGTCTTCGAATGAAGCTAATTTTGAAGATGAACAAGTTATTGATTTTGAACTTGGAACAACTCCGGGGGGGGAGGGTTCACCCTGGGATGAGATTCAGTGTGACTGCGCAACCCTTTGCAGGACCTATACTGTTTAATGTGGGTGGTGGTGGTTTTGAGTACGCGGACCCACCTGTTGACCCTATGCATGTTGCTACTGCTTCTGGGGTTCCTGTTTCTGTTGGTGTGCATGAACCGGTTTTTGATATGGGTGTAGCTGGAAGCATGGGTCTGAATGATGCTGGGGTTTTTAATAATAATGGGCTGGTTAATGTGGGTAGTATGCCGGCTTCTGTCCCTGAGCCTATGCAGATGGAGGCAAATGGGGGTGTTCTTGTTACTGGGGTGGGTACTAATGTTCCGGGGCTAATGAATGGTTATACTGCTGGTGTTTCTGATGGGATTGGAGCTGGCGTTTCTGATGGGATTGGAGCTGCTGCTGCTCCTGGTGTCGCCACTGGTGGATGGGTAGTGGAACCAGATTCATTGCCTAATTTGGGTCAAGGTTTTATTGAGGCTGATCCATATGTTGTTTACAGTAATTTCCATTCTGCTGGGAGTCATTTTGACCGTGATCTTCATATTCAGGAGGCTATTCTAAGTCGTGTGGAGAGTGACTTTAACTGGTCACGTATTGAGGATGATGACAGGGGCTATGGTCAGACCTTTGACCCCCCTCCTCAAGGGGTGCCTATTGTGTACCCTTATAATTTCTATCAGTACTCCCCTGGGGATGAAAGACCTTCTGATGAGGTGGGGGATCATTTGGGAAATAATGTTACTATTAATATTGATGATTCCTCGAGCTCTCATTACTCAACTCCTGAATGGCCACTTCATAGTTCAGATTCTGAGGGTGAGGAGGCTTTTATTGAGGCTGATGTGAGGGCAAGATCTGAAGTAAACACTATGTTATCTTTGAACTTGGGATCGTCTGTTGTAGCTGCTGTGAAGGATATGGGTCAGTCTGCTTCGTGTTCTGTCCATGTTAGTGATGTTCCTGATCAGGAGGCTGGTATGGTGTTACAAGAATCAACGGGTTGTGTCCCTATTGCTGTGGATGAGTGTGCTTTGATGGGTGTTGCTGCTGGTCCTGCTATTGCTGGAAAGACTCAGAGAGCTCAATCTGCGAGTGCTTGTTTGGAAAAGTCAGATGTGGGTATTCTGGTTTCTGGGGGTGAATTTGAGTACAGGCTACCTTTCAAGAAACGGAAATGCAGGTCTGAAGCTGGTATAGATGATCTTAAGGATTCCTCTCTTCCTTCTATTGGTTATGCTAAGGCTTATCTCACTCAATTGGCTAAGAAAACTTGCATGGTGGATATGCGTTCTGTAGAGCTAGGCAAAGTTCCTTCTGGGTCTGGTTTTCATATAAGAATTACTGAGGATGATGGTGTGAGCTCGTGTGATGGCTCATCTGTTCGTGGGGAAGGAGTTGCGGAGGTTGGCCTACATCAACCTCCTTGCCAACCATGAATGGGCTTCAATGGAATTGTAGGGGCTTGAATAATGCGCTCTCCCCTATAATTCCGAAATTAAGAGCGCTTATTAGTACTAATAATTATGACTTTATTTTCCTTAGTGAGACAAAATGTAATGCAAGCTTTGTTAGTCCTATGTTTCGTAGTATGGGTTTTATCGAGTCCGTCGGTGTTGATGCAATGGGTAGTGCTGGTGGCCTTTGGTGTGGCTGGAAGAAGGGTTTGATGATGAGATGTGTAACTACATGTAATAACTTCATCATCCTTTTGAATGAAATGAATCCTTCTTTGCCTTGGTATCTCGTTTTGTTCTATGGAGAACCTGAGCAATCTCTCTGTATGCATGTTTTGGGCTCATGGTTAGTTTCCTTAGATTATCCTTTTGTAATTGTTGGAGATTTCAATCAAGTCGAATTTAGTTGCGATAAGCTTAGTTCGAAGACGGGTAGTATCGCGGGAGCTTTGAGTTTCCATAACTGGCGTGTTGAACATGAACTTGTTGATATTCCGTTCAAAGGGCCGCGATTCACGTGGTGCAATAATAGAAAAGGTTTTAAGCGAGTTTATGAAAGAATTGATAAGGCCTATGGTTCAAAGGATTGGTTTCATCTTTTCCCTAATACTGGAGTTAAACATTTGCCCATTCAGATTTCGGATCACGCTCCCATTGAATTATGCTTTAATCTTGTCAAGAACTAACTCATGTAAGAAGCCGTATAAGATTGAATCTTGGAATTTGGATAATGAAGAGTGCTTGTCTCTAATTCGGAGAAATTGGAGATCCGAGTTTATAGGTACTTTTCCGTTTAAATTGGTAAGGAAGCTTGCCTTTATTCGAAATTTGTTACGAAAATGGTCCATTGAGAAAAGAAAGGCTTGGTGTAAGGAGTGGGATTGTTTTGATGAACGAATTGTGAATGCTATGAATTGCGCCATTAATACGGGAAACTCGGATCTAGCTGTTCAAGTTAATAATGAGGTTACTGAATTTGCTAAAGCGTCGGCTTTGTATTGGAAGCAACGTGCGAAGATGAATTGGGCGGTTGAAGGGGATACTTGTACTAAATACTTCTTCAACTGGGTTAAGGGCCGTGCGGGTCGTAATTTTATTCTTGGCATTAAAGACACGCTGGGGAATTGGAGTTATGATCCGGTTTGTATTGGGAATCTTTTTTACAACCACTTTTATGCTATTTATAATCCGGTTAGTGACGTTGTTGTTATGACCTCTGCTGATTCTCAAACTGCATCGCCATCCTCCGTTGATTTTCCAAGGTTGGCGGAGTATGATGTGCTTTTTCATCAGGTAAGATCTATTGTTAAGGAGGATGATTTGGATTTCTTGTCTAAAGCTTTTACTGCTAAAGATGTAAGACGGGCGGTTTTTCAACTTGGTGCCTTGAAATCTCCTGGTCCCGATGGTTTCCCGGCTTTGTTTTTTCAGAAATGCTGGCATGTTGTGAAACATGATGTTATTTCGGCAGTCTTAAATATTCTCAATGGTGGTGTAGTTCTAAAAGAGCTTAATAGGACTTTTATTACTCTTGTTCCGAAATGTGAGAGTCCTGAAAGGGTGGAGGATTTCAGACCTATCAGTCTTTGCAATGTCGTTATGAAGGTGGTCACGCGCTGCATTACGAATAGGATGTCTAGGGTTATGAGTTATCTGGTTGGTGAGTACCAAAATGGTTTTGTTGCCGGTCGGCATATTGGGGATAACGTTCTTCTTGCCCATGAAGCAATTCAGAATATTAATAAGCACTCTTCTGGGGCCTGCGGGAGATTTGCTTTTAAAGCGGATATGAGTAAGGCTTATGATCGTATTCGATGGGATTTTTTACATCGTACTCTTATTTGTTTCGGGTTTCCTAATGGTTTAATTAAGCTTATTATGAGTGTCGTCACAACGGTTTCGTATGAGGTTTTGGTTAACGGTGCCCCTTTGAAGCAATTTCAGCCTAGTTGCGGCTTACGTCAGGGGGATCCACTTTCGCCGTATCTATTTATCTTATGTATGGAAATATTGTCTCATAATGTTCTTGCAGCTGAAGCCAATAGGTCTATTTATGGTATTAAGTTATCAAGAAATGCGCCCTCTCTTTCACATTTATTATTTGCGGATGATTTTATTTTCTTTCTCCAAGATAAAGAGGAGGCTTACAGTAAGCTTAAACAGATCTTGGCTGATTTCTGTTCTGCCTCGGGTCAGATTATGAATGAGTCTAAATCTGGTATTCTTTTCAGTCCAAGCACCACGATGCGCTCCGTGCGGGAAGGTCTGAGGGTTTTACATATTTCAGAAAATAAGGGTATTGGTCGATATTTGGGTATCAGTACTGAGTTTGGTTCGTCTAAAAAGGAGATTTTTAATGCGCTAATTGAAAAGGTGCGACGTCGTATTTCGTCTTGGAATGCTATCTTTCTATCACCTGCGGGAAGGTTGACTTTGATCTCTTCTGTTTTGTCTACTTTATCGAATTATGTCCTATCGGTGTTTAAAATACCGGTAAGTGTGGCTAATAAGATTAACTCCTTATTGTCACATTTTTGGTGGGCTGGAACGAGGTTAAGGTCTACGATCCATTGGTGTAGCAAGAACTTTATTAGTCTTCCTAAGTCGGAAGGTGGCCTTGGAATTCGAAATATTCAGTGTATGAATCAGGCACTGTTAGGTAAGTTAGCTTGGAAAGTCCTGTCTATGAAAGACTCTTTGGTAAGTCGAGTTTTTTACGACAAGCTTATTTGCAATGACGATCTCGTGATGCCTGGGTCTTTAAAGTCTTGCTCGTATCAATCTTGGGGTTGCAAGAGTTTATCTTTTGGAATGGAGTTGCTTTTGGCACACGTGGGTTGGAAACCTGGTGTCAATTCAAAGCTGCGTATATGGAATTGTGGATGGGTTAGTGGAGAGGTACCGCCTCAAACGACGAGATTGGGATTTCCGCCGCCTGACTCTATGTGGTGTTTTACGGTTAAGGATCTCCTCACTCCTTCACTGTGCTGGAATCATGAGCTTATCTTTGATTTGTTTGAACCCGAGTGGGCTCGTCGGATTTGTGCCATGCCTATTTGTAATACTGCTGTTGATGATTATGTCTACTGGAAGCTTACTTGTTCGGGGATCTATTCGGTCAAGAGCGGTTATGCGGTCTGTCTTGCTTCTTATTTACGTACCCATAGTTCGACTAAGGATGAGAGTAGAATTGATGCCTCTACTAAGGTTTTTTGTAAAAAACGGTTATGGCGCTTACCAGGGCCGCAGGTTTGGAAGATTCTTGTTTGGCGAATTTTGACAGACTCACTTTCGGTGGGAGCTGAATTTGCTAGACGAAATCTCATCAATGGGTCGGTGTGTCCTTGGTGTGGTGAAGATGGTATGGTGGAGACTTTAGAGCATCTTTTTAGGGATTGTTTTTTGGTTAAGCGTCTCTGGGCATGTTCCTCGATTGGTATTTCTACTGAATTTTCTACGTCGGTTCGGCTACGTGATTGGATTAAAAATTGGATAAATTATTTCTACACAAAGGAGGATTCTTCTAATACCGTCATTCGGTTCCTTTCTGTTCTGTGGAGTCTATGGCGCAACAGGAATGAAATTGTGTTTTCAGGAAAGTCCTTTTCGACTGAGTACTTTTTTGCATCTCTTACGAACACGACTAATGTGGCTTTGGAAGCGGAGGCACGGATTGCTTCTAATGTCTCGGCTTTGGGGGCTGTCTGCTACGATCCGTTGGATACTTTGCGGAATGAGATTAGTAATCATTTTCCGTTCTTTTTGGTGGGAGATAAGGGGACTTGTGCTCCTTATCGAGTTAAAGTTGATGCGAGTTGGGTAAGTTCTTTACATGCTTCTGCAGGGTGGATTGTCTATGCTCCTAATGGGGATTGTTATGGGACTTTTGCCATCAGTTTTGATGCTGAATCTGCATTACAAGCTGAAGCGATCGGCATTAGGGAAGTTTTGCGATGGGCTGTTAGAAGTAATTTGCTTCACTTGGACTTATCCTCTGATTGTCTTCAACTTCTTCTTCAGCTTGCTAGAGTGGAGTCGTTGCATCACTTGGTCAAGGGAATTCTGCTTGATATTGAGTCGGACCTCTTGTTGTTTCATTGTATTTGCTTTAGTTTCGTACCACGACGTCTTAATAAGGTTGCCCATAACCTAGCTCGGGCTAAATTGGGACTGTAGTTTATTATTTTTACAGCTGCCAAAAAAAAAAAAAAAATGTTCACAATGGTAGGAAAGGTTAATTAGTTTAACAAGTACTCCTTAATTCCTTATATGGATGAATAAATTAACATTTTTTTTTTTAACGAGAGAACCCGTAACCGCTATTTTTGGTGTCTATGGAGTAAACCCCCAAATAGACGGGGTAAAGTGCATACCGCATATTTAAGTCCTCCAAGGATAAAGACTCCAAGTCTAAAAGATGCAGACTCATATCATAAACTTTAAGCAGAGACCCTTAAAATTTCACCCTCCGTAAGTAACATTTTCTTTTACTCGCAACAGCTAGTCTTGCTTGTGACGGGCTAATCCCGTCACAAGCTTGTGACCTCTCAGTCTCTCACAAAAAGGGAGAGGGGACAAGGTGGGGCACCCCCATGTGCTTCCCACTCACCTCTCCATGGGCATCTTGTGAGAGAAAACAGTACCCGTCACAAGTTTGTGACGGATATCACCGTCACAAATGAGAATTTGTGTACTCGCAAAAACATAAACTCACACATTCTTCTAGAATTGGATTTTGAAGTGGAAGACACTTTCTTGGAATGAGATGACGTGTGTTTTTTGCCGAGATGTTTTGGAAACTCCTAATCATCTATTCCTACACTGTCAATATTCTTGGAAGCTATGGATGGATTGTTGTGATGAGTGGAGTATAAATTAGATTTGCCCCATGGAGATTGAGGACGCTTTTATATGGTGAAATGACTCCCCTTTTTCTGGTTTTGAAAGACGGATTTGGGAGGCTATGTTCGTTGCTATTGTGACTCTTATTTGGGAAGTGAGGAATGAAAGCATTTTTGAAAACAAAGCACCGAATTGGTTATGTATGACGGACAAAGTGGTTTTAAGGGTAGGGATGTGGAGTAAAGCTTGGAAAGACAAAATGCCGTACTCGTTAGAAGATTGGATGAACAACTGGAAAACGTTAAGGTCGTGGAGGGGATAAAGTTTTTAGGGTCGAATGTCTTTTATGTTTGGTCTGATGTTGTATGGCTGCTTGTAGCTCTATTTTGTTTTTTCTTTTTGGAACTCTACTCGCTGTAGGTTCTCGGGTTAATCCCCCCCTTTTTTATCAAAAAAAAAAAAAGAATTGAAAAAAGGGTTTTTTGTCAAAAACTACCTTATATTTAGGGGTCTTTGTAAAATAACTACCTTACTTTATTTTGTTTGTCAAATGCTACCTTTTACTTTCCGGCCAAAAAAGTCAAATCTGAGGCGTTGACTTAGTCCACACGTGAGAGCTTATGTGTTTGTTTTACCTTTTTACCTTTTTACCTTTTAACCCTAATCAACCCCTTTTCACTTTCACTTTTACACTCCCCTCATATTACCTCTTTCTCAACAAAACAAGTATAAACCTTTGTTAATCATTCATCAAGTCCTTACATTTGTCTTGATCATTATCATCATCCATGTTCTCAGCTACTCGAGTTTACTTCAAGCACTTGACTAGTATTATTTTTTAAGAAAAACCCTACTTTTAACAATAAGTAATTTGTACTTCTTCATCTCCTTTTTCAATATCTCCAAGTCTTTATAAGTACCATTGTACTTGGATTCAAGTCTTTACAAATTCTCCTCAAAAGATTTTCTATCTTGAAGAGAAGATGGGAAAATGAAATAGGAGGGAGAAAAGGGAAAGTAAAAAAGAGGGGAAATAAGAGGTAGAAAAGACGGGGAATGAGGGATATACAGAAAACAAGAACATAAACATAAGCTCTTATATGTGAACTTTAAGTCAATGCCTGAGTATTGACTTTTTTTTGGCCGGAAAGTTAGAATAGGTACTAAAAATACAAATAAAAAATATAAAAAGTAGCAATTGACAAAAAAAAATAAAGTAAGGTAGTTATTTTATAAAGACCCCTAAATATAATGTAGTTTTTGACAAAAAAAAAGGGTGTTGATTTTCGCAGTACACATTTTACTCATCACAGTACGCAGTTGACAATTATACCCCTCTCATTTTCCCTTCCATTTTCTCTTTCTAACTTCTCTCTAATGTATTCTCTCTAATTTCAAATCTTCATTTTCCTCTAATTTTACCTTGTACTGTACTGTTGTATTCATAAACGATCTATGTGTAAAGAATAAAGATAGGTTGTAGAGTGATAGAAAATTGTTATTGAATTGACGACTTACAGAGGTTACAAATACAAGTATATATAGTACAAAAGAGTTAGCTAGTTAGGGAGACTAGGAGACTAGGAGCTAACTAAAAGCTGTAAACTAGGAAAGAGATAATACACATGTGCAAAATACAAAGTCTAAAACAGTAAGCTAAAGAATAGGAGAGGAACTAGGCTTCTGTTTTGACTTCAGTTTGACGTAGCATTAGTTTGTTCAACACTTCCCCGCAAGATGGACGGTCGGAGACGGAGACCAATCTTGGAGGACAGAGCAATAAACCTGGATTTGTGGAGCGGTTTCGTCAACGTATCAGCTAGTTGATCAGTACCATGAATATGTTGAATGCGAATTAAGCCTTTCCGAACTTGCTCCTTAACGAAATGAAATGATATGGCAAGATGTTTCATACGTGAGTGGAACACGGGATTAGCAGAATAGGTAGTCGCCGAAAGATTGTCACAATAGATTACCGGCGGCGTTGGGTCTGTGAAACCGAGTTCTTGAAGAACAGAAGTGAGCCAAAGTAGTTCAGACGAGGTGTCAGCGACGGCCCTAAATTCGGCCTCAGTTGTGGACCGAGACAAAGCCCTTTGTTTCTTTGAAGACCATGAGATAGGATTACACCCTAGATAAACTATGTAACCAGTGGTAGAAGTGTAGTCCTCTGTGTCTCGTGCAAAGTCCGCATCGCAATACGCATGTAGACGTAGAGGAGTGTTGCGGCTTAAGTGAATGCCCAGATTAATGGTGCCATGGAGATACCGTAAAACACGCTTTAGGGCAAGCCAATGCGTGGATGTAGGATGGGTGAGGAATTGTGCTAGCTTATTAACAGGATAGGCGATGTCGGGTCTCGTAAGTGATAGATATTGGAGACTGCCGACAATCGCTCTATAGTCGGTGATGTTTTCAACGGGTTTGGTAGGTTCTTTGAGAAGGGGTGGATGGGTTAGCATGGGTGTAGTCGCAGGTTTACACTCATGCATTTTGAATTTATGCAATAAATCAGAAATGTATTTTGTCTGATTAAGATGTACACCATGTTTGGTTGGAGTGACTTCAACTCCAAGAAAGAAGGAAAGAGGACCAAGATCCTTTAATGAAAACTTACGAGAAATTTTTGCAATGAACTCTTTAATATGAGATGGGTTGGGTCCGGTAACGACTATGTCGTCAACGTAAACAAGCACAAATAAAATAATGTGATTGGTATTTAGAATAAATAACGAGAGGTCTGTAATCGAGTTTTTAAAATTTAAGCTTAAAAGGTAGGTTTTGAGCTCGGTATACCAAGCTCGAGGGGCTTGTTTTAAGCCGTAAATAGCGTTGTGAAGGTGACAAACATGGTCGGGTTTATCCGTGTCGATGAAACCAGGCGGTTGATCCATAAAGACGGAATCAGTAAGTTTACCTTGAAGGAATGCATTATTGACATCAATTTGATTTAGAGACCAGCCTTGTGACACGGCTATAGAGAGAACGAGCCGTATAGTCGCGGGTTTTATTACTGGACTAAAAGTTTCCGAGTAATCGACCCCGGGTCGTTGGTGAAAACCTTTTGCGACAAGTCTCGCTTTGTATTGCTTTAGAGTACCATCCGGGTTGTATTTCACGCGGTATACCCATTTGCAACCAACAATATTTTCAGCTTGAGAGCGAGGGACAAGGGTCTAGGTTTGGTTACGGAGAAGGGCTTGGTGTTCATCAAGCATCGCGGTTCGCCAACGGGGATCAATGAGGGCCTGTTTTGTGGTTGTAGGGGTGACGTGGGGACTGAGTATAGTGGCGACTTTCGCGTATCGAGGGTTTGGTTTCACAATGTTATTACACAGACGGGTAACAACACGAGAGGGTGGAGGAGGAGGCGGTGGAGGTGGAGGTGGGGGCGTGGCAGAGGGCGGGTTAGTCGTGGTGGAGGGTGTATGGGCAGCAGGTGATGTCGTGGTGGTGGGAGTGTTGGGTGATGAAGGAGTGGACGTGGGTGAGGGTGGTGGGTCAGGTGTCGGGTTTGGGGAGGGGGGTGGTTTAGGTGACGGGTCTGGGGTGGGAGTATGGGAAATGGGAAGAGAGGGGTCAAGGAGAGGGATAGTTAACTCACACCATTTATCAACAGAGGGAGGGAGTGTATCCTTTGTTTTGACAAGTTTTGTATAAGGAAAATTAGTTTCAATGAAGCGGACATGTCGGGATGTATATAGTTTTGCGGAGACGGGATCGTAGCATAGATAAGCACTTTGAGTTGTTGAGTAACCGACAAAAAAGCAGGGAGTTGATTTTGGGTCGAGTTTGTGAGACGTGTACGGTTTGAGCCATGGGTAACAAAGGCATCCAAAAGGTCGTAATTTGTTGTAATTTGGGTCTTGACCAAAAAGTAATTGATATGGTGTTTTATTTTGTAGGGTAGATGTCGGAAGACGGTTTATCAGATAAGCAGCGGTAGTGAAGGCATAGGGCCAAAATTTATTTGGCATTTGAGCATGTGTAAGGAGCGCAAGACCGGTTTCGACAATGTGGCGATGGCGTCTTTCGGCAAAACCATTATGTTCGGGGGTGTGAGGTGGGGACGTGAGATGGGTTATTCCAGTGTCTAGGAGAGTTGGGTTTAGCTTTTTGTATTCTCCCCCATTATCAGAATAGAACTGTTTAATCGGTTTTTGAAAGTAATTTTCAACAATTTTTTTGAAACGGTGAAATGTTGTTAAGGTGTCGGACTTGTGTTTAATAGGGTACAACCAAAAGTAATGAGTGTAGTGATCGACGAAAATTATATAATATTTAAATGAGTCGATCGAAAGTATTGGTGAGGTCCAAACATCGGAAAATATTAAATCAAGGGGCGCATGGGATGTTAAACTGGAGGTTCTAAATGGCAATTTGTGGCTTTTATTGACTAAGCAAGAATTACAATGCAAATAATCAGAAATGCGAAAATTGTAAATGGAATTTAATTTCTTAAGGGTAACATTTGAGGGGTGGCCCAGTCCACAGGCCGCTGGGAGTGGAGCTAAGGCTGGTGAAGGCTGTCGGTTTGATGGTTGGTGGATGCCATTGGTAGACGCCATCTCGAAACGGTCCTTGGATGAGAGTCTCACCCGTCAAGTGATCCTTAAAACAAAAGAAAGTAGGTGAGAAATAGGCAATAGCATTATTATCAAAACAAAATTGAGAGACAGATAAAAGATTTTTGGCAATGGTTGGAACGACAAGAACGTTATTAAATAAAAGAGAGCGAGAGGAAGAAGGAACAGTGAAAGAACCATGGTGGGTAATTGGTCATCCGGACCTTCATAGGGACTATGAAGAGCAAGATTGTCAAGGTCATTGACAATATGATTCGATGCACCACTGTCAACGAGATAAGTGGAGGTGGACGGAGTGGAGGTCGTGGCAGTGTGGGCGTGAGGTGGGTTCGGTTTTGGTGGTGGAAACGTAACCATAGGATAGTCACGTTTAAATTTGGGACAGTCGCTGATTACATGGCCCGTCTCACGACAGTATTGGCAACGACCCTTGAAGGGCCGTGGGGTTTGCTGGGTTGAGGATTGGTTGGCGTGCTGAGTGCGGTTATTGGAGGTGGGTGAGTAGGTGCGATTGTTTGAGGAATACATGGTGTGGTGACTGTTGTAGCGATAATTGTTGTTGTTATGGTTGCGAGATGCAACATTAGCAGCGGGTGGGAAGGTAGGAGTTGGTGGGTCGCGCTTGACAACGAGCTCATGTTGAATGAGTCGTTCATGAAAATCGTCAAAGGGGATTGGTGTGTCCCGTGCGCGAACGGCATTGATGACGTCTTTGTATTGTTCTCGTGGGAGACCATGGATGATTTGAGCAATGATATCCTCATCATCCATGGGTTTACCAAGGTGGGCTAATTGATTTGTGCAAGACTTTATGGCAAGCATATAGTCGGAAATAGTACCGTCACCAAGTGTGATATGGCGAAGACGGTCCTTAAGTTGAAGGATGTGGCCACGGGAAGGTTTGGCATAGGTTAGGGCTAAGGTTTGCCATGCCTCATGAGAGGTATTAGCATCAAGGATAATGGTGGAGACGGATTCATGTAAGGTTCCGGCTAGGGCACCGAGGATTAAGTTGTCTTGTTTAAACCATGTGGTGTAGGCGGGGTTAGGAACCGGGTCTGGGTTGGGTTTGGCTTCTGTGGCGGGTGGGGTAGTGGTTGTAGGTGGAGGCGGGTTCGACCCATCGAGGTAGGAAATCAGTCCATAGCCTCTAAGAAGTCTAGTGATTTGGTAATGCCAAGTACGATAGTTTGTCGGGGTAAGTTTAATGCAATTTGGGAAAGAGATGGAAAGCAGTGGTTTGTTGGGTTCGTCATTGTTTGGAATGAGGGTATTTTGTTGGTTCGACATGGTCGCGTGAAAAACAACAAGTATGGTTAGGATCGATAAAAGGCGTGATACCATGTAAAGAATAAAGATAGGTTGTAGAGTGATAGAAAATTGTTATTGAATTGACGACTTACAGAGGTTATAAATACAAGTATATATAGTACAAAAGAGTTAGCTAGTTAGGGAGACTAGGAGACTAGGAGCTAACTAAAAGCTATAAACTAGGAAAGAGATAATACACATGTGCAAAATACAAAGTGTAAAACAGTAAGCTAAAGAATAGGAGAGGAACTAGGCTTCTGTTTTGACTTCAGTTTGACGTAGCATTAGTTTGTTCAACACTATGTACTACATTGAAAAAAAAAAAATCAAAACAATTACCACTACCACGTACAGTAGCAGACTAGCAATTATATTGAAAAAAATCCCAATCAAAACTATGTACCAGTATTACGCTTATACTACTCCATTCACCACCGCCACACTGCCAACACTCGTCGACGGCGCCTGCCCATGTTGCCGGGCGACATCCGACTACACTCAATATACACACTATTCCACACCGAAGGTCATTTATCAAAAGAACCCCTAGAGATGGAGACGAAGAACGAGGAGGTTTTGTCCGTATTTGAGGTAAATAGCAATACTCTTGAATGTATCAATACTCTCCTAGATTGGAATACTATCTTAGATTGTGGGACATAAGAAGTTCAGGTTGTGATGTAGATTTGTCGCACTAAAAAGTAAAAACTCATTCCACACCTTTAGAATATCTTTGCAGTATGCAGACCTTAAAAATGAATCTCTTAGGTTGGTTTCCGTCTGGTCAACTCATGTACGCTGCTATTGGACCCGTTTGAGTAAGTTTCGGGTGGTCATTTTTGTACATTTTTGATCATGTCTATTGTAGATATTGGTTAATGTTAGCCGACCCCAGACCATTTTCGGATTATGGCTTTGGTGTTGTATGGTCATGGCTAATACTGTTATTATTCCATTTTCAAGTCACGTCAAATTCAGCTTCAAGACTACTTCTCTTTTCAGGTTTGGGTGGATGCAAATCAGGTTGGATCAGTTTTTTCAGGTCTAGCCACAAGCTGGATTATATGCTATCAGGTCGTAGTTCGTGAGCACCAGCGCCTTTCACTGTACCTCAAACTCCAAACTCCCAACTTTTCGGTCACTTTTAGTCTGATATATACTGTACAGATTCTTCAATTCATTGTTGTTCCTAAATTTTGAGAACTCCTTTTAGCATCAGAGTTTTTTTGGCCAGGTCATGACCGACATCTGTAACTGTATTTTAAGCTTAGTGACCTCGGTACTGTGAGTCTGTGACAAGGCTTTTGTTGTCCCTTTTTGTATCTTTCATGGCTGTTATTGTTTCAGGCTTGTAATAGTTGTAAACTTGGAACTTGTAAGCAAACAGTACAGTTTATTAAGTGTAATACTAGCCAGTAGCGCGTAACCACCATCCTTTTGTTTCTTTCATGGCTGTTTATTGTGTTGTTTCAAGCTCGAAAAGAGTAAATTCTTCGTAAACAAAATAAGTATTCTGTATCTATTAGGGTTATTTCACAATAATAATCCATCCTATACCCCCTCTTCTCATATTAATCTATCTTAACGTTTAACTGATAATAATCCCATCTTTGACGTCATTTAACTTACACTAAACTAGTGGAAAGGCTACCTAGAAAACCGGTTAACCATTAAACTCCTTTCTCATATTTAACATGTAACCATTGAATTCCTTACTTATTAACAAAACTAACACCTAACTTTTATTTCCCCAAATCTTTTCAATTTCTTAATCAATAAAAACCCTAGATTAATTCCCCCAAATTGATTTTCTCATTCAACTGTGCATCGAATCAATCAACCAAAATGAAGACAAAATCAACCAAAAATTAGAAAATTAATCGTTTTATTCGTAACGGGGGATGCCACCGCACATACACGGGGATGATTGCTCGAGATCTTGGAGGGGTAAGGGGGCGGACGACCCAAACGCCTGACCAATTTCGGTGGGCTTGTGGAAACAGATTTGGGAGCCCTCTAAGTTTGGGAGGACATGGGAATCGTCTTTTTCGTTCCTGGTTTCGTCGACATGGGAGCACTCTTTTTTTCCGGCGTCATGGGAGTCCTTTTAAGGCTCTTTTCTTACTCTAAATATTGTTGATGAAACTCGTGTTTTTTGAGGCTAGGATTCTTGTCAAATCCCATGAAGAAACTGGAGTCTTAGCTTTTAAGCCCTTCCACGATATTCTTATTTCATCTTTCTGGGTTTATTTGGTTTGATTTTTCTGGGTTTTTAGTAAGTGTAATTTATGGGTTTTGTTTTTGATTTGGGGGAAGTCATGAGACTCCTTTTAAACGATTTTAGGTTTTGGTTATTTGATTAGTGGTTGTGTCTAGGTTGTTGATAAATTTGATTAGTTGAAGAAATGAAGAAGAAGAAACAAAAATGGCAGAAATGAAGATGAAGAAATGTTAATGGACATTATGAAGATTAAACAGAAAAAATAGAAGAAATAACAGGACCTACATGGTCACCTGTTTAGTAACATGTAATAACAGGTCAAAAATGGGGTTGGTCTAATACAAGTTAAATAATGTCAAAGATGAGATTATTCTCAGTTAAACGTTAGGATAGATTAATATGAGAAGAGATGACATAGGATGGATTATTGTTGTGAAATAACCCCTATCTATTATACATGAAACATATATAATTCATCAACTGATAATTCATAGTGAATGAACTCATACAGGCGCAGTCCGCACTGAAGTATCTGTTATACATTCTCTAGTTTTGAATTTAAATGCTACAATATGTTGTCTAGGACCTAAGGTATATCAGGCAGGGTTCATGACGCCGGTGATGAGTTTGTGTCGTCACTATACATGTGTCTTCGTTGGGGGTGTGTAGTGGAGGCTGATGGTGGATCTGGTGGTGTGTCAGTAGTAGAGTGTTCGAGTCCGGTTGTTTGGTCTAGATGATAGGTGGGTGATGTTGGGAGGAAGGGGAGAGGGTAGATAAATGGATTTTGGGAGATAAGTATATTGTTATAATCGGACTTGGGAGATAAGTATACAGTTGAACCCAATAGATAAATGCGAACTACCCAAAATCCAATATGTTTAACTGAAAGCTTAAATTACTTTTTAAATGACTTAATAATAATACACTCGTAATTTAACTAATCCCGATTCCCGAATAACATGTTTGATACACTTCCAGCAAAACCAGCAACCTAAAATATGGTTTCTCTATGACACATAAAAAAAGCTAATTAAAAAATGAATCACATATTGATGCGTATCGTGGGCGGAAGTCTTAATTGTGCTACAAATAAACGAAGGACCCGAATGCACTAGGTGCAACCCGATCAATTCGTGTTACTTGAAGCTGAGCAAAACGTAAATAAAAGGGATATTTGCTCGATCTAGACCTATAGATCGACCAATAATGATTGATTCTCAAGACCTAATCAATCACTATTGAGAATAATCGGGTTTTACTCGAAAACGCGTCGAATAAAACAAAGGTTTTTCGCAACAACGATTTTTATCACACAATGTGAAATTTTCTTAAAACTTGAATGATTTACAATGAAGGAATTCGGACTATATATAGGCCGAATATCCTTGGGCTCCAAGGTAAAAATAAATGCCAACCTTGATTTCCAAGGTGATTAACTAATACCCTTGACTATGAAGAAAAACATGCTTGACTATGAAAAAAAACATGCACTATCATAAAGACTAAAATGATGAAAACTAGGTTGTTCCTTGGGCGGCACTTCCACGGCTCCTCACGGGTCCTAGGGAGTTTCTTCGCGTGTTTCGGATCCTTGAGTCGAGATCATGCAAACCTCTTGCCTCTTGTTAGTACCCATCCATGTTTGATGCGCCAATATTGACGTGTTTGGATTCGAACCATTCTTGATGCCCATAGGATCTCCTAATTCGAGTACCACTTCGTCTAAGGTGTCGATATCCGTATTAAATATTTCCCCAAATATGGTAGATATGAGTTGACACATAAATCACAAAGAAAAATGCCTAAACAATCTAAAATACACTCTAACTTAATCTCAATGACCACTTTATTAGCTCAAATTCTTATTGAGATGATTGTAATAAAAAAAATGGGTCTAAACTCTAAGCAACGCATATACGGATATACCTAATAATAGTAAGTGAAAATCATTGTGAAAAATGTTCTATTTGAACATTTTCATGTTCACAATGGTAGGAAAGGTTAATTAGTTTAACAAGTACTCCTTAATTCCTTATATATGGATGGATAAACTAACATTTTTTTTTTTTCTGACAAGAGAACCGTAACCACTATTTTTAGCGTGTATTGAGTAAACCCCGAATATACAAGGTAGAATGCATACCGCATATATCAGTTAAGTCACCCGAGGATAACAGACTCTCAAGTCTAAAAAATGCGGACTTAGGTCATAAACTTTAACCGGAGACCCTAAAATTTCACCCTCTGTAAGTAAGTCGCAAAAACATAAACTCACACATTCTTCTAGAATTGAAAAAATAAAAAATAAAAAATAAAAATGCGGCAACCGAGAAATGTGTCTTCACGAAAAAGAAAGGGCAATCTAGAATGTTCGTTGTGTAGGGGCCATCTCCTTCTTAAACCCTAAACCCTAATTTCTCTTTCTTCCCCAATTCATTCAACACTCTCAATTTTCTCCGTTTCAGTCTCCTCGTCTCTTTGTTGATTCTCACTAAATTTTCTTCGCAACACAACTATGGCGGCCTCTACTATCCTACGCAATTTCCGCCGTTGCGAACTTCGCTCTATCGCCCCTTTCAAATCGGTACGATTCTCAATTATTATGTCAATCTAACCAACTTTAATTTAATATATCATGATGATTTTTACCATATATGATGATAACTTAACTCATTTAAGTTTATTTTTCTTCGATCGCTCATCAATATAATGATTTGGTGTGCACAATTATGAAATGTTTTCTTGTAGGATCTTAATTCCGATTAATTCTGTGATTATGCTTTCAGTTGCGCTACGAGTTTTTGATTATTTCTGTAGTTATGTGTGATTCGATTGGTTTTGCCTGGGATGTTTTGCTTATGTCGCTTGCGATCGATTTCTGCTTATGGATTGAAATGTTGTTAATTTTGCTAGGTATAGACTGATTGAATCATAGTAAAGTTAAGTACTTCCTCGTATCATTCAGTATCGACTGGATTGAGTCATAGGAAGGCTAAGTAGTCACTCGTATTGTTCAGTTGTTACAGTTTCTCGAAAATTCAAGCGAAAAATGAACACCAGGCTTCTCTGGTTTATTGATGAAAGATTTGGAATTGTAAATTTGAGCCGTTATGTTGTTAAAAAAATGAAAATTTGGAGCTTTTGATATGAAGGGTCTTCAATTTGCTCCTATTATGTTGTTCCAAGTTCTTGAAGCTCTCTCTGTCATAGTTTCAAGCTGAAATTCTATTGTACTCCCTCCGCCCCGGTCATTTGTTGTCCTTTGATTTTTGCACAAAGATCAAGGAAATGTGAGGAAGTAGGAAATGTGAGGAAGGCCAATTACTAGATGACAAGTGGAATAAATTGAGTGTGAATGATCAAATTACTCATCAAATTCATTCTTAAAATAGAAAGGACAACAAATGATTGAGACACCCAAAAATGGAAAAGGACAACAAATGACCGGGACAGAGGGAGTAATTATTAATTGGATAAATAACCGTATTAATTTCTCTGAATTACAGAGGCGATGTGCTATTTTGTCCATCATTCTTTCTTTGTTTTTCTTAAAACATGGACTTGTGATGCTAATTTATGTGATCTTGCTATATATTCATTATTCTCAGGTAATTGGAAATGGAAGTTCATCTTCTGTCAGCCCATTTATGGGCCAAAGATTAGCGAATTTGGTGAGACCATTCAGGTATTGTAACTTATCCACTTTACAGAAATGTGTGGTAAATTCTTAATGTTGCAATTTGTAATTAAATATGTGATCATTTCTGCACTGTTTGATCTCTCAACAGTTCAAGGCCTGCTGGGAATGATGTCATTGGTATCGATTTGGGTACCACCAATTCTTGTGTTTCAGTCATGGAGGGGAAGGTATGATATAACCCTACTTTCTGTTTTGTTATTGTTCCCTTTTATTACCTGTTCTTGATGATTGCGTTTGAATATTTTATGCAGACCCCAAAAGTTATTGAAAATGCAGAAGGTGCTCGGACCACTCCTTCTGTTGTGGCCTTTAATCCAAAGGGTGAGCTACTTGTCGGTACCCCAGCTAAACGGCAGGCTGTGACCAACCCTACAAATACCATTTCTGGAGCCAAGCGTCTAATTGGAAGAAAATTTGACGATCCACAAACCCAAAAAGAGATGAAGATGGTTCCCTATAAGATTGTAAGGGCGCCTAATGGTGATGCTTGGGTGGAGGCGAATGGCCAGCAGTACTCTCCTAGCCAGATAGGAGCCTTTGTTTTGACAAAAATGAAGGAAACAGCTGAGGCTTACCTTGGCAAGTCTGTTACAAAGGCTGTCGTCACTGTCCCAGCTTATTTCAATGACGCCCAAAGGCAAGCAACAAAAGATGCTGGGCGTATTGCCGGACTTGATGTTCAGAGGATTATCAACGAGCCGACTGCAGCTGCCCTTTCTTATGGTTTGAGCAACAAGGAAGGTCTAATTGCAGTTTTTGATCTTGGTGGTGGAACATTTGATGTCTCTATCCTTGAAATCTCAGGTGGCGTGTTTGAGGTATTTTTCTCTTCCAAATGTGAATGTTCCTCCTTTCATCACAATTATATTGTCCTTATTCCTTTCCCCAAAATTGAATTGTCAATATTAACCCTTTTCTGTTGAACTGGTGGTAGTCATAATTTTTAAGTAAGGGGTGATTATGGTATTTCATCTCCGTGTCTTAATTTTAATCTTCGTCACATGTGGACAATTTAAGTGGGATAGGACATAGAGGGAGTGCTATGTTGTTAATACGTTGGTTGTCTCCTAATTCAACCGACATTTACTCAGGTTAAAGCTACAAACGGTGACACATTCCTTGGAGGGGAGGATTTCGACAATACTTTATTAGAATGGCTGGTTGCGGAGTTCAAGAGAACTGACGGAATTGACCTAAGAAATGACCGTCTGGCCCTGCAAAGACTTCGTGAAGCAGCAGAGAAAGCCAAGATAGAACTTTCTTCTACCTCTCAGACTGATATCAGCCTCCCATTTATCAGTGCAGATGCTTCAGGAGCAAAGCATTTGAACATCACACTCACAAGATCGAAGTTTGAGTCCCTTGTTGATGGGTTGATTGAGAGGACACGTGCTCCTTGCAAGAACTGTTTGAAGGATGCCGGTGTTTCCATTAAGGATGTTGATGAGGTCCTTCTTGTCGGTGGTATGACCAGGGTTCCTAAAGTTCAAGAGATTGTCCAAGAGCTCTTTGGCAAGACTCCAAGCAAAGGAGTGAACCCTGATGAGG
Source organism: Silene latifolia (assembly GCF_048544455.1). Taxonomy (NCBI): domain Eukaryota; kingdom Viridiplantae; phylum Streptophyta; class Magnoliopsida; order Caryophyllales; family Caryophyllaceae; genus Silene; species Silene latifolia. The sequence goes on along the minus strand of NC_133528.1, from coordinate 141,154,702 downwards.
CTGTTGCTATGGGTGCTGCTATCCAAGGCGGTATTTTGCGAGGGGATGTTAAGGAGTTATTGCTTTTGGATGTCACTCCTCTTTCATTGGGTCTTGAGACTTTGGGTGGTGTGTTCACTAGACTTATCAATAGGAATACCACCATTCCTACGAAGAAGAGTCAGGTAGGCCGTTTCACTTTTCTCTTTTATATCATGTTAATCCATGTTTCATTGTCCACTATGTATGACCGTTTTATTCTTAGGCAGTGATTGTACGTAGCTTATCCGTTTATCCATTAGATAAGCTTAGTTAGTATAGGTTGGTCGTTGGGGTGGTTGACTACCTGAATATAAGAATGGCACCAGCAACTGTAATGAACATGTTCTTCTACGGGCTAATGTTAGTTATATCATAGAGAAATACTTGGGTAAGGTAAGGCGGTTTTATGGGAATTTTATAGTGAGACCTAATAGTATAGCAAGACCTAATGTCATTTTTCCCAAAAAAAAAAAAATATCCTGGTGAAAAGTAGTTACTAGAAGGTTGGTATTCTGAATAAATCACATATGGTTTTGTGATAAACGATTGTTTAGTTTCAGTTATAATAAAAGGTTTATGATAAACGACTTTTTAGTTTCAGTTCTTCTAAAGGGAGCAAGCTGCCCTTAATGTCCATGTGTATGGGGTAACAACTTTGGAACCTGTTTCTCATTCCGTGACAGGAAGGATAGTGGCCATGCGAGAGAAAGAATCGTATTTGGCTATTAATGAATATAACTTTCATTATCCTAAAAATTCATTTTTTTAATTTTAGTATGTGTGTTGGGTGCTTCTTAAGAGTCTTTTGTTGTGCATTTGCAATTTAGGTGTTCTCAACAGCTGCTGATAACCAAACTCAAGTCGGCATCAAAGTATTACAAGGTGAACGTGAAATGGCGTCTGACAACAAGATGCTTGGGGAGTTTGAGCTCCAAGGCATTCCACCAGCCCCACGAGGTCTTCCTCAAATTGAGGTCACTTTTGACATTGATGCAAATGGCATAGTCACCGTCTCTGCCAAGGACAAGTCCACAGGAAAAGAACAGCAAATTACCATAAAGTCCTCGGGTGGTCTATCAGAACAAGAAATTGAACAGATGGTTAGGGAAGCCGAGTTGCATGCCCAAAAGGATCAAGAGAGGAAAGCCCTAATTGATGCCAGGAACACAGCCGACACAACCATTTACAGTGTAGAGAAGAGCTTGGGAGAATACAGGGAGAAGATCCCAAGCGAAGTCGCCAAGGAAATCGAAGATGCTGTTTCTGACTTGAGAAGTGCCATGGGAAAGGACGATGTTGAGGAAATTAAAGCAAAGACGGATGCCGCCAACAAGGCAGTCTCAAAGATTGGAGAGCACATGTCTGGTGGTGGGCCTGCTGGTGGTGCTTCCTCTTCAGGTGGGGACCAGACACCAGAAGCCGAGTATGAGGAGGCTAATAAGAAGTAGATCGTAACTGGAGTTTAGTTTATAGCTTTGTTAAGAGTAAATTGTTCACACCCTTTTTTTGCCTTTAGATGTTCTTCATCTCGTATCTGGTGTGTCAAAGCTGGTTGTGAAAGTAAACATGAAACTAGATTGGGGATCTGTACTACTGTGAGAACTAGCGAAAATAATCGTGTTTTTGTTTCGCCGTAATTTATGTGAAGAATTTTAGATTAGTCGGTCTTCCAATTTGTTGCATATTAGTTTTTGGCAAGAACGCCAATTGCGGTATTAAATTTTATACCATGTATTGTGTATGTCTTGAGAACACGTAAAATCCTTGTCCTAGATGCCTAGGATAAACCATAGGAGAAGCTAGATTCAGATTAATTAAGCATCGACAATGGAGATCCGAACTAATAGATTCTCATTAGGTGAACTACAGATGAAGCAACCAAGATTTCTACGATTTACCGTGTATCTAAATGAAGAATTCTATCTAGCCTGGGCTATGAGGATCTTTACAAAGACTAAAACCAATGCATAATAATCTGGCACGAGACGCAAAGTCGACACCATATCTTACTTCCAAAGCCTGATTAAGAAGACGATGAGCTGGACATGGTATTTATTTTCTGCAAAAGTCCCTGTATCTCGATCTCTAATGTTCCTTTCATTTCGGGTAAGAGATTGTTCCACGAGTTCTCCAGCATGGTTGTTATCAACCCAAGACTCTTTTTCACCTGATCAAGGGATGGCGCTTCAGCAGGAAGAGCATCAGGGGAAAGGCTGGTATTCAATGGACACATTGGAGCAGGTGGGGTCGGTTCCACATTTCGAAGACATACCTCCAATGAAATGGGTGTAGTGTTCAGAATATGAGCATCAGCATTAGGCAAATCATTGGCATAAGTTCCATCCTTCCTCCTCCTCCGTCTCTTCTTTCTCTCGTGATTTCCAACAGGGTTTGTATTAGCGAGAACCGTCCGCTCCATGCTCCCCCGCTTTCTGGGCGCAGGCATACCATTAAGGACAGACGGGTCTTCCGATTGAGAACCAGCCGCCAGCTCTTCCCTATTCATAGAACTATCATTTCCATCGGGGTTTGTAACAGCTTGAACTATCCCTTTCTTCCTCCCCCGCTTTTTAGGCCCAGGCATACCAGTAAGAACAGATGGGCCTTCCGATTGAGAACCAGCCGCCGGCTCTTCGCTGTTCATAAAACTCTCATTTGCATCGAGGTTTGTAATAGCACGAACTGTTCCTTTCTTCTTCCCCCGTTTTTTAGTCCCAGGCATACCAGTAAGAACAGATGGGCCTTCCGATTGAGAACCAGCCGCCAGCACATTACTGTTCATAGAATTACCATTTAAATCGGGAATAGAAACTGGTTCCGTGTCCTCAAATGACACAGATATTGTCTTTCTTAAATCCTTAGAGAAGTCTACAGACTCTGAATTTGAGTGTGTATCCTTTTCTGAGAAGTCCAAGGAATTTGGAGTAGTTGGTTTAGCCTCCCAGATAACTGGGATTCCCGTCAATGGCGAAGTAAGATCAACATTTACATTACCATCATTGAGAGAAGCAGGGAGCAAATTTGTGGTAGAGCCATTGGATGGTTTCTCCTTTCTCTTTCTCTTCTTTGCTTCAGATTTAATTTCCATCTCACTGGCATTCTCTTCAAATATCCCGCCCAATAACTCCTTTCTACGAACACCTGTATCTTTCTTGTCCGCCTCAGAATTAGATTTGTCTCGAAAAACAGAAGAACGGAAAATAGTGAAGAATATCTCGATAGGATCAAAATACTCATTCTCACACGGATAAAGACAGTCTAAAGCGGCTAAATGCAATTCTGAGAGTAATTCACCAGAAGATGCTCTTATGTCCTGCAAATTATCAGCCGAGACAACAGATTTTGTCGACAATTCTCTCTTTTTTCCTTTGCTTCCACTCTTTGAAGGAGGAGGGGATGAACCATGCAAATCATTACCCTCCTCATCTCCAAGCACAGCAGAATTTTCTTGATCAGAGGCTTTGACACCTTTGCTCAGGTTCACATAGGGAGGAGATAGATATTTACTCTGCTTCCGTTGTCTTGACACCACAAGCCTTTTAGAGTCACTCTGCCCGTCTCTATTTTGAGCAGCCAAAACGATACCATCTACAGCAAAAGAACACTTGGAAAGGACAGGAGGAGAATTTAGTCTGGCCCCGCCTTCATCCGTTAACTTCTTGGTTCTTATTTCAGTATCATCATCCTGATCTTGCATAAGAGAGATTGTTTTAGAAGCATCAGGGTTTTCAGTTTCAGCCCTGAAGATATGTATTCCCATAGTAGCATCACCGTCCTCAACTTTCTTAGGAGGGAGCACTTTCGAAGCGTCAGGCACCTCGCCTACATTCCTAGGCACCTCACCTTTCATAGGGGAGAGCAATTCAGAAGCATCACAAACCCTAGCATGTTCCCTTACATCATCTTTTTTAAGTTCAGGATAGTCTTTTAAATTCGCATTAGATGGTAAAACACGGCTTAGTTCAGTAACATGAGCTTGTTGGCTCTTCTCCACGCCCGAAATGTCCATACATGCATCTCCGGCAGCATTGTTTCTTTCAGAATCATTTGTCATCTTTTCTCCGGAAGCTAAATTAGAGGTGTCAGTTCCTACATTCTCCTTCAAAGTCATGCCTGTTCCTAGGTCCATTATTTCAGATTCGACATTAAGCTTATCTTCGGATATTATATCACTGCCTAGTTCAGATATATCAGCCTGCAGATCACCCTCCACAGCCATACTTGCTTTCACGCCAGGGATGCCAACGCTTTGATCCCACGGCATAGGTTTTGACTTTATTTCCTAATGCCAACACTGATGCGAAAAAACAAAGATTAATAATCCAAGAAACAATTCATGTGATAATATACTCCTAGCCAGCCAGCCATACACATCCAGTCATTCAAACAATTTGGGCAATGGCCCTTTCCAATAAACATAGACGCATTGCAAAATGCACGTCAAGTTGTGCGGATAAGTGAGTACATAGGTGGTGTGATATATGAGCTTAACAAAGGTGGTGGATGAAAAAAAAGATGTTTTTTTTATAATTATCACGAAACTTATTTATTTTGTAATTACCAAAGCAATTATCATGGATTCATGGTAGCACAACCTGTTATTTTGTAATTACCAAAGAAGAATTTTTTTTAGTGACTTCTCCAAAGTAAAAAGATTAGAAAAATTCTTGTGTCCTCCGGGAAGAGGACCGTACTCCTTACACCTAAGCCTTCATAATATTCCATTTGGTGGATTGCCTTTAGGTGTAAGGAGGGCAGGCCTCCCGGAGGACACAAGTATTTTTCAAAAGATTAAAAATACCTTAATCGGTTTTTCTTTAGTCCTTTTCTTCCCCAATCCGAATCCTGATACCCTAATGCCCCCTACTTCCCTTTTACTCTTACATGCATACTCCGTATTTCCTAGATTTGTTTTAGAACACAATTTTGTTAGATACTTTACTACTACTAATTTCCTTTTTAACAAAGCAAATAACAGGGACCAAAACTGAACATTAGCTTCTCTAACAATAATTTACACAAAATAGTTTTCCACGAGCAATTTTGCAGTACAAACGCAAACAAACTTGGAAAACAGAATCGATTCAAACAGGACACGGTGAGTCGGTGATCATTCAAAATAAAAATCATATGCTACACTCTGACCATTATTATTGGTTATCAAAATGATATTGTAACTACATCATCCCAGCGACTTCTACACTCCGCCACCCCATCTGTTGAAAGGAATCCCAGTAGCAAAATCAGGCAAATAGCATCTTCATAGACTTGAACTAATATTTCTACACAGTAATCAGCTAAACAAAGCTCCATGCACATCATCTTTCACTCTAAGATATTGAGCGACCATTTTACCGTTTGAAGTAAAAATGGTACCAAAAGAACTAAAATGGATACGTATATAAAACGGTTTACTGATAAACATTGGCACAGCCCAAGTCTATGGAAAAAAAGGTACACAACTCCTACAGTCAAAAACTTGTGTCGATACTCGTACAGTCCTACATTGGCACAGTCTTAAGTCTATAAAACAATTTACTGATAAACATGTTTCAGTACAATTGAGAAAAAACACATCAAGGGTATGGAAAGTCGGAAAGGGTGGAATCTCAATAACTTAGTCAAAAACCGTCTCTTTACAAGTCTTTCTGCTATTTTCAGTCCTACAGTCCTATTTCATCAACCACCAGCCAAAACCCACGAAATAAAAAATGCAAACTTTTATAAAGAACATAACTTTGCAGAAACAAAGTAGGAAAGACTTCATCTTTTGACCAACAGCTAGTCTTCCACCTGTCCTTAAGACAAATATATCCGTTTAATCCTTCTTAATAACACAAAAGCAGAATAAAAAATTAGATCTATCAAAATAAAAAGGAAAACATCATGTATGCAAGAAATTGCTGAAAGCAGAATAACAGCTAAGTAAAATTAAGAGAAGAAGAAGAAAAAAAAAGAGGGCAATTAGTTTACCAAATTGAATTTAATTTGTTGAGATGAGATGTTGGAAACTTGTAAAAGTTGTAACGCATCATACAATTCACAACTCAAAAACCCTGAGCATGAATGTATAAGGTACTACTCGTACGGTCGCACCCCTTATAATCAGGATTCAGGGACATTTGGGTTTGTAAGTAGGAACGGATATAGACAAAGGGTAAAGGTAGGTCTCCCTTGGCCTTGACACGGTCTCGTAATAATTAATTGTGGATTATTTAGTAGGAGTGATACGGTAATTAAAGGATATAAAATAGTCACGAAAAAAGGTACTTCCTCCATTCAACTCCACTCTACCATATTTCATTTTTCATCCATTCAACTCCACTCTACCTATTTCCTAAAAAGGAATGCCAAATGACCATTTTGTCCTCATATCCCATTACTTATTTACAATATTTGCCACTCATACCCCACTACTTCTACATCAAACTCCACCCTTTTTCCACTCATACCCCACTTATTTACATCATACCCCATTACTTATTTACAATATTTTTCACCCAACCCCACCCTTCTTAATATTTGTGCAAAATACAAATAGGTAAAGTGGAGTTGAATGGAGTAGTATGTCTCTTGACAAGCGCTCGGAATTGTTTTGATCAAATTTTAGGTTGAATTCGGTATGACCATGCTCAAGTTTAATTCGAGCCTTGCTTGACCAAATAAATAGCTGATCTCAAGCTTAAAAGACTTGAATTGAAAGCTCGTTTTTTTAGTTATAGTTTTAGCATTTTATAATTATATTCAATTTAGTTTTTATTGTAAGTTTTTGTTATATATTTACTCCGTTTAAGAATTTTTTTATAATACTTTTTTTTTTATAATTATGTATTTAGTATTAGTTAGATTTCTAAAAGGTGAAAATGAAGAATATAATGTGAGCTTGAGCTTTTACCTTTTTTAATCAAATGAAAGTCGAGCTCAAGTTTAGCTATTTCGGTCATTCTTAGACTATTTGAACCTAAACTGAGACCAATTCGGTTAACATTAGTAAATTCCGTTGTTACATTTAACTCTTAAATTTGCTAAAGAAAATTAGTTCACGGAATTACCAATATCCACCAAATATTATAAGAATCTAGCTAAAAATTCATCAAATCTTCATCGTCATGTCCTAAATCATAGCGGATGTTTTTAATAGTAGTTTGTGCTTATCAAAAGTGATTTGTGATGCTTTTCATATAGAATGATGATACAACATTAATGAGTGAGAATAAAGGTCAAAGTACGGTTATTTGATAGTGATAACGTTAATGGAGGGTTAAATAAGGTTATGATGAAGAAATAAGTAAGAAGTTTAGGGGTATAATGTGGAATATAAAAAAGGGGGGTAGAACATAGAAAACCGAAAAATTTAGGAAATTGATTGCTTCATTTGGTTTTGTCAAGGATCAAAAGAATGGTCGTTAGAGTCTAATGCATATTTAGAGAGTACTTCTTACGCTCTCATGTATTGTAAAGTCAAGATTATTTCTCTAAGTTGGGTTCAATTGTATTTGTTATCATAGATTTGGTATTGGTTTTGGTTTAGCACCGCGACTATCTTCTTAGCTCCACATATCCATAACGTGCTTTGGCACAAACCATTTCTATCCCTTTAACCCATTTGCCACCCTTATTATCCTTGATACATGTACTTTTGTCTACATTATGAATGCATATTAGTTGGGGAAATCTCTATCACATTAGATTGCATGCATGTTCCATAAGTTGAGTGAGTGTTTCTACTTTTTTCTATCTTACATATAAATCACCCTTACTTATGAGTTCATGAGTGAATCCGCGAGAATCCGACTAATTTGTCTTGCAAGATCGAAAGGTATTTGACATTTGTCTTTAACATAGTGATATGAGACTTGAGCTGCGTTTTCTATTACCCGTGCCTTTAAATTTGTTTTATTGGTACTCCTTGGTCATTGCTTTGTTATAGATATGGATAGCTTGGGATTTTTATGTGCATCAACATTAGCTCTGAGTTGTTTATTCGTCATTTGTATGATTGCCTTTTGTATTGTATGATGCTTTGCTTAAGGACAAGCAAAGAGATGGTTTGGGGGAGTTTGATGAGTCATAATTATATACATATTTATGCCTTCCCTTAGTTACTTTTGATACGATTTTAAACTAGTTTATATTAATTACATGCCTTTTATGCTAGAATGTCGATACTTCCGCTATTCGGTGTTTAATGCAGGAATGGTGCATTTGTGAAGCAAAGGAATGAAATGAGCACCGTGTAGTGGCCATGAAAGAATATACAGAGCATGGCACAAGAATCTAGAAGAATAAAGGAAGAGAAGTGAAGAAAACAACACGAAAAAAAGAGCTGAAACAGGGAGAGTCTTCGATCAAGCAAAGCAGACTCGATCAGTTGAGTATGTACTCGATCGAGTACACTCAGGCTCGATCGAATGCACTTTATTTTTAGGATTTTCCGCAATTTCCTTAAGTCGGTTATGTTTTACTATAAATACCCAATTCGTACCATATGTTACGTTACGCTTTATTTACTTCTAAAACCCTAGAAAACTCTTAATTTCGTTTTTATTGCTATTATTCCGGATCTAAGCACTCTCTAATTACGGTATTCATTAATCTTTCTCTAGATATTATTGATTCAAAGTTCTAGTTTATGCAATTAAAATTTCGTTGTTCATTTTTTATGTTTGCAACTATGTTTTCCATTCATATTATTGTTATTGTTCTTTCTATCATGTGTAGCTAATTTACTTATCTAGGGTGAATGGGGATCTAGATTGTTAGAAGGGGGATTAATTAATGAATTGATAGTTAAATTGGTTATTCGTTGTTGTTCAGTTTATTGTTCTTCATCTAGCTAGTTAATTACTAGTCGAGCTTAATTGACTAGTATAAGCGAATTGAGACTTTCACCGACGGATTAGAATCAATATAGGCTGTGATAACTGAATAGAGATAATTTAATGATAGCGACAGCATGTTAAATTAGACCTAAAGGAATATTGAATCAACCGATCATATAACCTTAAACAACGTAAAGCTCTACCAATGAATTTAATGACAGCTCGTATAACTGCCTAGTGAAATTGATCCCTAGACTCTTTAATATTATTGAATTTGTCTTTTACTTTATTGCAATTAGTTTAGAAATCAAGCAAACAAAACCCCATAAAAAATTTACCTTTAAGACAAACTTAAATATAAACAAACTAGATTATTAACTCGTCTCCCTGTGGATTCGAACATTTCTTGCCACAAGCTACTTTTTTAGTATAAAGAGATAGGATTATTTTGATATATGTGATACGACTTTAGCTTTATCATCATTAAACATCAAAACAAATACTTTTAGATATTTTATTGTTAAAATAAATCTTAGGAACAAAATCAACATTAATTTTTATTTTAATATACAAATGACCGAGAAGAAATGACCGGGAGGAAAGGAGTATAATAAACAAGCCGAAAAAATTCGAATATAACTACAATAATAACAATAATCGTGGCAAAACACTAATAATATAACAATATTCATGGCAAAATACTAATAATCTGTGGCAAAATTTTAGTAAATTGTGGTCATATACATAACATAATTATACCTTGACGATATATTATGGCAATATACGTACTGATTAATAGAAAAAGAAATATAACTACAATAATAACAACTTTTTAACTTCGTGAAGACTACCCCGTTACTTACGACCCATTCGGCAATATTTGATACGGAGTACATAAGTGAATTCTGGGACTTTGTCAATTAACTCTTGCACTGAAAGGCTCAAGAAAGTGCCTGATTGCAGGGCCTGCAATGCTTCTAAACAACCTATTGTTGCTTCTGGTAAACACGTGGGTCCCACCGACGACGACCGCCCAAATATCGACGGCTTTCGGGACAACCAACTAAATGATTTTGGTAGTTGTGAAGACTACCCCGATACTTTTCAAGGAAAACAGCGGCCTATTCCTCGAGGAGAGGTATGTTCCAACGGAACCTTCTTTTTTAAGTTAGATTATAACAATAATAAAGATAAAAAAAAGATAAAAAAAAGATGAATCTATCACCTAAATTCTTTAAAAAACAAGAATCCAACAAGTTTTTGTAGCTATGTAACTTATAATCGTTTTTTCCAGATTTGATTAGAAGTGTTTTTTAACTATTTTTTTTGTTTAGGGTTGGTTCAACTATCAACCAACCGAGTTCGTCGCCTTCGCAAATCCAACAGATGACATAGGCATCATGAAGGGTTTGCTGAGAAGGCCTATGTTAGCGTTGATAAGGGCAATTCCAAGGCTCGCCAAACTCTCACATGTAATTCTAATGTTTTTATTTATTGATTGATTATTGATTGATTGTCATTTGTTGACAGGTAATCGTGTCATAGCCTATGTTACTCCGACTCTTCTAATTTCCTCGCGTACCCGTGTCCGACCCTCGACACTCGGACATGGGTATGACACTTGGACACCTCATTTTAGACCAAAATGTGCATATTTTTCAAAATTATAGCCTAGTCCGACACTTGGACACGTACCCGTGTCGGATACTTCTAAACGAGTCTGAGTAACATAGGTCATAGCTTTATTAATGTTTGAAGGGGTACAATTTTATGTCATGTTATTTTTGCAGGTCGACCCTGTTTACACCATTCCGCTCTCAGAATACACCCCTGGACCACTACACGCAGTTTTGTTATGTGCCTGGAGGAGGAAATGTGGGTTTTCAGAAATTCATATGGTGATTGGGGGAAGAAAGCTTTAGGGTGGATGCCACGAGCAAAATTTGTGCCGAAAGACGAATTATATGCTATCGAACATGTCCTATTTCTAATAGGAAGGTATGATCATCTACGTTTACTGTAATATCATTGTAAACCCAAAGATAGGTGTGTGCTAATGTTATGGTTTATGCAGTAACGAAGATAGGACAACCTTTCCCGAGCTTCAAGATCATTGGGTACAGGATTGGATTTGGTACGTTACTGACTGAACTTAGCAATTCAATTTACCCAAATGAAATTTCCACAAGATGAAATTCACGGCTTGTTTGGGTATGCTGGTAGGTGGGATACAGAGGGAGGTAAATGAGGGAGATAGGAGTGGTTATTGGCCAGAGGGGAAGATTGGCTGGAACTGGAAGTGCTGTAAGATGCATCTAAACTATTTATATCCATCTTAAGAGGCAATTAATTTAGTTCCATGAATCCCATATGCGTTTAATGTCTCTGTCGGGTTTCAGTTGAAGGAATTTCAGAAGTGATATAACACTATACCAATTGCAAACTACTGTATTTTTTTAGTGAACACTGTCCCGTTACGTTTGATTAGCATAGTTTACAATCATACTCCTAAAACCAGTTGTGAAGTAGTATTTTACGAAATTGAGGTGTCATGCCTGATAGGGCGTGGTGCCACAACTAGTGAACGACTTGACCCCTCCATTCGTTTCAATTCCATATGTTTTTCAAAATACGCGAGGATTTTGCCAACAGCATATGGAAATGGGATGAAAGGAGTGCAATGTTTTGGGTTCTATTTGGGATGCCTATAAATAGAAAAGTTTAGAAGGGTTGGATCCTGAATAGAATGCCTTTTAGCGATGGATCAATATATGAAACTCTTTTGTGTGTAGTGCTCCTTAGACTAGCCTTGTTTTGTTCGAGTAACGGTGATTTTCGTATAATGATGTATCCTTGTTGCTTATTTGCATCATTTTTCTTGGCTGAATGTGTTGGCTTATTGTTGCAGATCTTATGGCCATGTAACTCTCGTTTCCACTCAACAAGGAATTGAAGTACGAAGGTGAAGAACTGAAGAAGTCAGAGAGATGGATCTAGGATTGAGAAAAAGATGAAGTTGCATTGGGACTGACTGTCACTTCACATTAACTCACAAACGTAACTGCACACATAATACTATAGTGAAAATTATGCTTTGGGATGTATCATCTGAACAAATCGAATTGCTTGCTGCTGTAACACTAGTATACAAAACCTTAGTGAGCTTAACCATGTATAAAGATTCAGATGGTTGAGAAATGAGAAGTAGTCAACACTATTCCCAATAGCCTATATTCTGCTAATCTTCAATACCTTTCAATTGGAGAATGTGGACGTCAGGCTGTTGCGATCAAAATTCAAATCTTTCCATGCAGGGGCAGATACAGAAATTTATTGAAAGGTGGGCACAAAAAATTTTCCGATTCATTATCTTTCACTTAAAACCGCATTTTTTAATATTTTGGATTTTTTTCCCTCCGAAAAAATAGAAAATTAATTGATTTTAATAATTTTTTAATTTACAACAACAACAACATCAGAGCCTTAATCCCAAAATGATTTGGGGTCGGCTGACATGAATCATCTTTTCGAACCGTCCATGGGTGAACGCACGCCTCAAAATGCGAATAAAAAAAGGGAAGATGAAAAACAAAAAGGAAGAACGAAAATGTAATGAAAAGTCAAGGTGAACTTAGGGGTTTTAAAGTCGAATTCCGTCTTTCTTTTATAAAAACTTAAAATTTAAATCGAAAGAAAGATTAAAACGATTTTTAAAAACCGAAATAGAGTTAAGGATCCAGAATGATCCAGGTAAAATCTATAAGAAAGTGGTTGGTTAAAAAGTGTAATAAAGGAGAGAAAAATAAATAAATTAATTTCTTTAAATTAAATAAAAAACACTAAATCTGTCAAAAAACATCAAATACTAAAAATCCACATGTATCCTTTCCCTCCATTGTGCCCTCTCCGTCACCATACTCTCCTCAAGCCCCAGAACTCTCATATCGTGCTCTATCACTCTCAACCATGTCTGTCTCGGTCTTCCTCTGCCTCTAGGGACCTTTTCTGTTCTCCAAGTCTCCAGCCTCCTAACCCAATCAAAAGTGCGTCCATAGGTCTCCTTCTCACATGGCCAAACCATCTTAGTCGGTTTTCCATCATCTTGTCCTCTATTGGCGCCACTTTTACCTTTTCCCTAATCACCTCATTCCTTAACCGATCTTTCCTTGTATGTCCGCACATCCACCTCAACATGCGCATCTCCGCCACACTCATCTTTTGAATGTGACAATGCTTCACGGCCCAACACTCGGAGCCGTAAAGTAGGGCAGGCCTAATTGCCGTGCGATAAAATTTTCCCTTTAATCTTTGGGGCATATCTTTATCGCATAGAAACCCTGAAGCACTCTTCCATTTCAACCATCCCGCTTTAATTCTGTGAGCCACATCTCCGTCTAACTCCCCATCTTTTTGAATAATAGATCCTAGATATCTGAAGAAATCCGAACCCTCGACAACATTTCCATCGAAAATAATACTCCCCGCCTCTGTCGATCTCAACTAGACCTGTCAAACGGGTCGGGCGGGTCGGGTCCCGGGTCGGGTCATACGGGTCGGGTCATACGGGTCGGGTCAGAATACGGGTCGGGTCAAATACGGGTCGGGTCAGATACGGGTCGGGTCATACGGGTCACGAGTCGGGTTAGGGTCAGAATACGGGTCAAGAAATAATTTTTAACGCCTTTTTTAAACGATTTTTTTAATTTAAAAAATATATTTTTAAAAATTAAAATATGTTTAAAATTATTATTTTAGTCATATTCATCATATACAATAATTATATTGATATAATTATTAAAATAAAGTTTTTTTAATAATTATTTTATTATTAAATATTATAAAAGTTATATAAAATTGACTTTTTAGTTGAATTTTTAATTTTAAGTAATAAAAAAATAATTTTTTAACTATATTTTCAAATATAATATATAAATAATAATATTTTTAATAAAATTCATGATTTTCCCTTGACCCAACGGGTCGACCCGTTCGGGTCGGGTCTCGACCCTAAAATAACGGGTCATTTCGGGTTCGGGTCAAACGGGTCGCGGGTCGAAAAAACCGGGTTTGTAACCCTAAGAAAACGGGTCGGGTCGGGTCGGGTTTTCGGGTCGGGTCGAGTTTTGACAGGTCTAATCTCAACCCTGCCACCTTAGTGAACTGACACCTCAAATACTCAGTCTTACTCCTGCTCAGCCTGAACCCACGAGTCTCTAAAGTCTGCCTCCACAATTCCAACTTTCTCTCCACCCCCTCTTTTGTCTCATCAATCAACACAATATCATCAAAGAAACATCATACACCAAGGGATGTCGTCGTGAATATCCCTTGTCAACTCATCCATAACTATAGCAAAGAGAAAAGGACTAAGTGCGGAACCTTGATGCACCCCGATGGTAATAGGAAATTCTTCCGTTCTCCCAACATTAGTGCGAACACTTGCACTAGCCCCCTCATACATGTCCTTTATGAGGTCAATATATTTTCGCGACACACCCTTTCTCGCCAAAGCCCACCAAAGTACTTCTCTTGGTACCCTATCATATGCCTTTTCCAAGTCAATAAAAACCATATGTAAGTCCTTCTTCTTGTCCCGATGGTATTCCATCAACTGTCTCATGATAAAAATCGCATCCATAGTCGATCTCCCGGGCATAAATCCAAATTGGTTTTCCGAGATGTCTACACATCTCCTAAGCCTTTGCTCGATTACCCGCTCCCATAACTTCATCGTATGACTCAAAAATTAATATTTTATTTAAAACATTCTTCCAAAATACTTAAATTAAAATAAACTAGATTTAATGCCCGTGCGATGCACGGACCTGTAGTAATATTTTGTTTATGAACCGCAGGCAAGTACTACGTTATACTTGTAAATTACTGTAATAAGTTCCAAATCCCAACTCTGCTCTATTCAAACTTCTTCCATGCAAATTGACTTTAACTACGCCCCATAATATACTTTTTGGTGTGAGTTCTGGAATCATTTTGATTGATTATACCCATTAATAATAATAATGGGTACAAAAGCTCCAATGGCACTCTAATTAGTACATTACATAATTTGAATTCGTAGTAAGGTACACTTTCACTGTGTTTACGACTCTTAAACATACATGTTGATAGTTAGATTAGTATTATAATTGTTCCCAAGTTTACTTCGTTATAAACATGTCGATGTGGACAGAAAAACAAACTCACCTGCAAAATTGAAGTAAAGAATGAGGATATAGACGACAAATTGATGAATATGTGAAAAAAGTAGGTTAATAAGTACTTCTTTTCTCCTAATTACTTGTTTAAATGATTGAGACGAAATAATCATGAGGGTTGTACTTCTTTTTAATATATGACGTTTTGCTTTTTCGAGGCGAGCCTTTGACTTTAATATTTAAAAAAAAAAATTGGTAAAAAATTATAAAAATTATACCATTAAATTATTTATGAAAAACTCTTTCATATGAGTATACATATCACTATATTTAAGCATATAATTTGAGAGATATTGAAGAGAGAAGTGTGTGTCTCGAAATGTGAGAAAGTCATATATAGAAAAACAAAGGGAGTAGAATATAGTACAACAATAAAAGCAGATGAGCGGATTATGGATGAAGACCTCACGCATGAGTCCCATCTGATCAATCTATCGATATAAGGATGAAGTAAATTTAGGTTTTTGACATTAAATTGCATTGGAAATCACTATATGTTTAATTTGAAGTTTTTATGAACCGTACATCTTATTTTTTGCTATATTATACCTCCTCCGTCTCGATTATTTGTTTACCTATTCCATTTATGAGTATTTCATTCATTTATTTACCTTTCTATATGGAAACATTTTTCAAGGGTAATTTGATCATCCACCTAACTACAAAGGTAAATAAATGACCGGGACAGAAGTATTATATCCTTTCATAAATTTTAGTGTCTAGTGTGCATAAATTTACTTTTAATACTTTTATACATGTATAAACTCATTATAGTAGATAATTTATTTATGAATATATATGTATTATGTACTCCTATGTTAGCTTTGCAATTTTTATTTTTATTTTAAATTGCTTGTTTTTATGACATCTTGTATTTAAGTACACAAGATAACCAATAGAAAATTGTATTTACGTTTATAAAATTGAAATAATACACCTTTCATTGCTTATCAAATACTTAAATTTTACTTAATAAATAGGTGGATGAAATAGTTACTCTTAAACTTCTACTCCAACTCTATCACTAATATCAACTTTGGTAAACTTTACTTCATGAGAATAAGGTACTCAAAAACCAACAATGAACAACTTTCTAAATTCTAACAATAGTGCGACTTATAAAATCGGTCATCGACTTTTTCTATCAAAGAAACGTCTTACATGGTTGAGGTAATTCAAAACTTTATCTCTAACTAAATTCTCTTAACTCTAAATTCATAAAAGATAATGGACTCTTTCTCGTTCAAAAGTCATTCACAAAAGTTAATCTATCTGATTAAGCTCGGAAAAATAAAATCAAAACGACAATTATAAAACTTTTCCTACAAAGTAATTGATCAAGAAAAGAATCGTCATAACCACATTTACATATGATACTACCTCATTATTCTTAAGCTTAATAAGCAGTAGTAATCGCATCTCTGAACGATTATATGAACACCTGCAACTCTAAGAGAAACGTATGATAAGTGATCTTAAACAATATATAATTGAAGTTTTTTTTTTTGATGACGAGGGGGTTGAATCCCCCCGGGCCCATGCATTCCCGCACCACCACATGGACCATGTAAGTCACCCCCTTTTGGGGCTGCAGTGGCCAAGTGATCATCGCCCCAGTTGGTAGTCGAACCCGGGACCTCTCAACTCCCGCACACTCGCAAGCTTCAAGGTTTAACCCGGCTACCACTGGACTAACACCACTTGGTTTATAATTGAAGTTTATTAATCACAAACATATCTAGAATGAACTAATAGTTTCATAAACAAAAATAATAACAAATAAAACTACACTACAATAATAACATAAGCCATACTAGGTACTCTAGACATGTAATCGCCGATGATTGTTGAGGTTGCAATTATTCAACACCCTTCCTGAAAAATCAGGAAAAGTACGGTATAATATTAGATCGCATCGTAAAATAATAATATTAAACATGACAAACTAAACAACAATTAAAAGGTTAGGCACATTCACAAAAGTTAATTTATGGGGACAGGGGTATTGAAAGTTAATTTTCAAACATTCATCCGTAGTAGGATTTATATATACTAATTCTTTGGTAGTTCTATTTTTAATCAATTTAGTTACGTATAAGATAATACGAAGTAGAATTTAATTAGCACTACACTTTTTAAACTGTTGTGTTTATGTCTATGATGTTATTAAATATTATCTTATACGTATTGATTATTATCTCTAAAATATGATCATTAAAAAATATTTTAGATAGTTTGTAAAAATTGGAATATCTATAATCGCTCGAAAAAAGCTTCCTTTAATAATATAGATAGATGTACTTTGTAGGTAATGATAATAATATCCCTTATGATAAGATATATTATATTCTACTACTACAAAGAACACTAAATACAAGTGGTTCAATGGTAAAGAAATTAATGTGTTATCTTGAGGTCAGAGGTTCGACTCTCGAAAGAAATAGTTTTTACATGATTTAAAGGAGATGTGGCTTCAACCAAAAATTATTTAACAAAAATTAGGGGCACCAAGAATCAAACCTTGTACCTTAAGACAAACAACTAGGAAGCTTACGAACTCAGCCACGCAAATGTATTGCCAAAATAGGATACTTTCAAAATAATATCTGCACATTCATGGTGGGCACGTGCCCACCCGGATCCCCCTAGATCCGCCCATGTTTCCATGAAATCCATACAGGAAAGAATAAACATGAATGAATAGGAAATTTGGATTCTGTAAAGTTGCTTTTTTGGTAGATATTCTAAAATTGGAGAACGTGGATGTGAGGCTATTGCTCAAGTTTGTGTGTAACACTGGTTATGTTAAAGTGACTAGCCAAGTTTCGTGGTTTAGGGTTTGGTGAACCTTGTTAATAGTAACACTAAAGATAACTCCACTTATGGAGCTCATTTTAAATAGTTTTATAAGAGATATTTTTAGAGAGATAACACACTTAGACTTAGCTTGGTTATTGCAAGTACCAAGTCCTCCTATTTATAGTACAAGTTAGGGAGAATATTACAAGCATATGCCAATCACATCACACAATATACGCCAAAGAATTAAAGCTTATATTATACATCATTCCTTTATTAGACTACTATTTAGCTATCACTTCATGTCTTCCATTATTTTCTTTATATTGTCATAAAACCGAGGTGATTCTTCAACCAATTAATTTCCACCTCCAGGTACAAGACACATAGAACTCCATGGTATTATTTTCTCATATTCTTTTTCATGTATTTAATATGAATTTCTGTTGTGGAAGATCCACTAAGTGTGACAACCACAGAGCATACTTTCCATTTCAAACATCTTGTAAGAGATTGTATGTAACACCCCCATTTATTCAGGAGCCTTTAGCTAGAAATTCCCAAATAAATAGAACTGTTACCATGTCGGTTTTCCGAGGTAGAATAACAAAGTCCAACTCACCAAAGTATTTTAAATTAAAACTTAATGATTACATGTTTATTACAACCTAACCAACTAAAAGTTAATATAAAATAATTACAACTCGCAGCGGAAATAAATAAAGTGATTAAACATTCTATGTGGTCTAGTCTTCTAGGTAGGTTGGCCAAGTCCTCACGCATCCCATAGCTCCCAAGTCAGCTAATCTTTAGTACCTGTCAAATCTGCACCCCATTATGGTTCACCGCAGGTGTTCACGAATACACAGTCAACCGCGAGGTTGAGTAGGAATAAACTAAACAACAATAATAATCCAACCAAAATAGACATCCTTCGAATTCTCATCACTTCATCCGTACAACTCACTTACGTCACTGGCAGTAGCACAACTCTCTTAACATCGTGCTATGCTCAACTGGCAGTAGTACTTGCGTACCATGCTCATCTGGCAGTAGTAATTAATTACTATGCACAACTATCTCTGGCAGTAGTAATTATTTACTATGCTCATCCGCGATAACGATTGCTCGCTATGCACAATCGCGAAACACCCTCCGTGTTATGCTCAATCAATAATCAACTCTCTAACAATCAAATACTCAATGACAATCCCGTCTTACTGCTCAACCAACATCTTAGCATACACAATTACTCTATTTCCATTAATAAATCACAATATTAACCTTAACCTCATAAATCGTCACAATTAAGCATTCATTCACTGAACAATAAAACCCGAGTTGAGTAGGAAATTCCTACCTGACAAGCAATTCCGTATAATGCAATCTACTAAAAATATTCTTCAACAAACCCGTCCCACAAGTCTGTCACCTATAGATAAATAAATAATATATTTATAATTACTTAATTATTTACTTTATTCAAATAAATTCATTAATTATAAATTAATTAACTAATTATGTTAATTATAATCTCGTATAATATAATTCAAAAACCCGTTTCAATAAGCCAAAACCCGATTACCATTAAAACCCTTGTTAGCCCGTCTTATAATTAATTAACCCAACATGTAAATAATCACCAAAAGCACCCTACAACCCACGTCACACACCCTTAATACCCCCACACTCACCCGTGTTTACCAACCACTCTTCACCCGCCTATATCCGACACCCCTAGCCACCATCGACACCACCCAAACCTGCCACCTCCAGCCTGCTCTATGCCGTATCCCGACGACCACTAACCACCAGCCTAACCGTCACCAGAACCCCACAACCTCACGCCCTAGCTGTTACTCCCACGACCCAACAATAGCATTCAAGACCGATGCAACCTTATACAAATCACGATTTTACACCACCATTCACGATCATCACCAACAACCACCACTACTGACATCACCACAACCCTTCCTGCCACCACACACGACCAGGAACCCCCGCCCTAACAACCCACAACCCATCCCTACACTACGTCCTACTTTATACACGCAAATCACGAGTGCAGCCCAAAACCCGACTCAACAGCCCATGTCACTGCCACCCCAACTCGACCCAGTCACCACCGTGGTCACCACTACTCCACGGTGGCACCCGCAGCCCACCATACCACCAGAAACACTCAAACAGCGACAATATCGAAAATAGAGCACACCCGACAATCCACCCACAACAACCGCCACACACACTACCGAAGGCCACCACGGTGGTCTCCTCTGACCCACGGTGGTCCACCGACAGTACCCATGTCCCCTGGTCAGGGTCTTAGTCAAGCACGAAGGTCTCAATGCACGGTTTCAACACCATAAACCAACAACCACCAATTTCACGAACTCCGGCCAACCACCGTGGAAAAACTCTACCTTTAACCACCCACGATCACCCAATGTGGTCGACTCACCACCAGTAAACCACCCAACCCATGGTCTGGTCTCAAAACAGCAAGGCAAGGGGTAAAAACCGTGTAAAAATCCACAAAGCAAACAACACAACCAACCACGTAAAACACCTCCAACACCTCCCTTCCAGCCGGTCAACGGTGGTCAAACCCAGGTCCGGTCACACCCTGGTGTCCCACGGTCAAGGTCACGGTCCTAGCATGTCCTATGGTGGTCTAATTAACGAGTTATATTCGTCTTAAGGTGAGTATGTCAAGATACGATAGAAAATTACCTTGTGATGGTCTCCTAGCTAGAATTCTCCTCTTTCTCCTTCTAGATCTCGTCTCCTCTATTTTATGAACTAGATTTTGTGCCCGTACGTTGTACGGGTTATAATATTGATTCGTCTCTAATTGTATCTTCGAAATTGAGAAGTTATGTTTACTTTCTTAACATTAGTTTTCTCGTGAGAATGTGAGTATATAGTAATAAATTGAAATATTTTTTTTAGAATATGAGTATATACAAATAAATTAACCTTTTTTTATGATTTGTGTATATAAAAGTTATAATCGCCATGCACGAGTAACTAAATAGTGTTCTGTTTGTAGGTGAGCTTGTACAATTTGTACAATACAAATGTAGTTTTTTTTTGCATCTGGAAAATGTAAGTTAACCAAGTGGTGTTAGTCCAGTGGTAGCCGGGTTAAACCTTGAAGCTTGCAGAAGTGCAGGAGTTGAGAGGTCCCGGGTTCGACTACCAGCTGGGGCGATGATCACTTGGCCACTGCAGCCCCCAAAGGGGTGGCTTACATGGTCCATGTGGTGGTGCGGGAATGCATGGACCCGGGGGGATTCAACCCCTCGTCATCAAAAAAAAAGAAAATGTAAGTTTTTCTTCGTAGAATAAATAATTAATGAGTTAAATAAAAGCCTTGACTAATTCAATATTAATACTTATATATTATACTGAGTATGTTATATTTGAAGAATAATGAGAAATTATTATTATTATTTTAAATATTTTAAATTACAAAAATAATTGAAAAATCAAGTTTATATATTTTATTAAATTAATATAATTTTTATAAATTCTTCACTATAAGTATGGTAAGTAATATTAATTATAATATTATTATTATTGAATATGATTGCTTTTGACAAATAAAATCTACCATACCAATCTATATTTTGACATGTATTCTGATTCTACCTCGACCCGTGACCCGTATAAGCCCACTCATATTTAGTCTGACCTGTATTCGAGTTTAACATGTATGAACCGCCTCAGCAGCCGACCCATCCAGCTCGTTTGAGTGGTCTAGCAAACCTTGCATCAAATTCATGTGGTAATTATCTAAGTTTTGTAGTCTGACCCGTATTCGAGTTTAACATGTATGAACCGCCTCAACAGCCGACCCATCCAACTCGTTTGATTGGTCTACAATTGTTTTAAAATTCTTATCATTTTAGCTTTTTACTTTTAAAGTTTATTTATAGTAATATAACTCTATCGGATAAAATTTCCATAAGTTTGGTGATAGTTCTACAAATACCTTTATCGCCTTGATCGGATAGAATTTGCATAATTTTAATTTATAATTTAAAATTTTATTAGGTAGTTAAAAAAGTAAAGATATGACTCTTTGGAGATTTAGCTTATGTAGGATTCAAAAATAAAACTCAATTAAAAGTAAAAGAAAGATACGGAATAGGAAAATAAGATTTAAACAATATTTCAATGTATTTGTATATACTCACGTTCTCACTCGTATAAGTTTTTAAGAAACTTCACCCCGTCAAATTTCACCGCCAGTCCGTCACACACTCGCACACTTGCTTTTTCACACTTCACACTCTTCTTCAAATTCGTTGATCTTGATGTTCTTCCCCACTCCATCAATCTTCATCCGTCACTCCCTCAAATCAATAAATCCAATCCTATAATTCCAAATCCAAATTCCCAGAAAAAACATCAATCAAAAAGCTTGAATCTATATCAATGTCAAATGCATGGAGAAGAGATAGAACTCCAAAACTTCTCTCCTCAAATTCTCTCCTTTTACTCTTCTTGCTCTCCTTCCTTCTCACCGCCTTCTTCTTATTCACCTCAAATCCAACAAATCTTCTCAATAATTCCTAAATTACCCTCAAAACCCAACAAAATTCACCTTTCACCTCAAAGATCCCACCTTTTGACTGCAGTAAATCCCCACAATCTCACCCAGTAATTGCAAACATTGTTGAAGGACTAAAATACCCTTTTATCTTTGCTATAGCATCACATAGCCTAACAGCATCTCTGCAATCCCTTACATTATGCACTCTAACAATATTTGCACCACCCAAAACTCCGACAGTTATAGCAGCCACTGTTGCAGGATCTCGTTCTGTTGCCACAGGCCGATTACAAATTTCTGCTAAAAACCTCTTTCTCGAGGGTCCGATAAGAAGAGGGCCTAGAGTTTGTACATGTATTCTTAGCCAATTGGTATAATTAGGAGTTAGCATGTCCCATAGAAGGCAAGAAAACGGCAGAAGTATTAGATAATAAAAGGCTCTGATCTACCTTTGCTATTCTTTATACCTGTAGACATGGAACAAACACCATCCAAAGTAGCAGCACTGATTTTCAGTCCACAAACAGCAGCTTCACCCTCAGAATCAGCTTTGACATAAAAAATTTATAGCTTCAGTTATTTCTTCAATTGATCTATCTGACTATACCTACACAGATCCTTTCATTCCTCTCTTTCCATACTTGATAAATAGAATCAAAGATAGTACGGCTTGTTTGTCTCTTATGAATATGTCTGCCTCTATTATTCATACATGGAAAATGCTGCCACCTGCTAACCTCGGACCAGGCCGGTTTGAGTGGAAAACAAATGGGAAGCTAATTCAAGAGCATGATTGCACAAGGAACAACTGCTTACCACAAGGAGACATCCGTTGTTCATGTTATGAATGTCGGCTAGACGATTTTCAACTGCCATCGTCCAGTTATACATTTTTTGGGAACATTAATTGTATCCTTCCCTATCTCTTTCCGTATTCTTTTCAAGCCCATTAGCGTCTGTAAATTTTGCTTGGTATTCTTTGAAAATCCAACGCCAGGATCAGAAATTATCCTCCATGCAGGTATACCTGATGATTCCGCATCCTTGACCCTCGAGCTCAACTCTGATCCCACTTGCTTGCATACATCCTTGTAGATTAAATTTTCGAGATTTTGCATAGTAGTCGGGTTTCCTCTCATGTGCATCACTATATAAGGCACTTCCGCAATAACATTGAACATTTCCGGTTCTAATTGTCCTCCAGAGACATCATTGACTATATGTGCTCCCTTCTTGATTGCTTCGGAAGCAACTTTTGAATAGAAAGTGTCGACCGATAAAAATTTTCCTTCTTCGACAAAACGAGTATAAATACCCTCTTATATACAATATTGATAATTTATATATAGGCGTGCTAGTGTTTGTAACTAATGTAACTTTATCATCTTAATAGATAGAATTTATCAAAAAATCTTTTTAGATTAATTTTTACAAATTATGTTATCTTTTTAGATTATATTTATAATTTATTATTTGAAGTGTTTCGAAAAAATTGGAGACTACCACGTGCTTTGAAAAAAGCTTCTTTTATATATATACTAGATTTGATGCCCGTGCGATGCACGGGCCTCTTAGTACAATATTTTGTTTTATGTTTGGTGTATATACGTAAGCGAAACCCTGTTTTTTTTGGGTTGAATGAAGCTGTAATGAATTGAATGGAGCTCAAATGAGCTGACTGGATTGAAATTTGTTTATGTTTGTTTAAAATACCTCTCACAAATATTAAAAAAGTAAACAAATGAATGAGACGGAGGAGATATCATTATTGTTATTGATATTGATATTGATATTGATATTGTTATTGTTATTTTATTATAATTATTTGATTAAGTTAGTTTAATTAAAATTCTTTTTGTCTTTTTTCTCAAAAAAAAAAAAATTCGTTTTGTCTTAGGATCATTGTCAAGATCATCCAATATAGTGATCATAGAGTTCTAACCAACTTTCAGTATTGCTTAACTGTTTATCATAGCTTTCTTGTTATCAAATATTTTAGCTGAGAAGGACTTCCAACTCCGTAAAAGCATGATAAAGGAAACCATATATTTATTTAATTTATGTTGCCTGCTATGGTGGAACATTCCAATTTCAAAACAATAAAATCAATTATTAAATGAAATATTAAGAGTTTGGTTGTTACTTCTATCAATTAACTTCACAAACCATGGTAAAATTTGTGTAATAACCAGTAGTGCACATTTTAAATCTTAGTTTCTCTTTAAATGATAAAGTTTAGGAATTTGAGAACGAAACATATTTTACAAAGTTTAGGAAATTGAGAAAGAAACTTATTTTTTTGCAATTGTTATCTCATAATTTCACATATTCGAATTCATTTAGGTGGGTCATTATTTATGGAATGAGTTGTTATCCTTTGTTTTAAAGCATTTCTACTCAAGAATTGTTCTCTGTTCTCCAAGATAGATCCCCAATTCATCGTGACAACTTCTACAAAATAACTACTCTTATAATAACCTTAATTAACTACCAAAATGGCTCGATTGTATAAATAAAAAATGACCATTACTTGTGACACCCTTAAATAACCCGATAATTAAACGCGTAAATTCTACGGAAAAACTGGTAGGATATGTTTGTAATTGGTTCAACTAGCCAAAAACCTGTAATTTCAAAAAATTTTCTAAACCAATCACAACATTTCCAACGTTCCCAATAGACGGGTGCCAAAACCTGCAATTGCTAACAATCTAACTTACTTACACCGCTAAAGGTAAGAAAATACATAAAGATACAACCCAAAATAGAAAAGGGAGACATATGTCCCTTCAAATTATATACAAAACCAAAAGTTAAAAGGTTATATACATAACCAAAAGATAAAAGGTTTCTACAAAAGAAAGCCAAACTAGGTCCAAGGTTCCTTGCTCACTAGCTCGTCTGTGACCCCAACTAAGCATCAACAACCTGTCAATCGCATTTTATACAAACACGAAAGCCACAATTCAGTGGGGAGTAACTTCGAGTCCTCCCAGCCACGAATCGTCATAATTAATGTAACATGTAGTAAAACATGTAAACTATATGATAATTCATCTAATTTCCAAGCATCCTAACATATGAATGCTAAATTGACTAATTTAAACTATCATGTGAAAAATTTAACAAATTGTAATCCAAACTCTATCAACCATAGCCGGCTTGCATCTCACCTTCTATGATTCATAGAATCATCAAACAAGAAAGGGCAATATATCAAAGACAGGCATAAGTTCTTAGTCCCGTCAATAGTCACTTTGTAACTCGAGTCTATACCACGAGGTAGGGAAGGTAATCGAACCGGTATCTTGGCTCAGCGGTTAATATTAATAAAACATGGCCAAGAGACAACACAACCCTAGCCTAAAATCACAAGAGACCTAGACATGCGGATACACACCACCGCACCCAAGACCCACAACTTTTTTAAAACAAAGTGAAGTGAGTACCCTAAGGAGTCCACCAAAGGGTTGGCTAGTACTTAAGCTGACCACTTACTATCAAAATAAGTAACTGAGGTCATGCCCCAACTTGGATAAACATCCACTAGTCAGGAACACAAAGGCTATCAAGCAGTGAACATATACTCGTCAAAGACTATAAAGACCTATCTATGATGAAGGCCGAAGTACTCACCTAGGACCTAGTCCCAGCTTGAATACTTTAGCCCACACCACACAAGACTCACCACACAGGTCAAGTAAGACACCCACTTAACCAAAAGAGGGCAAAAAGTCCTACTTATTACCAACATAAACTCTAACATTCTATCATGTGAAAGGCTATATAAATGTCTATTCAGCATACAATCCAACAGAATCCTCAATAAGTATTCAATACTAATTTCCAATTCTAGAAATTTTAATAATATTAAAGGCTTTAGGGGAAACTAGGGCCATTTCTACAATACAAGACACTATTAAAATCAATAAGCTATACATGTGAACTAAAGCTTGATAAATGGCCTAAAACAAGAAAAAGGCCGATTATCTAAATCATTCAACCGAATTTTTACCCGCAACCCCACTGCGGCAGTGCAGGTCAAATTGCGGTGACCAATCACTCAATTAATCGACATCGCATCGGTCAAAGGGACTAAGGCTCGATTTTGACAATCAACAAAACATTACAATTATCGCTATAAAATTCATTTTGTAAACTATCCTAACATGTGATAACTATTAATATAAGCACAATTTTACCATTAACATACTTTTTATTACTAGTATGAATCAATTCAAAATACTACCCCTTTGTTACTTATATTAATTATAACATTAATCAACCTAAAATGACCAATATTGTACGAAAAACCGCGAAACAAGCACGGACCAACCCGGGCCAACCCCAAGGCCGGCCGTGGGCTGCTGCCGCCGGCCGTCCCCCTACACCACCATTTTTTTCCATTTTTGTTTAGTAAAAGACCGTCTGAACACTAATTAATCGTTCCCAATTCAACTTTGTTAATTTAAACTAACAAAAGACACAAATTAAGCATGCATGCAACAAATTTTAACATGTGAAAACTACTACTCAAACAAAAATCACCAAACATACAAAAACAACAAAGATTGTGACGATAATTCGTCGAGTAACTCGAAATATGTTACCTTAAGCTAGAAAATGAGCAATTAGCACCTCAAAACCCAAACCCTAACGACAACTAGCCGCTATCCTCTACAATATACGAGTCCCCGAACTCGTCCTCCAATTTTTCACCTAAATAAACAATTAAAACACAAAGATAAGTATATAAAACCGAAATTTTCGAAAATTGGTCTTAAAACAACTTCAAGAAAACTGAAATTAAATTATACCAAGTTGTAGATCGCGACGAGAGGATTCCGAAAATATAAATTATGCGAGAATCCGAGTAGAAACGAAGAAATTGTGACGATTTTTAGTTTGATTTTGTGAAAATGGTGTTTTTTTTTTCCTTATTTGATGAAGATAGAAGAAGAAGAAAGTAAGAAAATCAGAAAAAAAGAAAGAAAAGGGGGAAGGGGTGCCGCGTAAGGGAGGAAGGAAAGGAGGAAAGGAAGGAGCGGGATTTCTAGTCGGGATTTTTACGAGTCGGGTTTGACCCGTTTCGATAATAATTAAAACCGTAGGTCAAACGCAAATTCCGTCAAGACCAAAGTTCTTAAACACGAGATTACAATAAAATTGAATATTCATACTACCCATTTCCAAATTCGTTTACCCAACGTTCAAAAGAATTGTCATTTTCCCCCCGATACGCCCTTAATTCGAAATAAAAGATTTTACACGGTTTAAACTATTTTTAAACATTTCAAAACTATCAAAATAAATACTTTTCTTCAAAATATAATAAAATTATATTTCTTTGAATTATTTTTACTTTAAATACATTAATGTCAAATTTTACTTGATTAATTAATTATTTTCGAAATATATTAACGGTCCGAAATTTACGGGGCGTTACATTACTACTGTCTTAGAGTTTGTTGACTACCGTCATTGAATGTTAAGAGCATCAAATGTGTAGATAACTTGGGTTCTAGAACTTGTGTT
The DNA here is from genome assembly GCF_048544455.1 of Silene latifolia. Lineage (NCBI taxonomy): Eukaryota > Viridiplantae > Streptophyta > Magnoliopsida > Caryophyllales > Caryophyllaceae > Silene > Silene latifolia. Next base: position 141,126,746 of record NC_133528.1, on the reverse strand, counting down.
GGCACAAATTTGGCATGGATAATTGGATATATAAAATTGTTTATGGAGATTTGACTATAATTTTCTCCCTCCTATATATTTAGTCTATAATTCCTCTTTCATTATAATATTCCTCACATATATTAGAGAAAGAGCAACTATAGGCTGAATAGGATTAAGTAGTAATTATACATCATTGATTTCCCCATTAGCACAAGTGCATAACATTGGCAAACATCGCTATTAGATTAAATTAAATATGAGATCAACTATTAAAATTTTAACTTTAAATTACTCCCTTTTGTTGTCATATTTTATTTTGGGTGTCTCGGTCAATTGTTGTCCTTTCTATATATTATAGGATTGCATTTGATGAATAATTTAATCCTTTATATTCAATTTGGCCCACTTGTCATCTTATAATTGGTCCCCTCCTCTTCCCTTGGTCTTTGTGCAAAAATTAAAGGACAATAATTGACCGGATGATGGGAGTACTTGTTTTAAACACTTAACATACATTTTTAATCTCACGAGTCACGATAGATGTTGAAACACAATACCTCATGGTTAGGTTATTTTTATTTTCTTCCAAATAAAAATTAATGTCTAATGACACAGCTAACGTAGGGCAAACGAACAATATACTTGTAACTCAGTACATACGTCATGTAGCCAATTTGCTCCATTTTTAGTATTTTAGAGACGATATTACAAAAGTACGTAACTATTTGGGACTATACAAATATTAAGAGAAGTGATGAGATTGAGTTAATCGTACTACAACATGACAACATCACACCCATATGAGTTGCCCTTTCGAAACCCAACATCGCCGGTTTCTCCTCTACGATATCGGCCTGTCAGTGCTGCCTCAATTGCTTAACTGCTGTAAGCAAAAAGAAAAAAAAGCGTAAAAAAATAGACAATCACATAGCCATGTAGGCAAAATAATGAGGGACTAATGAACAACCTCGCATGAATCACACTAACGATAAGCAAAAAGGAGTTGTTATGGCTACATAAGAGAACAATTGACATTGTTTATACTTGTAACATTTCGTGCCTGTTATGTTTAACTGATGTGTCAAAAGTGTGTGTTAACGATATAGGAAATGCGTGACGTCCGTAAGTACGATATACAATACCCTTCTGAGGTTTGGGTACGGGAGCGAACTTCGGGACGAAGTTCATTTTAAGAGGGGAAGACTGTAATACCCCGTATTTTATATTAATTATTATGTATTTTATATTACTAATTATGTCGGGATAATAGTTGAGTCGAGTTAATTGTTTAGTCGTGTTGATATCGTAAGACCGAGTTACTCGTAAACTTGTTGGGACGGGTTTAACTGGACGATAGCTTACCCATTTACCAATCACGTTACACATGACCCATTTACCAGACCCATTTACCATCTAACCTAAATTTAACCTAATTCTACCCTAATCCTTCCCTCAACCCGCCTCCCTCTTTCATCAGCCCAGATCTCAACCCTCACGCATAGAGAGAGAGAGAGAGTAGCCGCGGGTGATTGAGGGCACTGCAAGGAAGAGCTAGGGGGTGATTGGCGACGACCTAGGGTGGCCCTGGTGGCGGTAGTGGCGGCAGAAAAGGTAAGAGCAACCCCTTTTTCCTCTGTTTTTTCGCATTTGGTGTCGGGTTTTGGTTGTTATTTCGTGACTAGGGGAGGTGTTGCTGGTGGTTGTTAGCAGGGTAGGGGTAATGGGTGGTAAGGGATGAGTGTTTTGGTGGTGGTTAGGGTGGTTATAGGTGGTGTTTGTGGCTGTGCAAGGCAGCATCGACATGGGGGGTAGTAAACGGTTTAAGCATGGGTTTTTCAGGCGGTTTAGACAGGTAAGGTTTGGGTGGCACCACCGTGGACTAGGGGAGGTCGAAACGGTGGTCTTTGTGGTGTCCGGGTGCGTGGCTTGGCGGTGGCGGGCGGTGGTGATTGGGCGGGGAATGGGTAATTCTGCGCGGTGGTGGTAAGGGGAGAACAGGGAGTGTTTGGTGATGCGTGGTGGTGAACCAGGCCAAATGGCGGCACAGGTTTGACTCACCGTGGCGATCGACCCCGGGGGGTGGCCGTTGGTGGTCTGGGGCAGTGGGGTTCGATGCAGGTGGTTGTCGTGGTGGTGTAGGTGGTGCGTGAGGGGTGTGTGCGTGTGTGAAGGGGTAGTGTCGATAACGGGTCGTTTTTTTGATTTGAAACGGGTTTTTGTCATTGTTTAATCATTAGAATTCGTTAAGTTATCGCATGCTTAATTAATTAATCTTTTTCCGAGTTATTAATTAATTAGAGACGGGTTGAGTCGGGATGTTTGAGTTGTTTAAAGTTTGATTCGGGTATTTCTTAATCGTATAATTCGTTTAATCTTTTATTTATCATATTAGTTATTTAATTTAATTCCCGAGTCGGTTAAATAATTCAAGTCGGGTTTTAGTCGGATGATTAAAGTGGAAAGTTACTATATCGGGAAAGTTTCTATTTTGAGAGATGTCTATATTTAGTAGTTAGTAATTATAAATATTATAATTGTTTTAGGTGACGGATTTGTGAAGGATCGATAATCAAATGCATTGCTTTGTTTTACCTGATTTTGCTTTAATCTGCGTAATTGGATTTGTTGGCACTTTGAGGTAGGGAAATACACTTGTCCTATTATCATCATTGATCGAATTGTGTTGACTTGATTTACGGATGTTGACTTATGTTATGATTTATATATACGGAAGGTGATTGATTGAATTGATCGTATTGAGTATGATATCACAACATTGATGGTGGCATGATTTCATTCATTTGATATACATATTGTGTTGCATAATTATTGTTGAGCATTTCATATGCATTGGAGTTGGAGGATGGTGTGGTGGTGACGAGGTTGTGATACGATGTGATGTTGTGATAAGGCCCGGGCGGGTTCTGCAGACTTGCCCTGGTGTCCTCAACAAGGAATGTGGCGGATCGACTTCGGTCGATATATAGTCTACCGGGGATCGGTATGGCTGGGCGTTCCGGGGATGTGTGTGATGAGTTGAGATGGAGATGGAGGTGAAGGAGGAGCATGCATATCATATTTTATTGTTTCATTGTTTTCCCTACTCAACCTCGTGGTTGACCCTGTGTATTCGTGAACACCTGTGATGAACCATAATGGGGAGGAGATTTGACAGGTACTAAAGATTAGCTGACTTGGGAGCTATGGGATGCGTGAGGACTTGGCCAATCTACCTAGAAGTCTAGACCACATAGAAGATTTTATCACTTAATTTATTTTCCGCTGCGAGTTGTATTTATCTTATATTAAGTTTAGTTGGATAATTTGTAATAAACATGTAATCGTTAAGTTTTAATTTAAAGTACTTTGGTATTGTTGTACTTTGTTATTCACTACCTCGGGAAACCGAGATGGTAACAGTCCGGTTTATTAGGGAATGTCTTGCTAAAGGCTCCTTCATAAACCGGGGTGTTACAAAGTGGTATCAGAGCGAACGATACTCAGGCCTAACCCAATGAGCCCAATGAATATAGGATGTGTCTAATTAAAATGAACCCCGGGATAGGACTGTTAGGAGCACACTAAGGTAAGGTATGAGTTAGGGGCCCCCTCACACCGAACAGCCCCTCTCGGTTTGACCCGAAACCACGAGTGTATATGAGAGAAAGGGTAGATGAGTTGCTTGAGGTTGAACATGAAATCCCTATATCATTGCCTAAGTGTTCACTGATTGATACATTGAGTATTGCATAAAAGAGTTGATGTATACCTTGAGATCCATATATTCTAACCATTCTGCAGGACAACGCTACGGTAAGTATTTTGTATGAATGATGACGTGATCATATGATGTTGTGGAAATGAGAAATAAATTTTCGAGTTCAGGATAATAGTCAATGAAGTGTTGTGATAGTCGTGAGCATGAATATAATTGCGAGTCGATGATAGTGACCTAGGTGGATGTTGAATGATGTGCTGATAGTATTATTATGCCTAGTAATATGCGGTTATGTGATCCCAAAGCCATGCTAGAATAGTCTTGTGACAGTAATTAGAAACACTTTTGAATTGCATGTTTATAGTCATAGCAAACGTGATTTAGATGTACGGAGTAGATCGTGATGCGAAGGGATTCTACGAGATAGATGTTTACGAAAGTACAGTGTGAGATTTAAGTTAGGATGGGTTAGTATCAGTAATATGGTTGTAAGAGTTTGGAACATAGAAAATGAACGACTTAGTGCTGAAACTTGCTTTGTTTGATTGTACTCTTTAATTGACCGTACTGCCATTTTTTTCTATTTATTGCCTATGGATGAAAATTTCGTGGGAGGTAGCCTTGGGAATTAGTGTTCATTTGGCGTTGGTTTCATGCTTATATGATATACGAATTAAGAGTAATAAATATTTTAGTGGGCTGTGGTCAGGAAGTTCCTGTGCAGTGATGTTTTGACCAACGATTTTATAAAAAAATCCTCATTTAAATTGTATTAATCATTTTCGCATAATTCCAACTCCACCAATCATAAAATTCGCATATGTTTTCAAATTGTTAAGCCACGAAAATTCTTGATGTCTCTATATTAAACGGTAAGTTTTGCAAACTGACCCAAGTTTTGGACCAATTGCTGTCACATGTTTGTTTGGACCAACTGAGTTGTAAAATTCTTTAAAAATGAAATTCTTGTGCTTTAGACCTAATTCTTTTTCCCCTGTGTTTTTTTTAACTCTCCGTGTTTTATAAAAATAATATGAATCAAGTTTTAGTCGAACGGTTATTTATTCGTGATCTTTGAAAGTTACAACGTGAATCATGACTTGTAAAATGTGCGTTCTATGTGAGTTTTTATATAATTGTTTGGTTATTTCATGAGCCTTATTAATGTGATCTTATAATGTTTTATATGATGATAGTAGCACGCATGTTCAGTAATTATGTATCTTAATAGGTGATAAAATTAAAGTCTAGTTGATAACATTGTTGGCATGATAGTATGAGTGAAATTGAATATCTTAAATTGATTCCTAATCAAGGGTGAAATATTTTATACGAGTCCAGTTGTTGCATATTTTATGTATGTTTGGCATGTTGTAATATCTCTAGTATGTTCATCATATTTGCATGGTGGTCGGATATATATAAATATAAAACTATGTTGTCCTATCTTGGTAAAAGTTGATGGCGTTAAAAGTTAATTTGATTGTTCTAATATACTCGCATGAATAATTATAATAATTATATCTTAATGTTTACACATGGATGATAGTAATGAGTATGTCTAAATGTTCACACATGTAGGATGCATCTAAGTTCTAATGTCTTTCATATGAGTTGTGTGCCAATAGTTATATTTATTACCTTCGCCACATTAAATTATTTCACTTGGACCTAAAACTATAACATGATAATAAACAATGTTATTATTCCTTATTGAATATGTCCGTTATTATATTGTCATAAAATGCTAAAGTGATTCTTGCAATTGGATGGGTGTGATATAAAGGGAACTGTTTGATATAACATGACAATTGGCATATCTATATTCTCGAGTCGTTACTATCAATTATCTTATAATAAAGATTGTTTATGATAACAATGTTGACAATTATAATGGGATAACCCTTTGATGATTCACATGATATGCATTGGTTCAAATGATAGTCATTATAGTTACATTTAATTGAGCCTACGAGTTGCCTAATTATTCAATCATGCAAATCAGAGAAGTTGTTCAAGTTGCTAATCTTTTATCATAGCTAGTGTTCTACAAAGTATATGATGGCAAATGTATATGTTTAAACTATTTATACAATATCTCTTGTTTTTTGAAAATGAGTATACTAAGTTGCTAGACACAATTGTGAATACGATTCTTTGAAATGTGAAACATATGTGGGATATGAAAGTGATGTTGTTGTTGTTGTCATAGATCATATGTAGTTACTTTTATTGGGAAATATGTTTCCAGAAATGATATCGTGCAAACAATTTTTATAATTTAAAATATGAATTATGAGTATGTTGTTGATTGCTTAAATTCATCGACCTAATTCGTGACCTAAACCAGCGAGTGAGTAAATGGTTGTATGGACATGTCAATAAGATCCTGTGATTGTGATAGATAGTAGTAGTAGATCTATTTCTGTGATATGTTTACAAATGTGAGAAGTTCTTAAATTGTTTTGTTGATTTTGCTCTTGCTCGTTCATAGTCTATAATTGCTCATCAAATTTGTTTAGTTGTGAAACCGTGTAAACCATGATTCCTTTCTTGTTGTTCTTTTAGTTTGATGTTGTGTTTTTTTTAAGTTACGCATGAGCTAGTAATAGATGTTACTTGTTGACAATCCGTTAATTCCTTAATAAAACCTTGTTTCGACCTTAATGTTGATGCGCAATCTTTTATCATATGTTCTTTCCTGTCACATGTGGTTATTAATGATTTTGTTGCATAGGTATATGAAAATTTAAAAGAGGTTACGAAGACGTAACCATGTTTCTAGTTGGGAAGGATTGTAAAATCTTAATGTTTATGTTGCACTTGTTTGTAGATTGTGGTTTTGACCAAGTTGATGTTTCGTTGTGGGGTACCTATGCAAATGAGTTCTATATGTTTTGTTCCTATTTCTGTTAGTCGGTTGATGTGTAAAAGGAGAGTGTAGTTAACTATTGATATTGAGATCGAGATTAGCCACTAGTATTGGGTTGTGGGGCCTTTGTGCCGAAGTACGTTTACGGTCCAGTGTGACCATGGTTATTGAGTTACTTGAGTTCGAGATCGGAATTTAGATGGAAGATGACGGTGTTCTCAGATGATTATTTAGTTGTTATACATTTGTGTTCTCAGGTAGTTATTAGTTGTAGTTAGTTGGGTTAAGTGAAGATGAGTTAAACTTCGGGACGAAGTTTATTTTTTTTAGGAGGGCAGAATGTAACATTTCGTGTCTGTTATGTTTAACTGATGTGTCAAAAGTGTGTGTTAACGATATAGGAAATGCGTGACGTCCGTAAGTACGATATACAATACCCTTCTGAGGTTTGGGTACGGGAGCGAACTTCGGGACGAAGTTCATTTTAAGAGGGGAAGACTGTAATACCCCGTATTTTATATTAATTATTATGTATTTTATATTACTAATTATGTCGGGATAATAGTTGAGTCGAGTTAATTGTTTAGTCGTGTTGATATCGTAAGACCGAGTTACTCGTAAACTTGTTGGGACGGGTTTAACTGGACGATAGCTTACCCATTTACCAATCACGTTACACATGACCCATTTACCAGACCCATTTACCATCTAACCTAAATTTAACCTAATTCTACCCTAATCCTTCCCTCAACCCGCCTCCCTCTTTCATCAGCCCAGATCTAAACCCTCACGCATAGAGAGAGAGAGAGAGAGTAGCCGCGGGTGATTGAGGGCACTGCAAGGAAGAGCTAGGGGGTGATTGGCGACGACCTAGGGTGGCCCTGGTGGCGGTAGTGGCGGCAGAAAAGGTAAGAGCAACCCCTTTTTCCTCTGTTTTTTCGCATTTGGTGTCGGGTTTTGGTTGTTATTTCGTGACTAGGGGAGGTGTTGCTGGTGGTTGTTAGCAGGGTAGGGGTAATGGGTGGTAAGGGATGAGTGTTTTGGTGGTGGTTAGAGTGGTTATAGGTGGTGTTTGTGGTGTGCAAGGCGGCATCGACATCGACATGGGGGTAGTAAACGGTTTAAGCATGGGTTTTTCAGGCGGTTTAGACAGGTAAGGTTTGGGTGGCACCACCGTGGACTAGGGGGAGGTCGAAACGGTGGTGCTGTGGTGTCTGGGTGCGTGGCTTGGCGGTGAGCAGGGCAGTGGTGATTGGGCGGGGAATGGGTAATTCTTTGCGGTGGTGGTAAGGGAGAACAGGAGTGTTTGGTGATGCGTGGTGGTGAACCAGGCCAAATGGCGGCTGGGTTTGACTCACGGCGCGATCGACCCGATGGGGGTGGCCGTTGGTGGTCAGGGCAGAGTGGGGTTCGATGCGGTGGTTGTCGTGGTGGTGTAGGTGGTGCGTGAGGGGTGTGTGTGTGTGTGAAGGGGTAGTGTCGATAACGGTCGCTTTTTTGATTTGAAACGGGTTTTTGTCATTGTTTAATCATTAGAATTCGTTAAGTTATCGCATGCTTAATTAATTAATCTTTTTCCGAGTTATTAATTAATTAGAGACGGGTTGAGTCGGGATGTTTGAGTTGTTTAAAGTTTGATTCGGGTATTTCTTAATCGTATAATTCGTTTAATCTTTTATTTATCATATTAGTTATTTAATTTAATTCCCGAGTCGGTTAAATAATTCAAGTCGGGTTTTGAGTCGGGAATGATTAAAGTGGAAAGTTACTATATCGGGAAAGTTTCTATTTTGAGAGATGTCTATATTTAGTAGTTAGTAATTATAAATATTATAATTGTTTTAGGTGACGGATTTGTGAAGGATCGATAATCAAATGCATTGCTTTGTTTTCTGGATTTGCTTTAACTGCGTAATTGGATTTGCTGGCACTTTGAGGTAGGGAAATACACTTGTCCTATTATCATCATTGATCGAATTGTGTTGACTTGATTTCTGGATGTTGACTTATGTTATGATTTATATATACGGGAAAGTGATTGACTGAATTGATCGTATTGAGTATGATATCACAACATTGATGGTGGCATGATTTCATTCATTTGATATACATATTGTGTTGCATAATTATTGTTGAGCATTTCATATGCATTGGAGTTGGAGGATGGTGTGGTGGTGACGAGGTTGTGATACGATGTGATGTTGTGATAAGGCCCGGGGCGGGTTCTGCAGACTTGCCACTGGTGTCCTCAACTAGGTGCGGATCGACTTCGGTCGATATATAGTCTCACCGGGATCGGTATGGGTTGGGCGTTCGGATGTGTGTGATGAGTTGAGATGGAGATGGAGGTGAAGGAGGAGCATGCATATCATATTTTATTGTTTCATTGTTTTCCTACTCAACCTCGTGGTTGACCACGTATTCGTGAACACCCGTGATGAACCATAATGGGGAGCAGATTTGACAGGTACTAAAGATTAGCTGACTTGGGAGCTATGGGATGCGTGAGGACTTGGCCAATCTACCTAGAAGTCTAGACCACATAGAAGATTTTATCGATCACTTAATTTATTTTCCGCTGCGAGTTGTATTTATCTTATATTAAGTTTAGTTGGATAATTTGTAATAAACATGTAATCGTTAAGTTTTAATTTAAAGTACTTTGGTATTGTTGTACTTTGTTATTCACTACCTCGGGAAACCGAGATGGTAACAGTCCGGTTTATTAGGGAATGTCTTGCTAAAGGCTCCTTCATAAACCGGGGTGTTACAATACTTCCAAAACCTAAATTACATAGAACAACCTCGCTTGAATCACATTGTTTTTACATTACAAAGTCACAATGACATCAAAAACAAAGGTACTTATATATGGTGAACAAAGGTAGTTATATATGGTGAGTATTAAATTACCTTCGTAACATCCATCAAATAATCTTATACGATTTTAGATTTAGGCACTCATTCTACCATATACATTACACATATTGTTAATTTTAAGAACATCCATTAAGAAAACCATACAAATTACCTTATGGGGAAGTCAATCTTCTTCATCAGCATGATACCTACAAATGAATAAAAATAGGTTGTCAAAACCAAACATCAAAATATAAACAAAAAGACATTGCTACCTAGAACAACTAAACAATATATGCATTATGCATAAAGTAAAAGACATGAGATAAAATTGAGCAGTAATCAATATATATATATATATATAAAAGAGGCTTTTTTCAGGCAATTCTAGAGACTCCAAGTTTTATGAAACACTTTAATATAAATAAATATAAACATAAATAAATAAAAGAGAAATTAAAAAAAACAAGAAATTAAAAAAAAACATTACGGTGTAGATTTTTACCGATGATAAATTTCTACATTATTAGCAAGCAATAAATTATTATTTGGTGTTAATTAGAATCCTTATTAGATACAACTAATTAATTGTGGGTATATGTATATAAACCATCGTATTGTGTTCTACCTTTATTCCAATCCTTCTTTCAGCTTTAGTTTGCTTCTCCTTATTATGGTTTTGCTGGTTTTACTTTTTATCTAATATATGTTTTTATTTTTGCAGATACAATATATTCTTCAATTCGCAGCATGCACGATTTATAAAATGTAAGCGAGGTTTTTTTTACCGATATTATTACATTCATCTATTTGTCTTTCTTTGGTGAAAAAGTAGTATTACGAAACATTGTTATTATGCACCGTATGTATAAACAGGGAGAATTTTCAAGTGTCTTGGCAACATTTACCAGGCATAAGATTATTAGATTATTATTCTTATATATCAATTGTGTTCACCTTTTAAGTTGTTTCTACTTTTATTTTTATACAATTTTGCATATCATGCGACTTTAATCGTGATCAAAATCCACATGCCATATAATTTCAAAATCAGTCTAACAAAAAAAAAAAGGATTTGAGTGTTTGGATTTGAAGGAAGGAAGTAATACTTAGCAGAGGAGTTTTGATTAAGATGTCATAGCACTTTCGTCTTGATTAATAGTTAAAAACATCTTAAATATAAATTTGGCAATATGAGCATTATTTTTTTTGGTCTAAACCATCCGGTAATCCGAACCACATTGGGCTGACTAATCCGGATTTCGGGGCGTGTCCAAGGATTACGGTATTTAAACCCCTCCCAATCGCAGTTGTGGGGATCGATCCGCAGACCTCCCTACCAAGCGCAGCCCCATACTACCACTGCGCCAACCAACGATTGGTACAATATTAGCATTATTTAACAATCGCAGCAACAACAGCGATAGCAATAGCAAGCAACTCGAGAAAAGTACATTTTGTATATAATACGACCCTTTATCTGGTCTACAGAGGAACGATAACATGTGTGTAAGATACCCTTAATCATAAGGGTATACCAGGCCCAAATGAGATTATATTTAATTTAGATGATAATTATCACTGAAATATCGGAATATCTTCCCTCTCCAAACCGGGAAAAAGATATGTTACACTTGTGTGTTTATATTGTATTTAGATGATAACTATCATGATGAAAGCATATAGGAAGTGAATTTTAAGAGTAGCTTACCGGCTGTCCAAAAAAAAAAAAAAAAAAAGAGTAGCTTACCGAGTTCCAAACTGGTTCATCTGTGCTGCATTGAAAGTTGAACAAAATTAGATATAAGAAGAGGCCACAAAAGGTAGAATGATCACGTTTCAGAAAAAAGTCAAGCAATTTAGCTAGGAGTACGACAGGAATTGTGAATATGTGATGCATGGCAGACTAGCAAATCCCAAAACAATTCAGCTATTTATAAACATTTGTGTAGGGAGGTTTTAAACAAATTAACGTAAAATGAAATCCTTATTAACCACTTCTACCTAATTATGTACGGATTTATTTTACAATTGTGTTAGTGTAAAACCACCTTATACAAGACTTACTCTTATCTTTTGGATTTTTCAAAATAAATAAAATTAATAAAGTGGTGGTATTATCACTTTTCGGGTCTTCAATAATATTTTACTTGCAAGGTTACAAGTAAAAGTGTATGGAATAGAACTCTAGGAGATTAAAAAAAAAATCGTACTTTAACCAACCAACATGTATATATTTCCATTATAAGAACATGTATAAAGATCTGTTGTTATACACCAATTATTTTTCTACCTACGTTTCATATATTTGTTCAAGTCCATTTCGTTGATCACGTTACTAGAAACGTGAGGATAGTGAAATTATTAATTAGATAGAATTTGTTTTAATTAGATAAATAAATATATAACTTTTGGGGATAATTTTATATAATAATATTTTAAAATTTAATTAGGAGGATAAAAAAAGTTGGAGTCTCTATGTCGAATTAAGTTTATTTAGAGTTATTTTTTACAATTTTGATTTATAGCCATGCCAAATTCTATTTCATATTCCATGCCAAATTAATTTTATATATGTTGTCAGAAAGAAAGTCTATTAACCATTGCCCCCACTTGAGTAAATAACTAATGGCCATGCCAAATTCTATTTCGTATTATTTTTCTTTTTAGGTTTTTAAAATCTACGGTATTTGTGAAGAATATAATAGTTTTTTATTTAGTCGGCGAAAAAACAGGGCAAGTAATAATGTAGTTTCTCATATGGGAGACTTGATTGTACCATGTGAATTGATTTTAATGTTTTTTTATTCCCTTTGACTATTTTATTTGCCTTAAATTTTATAGTATTAAGGATAATTCATGATTGTGAACACGGTTTAAAATGATTAAAAAGGTCCACAACAATTAAAAGAGAGTCAAATTTGAAACCCGTGCAACGCACGGGCACAAAATCTAGTAGAGAATAAAAGAAACATAAGAATTTGTTTGTTTTTAACCCACAATATATAGAATACGTATGTAGTAGTTCATGTTTGTTTTAAATTCCAATCAAACTAATATACCACTTAGAAGGAAACACTAATCTAACAGGCTGCAAGTATTTTTCGTGGGATAGGATAGTATTAAGGTAGGTCATATAGAGCGGTATTAGGAAACTACGTAATTATATTATTATTATTATTATTATTATTATTATTATTATTATTATTATTATTATTATTATTATTATTATTATTATTATTATTATTATTATTAAGATAAACCATAAAATTTGGTCCAAATAAAAATGGCACACGGCCCAATGCTAATTATTAGCTAAACCCACTTCCCGACTTGGATACTTAATTTATTATTTAATTAACGTCTTATTGTAATTATTATTAGAAATGTATTTAATCAATTATTAATTTACATAAATTATTCTCATAAATTATTATCAAAATACGGGGTATTACAGTCTTCCCCCCTTAAAATGAACTTCGTCCCGAAGTTCGCCCACAACTACTACCACAACACTCATAGACATCCTCATAACTAAGTACCATCCAACACAATTATCCATTTACGACTATCAATCATATCAATCTTATCACAAGGTATCACAACAATAACTTAAAACACTCATAGTATTACATTCCTTCCCCTAAAAATAAACTTCGTCCTCGAAGTTCAAATAACTAACAACGGGGGAACCACCAAATTATTGTTGTAATGCCACAAATAAAATAAAGAACACACAATGTAACACAAGTCAATTATTACTTCAAACACAACTTCAATTAATGATTAAATGAATAACAAAATTTTTTGATTTTCTTCCAAATAGCAAACCACATCATATAGGATATTCAAACTAATCATTACTTAAACTTAAACTTCTTACTTTAACTATCGACGAATACATTGCCAGACTAAATAATAATCTCTAACCAAATACGCATAATTGTTTAGTTAATCTTTTCTTAATAATGATATCTAACTTAAACATGGATGCAACTAATATAAATATTTAGGCTTAGAGCAACACATTCCGCATATCACTAAACATGTCATCCGACTTTATATAATTTACAACATCAAAACATCAAGAGATGAGAAAATAACTTTTAGAAACTTTGGCATAAAACTTCCATTTTCAAGAATAACAAAACATATTACAACTTCCAAAAATCGTTAATAAATAATAACATAATTACTTCTTGAGATATTATACTTTTACAAAATACAGAGAGTTAGTAAATCATGAGAGAAAGAATCAAGTCAAAAACTCATAAGGCCAATTTATAATGCATTTTACAAATTATTTGGTCGAAACAGAAATTTTACAGCAACTTGTCAGAAACTTAGGTCAAATTGTAAAAATCACTATTAATTGTCAAAAATTTAAATTGCAACGTGGCTTATCAATATGAAAACTTACATGAGTCTATTAAACAGTGGAGTTGGAATTATAATAAATCATTAAGTAGTTTTTAAATGACAATTTTTACAAAAACATGGGATGAAATTATAACTGTACAGGAATATTCTGACCACTGTCCACTAAAATATTTAATTCTCCTAAACCGTATATTATATGAATATGAGACCAGTGGCATATGAAATATAACTTACAAAGGTATTACACATAAAAATTGCGTACAAGGATAGTAAACAGAAAGTAAATGGCAGCCAAAACAATCAAGAGTAAAATTTCGAGAAATCAACCAAAATCACATTCTTCACAATTTCACGCAATTCCTTTAACACTTCACATATTAATCATACCCACACCTCCCACATACATGCCAACATACTTCCCCATATCAACATACTCATAACAATACGTAAAACAAATCATATCATATCCCTTCACTGTAAAGACAAAGTTACGTCCCCGTAACCGCAATCGCAAATAAAGACAACATGCAAGCAAGGCAACAAAACTTCCAAGGCAAGGTAAGAAATATTTCTTTTAAATTACCCCACACTCTCAAGTATCCTCTCAAGGTTCCCGGTTCAAAACTGAGAGGGCCATGGTACGAATTAAGAGCGCCTTCTTAACTGCACTAAGAGGGGCGCCTAACAGTTTCTACCCGGGGTTCATTTTATTTAGACACATCCTAAGTTCATTTTTATTCATTGGTTAGGCCTGAGGATCGTTTTGCTCTGATACCACTTTTTAACACCCTCATTTATTCAGGAGCCTTTAGCTAGACATTCCCAAATACATAGAACTGTTACCATCTCGGTTTTCGAGGTAGTGAATAACAAAGTCCAACTCACCAAAGTATTTTAAATTAAAACTTAATGATTACATGTTTATTACAACTTAACCAACTAAAACTTAATATAAAATAATTACAACTCGCAGCGGAAATAAATAAAGTGATTAAACATTCTATGTGGTCTAGTCTTCTAGGTAGGTTGGCCAATTCCTCACGCATCCCATAGCTCCCAAGTCAGCTAATATTTAGTACCTGTCAAATCTGCTCCCCATTATGGTTCACCGTAGGTGTTCACGAATACACAGTCAACCGCGAGGTTGAGTAGGAATAAACTAAACAACAATAATAATCCAACCAAAATAGACATCCTTCGAATTCTCATCACTTCATCCGTACAACTCACTTACGTCACTGGCAGTAGCACAACCCCCTTAACACCGTGCTATGCTCAACTAGCAGTAGTACTTGCGTACCATGCTCACCTGGCAGTAGTAATTAATTACTATGCACAACTATCTCTGGCAGTAACGATTGCTCGCTATGCACAACTGGCAGTAACACCCCCCGTGTTATGCTCAACTGAATAATCAACTCTCCAACAATCAAATACTCAATGACAATCCCGTCTTACTGCTCAACCAACATCTTAGCATACACAATTACTCTATTTCCATTAATAAATCACAATATTAACCTTAACCTCATAAATCGTCACAATTAAGCATTCATTCTCTGAACAATAAAACCCGAGTTGAGTAGGAAATTCCTACCTGACAAGCAATTCCGTATAATGCAATCTACTAAAAATATTCTTCAACAAACCCGTCCCACAAGTCCGTCACCTATAGATAAATAAATAATATATTTATAATTACTTAATTATTTACTTTATTCAAATAAATTCATTAATTATAAATTAATTAACTAATTATGTTAATTATAATCTCGTATAATATAATTCAAAAACCCGTTTCAATAAGCCAAAACCCGATTACCATTAAAACCCTTGTTAGCCCGTCTTATAATTAATTAACCCAACATGTAAATAATCACCAAAAGTTCCCTACAACCCACGGCACACACCCTTAATACCCCCACACTCACCTGTGTTTACCAACCACTCTTCACCCGCCTATATCCGACACCCCTAGCCACCATCGACACCACCCAAACACCCACCTCCCGGCTGCTCTCGCCGTATCCCGACGACCACTAACCACCAGCGTAGCCGTCACCAGAACCCAACAACCTCACGCCCTAGCTGTTACTCCCACGACCCAACAATAGCATTCGAGACCGACGCAACCTTATACAAATCACGGTTTTACACCACCATTCACGATCATCACCAACAACCACCACTACTGACATCACCGCAACCCTTCCTGCCACCACACACGACCAGGAACCGCCACCCTAACAACCCACAACCCATCCCTACACTACGTCCTACTTTATACACGCAACTCACGAGTGCAGCCCAAAACCCGACTCAACAGCCCATGTCACTGCCACCCCAACTCGACCCAGTCACCACCGTGGTCACCACTACTCCACGGTGGCACCCGCAGCCCACCATACCACCAGAAACACTCAAACAACAACGATATCGAAAACAGAGCACACCCGACAATCCACCCGCAACAACCGCCACACACACTACCGGAGGCCCAATGCTAATTATTGTTGTTGTTGTTGTTGTTGTTGTTGTTGTTATTATTATTATTGTTATTATTATTATTATTATTATTATTTTTTTTTATATAAAGGGATGCGCGCAGCTTTCATTAAAATAAGAATAAAAGTTTACATGAAATTGGTGGGGAGCCGAGAGACAATCTGGGCTCCCACACCCTTAGCAATAGCAAAGCTAAGTCTAGTAAAAATGTAAGCGGCCACCCGAGCCCCAGCATCCTGAGATACCGAGAATTTCTGGATCCGCTTGAGCAAGGCAACAGCATCCGAACCCAGATTTTTATTATTATTATTATTATTATTATTATTATTATTATTATTATTATTTTTTTTTTTTTTTTTTTTTTTTTTTTTTTTTTGCAGAAAGCAAGAGGATCTTATTCATTAAATAGGAAGAATATTACAAGATCCCTCGACCCATCTACAAAGGAAGCCAGAAAAACTCCCCAAACACCACAAAGCAAAAAAACAAGCTACAAACTACAAATGACTAACAATAGTGGCCTCATCTAAACCCAAAGTACAGTAAGACATACGAAGAGTTACTTGAGAGATCACTAACTGAGTAACAACCTCAACACTCCTAGTTAAAGTATCAAATATGCGACGGTTACGCTCTTGCCAAATATGGAAATTATTATTATTATTATTATTATTATTATTATTATTATTATTACTATTACTATTACTATTACTATTACTATTACTATTACTATTATCATTAAGATAAACCATAAAATTTGGTCCAAATAAAAATGGCACACGGCCCAATGCTAATTATTAGCCAAACCCACTTCCCGACTTGGATACTTAATTTATTATTTAATTAACGTCTTATTGTAATTATTATTAGAAATGTATTTAATCAATTATTAATTTACATAAATTATTCTCATAAATTATTATCAAAATACGGGGTATTACATTGCATGCAAACGGCTACTAGCTAAGGGTTTCCCTCATCATGTGTATCATAGAGTATTATACACTAAACGCCATTAGGAGGAGCATGAAGCTCATGATAACAAAGAGGAAAGCAGAGTGCTATTTTAGACAGTTTATCAGCGCTAAAATTTGCCTCCATATATATTTTGTATATATTATTAAAGTGAACTCCATATACACAAGATGAGTAAGCGGTTTGCGTTACATATACACAAAATATAGAATTTTATATATTATTAAAAGTGATAAATATATAGAACATTTTTTAATATTTTGGCGTAAAATATAGATAAGCAGTTTGATTTCACTTTTTTGTCAAAGTTAAAGGTATTAGCCCCTACAAAAGGAATTTAAGGGGTTAAAAACTTAGGGGGCAAATTACCAATTCACAGTTTTGGAAAATAAATTGTCAAAACCTGTTTTATTAGAGGGTTGGACTGAACGGGCCTAATTGGTATGTCACAACTCTATTACGAGATGAGACTCGAGAGTGTGAAAAGAAAAAAAACCCTAATTTAAATTCATCTATCCCATGTTGAGTTCTATTTAACCGTTTTTTTATTATTAAAAATCGAAAGTTGATATATCCGTTTCAAAAGAGAGCCATCAATAAAAAAACTTTCGGGGATGTAGCAAATTACTCTCATAACTTATGAACTATGTGCAAATTAGCCCCTTAAGTTTCAACTGTAGCAAATTAGCCCCAAACTTTTCAAAAATGTGCAATTAAGCACAAATCAAGTTTTTTACCATTTTTTTAAACTAAAACCTATTGTTTTCTATTATAAAAACTATTATAAATATATTTCTTAAATAATTAAATATAACATTTACATATTCAACGAAAAATGCGAACCAATTTTAGTATAAACAAAAATTTGGTCATGTAACTTTTCATTGTAACATTATTAACAATTCTCATATTACGAACATTTTTCGCCAAAAATAAATAAAAAATATATTTGAACATGTTTTTTAATAAACAAGAATTTTAGGATTAAAATCTAATCAATAATTTTGATTTTCAATAATAGTAAAATATATTCCTAAAAATAAGATATGTGCTTAATTGCACATTAAGAGAAACTTATAGGGTTGATTTGCTACATTCATAAGTTAAGGGGCTTGATTGCACATATTATAAAACTTATGGGCGTATTTTTTTTTTTGATGCAAAAGAGGGGCGAACCCCGAAAACTAGTTATTAGCTATTACACGGGGAATAACAACCCCAAAAATGTCCTCTCGAAGGATAGGACGACGAGCGATAGGTGGAGACTCTAAATAAGTAACAAAAGTACTAGAGTTGATGTCCTGATTTGCAAGCCAGTCGCTTGCTCTATTCGCTTCTCTGTAAGAATGATCGAGTTTGACTGTCCAAGAATCTTCAGCAATTAAGTCCTTGCACCTCTTGACAATAAACTTGAGACTATTGCTCACAAACTGATCTTCCATGACTAACTGAATACACGGCTTATTGTCCATGTGTATGATTAGCTTATCTATCCTCAATTGTTGCGCTCGTTCTAAACCCGTTAATAAAGCTATAAAGCTAGAAGCTCAGCTTTCATGGATAAACAAAAACCACAAGAAAAGTAGTAAGCATGTTGGAAATTACCCGTTGCATCTCGAAAAACTCCACCACCACTTGCGGGACCTAGATTTCCTTTTGAGGCACCATCCGTGTTTAGTTGAAGCCAACCATGCGGTGGAGGGAGCCAACGGATGAAAATATCCTTGCTAGCTAAACCGACAGAGGGAAAGAAGGTGTCGAATTTATCAAAGGCAAACTTTGTGATTTCGAATTGTCTAAGGAGAAATTCTCGAGGGTTGACCGGGTTTTCATTATCACGACCAAACACAATGTTATTCCTCCAACGCCATATCCACCAACATGTAAGAGCAAAATGAATCGGCCAGTTGGTGATGGAAGTAGCAACATCATTACTGGCATTCTTAACGAGCAAATCCGAGAAAGGAAAATTATAAAAAGAGTTAAAGAGGTATGAGAGGTGTGGATACCTAAGAGGCTCCAGATATGTTGCGAGATAGGGCAAGACCTAAGAAGATACTCTGTTGTTTCTTCAACATCATTACAACGAGGGCAAAGAGAATCATCATTGATATTGCGACGGACCCGATTTAGATTAACCATCAACCGACCATGAGCTGCGAGCCATAGAAACATTCTAACCCACTGTTGGATTGGAAGACGCCAAACAATCCTCCAAATTGGCAGCTCAGGAATAACCGATATATCAAGCTCATGAAGGAATCCTAGGGATGACTCTATTGAAAATTTGCCGAACGAAGTTCCATTCCAGTAGAGCGTATCCTCAAGGTTTGGGTCCGGTATGAGAGATATAGAGGCGATTTTTTGGAGGGTAGTTTGAGGTAAGAAATCCGAGAAGAGGTCCCACTTCCAACCGTTTTCTTCACACCACATATCGCTAACCGTGACTCCTAAAATATCGTCAGGAATATGAGCAATGACCACATCCGAAAGACAGCTGCCATCGACCCAAGAATGATCCAAAAAGAGGGTCCGTCTACCCTTACCAACCGATGTGGCGGTTCTGAAAGTTTCATAAACCCCTATTAAACTTATTTAATAGATTTTATAAATTACCATTAATTTATCTCTTGGATCTAGTTGCATGCAAGATGATTTTAAACAAAATAAGAAGATTAAGAAGAAAAACAATTCTCCTTACATTGTTGTATGGTTCGAAATAGGGCACCACAAGAGACTCATTCTCTTGTAGATCTTGAGCTATTAGTAAAAGGATGATCCTCCAAAAACCCAAGCTCCATATTAAGAACTCTCCTCTTAGTTGCACCAAGACTATCCCTCAATACTAATATTATTACTAACTAAATAACAATATTAGTTACCTTAAATATTGATTCTAATATTATTTATATTACTACCATAGTAATCTTATGTGAATATTAGAATTTATGAACAAATTTTATGCATAAAAACAATTTTTATGTAGAGAAAAAGAGAGGTTTTGAGCATGAGTATTATCATATTAAATGAGAACAATTCTTTAGTTAGTATATGGAGGGGGCAACCGGTTTTTAGAGCATATGTTGGTCAAATTTTTCTTCCCAATTTTGCCTTTTGTTCTTCACAAGAAAAGCTAGGTGTGTTAGGGCTAGTAGTAGGTGTCATGATGATGTATTAAGCATGCAATAAACTAATGACAAAATCATCACCCACTAACCCTTAATCCAACCGGTTTTTATCACTTAAAATGGACTCCATTTTATTTTTGTCATTTGTCATTTGTAATATGTTGTGACATGTGACATGTAACATGTCATTAGTAATATAAATGCATATTTAACTAATTAAATATCATTATTGATGGGGAATATTCTGCACCCGCTGACCGAGTCAACATATTGACCAAGGTCAAAGACATCTACAACAATTCGACATATCAGACAGCCTAGCCGATGCAGCCCATCGGCCTGCCACCTGGGTCTCGGCCAGGCAACCAGCCAGCCGGGACACATATCCGCGTACTCATATCCAAGACCCCTCGGTCGGCCTGCCATGGGTCCATCGGCCGAGGGTAGAACGGTCTTTCCACCTGCTAGCCACTTGGCCACTTGGCCACTACGTGACAAAAGGTGAAAGTCTATAAATACTCCTCAACCCTCATTGAGGAAAGCACACACAATTTAACCTAAGAATCACTATTCATCTGGTAATATCTTCCTTATCTCTCTACAATATACACTTAGCCAAGTAACAACTTATCTCTCTAAGTTTACTGACTTGAGCGTCGGAGTGAGTACGCTCGGCCAAAGCCGAGCCCTCAGTTTGTTCATCGTTTCAGGAGACCGAAAGGAGGATTCAACCAAGGACGTCCTTCTACAAGCACGGGTGGTAAACAAATAACTGCTCTGGAATTATACCCGGAACAATTGGCGCCGTCTGTGGGAAAAAGATACTAGAAGCTAGTCACATTCATTCCCAAACAAAAAAAAACTCTCAAAACAAAAACCCACCCAAAAAGCTAAGAAGATGTCGAAACAACCAGAGAAGGTGCTTGTGGAAAATGAATTCTACCAAGATGACACCTTCCACAACTCTGAAATCGGGCAATCCCCCATCGGCCGTATCACTTATACGACGAACGGGATGCCAAAGGAACAAGATACACCGCTGCCAGCCGACCAGGTCACCATCATGGGACACGTGGTTGATGCAGCCAAACTAAAGCTACTCCTGGACCTAATTGGTAGTACGCCGGCTCACACTGTCACACCGACAAGAGCGGCGGAACCCGTCCAGGAGACCAGGGCCGAAAATGTGACTCCGAGAAACTTGAACGAAGCCTTGGAGGAAGCTGGCCCTGTCAAGACGCCAGGGGAGCCCAGAGTGCCAGTGGTAGACCTGAGTCCTTCCCGCACTCGAGGGAGGGCAGCGTCGCCGCGACACCAACGAGGCCTACCCCAAAGGAGCCAGAGGAGTCCGATTCAGCAGAGCCGGAGAAGAAGCCCGAGCCGGAGAAGAAGTCCTTCCCGCTACTAGGAGAGGAGCCGGACCAGGAATACGAGGAGCCGATCGCCGCGTGTCGTTCGACACGTGGTCAGACAGCCCCTCAGTGCCTATGTCCTAGAAACCGCCGTGCCAACCAAGCTGAAGTTGCCGGCGCTCACATATAAAGGGGATAGCGACCCCACCGACCATGCCGAGGCTTTCGAGTCGTACATGTCGGTGTGGGAACAACCCGATGAAGTCTGGTGCCGAGTCTTCCCAACGACCTTGCATGGGATGGCTCAAAGTTGGTACAAGGGGCTGCCCGACGGCTCGGTATACTGTTACGCCGACCTAAGGGACGCCTTTTTAGCCCAGTACTCTTGCAATAAGAGGAGGGTCGTGGGGACATCGGATCTCCTAACTATCAGACAGGAGGGGGGCGAGTCTCTACGGAGCTATGTGAAGAGGTTCGACGCCAAGGTTCAGCAGATTCGGGATATTAATCCCGAGCTGGCGGCCTTCGCACTGATGAAAGGCCTTCCAAGGGGAGATTTGAAAAACGAACTCATCAAGTGCGGAGGCCTGAACCTAGAATCCGCCAGGAAGTTGGCCGACCAGGCCATCAAGGTGGAAGACTACCACAAAACCTGGGTAGGCCCCAGCGAGGCCGAGCACTCAGAGAAGAAGAGCCGCCGGGAGGACAACCCGGATGAAGGACGCCGTGACAATAATGGGTCACGGTCCGATGAAAGACGCCGTGACATTAATAGGTCACGGTCTGACAAGTCTACCAGGATACAGAACTCGGCGGGCGCCGGGGGGAGTTCGGGAACGTACTACCAAAGGCGGTACAATGATAAAACCCCTCTGGTCGTATCGGCCGCCGAGGTCTTCGCCCTGAGCAAGAACGAGGGCCAGAAGTGGGAAAGGCCCCCCAAGCCGAAGGGGGACGGTGACACGAGCGATCTTTGTGAGTACCACGGCCACACCGGTCACCTTATCGACAACTCTAGGCATCGAAGAATGCCATTGAAGAGCTGATCCGGAAGGGGAGCCTCGGCAAGTATGTTGCCAAAGGCCAAAAGACTGATGCCGGCGGTTCAGATAAGAAATCCGTCTTTGAACGAATAGGAGTGATCCATGTTGTCTTCGGGGGCAACGAGAACGGTGGGTCCGCTCATGGGCACAAACGGCACCTGAACGAGCTGTATCAGGCCATCAACTTTGTGCCCAAAACAGCGGCCCCCGCTTCCAACATCCCCGACATGACTATTGGAAAGAAGGACTACGAGGGAGTCATCGCCCCTCACAGCGACCCACTCGTAGTCCACTTGGACATATCCAACCACCTGGTCAAGAGGTGTCTGATTGACACAGGCGCCTACACGAACATCATGTTCAGGGAGTGCTTCCTCAACCTCGGTCTGAAAGTCTGGGACTTGAGCCCCTGCACCAGTCCACTGTACAGCTTTTCCGGGGCCGGCCTGGTACCCCTGGGCTCAATCAGACTGCCGGTGATGTTCGGCGAGGGGAGTGCGGCTAAGAATGTCCTAGCTGAGTTCGTGGTCATTGACGGCTCATCCGCCTACAACGTTCTCGTAGGCCGAGTCACTCTGAGCGAGGCCGACGCAGTGATGTCCATCCGGGCCCTGACACTGATGTATGTCTCGGACCGGGGGGAAGCGCATAAGCTCATCTCCAAGAACGAGAAAGACGAGGCGGTCAACGTCCAGATATCTGCCAGAGGATGCAACATGCAATCCCTCAAAGTGGTAAAAAAGTCAGAGAAGGGGAAAAGCCCATCCTTACAACAGGAGGGCGACCTCATGGATGCAACCGACGGCTAACTGGGAAGGTCCCTACAAAGCTGTTGAAGAAATAAGGCTGGGTACACAACGGCCGACATGGAGGGTGTGCCTTTGATGAGCCATTAGGACACTGACAATCTCGAAAAAAAACTTTGTATAGCGGCGGAGGTGCCCAAGACAGCTGTGGGCACCCCGACGCATGTTATTATCTAATGAAGAATCGTCCAAGTTTTCCATCAAAGTGTTCATTTCCCCCCATAGTCACCATCAAGAAGCAGGCGCCGTCGCAGTCACCCCAAGTAGTAGACGCTACGGCAGTCACTCCAAGAGGTAGACGCCGCAGCAGTCACTCCAAGTGGTAGACGCCACGGCAGTCATCATCAAGAAGCAGGCGCCGTCGCAGTCACCCCAAGTAGTAGACGCTACGGCGATCACCCCAAGAGGTAGACGCCAGCGGCCCATCACTCCAAGTGGTAGACGCCACGGCAGTCATCATTAAGAAGCAGGCGTCGTCGCAGTCACCCCAAGTAGTAGACGCTACGGCAGTCACCCCAAGAGGTAGACGCCGCAGCAGTCACTCCAAGTGGTAGACGCCACGGCAGTCATCATCAAGAAGCAGGCGCCGTCGCAGTCACCCCAAGTAGTAGACGCTACGGCAGTCACCCCAAGAGGTAGACGCCGCAGCAGTCACTCCAAGTGGTAGACGCCACGGCAGTCACTACCAGCACAGCTGATACTCGCAAAAGCGATCAACATGCCTTAGGAACGTTAAACACAGTTGAGATACGCTCTATAGACCGCCTCGGCCAGGCCGAGGCGAAAACAAAAGAAGCGCTCAATTAATAACGTAAGAAGACAACTCAGACAAAGACAAGAAAAGACCTTGGCCAAGCCAGAGGCAAAGTAAGTAAACTCTTATTAAAAATGATAACGGGTTACAAGTGAGGAGAATACAGACGACGGCCGTCCCCATAGGGATAAGCCAAAACACAACCTACCAAAGTTGTACAAAATACAAGGAAAAGAAAAGCAAAAGGTTACAGATATCATTTGAAGCGCCGAAAGATGGCAGGGAGGAAAGGCTTAATAATTGGCTCCCGAACAGCTGAAGCTATCCGAGACGCCGGGTGAGCCTGGTGACGACCGCCCGTCTCCCTATGCCTGTTGCTGCTTGCCATCAGCAGCGGTAGCAGCATCATCTTTGATGGGCGACCCAGAAGCCTCAGCTTTCTTAGCAGCCTCAGCCTCAGCAGCCTTAGCTTTCTTAGCAGCCTCAGCCTCAGCAGCCTCAGCTGCCTTCATCCTCTCGGCTTCCTCCTTGGCCGCCTTAGTCTTCGCAGCAAGGGCTGCCTTCTCCGCGGCCGCCTCTTCCTCCTTCTTCACCCTTACCTCCTTCTTGGCCTTCTCCTCCGCGGCTTTCTCTTTAGCTTCGAGCTTGTCGTCAAACAGCTCGTCAAATTTGTCCCACGGAAAGGAGCCATCAAGAGGGAAGAGCTCCCCAATCACTTCCCTAGCAGCTTCTTCGGCCAGGTCCCGGTATTGGGCGCACATGTTAGGGAGGATAACGGTTTGGAGCATCTCAATGTCCTCCTCCCTTTGGGCGATGATAGCATCCTTGTTCCGAACCACCTTCCCTTGGGCCTGAAACAGGCCCCTAAATTCGTCCCTCTGCTTAAAATAAAGGTCGGCGTGCCTCTGAACAAGGTCACACTTCTCCAGCAGCTTAGCAGCTTCAGCCGCCGCAGCCTCGGCCTTGGCTCTCTCAGCAAGGTCCTCCTTTTCAGCGTCCTCCCTGAGTTTTCTCTCAGCCAAAAGCGCCTTCTCAGCATCTCCCCTAAGCCTCTGCTCATTGAGGAGATCCAGCTTCACCTTCATGGCCACCCTCTTAGTGGCAGTAAGCTCAAGGACGGATTGAGCCGCGGCCTTCTCCTGCTCTATAATATGAGCACCGGTCAGCTCGTTCCACCTCGCCAGCCTCTTGATCAACCTCGTGCCTTCCACTACAAGCTGGGAGGGGGAAGCCTTCTGGGATGAAGAGTCAATGGTGACGTTTTGATCACCAGCCTGCACGGGGTTCTTCTCCACTTGCTGCTCAATAAGAACGACGGCCGACAACGATTAATCTGCACAAAAACCAGACAAAGCATCCGTGTCAACATACATGGACATACCGGAGAGCCTGTCATCAGGAACGCCTAATGAACCGTCTAAATCCGAGCCACAAGATATATCTGTACCTTGTTTGGCCTTCTTGGTCGGAGGACGCACTTCCTCGCCGGCAGCAGTTTCAGCAGTAGCAGCAGAAGCATTAGCAGCAGGAGCAGGCTCCTTCCTCTTACGGACAAGGGGAGATTCCTCCGCATCGGAGTCCCCCCCCATCGGTGATATCAACGATCTCCACCGTCTCCTTCTGGACGGAAGGGATAGGAGGTGGAACTGGTGTCGACGCCGTCGCCGCCGAAGACTTTGTTTTCCGCGTCCGGCGCGCCATGTTACTAGCAACCTTCGCCTGGGCCGCCTCCATATTCAAGCCCTTCAGCTGCTGATCCATGAGATCATTCGGCGACGTTCTGCGGTCACGGTCCCTAGCCTTAGGATGCAAATCAGCAACGGTCTTATCCTTGTGCAGCCCCATCCTCTTAAGAATATCCTCGGATAGGTCCGCGCCAAAATGATCTGCAAAAGAAGCAAAGCAAGAGTTAAGCGAGGAATGAACCAAAATTCAAAAGGAACAGAAACATTGAGAGCAGTGATGGGCCTCACACCGACCCCACTCACCCTGTGCTAGGGCCGGTATGAGGTCGACATGGCAGAGCAGCTCATCCTGAAGAATGATCTGCGTTGGGGGAATCCATCTTTTCGGCACCCCACTCTTGTCCGCCTCAAAAAGCCTCATCGCCAGCTTCTCATCCGCCTTAAGAGGGACCTTGCTGGCGTCCATCTTAAGCTTTTTCCGGGTGACCCACCTGTCATGCTCCGCCTTAGTCTCGCACCGCAAATTAACTTGGTGCTGGAAGGACCGGGGCAGCGGATAGTCATCCGGCACCTCAACGTACACCCACCGATCTTTCCAGCCTTTGCAGGAAGAAAGCTTGTCGACGGAGACGTAACCCGGCTCCATTTGCACGCTGTACCATCCGACGCGACCAGAAAATGACGGCCGAAGGTGGTGAAGCCGACGGAATAAATTAACCATTGGAACCTCCCCCTTGAAGAGACAGAGCCAGACAAAGCCGACAATGGTCCTAACAGCCAACGGGTGCAGTTGGGCCATGGCGACGTTCATGGCTCTAATGATGGCCATAACATATTCATTCAGCGGAAACCGGAGCCCGTACTCCAAGTGCCGGATGTATACGCCGGTGCAACCCGGTGGAGGGCAACAAACGGCCTGACCCTCCTCAGGGATAACAATTTTGTATCCCCTGCCAAAGTAGAAATGGCCCTCAAAAAGTGTCTCGCCGGAACAGCGGGCGAACTTGTGGATCCAAGTACGGTCAGGGCGGACCTTACAGGCGTCGCCGTGATCCATGACGTACTGCCTCCCCTCATTAGGATGAGCCCTTTCAGCATCATCACCGAAATCGTCATCGTCATCATCGGCATCATCATCATCCTCCCATTCCTCCAAAATTTGAGGATCAACTTCAGGAGAAGGAGACCTAGGGCCCCCAGACCTTATCGGGATGGCGTCTAGCATCTCCTCCTCATCAAGACGCGACGGGGAACCCCCCGGCGCCGGTTTACTAGTTCCGGCATCAGCAGAAGACATGTTTACAACAAAACTTACAAGTTAAAAAGTTGAGAAAAATTCGTTTGTTTACCTTGAAGAAAAGCACTAGCCGAGGTAACGACTCTGAAGCTTAGAAGAAAAAGGAAGCCCTTGAAAATCTAAGAAAGAAGAAAATTTTTTGAGGAAATGAACTTTGTGCGGAAATCATGGGGGATAGAGCAAAGCCCACGAAGAGGGACCAATCAGGGCACAGCCCATGAAACGTCAGCCAATCAGCGAGCAGACACGTGTCAGACATGCAACCACGGAATGTCAATCGTTGCAACAGTTAAACGTCAATCAACGCAACAGTGACCATGCGTCTTCAACACGCCCATTCATATCTCCTTGCCTACTCATCTTCCTCAGCAAATTCCTAAGTATCTGTTTTCCGCCGACCACATAATCAACCAAGCTAGGTAGCACCGGCCGAGGGCAATCAAAAACAACCGGCACTCTCAACCATGGTCTCGGCCAGCGTCACTTTCTTTTTTCCACATCGGATGCCCTTTACACATCCATGTGGAGGGGGGATATGGTACGGCCTAAGCAGAACCAAGCCGAGGTAGAAGAAGCCGGGAAAGAAAAATTTTTACTTGCGCAGAATATACGCTCAACATACATCGGAGCCCATACCACGGCATAGACTACGCTGGGGGCAAATTGATGGGGCATATTCTGCACCCGCTGACCGAGTCAACATATTGACCAAGGTCAAAGACATCTACAACAATTCGACATATCAGACAGCCTAGCCGATGCAGCCCATCGGCCTGTCACCTGGGTCTCGGCCAGGCAACCAGCCAGCCGGGACACATATCCGCGTACTCATATCCAAGACCCCTTGGTCGGCCTGCCATGGGTCCATCGGCCGAGGGTAGAACGGTCTTTCCACCTGCTAGCCACTTGGCCACTTGGCCACTACGTGACAAAAGGTGAAAGTCTATAAATACTCCTCAACCCTCATTGAGGAAAGCACACACAATTTAACCTAAGAATCACTATTCATCTGGTAATATCTTCCTTATCTCTCTACAATATACACTTAGACAAGTAACAACTTATCTCTCTAAGTTTACTGACTTGAGCGTCGGAGTGAGTACGCTCGGCCAAAGCCGAGCCCTCAGTTTGTTCATCGTTTCAGGAGACCGAAAGGAGGATTCAACCAAGGACGTCCTTCTACAAGCACGAGTGGTAAACAAATAACTGCTCTGGAATTATACCCGGAACAATTATATATCAAATAAATTACAATTAACAAATTAACAAGTAATTCACAATTACATGTAAATAAAATGGATCATATTAAGTCTAGTTAATATAATCTACAACATTTTGCAATTATGATTAACTAATTACTCTTATCTCAAATGTTTCATAAACATTAATTAATTTTAGTAATATAACATATTAATTACTAAATTGAATCTTATTTAATCAAATTACAATAAGATATAAAACTCTCTCTTATAAATAAAATTTGTTCAATTTAAGGAATTAATTAATGTGTATCGATATACAATTAATTAACTTTACAATTGAGGGAATCGTCCTTTAGGTGTGACCTTAAGGGATCAACTGATCACTGACACGTCTGTCGCGTACCTGTCAAAAATACCAACTGGCTCTAACTAATATAGCTAGGGAAGTCGGGTCGAATCCACAGAGAGGTAGGAAAATGCCAGCTAAATCTAAGTTTGTCAAGTAACCAAGTTGGGGGTTTATAAAATGTGATTTCTACCTAGGAGAATAAGGGAAAGAAAAATAAAAAGGAGGGAATAACAGATAGAGAAAAATAGCTAAGACAACCGGTTCACCGTAATTATCTGGTCGAGTAATCTAAGTCTCAGGTCAATGCAAATGTGGTCCAAGGGGTAGCGAACGTCACCTTTCGGTCCTTAATTCACCCTAAAGTGTAAACAGCTTAACTTTCGTCCTCACTGCAATACTCTATTGTTCGCTACTAGTCTACCTTTTCCAACCTTTCGGTCCAGGTCAAGGGTCACTAGGAATTATAGGTCTAATTGCGTCGACTCAATTAGAAAGATACAGTTATGTGTAGCATTTAACCAACAAAGACCGTACCGGCATTAACCTAATAATTCGATTACTCTCCCTTCATATTACGGATCCCCTATAGTCTTAGCAAGGGAAATTAGCTACTCATTGCAATTGAATTAACAATAATCATAAGTAGACAACTAGAATTAAACATTATAACCGCTAATAAGATTGAATCAAGCAACAGATAAGAGAAGAGGAATTAAAGCAGTAGATAGAATTAAGAACAAAATTAGAATGATGATACCAATCACGAGATCCAAATCCGAGTAGCAAGGGTAAAAGAAGGGCAAAAATCCAAGAACAGTGACCAGGAATAGAACCAAAACTAACGTGTAAAGTGCCAGCGATGAGTAACGTAGTTACTCTCCTCCAGTCTTATACTAGAAAGTCGTCTTAAACCTAATCTATGGACTAATTACAAAAGCCCATAAAAGATTAGGCGGAAATAAACTAAAAGCACACGAAACCTCTCGATCGAGTAGAAAGATTACTCGATCGAACGCAAATCACTCGATCGAGCTAGAACAACCTCTCGATCGAGCACTGCTTGCAGAACTTCCTCGATCGACTCCTTAAACCGGTCGATCGACCAATCTTGAGTGTGTAAAGCATTCGATCGAGCAGTAAACCACTCGATCGAGCTATATAGGCGCGTCAGGACTTGAATTTCTTCCCGAACTCAGCTCATGCGTCCTCCAAGTGTAAGATTTCTAAGCTCCGGCTCCTTATTTCCCATGAATGCATACAATTGGGACAATTAAGGCTTGATTTAGCTCCTCTCTGGTCAATTCCTGCAGAATACAATAAACGGACCAAAGTAGAATATTCGGGGGTATTTGTAGCCAGATGCTACATAAAAAGCACAGAAATGCGTGTAAAAATGAGGTGAAAACCTTATATAAGAGACACGCATCAAATCTCCCCAAACCAAACCTTTGCTTGTCCCCAAGCAAATATGAATGCTACTAAGGGTGAACAATGGAACGGGACCAACGCATCAGCTACAAATCATCCACTAGAACCAATTTAATGCAACAAAATGACAAAGTGGCAACTGAAAAGTGCAAACGAGTTAAATTAATGTTTCGGGCTTACTGAACCGTTGACCTTGCAAGATTCATAAGATGTCGGACTCTCACGGGTCGCTCGTCACTCAAAATCAGGCACAAGGTGAGTATAAATGTGAGAGATAGAAAGGAATCAGACACTCACCAAACTCGACCTATAAGAACATGCATGCAGTTAACATGAATAAAGTCTCTACAACCGTACATATGCATTCCAACCATACTAATGACCAAGACACGTGCCGAGGACTTACATTTGGGTCAGTGAGGTAATGGGTAAGAAGGGGCTAAAATGAATTTGGATATGTGGGGTTAATAGCCAGGCTAGCAACAACGGATCCAAATATAAATTGCATCCCAACTTCGTATTCATAACAGCAAGATGGAACGGTGCAAAATTATGCACTAAACTCACAAAACACCAAAAATCGTCAACTCCCCATAAAATATAAATAAGGCATGGGAGTGTGAAACATTGCACAATTCTCATTCTTCTTTACACATGACTTTTTTTCTCTTTTCTTCTTCTCTTATTTCGCTTCTTTCGTTCTCTTTTTTTTTTTCGTTTCAATTTTTCCATTTTTTTTTTCAACAATTCTTTTCTTTCATTTCCTTCATTTCTTCCACCATCTTCTGAAATCAGATAAAATAACCATATTGCAATTAAGCATTCCACAACTACTCGTCACTAGCTCGGCTAGGGTAGGAAGTATTATAGAAAGTAGTTAACAGGACAAAAAGGCAATTTGGCTATGTGAGGCTCATGGGTAGAATGAAATAAGGGGACTGCCTCTCCTAACACGCGTCACCATCCACAGACCGAATGCATACAGGTATTAAGAAGACTAGACTCATGCTTATGCAAATTGATGTTACATGTCTTAAAGAGAGTACTACTCACATCCTAAATGAAACCGGTCATGAATGTCACCAGTTTAATAAGCTCTAACCTCAGAATGTAATGTAGCTTGCCGACATAATGAATCAAGTCTATTCGTTCAGATAAGGAAGAAACAAAAACTCGTAGATTATGCACATGACCACGCCAACAAAATGTCAAGAATATGCAGGGCTCAAGTAAGGATTCAAAGTAGCGTCAATGTTCAAACGTTCCGACTCAATTTAAACGTGAAAATTTTTAAAATTTTTGAATTATATGATTTTTTTTTCTTTTTTTTTGATTTTTCAAACAATAAATGCATGCGGAAATAGTAAACATGGAAGCAAAAATGCAAGAAAACATGCAGACACAGATATGGATGCATACCTCCCCAAACCAAACCGTACAATGCCCTCATTGTACCGAAAATAGGGAAAGAAATGCAAACTGAAAGGAAAAGGAGAAGTGGAGTCGGAAAACTTACAAAACGTCATAAGGAGGGACCTCCCCAAACCGACCATGAACATGGGAGGTCAAAGAAAGTCAAGCAGTGGCTCCATAGACGTAAAGTAGCGGCTGGAAGTCATAACCTTTCGATCGAGCACTTGGAACAGCTCGATCGAATGTACCGCTGCATGAATGGACTCGATCGAGTGAAAGGCCACTCGATCGAGTAGGCGTGGTATTGTTTTTGGTCGATCGAGGGGAATATCACTCGATCGAATGGATGCTGCCTCAAAAAGTGCTCGATCGAGCACAATATCCTTCGATCGAGTACTGTGGACTGCAAAACACGCATGAAAAGCAATAAAGCAGCGTAGGAAGTTCAAAGAAAGTGTTTAAAGTTCAACTTAAGCTAAAGGAAAATAAATAGTTCAAAAAAAGTACAATAAAACAGTCCGGGCTGCCTCCCGGAGAGCGCTGATTTAAGAGGTCCCGCACGACCTTTCTGGCGTCAATTAACTGGCGCGTCGAGCTCGTCGAAGCGCAAGACTTCGACATGATTGTCCGCTTCACTCGCCTCGTGGTAATGCTTCACATATTGGCCGTTCACCTTGAATCTACGACCCTCGGAATCTTCAAGCTCCACGGATCCAAACTTAGTGACAGCTGTCACCATATAAGGACCACTCCACCTGGACTTCAGCTTGCCAGGAAATAATCTCAGCCGGGCATTGAACAGCAGCACCTTTTGCCCAACATGAAACTCACGAGGTAAGATTCTCTTGTCATGCCATCTCTTCGTCTTTTCCTTGTAAATGCGCGAGCTGTCATAGGCATTGAGCCTAAACTCTTCCAATTCATCTAGCTGCAAAAGACGGTTCTCACGACACAACTTAGGATCATAATTAAGCTCACGAATTGCCCACCAGGCTTTACATTCCAATTCAACAGGTAAGTGACACGATTTCCCATAAACTAGCCTATAAGGTGATGCACCAATTGGTGTCTTAAAGGCAGACCTGTAGGCCCATAATGTGTCATCTAGCTTAAGACTCCAGTCCTTCCGTGATTTAGAAACTACCTTAGACAAGATCTCTTTCAACTCGCGATTAGAGACCTCTACCTGACCACTAGTTTGGGGATGATACCCCAAACCACGCCGATGTTGGACACCGACTCTAGACAGTATGGAAGTTAGCTTCTTCTCTTTAAAATGCATCCCCCCATCACTAATTACGACCCTAGGGACACCAAATCGGGGGAATGTTATCTTTTTGAACATCTTTATGACGGTCTTAGCATCACAGTTTGGTGAGGCAATTGCCTCAACCCATTTCGACACATAGTCTACAGCTACTAAAATATACCTGTTACCTTTACTGGAGGGAAATGGTCCCTGGAAATCAATGCCCCAGACATCGAAAACCTCAACCTCTAGGATGCCGTTTTGTGGCATCTCATGTCTCTTTGAAATGTTCCCTGATCGTTGGCAGGCATCACAAGCTGAAACAAAAGATTTGGCGTCAGCAAACAAAGAAGGCCAGTAAAAACCAGACTGAAGTACCTTAGCCACGGTGCGCGATGGACCGTGGTGACCACCATATGAAGAGGAGTGACAGCCTTCCAGGACTATTTTGGTCTCCCACTGCAGAATACACCGTCTGTAGAGACCGTCTGCGCATTCCTTAAACAAGTAAGGGTCATCCCAGAAGTACTGCTTAGCGTTATACAGAAAACGCTTCTTCTGCTGAGAAGAAAGGTCAGGCGGCAGTTCGCCACTGACAACGAAGTTAACTATATCTGCATACCAAGGTTCTTGGTTAACAATAGAAGATATAACAGCAATTAATGAATCGTCAGGAAAAGAATCATCAATAGGTAGAGAATCTCCCCCTTCCTGTCGCATCAGCCGCGACAAATGATCAGCTACAACGTTCTCAGCTCCCTTCTTATCCTTAATCTGCAAATCAAACTCCTGAAGAAGGAGTATCCATCTCAGTAGCCGTGGTTTGGCCTCCTTCTTAGCAAGGAGATGCCTCAAAGCTGCATGGTCAGTAAAAACAGTGACTTCTGACCCAACTAAATAAGTACGAAACTTCTCTA
Source organism: Silene latifolia (assembly GCF_048544455.1). Classification (NCBI taxonomy): domain Eukaryota; kingdom Viridiplantae; phylum Streptophyta; class Magnoliopsida; order Caryophyllales; family Caryophyllaceae; genus Silene; species Silene latifolia. The sequence continues at coordinate 141,092,832 of NC_133528.1, read as the reverse complement.
AGGCATAAACCACAGCTAACAGCTCCTTCTCAGTGGTAGTGTACTTCACTTGAGCCTCATCCAGAGTTCGGCTCGCATAGTAGATAGCATTCAGAGCCTTGTCTTTCCTCTGGCCCAGCACCGCTCCTAGTGCATAGTCACTCGCATCACACATAATTTCAAACGGCAAGTCCCAGTTGGGAGGCTGTATGATCGGCGCAGAGACTAAGGCCTGCTTTAACCTGTTAAAAGCAGAAAGACAAGCGTCAGTAAACACAAAAGGGGCATCCTTAAGCAACAGTTGTGTAAGTGGTTTATCAATTTTGGAGAAATCCTTGATGAACCGGCGATAAAAACCGGCGTGACCAAGGAAGCTCCTCACCCCCTTAACATTAACAGGAGGTGGTAATTGCTGAATCACTTCCACCTTTGCTTTGTCAACTTCTATTCCCCTATCAGAAACTAAGTGCCCTAAGACAACTCCCTCGTTGACCATAAAGTGGCACTTCTCCCGATTCAAAGACAAGATTAACCTCAATGCGGCGGCTGCAAAGACTTTCTCAAGGTTAGACAGACAGTTAGAAAAATCACTTCCATAAACACTGAAATCGTCCATAAAAACTTCCATGATAGACTCAATGTACTCTGAAAATATCCCCATCATACACCTTTGGAAGGTGGCAGGGGCATTGCACAAACCAAAAGGCATTCTGCGATACGCAAAAACGCCCTTAGGACAGGTAAATGTAGTCTTAGCCCGATCGTCTGGGTGGATAGGGATCTGAAAGAACCCTGAGTACCCGTCTAAATAGAAGAAAAATTTATGAGAAGCTAACCTTTCTACCATTTGATCAATAAAAGGAAGGGGAAAGTGATCTTTCTTAGTGGCGGCATTCAGCTGTCTGTAGTCTATGCACATCCGCCAACCAGTCACTACTCGGGTGGGTATTAATTCATTCTTCTCATTCTTAACTACAATTGTCCCTCCTTTCTTCGGGACTACCTATACTGGACTCACCCACTTAGAATTACCGACAGAATAAATAATACCTGCATCCAGTAGCTTCATTACCTCAGCCATCACAACTTCCTCGCATCTTACGGTTCAGTTCAGCCCGACCATGTCTGTCTGCAGGGTTTGTGATCTTCCTCCACTCTATCCTGTGCATACAAATATCGGGACTAATCCCGTGATATCTTCCGATGAATAGCCCATTGCTTTCTGTTTTTCTTAAGTCTGACTAACAAAGAGGTCAGCTGATCATCACTAAGCTTGGCACTAACAATGACTGGATATTGCTCTGTATTGTCTAAGAAAGCATATTTAAGATGAGAAGGGAGAGGCTTACGTTCCGGTACCTTTACCTCGATGGAGCAAAGAGTGCTGATCATTTGTTCCACCTGCTCTCCCTCATGCTCATCTAAATCATCAACGAGCAAATCCAACGCATCGTCATCGTCGTCTGGACTATCTGCACACTCATCAAAAAGCATAAGGGCCTCTAGTGGGTCCTTCGTAAAAGAACCCGACCAGAAGTCATAAATAGACTCATCAATAATATCGACTGAATAGCAAGTGTCCTCAATCATTGGGTGAGCCAAGGTACTGGGCAAACTGAATGTGATGGCGTCATCCCCTACTGCAAGAGTCAGACGCCCTTGTCGACATCAATAACAGCCCCAGCTGTACAAAGGAACGGTCTTCCTAAGATAATTTGGGTCCGAGTGTCTTCAGCTATATCCAAAACAATGAAGTCTACTGGGATGTAAAGCTTGCCTATTTTCACAGGCATGTCTTCCAAGACACCTAAGGGCCTCCTAACAGATCTATCAGCCATCTGTAGGGTAATGTTAGTCACTTTGAAATGACTCATCTTTAGTTTCTTACAGACAAGAAGAGGCATGACACTGACATTGGCACCTAAATCGCAAAGGGCCTTATCAATAACCATGTTGCCTATAACACAAGTAATAGAAAAGCTGCCCGGGTCTTTCATTTTAGGCGGAATCTTATTCAAAAGTAAGTTACTGGACTCTTCCATGAGCGAAATCGTCTCAAATTCACTTAAATTTCTCTTACGCGTCAAAATGTCTTTCATGAACTTGGCGTAAGTGGGTATCTGAGTAACAAGTTCGGAAAAAGGGACAGTTACCTGAAGGTTCTTCACGACGTCCACAAACTTACCGTACTGTTTCTCGATCCTTGCGTCCTTCAGACGACTTGGGAAGGGCACCCTGGTAGCGATGAGTGGTCCCGCAACTTTTTCTTTACCCTTATCAATGCGTGACGTCTCCACAGCAGGGGAAGATGACACGGTGGCGGTATTAGATAATGATTTAGGATTCTCGCCACTTACAGCACTGGATCGAGTACTTTTATTGGTCGATCGACCAATTTCTTCTTCTATTTCACTCGATCGACCAGTCTTGTCACTCGATCGAGTGTTTTCTTCAGCATAGTTACTCGATCGACCGACTTGGAGTTCTGCACTTCTCGATCGACCACCGTTTTCACCCGATCAAGTGGTTGGATAATTAGAATCGCTCGATCGAATAGAAGAGTCACTCGATCGAGTGGTTACTGCACACGCAGCAAGTATTTTCTTTAAAAACTCGTCTAAATCCTCATCTGAGTTATCATCAGCTATCAAAGCCTCGTCATCTTCATGAGTAGGGTCAATTTGAAAATTCGTTGCACTGACGGGATCGCCAATTGGAAGAGGCTTGGCTTGGTCTGTCGCGAGTGTTAACTGCGCGACTTGTTCTTTCAATTCCGATATAACCGTTTCAGATTGCCGTGACATGCTCAACATGATGGATTTTAATTCGGCAATTTCTTCTCTTGCAGAAGGAGAGACCGGCTGTGGTACTGGTGTAGAAGGGGCAGAGTCATTCTTGATTTCTTCATACAGCTGGGAGAAAGGAACTCCCTGCTTGTATTTCTGGTATGCAAGAGCGCGCTCAACACTTTCCATGCATAAGATAGGATCATGCCCTTCCGCGCCACATCTACCACATGGCTCTTTATGCTCCGTAATAGTAGGCATTTTGGTGAATAAATCTTCAAAGCAAAAGTTAACCTGCAAGCTAACCAAACTTTGCGAAAAAAATTGAGATCGACCTCAAGGAATAAATTCCTTGAGACGAGAGACAAACTTAATTAAAGCAACAAAATTGCGCCACCTCCCCGGCAACGGCGCCAAAATTTGACACGTCTGTCGCGTACCTGTCAAAAATACCAACTGGCTCTAACTAATATAGCTAGGGAAGTCGGGTCGAATCCACAGAGAGGTAGGAAAATGCCAGCTAAATCTAAGTTTGTCAAGTAACCAAGTTGGGGGTTTATAAAATGTGATTTCTACCTAGGAGAATAAGGGAAAGAAAAATAAAAAGGAGGGAATAACAGATAGAGAAAAATAGCTAAGACAACCGGTTCACCGTAATTATCTGGTCGAGTAATCTAAGTCTCAGGTCAATGCAAATGTGGTCCAAGGGGTAGCGAACGTCACCTTTCGGTCCTTAATTCACCCTAAAGTGTAAACAGCTTAACTTTCGTCCTCACTGCAATACTCTATTGTTCGCTACTAGTCTACCTTTTCCAACCTTTCGGTCCAGGTCAAGGGTCACTAGGAATTATAGGTCTAATTGCGTCGACTCAATTAGAAAGATACAGTTATGTGTAGCATTTAACCAACAAAGACCGTACCGGCATTAACCTAATAATTCGATTACTCTCCCTTCATATTACGGATCCCCTATAGTCTTAGCAAGGGAAATTAGCTACTCATTGCAATTGAATTAACAATAATCATAAGTAGACAACTAGAATTAAACATTATAACCGCTAATAAGATTGAATCAAGCAACAGATAAGAGAAGAGGAATTAAAGCAGTAGATAGAATTAAGAACAAAATTAGAATGATGATACCAATCACAAGATCCAAATCCGAGTAGCAAGGGTAAAAGAAGGGCAAAAATCCAAGAACAGTGACCAGGAATAGAACCAAAACTAACGTGTAAAGTGCCAGCGATGAGTAACGTAGTTACTCTCCTCCGATCTTATACTAGAAAGTCGTCTTAAACCTAATCTATGGACTAATTACAAAAGCCCATAAAAGATTAGGCGGAAATAAACTAAAAGCACACGAAACCTCTCGATCGAGTAGAAAGATTACTCGATCGAACGCAAATCACTCGATCGAGCTAGAACAACCTCTCGATCGAGCACTGCTTGCAGAACTTCCTCGATCGACTCCTTAAACTGGTCGATCGACCAATCTTGAGTGTGTAAAGCATTCGATCGAGCAGTAAACCACTCGATCGAGCTATATAGGCGCGTCAGGACTTGAATTTCTTCCCGAACTCAGCTCATGCGTCCTCCAAGTGTAAGATTTCTAAGCTCCGGCTCCTTATTTCCCATGAATGCATACAATTGGGACAATTAAGGCTCGATTTAGCTCCTCTCTGGTCAATTCCTGCAGAATACAATAAACGGACCAAAGTAGAATATTCGGGGGTATTTGTAGCCAGATGCTACATAAAAAGCACAGAAATGCGTGTAAAAATGAGGTGAAAACCTTATATAAGAGACATGCATCAATCACCACCGTCAAACGACAGTAATGTCAAACTCTAGTCAGCCAATCATTACCGATTAATGTTGATCAGCTGACTCTATATATTGAATCATCCCTTACGTATTCTTATCATGAATTTCAATAATGTGATCGCACCATTGTTGAGGACACATACTCCAACAATCTCCCACTTGTCCGAGACAAGTGTGCGTCACCAATTCTCTTATCCTATTACAATATCCCACTCAATGCAAGGTGTCTTGCAGGTCGTACTTGCATGTGATCATATCAAGAGTGGTTTCCTCGATGTGGAGAGTAACTGTTTGACCGGAATTATCTACTGTAGATACTTTCCGAGCGTGGCCACGCATTTCCAGTCACTACTCCTCGAGTGGCCTTGAGATTTTAAATAACCCTAACAAGGGGTGGACAATTCCTATCGCACTATTCCCTTCGTACACCCACGGTTCATCATGACTCAAAAGATGTACACTCACTTCTTTTGACAGAATGGCTTGGGCAAAAATCAAAGTCAATCAGAAACTGTGCTGACTTGGGCGAACAGTCTTTAGTCAAAGAATCGACTCAAAAGAATACTATAGTAGCTCTCGCCACGACCATGCTATATGAATTACCAGAACTCTATAAGCGGTCACTGTCCGACAGAGTGTCTCATACAGTCTGCCTATGTGATCGACTAGTCATCTCTTATAACTCTATGACATTTGAACTTGCCATCAATCGCATCACACTCTAGTCACTTGGAGACGTCACCTCATATAAGCAACTAGGAGCCAATACTATGTTAATCCAGTTCACTTTAATAGGGTTCAACGTTTTCCTTACAACCTATTTGGTTATAACAAAGTAATAAAAGAAAAGAGTTTTGTATAAAACTCAAACGATGAATGCATTATCACATATGTAAAATTGATACAATATCAATTACTACATAATCTATAATTCATTTTTAATTTTGTATATAGTTGTTTATCTCAATTCAATTAATATGGCATGACTTATCATGCTAAGCCTCTTAGAAGGCTTTGGTTAGTAAGTCTTAGCAACACTTTGCACTTTACTAACCTTACTATATACTATTTCCCTTTGTTATGTATAATCTTTATTATAAAACTTTTGAGTACGTGTCTAGATCCAATCTAGACATAGGCTCTCTTGCCTTAGGATAGCTCCCACTGTCCTCACAGTGAGTAGGGATAGGACCTTCGCTTATTGGAACGAACTACCATAGTTCCTCCAATTCACAAAACCGAATCCTAATATCATCCCTTCCTACTTGCATATCTCATTATTGCAAGTGTACTCAATTTCCGTTGTGTATATCTCATTGTTCAACTGCCTAGGATGTTTCTAGCAGATATCCTCCTTAAATAATATAGCCAAGATGGTTCTCTCTAACCATCCTTAAATGTTTAGAATATGGTTTTTCTCAACTCCTTGCACATAAATCCATCTCATTTCTAAATGCTTGGCTTCATATCTTTAGTACTTCCTGAGTACTAACTAATGAACTATGTGGCTATATAGAGACTTCTCTCAAGGATTCGATTTGTAACTTCTCGTCATACTCCAAGTATACGAAGTTTAAGAATGGTGATACATCTTAGCGTAATAAATTAATCCCGCAGCGGAAGCATGTGGATTCAATTTCTACATGTTCAATACTTTTGAACTTGTCTAGACTCTTATCAATATAAGAATATTCATTTAACGCTAATATCCTCTTAGAACTATCTTTATAGGTCTGGATACCTTAGAGATGTATTATTCTTCTCCTAAGTCTTTCATCATTCACAATGATCAATATGTCCCTTACATATAAGACTAGTAACACCACATTACTCCCACTAAACTCCATGAATAAACAGAACTACTCGACAATTCGAGAAAAAATTATCACATGATCAAAACATATAATTCAACTCCTTAACTTCTACTTAAGACTTCTTCTTAAGTTTCCATCCAACCTTAGGATAGTTGTGATTTACAAAACTCATGCAAGATGATTTTAAAATCCAACAGTCAAATATTATGAAATCCGAATTTTAACGAAGTGTTGCAATTGGTGTAAACCTCTTAACAATCAACCAAGTTATGGAAACATCTTAATGTTTAAGTTCAGTCCGGACTTTTGTGGAGTTGAAACTAGATAAAGCATCTTAATAAGTTACAGGTTTGTTACCTTCAAAAATAACATGACTCCTGTCCACTTTAGGTTGGGAAGAAATAATTACCGATTTTGACCAAGAAGGAACATCTTCCTATGTCTTATTCTCAATTTGTGGCTCTTAAACATTTTCTCCCACTATGTCTTTAAGAAATAATCCTCTTTTCTTTAACAGACAGCATCACGAGCCACAAACTTGTTGTTCTTGTGATGGTTGGGTTACAAAGCCACATGCTTTCTTCCGAAACAAGCTACAACTTAGGTACCATGCCTAATCATATCATATATGAATTGTACTTGATTGCTTTAACTATGTTTTATTTTAGTGGAATAAATAAATATTAGACAAATTGTGATACAAACTATTTCCAACTTTATAGTAAAGATTCAATCATATCGTATAAGATTCTTTGTATCCTTATAACACACCTTATCTTTATAGGGTGTGATTATGAAAGTGATCTTGTGATACCATATCACACTCTATTTGGTGTAAAATAAAGTCATTACTTCATGGTTCTCATCCTAAATAAAGTACTAATACTTTGGTTTTTATACTTCATAAGAAGAATTCATTGAATTTATTCAAAGAATTTCTCTTCTTACCTCATTAAGTGGATACCAAGTATCAACTTAGTTCGTCGGTAAAAGAGAAGAAGTAATAATAACCTTCTCAGATTGAAAATATATTCGACCATACACTTCAAAGTGTAAATAGGGCGAATATCATGCTCTATTCATAATCCTTTTCCAGAAAAAGTTATGAATTAACTTGCTTTGAATACAAGATTCGCACTCACCAAAAGATTCCCAATCAAATGGTTTGGGAGACTAGTCAAAACTAGTTTCTAAGTGTGATTTTCAATCGAGAATTGAGAAATGATTGGAGTCACCAACTTGAGTCTTGTAAATATGACATTTATTTCTAGTTTGAATATAATTACCTTGATTTTTATGGTCTCACCATAAACTTAATCGTGGTATGTAAGCTTGTTTATTTACATTGTTATTTAGCTTAGTTGATCTCCTACTTCAACCCAAATTGTGACACCCTTAGACACAACCATTTGCAATCGAAAATCCTACATCAATACCCGTCCCTTGGGATCCGACCTTTACTTACCTCTTTACTAATAGTAGAGTAGTTTGTGAAGTTATAAATATTGTTTTGGTCTAGGTAACTTTTGACGACGAGTAACAAAACCGACGAACCAAAAATGGCGCCGTTGCCGGGGACGGTGTTAACTTGATTTGATTTTCTTTGATTGTTTTTAGTTGTGTGTTTCTTTACCTTGGGGAAGTAAAACTCCTCAAGGTTTGTTCTAATTGTTTTCAAGTTGTTTGATATTTTGCATGTCTAGGAGATCACAAGGTAACTTGTTACCCATTGATCTTGAAATTGAAAGAACTTTGACCAACAATAGAAGACTTGCTAGAAATACTTTGAGAGGTATTGGTGAGATTGTGGACATTCAACCAAATAACCCGCCACAAAATCAACCCACAATGCCTAAATTTTCATCACATTCCGTACCAACCGAGGAGAACCTACCAAATGGTACTCCCACACCACAACATTTGACCGGTAATTTCATTGCAAAATAAGCATTTATCCAATTAGTCGAAAGAAGCCAATTTGGGGGGATGCCTAGTGAAGACCCACATTCTCATATGGAGACTTTTTGTGATTATTGTGATGCGATTTCTCAAACCGGAGTTGCTCAAGACCAAATTCGATGGGTCTTATTTCCTTTTTCTTTGATTGGTACCACGAAACAATGGTTAAAGAGCCTTGATAAGGCTACTCTTGGTATTGACTCTTGGAAGAAATTGGCACTTGCTTTCTACAAGAAATTCTATCCTCCGAAAAAGACTAACATGCTAAGAGCCCAAATCACGGGATTCAAACAAAGGGACGAAGAATCTTTGTATGAAGCTTGGGAGCGATTCAAAGGAACTTGCCGCTCATGTCCTCATCACGGATTTAGCGAGTGGTTCTTGGTACAATAATTTTGGAATGGTCTATATGAAGACTCCCGAAACATTCTCAATATGAAATCAAATGGTATGTTTACCGAAGTTGATGATAATCAAACATGGAACAAGATTGAGGAAATGGCGGTCCATAACTCACAATATAGTAGCCCTCGGAAGGCTACTAGAGGAGGAAAGCATGAAGTGGACTCTATTACTCAATTGTGTGCTCAACTTAGTGCTCATATTGATATCATTAATTTGAAGTTTGAGAAGGCTATGGCTAAGCTTGAGGAAGCCTCCAAATCTAAGCAACATGTGAATGCCATGGTGGCATCTTCATCAATTCCAAGTGGAGTATATAAGAGTTGTGGAACTTTGGGACATGACCAAAGTGAATGTAGGGGAACAAGTGAACAAGTGAATGATGTCCAAGCATACAAGAGTGGTACCCCTTATTCCTACTATTACAATGAAAACACCAAATTCCATCCCAACCTCTCATACAAAAGCCAAAATGTTCAAAACCCTCAACCAACATACACCCCACCTCCAATGAGAAACCAAGCTCAAAGACCCTTTTACAACCAAAACCAAGGTTACCAAAATCAAACTCCATACAATCAAAAAATGACCAAGGTTTTGATGTTTAAAAAGCGGTCCTCCAAATGCAAAAGAAACAACAAGAGTTTTTCACTCAAATGCAAAAGGATAGCCAAGCAAAAGACATCACCATTAACAACATACTAGCTCACACAAAGATGTTGGAGACCCAAATGTCTCAATTAGCATCTTCAAGTTCACAAAGACAAAAGGGGCAATTACCACCTCAAGGTAATCCCCCAAGACAAGAATCGGTGAGTGCCATCCATTTGAGGAGTGGTACAAGGTATGAAGGGCCGAAAAGGCCCGTTGATGAAGATGTTGTGAATGCTAGTGACAAGGAAAGAGTTGTTGAAAACTCTAAAGAAGAAGAACCCACCATTCAAGAAGTTTCAAAGGAGAATGAAGAGAAGGCTAAAGAGAAAGAGCCTATTGTGATTAGACTTCCTTTTCCAAGTCGTCAAGATAAGCCTAAGTTTGATGACCAACTTGGAAAATTCATGGAGATTGTGAAAAACTTGGAAGTCTCAATTCCATTTACGGAATTAATCAATCATGTTCCGGCCTATGCAAAGTATATGAAAGATATTCTTACGAAGAAGAAATCCATCCGGAAGCTTGAGACTATTGCTTTCACTAAGGTGAGTAGTGCCATCCTACAGGGAAGTTCACCTCCAAAACAAAAGGATCCGGGATGTTTCTCCATTCCATGTACCATTGGCGACACCACGATCAACAAAGCTCAATGTGATCTTAGGGCAAGTGTGAGTGTCATGCCGTATTCGGTGTGCAAGAGGCTAGGAATGGGAGAAATCAAGTGCATTAATATCACACTTCAAATGGCGGATCGATCTACGAAGACACCTTTAGGGGTATGGGAAGATGTGCCGGTAAGAATTGGCAAGTTCTTCATCCCGGTGGACTTTGTTATTGTTGACATGGAAGAAGACTCCAACATTCCTATCATTTTAGGAAGACCTTTCTTACACACCGCGGGAGCGGTGATCGATGTGAAACATGGAGAGCTCACCCTTGAAGTGGGAGATGAAACAATCACTTTTAATATTGACAAGACAATGAGAGCTCCCCGATTACATGAGCCATGTTTTATGGTTGATCACTATAGCCGGCAAGATGATAGGAAGAAGTTGGCATTTCATTGGAAGAAGAAAGTGGATGATGCTCCGTCCAAAGAGCAAGGAAATCTCAACAAAGAGAGCTTGAAAAGCTCACCCATGACAAGTGAAGAAGAAGGCCTCATTGGCCAAGACAAGAAAGAAGGAGAGTTGTCTTCATCAACTCATGACATTTTCGGGGAACAAGTAGATGAAGTATGCGGTCTTTGGGATGATGAGTTTGAAGGGATATTCAATCCCTATATCAGTAATGCTATGACCCAAGACCACCATGAAGAACAACAAGTGAAAAGGTCTATTGAAGATCTTTATCATGACAATGAACAAACTTTCGACTACTTCTTCAAGGTGTTGAGCAACATCAACAACACCTTGAACATGCCCCCTTGACATCTCATTATTGGATGAGAGTTTGGTGGAGTCCTCCCTAAACCACCACTTGTAAATATTCTAACTCCCTAACTTGCATTTTAATTATTGTATTGCATTTTTGTCAATTTTGGATTAACATTTTTATGCCTTGATCAAGATTTTCATCATTTTGAGAGAAGTAAGGGAGGGACTTATGTGATTATTGATGTGTAGTGTTTTGCCTTAATGTGGGGATAGCAATTGCCTAGGCTATCCAAGCCTTCGTAGTGCCCCCACAATGAAGACCACAAGAAATGAAGAGTAAATGACATGGGTTACGAGATGCCCACGGATGGACCTGAATCCGTATGGCAGAGGGACATTCCGAGCGGCCCGATGGGAATCCACTCGTCCTAAAGAACAATCCGAGCGTCCTGGGTAGGATACGCTCGTCCTGTGAAACTGGAAAAGAAAATTTTGGGTCTGACTGAGAATCCGAGCGTCCTACTTGAGAATCCGCTCGTCTCAGCCAGGACGTTCGTCCCAGAGGAAATCCGCTCGTCTTATCACTGGCAAAATTTGGGGTTTCTCCCTGGAAAGGAATCCTAGCGTCTCCAACTCGAGATGCTCGTCCCACTTAAAAAGACGCTCGTCCTACTGATAATCCGCTCGTCCCCAGTGCATTTTTCCTGAAGCCAAAAGCAGAAGAATCCGAGCGTCCCGACTGCTGCCCGCTCGTCTCCCCCTCCGATTTTCAAAAAATAACGGGATTAAAAACCCCCACTTTCCTAATTCATTTCCTCATTCAAACATAAACACTACCCCAAACCCTCAAAACCCTCATTCTCTCCATCAACCAACATCAAATTTCTCAACCAAAATCACCCAAATTAAATCCAAACTTCCTCAAAACACAAATAAATCACTCCTTTGCCAACAACAAGTGATTAAAACACAAACATCTTCAAAGTTTGAGTCGATTTTTGGGATACAAGGCAACATTCAACTATCCTAAATCGATTTGGGTCTTATTGAAATTTGAAGAAATCAAGCTTATCTTTGGTGTTACTACATAAAGGAGCATGGCAAGAACAAAAGGTGGAAGTAAGGCACCCCCAAAGAAGAACCTTTCCAAAAGACAACAAGCTCTTCAAGATATTCAAGCATCTAAGGCATTGGTGGTTCAAAATGCAAGGTTGGAAATTCAAGAGTCTATTCCTCCTATGGAAGCTTCTACTTCTATTCCGGTTGTTGAACAACTAGATGATTATCCGGAGAGTTGACTTATTCATCCCTCACCTTAGAGTTCTTAAGCTCTTTGAAAGTTACCAAGGTGGAGGCTCTAAGGAATATTGAGGAAGAAGAGGGTAGTGAGGAAGAAGAGGGAAGTTCAAGTACAAGTGATGATAACTCCGGCTCTATGGAGGTTGATGTTGATGATTCAAGTGAAGTTGGTGATGATGATGGAGATGATAGTGATGACGCCATGGGCGAAGATTGAGGTTTGTCTATTTCTCTTGTTTTTCATATAATTTTTATCTTGATCATAATTTGGAGTCCTAGCATCATCTAGAGGACTCACACCTCGGTCACATTGAGGTGTTTATTTTATTGTTCCCACATTCAAAATCCAAAATGACAAATGTAGTTTCATGCATAACATCTTTATGCATGAACTCCCCCAATTTTTTGACATTAGAAATAGTGTCTATTTTGGTTTGGGGAAGTTTATGCATATGCATTGGGAGCTAATCTAAATTATGCTCTCCAACATAACAAAAACCATGCATCATATAGCATAGCTTAGTTTGCATTCACTCTTGTTTATATGTCATATAATTTGCATTTAGCTTAGAAATCATGCATTTTCATATAGATTGCATAATTTTCTATCGTATTGGCCATTGAGAATAATGCCCATACTAGTGTGGGGATGCGAAATTCTAACTTGACTTTTTAAAACAAATATGATAAAAATTAAAAAAATTTGAAAAATACAAAAATATGTCTTTTAATTTCATTAAAACAAAATTTAAAAAAATTCAAAAATTCAAAAATCCAAAAACATGTTCATTTCCTTTGTAATGTAGACTTGTATATATTATTTTGTATATATTGTGTTTGTTCATCCTTTTTCACATTGATCGACTACGCCACATCCGAGACATGAGGATATTGAAGACCGCATGGTATGATCTTTCCAATCTCCTTTTTCGTCTTTATGTTAATGACTATGTGGCTTTATTTTGATTGATGCGGTATAAACAATGTGAATTTAGGATTGCATCTAGATTATTTGGCATACAAGTTGGTAGAAGCATATGCATTAGGTTGTATAAATGTTAGTTGCATCATGGCATATAGTTGCATTTAGGAAACATTTTGTGAAACCATCTATTTGGGAAGCTTGAAAAGTGTATATAAGGCCCTTATAGATACTTTTTCTTCTTAAGACTTTGCTTGTTAGAATACTTGTAAAACACCCTAGGATGTGTCATGCTAGTATCCTTTGACCCATGGATTAAGGCCTAGTCAAAAGTACCTTGTGGTGTGATAACTCCTTGGCTACCGTTTATTCCAAGGTGACCCTTGAAACCATGCAACCATCCATCATCCGCGTTCTACCACATTTTTGTCATCAAAGGGAATGGGCACAAAAATTGTTCAAATTTGAGTTCAAGAAATGAAATGAAAAGTGAAAAAGTTTGCAAATTATATCAAATGAAAAGAGGAGAAAAAATAGACTCCTAAAGCTTCAAAAATAAGCACCCTCCCTACAAATGGGGTGACTTTGAAAATGTTCAAAAGAAAATGCAAAAAGTTGAAAATTGTCAAGTGTTGAAAATGCTAAAAGTCGAAAGAAATGGCAAAGAAAGTGTTCTCAAAGTGTTAATGCCACAAGAAATTGGGGGAAAAAACAACAAAAAGCAAACTCCCACATGAAACTTAAAGTTCTATTGATCCCTTTTTCCATCGTATCCACTTTTTTTGCATGGTAGAGAGGGGACGACCCTTCTTCTTGTCTAGGCAAGAAGGGGAATTCCGCGATCCTCCAGTGTTTCTAACACCATAGGGAGTCTACTCTTGACGAAAGCATTTAACGATTGAGGATAAAGGTACCCTAGCTTGACACAACTTGGAGGTGATTTATTGGTATCCTTCTAGGCTTAGTAGTTTGAAGAAACCGTATCTATGATGGAATGTGTACCCTTAGATTGTTTCCCTTATAGATAATTTCCGCCACTTAGATGAGGAAAGTGGCTATTCGTTTTTGTAGATGCATCCATTACTTGTTTTGTGTGCCTTAGTGCTTGGATGTATCGCCATTTTGGCAAGCCCCACCTTGCCTTACAAGAAGGCATCCTACCTCATGGTTGTCTTGTTGTGAGTTGAAGGGGCGGAGTGAGACCCGCTAATTGTCTCACATCGGCTATATTAGTAGGTTAGTTTGAATAAGGGTCCTAGTTTTTGTCACTTCTTTACTCGGGACGAGCAAAGGTTCGGTTTGGGGATATTTGATGTGACTCATATTTGAGCACATTTAGTCCCCGAATTAGCCTCGTTCCTATGCTTTTTAGTGCATAATTGGGTCATTTACTATCTTTAGTCTTTCGTTTTGCATATTCTTTGAGGTTTTGATCCCTTGGTAGGAAAGGAGTAAGAACCTTGCATTTTCATGGCAAAATAGAGCTAAATCGATCGAATCTAATGACCAAGCATCAAAGGGAAGACAATGCTAGAAGGCCTGTGTAGTAGCTTGAGCAATGGTAAAAAGATCCTTGCATCTCAAATAAGATTCTTGAGGATTGTTGAAGAAAGAAAAGAAGAAGAGGTGACTGCCCAGTAATCCGAGCGTCGCAGTGCCCAGGACGAGCGTCGACCTGCTACAGTTCGAGCGTCCCGTGCTCAAGACGCTCATCTTGAGGCCTTGTGATCCGAGCGTCCCGACCCCCAATCCGCTCGGATTCCACTCCAGTGCAAGCCGTCCCTCAGCCAAGCCGCTCGGATATGCGCATCTCTTTCGAGAGGAGCACTTCCTCAACTTTTCTTAAGGGTCTTAATCGTCATTTAAGCCCTTAGTAACCTTAATTTATGTACCTAATCCTTAGTATAAATACCCCATTGTACTAATTATATTATCTTGTTCCTCTTATGCAATCTTAATCTCATCTTAATCTTGTAATCAACTCTTAATCTAGCATTAATACAAATCTCATTTCTTAATCTTTCCTTAATTTCTCTATTGTTCGTCATTTATTTTGGGTAATTGAAGATTATTTAGGGTTTATTTGGAGGATTGACAACCTTCCATCAATCATCAAGCACTTCTATTATTCTTTGCTTTATTATTTGGAATCATCTTTAGATATAATTCTCTTAATCCTTTTTAATTATTGTTAATCATCTTCATTTATTCATCATGTTTTGTCTTGCTAGTATGATTGACAACCTTGTTAGCATGTTAAACTTGATAATTAGTGTGGACAACGCCCTCGGGAACTGCGTCCGCGGGATCCACACTAGGCATAATCGACTCGAGGTTCTTTCGAATCGAATTAAGACAAATTAGAGTCGCCACCAAGTTTTTTGGGAACTTGGAACCGTTCAAGTCAACTTTACACCTTTCATCGAAAACCATAAAGCCAAATCGACTACGAGTGATTAAAGATAAAGACTTGTACCCTATATCACTCGATTTGAATGACTCTCGTAATCCAATGGTATTTAGACGGATCCACAAACCATAGATCTTAAGTAAGGGGTGAGGGTACATGTTAGGAAGCCCGTAAGGACACCCAACCCCGCCCGTCAATAACGGCCTTTACTAAGTCAAGTGTCGAATTTCAAACAAGGTCATAGCTACTACGATATATGATATGCAAACATCGTTTTCAAAACCCTAACATGTGAAGTTTCTATGTCGATTTAGATGCAACTAAACTAACTTTGTCAAAGTTGTAATTTAGCATGTGGGTTGATTGATCTAGCAACATACAAAACAAAGCAAACAAGGCTTAGGGGGAATGGGGGAGCCGTTGGGATCTATCCTATTACAACCCAGACATTTCATGCCGACACAACGATAAATTAAAGATACAACTCGATCTAAAATACAACGCTATACACAAAACCGTACATGACACATTACACGGCCAATTCGGCTTAGGGAAACGTGCACAAGGGGGGTGGCCCACGGCTTACATGACTCACGGCCTTGGGTCACTCCTCGTGATGTGTGCTTTCACTTAATCTCATCGAATTAGACATAGGGCTACGCACCAAAGCATGCATTAGCATAAATCGGGCCATGTTGCTTTAAACAACATGCGATTTACTACGCTCTTACATGCATTGGGGCACAACCATCTAACCAAACAAGTCTAAGGTTTTTGAAGAAGTTTTGACTCGATAAAAGTAAAACGAACTTGAAAATTAAAACTCGATGAACAAACTATAAATTACAAGCTACGAAACGACAAAGAACAAATGATATAAAACAAACGAAACAAGAAAAGGCGCGGCCACCCTCACGGCCTAAAGCCACGTCCACCCTAGTTCCTAGGTTAGATTCATTAGTTAGATCAATTGATTGCGAAACAAGTTCGAAAGCGGGCTAGAAAACAAGTTAGAAACGACGTTGATCGATTGAAAAGATGTCTTGCAAATGTGTACTCTACACGGCCTAAAGGGGTCAAATTAGGTCAAGGAGTTACGATATTAACGCTACTCATCGAGTGTTAATAGGAAGGTGCTAATCACGCACTCCTATGCTAGCGAGAAATCGAGTGAAAAGAGAGATGCGTTCAATTAGGTTATAGAATTGTTAGTTGATTTTTAAAGCTATGTCGATGTACCCTAACGTGTCTAATTAGGTTATTAAATTGATCTAATGTCATCTAAACAAGTTATATGTCAACAATAAGAGGTCATACTAACATGCGAAGGGTCCTAGGGTGGGTCGAATTACACGAAACAAAAGAGGGGTCAAAAGCGAAGAGCGAAGTTAGAATTCGTTTTATTAATGCCCTACCTTGAACACGAGGATATGTAAATGAGACGGGGGTTACGACCGCCTGATGTAGCGGATTTCTTTCCCATCTCAAGTCAACGCGGGTGTTCATGGTGGTACTTTAACTCATACTCGGACTAAACTAGTTTCATAGTTAATGATAACAATCGATAAACAAAATAAAACGAAACAATGAAAAAAAAACATAAAAAAACGAAATAAAAGGGAGAAAGAGGAGGATTTGATGCACCCTCAACCTACATGTATCGTTGACACCGTCTTGGGTCGTAATCGATGGTAGATTTTATCTCGAGAGGCCGTCGTCGACGAAGAAACAAAGCAAACAACACGTTTTTTGCAAATCTGGACAGCAACTTTCAAACTGCGATTTCTCTCTCGTTTCACGGTGAAAATTCGATTTAAAAGATGTTTTGAAAACTAGAAAGAGAGGAGAACAGATATATTAAAACAATCCCTGCTTTTTTTGAGTTATTGGGCACGAAAAACGAGCACAAACAGAACTGGACAGACAGGAAAAGCCGCGAAAACATAGTGTATAACACTCTGTTTTTCGAGGGAATTCGTGTACTCTCAAGGGCAATTTGGCTCGTAAATCTTTGTCTAATGTGTAGATGGATGTTGTATGGTTAATTTGGAACAAGAAACTCGAATTTTGATGGAGGTTTGAAGGGAGAACGAAGGGTTTCAAAGAGGACACACAAACTGATTCTCAGTTTGTAAGTCGGTTTTGTCGAGGGTTTTTGGGAGGCAATTAGGGTTTGTTTCTGGAGTTTAAAGCTTGTAAGTGAAGGTAGTATGTATGTAGAACTTAGAGCCATGAATGTATGGTGAAGGGGGGGTATTTATAGGAAGTTAAAGTAGGGTAAAAGGGGGGAGAGGCAGACGGGCTCGGTTTGCACATAGCTGCTGTCCAGCAGCTTTTGTGAGGGTTTGAGAGGCTTTGTGACGAGTTTTCTTGGGGGTTAAGGTAAGGTAATATGGGTAGGATATTAGGGTATGGGTTAGGGTTAATGGGCACGGGTTTTGATGGTGTTTGGAGCGGGTTTTGGGCTCGGGATTTGGCACGCAAAACAGGGGGCTGCTCGTGTTTTATGCGGGCTGTTGGGGAGTGTTTGGGAAGGGATTTGGGCCGTGGTTATGGGGGTTCGAACTGGGGTTGGATGGGTAGAGGCTTAGGTTGGTTAGTGTACTCGAGATTCGTGCAAATTCGTAAAGAAAACGGGCTCAAAAACCGAGCTATAATCGAGCTCCAAAACACGTGTTTAAAACAAGTTTTCGATTTTTAAATCGATTTTTCAAATCGATTAACACATTAAAATAAATGATTTTTCAAATCAAATACATTCATAAAATGATTTTTCAAATTAATTATTTATTTTATTTTCAATAAAATAAACTTGAGAAAATAAATTCAAAATAAAATAAAATGAATTTACCTTAAAAAAGCTTTAATTTAAATATCATTTAAATTAATAAAATACTCCGTCGACAACGCTCATTCTACATCGTAAAACGAACCCAAATAATGACAATGACAACTAATAAATACATGTGTCCTATCACCATCGGGTGTTTGTCGGGTTCTCTATAAATTCCAATATCGACGGATACGGGTATCTACAGAGCCCCCACTTTGACTGAGGCTTGGACAAGGCAAAAGTCAAAGTATACCCCAGGTCCCTCTCGACCTGAGGATTCTTCGGGTCGTTTATAGTCCATTAGACTTGCGTATATAAGCTCGCCAGCCATAAGAAGAGATCATACCCGAAACTTCGTCGGGGATTAACTCTTGCTTCTGTTGCGCCAAATTGTCCTCATTGGTCATCGACCCATAAATTGCATATATGGTGGGTTGAGCCTTATCCTCGGGCGCCTACGTATCCGTTTCTGACGGAATCAAACCCGCGTCGTAGTTCGGCAACTGCTGACACATGCCCAAAGTTTATCATCTGCTGGCATTTGTCCAAAAATATGCTGACATTTGCCCAAAATTTATCATCTGCTTGCAGGTGCCAGAATGGGACGGGACTTTCCGAGGAGGTTGCCGCCACTTTCATCATTTGCTTTCAGCTAAGGAATTCTTCCATTTCATACTCTTGTGATTGAATTGAATTCTTGGTGGATGTCATCCTTTACATCTTGATAATGGTCTCTGAAGCCAACGGCTTCAGAGCCCCCAGTTTGCAATGGCTCTAAAGTCGAAGACTTTAGAGCCCCCAGTTGAAGCATATCCTGCTATATTTGAAACACAAAAACGTACTAGCAATAATCATCACACAAGCACATTTGGATCATCGATCTTGAAATTGGATCATTTGAAATACTGGGTCACCGACCCGAAAATTGAATTTGAAAATTTTAAATAATTGGGTCATCGACCCGAAGTTTAAATTTGACATCACTTGGTATGTTGGGCCATCGACCCTTCAAAATTGAATTTGAAACGAATCATTTGGATGTTGGGTCGTCGACCCGAAATTTGATTTTGAACTCTGAGGTTTGAACCTTGACTTGAAATGTACCACTACTTGGATAATCTGTCCATAATTCGCAAAAAGTTTTTGGAATTTTGAAATTTTTGAATTTTTTTTTTTGAAATCGAACTTTGATGGGTGAGCATGAAATACGACTCAGACACTCCGTATGACCCGTAAACAACGTGGGCGTAGCCCGCTACCGTAAAACAAAAAAGGAAAATAGAACCCTAAGTGTGCACGGGCTTTAATTCAAATATGGACTTGCTGGGGGTAGAAATGTAAATTGGCCACTCTGGTGCCAAAAGATGCGATGAATGAGCGAAAATCCGACGCATCGTGCTAAAGACTGGTGTGAACTGGGGCGGGCCTAAGAGGCGCGCGACCCGAGGCCCACACGGCCAAAAAACGCCACCCTAGGGATGTCACCCTAGGTGTTGCCTTCCCTTATACTTTCTATATATAAGGAAGAGTTGCACTGCAAAAATTATTCTGCTTTCCCAAACTGGTGCAAATAACATAAATCATTATGGATAATCTAGTGAGTGTTATGCGAGCATGGGAGACAGACTTCACTGTCTCAGAGAGACAGGAATTAAGGACCGCTCAACTGGCGCAATTACTTCCCTTACGCCAGATCCGCCTTCAACCTGCTTTGTTAGAATACTGCCTTAGCTATTGGGATCCTCGTAACCATGTCTTTGCTTTTCCTGAGGGGGAGATCTGCCCTTTGCCGGAAGAGTTTTCTGCCCTGGGAGGATGGGATGCTGAGGCCATACCGGCTATACCGAAATTTCATTCGGGGTGGCGTGGAATATATCTAGACTGTGTTGGCCTTTCCAGGACGGAGTCTGAGGATATAGTTACTGGTGACGAAGTCAACCTTCTTGCTATTCATCGGAAATTTTGCATCTTGCGAAACAGTACTTCACTGCCAACGTACTGCCGCAGGGCATTCGGATTGATCATGTTACATCTTTATGCCTTCGAAGGTAGAATGAACAAGACAACTTGCGTAGGACAAGCGAAGCTTGTGTCTATTGTGTCTCAGATGGAGACGGGACATAACCCTTCCTGGATTATTCTTGCTGAAACCATCAGGGGTTTAGATGCTAAGAAAATGAACCTTGGTGCTGATTGGTCGGGATGCTCCCGTCTATTGCAGGTAACAAAATCTTATCCTCTTGATTTCGCGTTCTTGATTTTTACCACAATTCTTGTGTTATTGCCACGACTTATCTATATTTTGCCACGATTCTTGCCACAATTCTGTGTTTCTGCCCCGATTTTGTTGCATTCTGCCACGATTTTGCTGTATTCTGCCACGATTTTGCTGTATTCTGCCACGATTTTGCTGCATTCTGCCACGATTTTGCTTCATTCTCTTTTTTCCGTTTTTTTTTTCTATTTTTTTTTTCTTTTCCTTTTTTTTTCTTTTTTTTTTCGTTCGTTTTTTTTCTTTTCTTTTCTCTTTTTTTTTTTTCGTTCGTTTTTTTTCTCTTTTTTTTCTTTCTTCTTTTTTCTTCACGTTTTTTTTTCTTTTTTTTTTTTCCAGGTGTGGCTTTGTGAGAGATTTTGGCTCTTTGCCCCGCCGCGTGAGCCAAACTCGTACCTCGCCCGTATGCTGACTATGCGTGCTAAGCGGTATGAAGACGAGCATCAAAATGATCTTGCTTATTGGCGAAACAAGATGACAGAAGGAGGAGGTCGCCCTCTTTGTTGGTTTATGCCTTGGCTTCGCCTCAAGTCTTTTACTATCCTTCCGGAAGATGATAAGACTAGACGTTTGCAACTGTTTGGTTTGGAAAGGTCTATACACATTTACCCCGACCGCTACTTGCGTCAGATGAGCCGTAGACAAGTAATTCCCAAGTGCGAGGCTGTTCTGGGACGAGCAAGAGAGCTACATCCCTCTATATGTGATGACTGGCTCGAAAGATGGCACCAACGGCGTCTTTGGTACGTATCTGCGCGCCCTCAGACTACCTGGGTGTCCCCGTCCTACACTAAGTGGCTTAAAGAGAAGACTGAATCAGGCAAGGATTTGTGTCGGAAGGATGAGCTTGTCGACATCAAATATTATGACAAAGGTAGAAACAGTCGCGACTTTTCGCTAATGATCTTTCGTCTGCATCTGGACCCGAAGCTAAGACTGAGAAAACTTCTAAGACTGACTCACAGGTGTCAGGTGTATGGAGACGGTTGGGTTCAAAGGCACACTCGGGCTCAGCCTTGGAAGGGAGACTTAGCCTTCGCCTGAGTGCAAAAGATAGGCTGGGCCCTCGGGAGGAGATGATGATCCCTCCTAAGAAGCGCGCTAGACAGAACGCTACTACCCCTCCTCCGCAGGAGCCTCGGTCACGTGACCCAAAAGGCAAAGGGAAAAGGAAGATGTAGGAGCCTTCGACTCCAATCTATTATTTAATACTACTATTTATTATTTGTTGCTGGCTGTCTTTTTTCTTTTTTTTGAAGGTTGTAATGGGCATTGCCCGATTTTAATAAGACTTACTATTTATTAAGATTCCCAATTTCTGCAAAAAATTTCATTTTATTAAAGGAAGGGTCGGTTGTACTCTTATAAAGAGCTGCATACGTATCTGCTATCAACAGAATCAAACCGAGCTCGTAGTTCCACAAAACAAATGCGCTGCAAACATCAGTTTATAACGCGCAAAAAGCAGCGAAGCAAAAGTGCCGCGGCCTAGACTCGGTCACGAGCACTGCAATTCAAAATTTTATTTCACGACATTGAGAATGAGTTCTAAGGATAGTATTTCTTCAGTTGATCCAAATTCGTTGGATTTGCAAAGTCGTTTCCATCTAGATCTGTTAGTCTGACTGCGCCTCCCGATAATACTTTCTTTACTAGGTAAGGACCGGCCCAGTTCGGCTTGAATTTTCCCCTCGGGTCGATTGGTAGTAAGGCGCTAACAGACTTTAGGACCAAATCCCCATCCTTTATTCCTCGAGGTTTCACCTTCTTGTTAAATGCCCTTTGTATCCTTTTCTGATAGAGTTGAACATGGTGTAGCGCATTTAACCGTCGCTCGTCGAGCATGACCAAGGAATCATACCTGGCTTGCAGCCGGTCGGCTTGGGACCGACTTTCTAACAGGATCCTTAAAGAAGGTACCTCTAATTCGATGGGCTGAATCGCTTCTATCCCATATGTTAAATAGAACGGAGTTGCTCCGATGGGCATGTGCGAATAGACGTCCTGTATCCCCATAGTGCGAACGGTATCTTCTCTGGCCAGTCGCGATAATTATCGGTCATTTTCCTGAGAATCACAGTGATTGTCTTGTTGGCGGCTTCCACCACGCCATTTGTTTGAGGTCGATAAGGTGACGACTTCTGGTGCTTGATTTTATACTTTTCAAGTATCACAGCAGTTTCAGCCTAGAAGTGAGTGCCATGGTCGCTAATGAACTCATGCGGCACCCCATATCTGCAAATGATTTCATTCTGAATTAACTTTGCTACCTGCTTCGCTTGTAGTACTTTGTATGATTTCACTTCTACCCACTTCGTGAAGTAATCGATGGCGTCTAGCATGAAACAATGCCCACCTGTTCCAGATGGGTTGACCTTTCCAATAATGTTGATTCCCCATGTTGAGAAGGGCAATGGTGATGTCAAAGTATACAACAGTGATGGTGGCACGTGTTGTATGTTCGCAAAGATTTGGCAATTATGGCAATGTCTGACATATTCGCGACAATCTGTCTCCATCGTGGTCCAATAATACCCTAATCTCATGATTTTACGCACTAGCATATGGGCATTCATGTGTGGGCCACATTCCCCGTCATGGACTTATTCCATGACTCTTTTTGCAGTTGGTGAGTCTATGCATCGCAGAAGGACATTTTGCGCGGTCTTTTTGTACAATTGTCCATCATTGGTTCTAACGAACTGAGCGGCTAGCATTCGAATAGCGCGCTTTCCGCGGCTATCCATGCCGGGTGGATAATCTCCTGATTCTTTAAATTTCAGAATAGCATGATACCAAGGTTCAGCCTCGGTTTCTTCTGTGTCTCCGATTACATTAATGTAAGCAGGTGATGATCTTCGTTCGACACATATTGGCATAGTATCCATATGATCGGTATGTTGATCGAAACAAATAGCTTTGATAGTGCATCAAAGAACCGGTTTTCATCTCTGGGGAGGTGCACGTATTTGACATCGGCGAACAACTTTTCTAGTTCCTCGATTTTCGCTTGTACGAGCCAGGCTATCACTTCGGGTTTTCCACGTCCCGGCCACTTGATTGATCACTAGTGACGAGTCCCCATGTACTACAAGCTTTTTGATGCCTAACTCGAGAGCACTGTGCAAACCGAGTAGGCACGCTTCGTATTCGGCCGCGTTATTAGTGACATTAAAGTCCAACTTGATCGAAATGGGAACATGTTCACCTTCTGGTGAAATGAGTAGCACTCCTATCCCGTATCCCCTGCAATTCGATGCTCCATCGAAATAGAGGTCCCACGTATCGTTGTCTATGTGAAAGATATCTTCGTCGGGAAACGACCACGTATCTACAACCTCGGTTTCTTCTATCGGGTTATCCGCCAGGAAGTCTGCAACCGCCCTTCCTTTTATCACCTTTAGCGGTACGTATTTTAGATCAAATTCGGAAAGCATTAAAGTCCATCTCGACACCCTGCCGTTTAGAACTGGTTTTTCAAACAAGTATTTGATTGGGTCCATCTTCGAGTGGATGCAGACACTATGACTGAGCATGTAGTGTCGTAACTTCTTTGTCGCCCACACTAAAGCCAAACATGTCTTCTCGAGCTGAGTATACTTGATTTCATACTCCAAGAACTTTTTACTAATGTAGTAAATTGCTCTTTCCTCTTTATCGACTATCTGTGCCAGCATTGCCCCCATTGCAGTATCCGTAACTGTAAGATACAACAAAAGTGGTAACCCATTTGTTGGCGGGCTGAGCACGGGAGAGGAAGATAGTATTTCTTTGATCTTATCGAACGCGGCTTGGCAGTGATCATCCCATACTACGTGTTCTCCGACTTTCAACTTCTTAAAAATTGGCTCGCATATCATAGTTAGCCTTGCCACGAACCGGCTTATATACTGGATTCTTCCTAGGAAACCTTGAATTTCCTTCTCGGTTTTCGGGTGAGGCATTTCCATTATGGCCTTTATTTTTGATGGGTCCACCTCGATGCCACGGTGGCTAACGATGTGACCCAACAGTTTGCCGGATGTGACTCCGAATGCGCACTTTTGGGGATTCAACCTCATGTTATACTTGCGCAATCGTTCAAAGAATTTGCGTAGTGTACCAAGGTGGCCATCACGCTCCTTTGACTTGACAATCATGTCGTCGACATAAACCTCGACTTCCTTATGCATCATATCATGTAACAACGTTGTCGCGGTCCTTTGGTATGTGGCCCCTGCGTTTATCAACCCAAAAGGCATTACTGTGTAGCAATAGGTTCCCCATTGCGTTCTGAACGCAGTCTTATGCATGTCTTCTTTTGCCATCTTGATTTGATTATAACCGGCGTATCCGTCCATAAAGGATAATAACGCGTGATTTGCCGTGTTGTCAACCAGGATGTCGATGTGAGGTAATGGGAAATCGTCCTTCGGACTTGCCTTGTTTAGATCCCGGAAGTCGACACAAACCCGAACTTTGCCATCTTTCTTTGGCACTGGTACGACGTTAGCCACCCAGTCCGATTATTCTGACACCTTGATGAACCCAGCTTTGAGTTGCTTGTAGATTTCTTCCTTGACTTTCAAAGACCAATCTGTGTGCATTTTGCGGAGCTTCTGCTTGACCCGCTTATATCCCGGCTTGATTGGGATCATGTGCTCTGCAATTTCTCTATCAATGCCTGGCATGTCTTTGTAGGACCACGCAAAAACATCTTTGAACTCATGTAACAACCCAACGAACCCTTGTCTCTCGGTGGGACTGTAAGTAGTTCCTATTTAAGCTCATGCGGTTCAAAGGTTGTACCCACATTGATGGTTTCGGTATCTTCGATGATCGAAGTTTTCTGTTCGTACTCTTCCAACCGTTTTATTAACTGTAGAGGTGGTTCCATTTCTTCTTCTTCTTCGACCAACTGTTCATCCTCGACCTCAGTCTCAATGTCATTATTAAAACAATCATTTTCAAAGTTTGAATTGCAATGTAAGTGAGACAAGTCGTAAGCAAACTGGTTCATATTATTATTGATTTGAAATTGCGCGAAATGCGCTAACATTTGAGCCAACTGGTCAGAGCTCATTGGCGAGATAGGGGTATTCGGGACAGGCCCCGGAATACCACCATTAGAAAAGGGTGCACAGGAAGGGAAAGCTAGGGGAGGGGTATTTTCAACACATGACTCCTTAGACTCAATCTTAGGACCTAACTCAGACTTAGGCTCAGACTCAGACTCAGACTCAGAATCGGTAACATCATCTGGCTTGAACATCTCTCCTTCTCCCGTTGTCAACTTGAAAAGAAGTCCCTTGTTGTCAGTCCACTTGATTGTTTTCCGCCATCCCGTGTTGGTCCTAAGAGGATCTACATCGGTGATGAGGGTAGATGGGTCGAACCGTTCGCTTCTCAGGATCATGCTTACCAAATCTTCGTTTGGTATTGGTGATTTCTTCTCTTCACCGAAAAGAAGACCCATAGCTTTCTCGTCATTTATTGGATCTGGTTTAGTCCCTACTGGCATCACAGTCAGAATATCTTCAGGGATGTAGTAGCAGTCTTGGAATACTTCGATTCCCGGGACCATAAGGTTTTTCTTTGGGTCAAAGATAGGTTCGGGGAAGTCCATGCATGGAAGTTCTTCCCCAGCCCTCACGAAGCGACCGTTTAGAGTTAGGTGATACGGTCCCATTTTAATATCTCGATCTTCGATCGTTCTTCCCCTCTTTTCCAGCAGATCTTTCCCAGTGGGCTGATATCCAAGCCCGAAAGTTACTCCTTTAGCTACTGGCGGTTTCAACTCGAATGTACCCTCCTTTCTAGGATATAAAGAGAAACCGAAGTACTTCGCAGTTTTGAGAACCACCTCGCAGGAATGACTTCCTGTGTATAGATCCATATTTTCTGCTTCGGAGTTTAGCTCGATCATGTTGACAATCTCGAAACCACATGCGACATTGGCGGCTTCGACCCTTACTTCAGAAGTAATGTCTCCTCCTGCCACAGTAATTGGCGTGGCGTCAATAGTGATGGTTTCACCGCTGAGTGGGACCTTGATCTTTCGATGCAGCGTTGATGTTACGGCCCTTGTAGCGTGGATCCAAGGCCTTCCCAACAATAAGTTGAAGGATGAGCAAATGTCAATTACTTGGCAACTTATTTTCTTTTCCACTTGCCCCGTCTGTACTACTAGATCGACAAGTCCACTCACTCGACGCACAGTGCCATCGAATGCCCGAACTGTCTGTGTAGTGGGAATGAAGTCATTCTTCTCCAGGCCCAGAATATGCGCCGTTTTCAAAGGGAGTACGTTGACAGCCGATCCGTCGTCAACCAAAGTCATAGGGATATGCTTGTTCAGACACACGGTAGCAACATAGAGGGCCAGGTTATGTCGGGGCCCAAACGGTGGTAGATCTTCGTCGGAAAACGTCACGGCGTTGGTAATCTGTGGCCGATTCTGGGCGGTGTGAGTGACCATGTCAGCAGGAGTAGTATTTGACGACACGGTCATGTTCATCAAAGCTTGCAACAAAGCCTGACGATGTTCGAAAGAGCTCAAGATAAGTTGCCAGATAGATACGTCGGCCTTAGTCTTTTGGAGTTGCTTGATGAGGGAAGCCTCGGAGGTCGACCCTTCACCAAGAACTTCGACCACTGCCGGCTCCTTGGTAGGTGTCTTGCTCGGGATATCCTTAGCTTTCTCCACACGGTACGGGCGCCCTGATCTAGTCAGATGGTTTGATTCTAGGGCATGTTGCCTCACTTTTAAGATTTCTTCTTGGGTGTGAGGGATTGTCGCACTTTTGACGAGGTAAACATCATCTTCGTCGTCAGCCCAAACGCCATTGATTCCATTTTCGCTTCGGAGTATGTAAGGAGTGCAATCAACAACAAAATCCCCGAATGTAATCTCGTTTCTCGAGCTTGGTAGGAATTCGGAGCAATCCACGAATAGTCTTCCGATGAAAACCCCTTTTAGACGACATGGGCGAATCAAGTGAGAGTAATCAACACTATCTCCGGTAGAGACAAAGTTAGTGTGGTCCCCAAAGGGGTTGGTGACGTTGTTGGGCTTTATGGCCGGGATTGGGAGCGTTCCGTTCTCAATCATATCTTGAATTTCGTGCGTTAGTCTAAAGCACCTTTCAGTATCGTGTCCCTTCCCTTGATGAAAGGCACAGTAAGCATTTGGTTTATACCATTTACCTTGTTGATCAGCGGGAGGGTCCGGAGTTGGACCAATAGGCTTCAGCTTTCCTTGGGCTATGAGCCTTTGGAGAGCGTATGTATAAGTGCATCCGATATCGGTGAATGCCCTCGGAGCTTGGCGCGGAGGCCTTTTTGACTGTCCATCTAAGAGATTGACAGTTTCAACAAAGTGGGCCGCTGCTGGTGCTTTTGCTTTAGATGACGAGGCCCCTTGATATCCTTTTGGCTTCTCAGCTTCAGCCATTCGGACATCATCCTCCACCTTTATCCCGATTCTTATCAATTCTTTGAAAGAACCAAAATTCTGGTATTTCAGAGCATTACGGTAAACAGGTCGTAAATTCTTCACGAACTTATCTACCATTTCAATTTCATCAGGCTTCTTAGCTAGTTTCACGCTTTCAGCGCGCCATCTTGCGAGGAATTCAGTAAAACCCTCTTTTTCCTTCTGTGTCATTACTTCCAAAGTCCTTATGTTGGTTTGAATCTCAACATTGTCAGCATAGTGCTTACAGAACTCCACCGTAATATCTTCGAAAGTGGGGAAGTTCTTAAGGTCAAGATTATAGAACCACGCCTTTGGGTGTTCATCCAGAGATTGGGCAAAAATTTCAGAGAGCATGTGTGGACAGCGGGCCGCCCACGGGGGCGCTTGGTGGGAAACGAAACAAGCGTTTGCATTTTGTATGGAGTCGCCACCAATTTTTATGGGAAATTGGAACCGTTCGAATACCTCGTGTCATGTCAAGACACAAAGTAGTGACATGAACACTAAGCAATCGTTACCCTTAGCATTCTATGTCTAGAATGACTCTCGTGGATGCCAATGAACACGGGTGCTCACGGAGATCTGGAGTAAGGGTGAGGGTACGTATTAGGAAGCTCTTTTGATCGAACACCTAATCCCGCCCGCCTCGATAGCGGCCTCTACTAATGATTAGGGAAGTTACTCGTACTCGATATACCGTCGGCTATATGCATGCAATGCAACATCCATAAATTAATCCTAACATGTGAATTAAGACTAAGTCGGTGAAACACGTAATTAGCATACAATTGGGTCGAAGTTGGATTTAATGCTTAATTACATGTGAAAACATTCAAGCAATAAAAGAAATACAATAATTATAAATTACAATAATGAAAATTACAATAATTACATTGAGATAGGCGATTCATGTCGAAAATACCTTTAAAACGGATAATTTGAGAAAAAGGAATAAAAGAATAAATTAACGAACAAATCAGAAGGTGATAATACGGATAATAGTCAATTAATACGTATTCTAAATAAACTAAGTCAAGGCAGAAACGGAGTTCGAGGACGAACTCAGGCCAGAAACGAGCGCAGCGCAAGAGCCGCGTCCTTTGGAATAGGCGCGGATTCTTCGCGTCTGTTCCTTTGGCTCGCCCGCCGTGAAGCCGTATTTGCAAGCCGTTAATGTCAATTGATAAATTTAATGATGGATTAAATTATTTACTCGGATGAAAGTGATTAATAGGTTATTTAACATATGATTGGGTCATGAAAGCAATAAAATATGAATGAGACGGAATTAAGATGAATTAATTACATGGATGAATGATTTAAACTAATTAAACAAATTATTTAGGTTAAATACGATGGATGAACTAATGATGAATATATGACAAAAGACAGGTTAGAATGTATCAATGATTTAATTCCAGAGATTCAATATGAATGAATCGAACCTCCAAAACCCGGGTTTGAATTTAATGACGAAAACCCGCAAATATGAATTATTTGGGATTTAAGGTCGGATTTATGATGATTAAAACATGTGGATGAATGATGAATAACAAATATACATGTGATTATATGCTATGATGACGAATTAACAAACAAACATATGAAAACAAATAAGAAAGACGGAATTACAGAGGACGAAGGAAGAAGAAAGGAAGCAGGAACTGCGGCAGCCTCACGAAGAGGCGCAGCAGGAACTGCGCTCCTTCGAAGAGGCGCAGCAGTTGCTGCGTCTTTTCTCGACTGTCAGTCTTCTGAAAATCCATAAAAGAGGTTTTAAAGACGGTTTTAGAAATCGGTTTTAATGAGGTATTTTCGACGTAAACCTTACAATTGTGATACGATAAATAAAAGTACAATAAATAAATAAGGATTATACACCCTCAGACTTACATGTTGACGAAACGAGAAGAACTAAGATATCGATTAGTGATGCTCGACGCGAATGCAAAGAGAGTGCCCTCGTAAGAGGAAAACGATTGATTAATTGATTAATTAGATTGATTATTGTGTAGTTGGTCAAATTGGTCGGTCATGCAACGGAGAGGTTTGGTACCGGAAGATCCGAGCTTACGTGGTCGAATGTTCAAGCACGTAGGCGCCAATTAGTAAGAACAAAGTCTAGAATGCAAAGGGAGAAGAGAAGGGCGGACACTCGCGTGAGAAATATGAGGAGCGAAGGCTCCTATTTATACTAATCACGTGACGGAATTAGGGTTTCGGAGACTTTTTGGAAGTGAATCTCGGAAAGATATTAAAAAGATACGTGAAACATACAGAAAAGGGCCTGGGAAGAGGCGCAGCAGCCACTGCGTCTCTTGGAAGAGGCGCAGGCACTGCTTTGCGTCTATTCCCGGAGGTTTCCTCTATTTGAAGAAAGATTTCGCGTTTGAGTTATGGTAGGACGGAAATAATTCGATCTTTCTTAATATTTAATATGAATATTACGGGATATTATTTGCCAAAAGATAAAATTTGTGAAATATGGAATAGAAATATCCGAACATTCGAGAACATTCCGACTCGGGATTTAACGATTTATCGAAAAATGGAGACGGTTTTTGACCCGGACTCCGAATGTACTCTAATTACTGCCAAAACGACCGTATCAGGACGTAGATGACAACTAAGAGGTTGACATTAATATTTGAGCAATCACTTGACGATAATCTTACGAACTGTCACAAATCGTTCCGCGTATCAAACATGCGGCCCAATCATCACCGGGTGGTTTGCGAAGGGTGCAGAAACGAGGTATCTACAGAGCCCCCACTTTGACTGAGGCTTGGACAAGGCGAAAGTCAAAGTATAGCCATCAGTCAATCGAAGATTACAACTTTGTGACTATGGCGACGCGAGGCGGCTCAAGGGGTTTGAACCAAGGACCTGTCGTCGGGAACATTTTAGAGTCTGTCGACTATCGGGGAGGGTCGTTTAAAGTCCATTAGACTACGTAAGGAGGCTCGCCAGCCATAAGAAGAAACCACACCTGAGATACCCCTGGGTGAAACGAGACTGAAGACGCTTCGGCAAAACTCTTTGGTCTGAAGATAACTTGGTGTCTGAAGGAATTAGGGGTCACAGGGATACTGAAGAAACTTCTTAACACTTCTGAAGGCTATCTCTCACTAAAGGAAAGGCTGAAGGATAATTCACTCCAAATGGACTGAAAGGGGACTTAACTAAAAAGGGTTATCTGAAAGATTACTGATCGCCTGGGAGTATCTGCCTGTCTCTGTCCTCAAGCAAACTCTCACTGGGGAACAAAACGATGATTTTGGGGAATCTGCCTGTCTCTGTCCTCAAGCAAACTCTCACTGGGGAATAAAGCGATGACTTTGGGGAATCTGCATGTCTCTGTCCTCAAGCAAACTCTCGTTGGGGAATAAAGCGATGACTTTGGGGAATCTGCATGTCTCTGTCCTCAAGCAAACTCTCATTGGGTGATTAAAGCGATGACTTTGGGGAATCTGCCTGTCTCTGTCCTCAAGCAAACTCTCGTTGGGTGATTATATTGACGATTAGTAACATCTTGATCGTCATGGGAGAAATCTTGAGTGAGCAGTACTGCAAAATACTACTGCGCTGGATTTGAGCAATACTGCAAAATACTACTGCACTGGATATAAGGATTTGAGCAATCTTTTGCGAAAATCTTTGCCTTACTGGATTTGAGGATTTGAGCAATCTTTGCAAAATATCTTCTTCTTTGGACATAAGGATTTGAGCAATCTTGCAAAATACTTTTTAGCTTACTGGGTATAAGGATTCGAGCAATACTTTGCAAAATATCTTTGCTACTGGGGTATAAGGATTTGAGCAATACTTGCAAAATCTTTGCTATCACAACTTGGGTATAAGGTTTTGAGCAATCTTTTGCAAAATATCTTCTTCTATTTGGATACTTACCTGCATGGTTAGTAGCCACACAAGAATGCAATCTAATATATGCACGTAAGCAATTATCACATGGACCTCGAATGAGGAAACACATAGGTTTTACAAAAGTTGTTTCTTTATAAAAGTCGTTTAAAACTTGTTCAAAGAAGTTTATCGCTTGTAACGCGTTATGCATATTCAATGGGCTTTAGACATAGGACTTGTCATGACACAGACATTATATGGACGTGACGCGAAATGTAGACTTAGATTTGACGCGACACAGGGGATGACCTTGACAGACTTTGCTTAAGTATGCGAAACCCCTAGCCAAGTGTGGGTGACAATGCGTATCGGTGCCAAAGGTAGAAGAATTGCAAGAATGATGATGGCATATAAAGGCAAGGCATGAGCCATGGATCATCTGTCTACTAGGACTTCTTTTGACATTGTCTTGTTATAAAAGAGACCCCTCTTGAGGCACGATAATTTCGAGAATCGATCCAAGACCTTCGTCATTGTCCGGACCGAATACTAGCTAGACTTAGAGGAATAAAGGAAGGGTGGCGCCTTGGAAGAGAAGCCCCCAGGATGAGAAGATGACTCTGGAATTTTGGTAAAAAGGGAGACTGGGCGACAATAAGGAGCCCCCAATATAGAGGTGTTGGTTGCGGAAGGGATTTTAATTGAGGTTGAAAGTTGGAAGTGGGGATGGTTGTGTCCTTGAGGACTGCCTACGTATCCACCTGAAAAGGTGAAATCAAACCAGATCGTAGTTCCGAGGTTTGGTTAATTTTGTTTGGGTGTTGTGGTTGTATCCTTCTTGTATAAGAAAGGACTGCCTACGTATCCACCTGAAAAGGTGAAATCAAACCATGCTCGTAGTTCAGGTGTGTGCCTAAGCTAAGTTGTTAGGACCTTAAAGTGCAGGGGTCACAAGGGTAATATCCTTTGGTGACTCGAAGAACTGATTTGAGATAACTCCCTATGATCATAGACCAAAGAGGTGTAACTAATTTTGTAAAAATTTCCTTGTCATGTGAGCACACTTAGCGGACCCTAAGGATGAATATGGGTATGTCCCGTTCTGGGTAGCAAAGTATTTGAAGACTCCGTGTATGGGTCAAGGTGAAACTGGATTGGATATTTGGAATGTGGAGCTCGGTAATAAGAGGCTTTGATGAACAAATCTCTGGAGCTTGATTTTGTGGAGTTAAGGCTTTATGGGGTTATGGCTTGTAATGTGGCTTGGAAATGGAGTCTCTTGGCTTGATGTAGCCTGAGCACGTAAAGGTAGGTTAAAATGACGTGGGTTCAAGTTTCCATGTCTTGGCCTAAAGGAATGGGTATATTTGACAAGCTTTAGAGGATTCTCAAAATTCCTAACTATCTCCCTGGTAACGGTCTCGAGAAGGACTTAGGGTGTGTGATTTATGAAAGGCTAAATGAGGGTGCTAGATGACCATCTTGATGGGTGTCTTGATTCTTCAGCAGTATTCTGTATAGCATCTGATTTCATATTTTTGCTCAGATTTTTGATTCAGGTTTTTTTGAGGATGATTTTGACCTTGGGTATTGACATAGGCTGATTTGATTGAGCCTTGTTCTTATTTTGACTCTTTTGTGTTGGATATTGATCTTGGTCATTTCTCTTGATTGAGCCTTTATCTTTGATCACGGCTCGTATCATCTTGGACTTTCTTGTTACCATGGATTTGGGTCAAACTAGCACCTTTTGATGTGAAACGGGTTGGTCTTTTAGTAACACGGGTTGTTTATTGTGGGAAATGGGCTTGCCTTCTGTCATGGATCGTTAACAAGGGAGAAGGTCTGGATTCATCCTAGAATCTCTTGAGATAGGCTCGTGCTAAACTAGGGTTATATTGTGGTTTCTATTGCCAGACATGGAATAGGTAAAGAAAGAACACGGAGTTTCAGGTCCTCTACAACTTGGAATGGAACATCATCTAAGTGCACTCACTTCGACTTGGCATGTGTTGTTGTTGTCATTTTTAAAATGTCTCAAACCAATTCTTGTTGTCACAGGAAATGGGTAAAGGAAGAGATATGATTGAATATGTGGATGAAAAATTGTACTTTTATTGAAATGAATGATAAATGTATTTAGCATAGACTTGAGAAGACACGTGACTCGTGGGACAGCCCCCAGGTTGTCACTAGGAATGAAAATGGACACGAAGAAAGTTACTAGAACAAATATGAGATAGAAAGCCTAAAACTCGGACTCGGACTCGGACTTTGACTCGATCCTAGAACTAGACTCGTAATCATCGGCCCATGCTTGAACATTTTCCCTTCCAGCAACTGGCTTCGGCATTTGGCTTTGAGCATTCACCCATTTGAGCACCCCGTCCTCATTATTGGGAACACTGGAAGGGTAATAGTCAAGAAAAGTTTCTTGATAAGTGTGGACAAGTCCCTCGGGAACTGCGTCCGCGGGATCCACACCAGGCATAATCGACTCGAGGTTCTTTCGAATCGAATTAAGACAGGTTAGAGTCGCCACCAAGTTTTTTGGGAACTTGGAACCGTTCAAGTCAACTTTACACCTTTCATCGAAAAGCATAAAGCCAATCGACTACGAGTGATTAAAGATAAAGACTTGTACCCTATATCACTCGATTAGAATGACTCTCGTAATCCAATGGTATTTAGACGGATCCACAAACCATAGATCTTGAGTAAGGGGTGAGGGTACGTGTTGGGAAGCCCATAAGGACACCCAACCCCGCCCGTCAATAACGGCCTCTACTAAGTCAAGTGTCGGAGTTCAAACAAGGTCATAGCTACTACGATGTATGATATGCAAACGTTGTTTTAACCCTAACATGTGACAACAATTTCTATGTCGTTTTAGATGCAACTAAACTAACTTTGTCAAAGTTGTAATTTAGCATGTGGGTTGGTTAATCTAACAACATACAAAATAAAAGCAAACAAGGCTTAAGGGGGAATGGGGGAGCCGTGGGATCTACTTATTACAAACCAGGCATTTCATGCCGACACAACAATAAATTAAAGATACAACTCGATCTAAATACAATTACTATATACAAAACCGCACACGACACATAACATGGCCATTCGGCCTAGGAAACCGTGCACAAGAGGGGTGGCCCACGGCCTACATGACTCACGGCCTTGGGTCACTCCTCGTGATGCGTGCTTTCACTTAATCTCATCGAATTAGACATAGGGCTACACACCAAAGCACGCACTAGCATAAATCGGGCCATGTTGTTTTAAACAACATGCGATTTACTACGCTCTTACATCCATTGGGGCACAACCATCTAACCAAACAAGACCAAGGTTTATGGAAGAGGTTTTGACTCGATAAAAGTAAAACAAGCTCGAAAATTACAACTCGATAAACAAATTACAAATTACAAGCAACGAAACAACGAAGAACAAAAGGTATAAAAAACGAAGCAAGAAAGACAAAGAAAACGGCCAACTCACGGCCCAAACCACGACCACCCTCACGGCCAAGACAAGGCCATCCTAGTTCCTAGGTTAGGTTCATTGGTTAGATCGAATGATTGCGAAGCGGATTAGAAAACGAGTTAGAAAACAAGTTATAAAACAGGTTGATCGATTGAGAAGAAACGCGCGAGTGTGTATTCTACACAGCCTAAAAGGGTCCAATTAGGTCAAGATATCATAAGATTAATGCTTACTCGTCGAGTGTCAATAGGAAGGTGCTAATCACGCACTCCTATGCTAGCGAGAAATCAAGTGAAAAGAAAGATGTATTCAATTAGGTTATAGAATTGTTAATTGATTTTAAAAGCTATGTCGATGCCACCTAACATGTCTAATTAGGTTATTAAATTGATCTAATGTTATCCAAATAAGTTATATGTTAACAATCAGAGGTTAAACTAACATACAACGGATCCTAGGGTGTGTCGATTTGGCCGAAACAATAAGGGGGTCGAAAGCGAAGAGCGAAGTTAGACAACTCGTTTTATTTATGCCCTACCTTGAACACGAGGATATGTAAATGAGACGGGGGTGTACGACCGACTGAAGTAGCGGTTTATTTTCCCATCTCAAGTCAACGCGGGTGTTCATGGTGGTACTTTAACTCATACTCGGACTAAACTAGTTTCATAATTAGTTAGAACAAACGATAAACAAAACGAAAAACAAACAAAAACAAGACAATGAAAAAAAGCATAAAACAAACGAAATAAAAGGGAAAAGAGGAGGATTTGATGCACCCTCAACCTACATGTATCGTTGACACCGTCTTGGGTCGTAATCGATGGTAGATTTTATCTCGAGAGGCCGTCGTCGACGAAGAAACAAAGCAACACGCGTTTTTTGACAAATCTGGACAGCAACTTTCAAACGATGATATCTCCCTCGTTTCACGACGAAAATTCGATTTAAAAGATGTTTTGAAAACTAGAAAGAGAGGAGAACAGGGATATTAAAGCAACCCCTGCTCGTTTTGAGTTATTGGGCACGAAAAACGAGCACAAACAGAACTGGACAGACAAGAACAAACCGCGAAAACAGAGTGTATAACACTCTGTTTTTCGAGGGATTTCGTGTACTCTCAAGGGCAATTTGGCTCGTAAATCTTTGTCTAATGTGTAGATGGATGTTATATGATTAATTAGGAACAAGAAACTCGAGTTTTGATGGAGGTTTGAGGGAGGAACGAATTGTTTTTCGAGGAGGACACACAAACAGTTTCAGTTTGTATGTCGATTTTGTGGAAGGTTTTTGAGAGGCAATTAGGGTTTGTTTCTGAGGTTTAAAGCTTGTGGGTGATGGTAGGATGTATGGAGAACTTAGAGGAATGAATGTATGGTGAAGGGGTGGTATTTATAAGGAGTTAAAGTAGGTTAAAAGAGAGGGAGAGGCAATCGGGCTTCCTCCCGTATGGCTGCTGTCCAGCAGCTTTCGTGAGGGTTTGAGGGGAGTTTTCTTGGTGATTAAGCTAGGATAATATGGGTATGATACTAGGGTATGGGTTAGGGTTAATGGGTACGGGTCTTGGTAGTGTTTGGAGCGGGTTTTGGGCTCGGGATTCATCACGCAAAACAGTGGGGCTTTTTGTATGCGCGGGCTGTTTGGGGGTGATTTGGGATGGAATTTGGGCCGTGGTTATGGGGGTTCGAACAAGGGTGGATGGGTAGAGGCTTAGGTTGGTTAGTGTACTCGAGATTCGTGCCAACTCGTAAAGAAAACGGGCTCAAGAATCGAGCTAAAATCGAGCTCAAAAACACATGTTCAAAACGAGTTCTCTTCGCTTTTAAAATCGATTTTTCAAATCAATTAACACATTAAAATAAATGACTCATAAAATGATTTTTCAAATCAAAAATTTATTTTATTTTCAATAAAATAAACTTGGGAAAATAAAATTCAAAATAAAATAAATTAAATTGAAATCACTTTAAAAAGCTTTAATTTAAATATCATTTAAATTAATAAAATGAACTCCCTAAAAACAAACATTAATTTAAATATCATTTAAATTAATAAAATACTTCATCGACGACGCCCATTCTACCTCGTAAAACGAGCTCCAAATAATGACAATGACAACTCAAGAATACATGTGTCCTATCATCATCGGGTGTTTGTCGGGTTCTCTATAAATTCCAATATCGACGGATACGGGTATCTCTGAGCCCCCACTTTGACCGAGGCTTGGACAAGGCGAAAGTCAAAGTATACCCCAGTCCATCTCGACTGAGGATTCCATGGTCGTTTATAGTCCATTAGACTTGCGTATATAAGCTACTTGACCATAAGAAGAGATCATACACAAACTTCGTTGGGGATTGACTCTCGCTTCTGTTGTGTCAAATTATCGTCGTTGGTCGTCGACCCATAAAATTGCATATATGGTGAGTTGAGCCTTATCCTTAGGCGCCTACGTATCCGTTTCTCGACGGAATCAAACCCGCGTCGTAGTTCGAAGAACTGGCGACACATGCCCAAAGTTTATCATCTGCTGGCGTATGTCCAAAATTCATCATCTGCTGACATTTGCCAAAAAATTTATCATCTGCTGGCGCTTGTCCGAATGGGACGAGACTTTCCAAGGAGGTTGCCGCCGCTTTCATCATTTGCTTTCAGCTACGGAATTCTTCCATTTCATATTCTTGTATCGAATTGAATTCTTGGTGGATGTCATCCTTTACATCCTGATAATGGTCTCTGAAGCCAACGGCGGCCCCTGCATTTGCAATGGCTCTAAAGTCGAAGACTTTAGAGCCCCCAGTTGAAGCATATCCTGCTGCATTTGAAACACAAAAACGTACTAGCAATAATCATCACATAAGCACATTTGGATCATCGATCCTAAAATTACATCATTTGAAAGATTGGGTCATCGACCCGAAAATAGAATTTGGAAATTTTGAGTAATTGGGTCATCGACCCGAATTTTGAATTTGACATCACTTGGAATGTTGGGCCATCGACCCAAAAAAAAAATTGAATTTGAATTTTTGAATTTCGAAAGATTGGATCATCAACCCGAAAAGATTCTACTACTTGGATCATCTATCCATAATTTGCAAAAAGTTTTTGAAAATTTGAAAATTTGAAACGTTTGAAATTTTTTGAAATCGAACCTTGATGGGTAAGCATGAAACACGACTCAGACACTCTGTATGACTCGTAAACCACGTGGGCGTAGCCCGCTACCGTAAAACAAAAAAGGAAAATAAAACCGTAAGTGTGCACGGGTTTTAATTCAATTATGGACTTGCTGGGGGTAGAAAGGTAAATTGGCCATTCTGGCGCCAAAAGATGGCAAATGGGAATCACAAGGTCGTCGACTTGGGATGGAGATATCGTATGGCATGGGCGTGCTCCCGAGGGCATATGGGAATCAAGATCACTTGACATTGACAAGGTGGATTAAACCCACAGAGCAACAACGTTGGCTTCGCCCAGACACTAAACACAGACCGATCTTATGAAAGCACTTAGACATCACACATCACTCTTGTTGGGAACATTCTGTCACTCTTCTCCTCGCCTCCTTTCTTTTCAGCGAGTTTTCATCATTTCTTGCCACCGCCTTCTTTCTTTTCAGCGGGCTTTTACTATTTTTCTTCCACGCCTTCATTCTTTTCAGCGGGTTTTTCATATTTTTTGTTCCCAACACAAACCCACATCTATGTGACTTAGCATCTTTGCCTAAACCGTTAGATAAAGCTCATTCCGAGACTTGACATTACTCATCTGAACCTATATCCTTATCCTAGCCTACATCGAGTGCTAAGACCGACTCAAACAAAGGTGGCTTCATTTGGACTTGGTTAAGACCCGTAAGAAACCGACAAGATGACAACTTGGTTGATGAGTGGATTGAATCCCTTATTCTGAAGGACTGCCTACGTATTCGCGTGGAGCGAAATCAAATCCGACGTAGTTCGATCAAGGTGCATTAAATTGGCATTTTGATTGTGTGTACACACTCGAAGGTTTCACCTAAGGTATCATGTCATATCCCATTCTAGCCTGTAAGGTACCGTTAAATCCCGTGTCTAGGGTTGGTACAAAAGGTTGTGGTTCTTTGGGATGTGGAGCTTGGTAAAAATAGGTTCGAATAGTGGACCGTCATTCTGAAGGTTCATTTTGTGGTGCTAACGCCAAGTGCTATGGCTTATAACGTGGTTGGAAATGGTGTCTCAGGTTTGATGAAACCCGAGTGCAAATGGGTTGCAAAATGATGTGGGTTCAAATTTCCATGTCTGGACCCTAAAGGCTTGGGTGTACTAACACAAGCTGATTGATTCTCAGAATCCCTAACTATTCCCTCGCAAATGCCTCACGACGAACTTAGGGGTATGAATAACTGATGATGGTACTACCTGACCATTTTGGCTTCGCCTTTGAACTTCGATCAACATTTCGACATTTATTTTTCTTTTCTTCTTCTTCTTCTTCTTCTTTTTTCTTTTTTCTTCTTTCGTTTTTTCTTTTTTTCTTTTCTTTTTCTTTTTTCTTTTTTTCTTTTTTCTTTTTTCTTTTTCTTTTTTCTTTTTTTCGTCCTTTTTTTTTCTCATCTTTTCATTCTTTTTCATCTTTTTTTTTTCTCTTCTCTTCTTGAAAATGGTCTTCTACTCATTCTCTTAGTCACAAATGGGTACACCTTGAAAATTGGGCTTCGCCAACTAAATTGGGTTAGAACTAACAATTCCTTCTTAGAACGGGTTGATCTCTTCTCTCTTCGAGATGGGATGATTTTGTTGGGGAAAAGGCTTGCCTTCCGTCATTGATAGGGGAAACAAGGAGCTAGTCCGGGTTCGTCATTGAATCATCTAAAAGCTTGTCATAAGCACTGGTTTTGATGGAGGTTTTCTACCGCCAGACATGGAATAGGTAAAGGAATCAAACACGGGATCTTAGTGTACCTTACATTTTGAAACAGGACATATTTCTACCCCAGGGATGCCATTGAGTGTGTTGTGCGTTTTATTATGTTTCGGAATGATTGAGGATTGGAAACAAGACATATTTGGAAACGAAACTGCAACTTTTATTGGAATGACACATGCTTAACAGACTCGAAGGAACGACTCCTAGGACACACCCTAGGTCATCGCGGAACAAACGACTCAAATTCAAAAAAGGAAAGTCCTAGACTCGACTCGACTAAGATAAGAAAACAGATCCCGACTCATAATTTTCAAATCTGGTCATGAGCTTTCCCTTGTTCAGCTGTCAACTTAGATGCTCGACTCTGGTCCTTGATCCCTTTGATGGTCTGCCTCCATCCCGAGGTAGTCCTCTGAGGATCTACGCCAGTGATGAAGGTTGGTGAATCGAATTGTCTTTTATTAACTTCGTTAATAATAGGAGTACATTCTAGAGCAAGACTCTCGACTTGAATTTCATTCTTCGGGTTTGGCAAGAATTCAGAGCAATCCACAAATATTTTTCCGATAAACACCCCTTTCAAGTGACATGGGCGGATAAGATGGGAATAATCGACATTGTCTTCGACAGAAACAAAGTTGGCGTGATCGCCAAATGGATTGGTGATGTTATTGGGTTTAACAGTTGGGATCGGGAGTGTTCCACTCTCAATCATGTCTTGAATTTCGTGCTTCAGTCGATAACACCTTTCAGTATCATGGCCTTTCCCTTGATGAAAGGCACAGTAGGCATTTGGTTTATACCATTTACCTTGTTGATCTGCGGGAGGGTCCGGAGTTGGACCAATAGGCTTCAGCTTTCCTTGGGCTATGAGCCTTTGGAGAGCGTATGTATAAGTGCATCCGATATCGGTGAATGCCCTAGGTGTTTGGCGCTGCGACTTCTTCGATTGCCCTTCTAAGAGATTGATGGCTTCATCAATATGGGTCGTTGCTGGGGCCTTGACCTTAGACGATGAGGCCTCTTGGTACCCTTTCGGCTTCTCAGCTTCAGCCATTCGGACATCGTCCTCTATCTTTATCCCGATTCTTATCAATTCTTTGAAAGAACCAAAATTCTGGTATTTCAGAACATTACGGTAAACAGGTCGTAAATTCTTCACGAACTTATCTACCATTTCAACTTCATCAGGCTTCTTAGCTAGTTTCACGCTTTCAGCGCGCCATCTCGCAAGGAACTCTGTAAAGCCTTCTTTTTCCTTCTGCGTCATTACCTCCAAAGTCCTTATGTTGGTTTGGATCTCGACATTGTCAGCATAGTGCTTACAGAACTCCACCGTAATATCTTCGAAAGTGGGGAAGTTCTTGAGGTCAAGATTATAGAACCACGCCTTTGGGTGTTCACCCAGAGATTGGGCGAAAATTTCGAGAGAGCATATCAGCAGGTACTCCCTTCAGTGCTAAATACCCTTTATAGGCCTTAACATGGTGGACTGGATCTTCTGTGCCCTTGAACTTCGGGATGTCAGTGAGTACCATGTCCGTGGGCAACTTATCCTGAA
The DNA here is from genome assembly GCF_048544455.1 of Silene latifolia. Classification (NCBI taxonomy): domain Eukaryota; kingdom Viridiplantae; phylum Streptophyta; class Magnoliopsida; order Caryophyllales; family Caryophyllaceae; genus Silene; species Silene latifolia. The sequence goes on along the minus strand of NC_133528.1, from coordinate 141,051,027 downwards.
CTGGGGCATAGGCCCTAGCATTCTCATAGTGAATGTTCTTCCCCTGGGAGAGTTTCAAACGGTCTTCGATGAACTTGAACCGTTTCTCCAGATCAGTCAGAGGTGGGGTAGATGGAGGTGAATCTTCACTCAGCTTAGATTCGATTGCATCCATTCGGGTCATCATGAGGTTCACGGCCTCAGTGAGCTTGTTAACAGCATCTTCCATTGCTTGGCGTCGGGTTTTTGGCGGCCTTTCTACAAGAAAACCCCGTACTGAGTCAATATTTAAAGTAAGAGCCCCTGCACACTTAAGGACTCGACCCCAACTTAACTTAAACAGAGACTCGACTTGAGATTGACTAAACAAGGGTTCGACTCACGGTTTGATCTAGACCTTGGTTCATTTTAGACTCGACAAAACGACATGACTCAAACTGTCATAACTCGATTCTAAACTGGACTCGGTGTGACTAAACCCGTGATTGGGCTAACATAGCCCATGGGTTCGTGTGAAACGTCCATAAGGGCCTAGCTTGGACGTTTTTTTTTGTGGACTATCTTAGACCAAAAGGTCGACCAACATGACTCAAAACCCAAGAGGTGAGCTTGGGTGACCCAACAAGGTCGTGTTCTAGACTCTTAGAACGAAACACACCCGGCCTAACACGGCCATGACCCGGACACGACTCGACGCATTTCATGCTTGGTTGTGGTTCGAGAAACATTTTGGATTGATTTTGAAAAATGAAGGATTGATTTGAAAATGAGATTTGAAATGGGCAAAGATGCCGCTATAAAAGCTCATTTTGGCCGAAATTTCTAGTCCTATTTGGGCAGCGTTCCGCGTTTTTAAAACCATGCTATTTTGAAAATAAGTTGTTCAAAAGTTCGGTTTTGAAAAGGACATGGGAATTTTCGAAAATAAAGACTCGGGAAAACACATTGCACATTGTCATTCTCATGTTATAAGGATGTATGCTCCTAGACATCTCTAAGTCTCGGCAAGTCTTCTATAAGAAGGTCTATGCCCTCCATCCTTTTGCGGTCTTATAGAGCAAGGTGTCTTAAGGTAAAGTACCTAGAAGATCGTCCCCACCATCAAGAACCACGCGAGGCGAAGTGGAAGCGAGCAATGTGCGGCTTCCGGCATAGTGGGACGTCGCCCCCACGCATCACGAAGAAACGCTGGGACGGCCCGGCAAGTCCTTAAGGGTTTATGCATGAATCGTAGCACTATGAGTAATGTTTTACTTTCCAACACTTTCTTTTCAAGTTTCACCTCGGAGGAAAAGACCCTAGAAACAAAGTGTAACTAGTCCTCTTTTCCCCGGTGGAGTCGCCAAATCGTGGACAAGGCACTCGGAACCTGCGTCCGCGGGATCCACACTAAGCATAATCGACTCGAGGTTCTTTCGAATCGAATTAAGACCAATTAGAGTCGCCACCAAGTTTTTGGGAACTTGGAACCGTTCAAGTCAACTTTACACCTTTCATCGAAAAGCATAAAGCCAATCGACTACGAGTGATTAAAGATAAAGACTTGTACCCTATATCACTCGATTAGAATGACTCTCGTAATCCAATGGTATTTAGACGGATCCACAAACCATAGATCTTGAGTAAGGGGTGAGGGTACGTGTTGGGAAGCCCATAAGGACACCCAACCCCGCCCGTCAATAACGGCCTCTACTAAGTCAAGTGTCGGAGTTCAAACAAGGTCATAGCTACTACGATGTATGATATGCAAACGTTGTTTTAACCCTAACATGTGACAACAATTTCTATGTCGTTTTAGATGCAACTAAACTAACTTTGTCAAAGTTGTAATTTAGCATGTGGGTTGGTTAATCTAACAACATACAAAATAAAAGCAAACAAGGCTTAAGGGGGAATGGGGGAGCCGTGGGATCTACTTATTACAAACCAGGCATTTCATGCCGACACAACAATAAATTAAAGATACAACTCGATCTAAATACAATTACTATATACAAAACCGCACACGACACATAACATGGCCATTCGGCCTAGGAAACCGTGCACAAGAGGGGTGGCCCACGGCCTACATGACTCACGGCCTTGGGTCACTCCTCGTGATGCGTGCTTTCACTTAATCTCATCGAATTAGACATAGGGCTACGCACCAAAGCACGCACTAGCATAAATCGGGCCATGTTGTTTTAAACAACATGCGATTTACTACGCTCTTACATCCATTGGGGCACAACCATCTAACCAAACAAGACCAAGGTTTATGGAAGAGGTTTTGACTCGATAAAAGTAAAACAAGCTCGAAAATTACAACTCGATAAACAAATTATAAATTACAAGCAACGAAACAACGAAGAACAAAAGGTATAAAAAACGAAGCAAGAAAGACAAAGAAAACGGCCAACTCACGGCCCAAACCACGACCACCCTCACGGCCAAGACAAGGCCATCCTAGTTCCTAGGTTAGGTTCATTGGTTAGATCGAATGATTGCGAAGCGGATTAGAAAACGAGTTAGAAAACAAGTTATAAAACAGGTTGATCGATTGAGAAGAAACGCGCGAGTGTGTATTCTACACAGCCTAAAAGGGTCCAATTAGGTCAAGATATCATAAGATTAATGCTTACTCGTCGAGTGTCAATAGGAAGGTGCTAATCACGCACTCCTATGCTAGCGAGAAATCAAGTGAAAAGAAAGATGTATTCAATTAGGTTATAGAATTGTTAATTGATTTTAAAAGCTATGTCGATGCCACCTAACATGTCTAATTAGGTTATTAAATTGATCTAATGTTATCCAAATAAGTTATATGTTAACAATCAGAGGTTAAACTAACATACAACGGATCCTAGAGTGTGTCGATTTGGCCGAAACAATAAGGGGGTCGAAAGCGAAGAGCGAAGTTAGACAACTCGTTTTTATTTATGCCCTACCTTGAACACGAGGATATGTAAATGAGACGGGGGTGTACGACCGACTGAAGTAGCGGTTTATTTTCCCATCTCAAGTCAACGCGGGTGTTCATGGTGGTACTTTAACTCATACTCGGACTAAACTAGTTTCATAATTAGTTAGAACAAACGATAAACAAAACGAAAAACAAACAAAAACAAGACAATGAAAAAAAGCATAAAACAAACGAAATAAAAGGGAAAAGAGGAGGATTTGATGCACCCCTCAACCTACATGTATCGTTGACACCGTCTTGGGTCGTAATCGATGGTAGATTTTATCTCGAGAGGCCGTCGTCGACGAAGAAACAAAGCAACACGCGTTTTTTGACAAATCTGGACAGCAACTTTCAAACGATGATATCTCCCTCGTTTCACGACGAAAATTCGATTTAAAAGATGTTTTGAAAACTAGAAAGAGAGGAGAACAGGGATATTAAAGCAACCCCTGCTCGTTTTGAGTTATTGGGCACGAAAAACGAGCACAAACAGAACTGGACAGACAAGAACAAACCGCGAAAACAGAGTGTATAACACTCTGTTTTTCGAGGGATTTCGTGTACTCTCAAGGGCAATTTGGCTCGTAAATCTTTGTCTAATGTGTAGATGGATGTTATATGATTAATTAGGAACAAGAAACTCGAGTTTTGATGGAGGTTTGAGGGAGGAACGAATTGTTTTTCGAGGAGGACACACAAACAGTTTCAGTTTGTATGTCGATTTTGTGGAAGGTTTTTGAGAGGCAATTAGGGTTTGTTTCTGAGGTTTAAAACTTGTGGGTGATGGTAGGATGTATGGAGAACTTAGAGGAATGAATGTATGGTGAAGGGGTGGTATTTATAAGGAGTTAAAGTAGGTTAAAAGAGAGGGAGAGGCAATCGGGCTTCCTCCCGTATGGCTGCTGTCCAGCAGCTTTCGTGAGGGTTTGAGGGGAGTTTTCTTGGTGATTAAGCTAGGATAATATGGGTAGGATACTAGGGTATGGGTTAGGGTTAATGGGTACGGGTCTTGGTAGTGTTTGGAGCGGGTTTTGGGCTCGGGATTCATCACGCAAAACAGGGGGGCTGTTTGTATGCGCGGGCTGTTTGGGGGTGATTTGGGATGGAATTTGGGCCGTGGTTATGGGGGTTCGAACAAGGGTGGATGGGTAGAGGCTTAGGTTGGTTAGTGTACTCGAGATTCGTGCCAACTCGTAAAGAAAACGGGCTCAAGAATCGAGCTAAAATCGAGCTCAAAAACACATGTTCAAAACGAGTTCTCTTCGCTTTTAAAATCGATTTTTCAAATCAATTAACACATTAAAATAAATGACTCATAAAATGATTTTTCAAATCAAAAATTTATTTTATTTTCAATAAAATAAACTTGGGAAAATAAAATTCAAAATAAAATAAATTAAATTGAAATCACTTTAAAAAAGCTTTAATTTAAATATCATTTAAATTAATAAAATGAACTCCCTAAAAACAAACATTAATTTAAATATCATTTAAATTAATAAAATACTTCATCGACGACGCCCATTCTACCTCGTAAAACGAGCTCCAAATAATGACGATGACAACTGAAGAATACATGTGTCCTATCATCATCGGGTGTTTGTCGGGTTCTCTATAAATTCCAATATCGACGGATACGGGTATCTACAATAAGTGGTATATCTATGAGGATTGCCTAAGCTACCTTGTAGGTTAAAAGTTGAGAGGGACAACCTCCCGCTTTCGATCATATCCTGAATGACGTGTTTTAATTTGTAACATTTCTCTGTATCATGCCCTTTGCCTCTATGGTATTTGCAGTACGAATTCTCATCCCAGAATTTGGATTTCCTTTCGGGTTCGGGAGTAGGTCCTATAGGCTTCAACATTCGTTGTTCCATGAGTCTCTGAAGGGCATCGGTGTATGTAATACCAATGTTGGTAAATTCCCTAGGAGATGTGCCTTTATTTTCGGAAGCCTTTGTGAATGACCTTGAAGAGTTGTTAGGTTTCTTTGATGAAGGCTCCATGAGGTTGCCTTTGTAGATTCCGATTCTTGGATGAGAAGAACCAGGAACAGGTCGCTCACTTATTGCTTTCTCCTCGAGACCATGAGCTTGAGGGTTTGTCTGGACATTCTTCATCTTGAAAGATTGGGTCTCAAGCTTCCTATCCATTTCAGTAAATTGATTCCCCATGTGGGAAAGCCGAGAGTTTAGAGTATCAATGGCTCCCTCTATCTTGGAAATCAAGAGCATTCCACTTTGGACATCGTCCTCCTTCGGCGCTTTGATTTCTTTGTCATCACGAGGATCGAGGATATGAGAAAAGTCTAGGAATGATTCTTCATCGTGTTTAGTGCTGTTAGACCCAAGAGGGTCGGTTCCATCGAATTGCTCCACAAATGGTGGCATTGGAAGCTTGCCCTCTTCGATCATATCTTGGATAATATGCTTTAGACAAAAGCATTCCTCTGTATCGTGTCCCCTACCTTGATGGTACTGACAATATGAATCGCCCTTCCATCTAGGGAATATCTTTTCAGGGTCTGGGGTTGGACCGATTGGATGAAGTTTTCCCTGGGAAACCAGTCTTCGTAGAGCTACTTCATATGTGGTTCTGAGGTCAACGAATTCCCTATGGGCTCGTCCCGGCCTTCTGGGTGGAGTTTCCAAGAGGTTGACTCCCTTGCCTTCATTGGCCTTCTTAGATGGGTGAGTCGTGTTGAAGCTATAACTTGGCCTTAGGGTATGAGAAGATGGTAAAGGTTTCATCATGCCTATTTTGTTTTCCATATTGATGACACGAACGCTCAAGTCTTCGATGGTGGCCTGAAGCTTAATGATTGCAGCACTTAGTTCCTTGACGTCGACAGATAAACGTTCTTGAACACTTTCATTGGAAATTGCGGAATTCCTACCGAGAAGAAAATGATGTGCGTTACAACTTGATTTGACATGGGATCACGCATACTAGAGCAACAAACAAAGGAAGGGATGAGATGACACATCTAGACTTGACTTGTGAACTCGTGAAATGTCGTGAGCGACTTCTCGTGTTCGAATTCACGGTGTTTGACCTTGACCTTTAGACTCGAGTGTTGACTTTGACAGAGTGATGTTTATGTGATTGACCTTATTGACGGGATTGATGACACGTGTTGATTCTAGACTCGAGGTTTGCTTATAGGTGTTAAGAAGACTGTTGTAGTTTAGACTCAAATATGAGGCCCATTGAGACTCGTGTGTTAAGCCTCGGAACGTGTGACTCGAGTGTTTAGATCCTAAACTGAATTGGGGTAGGGGGTCCAAAATGACGGCGTGACGCCTTAGGACTTGACTTGAATTTGAAAAGACCCAAAAATGTAAAGGGAGACGCGTTTATGACTCGACAGAGTTCCGACTAGGACATAGTCGGTTTGAACTTCGACTCTAACTTAGCCCAATTGAATTTACATATTTACATGGTTTGAAAATATTTTGATTAAAACATTCTTTTTGGTTTTTTTTTTCTTTTTTTTTTGGACTTTTTTTTTCGTTTTTTTTTTGTGTTGTTTTGGTTTTGAAATGGGTTTTAGGCCCGAAGTTTGACTCGACATTTGGACAGAGTTTCGACTGGGTTTTGCACTAATCAAATGGCCTATTTCGAAATTCTTGTTTGAAAAAGGGTTTTGATTTTTTTGAAAATTCGTCATGGTTTTGTTTAGAAATGGTGATCACGTAAGGTTTACACATTTATACAAGCATTATAACGGGATGCTGAGTGCATTTAGAAGGGTTTTGGTTTAAAGGGTGGGTTGCCATACCGAACCATCAAACCCGAAGTCTGTGGAGAGGCTCGTGCCAAACAAGAGTAAGGCCGATTCCTAGTCCATTTCCTCAAGTAGTGAAGGCCCTTGATACAAACAAGAGTAAGCATCATGGTATGGATGACGTCAATCGCTATCCATCCTTAGGCCCAAATAAGAATTAGGACCGTTTAGACGGGACGATTGGTCGAATGGGTTGGGTTGGGCCTAGGAAGGCCGAATAAAACGGTCTAGGAAGACCGAGTTATGAAAACCGACAATTGTCTTGTACAAACTATTCCCTAACCTTGTTCGAGTTTCACCCTTAGCTACACGTAAGTGTATTATCCCCAGCGGAGTCGGCAAACTGTGGACAACGGGCCGCCCACGGGGGCGCTTGGTGGGAAACAAAACAAGCGTTTGCATTTTGTATGGAGTCGCCACCAATTTTTATGGGAAATTGGAACCGTTCGAATACCTCGTGTCATGTCAAGACACAAATTAGTGACATGAACACTAAGCAATCGTTACCCTTAGCATTCTATGTCTAGAATGACTCTCGTGGATGCCAATGAACACGGGTGCTCACGGAGATCTGGAGTAAGGGTGAGGGTACGTATTAGGAAGCTCTTTTGATCGAACACCTAATCCCGCCCGCCTCGATAGCGGCCTCTACTAATGATTAGGGAAGTTACTCGTACTCGATATACCGTCGGCTATATGCATGCAATGCAACATCCATAAATTAATCCTAACATGTGAATTAAGACTAAGTCGGTGAAACACGTAATTAGCATACAATTGGGTCGAAGTTGGATTTAATGCTTAATTACATGTGAAAACATTCAAGCAATAAAAGAAATACAATAATTATAAATTACAATAATGAAAATTACAATAATTACATTGAGATAGGCGATTCATGTCGAAAATACCTTTAAAACGGATAATTTGAGAAAAAGGAATAAAAGAATAAATTAACGAACAAATCAGAAGGTGATAATACGGATAATAGTCAATTAATACGTATTCTAAATAAACTAAGTCAAGGCAGAAACGGAGTTCAGGGACAGAACTCAGCCAGGAACAGGCGCAGCAGAGCTGCGTCCTTTGGAATAGGCGCAGCGGTTGCTGCGTCTGTTCCTTGGCTCAGTTCTGGCTGTGAAGCCGTATTTGCAAGCCGTTAATGTCAATTGATAAATTTAATGATGGATTAAATTATTTACTCGGATGAAAGTGATTAATAGGTTATTTAACATATGATTGGGTCATGAAAGCAATAAAATATGAATGAGACGGAATTAAGATGAATTAATTACATGGATGAATGATTTAAACTAATTAAACAAATTATTTAGGTTAAATACGATGGATGAACTAATGATGAATATATGACAAAAGACAGGTTAGAATGTATCAATGACGAATTCCAGAGATTCAATATGAATGAATCGAACCTCCAAAACCCGGGTTTGAATTTAATGACGAAAACCCGCAAATATGAATTATTTGGGATTTAAGGTCGGATTTATGATGATTAAAACATGTGGATGAATGATGAATAACAAATATACATGTGATTATATGCTATGATGACGAATTAACAAACAAACATATGAAAACAAATAAGAAAGACGGAATTACAGAGGACGAAGGAAGAAGAAAGGAAGCAGGAACTGCGGCAGCCTCACGAAGAGGCGCAGCAGGAACTGCGCTCCTTCGAAGAGGCGCAGCAGTTGCTGCGTCTTTTCTCGACTGTCAGTCTTCTGAAAATCCGTAAAAGAGGTTTTAAAGACGGTTTTAGAAATCGGTTTTAATGAGGTATTTTCGACGTAAACCTTACAATTGTGATACGATAAATAAAAGTACAATAAATAAATAAGGATTATACACCCTCAGACTTACATGTTGACGAAACGAGAAGAACTAAGATATCGATTAGTGATGCTCGACGCGAATGCAAAGAGAGTGCCCTCGTAAGAGGAAAACGATTGATTAATTGATTAATTAGATTGATTATTGTGTAGTTGGTCAAATTGGTCGGTCATGCAACGGAGAGGCTGGTACCCGGAAAGATCCAAGCTTACGTGGTCGAATGTTCAAGCACGTAGGCGCCAACTAGTAAGAACAAAGTCTAGAATGCAAAGGGAGAAGAGAAGGGCGGACACTCGCGTGAGAAATATGAGGAGCGAAGGCTCCTATTTATACTAATCACGTGACGGAATTAGGGTTTCGGAGACTTTTTGGAAGTGAATCTCGGAAAGATATTAAAAAGATACGTGAAACATACAGAAAAGGGCCTGGGAAGAGGCGCAGCAGCCCATCGCGCTGCGTCTCTTGGAAGAGGCGCAAAGACTGCTGCGTCTATTCCCGGAGGGTTTCCTCTCAAGAAAGATTTCCGCGTTTGAGTTATGGTAGGACGGAAATAATTCGATCTTTCTTAATATTTAATATGAATATTACGGGATATTATTTGCCAAAAGATAAAATTTGTGAAATATGGAATAGAAATATCCGGAACATTCCAGAACATTCCGACTCGGGATTTAACAGTTATCAGAAAATGGAGACGGTTTTTGACCCGGACTCCGAATGTACTCTAATTACTGCCAAAACGACCGTATCAGGACGTAGATGACAACTAAGAGGTTGACATTAATATTTGAGCAATCACTTGACGATAATCTTACGAACTGTCACAAATCGTTCCGCGTATCAAACATGCGGCCCAATCATCACCGGGTGGTTTGCGAAGGGTGCAGAAACGAGGTATCTACAGCATGTCAGCAGGCACTCCCTTCAGTGCTAAGTACCCTTTATAGGCCTTAACATGGTGGACTGGATCTTCGGTGCCCTTGAACTTTGGGATGTCAGTGAGTACCATGTTCGTGGGCAACTTATCCTGAACTGGGGCATAGGCCCTAGCATTCTCATAGTGGATGTTCTTCCCCTGGGAGAGTTTCAGACGGTCTTCAATGAACTTGTACCGTTTCTCCAGATCGGTCAGAGGTGGGGTAGATAGAGGAGAATCTTCACCCAGCTTAGATTCGATTGCATCCATTCGGGTCATCATGAGGTTCACGGCCTCAGTGAGCTTGTTGACAGCATCTTCCATTGCTTGACGTCGGGTTTTGGGCGGCCTTTCTACAAGAAAACCCCGAACCGAGTCAATATTTAAAGTAAGAGCCCCTGCACACTTAAGGACACGACACCAACTTGACTCAAGCAAAGACTCGACTTGAGACTGACTAACCAAAAGTTCGACTCACGGTTGGATTTAGACCTCGATTCATTTTAGACTCGACAAGACGACATGACTCAAGCTGTCATAGCTCGATTCTAAACTGGACTCGGTGTGACTAAACCCGTGATTGGACTAATATAGTCCTTAGGTTCGAGTGAAACGTCCTAAAGGGCCTAGCTTGGGCGTTTCTGTGGACTATCCTAGACCAATTGGTCGACCAACATGACTCAAAGCCCAAGAGGTGAGCTTGGGTGACCCGACAGGGTCGTGTTCTAGACTCTTGGAACGAAAAAAATTGTCTAGCCTAACACGGCCAGGACCTGGACACGACTCGACGCATTTCATGCTTGGTTGAGGTTCGAGAAACATTTTGGATTGAATTTGGAAAAAACGAATAATTGATTTGAAAATGAGATTTGAAATGGGCGACATCTTACCGCTATAAAAGCTCATTTTGGCCGAAAATTCTAGTCCTATTTGGGCAGCATTCCGCGTTTTGAAAATCATGCTATTTTGAAAGTAAGTTGTTCAAAAGTCCGGTTTTGAAATTGACATGGAAATTTTGAAAAGACTCGGGAAAAAACACCTCGCACATTGTCATTCTCATGTTATAAGGATGTATGCTCCTAGACATCTCTAAGTCTCGGCAAGTCTTCTACAAGAAGGTCTATGCCCTCCATCCTTTTGCGGTCTTATAGAGCAAGGGCTTTTAGGTAGAGTACCTAGAAGAGCATCCCCACCATCAAGAACCACGCGAGGCGGAGCGGAAGCAAGCAATGTGCGAGTTCCTGGCATAGTGGGACGTTGCCCCCCACGCATCACAAAGAAACGGTGGGACGGCCCGGGAAAGTCCTTAAGGGTTTATGCATGAATCGTAGCACTATGAGTAATGTTTTACTTTCCAATACTTTCTTTTCAAGTTTCACCTCGGAGGAAAAGACCCTAGAAACAAAGTGTAACTAGTCCTCTTTTCCCCAAAGAGTCGCCAAATCAGGACAACGCCCTCGGAAACTGCGTCCGCGGGATCCACACTAGGCATAATCGACTCGAGGTTCTTTCGAATCGAATTAAGACAAATTAGAGTCGCCACCAAGTTTTTTGGGAACTTGGAACCGTTCAAGTCAACTTTACACCTTTCATCGAAAAGCATAAAGTCAATCGACTACGAGTGATTAAAGATAAAGACTTGTACCCTATATCACTCGATTTGAATGACTCTCGTAATCCAATGGTATTTAGACGGATCCACAAACCATAGATATTAAGTAAGGGGTGAGGGTACGTGTTAGGAAGCCCGTAAGGACACCCAACCCCGCCCGTCAATAACGGCCTCTACTAAGTCAAGTGTCGGATTTCAAACAAGGTCATAGCTACTACGATATATGATATGCAAACATCGTTTTCAAAACCCTAACATGTGAAGTTTCTATGTCGATTTAGATGCAACTAAACTAACTTTGTCAAAGTTGTAATTTAGCATGTGGGTTGATTGATCTAGCAACATACAAAACAAAGCAAACAAGGCTTAGGGGGAATGGGGGAGCCGTTGGGATCTATCCTATTACAACCCAGGCATTTCATGCCGACACAACGATAAATTAAAGATACAACTCGATCTAAAATACAACGCTATACACAAAACCGTACATGACACATTACACGGCCAATTCGGCTTAGGGAAACATGCACAAGGGGGGTGGCCCACGGCTTACATGACTCACTGCCTTGGGTCACTCCTTCTGATGTGTGCTTTCACTTAATCTCATCGAATTAGACATGGGGCTACGCACCAAAGCATGCATTAGCATAAATCGGGCCATGTTGCTTTAAACAACATGCGATTTACTACGCTCTTACATGCATTGGGGCACAACCGTCTAACCAAACAAGACTAAGGTTTTTGAAGAAGTTTTGACTCGATAAAAGTAAAATGAACTTGAAAATTACAACTCGATGAACAAACTATAAATTACAAGCTACGAAACGACAAAGAACAAATGATATAAAACAAACGAAACAAGAAAAGGCGCAGCCACCCTCACGGCCTAAAGCCACGTCCACCCTAGTTCCTAGGTTAGATTCATTAGTTATATCAATTGATTGCGAAACAAGTTCGAAAGCGGGCTAGAAAACAAGTTAGAAACGACGTTGATCGATTGAAAAGATGTCTTGCAAATGTGTACTCTACACGGCCTAAAGGGGTCAAATTAGGTCAAGGAGTTACGATATTAACGCTACTCATCGAGTGTTAATAGGAAGGTGCTAATCACGCACTCCTATGCTAGCGAGAAATCGGTTAATGTTACAAAAATTCTACCGTCCTCCCGGATACCGGTACTCCTCACACACAAACACAATCCACCCAAGTGGAATATTATAATGACTTGTGTGTGAAGAGTACCGTCCTCCGGGAGGACGTTAGAATTACTCATTAATATTAACCCTAATCTTTTACTCCCCTCTACCAAAATGACATTGTCCCTATTATTTTTGTAAATGAGAGGATGGAGTAGTCATTTTACCATATTACTTGTGAAGAACCCTTATTAACCCACATAAGAGTTGTCCCACATTAACAGAGAAGAAGAGTGTTTACCACTACTTTATAAGCTAAGTGGCCACTTCCTCTATTGCAAATTGGTTTTAGGCTAAAATCTCTTTGGGCTTATGAAGCGGACTCTCTCTCCTCCATTTGGGCGCGGCAAAGGCTTGTTACATGATTTAACATATTTGTAATTGAGAGGGAATCAATTTATATCTCCTCCATTTGGGCGCGGCCCAGGCCCGTTACATGATTTAACATATTTGAAATTGAGAGGAAAGGAATTCATAAAGACAATTGTTATTGATAATTGATCGTATTACGGAGTATATATATATTTTTTGTTTTTTAAGAAAGAGTGCTTTACCCAAATGTTATGTCCCCTATAAAAATTTGTATTTGGAATTAGACTAGTGTTTTGACCGAATTTTACGCAGCCTGGAATCCGGTTAGGCATTCCAGGGTATTCCGGCCAGGGTAGATTATGGTGAGGTTAACTAGTATCATCCTATTATGATGGTATTGTGGTTGTACCTTTGCAGGGTTGATTATAAAGTAAAAAGAGACATAATAAAAGTAAAGAATAATAAAATGAGACATGACACAATGATTTATACGTGGAAAAACCCTTGAATGGGAAAAAACCACGGGCACCAAGCCAGGAGAGGATTTCACTATGTATTTTGTGTAATCTAAGAACAATGATGTAATTGCTAATTAATTGTAGTATTTGTCTAAGGTAGAGTAGATGAGAGTGGTATGAGATGTCTCTTGAATGAGCTCCTTCCCTTCTTATTTATAGTCGTCGTTGGAGAGAAACCACTTCTTCCTTAAGATGTGGTGTTTGTTGCTAGTCTTTAGGTCTTCCCCTAAAATGTAGCTAACTTCCCCTTACTTCTAGCTGCCGCCATCTTCCGTTTGTTTGTTAGGGTTTTAAGATGTAGACTTAGTCTTCCACCAAAGTAGGAACAACTTGAAGACTTAGTCTTTTTGACATGTGCTCAATTGTTTAGCATCCAATGCTTGTTAAGTATCTTCTCTATAATGTATGTTGGCCGTCCCCTGTATCCCTGCATACCTCTCCTGGCCTGGACCAATGCCTGTCAGGCTAAACTGCTTTGTACGCAAGCCTGGCAATGCCTGATGTACCCTGACAATGCCTGATGTACTGTGCTGACTTATAATAAGGCCTGACCTGAGTTGTACCCTGATCAGTATTTTCAGTATGATGCCCTGTCCGCCTGATATAGTTTTCTGGCCTGACTCCTTGCCAGGACTGCTACGTTGAACTTGCCTGAACGGTACTGCTGAGGCTGAATTCTAGCCTGACGGCAGTGTAAAATATCAGGCTCAACAATTGCCCCTTATCTCCTTATTATTTGTGATTCAAGCCAATAATAAGGAGATAACGTCATTCCAATCATAGATAAAGCTTGATCATGCAGTTGTACACATTCCTGACTTATTATTTCTTCACTGCGCTGGGTCAGGCCAGATATGAAAAAATAACCACTTTCTTATGTATCTAAGGATTCTTTCTAACCTGCATACAGTTGGTAGGGCTTGTTTTTGCCCCACTATATGATAGAAAAAATTAGAGCAAAGTGCAGATCGACAATGTTTGTATGTTGATCAAGTGTATTTACCAAATGTGTATGAATCAATATCCCTGCAATATTTTTTGTACTAGCATTTAGATTGTCATAAACAAAATTTTATATTAGTCATGCACTCCGTGTCTTGGACGTGAATGATAGCTCTTTATAGGTGGAGATTATAAAGAAAAAACAGGAGAGTGAAATATTAAGTATAGGAAAGAGTAAACCTGGTGGCAATAATCAAGCAATCGCTGATATATTGCTTGTTGTAAGTGTATTGGAATCACGCCTGAAGCTTTTGCCAAGTCAGGAAAGATATAGCTTGATGATGTATACCCCGACTTTCATTAGAAGCCTAACGATGAAGTTTAGGTGAAGTTTCCTCTTTTAAGACATGATGATGAGTATACGACAACCTTTGAGCAATATATTATGTAGGATGCCCCAGTGTTGATGAAGATAAATAATGCTACAACTTTTCAGGACACCTTTTGGGTGAAGACATTAGTTCTGGAACATTTCTGGGATCCTAAGCTGATGGAGGCTGATGTCCTTCATGAGAAAAGAAGAATTATGGTGCTCGGTCAGGCGAGCAACAATTTCTGATTGGTGAGAGTGTTTGACCCTTTTGTGCCTTTGCCCCAAGGGGGTAAGAGTTAGTAAATATGAATCATGTCCAGGGGACATTTATCGTATTCTGTTGGTTTATGAATGTTGTTCCTGTCCTGGGGACGAATTTATTTTTTTTATATCATGTACGATTTGTATTATGTATATTTCATAACCTGCAAAAATTTGAAAAATGGCTGCAAAGGTTACACCTGTTTTTGTTTGTTTTTCGATAGTTGTACTTTTGAAAGGATATTTGCCTGTCTGGAGGGCTTATGATCCTCAGCCTGACTGGAGGGCTTTGATTATGCCTGTCTGGAGGGCTTTGTACGAGTTGTCAGGATCTTTTACCTTCGTCCTCGTATAAAAGGATTTTTGCCTGGCTGGAGGGCTTATTATCCTTAGCCTGCCTGGAGGGCTTTGATTATGCCTGTCTGGAGGGCTTTGTATGAGTTGTCAGGATCTTTCACCTTCGTCCTCGTATAAAAGGATTTTTGCCTGGCTGGAGGGCTTATTATCCTTTGCCTGACTGGAGGGCTTTGATTATGCCGTTTTGGTGTTGGTAACCAAATACATTCAGGCACGATTGAGTGCTATACAGGCTAAGGGAGTGGCCCTCAATCCTGAACATTTGTTTATGCATATTATAGAAAATTGATAAATGAATATATTGAGCAGAAACAATTTTTCAGGATTCAAGTAAAGTAGTTTTTATTAGAATAGTAGGCATGTGAATTTACAGACAGGTAGGCAGGAAAAGAATGCACATTGTCACGTATCATGTTCAGGAAAGGCATATTGATCATTCACGAATTGCATATGATACATTCAGATGAGTAAGTTTGGGTTTTTACCTTGAATATGCAGGATAAAATTTACCACGAGTATGATTATGCTTTAGGCGTGGAACATTTTTGGATGGGTGACATTCCAAGATATTGGAATAATGTACCCTTGTAGTGTTTGTGGCCTGTAAGTGCCTTGTTCAATAATTGAATCAATTGGGTAGAAGCCTTCTATTGTAAGAGCTAGTTATGCCTGATGACATATCTCTAGTATTTGGAAGACTTTTCGCAAAATAAGGTGCTCTATCTTTGAAAACTTTATTCCTGACATTCTTGATTTAACTCTTGGCTGCTGCGTGGTGTTAGGATGTTATCTTGGTGTTGGTATGTAGACCTCTCTTTTGCCCATCTGCTTCATGATCAGCTTCTTTTTCAAATAGTTTATAACCACTTTGTTGTTTGATTGTGCCTAACATTTTGCTTTTGGATAGCCTGACATCCTGCGGATAAAGAAAAAGGAGACAAGTAATTGTGTTAGATTATTGGAGCATGTTTGCGTCAAGCTTCACATTTTGTGTTGTAGTCCAGGCAATTGGCCCTCAGCGTTGGCCAATAGTAGTTAGTGAGCATTTTGCTGGCCAGGCTTCTTCCTCTTTGTGGTTGACACAACATCCATCATGTATGCCCTGGAGATCTTGCTTAGCTTTGTGTGGTTCAATACATCTCAAGTATGGTTCAGCCCTGAGCCCTGCTCATGTCCGCATCTAGTAGATTTTTACTTACTGAATAGGCTGGGTGTTGCTGATCGTTATCTTTCCTGACCAGGACTATACTGATGATTGTCTCAGTCACAGGAATGAGTAAACTGATAGTGGTTTCCTTTTGCCTGGCCAAGCCAATAACAGAGGAGTAGAAAAATAGTTTGGAGTGTTGTCTCATGATCAGGAGTTCACACGAATAATTGTATTTTCCTTTCAGGGAGGTTATAGAAAGCTTTGCATGTTTCTAAGGGCCTGGATAAGAATCATCCCGGGGTTGCAACTTTTCTGCCAAAGAGAGATTTTGGATGCCCCTGACTGACTTTGATGATTGGAGCTCCAGTTTGCTTTAATCTGTTCAGGATAGGCTTCTAGGCCTCTTTTGGTTTCCTTGTAACTTATAAACTTACCACATGGCACACAATGTTGTATTTGATAGGACTAAAATTATATCATATCTTCCAAAATAGTCACAAGTAGTTTCTAAATGATTCACATAAATTATTCAATTACAACCATGTTGACTAGCTGGTCAGGATAGATTGTGTCTTTAATTGTCCAGGCATCGTCAACCATTAATACTAACGGTCAGGCCAGGCCAATTTATCTTCTCTAAAACAGTCAGGCCAGGCTGATTTTCTCTCCTAAAACAGTCAGGTCAGGCTGATTTTCTGTCCAAAAACAGTCAGGTCAGGCTTAACTAACACTAGTGTATCAGGACTGACTAAGAATATCATATATAGGATGGTTATTTTGTTTTTGTTTTTTAAAATATTTGATCTATAATTGTTTTCGAATTTGTACTGCAATGACATATATATTTAAATTTTATAGAAAGGATAAGGACTTATCTGTGCATGAATATTTGAACACCCTTGCTGGGCCAGGATGAAAACCTTATCCTGACCAGGCTTTTGTGCAGCTTGGAAATATCTGGTTAGGGCATCCTAGCCAGGCTAGCATATGACGACCAGGCATCAGCAAAGAGAGGGAATGAAGGACAGGCCTATCGTGATAGATTAATAGCCTTGCATAATAATTCCTGGTAGAACTTTCTCCCCTGCATGGAATTCTGCTAAAACAACCCTTCTGATTTGTTATTGGGCAACTGTGTTACATAGTGCAGGTCAACATTGCCTGACCTGATAAGACTGGACTATCCCGCACCGATACTGTTCAGGGCTGACTTTCAAGCATATTCCGGTCAGGACTAAGTTTTCCAACCAGGCTTAGATTTTTGAAGTTCAAAGTTGCATCTCCTAAGAACATAAAATTATTAGAATAAACAAAATATAAAATTTAAATGTTGAAGTAAGATCAAAGTACCAAAATTTTAAGATATATTACTTAGAGTTTGCGAAACTTGTATTAGATATAAGAAAGACTTATCTTTGAATTTCTTTAGTGTGAAATTTGCACTTCAATTCCACATTCTCTTATGCAATGCTATACTTATGGTTATTGGAAGGACTTCTAGCTTGTCTTGACAATATTTCTCTTGGATATAACCTTTGTTCGTTCGAAGTGTAGGGTTATGGAAATTTTTGTATCGATCTTTCTTAAGGCTTCTCAAAACTTGTTGTGGAGAAGAAAATATATTGTGAATAGTTTGTAGGAATGATAAACTAGTTTCCCCACGGTGGACGCCAATTGTTTTGACTGAATTTTACGCAGCCTGGAATCCGGTCAGGCATTCCAGGGTATTCCGGCCAGGGTAGATTATGGTGAGGTTAACTAGTATCATCCTATTATGATGGTATTGTGGTTGTACCTTTGCAGGGTTGATTATAAAGTAAAAAGAGACATAATAAAAGTAAAGAATAATAAAATGAGACATGACACAATGATTTATACGTGGAAAAACCCTTGAATGGGAAAAAACCACGGGCACCAAGCCAGGAGAGGATTTCACTATGTATTTTGCGTAATCTAAGAACAATGATGTAATTGCTAATTAATTGTAGTATTTGTCTAAGGTAGAGTAGATGAGAGTGGTATGAGATGTCTCTTGAATGAGCTCCTTCCCTTCTTATTTATAGTCGTCGTTGGAGAGAAACCACTTCTTCCTTAAGATGTGGTGTTTGTTGCTAGTCTTTAGGTCTTCCCCTAAAATGTATCTAACTTCCCCTTACTTCTAGCTGCCGCCATCTTCCGTTTGTTTGTTAGGGTTTTAAGATGTAGACTTAGTCTTCCACCAAAGTAGGAACAACTTGAAGACTTAGTCTTTTTGACATGTGCTCAATTGTTTAGCATCCAATGCTTGTTAAGTATCTTCTCTATAATGTATGTTGGTTGTCCCATGTATCCCTGCATACCTCTCCTGGCCTGGACCAATGCCTGTCAGGCTAAACTGCTTTGTACGCAAGCCTGGCAATGCCTGCTGTACCCTGACAATGCCTGATGTACTGTGCTGACTTATAATAAGGCCTGACCTGAGTTGTACCCTGATCAGTATTTTCAGTATGATGCCCTGTCCGCCTGATATAGTTTTCTGGCCTGACTCCTTGCCAGGACTGCTACGTTGAACTTGCATGAACGGTACTGCTGAGGCTGAATTCTAGCCTGACGGCAGTGTAAAATATCAGGCTCAACAACTAGCAAATCCCTTCTCCAATCTGAATGACCTATTTGCCTGTTTTTGTTTTTGGTTAATCTATTCATAAAGTGTACAAATAAATGTCGTAACATTTTCTCAAGGAAAAAGAAAGTATTTATGAAATGCAATTGTCTTTTATAAGACAACTAGTTTTATGACCCGTGAAATTCACGGGTTGTTCTGTTTCTAGTGTAATACTTTAGTAATTTAATATCAGAAATTAAAATGTCATACATTAGATATACTAAGATACCCTTATCAAAACTAAAGTAACTCAATGCAAGCTAAAATGAATTAATAATATAAGTGTTCATATAATGAAATTAAACAAAACTATATTATCAAACAAAGATCCCCAAAGATAGAGCACCCTCACAAATTAGATATCAAAATTTCATCAACAATTCTGAAAATAACATAAAACACACAATTAGAAATGTTATGACAAAACTAACATTTCATACCCCCGTAAAATTGAAGCTAATAGAATAATAAATTGCGGAACTAAAATTTTTAAAGCAGCAACAACTTGAACAACAATTGGATCATTATTACTGAATACTTTACCTATTAAACAATATTATACAAAAAATGCTATGTCATCCCCTCAAATTTTCCATCTTTTAGCCATATATATATTCAGTATGTCTCATGAGAGACTGTCTCCCACTAATTTAGTAGGAGACATAATAGAGAAAAAAGAAATTTAGTGGGTCCCTCACCCCGTCATATGAGAGGTCTCTCAATAACGATATTGAGAGACCGTCTCTCCGGAGTTTTGTGATATTTCAATATATATATATATATATATATATATATATATATATATATATATATATATATATATATATATATATATATAGAGCGAGGATCCGGTAAGTCCACCTATATTTTTGAGTCCCATGAGTCCACTTATATATCACACACGTTACACAAGAATATCACGAATTTGACAATCCGTCTCTTCGCTTCATTTGAACAATTGAATACTTGAATCCAATTACTAAGAAATGCGTATGTGTAACAAATTACATTCCGAAATATGAAACATGTCAACATTAATCGGGAAAAATTGGAATGCAGGCCAATCCCAGAAAATTAGGAGCATTAATTATCTCAAAAATCGATATTTTATAACCATAAAAGAAGCGAGCTGATTCTTATCTGTCACTGGCGGATTGTATTGGTGATTATTGCACATTATTGGCGTTTATTAGCGTTTATGACCGGTATTTACAGTGTAATAGCACACAGTTTCTTATGGATAGCCATAGTTATCATTATCATGTGTTCATCCATTCCATCATGGGTAAGTATGGGAGGAAAGTGGCTAAGATGATTTATAGAGCAAAGCATTTTGCACGGCAGATGCAGAAAGAGGTAAGAAAATGCTTCAAGTATCGTTTTAACTTCTTGATCATAACTTTTTACCGTCCTACTTTGTAGTCTGTACCTTTTATAAGGTTAGTATGGTACTCCCTTCTATTCCGAATAAGTGTTCCATTTGACCAATGACACGAAAATTAAGGAATATAGTTAAAATATTGAAAATTATTGTATAGGAGTAAGAATATAGAGGACGCTCCATATGACACTTCGGTCGAACATGAACTGCTCTACGGTCTCATTGTCAAAGCCAAGTACGAATATGATAATCCTCGTCTTTTTATCCCTCTCTATTCTCTAATGGGTTGAGCTATGTAACAGAGGAGACACAAATAATGGCGGATTACAATGGTGTACAAGATGACTAACAATAAAGATGGTGAAAGGCACAGTGAAAGGCGGAGTTAGGTTCGGTGGTGTGATATTGTATGGTATAACTCGTGATATTGTTTAGTACAACCAGTGATATTATTTATCGAATAGTGTGATATTGTTTTGTATAACTTGTGATACTCTTTTACTGGACTCACATACTCAGATACAATATCACACGTTATACTAAACAATATCACAGTTTAGATTTTTTTTTTTAAAAATTTTTTTTTTTTTTTAAAAAAAAAATTTTTTTTTTTTTTTTTTTTTTTTTTTGTAAAAGAAACGTGATATTTTTGTGTAGAGCGTGTGATACATAAGTGGACTCACGGGACTCAAAAAGATAGGGTGGACTCATGTGATCCTAATTCTATATATATATATATATATATAGAGGAAGGATCAACTAAGGCCAAATATATATTTGAGTCCATAAGTTCTATTATGAGCCATTGGATGGAGGGAGATGGAGGGATGAGATGAACCCACCCAAAGTCATTATAGAAGCTAATTAACACACTTTATTAATCCACCCTAATTAACCACTAATTTACTATATATTTGTTTTCTACCCACCCATTTCTCTTTCATCTCACACATTTCATTCTTCTCTTCTCTCAAAACCTCAAAAAAAAACCCAAAAAATCCAAATAAATAAAAAAAACCCAAAAAATCCAAATAAATAAAAAACCCAAAAAATCCAAATAAATCAAAAAACCCAAATAAATCACCCACTCCTCTCATCTTCATTCACCACCACCACCCACCACCACCCCACCCGACACCAACTAACCACCCACCACCCCCGCCGCCGCCACCCCACCGCCGCCGTCACACCGCCGCTGACTCGGATTTTTTTTTTTTTTTTTTTTCGTTTTGTGTTAATTTGTATGTTTTGAGTTGTTTTTTCCATTCATTATTTTTTTTGTCTTTTATTTTATTTTAGTTGTCTTTTATTTTGTTAGTTCTCATTTTTTATTCATTTTCTTAAATCTCTTCTTGTTATACGTTTTTTTTAAGATTTCGTGTTTTAAATCTCGTTTTTTTTTTTGTGAGATAATTTTTTTCATCTAAGACAAAAATGGACTAAAGTTATACAAAAATGAACCAAAGTTATACAAAAATAGACCAAAGTTATACAAAAAAAGACTAAAGTTATAAAAAAATTGGACTAAAGTTATACAAAAAATTGGACTAAAGTTATACAAAAATGAACCAAAGTTATACAAAAATGAACCAAAGTTATACAAAAATGAACCAAAGTTATACAAAAATGGACTAAAGTTATACAAATATGGATTAAAGTTATACAAATATGGGCTAAAGTTATACAAATAAGGACTAAAGTTATACAAAAATGGACCAAAGTTATACAAAAATGATCCAAAGTTATACAAAAATGGACTAAAGTTATACAAACATGAACCAAAGTTATACAAAAATAGACCAAAGTTATACAAAAAAAGACTAAAGTTATACAAAAATTGGACTAAAGTTATACAAAAAATTGGACTAAAGTTATACAAAAATGAACCAAAGTTATACAAAAATGAACCAAAGTTATACAAAAATGGACTAAAGTTATACAAATATGGATTAAAGTTATACAAATATGGACTAACTTTAGTCCATTTTTGTATAACTTAGGTTCATTTTTGTACAACTTTGGTTCATTTTTGTATAACTTTAGTCCAATTTTTTGTATAACTTTAGTCCATTTTTTGTATAACTTTGGTTCATTTTTGTATAACTTTGGTCTATTTTTGTATAACTTTGGTTCATTTTTGTATAACTTTGGTTCATTTTTGTATAACTTTAGTCCAATTTTTTGTATAACTTTAGTCCATTTTTTGTATAACTTTGGTTCATTTTTGTATAACTTTGGTCTATTTTTGTATAACTTTGGTTCATTTTTGTATAACTTTGGTTCATTTTTGTATAACTTTAGTCCAATTTTTTGTATAACTTTCGTCCATTTTTGTATAACTTTGGTTCATTTTTTGTATAACTTTGGTTCATTTTTGTATAACTTTAGTCTTTATTTGTATAACTTTAGCCCATTTTTGTATGACTTTAGTCCATATTTGTATAACTTTAGTCCATTTTTGTATAACTTTAGTCCATATTTGTATAACTTTAGTCCATATTTGTATAACTTTAGTCCATTTTTGTATAACTTTTGTACATATTTGTATAACTTTAGTCAATTTTTGTATAACTCTAGTCCTTATTTGTATAACTTTAGTCCTTCATATGTATAACTTTAGTCCAAAAGCGTGTAACTTTAGTCCAAAATCCAACTTTAATCCAACAAACTTATAACTTTTGTCCAAATGTATAACTTTAGTCCAAAATTGTATAACTTTAGTCCAAAATTGTATAACTTTAGTCCAAAAATTGTATAAATTTAGTCCAAAAATAAAAAACCAACAAAACTGAAAAAATAAAAACCAAATCTCGCCAATACTAGATCTAAAATAAAAAAACCGCCAATCTAACAAAAAAAACCCGTCTAAGAAAAAAACCAAATAACAATGAAATACAATACAATAACAATAATTGAAATAAAAAACGTCATATCTAAACATTTAAATATTGAAGTTGTACACAATGACCACTGAAGTTGTACACAATGACCACTGAAGTTGCATATATAAGTTTAAATTTTAAATCTGAAAAATAAAAACAAATGAGAAGAAGAAACAAACTAAACAATACTACAAAAAAAACTTGACAAATAACAAATAACCAAATACCAAATTCCAAATACCAATAATAAAAACCAAATAACAATAATAACAATAATAACAATAATAACAATAACAAAACAAAAAACCAAATAACAATCACAAAAAACATAAAATATAAAACCAAAGGAAAAAACAAAAAACAATCTAACAAAAAACATAAAACCAAAGGAAAATTTAAAAAAAAAAAAAAATAGACGCAAAAAAAGAACAAAAAAAATGAGAAAGGAAGAGCAGGAGGTGCGGGGGTTAGAAAAAGGAGAAAGGAGAAAGGAACAGCCAATTGATTTGTTTCTAAAAAAAGACGCAAAAACAACTCTACTGTGGTTTTCTAACAATCCGGCCAAAACCAAAAACAACACACAAAAAATTCGAAAAAATCGACCAACAACCAATACTCAGATCTGGAAAAAACGATAACAAATTGAGAGAAATAAGAGGTGCGGGAGGTGCGGGGGTGACGGGATTGGTTGTGACGGTTGTTGCAGAACCGAGAGGGGGTGGGTGACGGGATTGGTTGGTGGTGTTGGCGGGTCTGGTGGTGTTGGCCGGTTGTGGGTCGGGTGTGGTGTGTGGTGGGGTGGTGGTGGGTCGGGTGTGGTGTTTGGAGGAGGGGTGGTTTTGGGTTTTTTTTGTTGTTGTTGTTTTAGTTTGGTGCGGTGTGGTGGAGTGTGGTGGAGTCGGGATTGGTTGGTGGTGTTGGCGGGTCTGGTGGTGTGTGGCGGGTTGTGGGGGTTGGCTGTGGTGTGTGGTGGGGTGGTGGTGGGTCGGGTGTGGTGTTTGGAGGAGGGGTTTTTTTGGGTTTTTTTTTTGTTGTTGTTTTTGTTTGGTTTTTGTTTTTATTTTTTGGGTTTTTTTTTTGTTGGGAGAGAATGAATCAGGAGAGAGGGGGTGAATGATTGAAGAAGTGAATGAATGAAATGGATGATGAGTGGGTGAGTGAGTTGGGAGAATTAGAAGGAGGATGGAGTTATACAAAATTAGGAAGGAGTTGTACAGGGATTAGGAAGGGAGATTAGGGAGGGAGATTTATGGTCATCCATTGAGATGTAATCTCATCCCTCCATCCCTTCCATCCAAAGGCCCTTATAAGGACTTAGGGACTCATACGATATGAGGGCCTTATAAGAACCCTTCTATATATATATATATATATATATATATATATATATATATATATATATATATATATATATATATATATATATATATAGATATATCAAAATATATATAATAAATGCTCAAAAAATTATTAATCATCCACGATTTCACGTTGATGTAACCAATCTTTAGTTAGTATGTAAAATAAGTTGTTTAAGCAATTTTAGTATTTCACTTCTCCTTATAATTTCTTTTTTCAATAAATCATACCTATTAAAAAAAGTAACAGAATAATAGTGGAATTTGTTTTATGCGATATTATCGTTATTAACTTAGTTTCACCTTAACTAATGAAAAAAAGAGGGAATGATAATCAAATCGTAGAGATGTAAGTATATTTACCTTGGAAGAGCTTAACACAATAAATAATCTTGATAGCACCTAAATGAGAACAAAACAAACACATACACGAAATTGAAAATGTGATGAACACTTCATAACCCAATGAAACTTCCATAAAAAAAAAGTTAATAATATCGGTGACACATACCATTCTACTAACGATAGAATAAGAATTTTTTTGCTTACAAATTTTGCCTGCCAAAAAAATATATAAACAATTGAGGATGCGTTTTATGGCTATTAAATATTATTTTTTTATTATTATCAAATTTAATATAAGTATAAATAAAGATCAAGTTCATGACTTTTGAGCATCCATTTTTCATTATTATGAAGTTTACTATAAACATAAATATGGAAAAATGAGAAATGGCATGTAAAAGGTTTTCATTATTATTATTATTATTATTATTATTATTATTATTATTATTATTATCATCATTATTATTATTATTATTATTATTATTATTATTATTATTATTATTATTATTATTATTATTATTATTATTATTATTATTGATGGGGCATATTACTCACCGACCGCGACCAAGTCAACATATTGAGCAAGGTCAAAGATATCTCTGACAAAGTCAACGACTTAGACAGATCTAGCCGATGCACCCATCGGCTGTCACCTGAGTCTCGGCTTTGTAAACGGCGGTAGGGCACATATCCGCGTACTCATATCCAAGACCCCTCGGCCGGCCTGCCATGGGTCCATCGGCCGAGGGCAGAACGGTCTTTCCACCTGCTAGCCACTTGGCCACTTGGCCACTACGTGACAAAAGGTGAAAGTCTATAAATACTCCTCAACCTTCATTGAGGAAAGGATCCACAATTTAACCTAAGAATCACTATTCATCTGGTAATATCTTCCTTATCTCTCTACAATATATTTAGCCAAGTAATAACAACTTATCCCTCTAAGTTTACTGACTTGGGCGTCGGAGTGAGTACGCTCGGCCAAAGCCGAGCCCTCAGTTTGTTCATAGTTTCAGGAGACCGCAAGGAGGATTCAAGCAAAGACGTCATTCTACAAGCCACGGGTGGTAACAATACTTGCTCTGGAATTACACCCGGAACAATTGGCGTCGTCTGTGGGGAAGATACTAGAAGCTAGTCACAATCATTCCCAAACAAAAAAAAATAATAAACACAAAAAACCCACCCAAAAAACCAAGAAGATGTCAAAGCAACAAGAGGTATTCGTAAATGACGAAACCGAGCTACACCAAGATGATACCTTCCAAAATTCTGGAGTTGCGCAGCCCTCCACCGGCGGAGTAATCCAACCGGAATTCGGGATGCCAAACATGCCGGATACACCGCTGCCCGACCGACTGTCACCATCATGGGACATGTGGTTGATACAAAGAAAATCGAAGATGCTCCTGGACCTAATTGGGAGTACGCCGGCTCACACTGTCACGCCGACAAGAGCGGCGGAAACCGTCCAGGAGACCAGGGCCCAAAATGTGACTCCAAGAAACTTGAACGGAGCATTAGGAGAAGCTGACCCTGCCAAGACACCGGAGGAGCCCAAAGTGGTTGTGGTAGACCTAAGTCCTTCTCGCACTCGTGAGAGGACCGCGTCGCCGCGGCACAAACGAGGCACACCCCGGAGGAGCGAAAGAAGCCCAACTCACCAGAGTTGGAGAAGAAGCCCGACTCACCAGAGTCGGAGGAGAAGTCCTTCTCTCTACGAGGAGAGAAGCCGGACTAGGAATGCGAGGAGCCGATCGCCGCGTGTCGTTCGACATGTGGTCAGACAGCCCCTCAGTGCCTATGTCCTTGAAACCGCCGTGCCAACCAAGCTGAAGTTGCCGGCACTCACATACAAAGGGGATAGCGACCCCACCGACCACGCCGAAACCTTCGAGTCGTACATGTCGGTGTGGGAGAAGCCCGACGAGGTCTGGTGCCGAGTCTTCCCAACGACCTTGCATGGGATGGCTCAAAGTTGGTACAAGGGGCTGCCCGATGGCTCGGTATACTGTTACGCCGATCTAAGGGACGCCTTCTTGGCCCAGTACTCTTGCAATAAGAGGAAAGCCGTAGAGACGTCGGATCTCATGACTATTAGACAGGAGGGCGGCGAGTCTCTGCGAAGCTATGTGAAGAGGTTCGACGCCAAGGTTCAACAGATTCGGGAGATTAATCCCGAATTGGCAGCCTTCGAACTGATGAAAGGCCTCCCAAGGGGAGCCTTAAAAAACGAGCTCATCAAGTGCGGCGGCCTGACCTTGGATGCCGCCAGAAAGTTGGCTGATCAAGCCATTAAGGTGGAGGACTATCACAAAACCTGGGTAGGCCCTAGCGAGGCCGAACCCTCAGAAAAGGAGAGCCGCCGGGAGGACAACCCGGATGAAGGACGCCGTGACAATAACGGGTCACGGTCCGATGAAAGACGTCGTGATAACAATAGGTCACGGCCTGACAAGTCCGCCAGGAAACAGAACTCGGCTGGTGCCGGGGGGAGTTCGGGAACGTACTACCAGCAGCGGTACAAATATCGCACCCCCCTGGTCGTATCGGCTGCCGAAGTTTTCGCCCTGAGCAAAAACGAGGGCCAGAAATGGGAAAGGCCCCCAAGCCTAAGGGGGACGGTGACACGAGCCATTACTGTGAGTACCACGGCCACACCGGTCACCTTACTGACAACTGCCGGCATCTGAGGAATGCCATTGAAGAGCTGATCCGGAAGGGGAGCCTCGGCAAGTACGTTGCCAAAGGCCAAAAAACTGACGCCGACGGTTCGGACAAGAAATCCGTCTTTGAACGGATAGGAGTGATCCATGTTGTCATCGGGGCAACGAACGGCGGGTCCGCTCATGGGCACAAACGGCACCGAACGACTGTGATCGGGCCATCAACTTTGTGCCCAACACAGCGGTCCCCGCTTCCAACATCCCCGACATGACTATTGGGAAGAAGGACTACGCGGGAATCATCGCCCCTCACAGCGACCCACTTGTAGTCCATTTGGACGTATCCAACCACCTGGTTAAGAGGTGCCTGATTGACACAGGCGCCTACACGAACATCATGTTCAGGGAATGCTTTCTCAACCTCGGTCTGAAGGTTGAAGACTTAAGTGATGGAAATGTAGATCTATATACATACTAACATACTCATATATGTTAAATTAATTT
The DNA here is from genome assembly GCF_048544455.1 of Silene latifolia. Lineage (NCBI taxonomy): Eukaryota > Viridiplantae > Streptophyta > Magnoliopsida > Caryophyllales > Caryophyllaceae > Silene > Silene latifolia. The sequence goes on along the minus strand of NC_133528.1, from coordinate 141,023,046 downwards.
GTCATAAAATTAAACATGGATTTTATGCATGCAAACAATATAATAAAAAGAGAAGAAATCATCCTTACATTGTGATTTCGGTTCTAATGGGCACAAAAGAAATCTCCTTTTCTTTTGTTCTTGAGCTTTCCATTAATGGATGAACAAGGATTCAAGTGTAGAATCCCTCCCAAAAGCATATACCCAAGGAATCTCTTAATAACCAATATTATTTAGATCTAGTAATAATATTAGTTTTACTATAAAATTGACACAATATAAATTGTATTTTCACTCTTGAAATTTCGGTCAAGAGGGAGTATTTTTGTGGTTTATTTCTCTAGAAATCTCATAACATGTAGAGAATATCAACTTTCTTACTCTAGAAAATTATGTAGTGGAAAAATGAATTAATTGGTAATGAAAAAGAAGGGCTCTTCTCTCTCTTGTGGGGTGGCCAAAATATTGCTTGGGTAGGTTGCCCAACACATTTCATTTGTGCTCTTCACAAGAGACTAGGCATGCAAGCCTACTATCTAGTGTTATGATTGTGTTTTCATTTAAAAATAAACAACACAATATAAACTATGTGCACACCCCTTTATTTTCGGTTTTGGACATAAAATGGAGAATCCATTTTATTTTGTCATTTGTCAAATTTGTCACATGTAACATGTTACATGACATGTTACAATGCAATGTATTTTTATCATATTAAAAATCAACATATTCATAAAATATGTCATTTACAAAATCGACTAGTAATTCGTAATTACTCGGACCAAAAATGTTTCCAAATTATAAACTACAACATTCTGTATTTATAATAATTTATTCATTCCGTTTCAATTGTTTCTGTAAACAATAATTTCATCCAAGTAATAAAATAATTCGATTACTTAGACCGTGTCTTATTTAATCATATTTACAATAAGATACGTAAATTATACTCACAAAATCATCCGTCAATTTTAAGCAATTTAATTAACTCGTATCGGTATACGATTAATTAAATAATCAATTAAGAGTATTTCCCTATAGGTATGACCTAAGGGGATCAACTGATCACCACCGTCGCACGACAGTAATGTCAAACTCTAGTCAGCCAATCATTACCGATATGTGTGGACCAGTTGACTGTAAAATATTACATCCCACATGTATTCTTAAAATGAGATTTAATAATGATATGTAAATCATGTGATCGCACTATTGTTGAGGACACATTTCCCAACAATCTCCCACTTGTCCTCGACAAGTGTGCGTCACCAATTCTCTTGTCCTATTACTATCTCCCACTCAATGCAAGGTGTCTTTCGGTCGTACTTGCAAGTGATCATATCGAGAGTGGTTTCCTCGATCCGGAGAATAACTGTTTGACGGATTTATCCACTCGGATACTTTCCGAGCGTGGCCACGCATTTCCAATTCATTACTCCTCGAGTGGCCCCGAGATATTGTTTTAACCCGACAAGGGGGTGAACAATTCATATCGCACTTATTCCCTTCGACTAGCCACAACCATCATAACCCAAAATATGCCTATTTGACCCCATTTACGAAGGTCGTAGTAACACAAATCAAAGTTAATCTGAAACTGTGCCACCTTAGGCGAACAGTCTTTAGTCAAAAGAATCGACTCATTAGAATACTATAGTAGCTCTCGCCACGACCATGCTATATAAATTTGCCAGAACTCTATAAGCGGTCACTGCCCGACAAAGTGTTCCTAACAGTCTGCCTATGTGATCGACTAGTCATCTCACATGACTCTATGGCACTTGAACTTGCCATCAATCGCATCACACTCTAGTCACTTCGAGACGTCACCTCATACAAGTGACTATGGGCGAATACAATGTTAATCCGTGTTCACTTTAACGGGGTTCAATTGTCACTACAACCCGTTTGGATGTAACAAAGTATAAAGGAGTTTTTAAAGAAAAACTCGAACGACAAATGTGATTATCACATATGAATAGTCAATGCCTGATTACTATTTCATATTCTATAATCTTATTTGATCTTGCATGTAGTTATTAATTTCAATTCAATTGAAATGACATGACTCATCATGTTTAGCCTTTGAGAAGGCTTTGGTTAATAGGTTTTATCAATTTCTTGTACCTTACTCAACCTTACTACACACTCGTTTTCCTCTGTAATGTATACATTTGCATCACAAACTTTAAAGTACGTGTCGAGATCCAATCAAGACATAGGCCCTCTTAGCCTAAGAATAGCTCCCACTGTTTTCACAGTGTGCGGGACTCATCCTCTTGCACATCTCATGATTGCAAGTGTACTCAATTTCCGTTATAAATATCTCTCATTGTTCTTTATTGCCTAGAACGATTCTAGAAAATCTACTTCTTAATTATCATAGCCACAATGGTGTCTTAACCATCCTAATGTGTTTTGATTATGGTTTTGTCGGAAACCATGCGCAACCTCAATTGTCAATTGTCACTTGTGTAACACCCTTACACAAAATTGCATCATAAACACTTTGCTTTACTTCCTTAATGCTTCTGCATGCACTTAAGGGTAATCTTTATATACTAGGTAAAGATTACTTAAATTCGATTTTTGAAAACAATTCATCATACTCAAAGTATATGAAGTGTTATACATCATTACTCATTTAATTGATCCGGCAGCGGAAGCAAATGGAATCAATCAAATATGTTCAATTTAATTGAACTAGTCATGAATCTTATCAACATAAGACTTCTTACTGACGCTAATATCATGTGGATTTATCTTCATAAATCTGGATATTCAAGATGCATTATATTACTCCAAAAGTCTTGAATCATTCTTAATGATCAATATGTCATCCACATATCGGACTAATTAAAATTTCCGTAACTCCCACTAAACTCCATGTATAAACACAACTTCTCGACTTATCGAGAAATGTTTTATCACATGATCAAAATGTTGATTCTAACTCATTGATGTCCTACTTAAGACCCTCTCTTAAGTTTCACATTATCTTAGGATTGCAAGAATCTTCAAAACTCAAGACATGTATTGAATACATTCCTTCTAATTGAAGAAGTGAGTTTTAGATTCACTTGCTATGTATTTCATAATAATGAAATACAATCCCTAAGAAGATCCAAATAGACTTAAGCATTTCAATTAGTGCAAAACCCTTTGCAACCAATCTTGCTATGAAATATCTCTTTATTAGTGCAAAACCCTTTGTCACTAATCAAGCCTTTTATTTCGGATTCTCATGGCTCTAAGCCTTGTATTGAGTTGTGACTTAAAAACTCTTATTGAAAGTCATTTGTTCATTACTTACCAGAAGTAATCAACTTGAATCAAACAATTTCTTTTGTAAGTTATAAGCTCTTTACTTTCTTAAAAGTATCATGAATTCATCATTTTCAACAAGTGACGAATTTAACCTCCTAGGTTTTAAAGAAACAACATCTTACACAAAACGTCTCATGTAGCCAAGAAAGACCAGTTTCTTGCGACATAACATTCTTTGTGGCTCTTGAATAATTTCTCCCACTCTGTCTTCTAGAAATAAACTTGTATTTTAGAAAGACACTTCACGAGCTTAAAAACCCGTCGTACTAAATGATAATTGAAAGGGAAAAATGAGCATTTGTTTCTTTGTGAAAACTTACAAATATGGCACATTACCATTTCATATCTCATATGATTTAGTGGAAAATAAATTAGACAAAAATGATAAATTCCCCAAAAGGATCAAGTAACTCAAAGTTACTTGATTGAAGTCCAAACCATATCGAATAGCGTTTGAATTCATATCCAACCACACATTATTCAATAATGCGTGTTAAGAGAGATTAATTTGTGATACTATATCACATTTCCTTTGGCTTATGTCAAAGTCTTCACTTTGATAATCCCATCACGACTAAATCATGATTCCTTGAACTCTTTGAAATTCTTCAAAGATTTCTCTTTTACCTTATTAAGTGAACATATTAGCGTCAACTTAAATCGTTAGTAAAAAAAATGATCAACCTATTTTGGATCGATGATATACAACCTCGATTTCCTTTTCAACCAAAAGACACGAGACATCTTGCTTTGAATACAAGATACGCATATACCATTAACAATCTAATGGTTTCAAGAGTACTCGATAACTCTTTGCGTTCATCTTTCCAAAATATAAGGTTTAATCTTGGGTTACCAATTTGAATCTTACATCATCTTCATGATATATCATTCTAGTTTTGGTTTAGAATATAATCACCTTGATAATGGGCTAGCCATACATCAAATCGTGGTGTATAGGGTCACAAAAAGTGAAAACCTCTTTTGTATCTTAACAAGTTTATATTCTTATTTAGAGTTTATGCACTTAATAGTCACAATTAAGTACTACTTTAAATCCAAAAACTAGATTGAGTACACAATTACTCTATCTCTCGATATTGTTGTTGCTAGTCGTCATATTCTAATCACTCTATGTATCTAGTACAATGATGAAAAATCTCCACTGGTTTCTAATATTGACGAAGTGGTACTAGCAAAATTTATGTTTAATTAAATAAACATTTCAAAGAAGAAGGTCCCATTAGATGTCCCACAACTAACTTGTTGATTCTTCAATAATTTGGGGTAGTTTCCTTTCTCGTGTCCAACATTTAAGATAATGGAAACTATATCGGTCGGGATTGATAGGTTTAGCATCGTCATTCTCAACAACTTTGCCTTTAACATTACCTTGTATCAATTCCATTATAATCTTTACTTTTTGAACCTCGTCCTCATCTTAACGGTTTAAGAGAATGCTCCCACTCATTTCAACGAGTCTTTGCTTTGAGAAGCAAAAATTGAATTCATGAAGATTACTCTTCATTTGTTCGTTTTAGTCTTAAAACTTTCATTGAAGTGGTTGCGTTATTTTGGTCAATTACGAATTAAATCTAATTACCAAAACAATTTATCGCTTCAAGGTACTTAATTCATTTAAGTATATGAAAAACAATCCATTGTAAGTAGATGTGTTAGTCTAGAATCAAAAACCTGTTTGATAATGAATAACATTAATCTATACTCCTTTCAAGAGATCCTTAGCAATGGTTCATTTGAGGTTTTAGAAGCAAATTCATATTTTGTCTTTAGTTACGATGTTTTAATGGAGATTTGAATCGAAATGATATCGTATATGAATTGTGGTAAAGAAATAGAACAATATGATAACGGAATAATGGAAAACTTGACATTTATCGTTTTATTAATACTTGTAAATAACAAGTAAAGCATTTACATAGTGACCTCTACCCAACAATGATAAATGATTCCAAGACCCAAATTCATATTAACTTGGGCACGGTGTGGCCGATGAAACCCTTATCAATATAACTCGGTGGATTAACGCTTTAATCGATTCTACTTTTAGAACTCTTGGTCGATAATATTACATTAACATATATCTTTAGCCCAAATCACATTCAACAAGGGGACGGTGTGGCCGATAAAACCCTTATCGAAAAACTTTTGTTGAGTTCAATCCAAATTTCGAATAAATGTGTCCATGATCCAAACCCACATTAACTTGGGCACGGTGTGGCCGATGAAACCCTTATCAACATGAATTCGGTGGATAGACATTTATCACCCACTTCCCCTACGTAACAAGGTTTGTACCCCGGTGTGGCCGAGTGCACTCCCTCACGAAATAGGTTTTCATGGTTTCTACTATTTGGTAAGGCTATGTCTCAATTAATTGTTTTAGCGAGAGGTCATGTCAATTTATCATCTATCACGTTTTAAGTGAACTAAAGCGGTGAACTACGATAATTTTAATTGACACGGTCGAAAAACTCGATAAAAGAAGATGCATGTTTTAGTTATGGCGATTTAGCGATGCATGTGACATATAAGTAAAATGCAAGCATAAAGATAAATAAATCCTAGTATGGCCTTTCCTAAAATAGAAAAACTCTTTAACTATTACATATTCGGAAACCAACTCCATTGGTCCCTTGAACTTCGGTTGTGGCACGCATCTCGAGGTAACACCGTCTTTATGTATCGCCATTCTTGAAGAAATCCGTCTTTGGGAACTCCGGAATGAATAAAATTACATAATAAATTACATAATTTCCTATTATACATTTGTAACTAAAATAAAATAAATCTATTAAATTACAAAACGGTGATACGAGATCACAATAAAATTACAACCGAATCGATATTCCCATAAATGTCGGGAAATACCAATAAAATCTAAGGCCATACTAAGTAAAATTACATAATTCAAAATTACATAAATTAAAATTATGACAATCATAAAGAAAAATGCAGCATTATAATATGTATGAACATGCTTCATTTTATGCTAAATCGCCTTTAATTAGCCAATATCGTATATTACTCGGTTTTTACGGATTTGCGTGATTTCAACATTTTATAATCACAAAAATTACATAAATTCATATTTATGCACTAGTTAATTACCCTAACCACTTAGGACTCAAAATATAGTCTTCACTAATAAATTGACCATAATTAACTCAAATTTCTAAAATTGTTCATTAATAGTCCAAAATTACAAAAAATAAGCTATTTAAACTTCAAATAAATCACAAAACTTCAAATAAATTCAAAATTTGAAATTTAAACTCATGAACATTCTGGAAAAATACCATGACACTCATAATGTTCAAAATCTTAGGTTAAAAATTTCGAAATTTTCCGGAAAAACAATGTTGCGGTTTATCGATTTTAACTAAAATAATCATAAAACATGAGGAAAAATTATATTCATTAACTTTTCAATTTTAGATCTGAAAATGATAATAAAAAGCAACATTAGACGTTTTTCTTAAGTCATAGATTATGTTTTATTAATTTTTCACTAATAATGTCACTATTTATGCTATTTTTCTTCAAAAATCCATAAATCATGCAAAAAGACTTCTTTATAGCCAATTATTTCACACACATCTTGTAAAATTGCATGTGACAACATATTAAAAAACTATGACCATATTCGAAATTTAACTCATATTAACTTATTTTTCACCTAAATCCGAATTTAATAATGAAAAATCCATTTTTCGAGCATAAAAACTCATAAAATTATGAAAATTTCCAGATCATTTAAAAATAATATATGTGAAAACATATCCAAAAACCACTGGAAAATTCGAAGTATAGCAAATTTTAGACCGAAAATGACATTTTTACTCATAAAATCATATTTAAATGTCATTATAGTATAATATGAACAATAAAAATCCGTAAAATTAACCAAAATATCCTAAAACATTTTAGGACCAGAAATATTAACATGCATGGATGAATTTCGTGATATATCATAATAACACAAAATATACAAGTTTTATATGTTATTCTTTATAACTCGGAAAAACTTTTAACCGATTTGCATGCAAAAACCGTGGCTCATGATACCGATTGATGGAAATGTAGATCTATATACATACTAACATACTCATATATGTTAAATTAATTTGTCATAAAATTAAACATGGATTTTATGCATGCAAACAATATAATAAAAAGAGAAGAAATCATCCTTACATTGTGATTTCGGTTCTAATGGGCACAAAAGAAATCTCCTTTTCTTTTGTTCTTGAGCTTTCCATTAATGGATGAACAAGGATTCAAGTGTAGAATCCCTCCCAAAAGCATATACCCAAGGAATCTCTTAATAACCAATATTATTTAGATCTAGTAATAATATTAGTTTTACTATAAAATTGACACAATATAAATTGTATTTTCACTCTTGAAATTTCGGTCAAGAGGGAGTATTTTTGTGGTTTATTTCTCTAGAAATCTCATAACATGTAGAGAATATCAACTTTCTTACTCTAGAAAATTATGTAGTGGAAAAATGAATTAATTGGTAATGAAAAAGAAGGGCACTTCTCTCTCTTGTGGGGTGGCCGAAATATTGCTTGGGTAGGTTGCCCAACACATTTCATTTGTGCTCTTCACAAGAGACTAGGCATGCAAGCCTACTATCTAGTGTTATGATTGTGTTTTCATTTAAAAATAAACAACACAATATAAACTATGTGCACACCCCTTTATTTTCGGTTTTGGACATAAAATGGAGAATCCATTTTATTTTGTCATTTGTCAAATTTGTCACATGTAACATGTTACATGACATGTTACAATGCAATGTATTTTTATCATATTAAAAATCAACATATTCATAAAATATGTCATTTACAAAATCGACTAGTAATTCGTAATTACTCGGACCAAAAATGTTTCCAAATTATAAACTACAACATTCTGTATTTATAATAATTTATTCATTCCGTTTCAATTGTTTCTGTAAACAATAATTTCATCCAAGTAATAAAATAATTCGATTACTTAGACCGTGTCTTATTTAATCATATTTACAATAAGATACGTAAATTATACTCACAAAATCATCCATCAATTTTAAGCAATTTAATTAACTCGTATCGGTATACGATTAATTAAATAATCAATTAAGAGTATTTCCCTATAGGTATGACCTAAGGGGATCAATCGATCACCACCGTCCGCACGACGAATGTCAAACTCTAGTCAGCCAATCATTACCGATATGTGTGGACCAGTTGACTGTAAAATATTACATCCCACATGTATTCTTAAAATGAGATTTAATAATGATATTTAAATCATGTGATCGCACTATTGTTGAGGACACATTTCCCAACATTAAGCCCCTGCACCAGCCCACTGTACAGCTTTTCTGGGGCCGGCCTGGTACCCCTGGGGTCAATCAGGTTGTCGGTGATGTTCGGCAAGGGGTATGCGGCCAAGAATGTCCTAGCCGAATTCGTGGTCATTGACGGCTCGTCCGCCTACAACGTCCTCATAGGCCGAGTCACTCTGAGCGAGGCCGATGCAGTAATGTCCATCCGGGCCCTGACACTAATGTATGTCTCGGACCGGGGGGAAGCGCATAAGCTCGTCTCCAAGGACGAGAATGACGGAGTGGTCAATGTCCAGATATCTGCCAGAGGATGCAACATGCAATCCCTCAAAGTGGCAAAGAAATCAGAGAAGGGAAAAAGCCCATCCTTACAACAGGAGGGCAACTTCATGGACGCGACCGACGGCTGACTAGGGACACTGACAACCTCGGGAAAAACTCTGTATAGCGGCGGAGGTGTCCAAGACAGCTGTGGACACCCCGACGCATGTTTAAATCTAATGTAGAATAATCCAAGTTTTTCATCAGTATTCATTTTTCCATAGTCATCATCAAGAAATAGACGCCAGCTCACACTGTCACATCGACAAGAGCGGCAGTCGTCAAGAAGAAGCAGGCGCCGTCGCAGTCACCCCAAGTAGTAGACGCTACGGCAGTCACCCCAAGAGGTAGACGCCGCAGCAGTCACTCCAAGTGGTAGACGCCACGTTAGCCGCTATCAAGAAATAGACGCGCCCACTCACACTTTGTCACATCGACAAGAGCGGCGATCGTCAAGAAGAAGCAGGCGCCGTCGCAGTCACCCCAAGTAGTAGACGCTACGGCAGTCACCCCAAGAGGTAGACGCCGCAGCAGTCACTCCAAGTGGTAGACGCCACGTTAGCCGCTATCAAGAAATAGACGCCAGCTCACACTGTCACATCGACAAGAGCGGCAGTCGTCAAGAAGAAGCAGGCGCCATCGCAGTCACCCCAAGTAGTAGACGCTACGGCAGTCACCCCAAGAGGTAGACGCCGCAGCAGTCACTCCAAGTGGTAGACGCCACGTTAGTCGCTATCAAGAAACAGACGCCGGCTCACACTGTCACACCGACAAGAGCGGCAGTCTCTATCAGTAAACAGACGCCAGCTCACACTGTCACATCGACAAGAGCGGCAGTCGTCAAGAAGAAGCAGGCGTCGTCGCAGTCACCCCAAGTAGTAGACGCTACGGCAGTCACCCCAAGAGGTAGACGCCGCAGCAGTCACTCCAAGTGGTAGACGCCACGTTAGTCGCTATCAAGAAACAGATGCTGGCTCACACTGTCACACCGACAAGAGCGGCAGCCTATATCAAGAAGCAGACGTCGCGACAGTTACGGCCAGCGCAGTTTGATACTCGCAAAAGCGATCAAAACGCCTTAAAAGCGTTTAAACACAGTTGGGATGCGCACTCTAGACTGCCTCGGCCAGGCCGAGGCGGAAGCAAAAAAAACAACTCAGACGAAAACAAAAAAAACCTCGGCCAAGCCAGAGGCAAAGTGAAGACGCTAAGTACAGTTGATACGCCCAACTATTAGCGCAAGGAAACTCAAAGTGAGATAAAGACCTCGGCCAAGCCGAAGGCAAAAGAAACGAACTCTTATTAAAAATGATAATAAGTTACAAGTGAGGAGAATACAGACGACGACCGTCCCCATAGGGATAAGCCCAAACACAACCTACCAAGAGTTTTACAAACAAAATACAGGGAAAGGAAAGCAAAAAGTTACAAATATGTCATTTGAAGCGCCAAAAGATGGCAGGGAGGAAGGGCTTAATAATTGGCTCCCGAACAGCTGAAGCTATCCGAGACGCCGGGTGAGCCTGGTGACAACCGCCCGTCTCCCTATGCTCGTTCTTTGCTTGCCATCGCGGCGATAGCAGATCTCCTTCGATGGGCAACCCGGCGTTCTTGCGCGCCTCGGCTTGGCGGCCCTCGGCCTTAGCCTCGGCGACCTCGGTGCCCTCATTCTCTCGGCTTCTGCTTGCCGCCTTAGCCTTCCCGGCAGGGCGCCTTCTCCGCAGCCGCCTCTTTCTCCATCTTCACCCTCACCGCCTCCTTGGCCTTCTCCTCCACAGCTTTCTCCTTAGCTTCGAGCTTATCGTCAAACAGCTCGTCAAATTTGCCCCAAGGAAAGGAACCATCAAGAGGAAAGAGCTCCCCAATCACTTCCCTGGCAGCTTCTTCGGCCAGATCCCGGTATTCGACACACATGTTAGGGAGCATGACGGTTTGGAGCATCTCAATGTCCTCCTCCTTTTGACTGATGATGGCCTCTTTGCTCCGGATCACCTTCCCCTGGACCTGAAATTGGTCCCTGAATTCGTTCCTCTGCTTTGGAGATAAAGGTCGGCGTACCTGCGAACAAGGTTACACTTCTCCGGCGACTTAGCGGCTTCGGTCCGCATGCCTCGGCCTTGGCTCTCTCGGAGGACCTCCTTTTCAGCGTCCTCCCGAGTTTTCTCTCGGCCAAAGCGCCTTCTCAAGCATCTCCCCTAAGCCTCTGCTCATCGAGGAGATCCGGCTTGCCGACACGGCCACCTTCTTAGTGGCATTAAGCTCAAGAAGATTGAGCCACGGCTTTCTCTGCTCTATGATACGAGCACCGGTCGGCTCGTTCCACCTCGCCGACTCCTTGATCGCCGTGCCTTCCTCTATAAGGCGGGAGACGGAAGCCTTCAGGATGAAGAGCCAATGGTGACCCTTTGATCACCGGCCTGCACTTGTTTGGGAAGCCTTAAGGGATGAAGAGACAATAGTGACGTTTTGATCACCAGCCTGCACGGGGCTCTTCTCCACTCGCTGCTCATTAAGAGCAACGGCCGACAACGAGTGATTTGCACGAAATTCAATTAAAGCATCCATGTCAACATACATGGACATACCGGAGAGCCTGTCATCGGAAACGTCTAATAAACCGTTTAAATCTAGGCCACGGGATAGATATGTACCGTGCTTGGCCTTCTTGGCCGGAGGACGCATTTCCTTGCGACGGCGGCGGCTTGGCGATGGCGGAGCGAGCTCCTTCCTCTTGCGAACAAGGGGAGATCCCTCCGCATCGGAGTCACCATTGGTAATGTCAACAATTTCCACCGTCTCCTTCTTGACTGAAGGGATGGGAGGTGGAACCGGTGTCGACGCCGTCGCCGCCGAAGACTTTGTTTTCCGCGTCCGGCGCGCCATGCTACCAACAACCTTCGCCTGGGCCGCCTCCATATTCAAGCCCTTCAGCTGTTGCTCCATGAGATCACTCGGCGACGTTCTGCGGTCATGGGCTAAAGCCTTAGGGTGCAAATCAGCAACGGTCTTATCCTTGTTCAGCCCCATTCTCCGAAGGATATCCTCGGACAGGTCCGGTCCAAAGTGGTCTGCAAAGGAAACAAGGCAAGAGTTAAGTAGAAGAAATAAATAGAAGATTCAACAGAAGCGTCGAGAGCAGAGATGGGCCTCACACCGACCCCACTCACCCTGCGCTAGGGCCGGTATGAGGCCGACATGGCAGAGCGGCTCATCCTGAAGAATGATCTGCGTTGGGGGAATCCATCTTTTCGGCACCCCCTTGTCCGCCTCAAAAAGCCTCATCGACAGCTTCTCATCCGCCTTAAGAGGGACCTTGCTGGCGTCCATCTTAAGCTTTTTCCGAGAAACCCATCTGTCATGCTCCGCCTTAGTCTCGCACCGCAAATTAACTTGGTGTTGAAAAGACCGGGGCAGCGGATAGTCATTTGGCACCTCAACATACACCCACCGATCTTTCCAGCCTTTGCAGGAAGAAAGTTTATCAACGGAGACGTAACCCGGCTCCATTTGCACACTATACCATCCGACGCGACCAGAGAACGACGGCTTGAGGTGGTGAAGCCGACGGAATAAATTTACCGTTGGAGCCTCTCCCTTGAAGAGACAGAGCCAGACAAAGCCGACTATGGTCCTAATGGCCAACGGGTGCAGTTGGGCCACGGCGACGTTCATGGCCATAATGATAGCCATAACATACTCATTCAGCGGAAACCGGAGCCCGTACACCAAGTGCGCATGTATACGCCCGGTGCGGCCGGTGGGGGCAACAAACGGCCTGACCCTCCTCAGGGACAACAATTTTGTATCCCCTGCCAAAGTGGAAATGGCCCTCGAAAAATGTCTCGCCGGAACAACTGGCGAACTTATGGGTCCAAGCACGGTCAAGACGGACCTTACAGGCGTCACCGTGATCCATGACGTACTGCCTCCCCTCATTAGGATGAGCCCTTCCAGCATCATCACCGAAGTCATCATCATCATCATCCTCCCATTCCTCCAAAATTTGAGGATCAACTTCAGGAGAAGGAGACCTAGGGCCCCCAGACTTTATCGGGATGACGTCTAGTATCCCCTCCTCATCAAGACGCGACGGGGAACCCCCCGGCGCAGAAGTGCTAGTCCCGGCGTCAGCAGAAGACATGTTCACAACAATTACTTAACAAAATAAGAAGTGAGAAAATTTGTTTGTTTACCTCGAAGAAAAACACTCGCCGGAGTAACAACTCTGAAAATTAGAAGACAAAGAAGCCCTTGAAAGTTTGGAGATGAAAATTTGGGAGAAAAATTTGAGAAAATGAAATTGGTGGCCAAATTCACGGAACAACTGCCCTATTTATAGGGAAAAGCCCATGAAGAAGGGCCAATCAGGGCACAGCCCATGAAGCGCCCGGCCAATCGGCGAAAAGGACACGTGTCGGACATGCAACCACGGAATGTCAATCGTTGCAACATTGAACGTCAATCAATGCAATAAATGACCAAGCGTCTTCAACACGCCCCTTCACATCTCTTTGCCTGTCCATCTTCCTCAACAAATTCCTAAGTATCTTGCTCTCCGCCGCCACATGGTCAACCAAGCTAGGAAGCACCTACACGGGGCAATCAAAAACAACCGGCACTCTCAACCCTGGTCTCGGCCAGCGTCGCCTTCTTTTCCACATCGGATGCCCTTTACACATCCATGTGGAGGGGGGATATGGTACGGCCGAGGTAGAAGAAGCCGATACAGAAAAAAGTTTCAGAAATTACTTGCGCAGAATATACGCTCAACATACATCGGAGCCCATACCACGGCATAGACTACGCTGGGGGCAAATTGATGGGGCATATTCTGCACCGCTGACCAAGTCAACATATTGAGCAAGGTCAAAGATATCTACTGACAAAGTCAACGACTTAGATGTTCTAGCCGATGCAACCCATCGGCTGTCACTGAGTCTCGGCTGGGCAATCGGCCAGGGGCACATATCCGCGTACTCATATCCAAGACCCCTCGGCCGGCCTGCCATGGGTCCATCGGCCGAGGGCAGAACGGTCTTTCCACCTGCTAGCCACTTGGCCACTACGTGACAAAAGGTGAAAGTCTATAAATACTCCTCAACCTTCATTGAGGAAAGGATCCACAATTTAACCTAAGAATCACTATTCATCTGGTAATATCTTCCTTATCTCTCTACAATATATTTAGCCAAGTAATAACAACTTATCCCTCTAAGTTTACTGACTTGGGCGTCGGAGTGAGTACGCTCGGCCAAAGCCGAGCCCTCAGTTTGTTCATAGTTTCAGGAGACCGCAAGGAGGATTCAAGCAAAGACGTCATTCTACAAGCCACGGGTGGTAACAATACTTGCTCTGGAATTACACCCGGAACAATTATTATTATTATTATTATTATTATTATTATTATTATTATTATTAATTTTTTTTCTTACAAACTCTACTTTGCATGAAAGTCGTTTAAAAAGTTATCTTGTATATGTAATTAAAATATGACATATTGATGATAATAAATATTTTGGTTTTCCTTTTAATTATATTTATAAATTTGTAGATATTAGTAGCTTTAATCCAAATTATTAGATTTTTTATTTACTACATATCAGACCTTTTAGCTACTATATTTATGTTTAAGGAGGAGTTAATGAACAAATTGATCGAATGATTTAAATGATGAGGGTAAATTCTTAATTTATTTTTATAGTTTAAATCATGATCTTATAGTTTCCACACAAAAATAAATATTAATAAACCTTATAACGAGTTTTAATAAATTTATTAAAGTAGCCTTAATATTAACAATATAAATTAATAGAATTTAATTATGATAATCCTACATGGCAAAAAAATTAAATGTATTAAGTTGCCTTTTAACTATATAGTATAGATTATATAGATTTATAGACGTGACATTCATAATGCACATGTGGCTTTTTCTTCGCCTATGTGGCTTTGTCTACGTGGCCTTTTAAGGTTACCTTTTTAATATAATTTTATAGATGGCAAAAATATTTTGTATTTAGATACAAATATCAAAACATCATGATCCATATTAGTGAAATGTAACAATAGAATTAACTAATTTTACAATATAATTGGATACGGACTACGGTGAATCTCATTTAGGACGGTAATATTGATTTTAAAATGAAAACGGATTTAATATGCTACTATCCTAAATATATAAGACACATTTTTTCGGTAGTCCTTAAACATTCTACTTACCGTCACATTTTCATATTTGATTTGTTTATCGTTTAAGACGGATAATCGGATATGGGCAATCTAGAGCTCTATAAGGTTCATGAGTTCATCGGGCATGGCTGTAGAGGGCCACATTTCAAGTATTTAACCAACTCAGTTCGTAGTACTTGGCAAATTTCTATTATTATTAAGATGTAAAATTAAATTTTCAATTGTTTGATGAAGTGATAATTAAGCACTGCTTTCGTGAAGCCAATAAAGTTGCCGACTTTATGACTTCTATTGGACATTCATGTCCAACTTTTTTGAGATAATTTGAAAGCCGGTAACTTTAACCTACCTCTATTATTCAAAAACATGAGATAGGTTGATCAATAGAATTTGGGATATGCTAAATCCCGCACACACTTTTGCTTAATCCAACACATTTTTCGGTCTTATTCCGACATTACCCCTTTCATTTTTCACACACAACTAGGAAGACAAATAAAAAAAATAAAGAAAACCCCCCAAAAAAACTCAGATCTAACTGCCCACCAGCCGCCCCACCGCCACCACCACCCTCCATCGCCCGCGCCCGGCACCAACCACCCCATCCCCTCGCCCCTCCCAGCGTCGACCACGACCTACACCAGCCGAACTTGCATTTCTCTTCGCAACCACCGCAATACTCCTCTTAAACAGCCACCGCAACCGCCATAAGTACCTACTCAATGCGCCCTCCATATAGCGTCGACCCTTCTCCGACCACCCTACCCCGAATAATTCGACGACCACCAACAAACATTCTTTCAAAAACCCAAATTCCAAACCCTAATTGTAAAAGTCCATTTTTAAGGAAAAAAAACCTTCATTCAATCGATTAAACAAAGTGTGTTAATAAAATTATTGATAAGACACAAAATTGGTTGTAATATGTGCTAAATTACAATCCATAATTATTGAATTGGTTAGGTTTTGAGAGAGGGGGGAAAGGGGAGAGAATTTTCTTTTTTTTGGGTTGTGTTCAAGATGAAGGATAGAATTGGAAATTTGAGTTAAATTGTGCGGAATTAAGTAAAACTAAGTGCGGGATTTAGCAAATACGTAGAATTTTATTATTTATCAACAACAACAACAAAAAAAAAAAAAAATTACTCTTAAACCCTAAACCCTAGCTACCTGTTCTTCCCTAATTATTCATCACTCACATTTTTCTCCAATTTTCGCTCTCGCAATGTCTCTTAGTTAACTGCTGTGGACAAGGCCCTCGGGAACTGCGTCCGCGGGATCCACACTAGGCATAATCGACTCGAGGTTCTTTCGAATCGAATTAAGACAAATTAGAGTCGCCACCAAGTTTTTTGGGAACTTGGAACCGTTCAAGTCAACTTTACACCTTTCATCGAAAAGCATAAAGCCAATCGACTACGAGTGATTAAAGATAAAGACTTGTACCCTATATCACTCGATTTGAATGACTCTCGTAATCCAATGGTATTTAGACGGATCCACAAACCATAGATCTTGAGTAAGGGGTGAGGGTACGTGTTGGGAAGCCCATAAGGACACCCAACCCCGCCCGTCAATAACGGCCTCTACTAAGTCAAGTGTCGAATTTCAAACAAGGTCATAGCTACTACGATGTATGATATGCAAGCGTTGTTTTAACCCTAACATGTGACAACAATTTCTATGTCGTTTTAGATGCAACTAAACTAACTTTGTCAAAGTTGTAATTTAGCATGTGGGTTGATTGATCTAACAACATACAAACAAAGCAAACAAGGCTTAAGGGGGAATGGGGGAGCCGTGGGATCTACCTATTACAAACCAGGCATTTCATGCCGACACAACAATAAATTAAAGATACAACTCGATCTAAATACAACGCTATACACACGACGCAAAACACGGCCATTCGGCCTAGAAAACCGTGCACAAAGGGGTGACTCACGGCCTACATGACACACGGCCTTGGGTCACTCCTCGTAATGCGTGCTTTCACTTAATCTCATCGAATTAGGCATAAGGCTATGCACCAAAGCATGCATTAGCATAAACCAGGCCATGTTGCTTTAAACAACATGCGGTTTACTACGCTCCTACAAGCATTGGGGAACAACCGTCTAACCAAACAAGACTAAGGTTTTTTGAAGAGGTTTTGACTCAATAAAAGTAAAACAAGCTCGAAAATTACAACTCGATAAACAAATTACAAATTACAAGCAACGAAACAACGAAGAACAAAAGGTACAAAAAACAAAGCAACAAAGACAAAGAGAACGGCCAATCTCACGGCCCAAACCACGACCCCCCCTCACGGCCAAGACAAGGCCATCCTAGTTCCTAGGTTAGGTTCATTGGTTAGATCGAATGATTACGAAAACGGATTAGAAAACGAGTAAAAAAACAAGTTATAAAACAAATTGATCGATTGAGAAGAAACGCGCGAGTGTGTTATTCTACACGGCCTAAAGGGTATGGGTTAGGGTCAATGGGCACGGGTTTTGGTAGTGTTTGGAGCGGGTTTTGGGCTCGGGTTTGAGCTGCAAAATAGGGGGGCTGCTTTGTGTTTTGCGCGGGCTGTTGGGAGTGATTTGGGATGGGATTTGGGCCGTGGTTAAGGGGGTTCGAACTGGGTTGGATGGGTAGAGGCTTAGGTTGGTTAGTGTACTCGAGATTCGTGCCAATTCGTAAAGGAAACGGGCTCAAAAAACCGAGCTAAAATCGGGCTTCAAAAACGTGTGTTCAAAACGAGTTTTTCGATTTTTAAATCGATTTTTCAAATCGATTAACACATTGAAATAAATGACTTTTCAAATCAAATATACTCATGAAAATGATTTTTCAAATCAAATACTTATTTTATTTTCAATAAAATAAACTTGAGAAAATAAATTCTAAAAAGCTTTAATTTAAATATCATTTAAATTAATAAAATGAATTCACTTAAAAAAAACATTAATTTAAATATCATTTAAATTAATAAAATATTTCATCGACGACGCCCATTCTACATCGTAAAACGAGCTCCAAATAATGACAATGACAACTAAATAAATACATGTGTCCTATCATCATCGGGTGTTTGTCGGGTTCTCTATAAATTCCAATATCGACGGATACGGGTATCTCTGAGCCCCACTTTGACGAGGCTTGGACAAGGCGAAAGTCAAAGTATACCCCAGGTCCCTTTCGACCTGAGGATTCTTCGGGTCGTTTATAGTCCATTAGACTTGCGTATATAAGCTCGCCAGCCATAAAAAGAGATCATACCTGAAACTTCGTTGGGGACTGACTCTTGCTTCTGTTGTGTCACATTATCGTCGTTGGTTGTCGACCCATAAATTGCATATATGATGGATTGAGCCTTATCCTTAGGCGCCTACGTATCCGTTTCTGACGGAATCAAACCCGCGTCGTAGTTCGGCCGCTGCTGACACATGCCCAAAGTTTATCATCTGCTGGCGTTTGTCCAAAATTCATCATCTGATGACATTTGCCCAAAATTTATCATCTGCTGGCACTTGTCCGAAATTCATCATCTGTTAACACTTGCCCAAAGCTTATCATCTGCTGGCAGGTGCCCAAATGGGACGGGACTTTCCAAAGAGGTTGCCGCCGCTTTCATCATTTGCTTTCAGCTACGGAATTCTTCCATTTTATACTCTTGTATTGAATTGAATTCTGAGTGGATGTCATCCATTTCATCTTGATAATGGTCTCTCAAGCCAACGGCCCAGAGCCCCGATTTGTGATGGCTCTAAAGTCGAAGACTTTAGAGCCCCCAGTTGAAGCATATCCTGCTATATTTGAAACATAGAAAATGTACGAGCAATAATCATCACATAAGCACATTTGGATCATCGATCTTAAAATTGGATCATTTAAAAGATTGGGTCATCGACCCGAAAATTGATTTTGAAAATTTTGAATAATTGGGCCATCGACCCGAAAATTGAATTTGAAAATTTTGAATAATTGGGCCATCGACCCGAAGTTTCTACTACTTGGACCATCTATCCACAATTCGCAAAAAGTTTTTGGAATTTTGAAATTTTGAAATTTTTTGAAATCGAACCTTGATGGGTGAGCATGAAATACGACTCAGACACTCTGTATGACCCGTAAACAACGTGGACCTAGCCCGCTACCGCAAAACAAAAAAGGAAAATAAAACCGTAAGTGTGCACGGGTTTTAATTCAATTATTGACTCGTTGGGGGGGAGAAATGTAAATTGGCCATTCTGGCGCCAAAAGATGGCAAATAGGAATCACAAGGTCGTCGACTTGGGAAGGAGATATCGTATGGCATGGGCGTGCTCCCGAGGGCACATGGGAATCAAGATCACTTGGCATTGACAGGGTGGATTAAACTCACGGAGCAACAACGTTGGCCTTTTCCAGACACTAAACAAAAACACTTAGACATCACACATCACTCTTGTTGGGAACATTCTGTCACTCTTCTCCTCGCCTCCTTTTTTTCAGCGAGTTTTCATTATTTCTTGCCACCGCCTTCTTTCTTTTCAGCGGGCTTTTACTATTTTCTTCCACGCCTTCTTTCTTTTCAGCGGGTTTTTCATATTTTCTGTTCCCAACACAAACCCACATCTATATGACTCAGCATCTTTGCCTAAACCGTTAGATAAAGCTCATTCCGAGACTTGACATTACTCATCTGAACCTATATCCTTATCCTAGCCTACATCGAGTGCTAAGACTGACTCAAACAAAGGTGGCTTCATTTGGACTTGGTTAAGACCCGTAAGAAACCGACAAGATGACAACTTGGTTGATGAGTGGATTGAATCCCTTATTCGGAAGGACTGCCTACGTATTCGCGTGGAGCGAAATCAAATCCGACGTAGTTCGATCATGGTGCATAAACTTGGCATATTGATTGTGTGTACACACTCGAAGGTTTCACCTAGGATATCATGTCGTACCCCATTCTAGCCTGTAAGGTACCGTTAAAATCCCGTGTCTAGGGTTGGTACAAAAGGCTTGGATCCTTTGGGATGTGGAGCTTGGTAATAAAAAGTTGGAATGGTTGACCATCATTCTGAAGGTTTGTTTTGTGGTGCTAAGGCCAAGGGCTATAGCTGCTGATGTGGTTGGAATGGGTGTCTCGGGTTTGATGAACCACGAGTGCAAATGGGTTGGAAAATGATGTGGGTTCAAATTTCCATGTCTGGACCCTAAAGGCTTGGGTGTACTAACACAAGCTGACTGATTCTCAGAATCCCTAACTATTCCCTCATAAATACCTCGGGACGAACTTAGGGGTATGAATAACTGATGATGGTACTACCTGACCATTTTGGCTTCGCCTTTGAACTTTGATCAATATTTCGACATTTCTTTTTCTTTTCTTCTTCTTCTTCTTCTTCTTCTTCTTCTTTTTTCTTTTTTTTTTCTTTCGTTTTTTCTTTTTTTTCTTTTTCTTTGTCGTTTTTTTCTTTTCTTTCTTTTTCTTTCTGAAAATGATCTTCCACCCATACTGCTTGTTACCATTGAATTCACACTGAAAACTGGGCTTCGCCAAATAAAATGGGTTAGAACTAACAATTCCTTGTTAAAATGGGTTGGTCTCCTCTCTCTTCGAGATGGGATGTTTTTGAGGGGAAAAGGCTTGCCTTCCGTCATCGATAGGGGAAACAAGAAGCTAGTACGGGTTCGTCATAGAATCATCTAAAAGCTTGTCACAAACATTGGTTCGGATGGAGGTTTTCTACCACCAGACATGGAATAGGTAAAGGAATCAAACACGGGATCCTATTGCACCTTACGTTTTGAAACGGGACATATTTCTACCCCAGGGATGCCTTTGAGTGTGTTGTGCATTTTATCATGTTTCGGAATGATTTAGGATTGGAAACAAGACATATTTGGAAACGAACTGCAACTTTTATTGGAATGACACATGCTTAACAGACTCGAAGGAACGATTCCTAGGACACACCCTAGGTCATCGCGGAATAAACGACTCAACTTCAAGAAAAGAAAGTCCTAGACTCGACTCGACTAAAATAAGAAAACAGATCCCGACTCATAATTTCAAATCTGGTCATGAGCTTTCTCTTGTTCAGCTGTCAGCATAGATACTTGGCTCTTGTCCTTGATCCCTTTGATGGTCTGCCTCCATCCCGAGGTAGTCCTCTGAGGATCTACGCCAGTGATGAAGGTTGGTGAACCGAATTGTCCTTTATTAACTTCGTTAATGAGAGGAGTACATTCTAGAGCAAGACTCCCGACTTGAATTTCATTCTTCGGGTTTGGAAATAATTCAAAGCAATCCACAAATATTTTCTCGATAAACACCCCTTTCAAGTGACATGGGTGGATAAGATGGGAATAATCGACATTGTCTTCGACAGAAACGAAGTTGGCGTGATCGCCAAATGGATTCGTGATGTTATTGGGTTTAACAGTTGGGATCGGGAGTGTTCCATTCTCAATCATGTCTTGGATTTCGTGCTTCAGTCGATAGCACCTTTCAGTATCATGGCCTTTCCCTTGATGAAAGGCACAGTAGGCATTTGGTTTATACCATTTACCTTGTTGATCAGCGGGAGGGTCCGGAGTTGGACCAATAGGCTTCAGCTTTCCTTGGGCTATGAGCCTTTGGAGAGCGTATGTATAAGTGCATCCGATATCGGTGAATACCCTCGGAGCTTGGCGCGGAGGCCTTTTGACCATCCATCTAAGAGATTGACAGTTTCAACAAAGTGGGCGGCTGGGCGCTTTGCTTTAGATGACGAAGCCCCTTGGTATCCCTTTGGCTTCTCGGCTTGAAAGATTCGGACATCGTCCTCTACCTTTATCCCGATCCTTATCAATTCTTTGAAAGAACCAAAATTCTGGTATTTCAGAGCATTACGGTAAACAGGTCGTAAATTCTTCACGAACTTATCTACCATTTCAACTTCATCAGGCTTCTTAGCTAGTTTTACGCTTTCAGCGCGCCATCTTGCGAGGAATTCAGTAAAGCCCTCTTTCTCCTTTTGTGTCATAACCTCCAAAGTTCTTATGTTGGTTTGAATCTCAACATTGTCAGCATAGTGCTTACAGAACTCCACCGTAATATCTTCGAAAGTGGGGAAGTTTTTGAGGTCCAGATTATAGAACCACGCCTTTGGGTGTTCGCCCAGAGATTGGGCGAAAATTTCAGAGAGCATATCAGCAGGTACTCCCTTCAGTGCTAAGTACCCTTTATAGGCCTTAACATGGTGGATCGGATCTTGATGCCCTTGAACTTTGGGATGTCAGTGAGTACCATGTTCGTGGGCAACTTATCCTGAACTGGGGCATAGGCCCTAGCATTCTCATAGTGGATGTTCTTCCCCTGGGAGAGTTTCAGACGGTCTTCGATGAACTTGAACCGTTTCTCCAGATCAGTCAGAGGTGGGGTAAATGGAGGGGAATCTTCACCCAGCTTAGATTCGATTGCATCCATTCGGGTCATCATGAGGTTTACAGCCTCAGTGAGCTTGTTAACAGCATCTTCCATTGCTTGACGTCGGGTTTTTGGCGGCCTTTCTACAAGAAAACCCCGTACTGAGTCAATATTTAAAGTAAGAGCCCCTGCACACTTAAGGACATGACCCCAACTTGACTCAAACAAAGACTCGACTTGAGATTGACTAACCAGAGGTTCGACTCACTGTTTGATTTAGACATCGGTTCATTTTAGACTGGACAAAACGACATGACTCACTTGTCATAACTCGATTCTAAACTGGACTTGGTGTGACTAAACCCGTGATTGGGCTAACATAGCCCATGGGTTCGAGTGAAAACGTCCTAAAGGGCCTAGCTTGGACGTTTTTTGTGGACTATCCTAGACCAAAAGGTCGACCAACATGACTCAAAGCCCAAGAGGTGAGCTTGGGTGACCCAACAAGGTCGTGTTCTAGACTCTTAGAACGAAACACACCCGGCCTAACACGGCCATGACCCGGACACGACTCGACGCATTTCATGCTTGGTTGTGGTTCGAGAAACATTTTGGATTGATTTTGAAAAATGAAGGATTGATTTGAAAATGAGATTTGAAATGGGCGACATCTGCATATAAAAGCTCATTTTGGGCCGAAATTTCTAGTCCTATTTGGGCAGCGTTCCGCGTTTTTAAAACCATGCTATTTTGAAAATAAGTTGTTCAAAAGTTCGGTTTTGAAAAGGACATGGGAATTTTCGAAAATAAAGACTCGGGAAAACACATTGCACATTGTCATTCTCATGTTATAAGGATGTATGCTCCTAGACATCTCTAAGTCTCGGCAAGTCTTCTATAAGAAGGTCTATGCCCTCCATCCTTTTGCGGTCTTATAGAGCAAGGTGTCTTAAGGTAAAGTACCTAGAAGATCGTCCCCACCATCAAGAACCACGCGAGGCGAAGTGGAAGCGAGCAATGTGCAGCTTCCTGGCATAGTGGGACGTCGCCCCCCACGCATCACGAAGAAACGCTGGGACGGCCCGGGTAAGTCCTTAAGGGTTCATGCATGAATCGTAGCACTATGAGTAATGTTTTACTTTCCAACACTTTCTTTTCAAGTTTCACCTCGGAGGAAAAGACCCTAGAAACACAAAGGTGTAACTAGTCCTCTTTTCCCCAAATGGAGTCGCCAAATCGTGGACAAGGCCCTCGGGAACTGCGTCCGCGGGATCCACACTAGGCATAATCGACTCGAGGTTCTTTCGAATCGAATTAAGACAAATTAGAGTCGCCACCAAGTTTTTTGGGAACTTGGAACCGTTCAAGTCAACTTTACACCTTTCATCGAAAAGCATAAAGCCAATCGACTACGAGTGATTAAAGATAAAGACTTGTACCCTATATCACTCGATTTGAATGACTCTCGTAATCCAATGGTATTTAGACGGATCCACAAACCATAGATCTTGAGTAAGGGGTGAGGGTACATGTTGGGAAGCCCATAAGGACACCCAACCCCGCCCGTCAATAACGGCCTCTACTAAGTCAAGTGTCGAATTTCAAACAAGGTCATAGCTACTACGATGTATGATATGCAAGCGTTGTTTTAACCCTAACATGTGACAACAATTTCTATGTCGTTTTAGATGCAACTAAACTAACTTTGTCAAAGTTGTAATTTAGCATGTGGGTTGATTGATCTAACAACATACAAACAAAGCAAACAAGGCTTAAGGGGAATGGGGGAGCCGTGGGATCTACCTATTACAAACCAGGCATTTCATGCCGACACAACAATAAATTAAAGATACAACTCGATCTAAATACAACGCTATACACACGACGCAAAACACGGCCATTCGGCCTAGAAAACCGTGCACAAAGGGGTGACTCACGGCCTACATGACACACGGCCTTGGGTCACTCCTCGTAATGCGTGCTTTCACTTAATCTCATCGAATTAGGCATAAGGCTATGCACCAAAGCATGCATTAGCATAAACCAGGCCATGTTGCTTTAAACAACATGCGGTTTACTACGCTCCTACAAGCATTGGGGAACAACCGTCTAACCAAACAAGACTAAGGTTTTTGAAGAGGTTTTGACTCAATAAAAGTAAAACAAGCTCGAAAATTACAACTCGATAAACAAATTACAAATTACAAGCAACGAAACAACGAAGAACAAAAGGTACAAAAAACAAAGCAACAAAGACAAAGAGAACGGCCAATCTCACGGCCAAACCACGACCCCCTCACGGCCAAGACAAGGCCATCCTAGTTCCTAGGTTAGGTTCATTGGTTAGATCGAATGATTACGAAAACGGATTAGAAAACGAGTAAAAAAACAAGTTATAAAACAAATTGATCGATTGAGAAGAAACGCGCGAGTGTGTTATTCTACACGGCCTAAAGGGTATGGGTTAGGGTTAATGGGCACGGGTTTTGGTAGTGTTTGGAGCGGGTTTTGAGCTCGGGTTTGAGCCGCAAAAAGCAGGGGGCTGCTTTGTGTTTTGCGCGGGTTTGTTGGGAGTGATTTGGGATGGGATTTGGGCCGTGGTTAAGGGGGTTCGAATCGGGTTGGATGGGTAGAGGCTTAGGTTGGTTAGTGTACTCGAGATTCGTGCCAATTCGTAAAGGAAACGGGCTCAAAAAACCGAGCTAAAATCGGGCTTCAAAAACGTGTGTTCAAAACGAGTTTTTCGATTTTTAAATCGATTTTTCAAATCGATTAACACATTGAAATAAATGACTTTTCAAATCAAATATACTCATGAAAATGATTTTTCAAATCAAATACTTATTTTATTTTCAATAAAATAAACTTGAGAAAATAAATTCTAAAAAGCTTTAATTTAAATATCATTTAAATTAATAAAATGAATTCACATAAAAAAAACATTAATTTAAATATCATTTAAATTAATAAAATATTTCATCGACGACGCCCATTCTACATCGTAAAACGAGCTCCAAATAATGACAATGACAACTAAATAAATACATTTGTCCTATCATCATCGGGTGTTTGTCGGGTTCTCTATAAATTCCAATATCGACGGATACGGGTATCTACAACTGCCATCAGATTTTCTACGCACCGCAACAATGGCGGCGTCTACTATCCTTCGCAATTTCCGCCTTTGCGAACTTCGCTCCATCGCCCCTTTCAAATCTGTACTACTTTCTTTTTTTTCTTATTTATCTGATCATCATGTGATTTTTTCCAAATTTAACTTGTTTAAGTTTATCGCATCATTGTAAAGTTCTACTTCCTCTGTTCCGGTCATTTGTTGTCATTTTTCATATTGTGGTGTCTCAGTGAATTGTTATTCTTTCTATTTTAAGAATGGATTTCATGAGCAATTTGATCATTCATACTCAATTTGTTCCACTTGTCATTTTGTAATTGGCCCATTTCTCTTTCTTTGGTGTTTGTGCCAAAAACAAAGGACAATAATTGACCGGGATGGGGGGAGTAATTTTTTATGATTTGAGTTTGGTTAATTTTGGAGGTGTGTTAGCTTGTTGTTGATTTTTGCTTATGAATTTATATTGATGTTAATTTTGTCACGTATCGAGTAATTGAGTCGTTGTAAGGTTAAAGGCCCGCTTTGGATGGAGGTGATTATTACCGGAGTAATAGAGTCTAAAATAAGAAGAAATAGGAGGCGATTGATGGTTAGCGGTAGTTGTGGAGGGTTGAAAGAGGAAGCGAGGGAGGAATGATTACTCTCATATAAGCGAGGAAACGAATAATGATTACGCTCTCGTCCTCCTCGTTTCTATCTGCCACTGTCATAAAGTTCCGATTTTTTCTAGTTCATTTAGCTCTATTACCGTAGTAGCTATTGCGTCCATCACTCCATCCCAAGCAAACCCTAAGTATTTATCATTCAGTTGCTAGTCTAATGATTTTTTCAGAATCCCGGTGACAAATGAAGAACAAGCTCCCCTTCTAAGTTGATGAACGATTTGCCATTGCAAAATTGAGCCACTATGTTGTTAAAAACAAAAAAATGGAAGCTTTTGATACGAAGTTTCCTTGAGTGGATGTTATAGTTTCGAGCTGAAATTCATTGCTATTATTAATTTGTTAATTCCTCTGAATTACAAGGATGATGTTCTCGTACATTTTTTTTTTTGTAACATGGTTGTACAGCGATAATTCATAAGGTGTTGCTGTATATTTTTATTACTCGCAGGTAATTGGAAATGGAAGTTCATCTTCTGTCAACCCATTTATAGGCCAAAGGTTAGCAAATTTGGCGAGACCATTCAGGTGTTTATCTACTTTACATAAATTTATTACTCTTAATTTCTTCTTACAATCTATAAATATTTTATATTTAATATTTACTATAGTGTTCAATCTCTCAACAGTTCGAGGCCTGCTGGGAATGATGTCATTGGTATCGATTTGGGTACCACCAATTCTTGTGTTTCAGTCATGGAAGGGAAGGTACGATATTACCTTGCTTCCCGTTCTGCTATTGTAGTCTTGTAATGTGTAATCCTGATGTTCACTTTTGAGTATTCTATGCAGTCTCCAAAAGTTATTGAAAATGCCGAGGGTGCTCGAACCACACCATCTGTTGTGACCTTCAATCCAAAGGGTGAGCTACTCGTTGGTACCCCAGCTAAACGGCAAGCTGTGACTAGCCCTAGAAATACCATTTTTGGAGCCAAGCGCCTAGTTGGAAGAAAATATGATGATCCAGATATCCTAAAGGAGGTGAAAATGGTTCCCTATAAGATTATGAGGGGACCTTATGGTGATGCTTGGGTTGAGATTAGAGGCCAAGAGTACTCTCCTAGCCAGATAGGAGGCTTTGTTTTGACAAAAATGAAGGAAACAGCTGAGGCTTACCTTGGCAAGACTGTTACAAAGGCTGTCGTCACTGTCCCAGCTTATTTCAATGATACCCAAAGACAAGCAACAAAAGATGCCGGGCGTATTGCCGGACTTGATGTTCAGAGGATTATTAACGAGCCAACTGCTGCTGCCCTTTCTTATGGTTTGAGCAACAAGGAAGGTCTAATCGCAGTTTTCGATCTTGGCGGTGGAACATTTGATGTCTCTATCCTTGAAATATCAAATGGAGTATTTGAGGTACTTTTCTCTTCCAAATGTGAATGTTCCACATTCCTTACCCCAAAATATTTGGCTCACCATTCTATATTTAGTAGAATAAAAAAGCGAATTGTCCATATTTTGCAACGCTCTTCTATTCAACTGGTGGTAGCCATCATTTTTAAGCGAGGGGTGATCATGGCATTTGATCACCGGGTCTTAATTTTAATCTTTAGTCACATGTGGACAGTTTAAGTGGGATAGAGGGAGTGTTATTTTACTAATGCGTTGGTTATCTCTTAATTCCACCCACATTTACTCAGGTTAAAGCTACAAATGGCGACACATTCCTTGGAGGGAAGGACTTCGACAATACTTTATTAGAATTTTTGGTTGCGGAGTTCAAGAGAACTGACGGAGTTGACCTAAGAAATGACCGTCTGGCCCTGCAAAGAATTCGTGAAGCAGCAGAAAAGGCTAAGATAAAACTTTCTTCCACCTCTCAGACAGACATCAGCCTCCCATATATCAGCGCAAATTATTTTGGAGCAAAGCATTTGAACATCACACTCACTAGGTCGAAGTTTGAGTCCCTTGTTGACGGATTAATTGAGAGGACACGCGCTCCTTGCAAGAAGTGTTTGAAGGATGCAGGTGTCTCCATTAAGGAAATTGATGAGGTCCTTCTTGTTGGTGGTATGTCCAGGGTTCCCAAAGTGGAAGAGGTTGTCCAAGAGCTCTTCGGCAAGACTCCAAGCAAAGGAGTGAACCCTGATGAGGCAGTTGCTATGGGTGCTGCTATCCAAGGTGATATTTTGCGTGGGGATGTCAAGGAGTTACTGCTTTTGGATGTCACTCCTCTTTCATTGGGTCTTGAGACTTTGGGTGGTGTGTTCACTAGACTTATCAACAAGATGCTTGGGGAGTTCGAACTTCAAGGCATTCCACCAGCACCACGTGGCCTCCCTCAAATTGAGGTCACTTTTGACATCGATGCAAATGGCATTGTCACCGTCTCTGCCAAGGACAAGTCCACAGGAAAAGAACAGCAAATTACCATAAAGTCCTCTGGTGGTCTATCAGAACAAGAAATTGAACAGATGGTTAGGGAAGCCGAGTTGCATGCCCAAAAGGATCAAGAGAGGAAAGCCCTAATTGATGCCAGGAACACAGCCGACACAACCATTTACAGTGTAGAGAAAGAGTTTGGGAGAATACAAGGAGAAGATCCCGAGTGAAGTCGCCAAGGAAATTGAGGATGCTGTTTCCGACTTGAGAAGTGCCATGGAAAAGGACGATGTTGAGGAAGTTAAGGCGAAGACTGATGCTGCAAACAAGGCAGTCTCGAAGATTGGACAGCACATGTCGGGTGGTGGGGCTGATGGTGGTGCTTCCTCTTCTGGTGGGGACCAGACACTAGAAGCCGAGTATGAGGAGGCTAATATAAGAAGTAGATTCTAACTGGAGTTTAGTTTATTGGTTTATTTAGTATATAAATTGTTCAAATGTTGGTTGGCCTGAGAAGTCCTTAATCTCGTATCTGGTGTATTAAGACTGGCTCTGGAAGAACATGAAAGTAGATGGCGCTCTCTAGTCTCTACTGCTGGAGTAATTGATTCGGATTAATTAGTAGATGGAAACGAACTAGTCCATCGAGTTTCTGTACATGAATTAGGAAACTTGTAGACAACATACCTAAACTCTCTCTCCAAGAAAACTTACTTCACTTATTAATTTTTTTTTTTTTTTTTTTTTTTTTTTTTTTTTTTTTTTTTTTACAATTAGCAAGAGTGAGTTTACATATTAATGGCTCTTTGGGCTAGCTTATGAGCCATTTTATTGTATTTTCTAGGAGCAAAACAAAATGAAATACAATGGAACATAGAACATAAATTAAGGATATCTGTCACCAGAACTCTAGTCTTCAAGCCAATCTTCGAATTGTCCATGATTTGAACGAGCACATGTAGGCACTCAGAGAAGAACCTGATATGGTTATGGTAGTAGATATTTCTTTCTAACGCCCATTTGAGGGCTTCCAAAATAGCTGCAGCTTCCACTTGATCCGCCGAGAGAGAAGAGCCCACCTTTGGTATAGAAATAGTAGTCATTATTCCCAAATTTGACGTACCATTCGAGTTCGGTACTTTTATCATCCTTCCAAGCAGTCCACATGAATGGTAGTTTAGGTACAATTATAGTTGATACCAATAAGCTTACACTTGTATTCTTTTCTAAGATTTAAAAGGTCGCAATCCAGATCGTCGTCCGAGACTATGCTAGTCAAAGACTTTGATAGATTGTTGTTGACTGTGACGACTTTAGATAGAGAGTCTTCATAAATGTCAATAACACCTTTCAACGAAAAGGAATGCTCCCCCAAAACAACTTTATTCCTAGCACGCCAAATATTCCATATCGTACAAAGGAACTAGATTACCTCATTAAAATCTCTCATTTTTAGCATAAGAGAAAGTCAATTGGTAATCCAGTCTTGTAGGCTTAGATCATATCTTTGTCTAGAACTAGTTTGTAATGTCAAAGCGCAGAAACAATTGTATTGTATAGATGACGTAGTTTTCGAGTCAGGTCCTTCTCGTTTTCCTCTCCATTTCCTCTCTTCATTGCCTAATTTATTATGCAATGAGAGACCATCTCCCACTAATTTAGTGAGAGACATAATAAGAAGAAAAAAAAAATTAGTGGGTCTCTCACCCCATTATGTGAGAGGTCTCTCAATCTCCGAAATTTTTGTGTTTATTATGAACATTATGATTCGGTTATGGATCCTTCATTTCCACCAACGGAATGGAAAGGATCCCAATTGGTAGTCTTCAGAGAATTGATACAGTAACAAAATTTATAATTGATACCAACAAAAAAATTGACCGCCAGCATTTTACTGGTAAGTTCCTAATGACAGTTGACTGACTACCAACATCTGAACACCAGATAAATGCCAGCTTCCAGTAAAATTAGTTATAAACTGCATCTGTTTAACTGCCCCAACAATGTCAAATAATAAATAGAGATACAGTTGAAGCAATCCAGTCCAAAATAAGACTCCTATCTAGCATGGTCGGTCAATGGAGATCTTTCCTGTTAACTAAAACCCAAAAAGCAAAATAAACAGATATGGCACGAGTCGCAGAGTCGACAACATATCTTAATTCCGGTGCATGACTAGGAAGAGGATGAGCTTGACATGGTACTTACTTTCTTCAGAAGTCCCTGTATCTCATTCTCTAATTTTCCTTTCATCTCCGGGGAAAGATTGTCCCCCGATTGCTTCAGCATGCTTGTCATCATCTCAAGGCTCTTTTTCATCTGATCAAGGGATGGTGCTTCACCTGGAAGAGTACCAGGGGAAAGAGTGTTATACAATGGGAACATTGGAGCAGGTGGGGTGGTATTCGACAGGCGCTTCACAACAGGTGGGGTGGTATTCAACGGGCGCTTCGGAAATGGTGGGGTGGGGCCCCCATTTTGAACACATGCCACCAATGAAACGGGTTTTGAGTTGGGCATGCTAGTACTCGGAATATGATTATTAACATTGGGCAAATCATCGGCATAAGTTCCATCTTTCCTCCTCCTTCGTCTCTTCTTTTTCTCAGGATTTCCATCAGGCTTTGTATTGGCGAGAACCGTCCCTTTCTTCCTTCCCCGCTTTTTCGGCCCAGGCATACCAGTAAGAACAAATGGGCCTTCTGATTGAGAACCAGCCGCTAACCCATTGCTGTTCATAGAATTACCATTCAAATCAGGCATAGAAACTGCTTCCTTGTTCTCAAAAGACAAAAATATTGTCTTTTGTGAATCCCGAGAGAAGTCTACAGTCGTTGAATTTCTGTGTTTATCCTTCTGCGAGAAATCCAACGAATTTGGAGTAGTTGGTTTAGGCACCCCCATAACTGGAACCCCCACCGGTGCGTTATTTACTGTGAATGGTGGAGTAGGAGCAACATTGACATTATTATCGAAGGAATTTGGAGTAATTGGTTTCGGCACCCCCATAACTGGGACCCCCAAAGGTGCGTTATTTACTGTGAATGGTGGAGTAGGAGCAACATTGACATTATTATCGAAGGAATTTGGAGTAGTTGGTTTCGGCACCCCTATAACTGGGACCCCCATCGGTGCGTAATTTACTCTGAATGGCAGAGTAGGAGCAACATTGACATTATTATTGAAGGAATTTGGAGTAGTTGGCTTAGGCACCCCCATAACTGGGACCGGGACCGGGACCGGGACGTAATTTACTGTGAATGGCGGAGTAGGAGCAACATTGACATTATTAGGAGCGGCATTGACATTACCATCATTGAGAGAAGAAGGAAGTGAATTTGTAGTAGAGCTATTGGCTGGTTTCTCCTTTTTCTTTCTCTTCTTTGGTTCAGGTTTGATTTCCTTAGGGCTGGCATTCGCTTTACGCTTCCCACCCACCAACTCCTTTGCATTCCGAACACCTGTATCTTTCTTGTCCGTCTCAGAATTAGATTTGTCCCCAAAAACAGAAGAACGAAAAATAGTGAAGAATATCTCAGTTGGATCAAAATGCTTTTTCTCACAAGGATAGAGACAATCTAAAGCGGCAAAATGCAGTTCTGAAAGTAATTCACCAGAAGATGCACTTATCTCCTGCAAATTACCAGAAGAGACGACAGGTTTTATCGACAATTTTCTCTTCTTTCTTTTGCTTCCACTCTTTGAAGCAGGAGGGGATGAACCAGGCAAGTCACTACCCTCCTTGTCTCCAGGAGCAGCAGAATTTTCTTGATCAGAACCTTTGAGACCTTTGTTCAGGTTCACATAGGGAGGGGATAAATATTTACTCCGTTTCCGTTCTCTTAACTCTGCAAGCCTTTTAGATTCCCTCTGCCTCTCTTTATTTTCAGAGGCAGAAAGGGTACCATCGACAGCAAGTGAGCACTTGGAAAGCACGGGAGGAGTATTCAGTCCTGCCACAGCTTCATCCATTGATTTGTCGGTTATTATTTCGGCATCATTATCATGATCCTGTGGACGAGAGATTGTTTCAGAAGCATCATCATCCTCACCTTTGGCAGGACACAAATTTCTAAAAGCATCAGACTCAGTTTCGACCCTGGAGATATTTATTTCCGTAGTAGCGTCACCATCCTCAACTTTCTCAGGAGAGAGCACATTAGAAACATCAGTCACCTCGGTCACATTCCTAGGCACATTTTCATTAATATTGTCATTGCCATTTTCACCTTTCATAGGAGAGAGCATTTCAGAAGCATCACTACCCTCACCATTGGCAGGACACAACTTTCTAAAAGCATCAGACTCAGTTTCGACCCTGGAGATATTTATTCCCATAGTAGTGTCACCATCCTCAACTTTCTCAGGAGAGAGCACTTTAGAAGCATCAGTCACCTCGGTCACATTCCTAGGCACATTTTCATTAATATTGTCATCGCCATTTTCACCTTTCATAGGAGAGAGCATTTCAGAAGCATCACTACCCCTAGTGTCTTCTTTTATGTCATCTTTTCTATGTTCAGGATTATCATTTAAATTCTCACTAGATGGTATAACGTGGCTTGATTCGGAAACATCAGCTTGTTGGCTCATCTTCACAGCCAAAATACCGTTAGATGCATCCCTGGCAGCATTGTTTCTTTCAGAATCATTTATCATCTTTTCTACAGAAGCTAAATTAGAGGCGTCAGTTCCTACATTCTCCTTCATAGTCATGGCTGTTCCTAGGTTAATTATTTCAGAATCGACATTAAGCTTATCTTTGGATATTTTATCACTGCCTAGTTCAGATACATCAGCCTGCTGATTACCCTCCACAACCATACTTGTTCGCAAGCCAGAGATGTCGGCGCTTTGATCCCACTGCATCATATTTGATTTCGACCTTCTTTCCTGATGCCAACACTGAAGCCAAAAGACAAAGATTCATTATCCAAGAAGCAATTCATCTGATGATATGCTACAAATCCAGTCATTCAATCAATTCGGGCATGTTTGTAGTAAATAAACCACGTATCAATGGTCCATTCCATCCAACACAAACTTCAATCTCAATTCATATAAACAACAGTGCCTCAATGGCTCCCGCAAATTGCAGGGTAAGGGGGATCGAATGTACGCAGTCTTACCATTGTGTTAGCAAAGCAAAGAGACTGTTTCTGAATTACCCAAGATGAAAATGCAATCTCAATTCATATATTAAAAAATAAAGTGAGCCTTGAGTGTCAGACAGTCTCACACGTGCAACACATCCAAATACTTGTGTATTCCTGTTTTAATTCTATGGTTAGTGGGTTGGTCTCAAATGTGCTACCATCTCATATAAGGCGGGTGCAAAAAAAATCGCATGGCAAAATGCATCGTCATGTTGTGCGATGAGTATATAGGTTGGGTAAGATATGAGCTTAAAAAATAAAGAAATGAAACCTTTTTAAATTACCACGAAACTTGCACATTTTGTAGTTACTTTATCATGGCGGCACAACCTGTTATAGACCAGTTCTGAATGATCGCCTAGCGGAGCCATAAATGTTAAAGAGTGTGGGGGCGTTTTAATTTCATTATCCTTTGCTCCCTTTTACGACGGGTCTTAAATTTGGCAATGCAAAACATCACTTGCCTAAAAACCTGTGAAGTCTCAAGAGCCAAAACCCCATAGCTTATAGTGTACTTCTGCCCCTGGATTCCCATCGACATACAAACTACCTCGAGATTTATATTTTCTGTGATTCTCCAAAGTAAAAGCGCTTTTGTTTCATCGTTATGGGACTAAGAAGATCATCTGAAAACGGAAACCAATGTGATATACAACTCAAAAACCTTAAAATCAGTATTTCTCTAGTCCCTTTCTTCTCCAATCTGAGAGCCTGATACTCTGAGGCCTCCTACTTCCTTGTTATTCTTACACGTTGTTCAAGAGAATCTATACTCGAACAATTTTTCAATACAAGCACGCACACTGGGAACACAAAATGATTCAAAACGGGACACAACAATATTTCAAATTGAAGATCATATGCTGCACAAAGGCCATAATTTTGGTCATCGAAGTGACATTGTAGCGATTTTGTAATCAACAGAACCATCTACAGCTATACTAAACAAAAATTCCAAATTCGCAGTTTTATCATTGGAAAATTAATAGATACATGACAGAGAACTGTAAAGATGCTCCATTGGCTCATTGGCAGTGAACTGTTAATTTCCCTTGTGTTGCAATTACAATGTACATCTCCACTCAGGATCCTATCCATTACCTAATCAATGGCCGGGATTTAGTCCTAGGCAAATCTACTACCTTTCTATTAACCTCTTTTCATTACCGAATCATAACTAGTTGATTCGGTAATGGACTCTTTATTTCCTTCAAAGAAATGGAGAGAATCCCAATTCGTAATTGATCACTACTAATGCAGTTCCCCATACTTTACTACTAATGCAATTCCCCATACCTATGTTCTGGCACTCCTATTTACAGTAATTGATCACATTTTTTTCACACAAATAGGGAAAAAGGCAAAAGATACAAAATATGCCAAATCTTAGAACAAACCCAATTACAAAATCAGGCAAATTGCATCTTCATAAACCCAATTAATATCTCTACAAATTAATCAGCAAAAACCCAAAAACCCAATTTAATACCCACAAAAAAAACATGCACATTAATCAATCAACATGAAATAAACCAAACATTATAAAGAACATAACTTTATACAAACAAACTATCAAAGATTTAATCTTTTGATCAAATACAGAACAAATAAATAGATCTGCCAAAAAATAAAAAAGGAAAATTGAGAGAAAAAAATTAAGAGGACAATTTGATTACCAGAAGGAAGGTGATGAATTTAGGGTATTGAGATGAGATGGAGGAATGACATAAACTTGTAATTCTAACGCATTAGAAATTTAAAAACCCTGAGAATTTGGGCTTGTGATGAAAAGTATGGTGGGGAGAATAATTTACTCTTTAGCTTATTAATCGGGGACATCTGGGCTATGTTGATAGATGCTCAGGGCTAAAACAAGCAATTTGGATCGTCTCCATTTTTTCACATCTTCGTTTCTTTCCATATTTTGAATTTGTAATTTTATTTAAGACGTATTCTCTCTCCTTCTTAAAGTTCTTTCACATGTTTACGACGACTTTCACAAACATCTTCACTCAATATATGAGAGAGAATATATTCATGTGAGATCTTGTTTGATTCGTGTTCAAGCAAGATATGGAAGAAGAAATGTGGTAACTGGATTGAATAGATAAAGTATGAGTATATTCGCATTAATGATCATAATAAAATTTCCTTCATCTTATCCTCTTTCATCATTTATCTCTCTTAATCATATATTCTTATTAGTTTTTTTACCATTTTCAAATTTCGCCCATAAACCTCCATATGGCCACATCAATGAGATCATCTTCAGTTACACCAATAATTTATCTCTGAAAAAATAACTTCAAATTTTATCAATATTAATCTCTATTTGTA
Source organism: Silene latifolia (assembly GCF_048544455.1). Lineage (NCBI taxonomy): Eukaryota > Viridiplantae > Streptophyta > Magnoliopsida > Caryophyllales > Caryophyllaceae > Silene > Silene latifolia. The sequence continues at coordinate 140,986,859 of NC_133528.1, read as the reverse complement.
TAAAAAAAATAAAGTAAAAACTTTTTTAACTAATATATTAATATTAAATAACAAATAAATATAAAAAAAATTCTATTGTTGAGAAAGATAATATATTATTCCTTGAGAAAGATGGGCGTTAGGCTTATCAGCTTTTTGTGAATGACGAAATGGAGGTACCTTCAGCGTCTTCCAGGGCGGATGAGAGATAATTTGGAATAAGATATGGAACGTCCATGTAATTCCTCACATCTAAGTGTTTATGTGGCGACTTTGTAACGAAGTCTTGACAACGAAGGGTAGCATCACTAGACGAAACCCTAATATGGAGAGTCCGAGAGTTGGTGCCCAGTGTGTTTGGGGGATGGGGAAACTCATCTTCACTTGGTTCGAGGTTTAGGTGGTTGGTTGGAACTTGGAACGGCTGGCGTGGGGTTGGGGTGGGGGGATGCCTCGAGCCGAAATGAGGGAATGAGTGAGGATTGGAAAATCCGACATGTGGTTAATTAAAAATTAATGTTGATGCGTGTGTGAAGGAATGTGTTGGAGTTGGGTTAAAGGGTTGTGTGCAAGGACGATAGGGGTTCGATACAGTGGGGAGTTACGGTTCAGAGAAGGGAAGTATTAGAGTCACGAGAGGCGGAAGCGGAACCAAAAACGATGCTAATGGGTTTGAAGAAAGCCGCAAGAATAGGCAATAAGGAGATTATAATGGAGAGCCATTGCCAAATTCTCATCAATGCGTTGAAGCAACGTTTGGATGATAAAAGCGATTTTCCTCTCACTTTAGATAACACTACTTCTTGTTGTAGCTCGTTTGATTTTGTTAAATGTTCTTTGGTGGCTCATAAGCTTGATCGAATGGCGCCTTGACAATTAGGTAAACGAGAATGGTTGAATCAACTCCCTATGATTCTATGAACGTTGTTAGTGTTGATTCTTGGGATTTATTAGGAAATATCTAACCCCTACGGAGGGTTTTCGAAAAATAATAATAACCCGAGTGAGATCGTTGTTGTAATACCCCCATCTACCAAGGAGCTTTAACAAGACTTTCCCTAACAGATACGGGCATTACCATTTCAGTTGCCCGAGGATTAGTATATCACAACGTCAATAAAAGAACTATTACAGTTTATTACAAGCTTTAACTCAAAAGAAAGATACAACTAATGAACAACCAACTACGGTGATACTATCCATGCCAAGACTCGGTGAAAGACTCGTCCCTCCAATGCACCCAGATAAGCTCCATAAACAACACATGCTAAAACCGACTGCTCACCATAATGGATCACCGCAGACACATAACAAGAGAGAAACACAAACAAACCACACAAGGTCAGTAACTGAAGAACAACATACAAAACATGGTACAACACAAGCATAAACCTCCAACTCCAATAATCCACCAATCACCTGACTAACCCGAAGGTATAGTCCTGCCAGATTACTAGTCGCAACCAATAATCCAAATTATGCCTCTCTTTCTCATATTAATCCATACTACATTTTAACTCAGAAAAATCTGTACTATCGCATCGTTTATCTCACAATACACCGGGTAAACGTCTACCTGTTGAGCAAGTCACAAGTAAATAAAAAAAAACTAAAATCAAACGCATAAATTCATCTCCCTTCTTCCTCTACCTTCATTAATAATTAACCATCAATCCACCATCTTAATTGCAATCAATCTTTTAATCAACTTCCAACCACACTTTCCCCTCATTACCCACCATCATCTCCACCACCCCTGCTATTAAACTTGAAACCAGAAACACAAATATTCAGCAATATTGATTATCGACAATAAAGAACCCAGAAATTTTTCAAAGTCACTGTGGGTTCAAGTTAATCACTTTGTTCCTGTCTAATGATCAATAATGTATGTTGTCACTTTCGTTATATTATGTAATATTGACATTTTGCTAATTGGCAAGTTGCATGCACCATCTCTATCTTCAACAAATGGTTTGCGTTCAGTCATAATCACTTTGCTTGCATCATTTATTATGAGCTAAGAATTCCTTCTGCGTTTAATACTTGACTAGTCCAGAAATTCAAACCAAGTTATGCCCAAAACTCCAAAAAAACTCCAATTTTAATTTGATTAACATAATCTTTTAAAAAGAACTAGTGTAGCTGTAACACCCGCGCTTTTCATCATATTTTTAAATAAATTTTAAGTGATTTTTATTTAAATAATTATAATTTAAAACTTATTTTTAAATAAAATACCGTCGTAGTCGTATAGCGATGGTAATAATGTAGATAACGATAATAACATTCTCCGTCTTGAGTTATAGTAGGCTTGAGACGTAAATTCTAGTAGGAATCGACTCATTTAGAGTTGTCGGGTCTAATATGCCTTGTAGGCCTTTTTCCTTCTCTTTTCTATTCACAAACCCTCACATGAACCCCACATGTGACACCCCGCGATAAAGCGGAAAATATAACTAATAAATTAAAGCGGAAATTTATGAGATTTTAAAAAGTTTTAAATTACTAGTTAAATATTAACACGCGGGTGCCAAAAAGGAAAAGAAACAAATACTACAATAGACAAATTTAGGTTATTACAACCCAAGTCTAGAAAACGGGGAAAAGATATCCCACGAATAAACATATAAGGGGTTTCTAAACTAGCAACTAAGGCCCAAGAGTTTAGTTCTCGCTAGCCCACACGTCTTCCCCACGTAAGCGTCTTCACCACCTGTCATTCATGTAAACATGAACGCCACAGTCAGTGGGGAGTAACTCAAGGTTCTCCTAGCCACAATATGTCGAAACGAACATAACAAAGAACATAAACAAACAATCATATTAGGTAAGACATGAGTGAATTGAATCATAACTAAACATGGGATCATACGTGTTTAAACCAACAAGGATAAAAGAAATGATGGAATAAACAAGTAAGGCATAAGCAACAATAGATAAATGGATAAAAAGGACAAGGAAACAGACACGACCACTTAGCCACGAGCACGTATTTCAAGGAGATATGACCAAAGTAACCATCCAAATAATGCAAGACATTTATTACTTTTAGACTATAATTTCCCCGGGTAGGACTACGATAATGATACGGTCCTAGTTTAAATCTGTAGATTCTCGGGTGTACATCCCGATTCGACGTGCGCCAGCACAACACGCACCCAAGACTCGACTACTCATGTAGACCGAGTACCCCAATCGCCAGAACAGCACGAAAGTGGCGGAAAGACTAAGATAAGACTCACTTGCCAGCACAGCACAAGTGGCCCAAAAGCCATACTTGCCAGAACAGCACAAGTAGGCCAAAATCGTACTTGCCAGAACAGCACAAGTAGGTCAAACCCGTGCTTTCCAGAACAACACAAGCAGGGGAAAAATGTATGTCAAGCACGTACGATGGTAATATGGCATTTCTACAAGAATACGACTCTTACAAGTAATTATTTATAATAACCTTTTCATGCTTGTAACATATAAATAAACATTTCATTTCATAATTATACATGCCGGTTAAATAGAATAAACAAGTACAACAACAAGTACATGAGACGAGATTATTAATGTGACACTCATACTTATGGCTTGCATCTCACCATAAGTACGGATGGGAACATCAGTCCCGACGATTATACCGCAACTAGAGGGCCTATGGCTCACGCCTAGTGTCCGATAGGACCAAGACTCTCACAACCGAACAATACAAGACATTATCAGGGTATGACTCTTACCAGTACTTATAGTAAATATCTCGTACTTGTATTATATTAATAATTATTCCACTTCATAAATTAACATGCCGGTTAAGTAGAATATAATAAGCAATAATGAATAATTTACGTTATATGCAATCACGGGATATAGTATGACCAAGCTCATGAGACTCACTCATGAACCCAACATGTGAACCATCATAAGCCCAAACAAAGAAATAAAGTAAGCCCAACCAAATGAAGGAAATGGTGAACCCAAACCACAAAACCGAGACCACAATCCCTCACCCCAAAATTTTATAAGACAATCAGCCCAAATTTTCATAAACTTGTGAGCCCATTCATTAATACTTACTCAAACACGAGTATACATAGACACACCTTACATCAATTAAGTTTTATCAACCACAACTCCATTGACAAGGTAAGTTTCCTTATGAAAATAATGCTGTCCCACAAGGGACCTTGATTTCACATTGGTAACAGCCAACTATAAAAATGAAAAGTATGAACTACACTTCTGTCTCATACGATTCTTGTCTCATACCAAAGATGAACTACCAAAGATATCTCATACTATTCATCATACCATTCATAACAGCCGACTATTGCAGACAAGGACGACATGAGTTTGAAGGCACAGATGAGAAACAGGTCCGAGGGACCGAATTATCCGTCCTAAAACAGAGGTAAAATGCCAATTTTCGCAACATAAAACCAGTTCCTAGCAGACTGTTACAGACCCAACTCATGACTGACCTTGAAGGTGGTATTAGGACGCAATTTCGCATGACTAAAATGGGAATAACACGATTAGTTTTGGCCATAGCCAGACCAAAAAAACAAGCAACAAGGGCAAAGCATATATACAGACCAGCTACAGAACACACCTTTTAATCGACCCAACATGAAACCAGGCCATAAAAGCGAACAAACGACCATGTAAAACTAACCACAACCCTGCAAATTTAATAACATACAAGGGGAAGGCAAAAGGCTCAAACTTTACCATAAACCAAAGTGAAAATTGAGTAAGAAGGGTGAGATATCGACATTTGTCGAGTAACCTATCACCGTTACCTGTTTATGAGCTCTTAAACGTCCAAGGAACCATCCAAGGGTGATTCTAAACCCAAAATGGAAGAGATTAGCTCCAAAAACCGCATCCTTGAAAGACGGCCGAAATGAAACCGGATGAAAGCTTGGCTCTTTTTTATATAGGAAGGAGGAGAATGAGGAGGGGAAGCTAATGGTATAAAAATGGTGAAGTTTGGTTGAGAAATGGGGTTGGGATCTTGGTTTGAATGGTCGGAAATGGCGACTGTGTTTCGTTGTTGTTGTTGTTGTTGTTGTTTGTTGCTACAGGTTGAACGAAAAAGAAGAAGGGAAAAAGGAGGGGGGTGGGTCATACGGTATGAGAGTGTGTGAGGGTGAGTGTATATAATAACAATAATACATAATAACAATAATGATAATAATATAATAATAATAATAATAATAATATATAAATATTAATAGGAGATATTTTAAAAGTGGAGTATAGGTAGGTGAATGTGTTGTTGGTTTTTTATTGGTCTAGATTAAAGTCGGTACAGAGTGAAATGTGACGGTCTATAGCTAGACGGAATAAGGTCTCGAGTTTATTTTAACTTGAGACGGAAATTAATATTATTACTGTCACTATTATTATCCGACCAAAATACGTATACATATATTATTATATAAATCATGTCTTTAAGATATAATTTAACCGTACGTATTTTTATAAAAATGAGCTTTTATATAATACGTTTATAAAAATCGCGTTTGAGATAAAATTAATCAAATTGAATAATCCAAAATTATAAAATAAAGTAATCAAACGATTTAATAAAGTTTAAATGTCAAAATAGGAAATTCGCGGGTGTTACAATCACCCCATCTTTTAAAAAGTTTCGTCCTCGAAACTTGAAGGTAGAAAAGAAAGGTTATAAAAATAAAACTGAACTTTTAAAATCGATAACCAAAACATTAAAGGTTAATTACTTGTAAGAATTAAAATTCTTTCAGAAGTTTCAACTAAAATTTCCCGACAGAGCCAAGTCGAAAGGCAAATCATTTGTATAAATCGAAACCAAAACACTTTTAAAAACATTAACGAAGAGTTTTCAAAAGTATAAGTCTCATTCATGGAACGAAATTGCTCTTGTCGTGCACACAAGAACGCTTACTTTCCAAGTCAAAGACAAATTTAAAACAGAAATCATTCGCCGACAAGCGTAGAACAAGTTATCAAACGTCTCCAATAACGAGTTCTAACATCCGATCAGCGTTAAAATCAAGAGAGAAAGGTAATTCACTCAAATTTTCTTTTGCAAAAGCCAAAATAGAAATGAAGGTTTCACTTTTAAAACTCGAAAGAGAGTCAAATTTCTGGAAATGTAATATTAAACTTTGACAAAAGGTCATAAATAGATCAAAGTTAATAGAAATTGGATAAACTTTAAAGAAATCTCGGGTTTAGCAGTTAAAATTATGATAAAGGAGTTTATATTCAAAGGATAATTAGGAAACTAAATCAAATTTTCATTTTCAAATCTTTAAAATAGGTAGGGTTTTGCAAAAGTAACATAAACTTTTAACACCGAATCAAAACTGGTAGCTTGAAAGCTTAGAAATTGAATAAAAGAGAAATAACTTAGATATCATAGATACAAGTATACTAAGAGGATTCAAACTTAACTAATCAAAAAGAGCTATGATGAATTTCATAGGGCAAGAATTGAAGTCAAATCAATAAGAAGGTCAAAGGTAGTGTTTTTACAGGTAGCTGGCATCCAACTTAAGGGAGGAGCATGATGAAGCGAGGAAAAGAGGTATGAACGGTAAAGCTTATAATCCAGGAAGAAGAGAAATTAGACAACAAGAAAATGCCAGGTACTCAAATCCCAAACCACCACATCATCCTAAACGGTTCCGAAAACTTCCTAACAACAAAACTCATAACCACAACACTCCCAAGGATTTCCTCAAATCACTTATGTTACTTCACCCTAAGCAATTCCATGAAACAAGGCAACCCACTATAAGTGTGATCTCATCACTCCAAATCCTCAAACATCCACAAACAACTTCCAGAAGATCAAGGTCAAGGTTTCCAACAAAGCCATATTCATATCCAAGGCAACTACAAAAGCCAATCACAAACTCGACTTACTTAGTCAATTCTATATCCTCAAATCCACTATTCAATTTCATCCATTTTAAGTCAAGTGCTAAGTACTAGTATCCCAAACATAAGCAACAAAGCCAAGTTCTATGACCTTAGTAAGCAATGCAACTCACACTTGACACACAAAATCCACCAATCAAATATACTCCCTTTATCAAGGATCTAGGTATATGAACCATCAAGTATGTCTCATCACACTACTTAAGTCTTTCCAACATCAAATCCTCTCAAAACCAGGTTTAAGGGTCAAACACAACAATCTCCTCAAAAGTCAAATTTTCCAACCAAGGTCAACATTCCTCAACAAAAAGAGTACCATCAAAAGGCATTAAGGAAGGATAAGCAAGGAACAAAGGACAAGTTAGGGGTATAAGAGTAACTTTCAAAGTAGAACAGAAGATAATTTAGAAGGAGGATAAGCACCAAGAGATAAAGAATAAGGCAAGATACACAAAGAATGAGAAACATCTTCGAGGAAGTAGAAGCATTCTTCAAAGTTGAACAAATCTTCAATACTCAACAATAGGAACCAAATCTTGATCATCACATTGGTAAGCTCATGGTATATCAATCCAAGAGCACAACAATCAACAAACATGTTAGAACCTAACAAAGAGCAAACACAATACTGACTACCACATTAGATCCTTAAGTCTACCCATCTCTCGTTCATTATTCGATGTCAAGTTCAAATTAAATTTGGGGTACACGTGTGTGCGTCGGGAGCAACATAGGCTCTGATACCAACTATGACACCCCGCGATAAAGCGGAAAATATAACTAATAAATTAAAGCGGAAATTTATGAGATTTTAAAAAGTTTTAAATTACTAGTTAAATATTAACACGCGGGTGCCAAAAAGGAAAAGAAACAAATACTACAATAGACAAATTTAGGTTATTACAACCCAAGTCTAGAAAACGGGGAAAAGATATCCCACGAATAAACATATAAGGGGTTTCTAAACTAGCAACTAAGGCCCAAGAGTTTAGTTCTCGCTAGCCCACACGTCTTCCCCACGTAAGCGTCTTCACCACCTGTCATTCATGTAAACATGAACGCCACAGTCAGTGGGGAGTAACTCAAGGTTCTCCTAGCCACAATATGTCGAAACGAACATAACAAAGAACATAAACAAACAATCATATTAGGTAAGACATGAGTGAATTGAATCATAACTAAACATGGGATCATACGTGTTTAAACCAACAAGGATAAAAGAAATGATGGAATAAACAAGTAAGGCATAAGCAACAATAGATAAATGGATAAAAAGGACAAGGAAACAGACACGACCACTTAGCCACGAGCACGTATTTCAAGGAGATATGACCAAAGTAACCATCCAAATAATGCAAGACATTTATTACTCTTAGACTATAATTTCCCCGAGTAGGACTACCATAATGATACGGTCCTAGTCTAAATCTGCAGATTCTCGGGTGTACATCCCGATTCGACGTGCGCCATCACAACACGCACCCAAGACTCGACTACTCATGTAGACCGAGTACCCCAATCGCCAGAACAGCACGAAAGTGGCGGAAAGACTAAGATAAGACTCACTTGCCAGCACAGCACAAGTGGCCCAAAAGCCATACTTGCCAGAACAGCACAAGTAGGCCAAAATCGTACTTGCCAGAACAGCACAAGTAGGTCAAACCCATGCTTGCCAGAACAGCACAAGCAGGGCAAAAATGTATGTCAAGCACGTACGATGGTAATATGGCATTTCTACAAGAATACGACTCTTACAAGTAATTATTTATAATAACCTTTTCATGCTTGTAACATATAAATAAACATTTGATTTCATAATTATACATGCCGGTTAAATAGAATAAACAAGTACAACAACATGTACATAAGACGGGACTATTAATGTCACACTCATACTTATGGCTTGCATCTCACCATAAGTATGGATGGGAACATCAGTCCCGACGATTATACCGCAACTAGAGGGCCTATGGCTCACGCCTAGTGTCCGATAGGACCAAGACTCTCACAACCGAACAATACAAGACATTATTAGGGTATGACTCTTACCAGTACTTATAGTAAATATCTCGTACTTGTATTATATTAATAATTATTCCACTTCAGAAATTAACATGCCGGTTAAGTAGAATATAATAAGCAATAATGAATAATTTACGTTATATGCAATCACGGGATAAAGTATGACCAAGCTCATGAGACTCACTCATGAACCCAACATGTGAACCATCATAAGCCCAAACAAAGAAATAAAGTAAGCCCAACCAAATGAAGGAAATGGTGAACCCAAACCACAAAACCGAGACCACAATCCCTCACCCCAAAATTTTATAAGACAATCAGCCCAAATTTTCATAAACTTGTGAGCCCATTCATTAATACTTACTCAAACACGAGTATACATAGACACACCTTACAGCAATTAAGTTTTATCAACCACAACTCCATTGACAAGGTAAGTTTCCTTATGAAAATAATGCTGTCCCACAAGGGACCTTGATTTCACATTGGTAACAGCCAACTATAAAAATGAAAAGTATGAACTACACTACATCTCATACGATTCTTGTCTCATACCAAAGATGAACTACCAAAGATATCTCATACTATTCATCATACCATTCATAACAGCCGACTATTGCAGACAAGGACGACAAGAGTTTGAAGGCACATATGAGAAACGGGTCCGAGGGACCGAATTATCCGTCCTAAAACAGAGGTAAAATGCCAATTTTCGCAACATAAGACCAGTTCCTAGCAGACTGTTACATACCCAACTCATGACTGACCTTAAAGGTGGTATTAGGACGCAATTTCGCACGACTAAAATGGGAATAACACGATTAGTTTTTGCCATAGCCAGACCAGAAAAACAAGCAACAAGGGCAAAACATATATATAGACCAGCTACAGAACACACCTTTTAATCGACCCAACATGAAACCAGGCCATAAAAGCGAACAAACGACTATGTAAAACTAACCACAACCCTGCAAATTTAATAACATACAAGGGGAAGGTAAAAGGCTCAAACTTTACCATAAACCAAAGTGAAAATTGAGTAAGAAGGGTGAGATATCGACATTTGTCGAGTAACTTATCACCGTTACCTGTTTATGAGCTCTTAAACGTCCAAGGAACCATCCAAGGGTGATTCTAAACCCAAAATGGAAGAGATTAGCTCCAAAAACCGCATCCTTGAAAGACGGCTGAAATGAAACCGGATGAAAGCTTGGCTCTTTTTTATATAGGAAGGAGGAGAATGAGGAGGGGAAGCTAATGGTATAAAAATGGTGAAGTTTGGTTGAGAAATGGGGTTGGGATCTTGGTTTGAATGGTCGGAAATGCCGACTGTGTTTCGTTGTTGTTGTTGTTGTTGTTGTTGTTGTTGTTGTTGTTGTTGTTGTTGTTGTTGTTGTTGTTTGTTGCTACAGGTTGAACGAAAAAGAAGAAGGGAAAAAGGAGGGGGGTGGGTCATACGATATGAGAGTGTGTGAGGGTGAGTGTATATAATAACAATAATACATAATAACAATAATGATAATAATATATAATAATAATAATAATAATATATAAATATTAATAGGAGATATTTTAAAAGTGGAGTATAGGTAGGTGAATGTGTTGTTGGTTTTTTATTGGTCCAGATTAAAGTCGGTACAGAGTGAAATGTGACGGTCTATAGCTAGACGGAATAAGGTCTCGAGTTTATTTTAACTTGAGACGGAAATTAATATTATTACTGTCACTATTATTATCCGACCAAAATACGTATACATATATTATTATATAAATCATGTCTTTAAGATATAATTTAATCGTACGTATTTTTATAAAAATGAGCTTTTATATAATACGTTTATAAAAATCGCGTTTGAGATAAAATTAATCAAATTGAATAATCCAAAATTATAAAATAAAGTAATCAAACGGTTTAATAAAGTTTAAATGTCAAAATAGGAAATTCGCGGGTGTTACACCACAACTTCATCTCCTTCACTCATAATTTCTGAAATTTAGCAACAAACACACCACCATTGTTACTTCATCTCCACTCAACCCTAAAATTCTCATATCTCACTCAATTCTTCGCCAATTTCGTCCATTCTCACGCCATTCTCCTCTCCATCTCGTTCTCCTTCTTTCTAAGTAAGAAATATGCCGACTTAACTCTTTCATTTTTGTGTTTAGGGGAAGGTTTAGACGACCCGGAAGAGGATAACTACATTGTTGACGACTCATTAGAAGATTGAAGTGCAAAAAGGTGAGTGATGGGTTACTCGACATTTATGTTAAAATTTGTGTGAATTACGTAGTATTAGGCTCATATGATTGTTGAAATTGGTATCTTTCATGGCTTGTGGTAATTTGGTGTTGAGTAAAGTGCTTGTATGAAAATTCTCACATGTTAAATGAGTAATTTCATGTTTTGTGATATTATGGTGAAGTATAAGGTTGTGTTAATGAAATTCTCAAATAATTACATGAATAAATCTTGCTTTAATGTTCATAATCGACACTACATGTTAATTACATCTTAAATGTGGTAATTCTTCCAAGTATTCTTCATATTGGGAAAGTATAGGATGATTATAGTCAAGATTGATGAGTCTTGAAAGTTTTGGATGGATGTATGTTGGAAATCTTGTGTACAGTGTGTCCCTGCCGGTGGGTCGGCAGCCGGCCACCCAACCGGCAGCGACACTTTGTGTTTTTGTGTTGGAAAAATCTTGAAAATAGCTTAAGTGTGTCTCTGCCGGTGGGCTGGCAGCCGACCTCCCAACCGGCAGAGAGCCCCGTATGCCTTCTTGCAAATTTGGTAGAGTAAGATGAGTCCCCTGCAGGTGGGCTGGTAGTCGTTCTCCCAACCGGCAGCGAGCCCTTAAATTTCTTGGGTAATTTCATAATAGGGAGAATCCCCTGCCGGTGATCCGACAACCGGTGACCCAACCGGCAGGGAAGACACTGAGTGCTTTGACTGTTTATTTGACCTTGGCTTGAGTCCCCAGCCGGTGGGCCGGCAGCCGATGCCTACGCCGGCTGGGAGCACCTGATATTTGATTTACTCTTGTACTTATATATGCTTCACATGAATTGTTTACGTTATGTATGTGCAATCATTTTTACTCTTATTTGTGACCAAAGTGTGACGTTTTACATTGTGTGACGACTTGACATTCCTTATTTACCCCTTTCGGGACTTTGGTTACGGTATGTGTGCCATGTTTCCGGATTGAGTTATCCTTCCGCCTTTCTTCGGACCTTTGGTTACCGCTATGTGTGTCATGTTTCCAATTTGAGGTTACTCGACCTTTGGTTACGGCTATGTGTGCCATATTTCGAGTCTGGGATGCGATTGGTATATCGTTTGTCGAATCAGGTGACGTCTATCCCGAGAGTCTGGATCCAGGTTTAGACTTGCACCGTATTATTATCGTCGTCCTACCAAGAGGTTGGAGTCTAGGTTGTTGTGTTGTGAGTCCATGCTAAGTATATGTCTTACACTTGTTGAGTCGAGTCAATATGAAATTGGTCGACTTAGTTATTCTACCCCCTTGAATGCATATTTAATATTGTTGGAGTATGTGTCCTCAACAGTAGTGCGATCACATGTTTAAATCTCAAATTAAGAATACGTAAGAGATGATTCATTTATATAGTCAACTGATCAACATTAATCAGTAATGATTGGCTAACTAGAGTTTAACATTACTGTCGTTTGATGGTGGTGATCAGTTGATCCCTTAAGGTCACATCTATAGGACAATTCCCTTAATAGATAAGTTGATTAATTGTATATCGATACAAGTTAATCGATTCCTTAAAATTGAACAATTCTTTTATGAGTGAGAATATTTATATCTTATTATAATTTGATTAAATAAGATTTATTTTAGTAATTAAAAGATTTTATTACTAAAATTAATTATTATTTATGAAACAATCGAGATAATAATGAATGGTTAATTATAATTACAAAATATTGTGAATTATAATTTAATGACCCATTTTATTAATGTGATCAAGATTTAATAAACAATTTGTTATATATAATTTAATTAATGTGCATAATGATATTTATTTGATAAATATGCATTAAATTAATTAATAACATGTTACATGTTACATGTGACATATTGTGTGACAAATGACAAATTGACAATAAAATGGAAGTCCTTTTTAGAGTAGGGCACCAGTTTTTGTAGATAAAAATGGGTATATTTTGTTTGTTTATATTGTATGGCAAGCATAATGATCACTCTAAAAACCTAGCCTTACATACCTATTGTTTAGAAAAGAGAAAAAGAAAAGAGGAAGCCATGCATTGGCTCATGGCCACCACCCCACCCGGCCTCCCCTCTTTTAATATGAGAAAATGTTCTCATTTTTCCTAATCTTTGGCTCACATTCATTTTATCATCATATTCTCTCTAAAATTGTTTTAGCTCTCAAAATTGTTTATCTAAGTTCTAATATTATAAATATAAGATTACTAGTGTAGTAATAGAGATATTATTAGAATCCTTTTAAGGTTTTATAATACACTAATCTAGTTAATTATTATATTATTTTTAAGGGATTTGTTTTGGGTGCAACAAGAGGAGGATCTCAATACTTGGGATTTTGGAGGATAATCAATACTTAAGCTCAAGAACAAATAAGGAAGGTGTCCTTATTTGTGCCCCTATTTTCGAACCAAAAACAATGTAAGAACCATTGTTTTCTTATTTTATTTCTTATTTAGTTATGCATGCACTAGATCTTTAGAACTCATATTAAAATGTTAATTAGTTCATAATAAGAAGTGTCTTATAAGAGGTATATGAACCTAACAAATATAATGTATCATGCCTATCTCATTATGAATGTATTATGCCTATCTCATTATGATTATCATTTATATCCCCTTGTTAATTATTATTCAAGTATGATGTATGATCAATATGTTTAATTAAGTTCTTGTTTACTTGTATTTTGACATATTGTGGCTGGGAGAACCCTGAGTTACTCCCCACTAAATGTGGCTTTCATATTTATATGATTGAAAGGTTCGTGATGAAGCTTAAGTGGGGGAGACCGTGTGAGCTAGCGAGTTCTTACCATGGATCTTATTTTATTATCTATTAGACTTTCACCCTTTTTATTTGTGCATATTCGTGGGATATCTTTCCCCAACACGTTACTTGGTTTGTAAAACTTAAATTTACACCTATCGTACCTTCTTTTATTTATGTTAAGTGGATCCCGCTCTTTAGACTTAAAAAGTATTTGAAAACCCGTATTTTCCGCCGTTTTATTTAATAACGTTATGTGGATTTAACTCGGGGGTTCACAATTGGTATCAGAGCATTAGTGCTCCTGACGCACACACACCCCAACTTAAATTTCGAACTTGGCCTTGAATAACAAATGAGAAAGGGATAGCCTTAAGGATTTATAATTGGTAGTCTTCTTGTGTATGCTCTATGTTAGGTTCTAACATGATTGAATTTTGTTGTTTTGAGAAGATGGTGCGACCAAACAATGTGGAGAATACTATCTTGCAAGCCCTTACTCAAATTCTTCAAAATCAACAAAATGTCAATGTTCAAGTCAATCTCGCTCCACAAATGGGAGATCGACAAGGAAGTTTTGCTTGGATTGCATGTCAACTAGCAAGAAACAAGGCTAGGACCTATGGTGGTGAGGTGGACCCTATTGAGCTCTCCGAGTGGTTCCGTGACATGGAAAAGAATTTCTCTCTTTATGATGTTCAAGAACAAGATAAGGTGAAGCTTACTTCTCATTTCTTGGTAAAGGAAGCCGATCGTTGGTGGACTATGTAACACCCCCTCATACCAAGGTGCCTTACCAGAACCACCCTATCATGAAACAACGTTACCATCTCGGTTTCCCGAGGTTAGTACATATCACAAGCGTCTAACCAAACACATTTTTTAAAAGTGCTGTAAAAGTAAATGTTTACAATACTCCAAAATCCGACAAAAGTAAATCCGAATGTTAACAACTACATGAATCATAAACTAAGACTCGTAACTGTGACACTACAACTTGGTGTGACGACTCTCCCATGACCGCCCAAGCTCACCAAATGCAATACCTGTCAAGCCTGCTCACCATCCCCGAATGGATCATAGCAGATTCTATAAAATAACAACAACGGGGTCAGTACTGTTCAATCAAGATAAGACTATATACAATGTAAACAGCTGATCATCATCCCAACTGATACCCGTCGTTGTGAGTACCAAAAATAATATTTATAATACCTATTAAAACTAACAGAAGCTAGTGGTAACAGGGTTGAACCACAGAGAGGCAGATGTAATTATTAGTTGTCTGATTTCAGTCTAAGGTAACGAATGTGGGGGTTGATTGATTTGAGTGATCTATAGCTAAGGCAATAAAAGTAAAATAAACTAAACAGTAGATGAAATCAAGAATTAAAAGGGTACTAAGATGGTCGGTTCACTGTAGTTTCGGCGGCAGCGGCTAGGTAGGTCTAAAACAAATCACATGAGTCGGGAAAATAAGAGGTCCTCTCGGTCCACTCCTAACAAGTAGCATCTTTCGATCTCGCTACAGGTCCCTAATATCACTAGTACTGACTCTCGTCCTGAAAAGTGACTAAAAATCTAAACTTTACCTATCTTTCGATCTTAGCATAGTTTAATCATTTTAATTGGTAGTCTAACAACTTTCCCTATCTTTCGATCTAATGGGTCGGTCATATACTAAGCATTCAACTAGTCGCATGCATTCGATTCGTCAAAAGTAACAATTAAAACAATTAAAACGAAACACAGCTCACGTGGCCAGTCGATCGACTAGGGAACCCAGTCGATCGACCGGCGTGCGATTTAGGTCGTACCAATTTTAATGCCGCATAACCTACAGATTCCCCACATCCTAGCACGATGAATTTAGCTACTCATGGTATTGATAAAAACAACAACAATATTAATGAATAAAACTACTGGATTCATGCTTGAAAAAGTTAAATAACAAGTAACAATAAACGATAATCGGCTTCGGGAAACTAACTAGCAATTCTATACTATTAACGAAATATAAGCAATGAAACTGAATAAGAGCAGGAGAATAACAAACGAAATTTGCAGAGAATAAAGATCTAAGAACCCGAATGCCAAAGTAACTTTTATTGAATGGAAAAGATTATAAACTAAAGAATCCTAAAGAATTTCTGATAATAAAACTAGATTAAAAGCTTGATAAAAACTCCATCCCTGTTCTCCAAAACCTAGCATACGTTATATAGAATACAACGTAGTTCTTATTTCCAAAACCTAACTACTATGGGCTTGCTTATTCTCGATCTTTTAATTCACGTAGATTAGCGGCTTGGTCGATCGACCACTGAGGCCGGTCGATCGACTGGTAAGCTCTGAACAGTGGCTCCTGGAAGTCGTGGTATGGTCGATCGACCATAGGTAGCGGTCGATCGACAGCCTTAGCTGATACTTGACTTCTAAATTCTCGTGGATTTATCTTTCGGACCTCGAAATGCGCACCAAACTCGTTCCTTGAGCAAATACTTCACGTCAAATGCAATGCAAGATACTCGAGGACAGATTTGGCTAAATTTCTACTCATTTCCGCATAAATCTGCAACATTACATAAAAATACGAAAGTAGGCGAAATGGGGCAAATAGTAGCATAAACTACACAAATGAGCTCTGAAATGCGTGTAAAATGGGGTGTAAAACATCATATTTAAGACACGCATCAAACTTCCCCAAACCAAACCCTTGCTTGTCCCCAAGCAAGAACTAGACTCGATCCAAAAACCTAATGGAACGAGTTCAATCTCAGAGCGAAATGCACATGTAAAATCTAAACCAGTTTAATGCAAAAACCAACAATCAATTAGAAATGTGAATCATGCAAACAAGTTATGTAGTCTTCAAAAATTGCTGAACCGTCAACTATAGAGACTTATCAAATTGGACTCTCACGGGTCGCTCAAAACACTCAATAAATACCGGTGAAAAAATGTGAAAGATAGAAAGAATTCATTTTGTTAGTGAAACTCACCTAACTACGACCTATAAGAACATGCCTGCAATATAATATGAAAATAATCTCTACAACCATACATATGCATTCCAACCGAACAAATGACCATGACACATGCTGAGGTAAATATGGATATGTGAGGTAATGGGTAAGAAGAGGCAAAGATAATTATGGGAGTGTGGAGGTACAGGTGATCAAGCTAGTACCTAACAAAGCCATATGACAACATCCAATTCTTGCTCAAAACCTTTGACAATAAACGGTGCTATAGCAGGCACAAATCACAATCTCTGATACAACCAAACAACTCCCCATAAGATATAAATGAAACATGGGAGCAAAAATCGCCATCTAATAAAGACTTGAATCATGCAAACTGATTTCTTTTCTTCTCGTGCATCGGCCGATCAACCCAGCAGAGCAGTCGATCGACTGCAATAAACAGTACAACACTCTTTTTTTCTTTTTTCGAATCATTTTTCTCTTTTTTTTTTCTTTGTTCCTTTCTTTCTTTCCTTTTTCCAACTTCCCAACTTCATCTCAAAATGAGCATATGCCACCAAAAACGTAGTAACAATCCCAAAAACTAAACTACTAGCTTGACCAGGGCAGGCTAAATGTAGAATGTAGTAAACGAGACAAAAAGGCTATTTTTGGCAGTGTGGAGCTTATGGGTAAGACGAGAAAAAGGGGACCTCTACCACATGTGTCAACAAACCACAAACCGAATGCACACATGTATTAAGCAGATCAAATTCATATTTATGCATATTAATGAAACATGTCTCATAAGAGGAGTAACTACTCACATCCTAGATAAACTGGTCATAGATGACACTAGTTATAGGCTCTAAATCTCAGAAAATGATGTAGTTTGCCAAATTTCTAAGTCAAGTCCAAAGTCCAACAGGAATTATAACGAAAACTCGTATACTATGCAATTGATTCTACTAACAACATGTCAATTTAGCAAGTCTTAGGCAAAAACAGATGCAAATGCAATGTCATCATTGAAATACTACCGTTCCAACTCAACCTATATGCTAAAATAAACGTGCATTTTTTTTGAATTTTTTCAAATTTTTCAATTTTTGAATTTTTGAATTTTCTGTATATATGAAGGAAAATAAACAACAATGCAAGACAAAATGTAAACGTGAATGCAAGCAAATGAAATACAACGCAAAACCCTTCCCCAAACCAAATCGCACAATGTTCCCATTGTGCAAAATCATGTAATGAAGAAAAGAAAAACGGGAATTTGCGAGAAAATTAAGTAAACAAGACATGAAGTGAAGACATGGAGACTCACAAGACTTTAAAGCGCGAAAGAAAAGGAAACCTCCCCAAACCAAATAAGTGAGCTAGGAGGTTTCGAGTTGAGCGATGTGCTACTAATAGGTACCTGAAAAGACAAAAATACCACGCATAAAACCGAGAAAGCAATGTGGGAGCGGTAATTACGTGCATAAGAGGAAGAAATTGAAGAAAACAAAATTATGTCGGAAAATAAAGAGGAGGAAAGACTCCCTCAATTCCGCAAAAATGACCAAACACAGCAGGGGAAAGGTCGTGAACAGGTACAACAGCGACAACGGTCGATCGACCATAAGAACGGTCGATCGATCGAATGAACAGAACGAAGCTCCTGGAAGTCGCACCTCAGTCGATCGACCAGGGTAGGCGGTCGATCGACTGGAAATACTGCTGTAATTTTCTGATTTCTTCGAATTAGCTCGAGAACTTGAGCTAAGTTCTCGAGCTAATATGGTCTATAAACCTGCAAACGCACATAATACCGCGCCAAAAATTGCGCAAAACCCAAAGTAACGGTATAAAGTACTAAAATTCCTAAGCAAACTTAAAATGCGAAGTCTCGCGCACACAAAACAATAAAAAGTTCAACGAAAGCAATAAAGTGTATAGTTTTTGAAAAAGTCTTAATCAACTAATAGTTGATCAAGAATGGCCACGGAATGACCCACTTGGTCGGCTTCTGGCTACAAGAGGTAGCCTCAATAGTGCTCATCTTCTCAGCTGCACTCTTCTCAGCTCCAGCATCCGCAGAGCTCAACGGATCAACATGTCGGACATCTTCCCATTCAATGACCTCTTCGGACTCGTCGGAGTCCAGATCAGACTCTGTTGCTTTGACTGGCTCATCTTCGGGCTCCTCATCCGTGCCAAAGCTAAGGCATCCTAGACCGCCTCTTTGAACTATTGGCTCCTTCACAGCTGGAGTAACATGTGGCTCTTCCTTCCCCAAACCAGCTCATGCAATATCTAAAACAGAAGAATTTTCCTCCACTTTGCTCCCAGTCTGGGGCGGAGGTGTCACAACAGGAGTAGGGGTAGAGATAGGCATATCAGGAAGTATAAAATAAGATTTCTTTTCAGAAACCGTACTGCAAGTGACGGGCCACATGGGGTCTTTCTTCCTAACTGTCTGGGCAAAGACAATGGAGTGCTTCCCTACCTTAAAGGTCAAAGTACCCGAACCAACATCAATAACTGCACCAACAGTGTGCAGGAATGGTCTACCCAAAATGATAGGAATGTGGGCATCTTCGGGCATTTCTAGTACAACGAAGTCAACAGGGAAGAAAAACTTTCCTATTTGCACAGGAATGTCCTCTAAGACTCCTATTGGCTGGACCGCAGATCGATCGACCATCATCTTTGTCATGTTCGTGGATCGCAAACCTATTCAACTTTAACTTCCTAGCAAGACTCAAAGGCATCACACTAATACTGGCTCCTAGGTCACATAAGGCTTTCTCAATAGGAAATGTGCCAATATTACATGGGACTGAAAAACTACCTGGGTCTTCTAGCTTAAGGGGTGCAGTATGGGTCAAATAAGAGCATGACTCCTCAGTGAGTGCGACAGTGTGCACAGTTTCAAGTGACTTCTTTTTAGACAGTAATTGCTTCATGAATTTCATATAAGCAGGCACTTGATTGACTAACTCAAGAAAAGGAACTTGCACATTTAAGCTACGGACAACATTTTCAAACTTATTAAATGATACCTATTCCTTCGTCGGCACTAATCTCTCTGGATAAGGGGCTGTAAGAAGTAACTTAGCTCTCTCTTCTAAATCTCTCATGCCGGCATCGGTGGATTTAGGCTGAAAATCCACCACCTTCTCCTTGTTGTAGCTTGACCCTTCTTCAGACCGTCTCAAATGTGAACCATTAATCGACAAAGGGTCGTACTTGAACCGAACGGACCCATCAAGATCGGTCTGTCCTCAATATTTTCGGGCGTGTACCCCGAAACAAGTGATCCCTCAAGTTATTAGGCATTAGAGTACGAAAAGAATCACTTTCAAGACTTTCAAGAATAATGTCGGTCGATCGACCAGGTTGGTCGGTCGATCGACTAACTTCTACAGAAATGATAGCTTCTGTTGTCGCGGACGATCGATCGATCGGTATGTCGATCGATCGACGACATACCTGTGATCGTCTTTTTCTTGTTTTTGTTCGTCATAGCCTTCTCCTTGCTTGGTTCCGCCTCATCCTTTTCGACGCGTCCTCAACCATAATGGGCCCATCAAGGGTAGACCCACTCCTCAAGGTAATTGCATTTAAGGTCTCCTTTTGATCAGTTTGAGTCGGTAAATGTCCCGGAGCTCGAGTTGTATTCTTGCTCGCCAATTGAGCAATTTGGCTCTCTAACATCTTCATCCCGGCCTCTCTAGCTTGGGACTCCTTCACAAACAAGTTCTTGATTCGGCAAACTCGGAATTTTGGGATTGTTGTTGCTTTCTTTGTGGAACATATGGAGGCTTTTGGAACTGTTGTTGCTTATGAGGGGGCACATAATTCTGCTGCTGCTGCTGCTTCTTGGGAGGTTGAGTCGGATTTAAGACATTTTGGCTGCTCCACCTCGGATTCGGATGGACATTCGACTCATAGTAAGTGTTTGTCTACCTATAATGTTGAAAGGCGCACAGGACTCAAAGGGATTAGGACAGTTGTCTGAAACATGTCCCTCAGCTCCACATCTTTTGCAGACGAAAGGACCGTCTGAAACAACATTCACATGGTAGATCCCTCATTCTGAAGTTCCTCTTAACTCGTACTTATCAAATCTCGCCGTAAGAGCTTCTAATGCAGCTACAAAAAGAGATTCAGCAGCTCTCCTTTGATTTCCCCTGGAATTTCCATACTCAGCTTTATGGGTGGCCAAGTCATCAATAATTTTCCACCCCTTAGTCTCTCCCATATTCTCCTGGAATCGGCCACTGACTGCCGCATCCAGGATAGCCCTCTGATCGTCATAGAGCCCATTGTAGAACTGATTGTATAAGCTCCATTTCTCAAACCCATGATGCGGAATGGTTCGCACCAGCTTCTTGAAACGGACCCATGCCTCATAAAAGTTCTCATCAGGACCCTGTTTAAAACTCGTGATCTGAGCTCTAATAGCATTCGTCTTCGAGGCAGAGAAATATTTCTTGTAGAATGCCAAGGCCAAAGAATTCCAGTAGGTGATCCCATTAGCAGCTCGGTCCAGGTCTTTATACCACTCCCTTGCAGCATCGCGGAGTGAGAATATAAACATTGTCTCCTTCACCTGGTCCTGGGTCACACCGGTCGGTGGGGGTATAGAGCAGCAATAATCGATAAATATCTCCATATGCTTGGCTGCATCTTCATTTGCAGCACCCCCGAATTGGTTTCTCTCAACCAAGTTGATATAAGAAGGCTTCGGTTCGAATTTCCTATCAGCTCCCGGTAATTCGAACCCTTATATAGATTTGCAGCTGTCGGCTCAGAGTGACTTGCTATAGTCGCTTCTTCAGCCATCTCTAGAAAATCTGGAGAAGTGACGGTCTCAGCTGATGAAGTAGAAATAGGAGATGAAGGTGGATCCTCCTCGAACAGCTCGTTCTCGTAGTAACTGGACAAAGTACTCAGCTCTTCCTCTGTCGGCAATATCCTAGATGATCGTCTCAACTCGCGCAAAGTCTTCTCAATCTCAGGATTGAACGATACTAATTCACCACCCTATGACCTGCGCATAAGAGGAAACTACAAAAAGAATATGAGAATAGCTTAAGGAACGAATGTCCCTTAAACTAAGAAACAGACTAAAATAAAACAACTAAGAATTAGAACATTTGCCTCCCCGGCAACGGCACCAAAATTTGATACCCGTCGTTGTGAGTACCAAAAATAATATTTATAATACCTATTAAAACTAACAGAAGCTAGTGGTAACAGGGTCGAACCACAGAGAGGCAGATGTAATTATTAGTTGTCTGATTTCAATCTAAGGTAACGAAAGTGGGGGTTGATTGATTTGAGTGATCTATAGCTAAGGCAATAAAAGTAAAATAAACTAAACAGTAGATGAAATCAAGAATTAAAAGGGCACTAAGATGGTCGGTTCACTGTAGTTTCGGCGGCAGCGGCTAGGTAGGTCTAAAACAAATCACGTGAGTCGGGAAAATAAGAGATCCTCTCGGTCCACTCCTAACAAGTAGCATCTTTCAATCTCGCTACGGGTCCCTAATATCACTAGTACTGACTCTCGTCCTGAAAAGTGACTAAAAATATAAACTTTACCTATCTTTCGATCTTAGCATAGTTTAATCATTTTAATTGGTAGTCTAACAACTTTCCCTATCTTTCGATCTAATGGGTCGGTCATATACTAAGAATTCAACTAGTCGCATGCATTCGATTCGTCAAAAGTAACAATTAAAACGAAACACAGCTCACGTGGCCAGTCGATCGACTAGGGACCCCAGTCGATCGACCGGCGTGCGATTTAGGTCGTACCAATTTTAATGCCGCCTAACCTACAGATTCCCTACATCCTAGCACGATGAATTTAGCTACTCATGGTATTGATAAAAACAACAACATTAATGAATAAAACTACTGGATTCATGCTTGAAAAAGTTAAATAACAAGTAATAATAAACGATAATCGGCTTCAGGAAACTAACTAGCAATTCTATACTATTAACGAAATATAAGCAATGAAACTAAATAAGAGCAGGAGAATACCGAACGGAATTTGCAGAGAATAAAGATCTAAGAACCCGAATGCCAAAGTAACTTTTATTGAATGGAAAAGATTATAAACTAAAGAATCCTAAAGAATTTATGATAATAAAACTAGATTAAAAGCTTGATAAAAACTCCATCCTTGTTCTCCAAAACCTAGCATACGTTATATAGAATACAACGTAGTTCTTATTTCCAAAACCTAACTACGATGGGCTTGCTTATTCTCGATCTTTTAATTCACACAGATTAGCGGCTTGGTCGATCGACCACTGAGGCCGGTCGATCGACTGGTAAGCTCTGAACAGTGGCTCCTGGAAGTCGTGGTATGGTCGATCGACCATAGGTAGCGGTCGATCGACTGCCTTAGCTGATACTTGACTTCTAAATTCTCGTGGATTTATCTTTCGGACCTCGAAATGCACACCAAGCTCGTTCCTTGAGCAAATACTTCACGTCAAATGCAATGCAAGATACTCGGGGACGGATTTGGCTAAATTTCTACTCATTTCCGCATAAATCTGCAACATTACATAAAAATACGAAAGTAGACGAAATGGGGCAAATAGTAGCATAAACTACACAAATGAGCTCTGAAATGCGTGTAAAATGGGGTGTAAAACATCATATTTAAGACACGTATCACCAACCAATCTCCAAAATCTCACACAATAACCGACTATACACCGAAGTGTGTAGCCCTGCCAGATTACCCATCGCAACAGGTAATCCTCGCCGCCAGTGGGGGACCGCAGCCAATCCCCACCTAAATCTCGCTCATCAACGAGCGATATCCCTGTCTCTTAATGTGCACATCCCCTCCTGTGACGGGTCCCACGGAGGGCGAATTAGGGTGTGAAGCCACTCCCGCAAGTGACTCCACCACAATCAACACAATCATCACAACATCCACAATCGTCACAACACCACAGCATCACAGCTGTCACAACACCAAAACCGGCACAACACTATAACATCACAATCGTCACCACAACACCATTACTCTGATGATCAGCAGATAACAACAATTATAATACCAACACATCTTAAATTAACAAACAGAGACTGAGTAGGGGAAACCCTACCTTAGCAACAATCAGCAACGATGGAGACAATCACTAGAACGGCTCCTCTACGAAGTCCTCGCCTAAAAATAATCACATAATCACAATTACACTTTGCACAAACCCATTTCCCCAATTCATAAATAAATGCAAACCCTAGAATTAACCATTGACAACATAGGGATAAGACTTACCGGCGGAAGAACGAAAGATTGAATGCGAAAACCACGATGTCCACACACACACAGAGGAGAGATTTGGGAGTGATTAGGGTGTCGTAAGAATGATTAGGGTTTTAAAATGACATTTAGAAACTGCTTTATCGAATAAATAATCCCTAAACACTCCCGCCTCAAACCGCTGAAATATTACTCACCAGACCGGATACTCGGTCGAGTATAGAGTATACTCGGCCGAGTATTCATCATACTCGGCCGAGTATTCCTCGGCAGTAGCCAAACAGACTACACAATCTACACTACTCGGCCGAGTAGGCCATACTCGGTCGAGTACTTAGCCTAAAAAATCCGTAGTATTACAGTCTTCCCCCCTTAAAAAGAACTTCGTCCCCGAAGTTCACACTCTATCCCACGACAAGCACAACAAAACAACTTACCGACACACATACCAACATAAAAGGACTAACACCAAAACAACTACAAGACCCAAATAACCCGACTCAACTAGGACAAAACATACATACGACCATCTCCTACCCCCCAAAAAACAATGGTTACGTACCCTTAACCAACCGTACCTGATAAAAAAGGTTAGGAAAACGCTCTCGCATAGCCTCCTCGGGTTCCCATGTGGCCTCTTCCACATTGTGATTAGACCAAAGTACCTTGAGTAAAACCGTCTCACCATTCCTTGTCTTGCATACTTTGCGATCTAAAATCTCCTTAGGAACCTCAGCATAGAACAAGGACTCATCAAGCTCGATATTCTCCACCTCAAGTATATGTGACGGGTCACTCACATACTTCCGAAGCTGTGAAACATGAAAGACTTTGTGGACCATATCCAAAGCCGGTGGCAAAGCTAATCTGTAGGCTACCTCGCCTATGCGGTCCAAAATCTCATAAGGACCTATAAACTTCTGACTCATCTTGCCTTTCTTTCCAAACCTCATCACACCTCGTATAGGTGACACTTTCAAAAGGACCTTGTCACCTACAGTAAACTCTATGTCTCTGCGGTGCAAATCGGCATAGCTCTTCTGATGATCTTGGGCTGCTCTCATCTTCTGCCGAATCACCTGGACTTGCTCAACCATATCCTTTACCAGCTGTGGTCCTAAAACCACTGCCTCAGAACTGTCATCCCAACAAACTGGACTTCGGCACTTCCGACCATACAAAGCCTCAAAAGGTGCCATCCCGATACTCGTATGATAACTGTTGTTGTATGAAAACTAGATCAGATCAAGCCTGTCCTCCCAGCTGCCCCCAAACTCCATGACACATGCCCTCAACATGTCTTCTAAGGTCTTGATGGTCCTCTCCGTCTGACCATCAGTTGCCGGATGAAAAGTTGTGCTCATCTTCAATGTAGTACCCATCAACTCTTGCAATTCTTACCAAAACTTGGATATGAACCTCGCATCACGATCAGACACAATATCCTTGGGTATACCATGTAACCGAACCACATGTCTTCTATAACCCAAAGCCAGCTGCATCTTAGACCAGGTATCTTTCATAGGAACAAAGTTAGCTGACTTTGTTAACCGATCAATAATCACCCAGATCATGTTATTACCTTGCTGTGATCTAGGTAATCCCACAACAAAGTCCATAGAGATCGACTCCCACTTCCACTCAGGTACTTCCAGAGACTGAATCTTACCCTGTGGTCTCCTCTGCTCACCCTTGACCCTCTGACAAGTCAAACATCTAGCCACGAACTCAGTTACATCCCTCTTCATGTTTGGCCACCAAAACGTCTTCTTAAGGTCTTTGTAAAGCTTATCACCACCTGGGTGAACCGAATAAGGAGTGGAATGCGCCTCCGACAGGATCACTCTCCTCAACTCTGCATCCTCAGGAACACAACATCTCCCATCAAAACGAACACTCACATCTGTGTGGATAGAAAACCTGGAAACTGTGCCACTCTCCACTCTTGACTTCCACTCTTGGATCTTAGGGTCAAGCTCTTGCTTACTCTTGATGTTCTCATACAGGCCTGGCTCGATCGTCAAATCCCCGATGGTATCCCCTTTCCTTATCATAAAGATCCCCATCTGGGACATCTCATCCCTCAACTTCAGCAAGGACATGGCACTACTACAAATTTAGGCAACTACAACGCCCCTTTAACAACGATTATTCACGAAAATCACAATAGACGTTGTAGAATGTATGGCGCGAATTTTACTAAAATCAATTACAACGGGTATAGTTATAAAAACCGTTGTTATTATTTTTAACAACGGGTCACACATGCGGAACCGTTGTTAATAATTTGGCGCAAAATTGGCGCAAAGTTAGTGAAAAGTAATCACAACGGTTACTTTTGAAACCCGTTGTTAAAACATATTTGACAACGGGTGTTTTTTACAACCGTTGTTAAAACATATTTCACAACGGTTGTTGTTTAATAACCGTTGTCAATACCTTCCATACTATAAACCACACAAACAAGTCTCTGCACCACAAAACACAACCCTTAATACACAAACACAAACACACAGTGAGACAAACAAACACAAAACACATACACACTCTCTTTCTCTCTTTCTCTATTTCTCTCTTTCTCATCGTCGCTTTATCTTCTCGCCGTCATTGTGATTTCATCGTCTATTACGTTACGTATTTATCGGTAAATCTCGCCAAATCCTTTGTCATCGTCATTATTTTCTTTTTCTATTTATTTCTTTTGCATATATGTGTTTTTATCGACCATTATGTTATTTGTTTAAGTATTGTTCGCATAATTAGTTACTAAAACAATGAAGAAGCAAGATGAAGAAGTAAGATAAACATAATTAATATATATATATATATTTATAAATACATAAATTAAAAAAAAAAAAAAATTACATATGTAAAAATGCAATTCTTATATTTTCATGGAGGATCTTATTGTGCTCTATCGTATCCATCCTCTCCTCCTTGGCTATTTGGAGGTTCCGTTCGGCGTTGCTATATCGTCATATAGCCGCAACTTTCTTTGCTCCGTCAAGCCATCTTCTTTGGCGTGCTTCAGTGCGGATCGAGCTTCCGCAAGGTAGCTCCTGAAACTTTCCTCAATATGGAGGAACCGGCGGATGAAGTTGTTGTTGTTCTCGATCATGGTAAGAGTCTTTAGGATGAAATCATTCATTTTCTTAGAGTTTTTTGAGTTTGATTTGAAAGATTAAGTAGAGTTTGTTTTAACGATTAGAGTTTGGAGATGAATATATGAGATAATGGAAATGTTAGTTGAGATATGCAATGTATTTATACTAAGCAATGTGTGGGTTGAGTTAATTGCTTTTTAATTAATATATATGTTAGGAAGTTGTGCCATAATCATCATCATCTCTCTCAATAATGCTGCTTCAAATCCTATTACTAACCCTTCTCATTCCATATTATCCGTTCATATGTACGGTGAATGTCGGTAATAATGCATGCATTGGAATTCTAACAGTAGTAATTATGCATGCATCTAGTAATATTTAATTTTTTTTTTTTATTTTTTAAGAACAAACAACAACGGTTATTTTAAAACAACCCGTTGTCTTTAGTTATAACAACGGTTTTGTATATTACAACCCGTTGTTATAACTTTCCCCCCAAAATTGAGTCACACTTTCCACAACGGGTTTTTATACATAAAATCGTGGTTAATAGTTTTAACAACGGTTTCCTTAAGTAAACCAACCGTTGTTAAAACCTTCTACAACGGACGCTTTAACAACGTCCGCTTTTTTATATAACAACGGTTTTTGACCGTTGTTATAGCCTGTATCTGTAGTAGTGTGGCCGTACATAGCGAATGAACGCTCTTCCTACTTAAAGCATCTGCAACAACATTAGCCTTACCCTCGTGATAGATGATCTCCATATCGTAATCTCCGATTAGCTCCATCCATCATCTCTGCCGCATATTGAGCTCCTTCTGAGTGTAGATATACTTTAAGCTTTTATGATCTGAAAAAACCTTAAAGGTTACCCCGTAAAGGTAGTGCCTCCAAATCTTTAGAGCAAAAACAACTGCACCCAGCTCCAAATCATGAGTAGGATAGTTCTCTTCATATGGCTTCAGCTGCCTCGAAGCATAAGCTATAACCTTCCCTGCCTGCATCAACACACAACCCAGACCATTCTTTGAAGCATCGGTATACACTTCAAAGTTCTCACATCCCTCTGGCAAAGCTAGAATAGGAGCTGTGGTCAAACGTTCCTTTAAGGTCTGAAACGCCGTCTCCCAACTCTCATCCCAAACAAATCTGGTCTCTTTCCTCATTAAGGTAGTCATAGGCCTTGCTATGGTAGAAAAGTCTTTCACGAACCTCCTGTAGTAGCCAGCAAGGCCTAAGAAACTCCGAATCTCAGCAACACTCTTCGGTGATTCCCACTTGGTCATGGCCTCAATCTTGCTAGGATCCACAGACACCCCCTTCTTAGATATCATATGACCCAGAAAAGCCACCTCCTCTAACCAGAACTCGCACTTAGATAGCTTGGCATAAAGTTGATTCTTTCTTAGAGTCTGCAAAACCATCCTCAAGTGCTCTTCATGTTCTTCCTTAGTCTTGGAGTAGACTAAGATGTTATCGATGAAAACAACCACAAACCTATCCAAGAACGGTGTAAAGATCCGATTCATCAAATCCATGAAAGCTGCTGGTGAATTGGTCAAACCAAAAGAAATCACCACGTACTCATAATGACCATAACGGGACTGGAAAGCTGTCTTTGGAATATCTTCATCTGCTATCGTCAATTGGTGATAACCTGACCTCAGATCGATCTTGGAAAACACACCTGCTCCACTCAGTTGATCAAACAAGTCATCAATCCTAGATAAAGGATACTTGTTCTTCACTGTGACACGGTTTAGCTCCCTTTAGTCGATGCACAGCCTCATACTCCCATCTTTCTTCTTTACAAACAGAACTGGGGCTCCCCAAGGTGACACACTTGGCCGGATATAACCCTTGCCTAACAACTCATGTATCTGTTTCTTCAACTCAGCTAACTCTTTAGGTGCCATATGGTATGGTGCTTTGGATATAGGACCCGTTTATTGTTTGAGCTCCACGTTGAAGTCAACATCTCTCTTCGGCGGTAACCCCGGTATCTCCTCAGGAAAAACATCATCAAACTCGCCCACCACTGGTATCTCAGCAGCTGTCTGTGCTCTACTCGGTGATCCCTCACATGACAAAGAATCAAGGGGCACTTCTTCCTCAAGCATGACTTTAAAGTCATCACAGCTATGAACTTACACTTAGGTTTTACAACAAACCCTCTATAAGACACCCTCATACCATTAGGCCCCTTTAAGGACACTTTCTTTTGTCGACAATCTATCTTGGCATCATACTTACCCAGCCAATCCATCCCGACAATCACCTCAAACCCATCCATAGGGAACTCTAGTAGGTCTATCGGTAAATCTACCCCTCCTACTAACATAGACACCCTTCTATACAACTTGACACATGACACAGACTCCCCGGAAGGTATAAACACATCATCCTTTACAAGTTCAAACTCCCCCAACCCCATAGACAAAGCATGACTCCTAGACACAAAAGAATGTGTTGCCCCCGAGTCAAACAGAACATAAGACGGTACATTATGAATAAGAAAGGTACCGGTAACTACATGTGCATCATTTTGAGCCTCCTGCTTATCCATCATGAAGAGCTTCCCACTGCTTTTCTTCTGTCCTCCTTGGACGGAAGCATTAGAAGTACTCGGCTTGGCTGCCGAATCCTGGGTGACACTGTTGTTCGGGCATTGATAAGATCCACAACTATTGCGGTTATAATCGCCGTTGTTACTATGTCCACCCTGGTTGCCCCATGATCCACCTGACCGATTGCTAGCAAAGCTCTGACTCGGCCCTTGAGAGAAGTTCCCCTGATAAGCTCCCGAGCCTGCTCCAGTCTTGGCACTCGTGCACTCTCGCCTCATGTGGCCTACGCCACCATAGTTGAAGCAAGTGAGGGTGGAGTTGTCACTCATACTCCGACCACCACCTCTTCCCCAACCACGAGATCCCCCGGAGAAACCAGCTCCACCAGAAAAAAGCCCTGGCATGGTTGAAGTTGCCCTTCTTGTTACCCGACTGATTGTTGTTTCCACTATCAGTCTTCCTTTTCTCAGCAACAGACCTTTCTGTAACCTCTTTTGAGAGATCTACCATTCTCTCAGCTTGACCCACTCGCAGATGTACATCCTTAAGATCCATGATGACTCCAGATGGTAGACGGTTCATGATCTTGGCGGATAAGCCCCTCTTAAATCGAAGAACCAAACCCCTCTGCCCCAGCTGCATGTCCTCCGCATAACGAGACAACTCTAAGAACCGTTGATAGTACTCGGTGACTGTCATATCATCGGTCATGGTGAAGGAATCAAACTCTGATCTCATCTTGTGACGGATATGCTCCGGCAGAAACTGCTCCCTCATAGTACTCTTCAGACCTGACCAAGGAATAGCCCCTAAACCATCAGCTTGGTAAAAGGCTCTAGCATCCTTTTTGACGTTTTTCCACCATACGGCGGCCTCACCTCTTAGGTAGTACACTACCTACTCAACAATCATATCCTGCGGACACTTGACCACCTCCATGAGACTTTCCATCTCACCGTGCCACTTCTCCAGCAACTTAGGTTCCCCAACGCCCTCATATGTGGGTGGGTTGAAGCGGGCGATGACGATGCTAAGCTGAGTAGCATCCACGGGCTTCTCTGTTCCCTTTCCCACATTCTTAAGAGCCTCAAGGAGAGCCTCTTGTTGCTCAATCATACGAGCAATCTCATCAACGGTCATCTCAGAGGCTTGAATTTGCGCGGCAGTTCTTTTAGGCGGCATTTTGAGCTGATAGGAAATAAGGAAACGTATGCACAAAAGCCTACGACTCAAAATGGATGTGACCTTCCGCCAAAGAAGCACTCGGACGAGTACACATCAATACTCGGTCGAGTAAGGACTACTCGGTCAAGTATTGCTGATACTCGGTCGAGTATGAACAACACTCGGCCGAGTATGCCCTACTCGGTCGAGTACACCTAAATACTCGGTCGAGTAAACAAATACAGTAGCCATTGCTACTCACTGCCAAACAACACTCGGTCGAGTGCCTGGTTACTCGGTCGAGTACCCGCCTTGCTCGGCCGAGTCATGCCCAAAACGGTTAAAACAGTACGCAATATCTCCTATCATGCTTGCTATCCCATCAATCAAACACATTACGACAAAAATCTGAATGCCACATAGTAAACATATAACATGCCAATCACCTTCATGCTAAAACCGTTTCACAAGATTTCACATATCGATTCTTTTCACTTTGTTCCAATTCTCAATATACCTTCACCAATTTCACATACGCATTCACCTACTACCACATGTTCCAACCATTAGACTTTAACATTCATGCACATGCTTTAAACAAATCTCAACACATCCCCCCGTGACCGGCTCGAGTTAGTGAGGGCCATATTGCGACTTCGGGACGTCTCCCAAATCTTTGCGGTAGCTCCAAACAACTCTCCCCGGGTTCATTTTATTTAGACTCCCTAAGTTCATTGGGTTCATTTGTTTTAGGTGCCGGAATCTTCGGCTCTGATACCACTTTGTAACACCCCCTCATACCAAGGTGCCTTACCAGAACCACCCTAGCATGAAAGAACGTTACCATCTCGGTTGCCCGAGGTTAGTACATATCACAAGCGTCTGACCAAACACATTTATTAAAAGTGCTGTAAAAGTAAATGTTTACAATACTCCAAAATCTGACAAAAGTAAATCCGAATGTTAACAACTACATAAATCATAAACTAAGACTCGTAACTGTGATACTACAACTTGGTGTGACGACTCTCCCATGACCGCCCAAGCTCACCAAATGCAATACCTGTCAAGCCTGCTCACCATCCCCGAATGGATCACATCAGATTCCACAAAACAACAACAACGAGGTCAGTACTGTTCAATCAAGATAAGACAATATACAATGTAACCAACTGATCATCCTCCCAACCAATCTCCAAAATCTCACACAATAACCGACTATACACCAAAGTGTGTAGCCCTGCCAGATTACCCATCGCAACAGGTAATCCTCGTCGCCAGTGGGGGATCGCAGCCAATCCCCACCTAAATCCCGCTCATCAACGAGCGATATCCCTGTCCCTTAATGTACACATCGCCTCCCGTGACGGGTCCCACGGAGGGCGAACTAGGGTATGAAGCCACTCCCGCAAGTGACTCCACCACAATCAACACAATCATCACAACATCCACAATCGTCACAACACCACAGCATCACAACTGTCACAACACCACAACCTTCACAACACTACAACATCACAATCGTCACCACAACACCATTACTCCGATGATCAGTAGATAACAACAATTATAATACCAACACATCTTAAATTAACAAACAGAGACTGAGTAGGGGAAACCCTACCTTAGCAACAATCAGCAACGATGGAGACAATCACTAGAACGGCTCCTCTACGAAGTCCTCGCCTAACAATAATCACATAATCACAATTACACTTTGCACAAACCCATTTCCCCAATTCATAAATAAATGCAAACCCTAGAATTAACCGTTGACAACATAAGGATAAGACTTATCGGCGGAAGAACGAAAGATTGAATGCGAAAACCACGATGTCCACACACACAGAGGAGATATTTGGGAGTGATTAGGGTGTCATAAGAATGATTAGGGTTGTAAAATGACGTTTAGAAACTACTTTATCAAATAAATAATCCCTAAACACTCTCGCATCAAACCGCTGAAATATTACTCACCAGACCGGATACTCGGTCGAGTATAGAGTATACTCGGCCGAGTATTCATCATACTCGGCCGAGTATTCCTCGGCAGTAGCCAAACAGACTACACAATCTACACTACTCGGCCGAGTAGGCCATACTCGGTCGAGTACTTAGCCTAAGAAATCCGTAGTATAACAGACTATGACCGGACCATCCGTTTTCCAAGACCCTACCTTCGATTGGAGTAATTTCAAGATGCTTGTGGAGACCCGGTTTTACCCTAAAGAACTAAATCAACAAAAGCTCAAGGAATTCATTGACTTCAAGCAAGGAGGCCTATCCGTGCAAGCCTATACCAATAAGTTTAATGACCTAGCTCATTATGCTTCAAAGTTTGTGAGGGATGAAGATGAACGAGTTTACTTCTACAAAAGCAAATTGAGCCTGAAATTGGAATACATGGTGAGGAGAGACTCCACATCCTTTGTGGCGGTGTATGATGATGCTCTTTGGGCAGAGATTTCCTTGAAGGCCATTGAAGATGATGCTAAATTCCATTCTTCTTCTACTTCTTATTGTCCCAACTTTCATGGCAAGAGACCGTTTGTGCCTTCTACTCCAAATTATTCCAACAAGAAGAGGTTTGTGCCGAGAGTCCAAGGGCAAAGAGTACAAGATCCAAGAGTGCAAGAGCCGAAAGTACAAGTCCCTACATCTACTAATAGGCTTGAGAAGGACCGCAAGTGCTTCCATTGTAGACAAGCTCTACACCCCGGAGCTGGATGCTACAATAGGCCATTGATTTGTTTTCATTGCAAGAAGCCCGGACATCGTGCCATTGAATGCCCCAAGAAGAAGAATGCCACTACTCTAAATGCCAAGCCAAGAGGAACCATTTTTGTTATGAGTCGAGCCGAAGCCGCCGCTCATCCCGATATCATTACGGGTATGTTCTCAATTCTTGATCAACCATGTCTCATTCTTTTTGATACCGGTGCATCAATATCTTTTATATCTTCTAAGTTTTCGGAAAAGTTAGCTCTTGAGCCTATACCTAGTGAGGATACCCCTATATCCCTACTTTCCGGACAAATATTCTCATGTTCCTACTCTTTTTCCAAGATTCCTATCTTAATTTCGGGAACTATTTTCCCCGCTAACCTACTTCGTTTTCCCCTTGAGGAATTCGATGTAATTTTGGGTATGGATTGGTTGTCTAAGTACGATGCAAGATGCAAGATTCGAGTGTCGAGACCAAAAGATTTGCCTCAAAAGCCCGTTAGGCACCCGAGTATCTTATAAGGGAGTTCATTCCCAAGTAAGTGTGAAGTTGATTTCCGCTTTGAAGACGGTGAACTTGTTGCAGAAAGGTTGCCAAGCCTTTCTTTGTGTGGTGACTTCTACCGAAGTTCCGTTGCCAAAGCTTGAAGAAGTGCCCCTTGTTTGTGAGTTTGCCGATGTTTTTCCCGATGAGTTGCCCGGAATACCTCCCGAGCGTGATGTAGAATTCTCTATCGACCTTGTGCCCGGAACCGGACCGATTGCTAAAGTCCCCTACCGTATGGCTCCAACCGAACTTAAAGAGTTAAGGAAACAACTTGATGAGATGATTGAGAAAGGATTCATTCGACCTAGTGCCTCACCTTGGGGTGCTCCCGTTCTCTTTGTGAAAAAGAAAGATGGATCCATGAGACTTTGTATCGACTATCGTGAGCTTAACCGTGTCACCATAAAAAACAAGTATCCTCTACCAAGGATTGAATATTTGTTCGATCAACTCAAAGGTGATTCTACTTTTTCCAAGATTGATTTGAGATCCGGTTATCATCAAATTCCCTTTTGTGAATCCGATATCCCTAAGACCGCCTTTAGCACGAGATATGGACATTTCGAGTTTAAGGTAATACCCTTTGGTTTAACCAATGCTCTCTCTATCTTCATGGACCAAATGAATCGAACCTTTTGTGAGTTCTTAGATAAGTGTGTTGTGGTCTTCATTGACGATTTTATAATCTTTTCTAAATCCGAGGATGAGCATGCCGATCATCTTCGTATCGTTTTGGAGGTTCTTCTTCGTCAAAAGTCATTTGCCAAATTCTCTAAGTGTGAATTTTGGTTGTCTAAGGTGTCTTTTCTTGGTCATGTAATATCTAAGGACAGTGTTATGGTAGACCCTTTGAAGATTGAAGCCGTGATTGAGTGGAAGAGTCCAACCGATGTTGGTGAGGTCCGTAGTTTCTTGGGTTTGGCGGTTATTACCGTCGCTTTGTGAAAGATTTTTCCAAGCTTGCTAGGCCGATGACTCAACTTTTGAAGAAAGAGACCAAGTTTGTGTAGACTGAAGCTTATGAAGGTGCATTCCAAGAGTTAAAGAGAAGATTGACTACCTCTTCCGTGTTGACCTTACCCGAAGATGGAGTCGACTTTGACGTATTTTGTGATGCTTCTAAGATGGGTTTAGGTTGTGTTCTTATGCAAAATAGGAGAGTTGTTGCCTATGCTTCGCGCCAGTTGAGAGTTCACGAGGTGAACTATCCCACTCATGATTTGGAGTTAGCCGCTGTTGTTCATGCCTTAAAGTATTGGAGACATTACCTTATTGGAGTTCATTGTCGTATCTACACCGATCATAAGAGTTTGAGGTATATTTTCACCCAGAAAGATTTGAATATGAGACAACGACGATGGTTGGAATTTGTGAATGATTACGATGTAGAGTTGTTGTATCATGAAGGAAAGGCAAATGTGGTTGCTGATGCTCTTAGTAGAAAGCCTTCTCATTCCTTGAGTGCCATTCGCGTGCTTCCCGATGACCTTTGTGCCGAGTTTCGTAAGTTGAGATTGCAATTTGTGGAGAGTGGTTTTGATTACCTTGGTGTTATGGTTGTCGAGCCCGTTCTTCACCGTGAGATTCTTGATAGCTTAGTGGATGATGCTACTTTCAAAGGTTTCCAAGCCAAGCTTCTCGAAAGGAAAGCTAAAGATTGTGAGATTGATGCTAGAGGTTATCTTCCTTACCGAGGACGCATGTATGTACCCGACGCCGTTGACTTGAGAAAGAGAGTTCTAGATGAAGCCCATTTATCCCCTTATTCGATTTACCCCGGAGGAGACAAGATGTATAAGGATTTGAAGCTTCAGTTTTGGTGGCCTAACCTGAAGAATGACATTGTATCATATGTTAGAAGATGTCTTACTTGTCAATAAGTGAAGATTGAGCATAAGAGACCCGGAGGTTTGCTACAACCATTGGATGTTCCTTTATTGAAGTAGGAATCCATCTCCATGGATTTTTTGATGGCTTTGCCTAAGACCGTTGGTGGAAAGGATGCTGTTTGGGTGATTATGGATAGGTTGACAAAGCGTGCTAGGTTCGTTCCTATCAAGGAGACTTGGAGTTTAGATCGACTTGCTAGTGCTTATGTTGAGGAAATCGTTTGTTACCATGGTGTTCCTAAGGAGATCGTATCGGATCGTGACCCGAGGTTTTGTTCAAGATTTTGGAAAGCTTTGCAAGATGCTATAGGTAGTAAGTTGTTGATGAGTACCGCTTTTCATGCCGCTACCGATGGACAATCCGAGAGGACAATTCAAACTCAAGAAGACTTGTTGCGAGCTTGTGCCCTTGATTTTCATTCTTGTTGGGGGCAGAGCTTATCTTTGGTGGAATTTTTCTACAACAACAGTTTTCATGCTTCTATCAAGATGGCCCCTTATAGAGCCCTTTATGGAAGGAAGTGCCGTAGTCCGATTTGTTGGGATCAAGCAAGTGATGTTCATGACCTAGGACACGACAAGTTAGACGAGACGATTGATCAAGTGAAGCTCATCCGTGAAAGAATGAAAGCTGCCCAGGATCGTCAGAAGTCGTATGCCGATGTTCGTCATCGACCCTTGGAGTTTGAAGTTGGAGATAAGGTGTTCTTAAAAGTGTCCCCGATTAAAAGAGTTAAGAGGTTTGGAGTTAAAGGTAAGTTGAGTCCAAAGTACATTGGACTGTATGATGTTGTGAAGAGGATTGGTACCGTGGCTTACAAATTAGATTTGCCCCCGAGTTTGGGTAAAGTTCATGATGTTTTCCATGTGTCTCAACTTAGGAAATACATTAGCGACCCTAGTCATGTGTTGCAAAGTGAGATTCCTGAGATTGAGCCTAGTATTTCTTTCGAGGAGAGACCGATCTGTATCTTGGATAAGAAGGAGAAGAAGCTAAGGAGCAAAGTGGTACCCTTGGTGAAGGTTTTGTGGAAGTGTGGTGACGTAGAAGAGGAGACTTGGGAGCCGGAGGCTTCCATGCATGTCAAGTACCCTAGTTTGTTTTCGTAAGGTAATACCTTTCGCTTCAAGTTTCGAGGGCGAAACTTTTTAAAAGGAGGGATGATTTTAACACCCGCGCTTTTCATCATATTGTTAAATCAATTTTAAGTGATTTTTATTTAAATAATTATAATTTAAAACTTATCTTTAAATAAAATACCGTCGTAGTCGTATAACGATAGTAATAATGTAGATAACGATAATAACATTCTCCGTCTTGAGTTATAGTAGGCTTGAGACGTAAATTCTAGTAGGAATCAACTCATTTAGAGTTGTTGGGCCTAATATGCCTTGTAGGCCTTTTTCCTTCTCTTTTCTCTTCACAAACCCTCACATGAAACCCACAACTTCATCTCCTTCACTCATAATTTCTGAAATTTAGCAACAAACACACCACCAATGTTACTCCATCTCTACTCAACCCTAAAATCCACATATCTCACTCAATTCTTTGCCAATTTCGTCCATTCTCGCGCCATTCTCCTCCTCATCTCGTTCTCCTTCTTTCTACGTAAGAAAGATGCCGACTTTCCTCATATTTTGAAATTCTCATCTTATAAGGATGTGGATTCTTGACTTAACTCTTTCATTTTTGTGTTTAGGGGAAGGTTTAGACGACCAGGAAAAGGATAGCTACATTGTTGACGACTCATTAGAAGATTGAAGTGCAAAAAGGTAACGGTGATGTGTTACTCGACATTTATGTTAAAAATTGTGTTAATTATGTAGTATTAGGCTCATATGATTGTTGAAATTGGTATCTTTCATGGCTTGTGGTAATTTGGTGTTGAGTAAAGTGCTTGTATGAAAATTCTCACATGTTTAATGAGTAATTTCATGTTTTGTGATATTATGGTGAAGTATAAGGTTGTGTTAATGAAATTCTCATATAATTACATGAATAAATCTTGCTTTAATGTTCATAATCGACACTACATGTTAATTACATCTTAAATGTGGCAATTCTTCCAAGTATTCTTCATATTGGGAGAGTATAGGATGATTGTAGTTAAGATTGATGAGTCTTGAAAGCTTTGGATGAATGTATGTTGGAAATCTCGTGTACAGTGTGTCCCTGCCGGTGGGCCGGCAGCCGAACACCCAACCGGCAGCGACACTTTGTATTTTTGTGTTGGAAAAATCTTGAAAATAGCTCAAGTGTGTCTATGCCGGTGGGCCGACAGAGAGCCCCGTATACCTTCTTGCAAATTTGGTAGAGTAAGATGACTCCCCTGCCGGTGGGCCAGCAGCCGGCCTCCTAACCGACATCGAGCCCTTAAATTTCTTGGGTAATTTCATAATAGGGAGAATCCCCTGCCGGTGTGTAGATACCTCATTTCTGCACCTCCCACAAGCCACCCAGTGATGATTGGGCCGCATGTTTGGTACACGGAACGATTTATGACAATTCGTAAGGTTATCGTCAAGTTATAGCTCAAATACTTGTGTCTACCCCTTGGTCGTCATCTACGCGTCATTACGGTCGTTTTGTTAGTAATTAGAGTTCATTTGGAGTCCGTGTCAAAAACCGTCTTCATTTTCTAATAAACCGTTTGAAATGCCGAGTCGGAATGTTCTGGAATATTCTGGATATTTCTATTCCATATTTTAATCTTTTAATCTTTTGGCAAAATATATCCGAAATTATATTTTAAACAATAAGGAAGTTGAGATCTACCGCAATTCTATAATAGAAACGCGGAAAATCTTTCTTCCGTAGGAGGAAACTCCTGGGGAAAGGATGCAGCAGTTGCTACGCCTCTTCCAAGAGCCGTAGTGGCTGCTGCGCCTCTTCCCCAGCTCCTTTCTGCGTATTTTAAGATATTTTTGAGATTTGTTTCCAAAGTTTTACCGAAACCCTAATTCCTCCGTGTGATTAGTATAAATAGGGACCTTCGTTCCTCATATTTTTCACGCGAGTGTCCGTCCTTCTCTTTCCCCTTTGCATTCTAAGACCGTGCTCTTTGTTTATTGGCGTCTACGTTCTTGAACTTTCGACCACGTAAGCTCGGATCCTTCTGAGTACCAGCCTCGTTTTGCATGACCGACCAATTTGACCAACTCTACTCAATCAATTTAATCAATTTTATTTAATTCCTCTTACGAGGGCACTTTCATCGTACATTCGAGTCGAGCAATCACTAATCGTTAACTTAGTTAATCTTGTTTCGTCAAACATGTAAGTCTGAGGGTGTAAATCCCATGTTTTATTATTGTACTTTACTTTTGTATAAATTATTGTAAGATTTACGTCGAAAGCATGTTTAAAACCGATTTATAAAACCTTTTATCAAACCCTTTTTTCGGATTAACAGAGATTATATGTCGAGAAGAAACGCAGCAACTGTTGCGCCTCTTCGAAGAGTCGCAGCATCTGCTGCGCCTCTTCCTGAGGTTGCCGCTGTTTCTTCTTTTCTTCTTCTTCCTTTGTTCTTCGTTAATTCGTCTTCTTTCGTTTTTTTCTTTCTTATTTTCTTTTATTCATTCGTATATAATAATTATAGTCATGACATGTATAATTATCACCTTTTAATTTCCAACTTAAATCCCAAATAAGCAATATTTGCGGGTTTTCGTCATCAAAAATCAAACCCGGATTTTAGAGATTTGATTCATCCATATCAAGTCTCTGGAATTCGCCTTTTGTATATCTTTCATCAGTTCACTATCAATAGTTTAAAACCTAATTAATTTGTACTAATAAACCTAATTAATTTATGTTAATAAAACTTGTAATTAGTCTGTAATACGTTCTAATTAGTTTGAGTTCGTCTTTATTGCTTTTATGACCCAATTCATATGTAAATAATCCGTTAAATCACTTCATCCGAGTCAAATATAAGTAATCGATCATTAAAAACACCAACGAACATTAACGATATGCAGTTCCGGCTTCACAGCCAGAACTCACTTCAGGAACAGACGCAGTGACCACTGTGCCTCTTCCAAGGGACGCAGCTCTGTTGCGCCTGTTCCGGGGTGAATTCTGTCTCTGAACTTCCGTTGTTGCTCTGACCTAGTTTATTAGCTTACGTATTAATCAACTATTAATTGTAATATCATCATTAATCTGTCCGTTTTCTAACCCTTATTTATTTTCCTTTTCTTTTCTCAAATTACCCGTTTTAAATGTATTTTCGATGTAAAACAACAAATCATTGTAATCATTGTTATTTTAATTATCGTATTTCATTTATTATACCCTTTATTATCGTATTGTTTGCTTGTTTTCACATGTAATCGATCTATACCTCTACTTCGACGTAATGAGTGCTAAATTACGTGTTCACTGACTTAGTTTAATTCTCACATGTTAGGATCAAAACATTGTTTGTTGCATTGCATGCATATAATCGACAACATATCAAGTATAGATAACTTCCATAATCATTAGTAGAGGCCGCTATCTAGGCGGGCGGGATTAGGTGTTCGATCAAAAGAGCTTCCTAATACGTACCCTTACCCCTTACTCCAGATCTCTGTGAACATCCGTGTTCATTGACATCCACGAGAGTCATTTTAGACATAGAATGCTAAGGGTAACGAGTTCTTAGTGTTCATATCACTATTTTGTGTCTTGACATGACACGAGGTATTCGAACGGTTCCAATTTCCCATAAAAATTGGTGGCGACTCCACAAATGCCAACGCTTGTTCCCAAGCGCCCCCGTGTCCAAAGTTTGGCTACTCCGCTGGGGAGTAATACACTTACATGTTGCCAAGGGTGAAACTTGAACAAGGTTAGGGAATAGTTTATATGAGACAGTTGTCGGTTTTCATGACTCGATCTTCTTAGATCGTTTTATTCGGCCTTCCTAGGCCCAACCCAACCCATTCGACCAATCGTCCTGTCTGGAGGGTCCATGTTCTTATCTGGGCCTAAGGATGTATAGCGATTGACGTCAACCATACCATAATACTTACTCCTGTTTGTATCAAGGTCTTTCACTACTCGAGGAAATGGACTAGAAACCGACCTTACTCTTGTTTGGCACGGACCTCTCCATAGACCCGAGTTTGATTGCTCTATAGGGCAACCCACCCTTTAAACCAAAAACCCTTTTAAATGCACTCAGCATACCGTTATAATGCCTGTTTGTACGCTTGTATCATATGTGATCACCATTTTCTAAACCAAACCATGACGAATTTTGTAAAATCAAAAACCTCTTTCAAAATGTAAATATTTTCGAGAAATGGCCTAAATTAGCGCAAAACGAGTCGAAACTCTGTTCAAATATCGAGTCAAAAGTCGAGCCTCAAAAGCCTATTTCAAAACCTCACTTCGAGTCAACACTCCTACAACTACACTACAATTGAGTAGCACAAACATTTCAAAACTTTGTCATTTTCAAACCTCACTTACACAAGTGGCACACTCCCACTTCACAATTCGAGTCTTTTCTTTAAGTAAGTGTGCTAGAATGGTCGATCG
Source organism: Silene latifolia (assembly GCF_048544455.1). NCBI lineage: Eukaryota > Viridiplantae > Streptophyta > Magnoliopsida > Caryophyllales > Caryophyllaceae > Silene > Silene latifolia. Next base: position 140,945,113 of record NC_133528.1, on the reverse strand, counting down.
CGTTTTGATTCTTCATCGATCTCTTATCCAGTGTCCAAGATGCCCGGAACTAGTCACGCAAGTGTCAATAGACAACCCCCGAATAGTAATGATCTAATCCTAGCTGCGCTCGCTCGTCTCCAAACAAGTCAAGAACAAGCTTATGAACGCCTTAATGCTAACGAGAACTGGATTGTTGCGGTAGAAACTAGACTACCTCCTGCAGAAGATGACGTTCCTAGTCAGTGTGTGAATGACAACCTTCCACCCTATGTTGGACAACCAGAAACCAACCCTCCAATAGGTCTTACTGAAGCTGAGAAGCGACTCCAATACTTGGAGGAGCAATTAATGTACCTCAAAGGAGATGACATTTATAGGGAGAACAATCACAAGTATGAAGCCGTGAGCGCCAAATTACCAACCAACTTCAACATGACTGATATCCCGAAATTCAAGGGATATGAAAACCCTTTGAACCACATTCGTGCTTTCAAAGACTACATGTCTATCAAAGGCATCAAACCCGAGATGTTCTTAAGGATCTTTCCTTCATCTCTCGACACCATTCCTAAGCAATGGTTCTATTCCCTAGAGCACAAGAAGATTGCCACCTGGGATGACGCCGCAATCGAGTTCTCTAAACAATATGCGGATAATGCTGAAATCCAAGTCAATATGCACACTCTAGAGGTTCTTACCCAAAATGAGAAAGAAGGTTTCACCGACTTCCTAAGTAGGTGGAGGAAGACTAGTACACAACTCGTCGAGCGTCCGGATAAATCTACCCTTGTGGAAAAATTCGTGGATAATTTAAAGCCCATCTATGCAAATCACTTGAGGTACCAAAACATTAAGACCTTCAAGGACTTAATAGTGCTAGGGACAAGAATTGAAGATGACATCCATAAAAGACTCTTGTCCAAAACGGTAGGTCGTGGATATTAAGGCTCAACAAGTCATTCTTATGGTTCTACTAGCAAGACTGATGAGGTCAACCTTCTCGAATCGTCAAAGAAGAATAACCCACAAAGGAAATTCACGAACATTGGCGATACATATTCCAATGCTTTGAAGAGGTTGATGAAACAGGGTAAACTCCAACCCATATGGCCTACACCTGACCCAGAAAAGAAGTCCAAGTTTTGGGACGAAAATTCATACTGCGAATATCATAGAGGTAAGGGACACGATACAGAGAAGTGTTACAAGCTAAAGCATGTCCTTCAGGACATGATTGAAGACGGGCGCCTACCCATACCTCCTGGAGGTAAGCCTAACAATACTCAGAATCCTCTTGGAGTTCTAATGATTACAAATGAAGAGTCCACCTTGGATTTCTCACATCTTATCTCCCCAAGAGAGGAGGTAATCAATGGGATATGGACGGATAGTGAGGAAGATGTCTACCTCCAGGATATCCCCTTAATCAAAAGAGCCAAAAGCATCATGGATGAGATCATTACCACGCTACTTACCGAAACCAATTCAAATCAGCAAAAAGGATGGAGAAAATCGATCAAATGGACAAACAACCAAGGAAGACTCTTCAAGCTCACCACTGGAGAGGGAGAGATGTTCAAAAAAGAACCAGAAGACAACGAATTCGGGTCAGAGTCAGAGTCGGAATCAGAGTCGGAGTCTAGAGAAGTCCCTAGAGAGTCTCTTCCTGTCGTCATTCCCAATCCCCTTGTTTCTCCTAGCATAGTATTGAGTAGTAACAGCAGTTTGGGAAATGTCCCAACAGCTGTCCCTTTGCCGCCACTGACTACCGAACAGATGGCTTCTTTGTTTCAACTCTTTTCAAAATTTAATATGAATAAATCAGATTCTGCTTACTCTTTGTGTTATTCTGAATGGAATTCTGTTTACGATGATAATGAGGATGACCCAAACTCAATCGAACTACCTCCCTACATAGCTAAAGAAATATTTTTTTTTTGGTAAAGAGCTAAAAAAATATTACAAGAGGGGGAAGAGGCTCCAGTTATAGAGAACACTGAACCCATCAACGTAGGAACTGAACTAGAACCCTAAGAACTTAAGATAGGGACAACCTTGAGCCCAACCGAAAGGGCTAGTTTCATAGACCTCCTACACGAGTTCAAAGACGTTTTTGCTTGGTCCTACAGAGATATGTCAGGGATCAACATGGATACTGCAGAACACAGAATTCCAATCAAGCCAGGTTTCAAACCTGTAAAACAGAAGCTTCGTCGAATGCGGACAGAATGGGCTCTTAAGATCAAAGAAGAAGTCGATAACCAATTCAAAGCCGGGTTCATCAAAGTTTCCGAGTATTCAGACTGGGTAGCTAACATAGTACCCATACCCAAAAAGGATGGGAGAATCCGTGTTTGTGTTGATTTCAGAGACTTAAACAAAGCGAGTCCCAAAGACGACTTTTCTCTACCATATATCGATATATTAGTGGACAATACAGCAGATCACGCGTTGTTGTCCTTCATGGATGGATATGCAGGATATAATCAGATCAAGATGGCCATAGAAGACATGCATAAGACTGCCTTTGTTACTCAATGGGGCACCTATTGCTACATTGTTATGCCGTTCGGGTTAATTAATGCTGGAGCTACGTATCAATGCACTGCAACCACGCTCCTACATGACATGATGCATAAAGAAGTAGAGGTGTACGTAGACGATATGATTGTTAAGTCCAAGGATAGAGAGGGTGTAGATACCTCATTTCTGCACCCCTCGCAAACCACCCGGTGATGATTGGGCCGCATGTTTGGTACGCGGAACGATTTGTGACCGTTCGTAATTTTATCGTCAAGTGATTGCTCAAACACTAATGTCTACCTCTTAGTTGTCATCTACGCGCCGATACGGTCATTTTGACAGTAATTAGAGTACATTTGGAGTCCGGGCCTAAACCCGTCTTCATTTTCTGAATAACCGTTAAATCCCGAGTCGAATGTTCTGGAATGTTCCGGATATTTCTATTCCATATTTTATAAATATTTCACAATCTTTTAATCTTTGGTAAATAATTTCCCGTAATATTCATACAAGATATTAAGGAAAACCAAATTATCCCGTTATTCCATAACTTAAACACGAAAATCTTTCTTCCGCAGGAGGATACCACTTGGGAACAGACGCAGCAGGTGTTGCGCCTCTTCCAAGAGACGCAGTGACTGCTGCGCCTCTTCCCAGGTCCTTTTCAGCGTATTTTTCGTATCTTTTCACATCTTTTCGAGATTCACTTCCAAAGTCTCTCCGAAAACCCTATTCCTTCACGTGATTAGAATAAATAGGAGCCTTCGCTCCTCATATTTCTCACGCGAGTGTCCGCCCTTCTCTTCTTCCTTTGCATTCTAGACCTTCGTTCTTACTTTTTGGCGTCTACGTGCTTGAACATTCGACCACGTAAGCTCGGATCCTTCTGAGTACCAGCCTCGTTTGCATGACCGACCAATTTGACCAACTAATCAACTTAATTAATCTAATCGTTTTCCTCTTACGAGGGCACTTTCGTCTACATTCGAGTCGAGCATCACTAATCGTAAACTTAGTTCATCTCGTTTCGTCAAACATGTAAGTCTGAGGGTGTAAATCTCTATTTTATTATTGTTATTTACCTTTTTGTATCGGTAATGTAAGGTTTATGTCGAAAACACCTCTTAAAACCGATTTCTAAAACCTCGTGTAAAACCCTTTTTTACGGATTTCCAGAAGACAAACCGTCGAGAAAGGACGCAAGAATCGCCGCGCTTCTTGAAGGAGCGCATGCCCGCGCGCTCTTCGTGAGGCTGCCGCAGTTCCTGCTTCCTTTCTTCTTCCTTCGTCCTCTGTAATTCGTCAACTTTTTTTCGTTTTCATTTGTTTTCCTTAATTCTTTGATACGATAGCATAATAATTTCACATGTACATAAATCATCATCATTAACACGTTTAATTCATCATTAAATCCGACTTAAATCCCTTATGATCTCATATTTGCGGGTTTTCGTCATTAAAATCAATTCGGGTTTCTGAAATTCGATTTTTGATATATTTTCATCTGTCTATTGTCTTATTCGTCATTAATTTGTCATTAATTCGTCATGTTTAACCTATTTTGTTCACCCATGTCACTAATCAATCGTTCATCCATGTAAATAAATTCGTCTTAAATCCGTCTCATCCATGTTTTATTGCTTTTATGACCATCAATCACATGTAAATAACCTGATAATCACTTTCATCCGAGTCAAATATATTAATCAATCCTTAAATTCACCGATTTATATTAACGATTTGCAGTTCCGGCTTCACAGCCAGAACTCACCCTTGGAACAGACGCAACAACTGCTGCGCCTCTTCTAAAGGGCGCAGTCCTGCTGCGCCTGTTCCAGGTTGATTTCTGCCTCTGAACTTTCGTTCTGCCTTGACCTAGTTTATTAGCTTACTTATAATTAACTATTAATCGTATTATCGCCTACTGATTTGTTCGTTAATTCTTTCTTTTATTCTTTTTCTCAATTTATCCGTTTTAAAGGTATTTTCGACATAAATCAATGAACCCAATGTAATTATTGTAATTTTCATTATTGTAATTTTGTTTATTGTATTTGTCCTATTTATTGTATCATTTGTATGCCTTCACATGTAATTGAGCACTAAATCCTACTTCGACATTAATGGTATGCTAAATTACATGTTAACCGACTTAGTCTAATCTTCACATGCTAGGATTAAAACTTGGATGTTGCATTGCATGCATATAATCGACGATATATCGAGTATAGATGATGTCCCTAATCATTAGTAGAGGCCGTTATCGAGGCGGGCGGGATTAGGTGTTCGATCAAAAGAGCTTCCTAATACGTACCCTCACCCCTTACTCCCGGATCTCTCGTGAACATCGGTGTTCATTGGCATCCACGAGAGTCATTCTAGACATAGAATGCTAAGGGTAACGAGTTCTTGGTGTTCATGTCTCTACTTTGTGTCTTGACATGGCACGAGGTATTCGAACGGTTTCCAATTTTCCACAATAAATTGGTGGCGACTCCACAAAATGCAAACGCTTGTTCTCCTCCCAAGCGCCCCCGTGGGCCCATTGTTCACAGTTTGGCGACTCCGCTGGGGATAATACACTTACGTGTAGCCAAAAGGGTGAAACTTGAACAAGTTTAGGGAATAGTTTGTACAAGACAATTGTCGGTTTTCATAACTCGGTCTTCCTAGACCATTTATTCGGCCTTCCTAGGCCCAACCCAACCCACTCGACCAATCGTCCCGTCTAAACGGTCCTAATTCTTATTTGGGCCTAAGGATGGATAGCGATTGACGTCATCCGTACCATGATGCTTACTCTTGTTTATATCAAGGACTTTCACTACTTGAGGAAATGGACTAGGAATCGACCTTACTCTTGTTTGGTACGAGCCTCTCCACAGACTTCAGGTTTGATTGTTCGGTATGGCAACCCACCCTTTAAGCCAAAAACCTTTTTAAATGCACTCAGCATCCCGTTATAATGTTTGTATAAATGTTTGTACCTTACGTGATCACCGTTTCTAAACGAAACCATGACGATTTTTGTAAAAAATCAACACTCATTTTCAAATGAAAATTTCGAAAAGGCCATTAATTAGCGCAAAACCGAGTCGAAACTCTGTCCGTTTGTCGAGTCAACTTTCGGGCCCAAGCCCATTTCAAAACCTCACTTCGAGTCCACTCCTACAACTACACTATAATTGACTAGGATACACATTTTTCAAACCTTTATCTTTTCTTCAAATCTCACTCAACACAAGTGGCACACACCCACTTCACAAGTCAAAACATTTCTTCTCTTAGTAAGTGTGTTAGGATGGTCGATCGTGTTTTGATTCGTCGTCGATCTCTTATCCAGTTTTCAAGATGCCTGAAACAAGCGACGTGAACTTCAATCAACTTCAAGATGGTAATGATCGAATCCTAGCCGCACTAGCTCAAATCCAAGTTACCCAAGACCAAGTGTATGATCGCCTTGACACCATCGAGGGCCGAATCTACGCCGTAGAAACGAGGATTCCTCCTCGAGAAAGTGAAGTCGTTGATGACTTCGTGAATGACTTCAGGGACGACAGCCCTCCCATGGGTGTAACTGCAGCTGAGAAAAGGCTCCAATACTTAGAGGAGCAATTGATGTATCTTAAAGGGGATGACATTTATAGGGAGAATAATCGCAAGTATGAGGCCGTCAATTCCAAATTGCCAACCAACTTCAATATGACGGATATCCCTAAATTCAAGGGGCACGAAAACCCTTTGAACCACATCCGTGCCTTCAAGGATTACATGTCTATCAAAGGCATCAAACCCGAGATGTTCTTAAGGATATTTCCTTCATCTCTTGACACCATCCCAAAGCAATGGTTCTACTCTTTAGAACACAAGAAGATCGCCACTTGGGAAGATACCGCAATCGAGTTTTCTAAGCAATATGCGGATAATGCTGAGATCCAAGTTAACATGCGCACTTTAGAGGTTCTTACCCAAAATGACAAAGAAGGATTCACCGACTTCCTAGGTAGGTGGAGGAAGACTAGTACCCAACTAGTTGAACGCCCGGATGAGGCTACCCTTGTGGAGAAGTTCGTGGATAATCTCAAACCCATCTATGCCAATCATTTAGGGTACCAAAACATCAAAACTTTTAAGGACTTAACCGTACTAGGAACAAGGATTGAAGATGACATCCGTAAAGGGCTCTTGTCCAAAACGGTAGGTCGAGGATATCAAGGCTCAACAAGTCGTTCATACGGCTCCACTAGCAAGACCGATGAGGTTAACCTTCTCGAGCCATCCAAGAAAAGTACCCCACCAAGGAAATTCGCAAATCTTGGGGACACTTACTCCAACGCTCTTAAGAGGTTAATGAAACAAGGCAAACTCCAACCCATAGGACCTACTCCCGAACCTGAAAAGAAATCCAAATTCTGGGACGAGAACTCGTACTGTGATTTCCATAGGGGCAAGGGGCATGACACAGAAAAATGCTACAAATTGAAAAATGTGCTTCAAGACATGATTGAGGATGGTCGACTACCAATACCGCCGGGAGGTAAACCCAACAACACTCAGAACCCTCTTGGGATTCTAGTGATCACAAGTGAAGAATCTACCTTAGATTGTTCACACCTCATTTCTCCAATTGAAGATGAGATCTACGCGATCGAGAATGAAGGGTTCTACTCCACCATCTCCCCTACCATTTCCGGCTTAATCACATGGGCAAGGAGTGTGGATAGGCAAGTCTGGGAATTAGAAAATGTGGTGACAACTCTACATGACCCCAACGCAACACCTAAGGAGCATGTGCCACTAATCTTCTCTCAAAATGCTACTATGCAAGAAATAGTCGTCGTGGTTGATAAACTAGTCGACCAAATCACGCAATTAGAAGACGAGATCATGAGAATGAGGGAACTAGCTACAATAAATGGAGTATGGGCCGATGACGATGAAGACGAGTATCTCATTGAACACTCTCTAGTCAAGGAAATAGTCCAAAATGGTGAAGACCAAGACGTGGACCACCTAACTCGTTCGGGGCGTCCATATCAAAACACTACTCAAAACGGTCCAACCAACGTTATCACACCAAATGATAACGAAGATGACTCCACTGATCATTTACTCAAGCAATTACAGAAGACAAAGGCTGATCTTTCAGTCTGGCAACTAGTAGCAAGCTCATTCCCACATCGCCAAGCTTTACTGCAAGCTTTGGCCAAACTAAATGTAGCACATAACTCCACACCCGAAGATGTAGTCAACTTGGTCTTCATAGAATCACCAAAGCTAAGTAATCCTATTACTTTCTCAGATGAAGATTTGCCACCTTTTGGCGCTAGTCACAACTTGGCTCTTTACATCACTGTCATTTGTCTAAAGAAGAACGTGCCAATGACCTTGGTAGATGATGGCTCCGCGGTCAACGTCATACCCCTCAAAACGGCATACAAATTAGGCATGAAAGAGTCGGATTGGACCCCTACCAATCAAGGTGTTCGCGCATATGATGGTACACGATGAAAGGTAGTAGGACTCGTTAACCTAACCATAGCCACAAGGCCAATCGAGCGAAAGGTTAACTTCCAAATAGTGGACATTGAAGCTTCCTTCAACATAGTCCTAGGAAGACCTTGGATTCACGCTTCCAAAGCGGTGACATCCAACCTTCATCAAAAGATCAAGATCCCACTAAATGGCAAAGTGGTGACGATCACTTCGTCGCCCATCAAGGCAATAATCGAAAAGAAGTCGAACAATCAAGTCCTTGCCGATCCAGTCTATGAGCTTGGGGACTTCCAAAGCATAAGTGTCATAGAAAGCGAATTGGCACCCTTATACTACAATCCCTACTCCAACTTAGTGGTCAACCACATACTCAAATCCCAGGGATACTTCCCTGGAATGCCTTTAAACCCTATCCGAAGAAACACCTTCGCACCATATAAGGAAGGCAACTCAAAAAGGATACCACTTGGACTAGGGTACAAACCCACCAAAGAGTAAGTTCTCGAGATGCTTGCTCAAGTTCAAAACCGTAAGTACGTAGGAGTCCAAATGCGACCCTATCTCCCTACCCTAAATGGATACTTTGTTAAGGAAGGAAGTCTAGAACTCTTTCACGGATTTCACGAGCCTTGGCATTATCTCGAAAGGAAGCTAGCCGGAATCGAGATCTTTCACGATTTCTACTTCATCCCTCCAGAAACGGTTCCTACCGTCAAAACCCATCAAGCACCGTGCTTCGACGAACAAGCTGTTAGTCTATTGTTTGGAGAAGATCGATTTGTTAGAGCCGCGCAGGATGAGATCATAACATGATACTTCAAGACGATCACTTCAACCCTACCGCGTTAATCATAGAAACAAACGCGAATCAGCAGAAAGGATGGAGAAAATCAATCAAGTGGACCAACAATCAAGGAAGACTCTTCAAGCTCACCATTGGAGAAGGAGAGATGTTCAAAGGAGAACCAGAAGACGATGAATTCGAGTCAGAGTCAGAGTTGGAGTCAGAGTCAGAGTCTAGAGAAGTCGCTAAGGAGTCTCCTCCTATCGTCATCCCCATTCCCTTTGTTTCTCCTAGCTTAGACTCAAATAGTAACAGTAGTTCGGGAAATGTCCCAACAACTGTCCCTTTACCGCCACCACCACGGATCGATGGCTTCTTTGTTTCAACTCTTCTCAAACTTTAATATGAATAAATCAGGTTCTGCTTACTCTTTGTGTTATCTTGAGTACAATTCTGTTTACGATGATACTGAGGATGACCAAGACCCGGACTCAATTGAAATACCTCCCTACGTAGTCAAAGAAATACTACAGGAAGGGGAAGGGGGACCAGTAATAGAGAATACCGAACCCATCAATGTAGGAACCGAACTAGAATCCCAAGAACTTAGGATAGGGACTACCTTGAGCTCTACCGAAAGAGCCGACTTCATAGACCTCCTACACGAGTTCAAAGACGTTTTTGCGTGGTCCTACAAAGACATTCTAGGGATCGACAGGGATATCGCCGAACATAGAATCCCAATTAAGCCGGGTTTCAAGTCTGTAAAACAGAAGCTTCGTCGAATGAGAACAGAATGGGCTCTCAAGATTAAGAAAGAAGTCGATAAGCAATTCAAAGCCGGGTTCATCAAAGTTTCCGAGTATTCTGACTGGGTAGCCAACATAGTACCTGTACCCAAAAAGGATGGGAGAATACGTGTTTGTGTTGATTTTAGGGACTTAAACAAAGCAAGTCCTAAAGACGACTTCCCTCTACCACATATCGACATATTGGTGGACAATACCGCAGACCATGCATTACTATCCTTCATGGATGGGTATGCGGGTTATAACCAAATCAAGATGGCCATAGAAGACATGCATAAGACTGCCTTTGTCACTCAATGGGGAACCTATTGCTATACGGTAATGCCGTTTGGGTTAATCAACGCTGGAGCTACATATCAACGCACCGCAACTACACTCTTACATGACATGATGCACAAAGAAGTTGAAGTATACGTAGACGACATGATTTTCAAGTCCAAGGATAGAGAGGGGCATATTGCGAACCTTCGCAAATTTTTCGCAAGGCTACGAAAGTACAACATGAGGCTCAATCCTTAGAAGTGTGCATTTGGAGTAACATCGGGTAAACTCCTGGGATACGTCGTTAGCCAACGAGTATAGTAATAGACCCTTACAAGATCAAGGCTCTGATCGAAATGCCACAACCTCAAACAGAAAAAGAAGTCAGAGGATTCCTGGGAAAGGTGCAATATATAAGTCGATTCATATCGAAACTCACCATGATTTGTGAGCCTATCTTCAAGAAGCTCAAGAAAACAGACCACACCATGTGGGATGATGATTGTCAAAAGGCATTTGACCGAATTAAAGAGATATTGGCTAAACCACCAGTGCTCATGCCACCTCAACGGGATCAACCTCTTGGTTTATATCTCATAGTAACCGAAACAGCCATGGGTGCCATGTTAGCTCAAACCGTAGGAAAAGAAGAAAGGGCTATCTACTACCTTAGTAAGAAGTTCTTGGAGTACGAGTGCAAATACTCACAACTCGAAAAGACATGCCTCGCTCTTGTGTGGGCGACGAAGAAGCTACGCCATTACATGCTTAGCTACTCCGTCAAAATATACTCCAAAATGGATCCAGACAAATACCTCTTCGAGAAACCCGTCCTCAATGGACGCCTAGCAAGATGGACTTTGATGCTCTCAGAGTTCGATCTCAAATGCGTGCCCCTGAAAGTTATAAAAGGGCGCGCCGTTGCCGAATTATTTGCAGAAAACCCCATCAATGATGCACAAACAATAGATAGTTGGTCATTTCCAGACAAGGATATACTCCAAACTGATGTAGACTCCTGGGACCTTTACTTTGACGGGGCATCAAACTTAAGAGGATTTGGAATAGGAGTGTTGCTCATTTCTCCTGAAGGTGAGCGTACACCAATCTCTGTCAAACTCGACTTCGAGGTGACAAACAACGCTGCAGAATACGAAGCTTGTCTCATTGGACTACAAGCGGCAGTGAGCCTAGGCATTAAAAACCTCCGAGTACATGGGGATTCATCCCTGATCATCAATCAAGTTACGGGATCTTGCAAAATCCGAAGCGAAAGCTTAGCACCTTATCAAGCCAGAATAGACCAAGTTGCCCAATTCTTTGATCACGTGACCTATCTACACCTACCTCGGGAAGAAAATCAATTAGCAGATGCTCTTGCAAAACTTGCATCTTTGATTAATATGCCAGATGACATGGTGGAAATGCCTTTATGTATCGAACGACGGTCAGAGCCAGCTTATGTCCACCAAATCACCGACGAAGAGGAAATCGCACAGGAACCCTGGTTCCAAGCAATCCTAAATTTCAAGCTCAACGGTACCTATCCACCGGATATGGACAAAAGGGGATAACGTGCTATACACCTACTAGCTTACCAATACGTTCTCATGCAAGGAGAGCTATACAAAAGAACACCTCTTGGTGTAATCCTACGTTGCCTTGATCATTCACAGGCACGGAAAGTGATGGAAGAAGTCCACGATGGAGAATGCGGTCCTCACATGAGTGGGCCCATGATGGCAAATAAGATCACACGTTTGGGGTATTATTGGACCACAATGGAATCCGATTGCATCAAATACGTAAGACATTGCCACAACTGCCAAATCTTCGGGAATGTACAACATGTCCCTCCTTCATTGCTCTATACGATGACATCTCCTTGGCCATTTTCTGCCTGGGGAATTGATATAACCGGGAAGATAACCCCAGCCGGAACGGGAGGTCACTGTTGCATCCTAGTGGCAATCGACTATTTCACCAAATGGGTAGAAGCGGCTTCCTACACTAGTCTCACGGCTAAAAACGTGGCAAAGTTCATACAAAACAACATCATCTGTCGATACGGTTGCCCACATGAGATCATTAGTGATAATGGATCACATTTCCAAGCTGAGACTGAGCAATTGCTAGCCAAGTACAAAATTAGGCATCACCACTCTTCGCCCTATAGACCACAGACTAATGGCGCGGTAGAGGCAGCAAACAAAAATGTTGTCACAATTCTCAAGAAAATGATTGACAACTATCGAGATTGGCCAAGAAAGATACCCTTTGCTTTGTGGGGATATCGCACATCTGTTAGGACGCCCACTGGGGCCACTCCTTTCTATTTGACCTACGGCATGGAAGATGTACAACCAGTCGAGTTAGAAATATCATCCTTGCGTATCTTACTCGAAAGTCAAATCTCGGAAGCCGATTGGAAGAGGGATAGATATGAAGAACTCATCCTCCTAGATGAACGTAGGCTACGCGCCTTGCATAATGTCCAAACATACCAAGCACGTATCAACGAGCCTTCAACAAAAGGGTTAAGCCAATAAACATTAAGGAAGGAGACTTGGTACTCAAGTCAGTTAGAGCTCTTTTACCTGTCGATCCACGGGGAAAATTCAAACCTAATTGGGCCGGGCCATTTCTAGTCAAGTCCATACTTCCAGGGGGTGCGGTTAGAATCACAGACCTAGATGGGAATAAGTTTTCCAACCCGACAAACCTCGACCAACTAAAACGGTATTATGCCTAGAATAGGAACAAAAACGCGCCTCGCGTAACCTCACGTGTCGCTCTTGTGGCACTAAATAAACGACCCCTAGCCAAGCTGAAATAAGCTAATGTCACTCTGCTCTTGCATTTTGATAAATTTGTCATCCTCATATCATCGAATAAACTAAACTGCACCTTCAGAGTAAGCAAAAAGCTTATGCTTATTTTTTCTAAAGTTCATTACAAACTCTTGCTTAGAACAATTATTCTTTTACATTTACTCGAACTACGCGCAAGGGTTTGATTTCATTTTCTTAATGAATACGTAGGAAATCCTTCACAGGATACAACCCATTATTTCAAAATGTAAATAGAAGGACATTTGCATTGCATTTGGAATTCGACAAGAATAATAAATAGAAAAATCACAACGGTTTCATAACCAATTAACCTTTTTTATTTCATTCACTTTCTAGTAATAATAATACGTTACATAATAAAAATAAAAATAAGGCTATGATTCTAAAAACCCCACCCTTTTATTATACAATAATAATAATAATAAATAATAATAAAGACTTGGGCTATTCCTCCATCTTCCCTTTGCCCTTGTCATTCTTGTCATACTTCTTGTCACGACCTCGAGCCGGACGCTCTTGCGCCACTTCGGACCTAATCACCAACGGTCTTTCTCGGGGCCTAGACTTCCCATTCTTGTCAATCACTTTATCCACGACAGGAGAGGTCTTCGGTTTCTTCGAAGGATGAACAACTCGAAACCCGGCTTCCTCCTCTCCCTCAGTCAACTACTTCTCTTTCTCCTTTTCCACCTCGCGCACCTTGTAGTCAACGGGCTCGCGTTTCCTCAATCTCTCGCGCTCTTCCGGAGTAGTAGCTTTCCTCCATCGCAGATAAGAATCCGACACCCATAAGGCATTAGCAGAAGAGTTCAAGAACCACACGTTTCTTTGGGCCCATTTAATGGCCCACTCCCTTCGACTCTCGAGTAGTAGCGCCACGGCGATCTGTGGACACTGTCAAGCTTCGGGATCGTCTGCTTTAGTCCAACCTGTCTCATCAACCTCTCCGGGAAGATGCATACCATGAATTCCAAGCCAGGAATGCGCACTGATCGAGTAGGATCCAAGGAAGACACTCCAGTGACAGATTTGAGGTGCCACCATGGTACGATCCACCTAATCAAGGGGCCATCATCACTCTTCAATTTATTCTCCCAATAATTGCAGACTCGGGTAAAGTCCACCATGTACAGCCTAGTCCTCATTGCGATCGAACGAGCATGATAAGAAGGAACATGAACTGGAGGCTCGATCAATCGAAGACGCTCCATAAGCCAAACCTACCAAAAGCGGGTATTAGAGACGAAAAAAAAAATAAAAGAAAAGAGAAAATGTTCTTTTACCTGCAGAATAACGGGACTTCCCAAGTACGGTAGATCGCGGTTGGCTTTCCTATTATCCAAGCCCAACAGGATCTCTCCTAGGCATACACAAGCTGGGCTCCTGCGCAGCTCCATTTGCTCAACTAGGCCCAGGAGACGGGGATCACCTCTCAAGTTTTCATCAACATGCCCTTGGAGGATATACAAATGCAACAAGCAAAATCCAAATGCCCTTCGCCTAGCAACATAAGAAACGGTGGGGTCGGCCCTGTTAATGAATCGGTCAATGAAGTCCAACATTCGCACTCCCTTCGAGGTCACTAAACGGTCCACCTCAATTCTAGTTAATCCAAGCAAGTCTCTAAATTTGATCTTATACCCTTGCGAAGTAGAAGGAATGGCAGACAAGTGTTCCGGATCCCACCCATCGATCGAAGCAATTTCTTCAGGAAACGGGCAAATGTCGCCTCCGGAGAAAGCAAAAACATGATAATTCGGGTCCCAATAATCAAGACAAGCATCTAAGAATGGTTTGACAACCTTGATAAGCTTCAAACTCAACAATGATCCAAGGTTATAAGCGCCCATGTCGAACTTCTCCATGTTGGAAAACTCATTAGTCCACTCTTTTAGGCGAATCTCCAAAGTATTCATGATGAGTGATTATATTAAGAATTTTATGAGACGAAGAAGAGACGGGAGAATTGTGTGAATAAAAACTCTATCGACGTCTCTATTTATACTAAACTCTGTTTCCTAAAATCTGCCAGAATAGACACACCTAGGAACAGGCGCAACACCTGCTGCGCCTCTTCAAAGGGACGCAGCTCATGCTGTGCCTCTTCTCAGCGAGGTTTCTGTGATTTTCCGCGTTGGATCTTTCCTAAATTCCTTGACGAATAATTTCCTATTCCTACGGGTTATTATTTTGGTAAATACGTGGAAATTACCATATTCCAAGTTTCCTAATTCTGCGGGCACGCATTTCGAGGCAATATCAGCATTCCCGTCATTCTAACACACTTGTATATTTTCGTTTTAGGAAATAATTTTCATTTTAATGTAATTCATTTTCGGAAATAATTTTCATTGTAATTTAATTCATTTCAAAACTTGTATATTTCACTTATATATTTCTTTTATTTCTTTTTTTAATCATTTCATTTCTAACTTATAGGTTTCTATTTTTTTTTCTTTTTTTAGGGGTAACCCTCCTTACCGTCCGGTCATTTCCATTTCCGGCAAATTTTTTGCATTTTTGCATTCTCTCTTGCATTTTCGCATTTCCGGCCGTGTGTATATACAAATGTATGTTCTACGTGATTTCTATGTAAATTTCGGCAGCATGACGGCATAAACCGTCATCTACCAAACCTGTTCAAAGCTAACCTGCAGATACAAGCAACGCAACCCAGCAACAAAGGCACTCAGGCCATCATATATACAACAAAAAAGAGAAATGTACAATAAACTGGGGGCTTGAGCCCCAAGCAAAGTCCAAAATGTCCAAAATGAAGGTCCAAAATGTACAAATGTGCAAAATACAAACGACACACTAAAACAAAACTACTACCGGTCGCCCTCCAGCTCCGCAACTCTTGCCGCGAGAGTAGTAACGTCGGCGTCGCGAACCTCGAGCTCCCTCAACAAGCGAGCTGTCTCCTCCCGAGACTGAGCCAACTCTCGCTCCAGCTCACGGTCCCCCTATAAACAACAAAATTGGCTCATGTCAATCGTTTCAAGCAATTACAAGAAAAGTCGGAAAATCAAAATTCAAAAATGAAATAGGCGAAAGTTCATATCTGACGACCTCGACCGCCGACAAGTGCCTCGACGGCAGTAGCTCGCAGCTGGTTGGCCACCCTCCATAACGCCACGAACTGAGACGGCGCAACTTGCATTTTCAAAAAGAAGTTCTCAATAATTGAATAAATTCATTCAAATGTGTTCTTACACAAAAAGCATGCAAATTAGAGGCTCACCCTCCGAATCAGATGCTGCCAATCGTCCAAGCCAGCATCCGTCAAGGCTACGTCAAAGTCACGCAGCTCGGAGATCGTCGTCCTCCCGGTCGCATCAGTGTACTCGAGGGTCTCGGGGTACTCTGGGGGCTCGATACCCGCCGCCTCAACCTCCTACAAAGTCAGATGTTTCTCGTTATTTAATGATCTTTCATCATATTCTCAAAATCAAGGATAAAGGAGGATAAAGATGCTTACCACAACCGGCCAGTACGCCAACCTCCCGTAAAGGAACGCCGAGTAGTCCTCACCAGGAAGAAGGAGGGCGTCACCACCAACGCCAGCCAAGTCAGCCTCCTCTCGCCTCGAAGGCTCCCGAACATCGTCCTAGGAGGGTCGATGGGAACCGTCAACACATCCCGGGAGCACTGCCGAGCCAAGCGCTCGCCCAAGTACCACACAGGACCCATCGACGTCCTCAACAGCAGCCGGCTCGAGCTCCTAGGTCGAAGGACCTCAGCCACAAAAGGAGGCGCTCCAGCGTACTCCGCCTAAGGCCTGGGCACCCACAGGGAAAAGACAAACAAGAAATCATTCTTATGATCGATTAAAGGTAATGTAGAAGCAAAATTAATATAAGTGAGATGCTCACGCTATCCAGCTGAAGAGCGTTCACGTCCCGCCGGTAAACACCGTGAGAGGAACGCTTGCTCCTCGTCCTACACATCACCCAATCCCTCACAACGGGATAGGCCTTCTCCAGCGGCTCCGTCCTCTTGGGCGAGCGGCCCGGAAAATAGGAGTACACCCACGCCTGTAAAGCAAGATAGTCAATAACGATCTTTCGTAATTTGATAAGGAAAAGAATTGATTTTAATCCAACTGAAGGTTCATACCTCCAAAAGAGTCCGGTCCGATAAAGACCGGAGAAGTCCCCTTCTCCATCAACTCCGGATGAACCATGGCCCTCATGAAGCGGATGAGGACCAAAAAAAAGCGATGACCCGGTCCCCAACGCCCTAGGGAGCTCGGTCGAAAGGAAGGGAATAAGCTTCGTCGACAGCCTCTCTCCCTTGTCTCCGAGGTAGATCGAAGAAAGAAACCACCAAAGCCACAAACGGGCCCTCTGTTCAGCTGTACAGGGAGGAGGAGCCGTCTCTCTCTCGTCAATCGTCACCAGCGCCGGGGTCTTCCCCGCAAAGTAGTCTCGGACATAGGAACTGGGCACCAAACCAGGCACTGTAACAGCCTTCGGCGACAAGTTCTAGCCGATCAACCTCCTAGCCTCGGCCGAGTCCATCCTCATGGCAGTCTCCGGCCACTCCACCGCCTCAGACCCACATGGCAGACCAGAAATCATGCCGTAGTCCTCCAGAGTGACTCCCACCTCACCAAAAGGCATGTGAAAAGTGGAAGTCGTGTCCCATAATCGGTCCAAGAAAGCGCGGACCAGGCTAAGGTTAGCCCGCAGCTTCTTCTTCGCGATATCCCTCCAAGCCTGCACCAAGGCACCAAACGCTCCACGCTCGATCATGGCGCGCTCCTCCCCCGACAGCCTCTCGTAGCACTCCATCGCTGTCGTGTAACCCGAGAACGACCTAATGTTCCCGGCCTCCAATTGTGATTTGAAACAGAAGCTATCTTTAGTTTTGAATGAAAATTGGGAAAGATATGAGCAAGTGAAATGAAAGAAGATGAGTGATGAGTAATGAATTCCTAATTACCAAGCTCTTCACCGTCCTGTAGGACAGGTGACCCTCCGCAGCCCAAAGCAAGTGCCTGTTGTCCCAGGTCTCAACTCACGCGGGTGCTCCTCTCAGCTGACGACCTCCTCGTCTAACGTTGGCCCGCCTCGGGGCCTCCTCCTCCTCAACAGCCTCCTCCTCGTGGACCTCGTCCCCAGCAGCCATCACCGCGGCAGTGAAAGCCTCCTCGATGGCACGACAAGGGTCAACAGCGGCGTCTATCTCCATGGGAGCTCTCCCAGAAGTAGAAGCCTCATCACCTGCAACATTAAAGTAATTTTAGGCCGCGTCACGTGACGACGAGCCTTAGTTAAGGGATTTTCGAGCTTTCGAAAGCCCTGAAATCGCTCTTTTTTCGCCATCTTTGGCCGCATTCTCATAAACCCGATCACTCATGTGGTAATTAGGGTCAAGTCAAGCCTAATTTGAAGCCTAATCATGGGTTCAAGTCGAAATTTCGGCAGCATTTCGTTATAACGGCGATTATGCCCTAGAAAGTGCCCTGAAAAAGCCGTCACAAACCAAAATTCCGAGATGGTAGGAAGTTTACCCATCATCCATGGATCCCAAATATCAAGTTTCATCGTAAATGGGCAATCCTAAGGCTATTTTTGAAGCAATTTACGGTTTAGCTGTGAAACCGTCTCAATTTCACTCAAATGCTCAAAACTCAACGAAAATTCGAAACAAATACATGGTTATGTTCCTTATATTACCAATTATCCGTTTCTAATACCAATTTTACAAGGTAAATCCATTTGGGGGAAAAGCCCCAAATTTTCGAATTAATTGGGTTGAAAACCCTAATTTTTTCGATCCAAATTAAGCAAAATATAGAAGATTGATGCAAGAATGATATACATACCTCGATTAGTCATGATGAATGCAGGCTTTTTGGATCAAATTTTGGCGGAAATGGTTAAGATTTGAGAGAAAATTGAGGGATTTGTGTTTCGAACAAATGAATTAAAACCCTCTGTTTATCGCGTTTTTACGCAGAAAAGACACCTCCAGGAACAGACGCAGCAGGCATTGCGTCTCTTCCAAGAGACGCAACTCTTGCTGCGCCTCTTCCTGGTGTTCCGTCCATACGAGTTTT
Organism: Silene latifolia; assembly: GCF_048544455.1. Taxonomy (NCBI): domain Eukaryota; kingdom Viridiplantae; phylum Streptophyta; class Magnoliopsida; order Caryophyllales; family Caryophyllaceae; genus Silene; species Silene latifolia. Next base: position 140,926,339 of record NC_133528.1, on the reverse strand, counting down.
TAAAAATTCGTTATGAGTTCGTTATTTATGGGCCCATCTTTGGTGCGCCTCTTCCCCGTTGCCATTTTATCTCTTTGGTCCGTTTGACGATTATTTTTCGTTCAGACCCGCATTTCTAAGCCAACAGCAGACTATTATACGTTATTTATCGCTTCCAAGACCTTGCTTGTCACAACGAGCAGGTATTTTTTCACAGGTGTTTCGACACGCCTTCATTATATTCCCAACAAGAGTAAGCGGATAGACAATCCCTCTCGGGACATGGAGATAAGTTCCCGATTATGTTCCCCAATGAGAGTTCACGACCGACAGTCACTTCCTCTCGAGACATGGAGATCAACATCGACCCCGAATTCTTCCGAAGTTTGTTTGAAGCTGAACACAAACAGATTTCTCCCAGCAGTTCCAGACTGTGCCCTGCTGTCTTTCCTCAAAATCATCGTTTCCTTATAATCCTTAAGATACCCCTTTTCAGGATAAACCCTTCATGCCTTTCAGATACCCCTTTTCAGGATAAGCCTTCATACCTTCAGACACCAAGTTATCTTAAGACCAAAGAGTTTCGCCGAAGCGTCTTCAGTCCCGTTTCATCCAGAAGTCTCAAGTATGGTGTCTTCTTATGGCTGGCGAGCCTCCTTACGTAGTCTAATGGACATTAAACGACCCTCCCCGATAGTCGACAGACTCTAAAATGTTCCCGACGACAGGTCCTTGGCTCAGACCCCTTGAGCCGCCTCGCGTCGCCATAGTCGTCAGGTTGTAATCTTCGATTGACCTGATGGCTATACTTTGACTTTCGCCTTGTCCAAGCCTCGGTCAAAGTGGGGCTCAGAGATACCTCATTTCTGCACCCCTCGCAAACCACCCGGTGATGATTGGGCCGCATGTTTGGTACGCGGAACGATTTGTGACAGTTCGTAAGTTTATCGTCAAGTGATTGCTCAAACACTAATGTCTACCTCTTAGTTGTCATCTACGCGCCGATACGGACGTTTTGACAGTAATTAGAGTACATTTGGAGTCCGGCCCTAAAACCGTCTTCATTTTCTGATAACCGTTAAATCCCGAGTCAGAATGTTCTGGAATGTTCCGGATATTTCTATTCCATATTTTATAAATATTTCACAATCTTTTAATCTTTGGTAAATAATTTCCCGTAATATTTATACAAGATATTAAGGAAAACCAAATTATCCCGTTATTCCATAACTTAAACACGGAAATCTTTCTTCCGCAGGAGGAAACCACTTGGGAACAGACGCAGCAGGTGTTGTACCTCTTCCAAGAAACGCAGTGACTGTTGCGCCTCTTCCCAGGTCCTTTTCTGCGTATTTTTCGTATCTTTTCATATCTTTTCGAGATTCACTTCCAAAGTCTCTCCGAAAACCCTATTGCTTCATGTGATTAGTATAAATAGGAGCCTTCGCTCCTTATATTTCTCACACGAGTGTCCGCCCTTCTCTTCTCCCTTTGCATTCTAGACCTTCGTTCTTACTTTTTGGCGTCTACGTGCTTGAACATTCGACCACGTAAGCTTGGATCCTTCTAAGTACCAGCCTCGTTTGCATTACCGACCAATTTGACCAACTCCACAACTAATAAACTTAATTAATCTAATCGTTTTCCTCTTACGAGGGCACTTTCGTCTACATTCGAGTCGAGCATCACTAATCGTAAACTTAGTTCATCTCGTTTCGTCAAACATGTAAGTCTGAGGGTGTAAATCGCTCTTTTATTATTGTTATTTACCTTTTTGTATCGTTAATGTAAGGTTTATGTCGAAAACACCTCTTAAAACCGATTTCTAAAACCTCGTGTAAAACCCTTTTTTACGGATTTCCAGAAGACAAACCGTCGAGAAAGGACGCAGCAACTGCTGCGCCTCTTCGAAGGAGCGCGATGCTCTGCGCCTCTCTTCGTGAGGCCGCGCGAGCCTCTGCTTCCTTTCTTCTTCTTTTGTCCTCTATAATTCGTCAACTTTTTTTCGTTTTCATTTGTTTTCCTTAATTCTTTGATACGATAGCATAATAATTTCACATGTACATAAATCATCATCATTAACACGTTTAATTCATCATTAAATCCGACTTAAATCCCTTATAATCTCATATTTGCGGGTTTTCATCATTAAAATCAATTCGGGTTTCTGAATTCGATTTTTGATATATTTCATCTGTCTATTGTCTTATTCGTCATTAATTTGTCATTAATTCGTCATGTTTAACCTATTTTGTTCACCCATGTCACTAATCAATCGTTCATCCATGTAAATAAATTTGTCTTAAATCCGTCTCATCCATGTTTTATTGCTTTTATGACCATCAATCACATGTAAATAACCTGATAATCACTTTCATCCGAGTCAAATATATTAATCAACCCTTAAATTAACCAATTTAAATTAACGATTTGCAGTTCCGGCTTCACAGCCAGAACTCACCCTTGGAACAGACGCAACAACTGTCCACAGAGGGGCATATTAATAACCTTCGCAAATTCTTCCTAAGACTAAAGTACAACAAGAGGCTCAATCCTCAGAAATGCGCATTCGGAGTAACATCAGGCAAGCTTCTGGGATATGTCGTCAGTCAACGAGGGATAGAAATCGACCCTTCCAAAATAAAAGCTCTAATCGAAATGCCACAACCTTAGACAGAAAGGAGGTTAGAGGATTTTTAGGCAAGGTGCAATATATAAGTCGATTCATATCGAAACTTACCATGATCTGTGAACCCATCTTCAAAAAGTTAAAGAAAACAGATCACACCATATGCGATGACGACTGTCAAAAGGCATTCGACAAAATCAAGGAGATACTAGCCAAATCACTAGTGCTCATGCCTCCTCAACGAGATCAACCTCTTGGTTTATATCTCACAGTGACCAAAACAGCCATGGGAGCTATGCTAGCACAAACTGTCGGAAAAGAAGAAAGAGTTATCTACTATCTTAGTAAGAAGTTCTTGGAATACGAGTGCAAGTACACACCTCTCGAGAAGACATGCCTCGCTCTTGTGTGGGCAACAAAGAAGCTACGCCATTACATGCTTAGCTACTATGTCAAAGTGTACTCCAAAATGGATCCTGTCAAATGCCTCTTCGAAAAACCCGTTCTCAACGGACGCTTGGCAAGATGGACCTTAATGCTCTCAATGTTCGATCTCAAGTATGTACCTCTGAAGGTTATAAAAGGGCGTGCCGTCGCCGAATTATTCGCAGATAATCCTATCGATGACACCCAAGCAGTAGATACATGATCATTTCCAGATGAGGACATAATACAAACTAGCATAGACTCTTGGGACCTTTATTTTGATGGAGCATCGAATCTAAGAGGATTTGAAATATGAGTACTGCTCATTTCTCCTGAAGGCGAGCATACACCACTCTCTGTCAAACTCGACTTCGAGGTGACAAATAACGCGGCAGAATATGAAGCTTGCCTCATTGGTTTACAAGCGGCAGTAAGCTTAGACAACAAGAATCTTTGAGTTCACTTAGATTCATCCTTGATCATCAACCAAATTACGGGATCTTGGAAAATTCGAAGTGAAAGTCTAGCACCCTATCAGGCCAGGATAGACCAAGTTGCCCAATTCTTCGATCAAGTGACTTACCTACACCTACCTCGAGAAGAAAATCAATTTACAGACGCTCTTGCAAAACTTGCATCTCTGATTATCATGCCAGACAATATGGTAGAAATGCCTTTATGCATCGAACGACGGTCAGAACCAGCCTATATGCACCAAATCGCAGATGAAGAAGAAAACCCATGGGAACCTTGGTTTCAAGCCATTCTAAACTTCAAGCTCAATGGCACCTATCCGCCGGATATGGATAAAATAGGACAACGCGCTATACGCCTACTCGCCTCTCAATATATCCTCATGCAAGAAGAATTGTATAAAAGAACACATCTTGGTGTAGTCTTGCGTTGCCTTGATCATTCACAAGCACAGAAAGTGATGGAAGAAGTCCATGATGGAGAATGTGGCCCTCACATGAGTGGACCAATGATGGAAAAGAAAATCATGCACCTGGGATATTACTGGACCACAATGGAATCCGATTGCATCAAATATGTCAGACATTGTCACAACTGCCAAATCTTCGGGAATGTGCAACACGTCCCTCCTTCACTACTCTACACCATGACATCTCCTTGGCCATTTTCTGCTTGGGGAATCGACATCATCGGAAAGATCATCCCAGCCGGAACAGGAGGTCACTGTTTCATTTTGGTGGCTATCGACTATTTCACCAAATGGGTAGAAGCAGCATCCTACACTAATCTCACAGCCAAGAATGTGGCAAAGTTCATACAAACCAATATCATCTGTCGATATGGTTGCCCACATGAGGTCATCAGTGACAATGGGTCATATTTCCAGGCTGAGACTGAACAATTGCTAGCCAAGTACAAAATTAAACACCACCATTCCTCGCCATATAGACCACAAACTGATGGCGCGGTGGAGGCAGCCAAGAAGAATGTTGTCACAATCCTCAAGAAAATGATCGATAATTATCAATATTGGCCAAGTAAGATACCATTCGCCTATTGGGGATATCGCACATCCGTTAGGACGGCCACTGGGGCTACTCCTTTCTATTTGACTTACGGTATGGAAGTTGTGCAACCAGTTGAGCTAGAAATTCCATCCTTACGCATTCTACTCGAAAGTCAAATTCCAGAAGCCGATTGGAAGAAAGATAGATATGAAGAATTCATCCTCTTGGATGAACGAAGATTACGCACATTACATAATGTGCAAACATATCAGGCACGTATCAAACGCGCTTTCAACAAAAGGGTTAAGCCTAGAAACATCAAATAAGGAGATTTAGTCCTCAAATCAGTTAGAGCTCTTCTACCTGTCGATCCACAAGGAAAGTTCAAACCCAACTGGGCCGGACCGTTCTTGGTCAAGTCCATACTCCCAGGGGGTGCGGTTAGAATCACAGACCTAGATGGCAACGAATTTGCTAACCCAACTAACCTCGACCAACTAAAACGATATTATGCCTAGAATAGGACAAGAAACACGCCTAGCGTAACCCCACATGTCGCTCATGCGACACGAAATAAAAATGGCCCCTGGCCCGCTGAAATAAAGCTTATGTCACTTTGCTCTTGCATTCTGACAATTCGTTATCCTCATAGCATCAAATTAATCGAATTGTGTTTTAGGAGTAAGTAAGGCTCATGCTTCATTTCTAGTTCACTACAAGCTCTTGCTTAGAACAATTATTCTTTTACATTTACTCGAACTACACGCAAGGGTTTGATTTCATTTTTAAAATGAATACGTAGGCAATCCTTCACGGGATACAACCCATCATTTTAAATGTTAATAGAAGGACATTTGCATTTGCATTTGCATTTGCATTTGCATTTGAAATTCGACAAGATAATAAAAGAAAATCACAATAGTTTCATAACTAGTTAATCTTTTATTCATTTATTCCATAAATAATAATAATATGCCACATAATATAAAAATACATAAACAATAAATCGGCTAGGATTCTAAAAACCCCACCACTTATTACAAATAATAATAATAATAATAATAATAATAATAATAATAATAATAATAATAATAATAATAATAATAATAATAATAATAATAATAATAATAATAATAATAATAATAATAATAATAATAATAATAATAATAATAATAATAATAATAATAATAATAATAATAATAATAATAATAATAATAATAATAATAATAATAATAATAATAATAATAATAATAATAATAATAATAATAATAATAATAATAAAATAATAATAATAATAATAATAATAATACGACTTAGGCTACTCTTCCATCTTTCCCTTGCCTTCGTCACTTCTATCATACTTTTTGTCTCGACCACGAGTCGGGCGCTCCTGTGCTATTTCGGACCTGATCACAAAAGGTCTCTCTCGCGGTCTAGCTTTACCATTTCAATCAACCACCATCTCTACGGCAGGAGAAGTCTTCGGTTTCTTCGACGGATGAACGACTCGGAATCCGGCTTCTTCCTCCCCCTTAGTCAAACATTTATGGTTCTCCTTTGTTACCTCACGGATCTTGTAGTCAACAGGCTCACTTTTCCTCAACTTCTCGCGCTTCTCGGGAGTGGTAGCCTTCCTCTACTGCAAATAGGAATCCGATACCCACAATGAACTAACAGAGGGATGTAGGAACCACATATTTCTTTAAGCCCACTTGAGGGCCCACTCTCTACGACGCTCGGCAGTATGTGCCCCTGCAGTCTGAGGAACGGTATCAAGCTTAGGGATCTTCTGTTTAAGACCCACCTGCCTCATCAATCTTTCCGGGAAGATGCATACCATGAATTCCAAGCCAGGAATGCGTACCGATCGAGTAGGATCTAAAGATGACACTCCAGTAACCGACTTGAGATGCCACCACGGCACAACCCATCTGATCAAGGGACCACCTTCATTCTTCAGCTTGTTCTCCTAATAGTTGCAAACCCGAGTGAAGTCCACCATATAGAGCCTGGTCCTCATCGCAATCGACCGAGCATGGTATCCGGGTACATTAGCTGGGGGCTCGATAAACCGCATGCGCTCCATGAGCCAAACCTACCAAAGACAGGTATTAATGTCCCAAAAAAAAAGGGTTGTGTTCTTACCTGCAAATGACAGGACTTCCCAAATAAGGAAGCTCGCGGTTGTCTTTCCTGTTATCCAGCCCCAAAATGATCTCTCCTAGGTAAAGACAAGTTGGGCTCCTGCGCAGTTCCATTTGCTCAATCAAGCTTAAGTAACGAGGATCCCCTCTCATTTCCTTATCAACATGCCCTTGGAGGACATAATCATGCAGTAGGCAAAACCCGAATGCCCTACGCCTCGCCACATAAGAGATAGAAGGGTCTTCCCTGTTTATAAATCGATCAATAAAATCAAGCATACGGACTCTTTTTGAGGTCACAAGACGGTCAACCTCAGCTTTAGTCAGTCCAAGCAAATTTCTGAACTTGTTTTTATACCCTTGAGAGCTAGAGGGTATAGCAGGCATATTTTCTGGATCCCATCCTCCAATTGCAGCAATTTCCTCAGGAAAAGGACAGATGTCACCTCCAGGGAAGACAAACACGTGAAAATTAGGGTCCCAATATTCGAGACAAGCATCCAAGAATGGTTTTATAACCTTCGCCAGTTTCAAACTCAAGATTGACCCCAAGTTGAAAGCACCCATATCATGCTTCTCGATGTTTGTAAATTCATTTGTCCATTCTTTGAGACGGTTTTCCAAGGCATCTATGATTTGTAAATTTTTTCTATGTAATAGGAGAGTTTTATATAATAGACGGAAGAAAGACGGAAGAATTATGTGAATAAAAGCTCCCTCGACGTCTATATTTATACTAAAAGCCGATTCCTAAAATCCGTCAGAACTGGCGAACTGGGGAAATGGCGCAGCACCTGCTGCGCCTCTTCCTCAGAGGGTTTCTATGATTTTTCCGCGTTGGATCTTTCCTAATTCCTCTTGATATAATTTCCTATTCCTAATAGGTTATTATTTTGGTAATTCCGTCAAAATTGCCATATTTTATGTTTTCTAATTTTCCGGACACGCTTTTCGAGACGAATTCGACATTTCCGTCAAATAAGCGCACTTACCCATTTCATTTTATTTTCGTTTTGGGGAATCATTTCACTCCCGTTTCTCATTTCATTTCAAACTTATACATTTCTTTTTACGTTTTTTTTAGCGGGTAGCCCTCCCTACCGTCCGGTCATTTCGGCGTCATTTTTGGCAATTTTTTGCGCTCATTTCTGGGCAATTTTTCGCATTTTTTTAGGTCTTTTCTTTGTTTTGCACTAGTTTAAGCCATTTGTACAATACGTGTTCTATGTGCAATTTCCATGTAAATTTCGGCAGCATGACGGCGTAAGCCGTCATCTACCAAACCCGTTCAAAGCTAATCTGCAGGAACAAACAAGACAACCCAACAGCAAAGGCACTCATGCCGTCATATATACAACCAAAATGTCTTATGTACATCAAACTGGGGGCTCTTGCCCAAAACAAAATCCAAAGTCCAAAATGAAGCCCTAAAATGTACAAAATGTGTGCAGTATAGCCAATGACAACAACAGAAGCAACAAAAAACGAAGACAACTATTCCTGGTCGCCACCTCGCTCGGTGACCCTGGCCTCGAGAGCGGCAATCTCGGCGTCTCGGACCTCGAACTCCCTCAACAGGCGAGCTGTCTCCTCCTGGGACTACGCTAGCTCATGCTCCAAGTCGTGCTCCCTCTACAAATGACAAAGAAATGCCTCATTTCAATCATTTCAAATAAAAGAAAATTAGAAGTTTTAAAATGAAGTAAATGAAAGTTTCATACCTGTCATCCCCGACCACCAGCAAGTGCCTCAATGGCAGTAACCCGTAGCCGGTTAGCCAACCTCCACAAAGCCACGTGTCGAGACGGCGCCACCTGCATTTCAATAAACAAAGGTTTTCAATGAAATGAACAAATGTATTCTTATACAATAACAAAAGCTGACTGAATCGAGAGCTTACCCTTCTAACCAAGTGCTGCCACTCATCTAAGCCAGCATCTGTCACCGTCTCGCCAAAGTCGCGAAGCTCGGAGATCGTCGTCATCCCCGCCACGTCGGTATACTCGAGGGTCTCGGGGTACGCTGGGGGCTCGATGCCCGCCTCCTCAACCTCCTGTAAAGTTCAAATGAATTCTTTATTTGATGATCATTCATCATTTTATCAAGTCGACTCAAAAAGGGAAAATGAAACACTTACCACGACCGGCCAGTACGCCAGCCTCTAGCGAATGAACGCAGAGTACTCCTCACCAAGAAGAAGAAGAGTGTCGCCACTGACGTCTCCTAGGTCACCCTCCCTCTCAGCGTCAGAAGGCTCCCTAAACATCGTCCGAGGAGGATCGATGGGAACCATAAAAGCATCACGAGAGCACTGACGAGTCAAGCCATCGCCCAGATACCACACTGGACCCATCGACGTCCTCAACAGCAACTGACTCAAACTCCTAGGTCGAAGGACCTCAGCCACGAAAGGAGGGGCGTCAGGGTAGTCAACCCAAGGCCTGGGCACCCACTAATATAAGCAAACAAGAGGTCATTCTTATGATCGCTTCTAAAGAAGTAATGAATAAACAAATGAAGGAAAAGTGATTAAGAAATACTTACGTCACTCGGCTTCAGAGCATTCACGCCCCGTCGACAGATATCGTAAGAAGAACGTTGGCTCTTCCTACGGCACATCACCCAGTCCTTCACAACTGGGTATGCCCTCGGCTCTGGCTCTTTCCTCTTGGGCGCGAAGCCCCGAAAGTAGGAGTACACCCACGCCTGCAAAACAAGATAATCGATGACGATCTTTCACGATTCAATGAGAAGAATAAATGATCTTTCATGATACAAAATAAAGGTTCATACCTCCAACAGCAGTTCGGGACCGACAGTAGCAGGAGAAGTCTCCTTCTCCATGTAGATACCTCATTTCTACACCTCCCGCAAACCACCCGGTGATGATTGGGCCACATGTTTAGTACGCGGAATGATTTGTGACAGTTCGTAAGTTCATCGTCAAGTGATTGCTCAAACATTATTGTCTACCTCTTAGTTGTCATCTACGTGCCGATACGGTCATTTTAACAGTAATTAGAGTACATTTGGAGTCCGGCCCTAAAACCGTCTTCATTTTCTGACAGCCGCTAAATCCCGAGTCGGAATGTTCTGGAATGTTCCGGATATTTCTATTCCATATTTTATAAATATTTCACAATCTTTTGTTCTTTGGTAAACAATTTCCCGTAATATTCATACAAAATATTAAGGAAAACCAAATTATTCCGTCCTTCCATAACTTAAACACGGAAATCTTTCTTCCACAGGAGGAAACCACTTGGGAACAGACGCAGCAGGTGATGCGCCTCTTCCAAGAGACGCAGTGACTGATGCGCCTCTTCCCAGGTCCTTTTCTGCGTATTTCTCGTATCTTTTTCATATCTTTCCGAGATTCACTTCCAAAGTTTCTCCGAAAACCCTATTCCTTCACGTGATTAGTATAAATAGGAGCCTTTGCTCCTCATATTTCTCATGCGAGTGTCCGCCCTTCTCTTCTCCCTTTGCATTCTAGACCTTTGTTCTTACTTTTTGGCGTCTACGTGCTTGAATATTCGACCACGTAAGCTCGGATCCTTCTGAGTACTAGCCTTGTTTGCATGACCGACCAATTTGACCAACTCCACATCAATCAACTTAATTAATCTAATCTTTTTCCTCTTACGAGGGCACTTTCGTCTACATTCGAGTCGAGCATCACTAATCGATAACTTAGTTCATCTCGTTTCGTCAAACATGTAAGTCTGAGGGTGTATAATCTCTCTTTTATTTATTGTTATTTACTTTTTGTATCATCATTAATGTAAGGTTTATGTCGAAAACACCTTGTTAAAACCGATTTATAAAACCGTGCTTTAAAACCCTTTTTACGGATTTCCAGAAGACAGACCGTCAAGAAAGGACGCAGCAACTGCTGCGCCTCTTCGTGAGGCTGTCGCCGTTCCTGCTTCCTTTCTTCTTCCTTCGTCCTCTGTAATTCGTTCTTTCGTTTCCTTTTTGTTTGTTTTCGTTGATTCTTTGGTACAATAGCATATTAACCTCACATGTATATTATTCATCATTCATTAGCATATAATTCATCATTTAAATCCGGCCTAAATCCCTTATAATCTCATATTTGTGGGTTTTCGTCATTAAACTCAATCCGTGTTGTAGGAATTCGATTTGTTCATATCGAGTTTCTGGAATTCGACCTTTGATATATTTTCATCTGTCTTTTGTCGTTTTCGTCATCAATTCGTCATTAATTCGTCATGTCTAACCTATTTAGTTCACCCATGTCGCTAATCAATCGTTCATTCATGTAAATAATCCGTCTTTATTCCGTCTCATCCATGTTTTATTGCTTTTACGACCATCAATCATATGTAAATAACCTATTAATCACTTTCATCCGAGTAAATATCGTAATCAATCATTAAAATCACCAATTTACATTAACGATTTGCAGTTCCAGCTTCACAGCCAGAACTCACCCTTGGAACAGACGCAGCATCTGCTGCGCCTCTTCCAAAGGGCGCAGTCCTGCTGCGCCTGTTCCAGGTTGAGTTCTGTCTCTGAACTCTGTTGTTGCTTGACCTAGTTTAATTAGTTTGCGTATAATTGACTATTAATCGTATTATCACTCACTGATCTGTTCGTTAATTCTTTCTTTTATTATTTTTCTCAAACTATCCGTTTTAAAGGTGTTTTCGACATAGATCATTTAACCCGATATAATTATTGTAATTTTCATTATTGTAATTTTATTTATTATATTTATCATCGTATTTTGTATCATTTGTATGTTTTCACGTGTAATTGAGCATTAAATCCTACTTTGACCCAATTGTATGCTAAATTGCGTGTTCACCGACTTAGTCTAATCTTCACATGCTAGGATTAAAACTTGGATGTTGCATTGCATGCATATAATCGACGATATATCAAGTATAAATGATGTCCCTAATCATTAGTAGAGGCCGCTATCGAGGCGGGCGGGATTAGGTGTTCGATCAAAAGAGCTTCCTAATACGTACCCTCACCCCTTACTCTAGATCTCTGTGAACATCCGTGTTCATTGGCATCCACGAGAGTCATTCTAGACATAGAATGCTAAGGGTAACGATTACTTAGTGTTCATGTCTCTACTTTGTGTCTTGACATGACACGAGGTATTCGAACGGTTCCAATTTCCCATAAAAATTAGTGGCGACTCCACAAAATGTAAACGGTTGTTCTCTCTCCCAAGCGCCCCCGTGGGCCCCATTCTCCACACTCCAGCAGCTCAGGATGAACCATGGCCCTCATGTAGCGAGTGAGGACCGCAAAGCCACGAGTGACCCAGTCCCAATGACCTAGGTCACTCAGGTCAGAAAGGAAGGGAAGAAGCTTCGTCGACAGCCTCCCCCCCTTGTCTCCAAGGTAGAGTGAAGACAAGAACCACCAGAGCCACAGACGGGCCCTCTGCTCCACAGTACAAGGAGGAGGAGCCTCATCCCTCCCGTCTACCGTCACCACCGTCGGGACCTTACCCGCAAAGTAATCCCTGACATAAGAGCTCGACACTAACCCAGGAACCGTAGCAGCACTCGCCGCTAGGTTCCAGCCGATCAGCCTCCTGGCCTCGGCCGAGTCCATCCTCATGGCCGTCGACGGCCACACCATAGCCTCCTCTCCACACGGCAGACTAGAAATCATGTCGTAATCCTCCAACGTGACCCCGACCTCGCCAAAAGGCATGTGAAAGGCCGAGGTCGTGTCCCATAACCGATCAAGGAAGGCTCGAATCAGGCAAAGGTTAGCCCGAAGCTTCCTTTCCTTGATCTCCCCCCACGCTCGCACCAAAGCTCCAAAAGCTCCAAGCTCGATGATGGCCTGCTCCTCCTCCGACAGTCTCCTGTAAGCCTCCAACATCGTCGTGTAGCCAGAGAAGGACCTCAAGTTCAGGGCCTCCTATATCGATTCAACGCAAAGCTATCTTTAGCTCGAAGTGAAAGAGAAATGAAACGGCAAGCAAATAAGTAAAGAAAGAAGATGAGAGAACGACGAATTCTAGATTTACCATGCTCGTCACCGTCCTATAAGACAGGTGACTCTACGCTGCCCAAATGAGATGTCGACCATCCCATTTCTCAGCCCACTGGGGTGCCCTCGCTAGCTGGTGACCGCCTCGTCCGACGTTGGCCCGCCTCGGGGCCTCCTCCTCAGCAGCCTCCTCCTCAGCAGCCTGCTCTCCAAACGCCTCCTCTAACACCTTCTCAAAAGTAAGAGAAGGGTCGAAGTCAGTATCCACGTCCATTGGAGCCCTCCCTGACGTAGAAGCCACGTCACCTGCAAAATTAGAGTAAATTAGCCCGCCTCAATCAAGGATTTTTTCAAGCTTTCAAGTTCCGAGAATGGTCTTTTCTCGCCATCCTTGGCTATTGATTTTGAAACCCGACCGCTCATGTGGTAAAATGGGTTAAGTCAAGTCTAAGTTCGAGCCTAGTCATGGGTTTGAGTCGAAATTTTGGCAGCATTTCGCTATAACGGTGATTATGCCCTAGAAAAGTGTCCTAAAAAAGCGTTACAAATCAAAAATCCGAGATGGTAGGAAGTTTACCCATCACACAAGGATTCCAAATACCAAATTTCATCACAAATGGGCAATCCTAAGGCCATTTTCGAAGCAATTTACGAAACAGCTGTGAAACCGTCTCAATTATACTCAAATGCTCAATACTCAATGAAAATTCGAAAAGAACACATGGTTATGTTCCTTACACTACCAATTATTCATTTCTAATGTCAATTTCACAAGGCAAATTCATTTGGGGAAGAAGCCCCAAATTTTCGACATATTAGGATTGAAAACCCTAATTTTTTCGACTCAAATTAAGCAAAAGCATATGTTAAAGCAAGAATGAGACACATACCTCGATTAGTCATAATAAATGCAAGATTTTGATCAAGTTTTGGCACAATGTAGACGGAATTTGAGAGAGTTTTAAAGGATTTTGTGTTTTGTTATTATGAAATAAACACGGGTTCTGTCGAGTTTTTACTCAGACAGGGATGAACCCAGAAAAAGACGCAGCAGGTGCTGCGCCTCTTCCAAGAGTCGCAGCTCTTGATGCGCCTCTTCCTCAGCTTCCCTCCAATTCGATTTTTGAAAATTTGCTACAAGTTCGTTATTCGTGGGCCCATCTTTGGTGCGCCTCTTCTCCAACACCATATATCGTATATTTGGTCCGTTTAATATTTATTCTTCGTCCGGACCCGTATTTTCGAATAGATTGTGAATTGTCGCAGTACTTTATCAAGACTTCGCTTGCAACAACGAGCAGGTTTTCCTCGACGGTGTTTCGACACGCCTCAACTATTTCCCAACGAGAGTTCATGACAGCCGATTGTTCTTCTCGAGACATGGAGTTCGCTTGAGACCGAAGCAAGCAGATTCAACCTCAAGTTTTTGTCGAAGTTCGCTTGAGACGACGCAAGCAGATTCCACCCAGCAGTTTCTACCGACGTCCTACTGCCTTCAATATTACGTTTTTGCCCTCGAAGTTCGACAAAGAAAGAAGTCTCAGGTATGGTCTCTTCTTATGGCTGGCAAGCTTCCTTACGTAGTCTAATGGACTTTAAACGACCCTCCATGATAGTCGACAGACTCTAAAATGTTCCCAACGACAGGTCCTTGGCTCAGACCCCTTGAGCCGCCTCGCGTCTCCATAGTCGTCAGGTTGTAATCTTCGATTGCCTTGATGGCTATACTTTGACTTTCGCCTTGTCCAAGCCTCAGTCAAAGTGGGAGCTCTGTAGATACCTCATTTCTGCACCTCCCGCAAGCCACCCAGTGATGATTGGGCCGCATGTTTGGTACACAGAACGATTTATGACAATTCGTAAGTTTATCGTCAAGTGATAGCTCAAATACTTGTGTCTACCTCTTGGTCGTCATCTACGCGCCATTACGGTCGTTTTGACAATAATTAGAGTTCATTTGGAGTCCGGGTCAAAAACCGTCTTCATTTTCTAATAAACCGTTTGAAATGCCCAGTCGGAATGTTCTGGAATATTCCAGATATTTCTATTCCATATTTTAATCTTTTAATCTTTTGGCAAAATATATCCCGAAATTATATTTTAAACAATAAGGAAGTTGAGATCTACCGCAATTCCATAATAGAAACGCGGAAAATCTTTCTTCCGCAGAGGAAAACTCCTGGGAAAGGACGCAGACTTTTCTTTGCGCCTCTTCCAAGAGCCGCAGTGGATGCTGCGCCTCTTCCCCAGCTCCTTTCTGCGTATTTTAAGATCTTTTCGAGATTTGTTTCCAAAGTTTTACCGAAACCCTAATTCCTGTGGGAAATAATCCGTATACTTCCCTTAATTTAGAAGGATTATAACGATTTAACAAAGATGATCAAAGGTCATAAAATAAAATACATAAACAAAAGTAAAAGATTTAGAAATAACCTTTGGTCCTAGCAAATATGGCCTAAGAACAATATCAAAATTGATATTCGCCTATTAGTTGCACCCAAGACGATCTGAGATATGCCCTTCGATTATGCTAGAATCGACCTAAAATTTTCTGTAAAATTTAGTTGTTTTTGTGTTCTTGTGATGAGAGAGAGAAGGCAAGGTCAAGAAAAAGCATTAGGGTAGAAATAATTCTCTACCTTTCTTTTTATATAGACCGAAACTTGAAGTCAATTAGGAAAGAAAGAACTCTCCTAATTTTCGGCCAAGTGAACCGTGACAAGGAGTATTTTATCACTACTACAGATACAGGCTATAACAACGGTCAAAAACCGTTGTTATATAAAAAAGCGGACGTTGTTAAAGCGTCCGTTGTAGAAGGTTTTAACAACGGTTGGTTTACTTAACGAAACCGTTGTTAAAACTATTAACAACGGTTTTATGTATAAAAACCCGTTGTGGAAAGTGTGACTCAATTTTGGGGGGAAAGTTATAACAACGGGTTGTAATATACAAAACCGTTGTTATAACTAAAGACAACGGGTTGTTTCGCAATAACCGTTGTTGTTTGTTCTTAAAAAATAAAAAAAAATTAAATTAAATATTACTAGATGCATGCATAATTACGGCCTGTTAGAATTCCGATGCATGCATTATTACTGACATCACTGTACATATGAACGGATAATATGGAATGAGAAGGGTTAGTAATAGGATTTGAAGCAGCATTATTGAGAGATATGATGATGATTATTATGGCACAACTTTCTAACATATATATTAATTAAAAAGCAATTAACTCAACCCACACATTGCTTAGTATAAATACATTGCATATCTCAACTAACATTTCCATTATCTCATATATTCATCTCCAAACTCTAACTGTTAAAACAAACTCTACTTAATCTTTCAAATCAAACTCAAAAAACTCTAACAAAATGAATGATTTCATCCTAAAGACTCTTACCATGATCGAGAACAACAACAACTTCATCCGCCGGTTCCTCCATATTGAGGAAAGTTTCAGGAGCTACCTTGCGGAAGCTCGATCCGCACCAAGCACGCCAAAGAAAATGGCTTGACGGAGCAAAGCAGCGATTGCGGCTATATGACGATATAGCAATCTGCGAACGGAACCTCCAAATAGCCAAGGAGGAGAGGACGGATACGATAGAGCACAATAAGATCCTCCATGAAAATATAAGAATTGCATTTTTACATATGTAATTTTTTTTTTAATTTATGTATTTATAAATATATATATATATATTAATTATGTTTATCTTCTTCATCTTGCTTCTTCATTGTTTTAGTAACTAATTATGCGAACAATACTTAAACAAATAACATAATGGTCGATAAAAACACATACATGCAAAAGAAATAAATAGAAAAAGAAAATAATGACGATGAAACTAACAGTGACGGCGAGATTTACCTGATAAATACAGAACGTAATAGACGATGAAATCACAGTGACGGCGAGAAGATAAAGCGACGATAAGAAAGAGAGAAATAGAGAAAGAGAGAAAGAGAGTGTGTATGTGTTTTGTGTTTGTTTGTCTCGCTTTGTGTTTGTGTTTGTGTATCAAGGGTTGTGTTTTGTGGTTTTGCAGAGACTTCTGTTTGTGTGGTTTATAGTATGGAAGGTATTGACAACGGTTATTAAACAACAACCGTTGTGAAATATGTTTTAACAACGGTTATAAAAAACACCCGTTGTTAAATAAGTTTTAACAACGGGTTTCAAAAATAACCGTTGTGATTACTTTTCACTAACTTTGCGCCAATTTTGCGCCAAATTATTAACAACGGTTGTGCATGTGTGACCCGTTGTTAAAACTAATAACAACGGTTTTTATAACCATACCCGTTGTAATTGATTTTAGTAAAATTCGCGCCATACATTCTACAACGTCTATTGTGATTTTCGTGAATAATCGTTGTTAAAGGGGCGTTGTATTTGCCTGGATTTGTAGTAGTGTATCCTTATTTTTGGTCTTTCCAAAAATATATAATATGTGTTGAATTGTCATCTAGTGAGGATTGAACCCATGACCTCTTGGTATGTGTACCCTCACTATTACCACTATGACACATTCAGCTTGTTGATATTAAATACAACTGATTATATTTAATTACGAATTAACAGATTAATTCGTCCAAGCTAACATTATATATATTTAATTAAATATAACTTATTATATTTAATTTACGAATTGACAGATAATTCGTCTCAACTTAATATTATTTAATTTTATTAAATAATTATCTCATCAACACATTGACTAACTTTTTAGTCATTTTGGGCATCAATGTGATTATATTTCTATAACCACATTTCTCAAACACATCCTATAGGTGTGACCTTTAGGACCATTGATCACCGCCATATGTATGATAATAACGTCAAACTTTCTAGCAAGTCAACCGTTATTAGGTAAACGTTAATCAACTGATTAAATATACGAAGTATACTCTTGTGAACCTGTAAGAGATTTACAAATGTTATGACACTAATTTGTGGAGGACACAAGCTCCAACAAACTCCCACTTGTCCTCACAAGTGTATGTGCGATAACCGATTCTCATATCCTTTAAAATTTCTCCCACTCAATGTAAAACAATTTGCAAATCCGAATTCACAAAGGTCGTATTTTACAAGCGATCAGTATCAAGAGTGGTTTTCCCGACTAGAGAGTAACTTAACTGATAAACGAATCATCATTCGAGCATGGTCATGCATTTCGCCATAACTCCTCGAGTGGCCCCGAGAAATAACTATACCGATAAGGGTTGGATATTTTCCTCAACTCGAATCCTGCAGATGTAAGCACGATGAAATGACCCGAAAAAAATCTACTTAGCCCCATTCACGGTGAGACCGTGAGAAAGAAACCAAAGTCACCCAAAACTGCCTTAATCTCAAGAGACGGTTGATAGTCAAAAGAATCGACTCTAGGAACACAATGGATGTCCTATCCACGACCTGGCACCGAATGTTTTTAAACATTTAGGACTCCATTACGTTGTCACAAAAAGTTGTCCTACGAGGTATCGTCATAATCTCGTATCTGTGATCGATTAGTCAACCGTTTAACTTATGGCTCGTTGAACCCACCATCAATCGACTGCACAATATAATAGCCGGAGTTATCAGCTCACATTGGCGATTACAGACCAAAACAAATATAATGTAATTCAGTTCACTTTGTGGCGTTCAATGTTGTCAGTACAATCCACATGAAAGACAAAATATTATATATATAAAACGATGAAGTTATAAATAATATGTGAAAAAGATAATGTATCAAATCCATAATCAAGTACTACAACTCTGGAACATGTTTAATTCCCATGGAATTACCATGCCCTACATGCTTATCATAATTCAAAGGTTTGGTGAGAGGATCCGCGATGTTATCATCCGTCGCAATCTTGTCAATCACTATCTCTTCTTGCTCCACGTAATCACGGATCAGGTGAGCCTTCCGAAGTACATGTCTAGATTTGTTGCTAGACTTTGGCTCCTTAGCCTGGAAGATGGCACCTCTATTGTCACAATAGATGGTGATCGGGTCATTCGAACTAGGAACTACCGAAAACCCTTGT
This sequence comes from Silene latifolia, assembly GCF_048544455.1. Lineage (NCBI taxonomy): Eukaryota > Viridiplantae > Streptophyta > Magnoliopsida > Caryophyllales > Caryophyllaceae > Silene > Silene latifolia. The sequence continues at coordinate 140,907,638 of NC_133528.1, read as the reverse complement.
AAGAATTGACGCATCCATATCGCTTCCTTTGCTGCCTCCGAAGCGGCATAGTACTCGGATTCGATAGTAGAATCTACTACAACACTCTGTTTGGAACTCTTCCACCTGACCGCAGCACCATTAAGAGTGAAGACGAACCGGACTGAGATTTTGAATCATCTCGATCCGTTTGGAAGCTAACATCTCACAGAATCGGTTGCGCATAGCTTAGTATCGCCTCCATAAGTCAATACCCAATCCTTAGTCCTCCGTAGGTACTTGAGGATATTTTTGACTGCTATCCAGTGTGTTTCACCTGGAGTCTTTTGGTACCGACTCGTCATACTCAATGCATATGCCACGTCTGGACGTGTGCATATCATGGCATACATGATCGATCCTATTGCAGATGCATAAGGAACACGACTCATGCGCTCAATCCCTTCAGGGCGTCGTGGGTGATCGAGACTTGCTCAACTGCATCCCGGTCGTCATAGGAAGGTTCCCCTTCTTGGAGTTGGTCATGCTTTGAACCTCTCAAGAACCTTATCCAAATAAGACTCCTGACTAAGTGATAACGTCCGTCGTGATCTATCTCGGTAGATACGGATTCCCAAAATACGCTGTGCCTCACCCAGATCTTTCATCTGGAAATGGTTCTTCAATCATTCTTTAACCGAAGATAGGAGAGGAATGTCATTCACAATCAAGAGTATGTCATCGACATATAATATCAAGAATACAATCTTGCTCCCACTCGACTTGATATATAAGCATGGTTCCTCGACCGATCGAGTGAAACCATACTCTTTTATCACTTGGTCGAAACGATGATTTCAACTCCGAGAAGCTTGCTTAAGTCCATAAATAGAACGCTTAAGCTTGCATACTTTCTTAGGATGTTTAGGATCTATGAAACCTTCGGGTTGCACCATGTACAACTCTTCCTCCAAATAACCGTTTAAGAAGGCGGTTTTCACATCCATTTGCCAAATCTCATAATCATGAAATGCGGCAATCGCTAAGATTATCCGAATGGAACGTAGCATGACTACAGGTGCAAAAATCTCATCATAATACAATCCTTGCACTTAAGTGAAACCTTTTGCCACAAGTCGTGTCTTATAGATATCTGGTTGCGCGTCTACAGAACGCTTTATTTTGTAAAGCCATTTGCACTGTAGAGGTTTTACCTTATTAGGTAAATCAACTAGATCCCATACGTTATTCTCATACATGGAGTCCATCTCGGATTGCATGGCTTTGAGCCATAGCTTTGAGTCGGAAGTGCCATAGCACCTTTATAGGTTGCGGGTTCATTACTTTCTAGAAGTAAAACGTCATTCTCCTCGACCATACCAATGTATCTGTCGGGGGGATGAGAGTCTCTACCCGACCTCCTAGGTTCCTCAGGAATATTAACCGTATCATCAGTTGGAGGTACAACTTCCTCCATCTGTTCGTCGGTCGTTGGTTCTCGAATCTCTGACAGCTCGAAGGTTCTATTACTCGACTTGTTCTCAAGAAATTCTTTCTCTAAGAACGTCGCACTAGCCGCAACAAAAACTCGATGTTCGGTAGGCGAATAGAAGTAATGACCAAATGTTCCTTTTGGATAACCTATAAAGTATGTCTTGACCGATCGCGGGCCGAGCTTATCCTCGTGTCTCCACTTGACATAAGCCTATCAGCCCCAAACCAGAATAAAGGACAAGTTAGGTACCGTTCCCTTCCACATTTCATATGAAGTCTTATCGACAGCTTTAGACGGACTTCGGTTAAGTATAAGAGCGGCTGACAAAAGAGCATAACCCCATAATGATTCAGGCACTACTGTGTGACTCATCATGGATTGAACCATATCAAGTAAGGTTCAATTTCTCCATTCGGACACACCATTTAATTGAGGTGTTCCAGGTGGAGTTAACTGTAGAGCGATTCCACAGTCTTTCAGGTGTTGATCAAACTCATTTGAAAGATATTCGCCACCCCGATCTGAACGGAGTGCTTTAATCTTTCTACCCAGTTGGTTTTGTACCCTATTCTGGTATTCCTTGAATTTCTCAAAGGACTCACTTTTATGCTTCATTAAGTAGACATATCCGTATCTACTCAAATCGTCCGTGAAAGTGATAAAATATCTATAGCCATCTCTAGCGGTAATTGACATAGGTCCACATACGTCCGTATGTATGAGTCCTAATAGGTCACTAGCGCGCATTCCAACACCTTTGAAGGAAATTCGAGTCATCTTGCCAATGAGACATGATTCACACGTGCCATATGCAGAAAATCCGAATGAGGGAATAGTCTCATTATCGACGAGTTTCTTTACGCGTTTCTCATTTATGTGTCCCATTCGACAATGTCATAGATAGGTTTGTTCTTTGTCACCAACCTTTAATTTCTTATTATTCATGTGTAATACTTCTGTGGTTTGATCTAAGATATAAATTCCATTCATGAAAACTGCTTTGCCATAAATCATTTCATTAAAAGAGAAAATACAACTATTATCCTTTATTGAAAATGTAAAATCGTCTTTAGCAAGTACGGAAACAGAAATAATGTTCTTAGATAAACTGGGTACATAGTAACAGTTATTTAAAGATAACTCAAAACCACTAGGGAGTTGGCTTACATATGTTCCCTTCGAGGCGGAGCCTACTCGTGCTCCATTCCCGACTCGCAAGTCCACATCACCTTTTTCGAGAGGTATGATGTTCTTTAGGCCCCGCAAATGATTACAGATGAGAACCACAACCAAAGATCTAGTACCCAAGTTCCGAAACTTGCATGGTTAATCTCAATCATATGAATATAAGATAACATACCAACAGGAACGACGCGGCCTGCCTTGATGTCCTCACGGTAGACGGGACAGTTCCTCCTCCAATGTCCAGTCTTGTGACAATGGTGGCACTCTATGTCACCGCCCTTGCTCTTTGTTTTGCCCTGTGAACCACTAGTCTCACCAGGCGCACTCTTACCGTTTCCTGGCTTCTTAAATTTTGGCTTACCTACAGCTAGGTCGCCATGAGCCTTGCCCTTACCTTTACCTTTGTTGTAAATCGTGAGAACATCCTGCTTCATGCTCCCACTCAATTTCATATCCTTCTCGGTCTGTACGAGAAGGGAGTGTAGCTCATGAGGACTCTTTTTCAAGTCATTCATATAGTAGTTCGCCCTGAAAAGGGCAAAACCATCATGAAGAGAATGAAGCATTCGGTCAATGATAATGCTCTTACTGATTTTACAATTCAGTGCCTCCAGCTTCTCGACATTCTCAATCATGTGAAGAATGTGTGGGCTAACCGGTTGGCCCTTCTGGAGTTTCGCATCAAAGAAGCGGCAGGTATGCTCATATGTAACGATCCTCGGTGCCTTTGAGAACTCGTTAGTGAGCGTGGTGAAAATCTTGTTTGCACCTTGGGCAATGAAGCGTCTCTGCAAATTGGTTTCCATTGCAAAGATGAGTACGTTCTTTATCGCACCCGCTTCCATAACGAAGTCACTATAAGCGAATGACTCGTCGGCTCCTGCATTTGGGCCTGGTTGACCGATATTGGCTCGATTAAATACCGAGCTTACCGTCAATGATGGCGGCATTCCGTAGTGCCGCCTCCCGGTCCAAAAATTGGACCCATCATTCTTCAGTCGAGTGGACTGATTCATTTGGTCCATGAACATTTTTAGCCAGGACGAACGATCTAGTGTGGCACTAGGCATTGGGATTGCGTTATTTCCAGCCATTTGTTGTAACAGTATTATCGATAATAAATGTGTTCTACACTGTGAAAGAAGAATAAAATAATAAGCATGTGCATCGTTTTTATTTTAAGTCTAATGAACTAATGTCATAACGCGAAGACTCAAAAACATTTATACAATTGACCTCCCTCAAGAATTATATAAATGACCCCAAGACTCAATTCTCTGTAAATTGATAAGCTAACCTTTTAGCTAATTCTACCGTTAGAATTCTTGGTCGATAAATTTCTGTAAATTCTATCTATAGTCCATCATAATCACGAGAAACTCTTCGGACTATGATGTTGAGGTAAACTAAGTCAACACAACTACTTACCCAACGTAGAAGGGGTCATATTAGGCCTACCGACGAAGAAGGGATTCATAGATGTTTGCCCTTATAAAGACTAATCTCAATTTCCGTTTTAGAGGAAGATCCCATCAACTTTATTTAAATTCATTTTAAGTGAACTATAATCTAGCATACGAGAATGATTAAAATAAGGTGATGGCTTAAAGACTGTGACATCTGCATGTCCATGAAAACTAACATACAACCTATATGAGTCAATTTTCATGTATTTTAGTAGTAGGTGGTTTGGTTTTAGGCGGAATAAAATGCAATTACTAACACGTGAATGAAAAGCAATAAAAATGAAAAACGTAAAAAAACAGTAAAAGTCCTAGTGTGGCCTATCCTATCAAAATGAACAATAAATACAAGTTTGGAATCCATCCTTGGACCCGAGAAGCTTGTCTTGATGTTCCATCTTGATCCATGTAGCGGGAGTGAGCTTGAATCTTCATCTTTAGTCTTCTTTGAAATTACAATAAATAAAATTACATAATTGACCTATTAATTACATTCTAATTTCAAAAACCCAAAACTAAAATAAAGGAGATTCGAGATCTCATAATTACATAAGAAATCATGTTTCCTTCATTAAGAAAACATAATTTGACTAAGACCACACTAAGTATTACAAATTACAACCGATTGCAAAAAATTAAATACGTAAATAAAATTCATTCATTCGATTCATTCAACAAAATTAAAAGCATCAACTAAAATAAATTAAACATACATAATACAATACATTAATTATGTTGATTAATTTATCCAAACCACCTATTTAAATTAAATTAAGTGACAATTCCGCAATTTAATCACATTAATTTCACACTTAATCCATATTAAACTTGTAATATGAATTATATCCGTCAAAATTTTAAACTGCTTTAAAATAACTCGGTATCATTAAATTGTGAACCGATTCACAATAACTAATTGGCCAAAATAAAAAAAAACAAAATTCAATTTTATTTAAATTGGTCTCGGCTTGGAAGAAAAAAAACATTTTTTTTTTATTTATCAGCTGTCACGGCTGATTTTTTTTTTTTATTTTATTTTTTTTTCTCGGTTTACCAAAAAACAAAATTAAAATAAAGTTTTTTTTTTTCGGTAAACCCTAAAAAAACCGCCTCCTATTTTTTTTTTTTTTTTTTTTTGCGGCAATATGCCCTAAAACAAGATTTGATGACTAAATTGTTTACCTTTGCTATTAGAACATGATTAGCATATGAAATAATAAACATGATCAATTTATATGCCAAAAACTATATAGCAAAAACAATCTTTTTATCATAAACATGACGATTCCATTTAATTTTAACTTAATCTGCATTAAATCAAAAACTATCAATTCTTCATATGATAATTTTAACTGATTATAAACTATAATATGAAAAATAGAATGGAAAAATATCATCAAACAGAAAGAAAAAAAAACGGCAGGAAAAAAACGGCACAAAAAAAAAAAATTCGAACCACAAAAAAAAATTCGAAACCCTAATTTTTTCCGAAAATCCTATTGTTCACATACAAATTTTATGAAAATCATCAAAATTAAAATCATAGCCTACAGCTCTGATACCACTTGTGGGAAATAATCCGTATACTTCCCTTAATTTAGAAGGATTATAACGATTTAACAAAGATGATCAAAGGTCATAAAATAAAATACATAAACAAAAGTAAAAGATTTAGAAATAACCTTTGGTCCTAGCAAATATGGCCTAAGAACAATATCAAAATTGATATTCGCCTATTAGTTGCACCCAAGACGATCTGAGATATGCCCTTCGATTATGCTAGAATCGATCTAAAATTTTCTGTAAAATTTAGTTGTTTTTGTGTTCTTGTGATGAGAGAGAGAAGGCAAGGTCAAGAAAAAGCATTAGGGTAGAAATAATTCTCTACCTTTCTTTTTATACAGACCGAAACTTGAAGTCAATTAGGAAAGAAAGAACTCTCCTAATTTTCGGCCAAGTGAACCGTGACAAGGAGTATTTTATCCTTATTTTTGGTCTTTCCAAAAATATATAATATGTGTTGAATTGTCATCTAGTGAGGATTGAACCCATGACCTCTTGGTATGTGTACCCTCACTATTACCACTATGACACATTCAGCTTGTTGATATTAAATACAACTGATTATATTTAATTACGAATTAACAGATTAATTCGTTCAAGCTAACATTATATATATTTAATTAAATATAACTTATTATATTTAATTTACGAATTGACAGATAATTCGTCTCAACTTAATATTATTTAATTTTATTAAATAATTATCTCATCAACACATTGACTAACTTTTTAGTCATTTTGGGCATCAATGTGATTATATTTCTATAACCACATTTCTCAAACACATTCTATAGGTGTGACCTTTAGGGACCAGTTGATCACCGCCATCTGTATGATAATAACGTCAAACTTTCTAGCAAGCCAACCGTTATTAGGTAAACGTTAATCAACTGATTAAATATACGAAGTATACCCTTGTGAACCTGTAAGAGATTTACAAATGTTATCACACTAATTTGTGGAGGACACAAGCTCCAACAATTCCTCCGTGTGATTAGTATAAATATGGACCTTCGTTCCTCATATTTCTCACGCGAGTGTCCGCCCTTCTCTTCTCCCTTTGCATTCTAAGACCGTGCTCTTTGCTTATTGGCATCTACGTGCTTGAAATTTCGACCACGTAAGCTCGGATCCTTCTGAGTACCAGCCTCGTTTTGCATGACCGACCAATTTGACTAACTCCACTCAATCAATTTAATCAATTTTATTTAATTCCTCTTACGAGGGCACTTTCATTGTACATTCGAGTTGAGCAATCACTAATCGTGAACTTAGTTAATCTCGTTTCGTCAAACATGTAAGTCTGGGGGTGTAAATCCTATGTTTTATTATTGTACTTTACTTTTGTATAAATTATTGTAAGATTTACGTCGAAAGCATGTTTAAAACCGATTTATAAAACCTTTTATCAAACCCTTTTTTCGAAATAACAGAGATCAGATATCGAGAAGAAACGCAGCAACTGCTGCACCTCTTCGAAGAGTCGCAGCATCTGCTGCGCCTCTTCCTGAGGTTGCCGCTGTTTCTGCTTTTCTTCTTCTTCCTTTGTTTTTCGTTAATTCGTCTTCTTTCGTTTTTTCTTTCTTATTTTCTTTTATTCATTCGTATATAATAATTATAGTCATGACATGTATAATTATCACCTTTTAATTTCCAACTTAAATCCCAAATAAGCAATATTTGCGGGTTTTCGTCATCAAAAATCAAACCTGGATTTTAGAGATCCAATTCATCCATATCAAGTCTCTGGAATTCGCCTTTTGTATATTTTTCATCAGTTCATTATCAATAGTTTAAAACCTAATTAATTTGTACTAATAAACCTAATTAATTTATGTTAATAAAACTTGTAATTAGTCTTTAATTCGTTCTAATTAGTTTGAGTTCGTCTTTATTGCTTTTATGACCCAATTCATATGTAAATAATCTGTTAAATCACTTCATCCGAGTCAAATATAAGTAATCGATCATTAAAAACACCAACGAACATTAACAATATGCAGTTCCGGCTTCACAGCCAGAACTCACTTCAGGAACAGACGCAGTGACCCCTTCGCCTCTTCCAAAGGACGCAGCTTTGCTGCGCCTGTTCTGGGGTGAATTCTGTCTTTGAACTTCCGTTGTTGCTCTGACCTAGTTTATTAGCTTACGTATTAATCAACTATTAATCGTAATATCACCATTAATCTGTCCGTTTTCTAACCCTTATTTATTTTCCTTTTCTTTTATCAAATTACCCGTTTTAAATGTATTTTCGACGTAAATCATCAAATCATTGTAATCATTGTAATTTTAATTATCGTATTTCATTTATTATACCCTTTATCATCGTATTGTTTGCTTGTTTTCACATGTAATCGATCTATATCTCTACTTCGACCTAATGAGTGCTAAATTACGTGTTCACCGACTTAGTTTAATTCTCACATGTTAGGATCAAAACATTGTTTGTTGCATTGCATGCATATAATCGATAACATATCAAGTATAGATAACTTCCCTAATCATTAGTAGAGGCCGCTATCGAGGCGGGCAGAATTAGGTGTTCGATCAAAAGAGCTTCCTAATACGTACCCTCACCCCTTACTCCAGATCTCTGTGAACATCCGTGTTCATTGGCATCCACGAGAGTCATTCTAGACATAGAATGCTAAGGGTAACGAGTTCTTAGTGTTCATGTCACTACTTTGTGTCTTGACATGACACGAGGTATACGAACGGTTCTAATTTCCCATAAAAATTGGTGGCGACTCCACAAATGCAAACGCTTGTTCCCAAGCGCCCCCGTGGCCCGTGTCCACTCGGTGAGCCGGCAGCCAGTGACCCAACCGGCATGGAAGACACTGAGTGCTTTGACTGTTTATTTGACCTTGGCTTGAGTCCCTAGTCGGTGGGCCGACAGCCGGTGCCCACGCCGGCTGGGAGCACCTGATATTTGATTTACTCTTGTACTTATATATGCTTCATATGAATTGTTTACGTTATGTATGTGCAATCATTTTTACTCTTATTTGTGACCCAAGTGTAACGTTTTACATTGTGTGACGACTTGACATTCCTTAATTACCCTTTTCGGACCTTTGATTACGGTATGTCTGCCATGTTTCCGGATTGGGTTATCCTTCCGCCTTTCTTCGGGCCTTTAGTTACGGCTATGTGTGTCATGTTTCCGATTTGAGGTTACTCGGCCATTGGTTACGGCTATGTGTGCCATGTTTTGAGTCTTGGATGCGATTAGTATATCGTTTGTCGAATCGAGTGACGTCCATCCCGAGAGTCTGGATCCAGGTTTAGACTAGTACCGTATTATTATCGTCGTCCTACCAAGAGGTTGGAGTCTAGGTTGTTGTCTTGTGAGTCCATGCTAAGTATATGTCTTACACTTGTTAAGTCGAGTCAATATGAAATTGGTTGACTTAGTTATTCTACCCCCTTGAATGCATATTTAATATAATGTATCATGCCTATCTCATTATGAATGTATTATGCCTATCTCATTATGATTATCATTTATATCCCCTTGTTCATTATTATTCAAGTATGATGTATGATCAATATGTTTAATTAAGTTCTTGTTTACTTGTATTTTGACATATTGTGGTTGGGAGAACCCTGAGTTACTCCCCACTGACTGTGGCTTTCATATTTATATGATTTAAAGGTTTGTGATGAAGCTTAAGTGGGGGAGACCGTGTAAGCTAACGAGTTCTTACCCTGGACCTATTTTATTATATATGACTCACCCTTTTTATTTGTGCATATTAGTGGGATATCTTTTCCCCAACACGTTACTTGGTTTGTAAAACTTAAATTTACACCTATCGTACCTTCTTTTATTTATGTTAAGTGGATCCCGCGCTTTAGACTTAAAAAGTTTTTGAAAACCCGTATTTTCCGCCGTTTTATTTAATAACGTTATGTGGTTTTAGCTCGGGGGTTCACAGTAGCTCCCCTGCAAATACACGGTTTTTTAGATACAGATATTAGAGATTTTGATAATTAATTAAACTAATGTAGTTTACCTCCATTTTGAAAATGGTAGAAAATTTGCATATGTAATTCCAAGGAAATATTTTATTAGCCTTATTTATGTAAAAGTTAAAAATGATTGATGTTATAAAAATAAATTAAGACATAATTGTTTAGTAAATATTGATAGTAAACACTAATTAATTAGGAAATCAGTAGAATATTACCTAGACGGGCATGAGATTTAGAGATCTTTTAATCTTTTAGTATATTGGTGATTTTGATCCACAATTTCTTATTTTATAAAAAACCAATGAATTTTTTATCAACTGTGGAGGTAAATCTTCTGCATATCAAATTTGTGCAGATTCTGAGTATTTTAATTTTATGAACATATCCAATTAAAAGATTATATCCATTTATAGTTCAAGGTATACCTATACAATAGATTATAATAATAAGCCCAGTTCTAGATGCTAAAATTTTAGGTGGGAAAATTAGGAGATCCACCTAGTCTTTTAGTAAATAGGGGATTTGAGGAAATTTTAGGGTTTGGAATTTTGATTTTTTGTTGGTTTGTTTGGTTGGACCAAAAATTGTTGGTGTCGAAGTGTTGTCGGAGTTCAACGGAGATATGGTGGTGTTTCTTACGGCGGTGATTTTGGAGGTTGTTGGGTGGTGGTGATAGGTATAGGTAGGGCTGCTATGGATGGTGACTGGTGAAGTGGGATGAGTTATGGTGGAACACTGAGGTTTGAAGAAAGAAGAAGAAGATAAGAGGAAATGAAAAAAACCTGAAAAATAAGGAAGAATAAAGGGACCCATATGGTCACCTGTTTAAAAACCTGGAATATCAGGTCAAAAATATGGTTGGTCTACTATAAGTTAAATGACATTAAAGATGAGATTATTCTCAGTTAAACAATAGGATAGATTAATATGAAAAGAGGAGGTGATGATGGATTATTTTCATGGGTTATAACCCATAATCATCATAATAATAATCCCCCCTACTACTAAGAGAATAAAAATTCTCTTAGTTTTCCCTCTAAAATGCATTTGCCTTATTAAAAGAAACAATTAAAACTTTCTTTTAATAAACTATTTATATTTTCCTTAAAATAAAATTTTATTATAATTATATTTATTATAATTATAATTATACTCTAATATTTTAATTAAATTAAAAATTATGATTTTTTTCATTATAATAAAATAAAATTGGTATTAAACTATAAACTATAAGTTGCTAAATTTTTCATAATGCAATAATGATTACTTTAGAAAGTAACTTAACATAGCTCCCTTCTACTAAAAGAATAAGATGTCTCTCATTTTTTTCCGCTGAAGTGAAATGTTATGTATTGGTCCTCGCACTATATTATACAAGTATTAATTATATACCATAAATAGGAGATACTATTACTAATTTTTAATTTGTAAACACACATTAATAAGTTTGATTTACTACACAAATATTATCCTACAACCAGTTGTATAGTAGCATTGTACAACCGCCTTAAAGTTATTGAGCTCTTACACAAAGTTGTTGAGCTATTTTACAAGTTATTGAGCTATTTTACGAAGTTATTGAGCTTAATAATTATTCTGTTAAACCCAATAACTTTGTATTATAACTCAATAACTTTGTATCATAGAGCTAACCTTTTACTCTATAAATCAAGCTGGGACTAATTAAATTGTATCTCATACAATTAATTAGTTGTCAATTGGGGTTCATTCCTTTAGGTGTGACCGAAAGGGGTTAGTCTCACGACAATAACGTCAAACTCTAGTCAGCCAACCGTTATCGATTTACGTTAATCAACTGAAGAGGATCAAATAATTAAATATCTGATGATATTCCATTAATGAGATTTATTTTGTAAACGCACTATTGTGGAGGACACTAACTCCAACAGTTTTAACTAAACTAATGAACTGAATTTAAAACAATAAAAGAAACAACAATCAAAAATAGCAAGGATGAGAGAAAGTGTGATCAAATAAAGAGAGAAATGTTAGGATGTCGGTTCACCATGATATTATGGAAGTCGGCTAAAGGTAAGGTCAGTCGGTCTGATGTGAGAAGGGTATTGGAAATGTCCTTCCGATCCGCTATCCGCCATAGATTCGTCCTAAATAGCTTCCGCTCTGATTAGGGTAGTCTATTGTTCATAACAGGTCTATTCATTCCAATCTTCCGATCTAGGTCTGAATTTAACCGGGTTAATTAGATTAGTTGTGTGCACTCAACCAAGTAATTACAGTTATATTGCTATAAAATAATTCCCACATTAAAAATATCCTAAACCAATTAAAGCATCATTGTTTTACTATCATGGCTCCCCTAATCCTGGCAATAGGGAATTTAGCTACTCATAACGATAAATAAAACAATAACGATTGATAAGACAATAACAAACATGGTATAAAGATGTTAAAGAGAAATTGCATAAACAAAATATAAATTCTAATAACTAACAGCAATTAAGAGACAATAAAATCGAGTATTGCAAAAGAGAATTAAATTAAATGAGAATAGGGTAAAGAGTTACACAATTCAAGATCCGGAAAATGAAAGCAAGGCAACGTCGAACCGAATGATTAACGAGTTCAGAAATTAATGACAGATTAAAAGATTAAAGGATACCTAAACCTAATTCAGTCTCTCCTATTTATAGGAAAGATATTTATTAACCTAATACGATAACTTAGGATATTAAGTAAATAAGGTTTTCGCGAGAGAAACTTGCATCAGATCTCAAACTTATCGATCGAGCACTATGAAACCACTCGATCGAACATTCTCCAGCCAAAACCTCTTGATCGAGTATAAAAACTACTCGATCGAGGACCACCAAAAAGGCACCTCTCGATCAAACACAGCAGGGGTTCGATCGAGGACTTCTCACCATCACAAAGTACTCGATCGAAGAAGTAAGCCAATAAAACCTCTCGGTCGAGTTGTCTGCCACTGAACCAGCCATAGGACGTTTGATTTAGCTTTCAAGACGACTTCACGCATCCCAAGGCAGATGTATTTCCACTCCAATTGCTCCATCTCCTAAATGCGAACTAAAGGGACAATAAAAGGCTCAATTCTGCTTCTTTCGGGTCTATTCCTGCAATTAAAGATAAACGAACCAAAGTAGACTATTCGGGGCATTTCGTAGCCTAAAACTACGGGAATTGCATAGAAATGCGTGCAAATAAGACTTAAAAAGACTATATAAAATGCATGCATCAAGAAAATCCCTATATACTTTATACTTAAGTAACTCGTGTGGATAAGGTCAGGTTTTGGATTCATATGTCATTTAAATAACACTAAATTTTAATTTAGGGGGTGTTTGCCCTGTTTGGTAAGCAGTAGATTGCAAAAAAAAAAAAAAAGCATATTTGAGACTTTTAGCATATTTGACCAATCAATATGCTATTTGTGATGTTTGGTAAACAGCATATTGAAATAGTAGATTGGGTCGAATCTACTATTTTACAATATATTGCTCCCATCATCATATTCTATCAGTAGATTAGGAAAAAAGTATGTTCACCCTTTTACCCCTTGAAAAATACTGACTCTACCTTCATTATAGAGTAAAAAATTTAGTCAATAATTTATGGGATTTTCTACATAGTACCCCTTAGTTTTCCGACTTTCTACAGGGTACCCCTAGACTTTTTTAAACATACCTGGTACCCTTATACTTTGTCATTAGCAGTAAGCGTGACCCTAAGACTAATCTTTGTCATTGTAATTGTGTTTTAGACGTTAAATGCTTATGTGGCAAAGCTTATGTGGAATTTTTATTCTTTATTTTATTACCTTACATTTCTCTCGTGTCTTCTTCATCCTCTTGGAAAAAATTACCAAGTGATGATCTTGAATTTATGAACCAATGTTGCAATCGGTGTGGGAGGAATGCTATAATTAAGATATAGGGCTCCATTAACCACCCAAGAAAAGCTTATTTCAAATGCCTAGATTGTGATAATTTTGTAACGTGGTTATCAGAAGACCATGTCACCATTTCTAAGGATCTAAAACTTAGTTGCGCACATGAAGATGAAGATGCTCCAAGTGTTAATGGAGATATTATTGAGTTGAAGAAGGAGTTTGTTAAATTTGTGTCATGTATGAAGTTTTACATTAAGTGTATTACTCTCATGTTTTTAGGGATTGTTGTATTGTTTTTACTTAAGTAATAAAATAAAGATGTTTTCTTACTCAATTAGTAAAATATGAAGAAGAGGTAAAATTAAAATCAGTGCTTTCATATTCAAGTAATAATTTAAGTACACATCTAATGTTATTTTTTATCCATAAAACTTTCTAGCATTCACAAAATAACCAAACCTGCAACATTACAAATCAGAGTGCAAAATTAAGGCAAAAAGTGCAATGAGTGTTTCTGTTTCTAGCATTCTAGCCTGCAAGTTTAGTGAAGAACTAAGGCAAAAAGATGCACTGATAATAGCAAAAAGATGCACTGATTCACCAACTTTCATGTTTAAGACTTCTTTTTCTTCAATTGCTTTCCTTTAATTTGTCTTTCCCTTTGCCAATTACATCAAGCAAGCTACTGCTGCTAGCCTCCAATCTGTTGTTGTTCGCCTCCACTGGTGCACTACATTTTGATGGTGTGTTATAATTCTAAGCTCAATACTCTTCATTTTCTGACATTTCCCTCCATTGGTTGTCTTTCCTTGGCAGTGTAACCTCATTTCCAGGTTTTGGAATTATGTCTAAAACACTTACAAATCTTGCTTCTTGTGGAGATAGGCCTCTTCCCTTTCCTTTGCTCTCTAGGGTCCCTTCTTCTGTTCCTACAAGGTCTTCCTATGGCTCTCTTTATAGGTGGAGGTACCAATGGAGAAACATAAGAGTCGCGCCATTGCTCTGGATATGGGAATGGGTTGATGGTTACACCATATGCCTCTTTGTATAACTTCACCAAATACCACTCATTGACAAAGTCTTTTGGATCTTTGTTAGGTTCTAGGATTACCCTTATGGTATGCTCGCATGGTATGCCAATGACCTGCCGCACGCCACATACACAAGTCCATTCATTAAAGTTTACACTCAAGTAGGATTGTCCATCTCTAAACTTAAACCTCCCTCTGCCAGAATGGAAGGAAATAAAAGCTCTTGACTCCTTTTTTATAACCCTTTTCTTGCTCACTATGCTTGAACAAATGCATTCATCAAGCTATGAATCTACAAAATGTTGCCTAGTGGCATGCCTTACCATGGCTATTCTCCTCACCCATGTAATAAAACCATGTAAAGCTTATTGTAGTATTCACAAATTAAGGAGGGTTACAACATTAAAAATCAGACTACAAAATAAAGTTTAGAGTTTACGAATATACCTTCTAGTATACTTAATACATGATTACACCTATGAACTTCGTAGGATTGAATCGAAGCTTTCAACAAAATTTGATGTGTTGCTGTCATTTGACAAACTTGGGTCAAATGCATATTTAGTCCAAATTGAATGCTCCCCTAAGTCCTCAAACTACCTTCCACAACCCAACCTTCCATGTTGAACCACTTTCTCCATGGCTTTTTTGAAGATAAAATCTGAAGTCGCATCCACAACACCCCAAAACAACTTATATATTAATAAACCAGGGTAGTCTTTCTTGAAATTGCTGCATAAATGCCTTGCACAAAATCTTCTATAAGCCTCATGCCATATAGTGTCCAAGGCAAGTTCAACCCCCTGCAATGCAATGCAATTGTTCAATATTTGATATACAATAAGAGAAGGATGATACATTGTAATGGTTGATATTTACCTTCTGTCTGTCTGATATAATGGTCCAGTTTATTCTGCCACTATCCTTCAAACTATGTTTGAGGTGCCAAAAGAAATTATACCAACTTTGTTTGTTCTCTAACTCTACCACTGCAACAGCTATTAGGACCAGTTCATTATTCCCATCAAGAATCACTGCTGATAGCAACACCCCACCATAGATTCATTTAAAGTGAGTACCATCTACACCAATCAGACTCGTGCATCCCTTAATCAATCCCTCTGTCTGATCAAGGAATGATATGAATATGTTCTTAACTGATATTGGTCTTTCTGAAGTTTCCAGTTGTACACTTGTACCCAAGAGCAGATTGCAGTATACCCAGGATTTGTTTCCTTTAAAACTTCACATTACCTTGGCAGCAGCTTGTATGACTCATCATGGCCGCCATTTATTTCTTTTAGTGTTATATCCTTCATCTTATAGATTATTGAAGTGGCAATTTCCAAGTCATATATTTCTATAAGTAATGACTTCATTGAGGTTGCTGTTATGGTTGGATTAGCCCTTTTATCCCCAATCAGTTTCTTATCTACCCAAACACAATTTGCCATTGGATTATTTGCCCTTATACCCTCACAACCATGCTCAGGGCGCCTAATGGACTTATTGATGACCCAAGTAATACCATTTGGTAGGGCACTTGCATGAATTCTCCATTGACAAGATAAATTTGTACAATCGGCAGTGTATCTCTTATTATCAGCTTTCACAACAACTAAAGTGAACCCTTCTTGTATACAATAATCCCTTAAAACATCTTTAAAATGTCCCTTATCCATAAACAACATCGAAGGCCTTAAAGATATAGTCTCAAACTTCTTTGTCTAATATACCTCACCATTCTCAACCACCTGACCATAGTACCTTCCCTCTTCACCAGACTAACCATGGCCTCTAAATGGTAAATACCCATCATCAATGAACTCAAGAGCAGAGGTTACCAAATTATCCTCTTCTAAATCACTTAAATCCCCTTCTTCCTCTTCCTTATCATCTCCATAAGGGATATAAGAATTGTCACTTTCATCCTCCTCATCTATTTGACCATAGTCTACTCTCCCACCTCTCTTAGATCTTCTGCTACTACATTCACCCAAGTTTCCCTCAATTTTTGTGTCATCACAACATATACCCCCTTTAATTTAGCTGTAGTCTTAGAAATTTTTACCCTCCTTTCTGTTAATTGGGTTATTTGGGAAAGTGTTTTAGAAGGTGTGACAACATTTAGCCGAGAAGAGGGTTGATTTTGTATACCTTGGCTCAATTGAGAAAAGGGTGGAGTAATTATATAGTCAATGTCTGGCTTAATCTAGCAGATCTTCTTGGAGAGGTTGTAGACAAGATCTTGACAAACCTACTTTGACTCCTAGAAGGAAAATTGAATGAATTTGAATTGGTTGGAATATTAGGAACAGGTTCAGAAACAGGGGCAAGGTCATTAACATTTGAAAAGTCACCAAGAGAAGTTGTTTTAGGTGTTTCAGGTTGACTCCTCTTAAAGGGTAATTTCTCCCTTATTTGAGTGACTGTAACAGGAACATAAGTAGTATCAGGAACCTCAACAACCTTTCCTCCTCTATTACATGCCCTCGGAGTTCTAGCTAGTCGAAAGGTATTACATGGTGTCATTTTTGAACCCATCCATATGTCTATTTCAGTCTTCCCTGAACACCTAGTAAACATTTGCATCAGGTATTTATCATCCTTTAAATAAACATGTTTCGTTTTCCAACTATAACCTAAAAAAGGGTGTTTAGGTAAAGGAACATTTCCTTTTTCTGCCTCGTCAAATAGGTCATTATAGACATCAATAAGGAGGGATTTGTCAGTATCCTCAACCCTAGCATCAACTTGCTTACCCATATTGTAATACTCCACTTAATCGAAGACGTTATTCGGGTGGGGGTAACCCCTTGAAGAGGTCCATTGATTGGCTTAAAATCTATCTAGTGCTTAAAGGGATTGAAAGTACTACTCATATCAACAAAGTGCACTTTCTTTTCTGGTTATCCATGCAAAAGAACTCCACAGTTAAGCGTGCTTGGTTGGGAGTAGTTTTAGGATGGGTGACCTCCTGGGAAGGTTCCAGGGATGTGCATGAGTGAGAACAAAATGCGTTGGATGTTGATCTATGGGCCATGACATAGCCTGTCGAGCTACTGTGAGTGACAATTCCTGACCCTATGTTTTCAACAACAAACTGTCCATTCTGAAAAAATCAACAAAATATTGCCTAGATTAAGAACTCTTGAATGTACAAACAAGAAAGGACATAATGAATAATCAACAAAATTTATGATAACTTGATAATGTTTGCATGCATTAATTAAAATTACCTAGATTGAGAACTTGGGAATGGATAAACAACAAAAGATGTAAACTTTAACAATATGCAACATTTATTACTCACAAAAAATTCCTTAATTAGGAAAAAAACTCAAAGCCATAATTAGGGTAACAAACTTGCAATGTAAAGGAGAGAAGTTCAACATACCTCTTTTGATCAAGAACCAGGTGACAATCCAAGGTTTATGAAGAAATTTAAGGCTAGGTTTTGTAAAGGAAATGAGTTGAGAGAGACGATGTAAAAGAAGAGAACAGAGATAAATGAGAGGGGGATTAGATAAGAGTGAGACGAAAGGGCAAATGAAAAATATATCGTACTCAACAAGCTTGGCCAATTACAAATTGATGAAAAATGGGTACGAAAAGAAATAAAATGGGTACGTATACTATAAAATGGGGGCACTAATAAAAAATGGTTACAATGTATGATAAAATAGGTACGATTTTTATGAAATTATGTACAATATGAAATAGACATTTTACACCACAATCAATAACAAAAGAGGTACAAAACATTTATAAGGAGGTACGATAAAGTGGTTTCTCAATAACTTAATGAGAGACTGTCTTTCCAAAGTTTTTGTGTTTATGTGTTGTCCAACTCACACCCACTTCATTGCCATGTCATTGGCCACATAAACATCCCAGTCCACATAAGTTTGGCTACATAATCATTTAACGTCTAAAACACAATTACAATGACAGCGATTAGTATTAGGGTCACGCTTACTGCTAAAATATAGGGTTACCATGTATGTTCAAAAACCTCTAGGGGTACCATGTAGAAAGTCGAAAAACTAAGGGGGTACTATGTAGAAAATCCCATAATTTATTTATGTCCTTATTTGTCATTTTACAAAGGATTAAGATAATCTGCTAATTTAAATATGCTAATTACCAAACACCTAAGGCCTTGTTTGGTACTCAGCATATTATAATTAGCAAAGGCAAATTGGTCAAGCAGATGACAAATGACAGATTTGATTGGCATGTTTGACTAGTATATTACAATTAGCAGATTTAGTAAAAGTGTTTGGTAATTAGCAGATTTAGGTTAATAGATTACTGTATATATTTTTAAATTATAGACAGATTCATTTTTTACAATCTACTAAAGTGAATATGCTGAGGGGAGCAACATATTGGAAAACAATAAACTGGAACTCAATCTACTGTTTCAATATGCAATTTACCAAACACGTAATTTAGTAGATTGTTGAGCAAAACATGTTAAAAGCCTTGGATATGCTGAAATTTAATCAATCTACTGTTTACCAATCAAACATCCCCTAACAAAATATGCTAATCGAATATACTAGTCAAAACCGGTCAACAAATTCTACTAAATATAATATGCTTTCATAATTTGCTTCTGCCAATATTAATCAGCTGTTTACCAAACATGAGCTTAATAAGATAGTCTTATAATTATTAAAAGTGATGAAATCGTCAAACAATTTATCACTAACCGTTATAAAAATAATACTCCTTCTTATTCTATATTTTCTTCCCCTTTTATTGTAGATAATATAAGATAATCCAATCGAGTATTTGAGTTTGAGAATCAATTTTTTTTTTTTTTTTTTGATGACGAGGGGTTTAATCCCCCGGGCACATGCAATACTCTACAAACCACGTGTGCCAGATAAGACATCCCTTAGGATGACAGCCTGACAGGTAACCGAAGCACTCCCGTGTAGGGAGTCAAACCCGGGACCTCTCAATTCGTTGCCAATTTACAACGCTTTGAGGCACTCCCGCGCTCCACTACACTCAAGCCAATTTGGTTTTTGAGAATCAATTTACCACAAATGAAAATACAAACACCTCTAATCTATGTTATGTAATTTTATTGTTTTTAAATTATAATAAATAATGTTTAACTAATTAGTTGAAGAATCTAAACCTCTTTTAGCAACAAAGATTCCATTTAAACTACAATTTAAGTCCCTTTTGGCCATTACATCATGCTTAACATGTTCCCTTTATGTCCAACAACTACATTTCCACCACTAAAAACACACTAAAAAAATTACAATAAATATTTTACACAACCATACCTTAGCACGGATGGAAATTCTATCCATCATCAACATATTTTTTTATACTCGAATCCTTAATAAATCACAATTATCATTTTAAATTTCAATCCTATCAAATGACATTATGAGTATGGAATAACTAAAGGAAAATTAGATCACAAGTATATAAAACAATCAAAATAGGAAAGAAATAAATGTATTTCTTGTAAAGAAAAGTAAAGTGATAGAATATTATAATTTCCCATAAAAACATCATTTAATTTTTTTCCTTTTTGGGTTTCTTATATTATGCCTAGTGGGTATACGTTAGAAAAACCGATAACTAAATTAGTTTTGTGTCAGGTATGAAATATAAAGAAATTGAGCGTTACATTGGTTATGTCCGTGCCAGTATTTTAGAGATAACTACTAAATGTGTGTATTAGAAAGAGTGTGAATGAAAATCCCATATTTCTTCAAACAAGAAAAGTTTTTTTTTTTTTAAAAAAAAACACTAAGATGATGTTAATTTAAAACAACTTTACAACAAATTATAACAATGGTAAAAAAAAACAAAGGTTAAGAGACATTTTAAGACGATTTTAAGTAAAACCTACTCCCCACTTCGTTTAGCTTACCGAAGGCGCATGACCCATTCATTATCTAGTTCCAACGTCCACGTAATCCTCCTGCTCCATATATCAACAATTAATTTAATTTAATTTATTCTTCTTACCTTATTTCAATTTCCCTCCAAACCTGAAATTCACCCTAAATAAACCGCGAAAGGCCCAAACCCACTCAACACCCTCTAATCATCCACCACGTGTCCACACTCCTCAAATCCCAGCCGTCCGTGACAGGCAAGAGAGAGAAACACGCTGAAACCGTCAGATCAAATCCAACGGTCATAAATCACGCAACCCCTACCCGTTCACAACCTCGTTCAGATCTAATTTTCCTTTAAATACCCTCCTCCCCCTTCTCAAATTCCTCAACCTCTTCTCTCAGGGTAAACCCTAATAATCATTCTCTCTCTCTAAAATTTCCCCAATTTCTTTCTCTCTCTTCCAAAATTCCCAATTTACCCTTCCCTAAACCTGAATTTTGATAGGGGTAATTTGGGAAGAAAGATTTATTAGTGGTTGTTAAGTTGTTATGGTGAGTAGGAGTTGAAGGAAACGACGTCGTATTGAAGAAAAAAAAATTGTCGGAACAATGGCGTCGTCAATTGTAGCTAATCGAAATGAAATTAATTGGTCGTCGTCGTCTCATCGTCGGAATAATTCATTTTCTAATACTAATTTCGTAGGAAAATTTCCCCCTTTTGTTAACCCTAACCCTAACCCTAACCCTAATTTCAATAATTCTAACATTAATCAGTATAATTCATCTTCCAAGAAGAAATTATCATCGCATCAGATTAAAACCAGCGAAATTGACGAATTGAAGTCGGAAAATACGGCGTCGTCAAGCCACATTAATGAAAGAGAATCAATCGTCGATGTTTCCGGCGCTTCGTTCTCGCATTCCGTACGTTACGACATTTCAACGTATTCGAAAGCCGAGTTATGCAAGCTGAAGTCGCAATTCTTATCGGAGCTTGACAAAGTTCGGAATCTTTCGAGTCGAATTGAAGCAGGCGAAATCAACAACCTAACCGCGTCCAAGAAACGTTCCTATCCATTTCCACCGGAAAACGGCAACACCGACACGAAACGTGTTGCGGCAAATGGGAAGAAACGGTGTGTCGCGAGTCCTCAAGTGATGAAGATGTGTTCTACGGTGTTGCGAAAGGTTTCGAATCAGAAAGCCGGAATTTGGTTCACTTCACCGGTTGATGCGGTAAAAATGGGGTTACATGATTACCACACGGTAATTGATCGACCAATGGATCTTGGAACAATCAAAGAGAAGCTTGACAAGGGTTTTTACGATTCGCCGGAGGAATTTGCAGACGATGTTAGGTTGACATTCAACAATGCGCTTAGGTATAATCCTAAGGGACATGAAGTTAATACGGTTGCTGGGCAGTATTTAGCGTTGTTTGAGAAGTGGTTTAAGCCGATTTTAGCGAAATTTCAGGCCGAAAAGCAGGTGTTTCTACAGCAGGTAGCCCCTAGAAAGGTGTCGCCAGTGTTACCGGTGTTGAAACCGGTTAAGGAGGATGTTCATATGGTGGTAGCGAAGGTTGAGACGGAATCTAAGCCGGTAACTCCGCCTCCAATGCCGGTAACTCGGATGGAGATTGAGACGGAATCTAAACTTGTTATTCCGCCTCCAATGCCGGTTCTTGAACCAGCATTGCCTCTGGCTGCGGTGGTTGCGGAGGTGGTGGAGAGAAGTGGGGGCGGGGGTGGGAGTGGGAGAGGGAGGAAGGAGGTGAAGTTACCAAAGCCGAAAGCGAAGGATGTTAATAAGAGAGAAATGAATGTGGATGAGAAGTGTAAGCTGGGGGCTGATTTGGAGAATTTACCGGAGGATAAAATGGTGCAAGCAATTCAGATTATAAGGAAGAGAGACGGGGATGTGACTCAATGTGAGAATGAGATTGAGATCGATATTGAGGCGTTTGATACGGAGACATTGTGGGAGTTGGATCGTTTCGTGACGAATTATAAGAAGTCTGAGAGTAAGATTAGGAGGCAGTCTTTGTTGGAGCCTTTGAGTAACAACAATGTGGGTCATAGTAATGATACTACTTCTAATCAGGTAGAATTCCTACTCCAAATTGTGCTTGATTTAGTACATTTGTTGATTGATTTGATAATAATGTGTTGTTTTGATGAATTTGCAGGATGATAGGATGATGGTGGAGCTGTGTTCGATAGTAGGGAAGAAGGTTGATGGTGGAGGAGGTGATGTTGGGGAAGAGGATGTGGATATTGGGGACGAAATGCCGGTGAACAATTTCCCGCCATTGGAGATTGACAAGGATGATGATAAGCATCAGGGTGATGTTAGCAGTAGCTCTAGTAGTTCAAGTAGTTCTGACAGTGATGACTCCTCCTCTAGTGGTATATATTCATGTTGAACTTGGCCACATTTTGGTTCTTGTCTTCTTTGTAGCTAGCTGCATTGTGAATTTATGATTGCTGGTCTCAATTTGCAGATTCTGATTCGGGATCGTCTTCGGACAGTGATTCGGATGTCGATGATGCCCAATCACGGGACAACGAGTCAAAGAGCATTCACCGTTGATTGATTCTGACTGCATTAACCTCTTCTGTTAGTTTACTTAGTTTAGATGAGAATTGGACTCATTTGGGTTGTTTTTTTCAGCAATTTGGTACTCAAAAGTGTTGAGATCTCACAATTGAAATGTGCCCATTTGCATAGGGTAGACTCCTTTTGTACAGATAAGAGGAGGGATTTTAATGATTTATGTGATTCTTTAGTGGAACTTTTATATGGTGATCAAGAAGATGTTATTGAAAAGAGGAAGCTTGGAGTTGCACAATTATAATGTAAAGGTGGTAGTTGAGAAGTCACAAAATAGAGTTTAGAGGAAGCTTGTAGGTTAGTGATTATTGATTAGTGAAACGGTTGGTGTTGGCGTGCTTAAGACCGTCTTAACATAAGACCTTTCACCGGTTAGATGAAGAAATAGAAGTTGGTAGTTCTTTTAATTTTTTCTTTTGATTTGTGGAAGATTTCTAGAAGTATTTGGGAAAAGTCGGGATACTTTTGTACACATGACATCACCTTTTCTTTTTCTCTTATATAACAAGTGGAAGAATATTAATCCTTAAAAAGGAGGTCTTTTGCAATTTCCAAACTCTAATCGATTTTGGAAACATTGAAAAAAGATCATGAGTATGACAATGACAAGGTTTGAACTTATTTGTTGATATTTTGATATTTTGATTGTAACTTTGTACATTTGGTCAGACCAAAAGCACATGAATGATGAAGATATGTGGTGAAATCATATTTGTGGCATCCAAAGTCTTTTGAATTTTCATATTTTCTTCTTTGCTTAGCTGCTTATATGCTGGACCAGCAAGGTGTGTGTCCTTGTCCAGCTATTAAGATTCTTTTGCTATGTTCACATTGCTATTTATCCCTATTGAGTTGTGAGTCTTGTGACTCAAAAAGTTGATGACCATTTGATGATATTTTAGTCTTTAGATGCTTGATTGTAGCTCATAGTCCCTACTCCTTAGTACCCTGTTCCTGTTCATTTTGCTTTATATTGAAGTCATTTACGGGTCGCCTGTTTTTGAACTTGTGGGTCAAGGAGAACACAATGATTGTCTGGTTGATCTGTAGGGTGATCCATCGGGTTGAAGCTGGAACAAGAAGGTTGATCGATCAATAGGGTGATTCTCTGCTTATAGCTATTTAGATTTCGTTTCATGTGGGTGGTTCAACTGGCTTGTGATTAAGGATACTCTTAGGTTGTGAACTCGCTATGTGAAATTGTCTGTCCTTTGTCCTCAAGTTAGGTATGCGAATCCATAATGGGTTGTAGAGTTGGGGGATCGTTGTGTGAATTCTTGGGTTTGTTGCTTGGAGTCATGAGACCTAGTGATGTGTTCCTTTTGGTGACTTGAGAGTTGGGCTACTGAATTCCCCGTCATCCCCATTGACCTGCAGATCTTTTTTTTTTTCTTTAAGAAATTATATCACAGCATTTGCTTAACATATACTCGGTGTCCCCGTGTATAGGAATAGGCAATCTTGATAAAGAGGATGGTGGGAGCTGTGGGTATTTTGTGGGGGGACTGACATGCTTTAATATCAAGGCAAGTATTAATGCCCTGACCTACTACTACAAGGGTGGTTTATAATGTTGCTGGTGAAATCAATTTTGATTCATGGAAACTTTACATTCCCCAACTGTGAAGAAATGTGATATGCTTTGCTGCTTAAAAGTTACCCCAACTGCATTTGCTGCATTGCACATTATATCAGACATTGTTCTTCGTATATCGGTGGCCGATTATCACACATATAACGTTTTTTCCACTGGTGAATAGTGTGTTGAACAGGTGAATTCACCAAGAAAATGTTGTGATTGAGCTAACTTGATTTACAATTTTCATTGGTAAGGCCGTCTAAGACGGGTAATTCTGATGTATAGAAACAAAATGACTGTTTTTTATTGCAAGTCATTATGAAATAGTTTTTGGTTTCTTTGCTTATCTTTCTTCATACTTCCATAATTCCGCCATTAAATGTGCTTGTTTTCCGATGAAATCCCGTTTGTTATTTGTGATTTGTGTATTATGTATTCTTTGTGGGTTGTTAAAAGAAACTTGGACAGGGGACAGATGAATATATGATGGCTAAAGTAGCAAAAAAGTCCGGCTACTGTTAATGTTGGTTGCTTCGTCATTGTATTTATATATTCCTTCGCATAACTGTCATCACCTCCTTAACACTTCTACCACTCCTATGTCGCAAGTTTTGCTTTCTTAGTTAACCTTTCTTTTATTCTTTAATAAGTACACCCTCTATTTTTCTTTATATGACTTTCTCACATTTTGAGACACACACTTCTCTTTAATATCTCTCAAATTATATGCTTAAATATAGTGATACGTATACTTATATGAAAGAGTTTTTCATAAGTAATCTAATGGTATAATTTTTATAATTTTTTACCAAATATTTTGTTGCAAATATTAAAGTCAAAGGCTCGCCTCGAAAAAAGCAAAACGTCATATATTAAAAAGTGGAGGGAGTATATCAGTGTATCACTCTATGTTAAAAGGAGGGAGTATTAAACGGAGTAAACACGACTTCCTCATATTTTGTACCTCCCCACGAATTACAACATAATTCTGTTAATAAGTAGTCATGTTATTAAACCTTGACAACACTCGATTGGCTGATGAAAATTTTAAAATTCGACTATGTAGCTTGGTTTTAATTATAGAAACAATTGAATCTATAAGCAAAAGTCTCTTGCAGTCGTATTCAAATTAAATTAAATTAGTCTCAATCGAGTGTTTTACAACACCAATTAAAGTTGTGCATAGAATTACTGACGGGTGTGAGAATTATTCGTTTTCAATTTTCAAATGAACGAGTTAAATCAGCAAAAATATGCAGGAAATATTGACCCCACAAATTTATACATAGCCATGAAAAATTGCAATTTGTTTGCTGAATATATGTGACGTAATTTTGATCAAATAGTATAGAATTAAATAAAATGGAGGGAGTATTAAACTAATGTTTGGAATCATATAACAACATGATCTATGATCAAATACTCATTATATGGAATAATCTAAATTCCAAAGATTACATCTCAATTAAGTTCAACTTTATACAATACAATAAAAGAAGATTAATTCAGTTCCGAATATTAAGAAATGATTAGCGTAGGATCACAGCAACACTCGTCCAGTAGACAACAGCAACATAGAGCTGCAAGGCTGCAAATATTAACACATTAATCAGCCATTTCGCAATTAATTCGATTAACCGTCACAAATTAAGCTTATTTTTGTCATAAAACATACCATCCTTCAAGGAAACCTCGTTTCTGGTTCTGAGGGGGTGGCGGAGGTGGCGGAGGTGCGTATTGATATTGAGGTGGAGCCATCACCGGAGGTCCTTGGTAGTAACCTATTAAATTTAAAAAAAAAAAGTTCCTTAAAGAAATTTTATACTTTTTACAACTTGATTTTTAATCCAAGTTCAATATGAAACAACCGCAATATATCACAAATACTTGAGTAAGACTGTCCTACGGCTTACAACATTCTCATCCATTTCGTGCCATTCATTTTAACGATAGGATGTAGTATTACAACGATTTTACAGAAGACTAACTGAAAAAATACGGAGAAAAAGTATACCTTGGGCAGGGTAGGGTTGAGCATACTTGGGATTGGGATCATACATTTTTTTGATGAATATAACAAAATACACCAAAACAATAGGATAATAGGAATAAGTTTTAAGTTTTATGAGAAAATTAATAAAATGAAGAATACTTGAGAAGACATGGACCAACAATAGAGGTTTAAATAGTTGTATACTTGTATGATATAACAAAGGTTCTAGAAACGCGGTGCGTGCAATAAACAGAGAAGACTTAACCGAGGCTCCTACTTAATTATTCTTCTACTACCTTCTTTTCCTTTCTTTTACGTTCTTCTTATGCTAAGAATATATGCGTAATGTTAACTTTTTGAGCATGGCTTATCTTATGACATTCTCTTTGGCTTTAACTGTTTTAATATAAGTAAATAAGTTAGAGATCGTCGATATTTTTATATTTTTTTATTTTTATGAGGATATTTTAATCAAAGGTAAATAAATTGATGGGGGTGTAAAGTGAGTACTCCGTATTTTTTTTTAATAGCGCAGGGCCTAACACTTAATAAATGTTTATGTTATTAACGTTTCTGTGAAATTATAGTATTCAGGAAAATGAAAATACGTCACCTGGCCGATGGCATTTAGTTTCAATATTATAAGTAATTACTTCGATATGCAATAAAGTAACTAAAAATCTAGGGTATGGTGTCTTAGATCTTAAAAATAAGTTCATATCGAATTGCTTATTAATCTGGGTACCCTTCACAAAAAGTATGTAAGAAGGTGATATTGAAACTTAATACAATCGATAAATTCTCCGTCGAAGGATGACTTTCATCAAAGACATGCTAGAGGGGAGGGGGTGCTTAGCCGTTTTGGCATATATTCCTTGACTTGTGAAATACGTATGACATATGCGACTCCGCGGGAATAATGTTATGTGCTACTTTACACATTTTCATACAAAAGTAATGCCTATAAAATACCTTAATTCTTAAGGCATTAGTAGTCCAATACAATTATCACGTCATTTCCAACTTTCACGAAGGTTAATTCCCCTCAAAGCCCATGTCTTATAAAGCCTAGTACTGAATGGACTCTTTGCTATGTAGGCCCAATTTTTCAAACCCGACTCAAACTTGGATGTGTAAGATGATGGCCTCTTTATCTTTTCTTCGTTTCTTACCTTAAACTAGAGCTGTTTAATGGTGCGGGCCAGCTCAGACAAGCCCCTACACAAAGGCCAAACTTTTTAGCCCGGTCCAGCCCAGCATGGACCGCTCCTCTCAATGGGTCCGACTAGGGCCGCATTTTCTTTGGCCCGATCCCAACCCAAAAAATTACGGTAGAAAACAAAAGTGGTCTGGCCCGTTGCTAAGTGGGCTGGGCTCTGACGGGACAATCTAACACTGGCCCAACCCAGCCCAGTCCTCACTACTCATACCGTGCCTGGGCTACTAACTCTCAGCTCGGTCCAACCCGTCATGGCCGGCCGACCACACACCCCTATTTTAAACAGTTAGACACTGTAATGAATAGAGAGTTGATCTAACTTAATTAGAGCTTTGGAATTAACATGTCGGGAATGGTAATTGTATTTAAGAGAGACAACAAATTTTAATTATGTAAGAGTATGGGAGGAACAAGTAAATTAATGTAAATAACTTTTTAGAAAAGTTAAATTTTTGAAAACTAGGTTGATTTTGAGGTACGTAGTTTAGGATTTGATATTATGGGGTACTAAAGCCAAGATCTTAAATTTTCAGATGTTGAACTAGTACCAATGCGATATTTGTCATGTTAAGAACTAGCTTGCATTATTTGTAAAATACTCCGTATAAAAGAAGTAATTTACCATTAGAGTGGAATAAATATCGACTTTAAAACATAGTAACTTTACCAAGTTGTAAGTAACTTGATCTCAGAAAGGCAAAAGATAAATTTTGTCGATCCATATAATAAACAAAGGGATTTTAATTAGTTCATCACTCGGAGAGTATATAGTTGTTGAAAAGCAAAACTTGGAAATCAAGATTGTTAATTGGAAATGCTCCGAATAAAATTAGGTTTTGTATTTTTTTGGCTTCCTTTTTTACCATGCTGGTATGGCATCACATATCTCGCCGTTGTCTATGGTTGTCTTAATAGTCACGCATTTCGTTTGTTCCCTTTGAGTGTGTATTTTATTAGAATAGGACACATTAGGTAATTAAGTTTGGTGACTTTTTGTGTAGGAAGTGTACGTTAAATAATTAACAAGAAAAACAAACTCAAAGCTTATAATAACGTACACTTCGACTAGACAGTGAGTGATGCAAAAAGGACGAATACAAAGTTAATACTGGTAGCTTGTCGATAGGACGAGCATTCCTTTCTAATACGCCTCTCTATCATACTAGGATTAATAATTTAATATCTCATTTGTCTATGATTTCATTATTATACAACTAGTATAGATCCCGCGCGAATGCGCGGTTTTTGTAGATAGGTATTGTTCCGGGTGTAATTCCAGAGCAAGTATTGTTACCACCCGTGGCTTGTAGAATGATGTCTTGAGTTGGATTCCTCACGTCTCTATCGTTCCTCTCGGCCGCGTACTCATATCCAAGACCCTCGGCCGGCCTGCCATAGGTCCATCGGCCGAGGGTAGAACGGTCTTTCCACCTGCTAACCACTTGGCCACTACGTGACAAAAGGTGAAAGTCTATAAATACTCCTCAACCCTCATTGAGGAGAGGATCCATAAATTAACCTAAGAATCACTATTCCTCACGTCTCTATCGTTCTCTTCGGCACGCCTCCGAGAACCCGTGCCTGGGCCGCCTCCGGATCCAAAGCCTTCAGCTGCCTGTCCATCAGCTCGTTGGGAGCTAGTCTGCGATCAAGCTTGGTAGCCGTAGGACGTCGTTGAACAACCTTCCCGTCCTTATCAAGCCCCAACCTCTTTAAGGTCTTCTCGGACAGATCCTGGCCAAATCGGTCTGCAAGAAATCAAGCAAGAGTTACATAAAGGAAGCGAAACAAAGCTCTAAAACAGGGATACAACAGGCAAAAATGGGCCTCACACCGACCCCGCTCACCCTGATTGAGGGCCGGTATGAGGCCGACGCGGCAAAGCAGCTCATCCTGAAGGATAATCTGAGTCGGGGGCAGCCATCCCTTCTCGGCGTCAAACAAGAGACGCCTGCTTTTCCTCCGCAGTAAGAGGGACCATCGAAGCGTCCATCTTAACTTTACCCCGGGAGACACATCTCTCATATTCTTCCCGGTTCTCACACCGCAAGTAAACAAGGCTCGGAAGGACCGAGGCAATGGGTAGTCCTCGTGCACTTGGACGTACACCCACCGCCGTTGCCGCCCCCTACAAGAAGTAAGCTTAGACACGGAGACGACGCCCGGCTCCGTCCCGCACGCCGTACCACCCCACTTTACCGGGGATTGACGGCCGTAGATGATGAAGGCGGCGGAATAAGTTAACTGTCGGGACCCCCCCCTAAAGAGACAAAGCCACACAAAGCCGAATATCGTCCTCATGGCCAACGGATGCAGTTGAGCCACAGCGACGTTCATAGCTTTGATGATGGCCATGACGTGTTCATTCAAAGGAAACCGAGCCCATACTCCGGATGCCCGATATACACGCCCGATGTGACCAGGGGAGGGCAACAGACCGCCCCCCTCCTCGGGGACAACGATCTTGTACCCATCACCGAAGAAAAAATGGCCTTCGAAAAGAGTCCCGCCGGAATACAATTGCGAATTTATTAGTCCGCACGCGATCAAGACCAATGCAGGCAGCTCGCCATGATCCGGGACAGACGGCCTCTCAACAACGAAAGAGTCCTCTCACCATCGAAGGAGTCCTCTCGTCATCATCGGCATCATCATCCTCATCCTCCCACTCCTCCTCGATTTGATGGATCAACTACGGGAGAAGGAGACCTAGGACCCCCAAACCTTATCGGGATGGCCTCTAGTATCCCCTCCCCATCAAGACGCGACGGAACCCCCGCGCCAAGCGCTAATCCCAGCGTCAGCGAAACATGATAGCAATGATTATTTAACAAGAGAAGAAAGGAAATTTGTTTGTTTACCTTAAAGAAAAACACTCGCCGGAGTAGCAACCCTGAAAATTAGAAGACAAAGAAGGCCTTGGAAGTTTAGAGAGAAGAAAATTTTGGAGAATGAAATTGGTGGCCAATTTCACGGAACAACTGCCCTATTTATAGGAAAAAGCCCATAATAAAGGACCAATCGAGAATGACCCATGAAGCGTCGGCCAATCAATCAATGAAAGGTATTACGTGTCGGACATGCAACCACGGAATGTCAATCGTCGCAACAGCTTAAACGTCAATCAACGCAATGGTGATCAAGCGTCTTCAACACGCCCCTTCATATCTCTGCCTATTCATTTTCCTCAACAAATTCCTAGGTATCTGTTCTCCGCCGGCCACAAGATCAACCATGCTAGGGAGCACCGGCCTGGGGGGAATCAAAAACAACCGGCACTCTCAACCCTGGTCTCGGCCAGCGTCACTTTCTCTTCCACATCGGATGCCCTTTACGCATCCATGCGGAGGGGGAATATATATGGTACGGCCTAACAAGAACCAGGCCGAGATAGAAGAAGCCGATACAGAAAAATTTCAGAAATCACTTTCGCAGAATATACGCTCAAAGATACATCGGAGCCCATACCACGGCATAGACTACGGCTGGGGCAAATTGATGGGGCATATTCCGCACCGTCGACCAAGTCAACATATTGAGCAAGGTCAAAAATATCCACAACAAGTCAACGACTTAGATAGACGATCTAGCCGATGCAACCCATCGGCTGTCACCTGGGGTCTCGGCGACAACCACCAAATGTAATGACACATATCCGCGTACTCATATCCAAGACCCTCGGCCGGCCTGCCATAGGTCCATCGGCCGAGGGTAGAACGGTCTTTCCACCTGCTAACCACTTGGCCATTTGGCCACTACGTGACAAAAGGTGAAAGTCTATAAATACTCCTCAACCCTCATTGAGGAGAGGATCCATAAATTAACCTAAGAATCACTATTCATCTGGTAATATCTTCCTTATCTCTCTACAATATATCCCTAGTCAGGTAATAGCAACTTATCCTACTAAGTTCACTGACTTGAGCGTCGGAGTGAGTACGCTTGGCACAAAGTCAAGCCCTCAGTTCGTTCATTGTTGCAGGAGAGGCCGAGAGGAACGATAGAGACGTGAGGAATCCAACTCAAGACATCATTCTACAAGCCACGGGTGGTAACAATATTTGCTCTGGAATTACACCCGGAACAGGTATATTAGAGAAAATAATAATTATACTAATATTATTTAACTCAATTTGACATTTTATTATACAATTAAATATTAGTGATGTTTTGTATTAAGAGGTATAAAGAATTGGTTCAATACTTCTAATCCGTATAAGATTTCTGGTTTCTTGAAACAACTTTGTTAACTTTGTATGAATTTATATCCACCAAAAGCGTAATATAACTGTTAATTAATGTCTTTAATAATACAATCAGATAAGATGTGTTATAATATGGAGTATATACTTATGTATATATGTTAAATAAAAAAATTAACCGAAATTTAAACGTTTCACATAGTATCAAGCAAAGATAGATAATTAAAGTGTAAGGAGAAAAATAGGCTAGAATAGGTTAGAATTATAAATTTACTAAACTAAACAGTTAGGCCCAATTGTAGATATGACATAATTTAAGCCCAATTATAGAGTAGTTTTCATTTAGGCGGGAAACTATTGGAGGTTTCTTATTCTTTTAGTTTAAGGGGGATATGACTAGCTAAGTATATCCTTAACCACAAATTGTTTAATAAGACGGTCTTATGCTATAAGACCATTCCATTAACTAGAAGATCAAACATATTGCAATTCAAGCCCAATACAATAAAGGAACCCAAATTCTTTTATTATCTCTGACCGTCAGTCTCCCTCTATTCTTTTCATTCACTTCTACTTTCCCAGTCACACCGTAATTTCATCCGCCGGGTTCGCCGCCTTCACTGCCTGTGACCTCATTATCTGTCTCGTTCAAGGACCTCAATGCTTCCAACGCAAATCCGTAAGTTTTTAAAACAATAAACTATGTTGTCTAATTAAAACAATCAATCATGAATGATATAATAGTACATCATTTATGGAATTAAAGACACACCCAAAGTTTTGAACATGAACTTCTCATCATAAAACTACTATTCAATAAACTAAAATCTACCTCATAAAAAATATAGAAGAAGCTATCCGTCAATCAATCATAATGTATAAAAACTTCAATAATAAACTTGTTAGTTTTGAAGTTAAAAATCTTAGTTGTTAATATAAGTTCATGGGTTGAGTAACTTACAAATTAAAGTTTTTAATCTAAAAATATAAACATTGAGTATTCAAATATGAAACCTCCAATTTCAAATCCAAATCGGCATGTTGGCTTGATCGGCGGAGACGATGGTGGTAAAGATGGCGGGGACCGAGAATCACAAGGGCGGCAGAGGTGTTTGTTCATCGTCTGTTTCATGGAATGATGGTTACGACTTGAAGGCTTTCATTTTTATTGGTTTTGATTGTAAGACTTTTATTGGGCTACTTTTTCCTATTGGGCCCGTCCTATCCTATAGGACGGTCCTATAGGAGAGTTGCTGATCCTTAACGGTAATGTTGAGGATGAATGACAACTTACTAACTACTCGTTTATTCTAAATAGTCCTTTTAATCATGTGAATCTTTACGAATCTGACCCGAAAGATGGTGAACTATGCCTGAGCGGGGCGAAGCCAGAGGAAACTCTGGTGGAGGCCCGAAGCGATACTGACGTGCAAATCGTTCGTCTGACTTGGGTATAGGGGCGAAAGACTAATCGAACCGTCTAGTAGCTGGTTCCCTCCGAAGTTTCCCTCAGGATAGCTGGAGCTCATTCACGAGTTCTATCAGGTAAAGCCTTACAGTTCTTTGATTAACCTTTTAACATTTATTTTTACTTGTCTAGTTAAAAATTACACATTGTAAAATATAAGTTTCTTAATAATTTAGTTTCATATTATAATTTGACTATAATATATAAGTTGATTGAGAACAAAGTTATATTTGCGAGTTCTTATAGTACAAAGTTGACTAAATTCTACTCAATAATAATAAAAAAAAAATGGGCATGCGCCCGCATGCCCAATAGTTTAATACATTTATATAGGACTAAGATTCTGTCCATTTGATTTTATTGTCCTTTTTTTTCCAAAATTTATTCCAAATTAATTGTTATTTTTCTAAATTTAGTAATAAGTATATACACTATAAATTACTCACTATTGTCAGTTTATTACCTATTAGTATAGATCCGGCGCGAATGCACGTTTTTTTAGATAGAAATATCGGAAAATTCACGTGGTACCCTCGAACTTTGTCATTTTTCACGTGGTACCCAACTTTTTAAGTTTGTGCACATGATATCCTTGAAATTTGATTTTCAAGCACAACATGTCCTTTTTATCGTTTTTAAAATTTTCAATTGAGCATAAATTATAGACCAGAAATCGGAATTGACTAATTTTTTTTTCCAAATTGATTAACTCTTCGAGATCTATAAATTGATAAAACGAAATTGGTCATTCGGAAATTTATGATCGAAGATATGTTTGATTTGAGGTTTTCGTTAAAAAAAACCCTATAAAATGTCAGTCAACAATTTTTTTTTCTCAAATCGTAGATTATGACGAGATAATCATTTAACGAAAAATTATTGGCCGATTCTGAATTCCGATCTAGGAGTTATGCGCAATTGAGTTTTTTTACAGCGACAAAAAGGATATGTTGTGCATGAAAATCAAACATGGGGGTATAATGTACACAAACTTAAAAAGTTGGGTACCATGTGCAAAATGGCAAAGTTCAAGGGTACCACGTGAATTTTCCGTATCTATATAAAACCTGATATTTAACTCAATTTGATATTAAATTGTAAAATTTATATCTCTTATTATAAATGTTTTGTGTTTCCATATTTCTAATGGAGCCAAAACTCATTACTCTTTGGTTATGAATTATAATGGAATAAATCAAAATGGCTCACTAATGTGGCTGCGCTTCTTTCTTTTGTGAAGTAGCGGTCCTTCGATGCAGTTCTCGACGCAATTTTCATCTTGGGTCATACGGAAACAGCCTCTTTGTGTAATTGTGTTGCTAACACAAGGGTAAGGTTGCGTACATCCGACCCCGTACCTCGCAATTTGCGGGAGCCATTGAAGCACTGGGGTAATGTTGTTGTTGTCGTATTATAAATGTTTTGTATTAATCGGTGGAAAAGGGAAAGTTCAACATAATCCAGTTGAACCAAGTGGTGTTAGTCCAGTGGTAGCTGGGTTAAACCTTGAAGTTTGCAGAAATGCAGGAGTTGAGAGGTCTCAGGTTCGACTACCAGCTGGGGCGATGATCACTTGGCAACGCGCTGCGGCCCAGAAGGGTGGCTACGTGGTCCATGTGGTGGTGCGGGAATGCATGGGCCCGGGGGGGACTCAACCCCCTCGTCATCAAAAAAAAAAAAAAATCCAGTTGTAAATATAATATAATGAAAGCCCAATTACAGATATGATATAATAAAAGTTCAATTACAGATATGATATAAAAAAAGTCTAATCCAGTTTGCCAAACACATTTTTATATAATCGATTCTACCTTATCAATCCTAATTTTCAAATATCTTATCGATTCCTTTCCAGGTTTCGATTAGAATTTTTCACTTTTCAAATCCTACCTTTTTCGTGTTTCAACTACCTTTTCAGGTAGTTTTATAAGATAATTTTTTTCAAAGGATGGTAATCATGCTAATAATAGGGATAACCTTTGGTGATTAGTAATCGTTCTCTTAAATATGTAAACAATTAAAGTGAGGTTGAATAACGTAGTAGTGGTAGCCGAAATTGAATTGATTAAAATGGTGTCACCTGTGCGATGCAGAGTGGTGATGGACCAACCAAGGACTCAATTTAGCGGTCTACAGTCAGCTAGACAGTTAATACTTACCCATCTATAGACGCCACGCCTCCTAAATAAGTCATAACTTGCCCCCACTTCAATCATGTACGTTGGTCTTTGCTTGCATGAATCTATAACGGACGTGTGTAATATGTGTATTGATCGTCTCTATTCCATTTACTTTCATTTTTTGTGATAGAATAATACTCATCAATGGTTGTCATTTGGGTTTGGCACGAAAAATAAGGAAAAAAGAGAGGGGTCAATTATTAAATTACAAGTGGAATAAATTGAGTGTAAATGATTAAATTGCTAATCAAGTAGTTCATTCTTAAAATAGAAAAAACAACAATTATTTGAGACACTTCAAAATAGAAAAGGACAACAAATGACCGGGATAAATAGAGTATTTAATACTCCCTCCAATTTTCTTATATCTTCCCTTTTCTTTTGGACACACAAATTAAGAAAGGGGGAGAGAGAGGAATAAAGTATTGGTAAATATTGTAAATTGTAAAGTTCATAGGAGAGATAAAATAATAAAGAATGAATAAAGTAGTGGGAGTTGTTGATTTTTAGGAGAGAGGAAAAAAAAAATGAATGAAACTTACCAAAAAGGAAAGAGGGAAGATAATCAAACTTGTGTGAAAAAGGAAAGAGGGGAGATAATAGGAAATTGGAGGGAGTATTATTCATTTCCAATCCCACTAAGTGTGTGTTTAGCCTGACTTTTAAAAATGTTGTTGG
The DNA here is from genome assembly GCF_048544455.1 of Silene latifolia. NCBI lineage: Eukaryota > Viridiplantae > Streptophyta > Magnoliopsida > Caryophyllales > Caryophyllaceae > Silene > Silene latifolia. The sequence continues at coordinate 140,871,262 of NC_133528.1, read as the reverse complement.
CCTTAAAAACAGTTTTTGGTCAAACACATCAATTATTTAAAAATTAAAGCAAAATTTCTCAAAAGCTAAAAAATCATCTTTTTACTCGGAAAAATAGAAGCAGCAATTTTCTACTTCTGGTTTTGAAAAACACTTTAAAAAAATTAAACTTAAAAAATAAAAACTTATTTTTAACAAGTTAAGTCAAACATGCTCTAAATAATCGGCCCTTAGATTATTTCGGAATATAATCAGAAATTTTGAGAAACAAATAATGAAAGGAAACGAAGATGACTCAATTGGTAGGGCAGAGTACGGATCGGGTATTTGATCCAAAGTGCTAGTTTGGATCGGATATCCATATTAAAAATCCTGAAGTTAGATATCCAATATCCAAACCAAATGTTTCGGATATCCAATGTTCGGGTATCCAAAATAATCGGATCGGATGCGGATATCCATACTTTTGAATTTACTTTAAAATTAAGTTTGAAACACGATTATATTCATAGTCTTACATGATGATTTTCTTTAGTATTCTTATTCCAATGTTCTCAACATAAAATTTAAGTACCACCTAGATATTTCTCTAATATTTTAAACATTAATTAAGTTGTTGTATCAATTAAAATTTTATTTTCTCGAAATTATACTAGAAAACTATAGTTTCGGATCGGATCGGATATCCAAATGTTTTAATTCTAATATCCATATCCAAACCAAAACCAAAGATTTCGGATCAGATATCCAAACCAAACTTAACTTTCGGATCGGATATCCAAACATTCGGATCAGATACGGATCGGATTTTTTGCTCTGCCCTATCAATTGGGGTGTAATATTCACTTGCTGAGGAATGGATTAGTAGAAATTGTTAAAATAAACTGAAATGTACAAGTAAATTACTCCATATCACTTTTGGAGATATTCATAACTTCATAAGTAACTAGTAAATTACATATGAATTTAGATTGAAATATAAATGAGACATGGTTATTTCACAATGTTATATATACTTGCTCTATTTTTTGGAGAATCTCTTCCATTTGCACTAGTTAGTTTTAATTGTGATTAAATCGAGTTAAATTACAAGGCAATTAATTTCAACTACCATGAATTCATGATCTAAAAATTAAGAAATATGATCAAAGTAGATCACTAACATACTAGTCGATCGCGCTAATAAATTATCAATAACAAACATCACATAGCTTTTACTTGCTAAAATTTACAAAGTAACTATGTATTAAACTATCCACCATCGAAGTTTCAAAGTATAAAATGATCGATAATTACATTAACTTACCTTTTATAATTGGTCTTGTTTAAGACCGTTTTAATTTCAGACTTCTCACAGCCCCTTTGTTTAATCGGTGTAAGAAGTCTTTAAGATGAGAAAATTTGGTTGGAAAAGGAAAGTGATGGAGGAAACGAGTGAGAAAATTACAAAAGTGGGTGACGAAGCATAAACAAGGTAATGTGTAAAAGTTAAAATGAAACACGTGTCTATGAAGGCATGAACAATACATTGTTCTCACTACAAACGATACGGATAGGGTACAAGTCATATCAATCTGACAATAACATGTAACCAACTCCCTCATTCGCAGGTAACATACATCTAAACTCCAAAACGCCTATTTTCCGCACATTATCGTAAACAATCTAATAAAACAGATCAAAACCAATATAATAAGGGACATGTTAAATCCCACACACAGTTTTACTAATTCCCGCACATTTTTTCACTTTATTCCAAATTTACCCCTCTCATTTTTTACTCCCATCAAGAAAGACAGGCAAAAACCTAAAAAGTATAAAATCCCAAAATTTATCGATTGCTTGAAAAATTCATATGATGCTGCAATGATGTGACTATGTTGATGAAAGTTTTGTTATATGATCTTATTCATTTGTTTATGTACAAAGTGAGCAAAATGGATTCATTGATGGTATTGAATCTCAATTAATAAGGGAGATTGAAAATTAAGAGTCACGCACGATCCGAAGTAGTACCCTGCAACCACCACCATCGTACGCCGCCGACCACTACAAACAACAAACTACACCATACTCCGGCCAAACCGCAACGTCCACTGAGGCATATTCCAGCCAACCCTACTACCGACAACAACCAACCTCTTTAACAGTAAAAAATTAAAACCCTAACTGTAAAATTCTTTTTTCTTTGACAAAACATTCATTAAATCAATTAAAGGACATGTATTAATAAAATTATTGATAAAACGACAGAATTACTTCGGATATGTGTGAATTAAGATCTCTAATTGACGAATTATTAACGAATTGGTTTAGTATTGAGAGGGAAAGAAGGGAGAAAACTTTTTTGGTTTGATTTAGGAGGAAGGGTAAAGTTGGAATAATAAGATAAAATGTGCGGGATTTAGTAAAACTTTGTGCGGGATTTAGCAATTGCGTATAATAATTTGTTTTCTTATTTGATTGTTGCAAGTTTATAACAGTTGTCTTTGTTCTATGTGCATGATTTGAATTATAGTTATAACGAAAAATGCACGCGGTGCCCTTAAACTTTGATGTTTTGCCCGAAATACCCAATTTTTTGATCCGGAAATCTTTAAGAGGCTATAACTCGTGTTTACAAACTCAGAAAGTAACGATTTTTTTTTTCAAATTGATTATCTTTTCGAGACATACGACATGAAAAAAAAATTGTCGCGTTTGGAATTCGTGACGAAGAGATATGGTCACTCAAAGTTTGTACGGTAAAAAAAACTTTGACGTACAAAAACTCCTAGCCACGGGATCCAAATACGACAATTTTTTTTTTCAAATCGTAGTTCTCAGAAAGATGATCGATTTGAAAAAAAAAATTATCACTTTCTGAATTCGTAGACACGAGCTAATATTAGGGCTGAGCAAAGAATCCGATATTTGATCCGAATCCGATCCGAATTTTTGGATATCTGATCCGAAAGTTAAGTTTGGTTTGGATATCTGATCCGAAATCTTTGGTTTTGGTTTGGATATGGATATTAGAATTAAAACATTTGGATATCCGATCCGATCCGAAACTATATTTTTCTAGTATAATTTCGAGAAAATAAATTTCATTTGATACAACAACTTAATTAATGTTTAAAATATTAGAGAAATAACTAAGTGGTACTTAAATTTTATGTCGAGAACATTGAAGTAAGAACACTAAAGAAAATCATCATGTAAGACTATGAATATAATCGTGTTTCAAACTTAATTTTAAAGTAAATTCAAAAGTATGGATATCCGCATCCGATCCGATTATTTTGGATATCCGTAACATTTGGTTTGGATATTGGATATCTAATTTCAGGATTTTTAATATGGATATCCGATCCGAACTAGCACTTTGGATCGGATACCCGATCCATACTCTGGCCTACGAGCTATAGCCGCTTAAAGTTTTCCGGAACAAAAAATTGGGTATTTCGGGCAAAATTCGAAACTTCAAGGGCACCGCGTGCATTTTCCCCTAGTTATAATGACCATTTTATAAGCTTAGAAGAATTGGAAAATAAGAATACCAATTTACGATATTTTATCAAACACAAATTTCGATATTTGGAAGAATATAATAAGCGATAAAGCGATAGACTTTGTTTTTTTCGGCTGAAAGGAGCTAAATTGATGAGTTAAGCTAAATTAAATGAAGTTAGAGTTAAGAGTTAACTTGTTAAGAATGAAATAAACTAAACTGAATTTATTAGAGGTGAGTTAAACTAAAATACGGTGAAATTAAAGCTAAAACAAACAAACATGGTCTTACAAGAATCTGCACCTTATTTGATCCTAACTTTTCAATGGTAGAATACATTTTTAGATGTTAGTGATATTTTAACCATAAACCCCATTATTTCTACGAAAACCACGAGCTTAATCGTCGGCTTATTTGTAGGGCCATAATTGGCAATTGCCCATGACACAAACAAACACAAAAGAAGAGACATACTGAGCAGCAAGCAGAGTACAAAAAGAATACACACACAGAGTAGACCACAAATAGCCTATTCAAAATTCTCTCCATTTCCTATAAATAAATGGAGAGATCATTATCTATCAACGACTCAGATTGTATTGTCAATATTGAATGGTTTATGATTTATATATGCATAAAAATAAAGAATTAATAGAGTATTGATGAAATAATATTATTAAATGAATTTATGAGAGAAAATTGGGAGAAAAGAAACGGGGGGAGGATACTTGTTGTTGCAAATAGCCGATGCAATTTCAAGGAGTACATTCAGTCATTCACCAATCAACTATGGTGTCAAGGACACTACACATGCTATCCCAAAGCTGACTTCACACCCAACGTTGCCCAATTATTGTCCATCACCTCATCAACTTTCCTATTCCATTTTTAATATTTACCCCCATTATGCAATTAATATGATCAGGTTTATCTTGTAAAACAAATCCTTACTTGAGACGGTCATAACTCACAAGTTATTAACAAACATTAGTTAACTACATTAGAATTATGTTCTTTAATCCGTTTACGTTTATAAGAATACTACTTGTATTTCGTAATTATAATTAACTTGAAATATTAACTTTTATTACAAGTATACTACTCCGTATCACATATTTTAAATAGAATAAAATTTTCCCTGCTATAGTTATTACTTATAATTATAATTCTACTAATACGCGGTCATAGTAATAAAGAAATTAAAAGTATTTGATCAAAACTTAGAATGAAGAACATTCGTTTCTCCGAACTATAGAGAAAAACTAATCCAAATAATTTAATTCTCGACATAATCATCATCTTAATTACCATGAAAATAAAGCGGATTAACGAAAAGACACATACAATAACGATTTTAAACAAAAGCACTTAAAAACAAAAATTACTCCGTACCATAATTATTTAGATTTGTTTTGCTTGTCATGATCATACGGCTGCTGGAGAAGCAGCCGTAACTCTGTGACCAATCTTCCCATCTCCAGATCCTCTCCTCATATCACCACTCCCACCACTCACCACCACCGCTGCTGCTGCAGACATTCCAGGAAACGGTGGTGCTACGACCCCACCTTGCTGACCTGGAGCGTAAAACACCTGCCTCCCTGTTGCGTTATCGTACGCGCTCTCCGCCTGCCTAACGACCTGTGCCCCTGCTGGCATGCCGTACACCGGCTGCTGCTCCCTGTACACTTGTTCCGTTGATATTGGTGGTTGTTGCGGTTGTACTGGATAGTATCCTCCTTGATTTGGTCGTATTATCGGCTGCGCGTGGAACGCATTTGCTTGTGGTTGCGCGTGCATCATGTACACTGGTTGTTGTTGCTGCTGAAGTTGCTGTTGCTGAAGTAGTTGTTGTTGATGTTGCTGTTGGTGCTGCGGTTGCTGAAATTGCTGTTGCTGAAGTTGTTGTTGAAGTTGCGGATTATATTGCTGATGATGATGCACTTGCTGCGGATGTTGCGGTGGCTGATTCGGATGTTCAACCGGCTGCCAATAACCTGACGAGATTTGCGACGATTTTTGATACGGATCGACAAAACCGTCATCATTTTTCGACGAATACATCGCATTCTGTTTCAGCTGGTTTTGCATCTGAAGATGCTGAAACTCTTGAGCCGAGATTTGAAGCCGGTTCAAATCATGAACCATCTCTTGCTCACGAACCGGGCCGGGAACCGGAACCGGAACCGGTCCTCTTTCCAAACCGAACAAAAAATCAACATTACTATGAACCGGCAGCGGGACTGACACCGGTAAAGGAGGAGGAGTAGGAGAAGGAGAAAGAACCCGAGGAGCATCCAAACTGACAGCGTTCTGGAGGTTGCGATGGTCTACAAACTTAACATCTCGAACCGGTTCACTTCCCGGTCCAGATAAAATCCCGGTTTCAGAACTAGCCGAACCGAACCGGGCTTCACCCGAACCGCTAACCTGTTGATCAGTAAACAGAAACAATCTAAGCCTAGCGACTTTACCAGAACCACGCAAGACACGATCAAACTCCTGCATCATAAGCTCAAGATCATCGTCATTGGTAACGGAAATGAGCGCGTCAAGGTCTTCACCGGGAAGTTGATACTTGAAAGTGAAGGAAGTCGTATCGGGTGAGACGAGCGAGGCGAGCTTGGAGTAGAAGGAGGTGAACTTAACGTTGCGGTCGACAGAGAGGATTTTGGTGTCGCCGCCGAGGTAGGATAAGAGATTGTCGTGGGTACGGGGTTGGATTTTGCCGCCGTAGCTGACCATGAACTTGACTTTGGTGGTGGAGTTGGTTGAGTGGTCTTCGAATGAGGATGGGGCTGAGTTTTCGTAGTCGAGGTCGCGGGAGCGAGGAGAGGAGGTTGTTGAGTCTGGGTAGGTGTAGGGTGGGTAGTTATTTGTGTCCATTTTGGAGGGTGAGGAGGAGGGAAGGGTGGTTTGTGAAGGATGTGTTAAGAGAGTGGGGAAGGCATAGATGATTGAAGGAATGAAGGGGGAAGAGATGGAAGGGTAGTGGTATTTGTAAGAGCACCCACAGTAGAGAGGAGGTTACATTTCTCTTATTTTTTCACTCACCCTTTATTTTTACGACACCTTAACATCTTTTCATTTACCTTATTTTTCATTATTATCATCCTCTTCATTTATCTCCTCTAGTTTTCTTACCACAATAGAGAGGATCCTCTTAAATTGTTAATCTTACTTTAAATAATCTCATATTTGATAAATAAATAAATTATAAAACACAAAGAAAATAATGGTTGGTTAGTGACTGCGCTAACGTTATGTTTCTTTCTCTTTCCTCTAAAAGTAGAGGAAGAATAATCTTCCTCTTCTTCAGAGGGCATGTAATATACGCCACAATAGAGAGGATGTCCTCTTAGAAGAGAGAGAGGGGGTTAAGAGGATGCACAATCCTCTCTATTGTGGGTGCTCTAATGGGAAGAATTGAAGGGTATGTCGAGTAATTATCCCGTAAAATCGTTATATGATAGAATGATACTCCCTCTAATTTCCTACTATCTTCTCTCTTTCTTATTTTACACAATTTTAATTATCTTCCCTTCTTACTTTTTTTTGGTAAATTTCATTTTTTTTTTTATTAATTTCTCTCTCCTAAAAAATCAACAACTCTAATTACTTTATCTATTTTTTATTCATTATTCATTCTTTATTATTTTCTCTCTCTCCTATAAACTTCACAATTTATAATACTTTATTCTACTTTATTCCTTTTTTTCTTAATTTTTCTTAATTTTTATGCTCAAAAGAAAGGGGAAGATAAAATGAAATTGGAGGGAGTACTTCAGTATACAATGACTTTATGTAAACCTTCTAAAAAATATCTCATCTGTTTTAATTATTTATTTATGTTTTATATTTTTTGTGACAAATATTTTAATTAAAGATAACAAATAATTAAAAGGAAGTATTTAGTAATGGAGAAGTTAAAAGTGGTTCTACGTGCTAATAAGAAACACAAATTCTCATTATAGACGAACACTAACCGTCTATACGTATAGACGGATACCATTTTCCCTCACAAAATGCCCATTTGCCATAAAGTGGGAAGCACATGGGGGGTGCCCCACCTTGTTCCCCCTACCCATTTTATTAGAGGTCTTTATCCATCTGTTCGCCCACCCGGCTATACCAAGACCTATTGAATAAGAAATGGTCAATGTTAAGTAGCAATCAATCTTTCGTAGTGCAGGGGATGCGTTTTCGCAACTGAAGTGGTGTAGTACTAATTAACTATGGATGAGGATCATGTTACACTTGATCCACTTAGAATTTGACATAATTCGGTAATAGTATGATAATGTATTTTCTATTTGTGATTTAATTACGGAATAGTAATGAATTTAATATCACAACCTTCCACGAAAGAAAATTCAGATGGGAACTTTATTTTTATGGAGAAATTTTAAGGAAAGCAGCAGTTTCACCTTCTAATCCTTTGCTTAAGATAAGTAATTAGATTTCTAGATTTGAGTCACCAGAGAATGTTGAGTTGGTTGACGAGGAGGTTATTCTTTAAATAGATAAGAAAAAACGTCTACGTTGGACTCTTCTATTGTTATTAGCAAGATTTCCATGAACCAAATTCATTTCGCTGCAATTAGGAAGCATTCAAACAAGATTTGTAACTCGGTTAATTCGACGTCTCCACCTTTAACCACACCATCACGTTCCCTAGAGCCTAGAGGTGTACACTTGGTCGGGCCAGTGCAGGTCGGGTCGTGCCAAGGGGCGGGCTGGGTGGATGCGGCACTGACCGTCTGACCCCACACTAAATGAGGACCGGGTTGGGCATCTCTATTTTTTTTTTTTGTGTTTGGACCGGGTCGGGCTGAGAAAGTCGTGGCATTGGCCTGACACTAGGGGATGACCGGGCCGGACCGTGTGCTAACCGGGCTACCTTTTTTAGGCCCACATACCTGGGATGGGCCGGGCTAGCCCGCCACCTTTTACACTCTACGTTTCCCACCATCTCCGCCTATATTCCTTCATGCTCCACTATGGTCTATAGCTCAATATGCTTGCATTTGCTACTAAATTTTAAGAGTAATGTTAAATACAGTTCTTCGGGTTATATTTAAGCATTTAATACTTTTTATATGAGGTACTCTCTCTGTTCCAGTAATATGTTTACACTTTCGATATGTTTACACTTTCTTTATTTTGTGAGAGGGAAATAAAGAAAGTAGTGTAAACATATCACTGGAACGGGGGAGTATTAACTTAAGAATTAAGAATGAAATTAAACACTACTCAATGCAATTAATACAAATATTAAGGATATATTTTCTCTTATAAGTTATAACTCTTTAAATATAGCCCTATCATTTCCCTTAATTATAGTGCCATGGCAAATTTGCAATATTCTACATTTCCTCTGTTGTTTGATAATTTCTCATTGCCTTTTGACTTTTTGTACCATACTAATTGGAGTAATTAATAAGTTATCTTGAATCTTAATGCATAATTAGCTCTAGATTTACCACTATATATATGATCCAAATTCCAACACCACATTCTTGATTTTTTTAATCAAAGTTGGAGGGGCTAACGATTACGATTTGGCTATTTAGCCATTTATTTTAACAATGTCGTACTCCCTTCGTTCCAATAATATGTTTACACTTCTTTATTTTCCCTTACAAAATAAAAAAGTGTAAATATACCACTGAAACAGAGGGAGTAACTTGTAGCACAATTTATGGCTTTCTAGAATGATGGTAGAGGTTACTGCCTAGACTAGCCTTCATAATTTTGCCTCTAATTATGAGTTGAATTAGCTACTTTTACGAGGTTACGTACATACAACAAACGCGTCTATATATTACATTACTCATTTTATTATTAGATAAATGACTTCATATTCAAATAAAATCATTGTACGCGTATAACATCATCTCAAATAAATCGTCACACGAAAATGTTAATACTCCGCAAAGTTATACCATTACTTGTAGGGTCTTAACTCTTAAACAACGCTAATTGTTACCAACATAAAAATCTTTCACAAATTGTTCTATAAGACCTATATTTAGATAAGACTAATCCAATAACATAAGGCCCGATAAAATTACTTAATAAAATATGAAATAATACTTTTATTTTAATAACCTAATATTTAAATATGTTAGTTTTCATTATAAAGAATAAAGTTATCAAAATAAAATCAAAAACTTAATATCGTAATGTTTTTGCTTGAGCTTCTCTTCTATTGGGTCAGTCTTATGTCATAAGACGGTTTTATAGGAGAGTTGCTAAAGATCTTTTGATTGATGAGTTGGGCTGGGCCAAAATTGGCGGAATAGAGTAGTGGTTGTATATGGAATGTAAGTCTCATGTTTACGGTAGTACGTAAATGGACTATCCTCATACAAAAGGCCCATCTTAATTAGACTCTGCATCATTGGTCTGACTGTCTAAGGCAATAAGGGCATTCACAATAGGAGGTTTGTCAAATAGGTTTGTCTATTGTTGTATTGAGGTTTGTGATGTAATATTAGACAAACGACCTCATTTGGGGTTTGTCTATTGCTAACGCCCTAAGACTAGCTATAAACAAAATATTTGTTATATTTCCCGGTTCGGTTTTGGTTCAGTGAATCACCGCAGTGGTTAATGTCTGAACCGAAATCTAACTGATTATTGTGTATTTAAAAAGGTTCGGCATACGGTACACCAATCTGGTGGCTTTTTAACAATAAATAAAAAGGTCATTTAATAATTGACCCTTATTTTTTCTTAGTCTTTGTGCTAAAAATAAAGGTAAATAAATGATTGCAATGGAGGGGAGTATTTAGATAGAAAGAAGTTTTATGCAACTATTGCTAGTTGGAAACCTAGGACTATGAGACTAGGGCAGAGCACAGATCAAATATCCGATCCAAAGTACTAATTTGGATCGGATATTCATAGTACAAATTCTTAAAGTGATATTAATAAGACAATAACCAAACCAAATGTTTCAAATATAAAATGTTCGGATATCCAAAATAATCAGATTGGATGCGGATATTAATCGGATATCCATATTTTAGAATTTACTTGAAAATTAAGTTTGAAACATGATCTTATTCATCGTTTTACATGGTAATAAACAACAAGAAAAAATAGAAAATTAAAGAAAAATATAGTTTCGGATTAGATATCCAAATGTTTTAATTCTAATATCCATATCTGATCCAAAAACCAAAGATTTGGATCGGATATCCGATCCAAATTTAACTTTCGGATCGGATATCCAAAAGTTCGAATCAAATTCAAACTAAATATCGGATCGGTTTCAATAATTGGATTTTTTGCTCGTCTAAAAGTTCGAATCAGATTCAAACTAATTATCGGATCGGAATTTTTTCTCAGCCTATATGAGACCATATTAAAGCATTTGATATCACTTAAGAGTCGGGACCATTCTCTTAATTCTATTTAGGAAGATTTTTTTTTGGTGCGAACTATTTAGGAAGATTGGCGTTCAGGAATTATACCTTCCGTCTATAATTCTCTGACATAATCATCATTTTTAGTTACTCTATCTTTCATAATGATCTTTTATTACATTGGTTTTTGCTTGATTTACAACGCGATAGCCCGATGATAGTGTCAAATTGTGACGAGTCAATAGGTTAATGTTATCACAATAAACATGCTTGATACCGTGTTTTAGTGGGACTTGTTGTAATATACCGGTTTGCACTTTTGGTTGTAATTTTAGAGCCTTAGCTTATAACTTACCAAGGTGAAGGAGGAGACACAAAGGTAAGCCAATGGAATAAGTGAAAAGTCAAGAAAAGTAAGCTAATGGAAGATTTGATGCCTTGGCATAGACAAACAAGAGCCAAAATGAAGAATTGAAAACTCGGTTTCACAAGGGTCAACTTCAAATGGATATATCTCGAGTTCTAGAGCTCGTATCGACGCAAGGCCAATTGGAGGTGAAAGCTTGTGATCTTAGCTTTCCAACGGTAGGTCACAAGCCTCGTTTGTCCAAGAAACGAGAGAGATATGGCCTTCGCAAGATGCTGCTGTCAGTCTGAGTGCGCAGCCTGCGCATAATTGTGCGCAGCCTGCGCTTCTACGCGCTGCTCTGGATTTCGCAATTCTAGTTCCGTGTTTTGGGCTTTCTTAAGGGACTTAACCTAGATTCTCGTGCCTCCATATATATATCTAGAATTTTGAGATCTAAAAGGGGGGATTCCTACTCACATCATACAACCTCCTTACCATTAAGATCTCATGCTTGGCTTTAATCTTGTAATAATTAAAACTTAATCTTTCCTTAATTCATGTTAATCTTTCTTCATTTTATGGGTTGTAAGCAAATTATGGAAGGCTAATCTTTCTTTACTTGGTGTAATTTGATCAAAGTATCCAACTTTAATGTTGTAAGACTCCTAAATCTCTCTCAATTTATCTATTGTTCTTTCCTTTGTTCTTAAATTCTTATGTTGAGTAAATGAATGTATGAATTGATCACTCTTGCATCTTATTTACCCAACTATTGCAAATTCTAGAGAAATGGTTTAATCTATCTAGAATTGTTTGGAGCAAACTTGTTGTATGTTGATTTGGTTTAAAGGATTCATATTTCAAGTAGGAAATTACATGTCTTTTCTTGCTAGCATGGTTTAATCTAGTAGGATTTGATTCTAGCTTACATCTCTTGGCAAAAGCTTCATGCTCAATTCTAGTTTTCATTCATGGTTTAATGAGTTGTGGTTGGAATTGAAGGACTCACATATATGGTTTAATTGTGTGTGTCAATTTCTTGAGATGATAGTATTGGATAGATAACAATAGAGAGAAAAGAGTCAAATTTTGTCATTGTTGGATTACTAAGAAAGAATTACACCAAGTCTTTCCCATATTTGATTGTTGCATATCTAGTGTTTGTTGTTTTGCTTCTATGATAAAAATTGCATCTTTACTTTTCCTTATGCTACTTCAAAACCAAACTTTCTCCATTTATGTCATACTACATGTTAACCATTGTTCATAATCATTGTTTGTTGATAAACATAATTAGTAGGTCTTAATTGTGGTTAGTGTCTTGATTAGTCCATAGAGTCTTAATTAGTAGTCAATAGTTTACAATTCGAGTTTTTAGCTTAAAAGTCCTTCTCTTGGGTTCGACCCTTACTTCCCTTTACTACTATTCTTAATTGCATAGTGTAGAGTCGAGTTTGGCTTATAAATTGTTAATTTGGTAGGTTAATTCTAGTATTTTGACGACCTAGTTTACTCCCTATCAAATTTTGGCGCCGTTGCCGGGGAAGGCAACATAGCTAAAGCTTGTTTTTAACTATTGGTCTTTAATTAGTGTAGTTAGTCTTTGTAAATACTAGGACTCATTTATTTGTCATAGATTATTTACTTGTTTGATTAAATGGCTAAGATCTATTTTGCACAAGATGAGGATGAATTTTTTTGCAATTATTTTGATAGACTTGAGCAATATTTCTTGCAATGCAATTATTCTTTTGACTCATGGGAGCTTGATCGTATGGTTTATTGTGGTTTGAATGAGGAGTATGTGTCTCGTGTGCATATCTTGAGTAATGGGAGATTCTTTGAATGGAGTTGTGAGGATAAATGGGAACTCTTCCACTACTTAATCAATCTTACTAGGAAATGGGAGTTCCAAAACTCTTGTCAAACCCAATACCAACAAAGTGAGATAATTCCCACTCATGATACACCTTCAATAGACAATGAGTGTTTTGATGATGGTTCCTATGATAAAGAGAATGATCTTGAGGTTGAAAACCCTCCTCCCCTTAATCTTGATACGAGCTACTCTTATAAAGAGTATTGTTTTTGGGATGATGAGAAGGATGCTTATGTTTTCACCACACTTCCATGCCACTCCCCCGTTATGCTATCTACCGACACCTTGTGCACTAGTGATGATGGTTCCTCGAGTAATAATCATGTGGATGAGGACAACTCCTCGGTCCTTAGTAGCCTTGGTGAGGAGTTGTCGTGTGAGGATTCATTGGGTCAAATTGTTGAACAAGATGAACATGAGGGAAGTAAGGTTGAGGAAGAGGTTGTTTGCACCTTTGACAACTCTTATTTTGAGGGTCTATTTGATGAGGAAGATGATATGTGTGACTTGAAACCTTCTTTGGCATTTCCATCCATTGAGATCCCTATTCACATTCCTTGTACCGAAGTTGATGCCTCACATCTTGGTAACAACTCCTTGATTCATAGTAACTCTTGTCCGGAATTTACCCTTGTGAAATCAAGGAGTGATGTGTTTGAGAGGAATGAGGAAGGACCAATGATTTGTGAGGTGGTTGTGATAGAAAAAGAGAAGGTGGTAGCTCTTGAAGATGTTTGTGACCCTTCAAAAATTATGAAACTTACAAGTGTGGGGGTCAAGGAATATGCAAAAGAGGGAATGGAAAATGAGTTTGTAGAGGTTTACCCCCTCAAGGAGGAACCACCTCAAATTTGTTTTGAAAAGCCATCAAGGTTATCACCCAAAGAAGCTCATGAGTCCCCTTATTCTTACTTGGTCTTCACCAAGTCCATTCCATCATTCAAAGAGCCTTATCGTGACAAGAAACCGTTCCTTGGGTATGAAAACTTGAGACAATTATCTTGTGTTTACTATTTCCTTACTTATGCTTGCTATGTGGGTGATCTATGCTATGGTCATGCCTCTTGTTTATGGGCTAGTGTGTATGACAAGTTACTAAGGGCGATGCGTTGTTCCGCTCTTGATTCTTGAAGAAGAAAAATGTTGAAAAGGCGTCGAGCAAACGACGAAAACCAAAAGCGCTTTACGGGAGGCAACCCGTACTCCTTTCACATTCCTTTACTCTCCTTTGCATTTCTAGTACTCTCCTCCACATTGAGGACAATGTGGAAACTAAGTGTGGGGGAGGAGATTATTTGTAATATATGTAAGCTTTATTTCATAAGTTGATGCATTGTTTTGAAAAAAAAAAAAAAAAAAAAAAAAAAAAAAAAAAAAACGAAAATCCCGGCTAGGTGAAAACCCACAAGGGTGGGCACCTAAGGCAAGATTGGGAAGGTGGCCGAGGACGGAATGAAAACCCGAAAGGGCGTTACGGGCAAAATGAAAAATTGAGTTGCTGGCCACCATGAGAGGAAAGGAAAAGCTAAGGTGAAAACCCGAAAGGGCACCTTAGGCAAAATGAGAGATTTTCAACAAAAAAATGAAAAAAAAAAATTGAAAAAGGCAACACCAAAAATATGGAGGGACAAGAAGGGAGTGATAAGGAGGGTCTTGGAAGGAGGCTAGTTTTTAGGACTTAATTTCTTTTTGTGTCACAAAAATTTGCTTCAAATTGGTGGTTTTTCCGATTGGCTACTTGAGTTGTTGATTCTTAAGGGTGTTTGGCCAACCAAGTAGCATGATCTTACAATTTTTATGGAGTGATAAGGGGGTGATATAAGGGGAAGATGAATGAGTTGGAGGATTGTTTAGGTCACTTTGCTATTGCCTTGGGATAAGGCAAGAGTGACCACTTCTACTTTGGTGATATAAGAAGGGTGGAGTTGCGTGATGTGTCGGAGTTGGAGTTGTGTCGTGTCTTGTGTGAGGGATGGTATAAGGAGGGTGAGTGAGTGAAGAGTGTGTGCAAAAACTTTGAGTCTAGATTTTCCTTTTAATCGGTGGATTGTTCAAGAGGGAGACATAAGAAGGAAGAGGTAAGGGAAGAGTGATCGGATTCTCCTACACTCACTTGATGGACTTGTGTACCTCCCTACTTAGTCTTGAGTTTTACTCGGGACGAGTAAAGTCCAAGTGTGGGGGAATTTGATAGTGTCAAATTGTGACGAGTCAATAGGTTAATGTTATCACAATAAACATGCTTGATACCGTGTTTTAGTGGGACTTGTTGTAATATACCGGTTTGCACTTTTGGTTGTAATTTTAGAGCCTTAGCTTATAACTTACCAAGGTGAAGGAGGAGACACAAAGGTAAGCCAATGGAATAGGTGAAAAGTCAAGAAAAATAAGCTAATGGAAGATTTGATGCCTTGGCATAGACAAACAAGAGCCAAAATGAAGAATTGAAAACTCGGTTTCACAAGGGTCAACTTCAAATGGATATATCTCGAGTTCTAGAGCTCGTATCGACGCAAGGCCAATTGGAGGTGAAAGCTTGTGATCTTAGCTTTCCAACGGTAGGTCACAAGCCTCGTTTGTCCAAGAAACGAGAGAGATATGGCCTTCGCAAGATGCTGCTGTCAGTCTGAGTGCGCAGCCTGCGCATAATTGTGCGCAGCCTGCGCTTCTACGCGCTGCTCTGGATTTCGCAATTCTAGTTCCGTGTTTTGGGCTTTCTTAAGGGACTTAACCTAGATTCTCGTGCCTCCATATATATATCTAGAATTTTGAGATCTAAAAGGGGGATTCCTACTCACATCATACAACCTCCTTACCATTAAGATCTCATGCTTGGCTTTAATCGTGTAATAATTAAAACTTAATCTTTCCTTAATTCATGTTAATCTTTCTTCATTTTATGGGTTGTAAGCAAATTATGGAAGGCTAATCTTTCTTTACTTGGTGTAATTTGATCAAAGTATCCAACTTTAATGTTGTAAGACTCCTAAATCTCTCTCAATTTATCTATTGTTCTTTCCTTTGTTCTTAAATTCTTATGTTGAGTAGATGAATGTATGAATTGATCACTCTTGCATCTTATTTACCCAACTATTGCAAATTCTAGAGAAATGGTTTAATCTATCTAGAATTGTTTGGAGCAAACTTGTTGTATGTTGATTTGGTTTAAAGGATTCATATTTCAAGTAGGAAATTACATGTCTTTTCTTGCTAGCATGGTTTAATCTAGTAGGATTTGATTCTAGCTTACATCTCTTGGCAAAAGCTTCATGCTCAATTCTAGTTTTCATTCATGGTTTAATGAGTTGTGGTTGGAATTGAAGGACTCACATATATGGTTTAATTGTGTGTGTCAATTTCTTGAGATGATAGTATTGGATAGATAACAATAGAGAGAAAAGAGTCAAATTTTGTCATTGTTGGATTACTAAGAAAGAATTACACCAAGTCTTTCCCATATTTGATTGTTGCATATCTAGTGTTTGTTGTTTTGCTTCTATGATAAAAATTGCATCTTTACTTTTCCTTATGCTACTTCAAAACCAAACTTTCTCCATTTATGTCATACTACATGTTAACCATTGTTCATAATCATTGTTTGTTGATAAACATAATTAGTAGGTCTTAATTGTGGTTAGTGTCTTGATTAGTCCATAGAGTCTTAATTAGTAGTCAATAGTTTACAATTCGAGTTTTTAGCTTAAAAGTCCTTCTCTTGGGTTCGACCCTTACTTCCCTTTACTACTATTCTTAATTGCATAGTGTAGAGTCGAGTTTGGCTTATAAATTGTTAATTTGGTAGGTTAATTCTAGTATTTTGACGACCTAGTTTACTCCCTATCACCCGACCATAATTTTCTGACATTTATATACCTTTTACATTTGATGAAATTATTATTTTTAATAGAAGTTTTTCTTATAACAAACGTATCATAATCTAACGCAAATGTGGAAGATGATTAAGATGAACTAGAAATACCATGAAAATAAAACGGTTTCACAAAATGATTCATACAACAATGAAAAATACTTGTCTAAGGCCGTTTTACACAAATTTAACGTAAAAACACGATCTTTAATTTTACTAGTCGGTTTTACCCATTAATTAGATTGTGTTTTGACCTGTTTTACAATTATATTGGTGTAAAACTGCCTTATAGAAGACTAACTCTAAAATAAAATACTAAAACAAAAATTACGTCGTACCATTATTTTTTAGATTTCTTTCGTTTGACAGACGATCACACGGTTGCAGGAGAAGCAGCTGTAATTTTGTGAACAATTTTCCCGTCTCCCGAACCGCTCCTAACATCAGCACCACTCACCATCACCACGGCTGGCCCTGCAGACATTGCTGGATACGATGGCGCTGCAGACATTGCTACAACTCCAGCTTGCTGCCCCGGTGCGTAAAACACATGCCTCCCCGACACGCTATTTTCATACGCCTTCTGTTTCGCATACGCAGCACTCTCACCCTGCATAATGATCTGCGCTCCTGCTGGCGTGCTGTATACAGGCTGCTGCTGTTGCTGCACTGAGTAGTTTCCTCCTTGATTTGGTCGGATCATCGACTGCGCTTGGTACGCATTTGTCTGCTGTGCTGGGTGCACCAAGTACACAGGCTGTTGCTGTTGCTGCTGCTGTTGTTTTTGTTGTTGTTGCTGTTGCTGTTGTTGCTGAAGTTGCTGTTGTTGAATTTGTTGTTGTTGTTGAAGTTGTTGAAGTTGCTGATGGTGTTGCGCTTGCAGCTGATGTTGCGGTGGTTGATTCGATTGTTCAACCGTCTGCCAATACCCCGACTTTTGATAAGGATCGGCGAAACTGTCCTCATTTTTCGGCGGATACATAGCCGCCGATTGTTTCTGCTGGTTTTGCAACTGTAGCTTTTGGTGCACCTCCTGAGCCGAGATTTGGAGCCGGTTCATCTGGTTAACCAACTCCTGCTCAGTAGTTGCACCAGGAACCTGGACCGACATCCTATCCAAACCGAATAAAAAATCGGCGGTCGTACTCTGAACCGGCAGCGGGACTGGCATCGGTAAAGGAGGAATAGGAGTAGGAGCAAGTACTCGAGATGTATCTCGAACCGGTTCACAGACCGGTCCAGTTAATATCCTGGTTTCAGAATTAGCCGAACCGAACCGGCCATCACCTGAACCGGTCACTTGTTGATCAGTAAACAAGAATAATCTAAGCCTAGCACTAGAAACTTTGATAGAACCACGCATGACACGATCAAACTCTTGCATCATAAGCTCGAGATCATCGTCATTAGTAACGGAAATGAGCGCGTCGAGGTCTTCACCGGGGAGTTGGTATTTGAAAGCGAAGGAAGTCATATCGGGTGAGACGACGGAGGCGAGTTTGGAGTAGAAGGAAGTGAACTTGATGTTGCGATCGACAGAGAGGATTTTGGTGTCGCCGCCGAGGTAGGATAAGAAATTGTCGTGGGAGCGGGGTTTGATTTTGCCGCCGTAGCTGACCATGAACTTGACTTTGCTGAAAGTTTGGTCGTCGAATGAGGATTGAGGCGGGTTGTCGTAGTCGAGGTCGCGTGAGCGGGGAGAGGAGGTGTTTGAGTCTGGGTAGGAGTAGGCTGGGTAGTTATTAGTGTCCATTTTGGAGGGAATGAGTGTTGTTTTAGGGAGGAGAGGTGCTAATTGGGAGAGTGAAGGAGGAAGTGATATTGGTATGGAAGAAAGTGATATTGGTATGGAGTATATATGGACTATGGTAAACGGGTCAATTGAGTTGGGTGATTGGGTGTAGGTCGAGTCACTTCACCTTGGGTTATTTCTTGTTTGTAAAAATTTGGGTTGGATTGAGTCGAGCTGGGTCGGGTCGGGTCATTCGGGTTATCTAGTTATATAGAGACATGGCCAGTATGCGACATAAAGATTCAAGTCCGGCTGAGTAGGAACTAGTCAATTTTTGTTATAGGTCAAATTCGGTCTCAAGTTCGTATGCGGGGCCGGTTATTCACTCTCGATCATTCACGCCGATTCAGTTCCGACAAGTCTAGCTAAATCAATCATTCAGGAGCTAAAAAGCATAATTCGACTGCGAAAATCACCACCCTTTTAAAAACATTCTAGTTCCTAAATGATCGACTCAAAAGCCCATTCGGCCTGAGCTAGCCTAGCCCACTTATATGGGCCGTTTTTATTATACTAGCCCGGTCCAGGCTATCATGGGCTCGGGCCATGATCACCTCTAGGTCTGTACCCAAACGGAGGAGAAAGAGTCCACAACGCAGACCTAAGAGGGTTCCACTCTAAAACCAATTGACAATAGAGGGAGTAGCCCTTTGCCTTATAAAGTGGTAATTCTTACCCTCTTTTATCAATGGAGGGAGTAGCCCTTTGCCTTATAAAGTGGTAATTCTTACCCTCCCTCTTTTATCAATGTGGTTTCTTCACACTCCCCCCCCCTTTTCACACAGTCTGGACAAATTCAACTGAGCAACTTGAGGGTTCCACTCTAAAACCAATTGGCAATAGAGGGAGTAGCCTCTTGCCTTATAAAGTGGTAATTCTTACCCTCTTTTATCAATGTGGGAAAACCCTCATATATGGGACTTTGAGTTTCTTCACAGTAAGCAACCTATTTCATTATGGAGGAATTGATAAGAATTCCAATTCACGCAAATTGGGGTAAATAAACAACCCAAATCGCTAATTTGTAAATCCCATGAATTGTTATCTCATGCGTTTTAGGAAGAATAAACAAACAACTCATCCAAGTAGATACTAATAACTTGTCGTTGGTGGGGAAGTTATTAAAATGTAGGTTCGTCTAATTGATTCGAGAGATCATGTTTTAAATGTCAAAATTAAGGCTCTGAAAATATAAAAATACCGTATTATATATTCCGTAACTAAAAAAATACACAGTTTCTTTTTTCATTATTACTACTCCCTTCGTCCCGGGGACTATTCACAAGGGAAGATAATCTTTAAATAATTTTCAATACATAACTTCAAATATAGTCACGAGGAAACTTGTTTTATTTGTCTTAATGACGATATTAAGAATATCAAAATTTTGTAAGTTTTCACTTATATAAGTATAAATATTTACGAAATGAAATGAGTATTGATAAACCTGCAAAAGGCAAACAATATATATGACAATTAACTGTGACCAAGGGAGTATTATATTTAATTACTCAATCAAGTAAGGTCTAATACTTCAACTTATATTGTAGTGGTGTTGGATTCAAAGCGGGTTGCGGACAACCACCATTTGTACTTCCTTCGTCTTAGTCATTTATTTACCTTTTTTATTTTGGAATGTTTCATTCGTTATTTGATTACCTTTCAATATTATGAATGTCGGTTATATATGCCTTCCATCTTCTTAATAATTGTGTTAAAACTAAACGTAAACAAATGATAGACACCAAGGGAGTAATAACGTAGCTGGTGTACTACGTGATAAGCAATCTGGCAAGGCAGCTGTGCAGGCGATGTGTTTTCGCAAGTGGAGTGGTCTAGTATTCATAAACTATACATGAGGATTGAGGATTATGATACGGTTTGATTCACTTAATATAATACGGTAATAGATATTGTAAGAAAATATAGTTGTTACATTTACTTTGTTTTATTTGATCTCTATTTCATCTTAGTCTATATTATAAACGTGAGATAAATAAAGTGGTCATAAATGGATTGATTTTGAGTACAGTTAGTCTTGCTGAAGACGGGTCGGAGCAAGTGACGGGTAATGCCACTCACAAAACGGATATGGGGGACAAGGTGGGGGCACCCCATGTGCTTCCCTCTCTTCTCTATTTGGGTCATTTGTGAGAGAAAATGGTATCCGTCACTCCAAAGTGACGGATACGTGCCGTCTTCAATGAGATTTTGTGTTTTGAGTAAGTGTCACATAGATTTGTAAAAGTTTAGTTTTATGTTATTGCAGGTTGGCCGAAACTCGAAAGTCTTGAGCTACGACTTGTCCTAGGCTTTAACCAAGGCACGGTTAAATTGATGAGCTAGGTAGTTTTGCCAAACAGAGTTACCTGAAAAGGTAACTGATAAAGTAGCTGAAAAGGAGGAGCTGATAAGTTAACTGATTATATAAAAATATGTTTGGCAAACTAGTTGAAAAAGTAGCTGATTTTGGTAAAATGACGTAAAAAGATATGAAAAGTATTTAATATTATAGAATAACAGGGTACAAAATGGAAAATAAGTCATTTCAGGTACCTGATTTCTCAAATGCTACCTGAGGTAGCATTTCATTTTAGGTACCTTATTTGACCAAATAAGCTACTTGCCAAACACTTGTAAAAAAACCAGGTAGCTGAAATTTTGGTCAAATAAGTCACTTTGGTCAAATAAGCTACTGAAGTGTCATGCCAAACGGAGCCTGAAATTTTTAGACTAGATTTTGTTTTTTAGGAAGAGAACTTAAACTAGATTATCCTACTTTTAAGCTAGAATAATATCCAACCTTGAAATCTTTGTCAGCAAATGTACTTATAACTGTCTCTATCGTATCTCTACCTTGGCACAAAGATTCAACTAAATTTGTCTGTATCGTCGTCCAGCGTATAACATAATCTCAAATAAAAGCCGAGTATTATCGTATTTCCCCTGGATTAGTCCATCATTAGAGTCATGCATGTGATGATTAAACATTATAATTGATCTGGCACCGTAGAGAGCAAATAGCTTTTAAGGACACAACGTGAATTTATTAGACTCGGATGGTAGTAAGTGGATTATACATCTGATGTACTACCACCAATTTTATAGTTTCTGAACATTATAATAAAGTTTTTGAGTTTTATTTTAAAAATTATGAGTTTTAGTATAAAGTTTCTGAGTTTATTCACTTAAATATTAAGTTCAAAAAAAGTACAATAAAACTCAAAAACATTACATATAAGTTTAGTGAAAAAAAAATTAAAATCTAACTTATAAACTTTAATAAGCTAAAAAAAATATACATATTATGCTAAAAAACAAATAAAATTTGAGATAATAAGCTCAAAAAAAAAAAAATACATATATGCTCAAAAACAAAAAAGTTGGAGGTAGTACATCCGATGTATGTTCCTTTTTTTTTCTCCTCGGACTATCTTTCAAATTTTTACGTCGATCTTCTTATTAATTCGACACATTTGATTGTACGATATTTTGTATGAAAATCATTTTAATATTATTCCCTATTACGGAGTATATTTTATGTATGATAAATTCTTGTTTCAGAAAGATTATTTTTGTCTGAAATTAAGACGGACCAATATCACCATTTTACGATAAAATGTACTTTAAATATTTTCTGATAAAATGTTATTAGGTTTTTTTTTTTGGTTCAAAATTGACAACTTTAGACGTTATAACAATTTTTCATTAAATGATTACTTTTTTAAAAAAATGTTGATGTTTTCTAGTTTTAAGATAACACCGTTTTAAGGGAGGTCTGCTCTTTACGTACTTTACGTATAGACTCATATACAACAATCTTTGGACAATTTGGTATTTTGTAGGTATACGCATGCAGGCATGCAGCGTAGAAGACATTGACGATTTAATGTTAGCCTCTGAATTTTGTCTGATGTAGAATGAATATTTTGCACAACTGTAATTTATGCAAGATGCTCTGCAGAAAACACATTTATCTTGTAATTAGTGATGATAATTTATAAAATGTTTGCTAGTCGTGAATTTCTGCAAGATTAACAATGTTGGTTAACTTTTGCTAATATGTAATTTTACCGTTTGACGTGTGTAAAGGTACACCTTACAAATAATGTTTTATTATTTGTATTTCTTGTCAAATAAAATACCAAGTGCTTGTTATTTAATAATTCTCTCGCAAACTGGCAATTTACGCATTAAAATTTAAAACTTAAAGTCATTGAACAATAGTATGCTTGCTATGAAGTAAAAATGACGGTTGTTACGCTTTGTTTTAGTCTCGCATCGTTTATTTGTTCAGATGGAAGATTGACCGATATCATTTGATATGATAAATCAGCTATATTTGCAATCTGTATGATTTATGGCGAAGTTAATATTGAAGAGTCAAGGACGAGAACACCTAAGAGGGGGAGGGGTGAATTAGGTGTCCAATTAAAATTTTTAAGCTTGAATTAAGTTTCTTTGAAATCTAGGACAATAAAATAAACTGATATGGACAATAATTTAAATGTTAAAGGTGTTTATACTTAGAACTATTTGAGTTAGAAGTACATACACACGAATTCAGCTCAGTATATGTCACAGTAAAATCGACTGTTGCACAGACCAAAAAAGTACGAATGAAAGAGTAGTTTTCTTCAACTTAGCAATGAAGATATAAAGTGAATACTTTTTAAGTTGAATACTCTTAGCAATGAAAATCTTAAGTGAATCCCTTTTAAGTTGAAAACTTGAGATACTTAATCGTTTTAAGTTCACAAGATTAAATCAATCAGCAGGTCTGAGACACAGTATTGAGCACTGTGACACAGACAGATTGCGAGATAAACAATATATAAATAAGGAGAACAAACGTAAAAGTAAATGAATAAACAAGACGATGTTTAAAAAATTGGTTCAGCCTCTATTCCGAGGCCTACGTCGAACCGTTATTTTATTGCTTGTTTAGAAATTTACTTAAACCACTAAACCCCTTACAATGAAAATAACTCGCCAACCTACTCTGGTTACACTTGCTTGAAGCTACTCCGCTTCAAGACTTTCACTTGCTCAAAGCTACTCCGCTTCAAGACTTAAGTTCTATCTCACAGGTTTAAGAGTTTTTGAATCTCAATCGTTCACTTAATGAACATGGAGATTGTAAGAATTATCATATTAATTCTCTATTATGTGGACCTAATTACTGACGTCAGTCACTCTAATAGATAATAGCTAAATATGATGTTTCGGGTTTTTAGTCGGAGTAATAGACTAAGTGGATTACGGTTAATGTTTACAGGCCATTAACATATTAGGCCCACTTATCTAATTATGCCCTTCCTGCCACCTATATAATAAAAGCTACACCTGTTTGTGGTTTTAACCTAATTCATATTTCATTAAGAGAAACACACAAGAAGAGAATTCGAGAATAAGGAAGGCAGAAGAAGGCAAAAGATTGGAGTTTATCTTCTTGTTGATTTCAAGGAATCTCCTTATCAGATCTAATGACTACTCCACATAAGTACTCATCTCAGAATTATCACCAAATCAAGATCCTCTAAATTTATGTTTACATGTGGTATCGTGAGCGGATTGTGATTGCAGTTATAGTTCTGATTAATGTTTCAATTATGCCTTTTGAATGAAATTAATGTTTAATTATGATGTTATTATTTTCATTCATGGTTGATTGTTTACTCGTTTGATTATGATTGTTTCCGCTGCCCTAATTGAATTATTTCAATTCTTATGATGCCCTAATTGAATTATTTCAATTCTTATGATGCCCTAATTGAATTATTTCAATTCTTATGATGTCCTAATCGAATTATTTCAATTCGTATGATGTTTGTATTTTATCGTTTATGGTTCTTCATCGCACATCTACACTGTTCACCACCGACAAAGACTATTCACGAAACACTCGTTCACGCAGAAAGTTACTTTTCATCAGTTTTGAGTGTCGGATTTTGATATTATAATAATGTTTTTCGAGTGTAAACGGCGTTCTAAACCAGATCGCATAGCATGGTTAGCGTTTTTAAGCCTAATTACGCGTCTTCATTGAGTTTGAACGTTTTGGTTAAAAATTATGATTTTTTGTTTTATTCATAATAGTTCTCGATCGAGCTAATGTTTCACTCGATCAAAGCTCTTAAGCATGAATAAGTTCCTTCTCGCATTATAGTTTACGATACCTTATGTTTGATTATGTATGCTCGTGTGATATTTATATTATTAAGTACATAAGTTAATATAATTATCATATTGTTGTTGTAAGCCTACATATTATTTGTGTAAATATATCATTTGATATCGAATGTAAGAGACTTTTGCATTATGACAAGTTGAAATTCACCACAGTGATTTCATCTCGTACGCGATCAAATCTCATAATGGAATCATATTGAACATTCACATTAGGTTGAGGTTCGCCACAGTGGACTCAAATTATGTAGTGAATTTCCGACTAAGCATCTAATGGGGTAAAGTAACTTGTATTAAGGTTTTACCCACAGGTAACCTGACATTAAAGTAAAACACTCATTAAGGAGAGTATACTCTATTATGTAATTAAGCATGTGTAGGTTGTCCACAGATACTATACTTGCCTGGTGAATGTTTATGAGTTACTCATTTAAGTTTCAAGTCTTAGTCATAATTGCTATTGTGTGTTAAACTCAAAGCCTAATGTTTTGAGCATTGTTCATAATGCAGTACCGTTGCAAAGCTCTCTCAATAACTGCGTCCAAGCTGTTCCACAACTTGATGGTACTAATTACTCAGAATGGAAAGAGCATCTCGAGTTCTATTTAGGGATCATTGAACTCGATCAAGTGCTTCTCGGGTCACTCCAATGAACCACTTCGATGCGAGTAAAGAAGTACTTGAAGAGTATAACCGGTGGAAGAAATCTGATAGTCTTTGCCTAAAGTTTTTGCGTCTTACCACCGCACCAAACATTAAGTCCTCCATTTCGGAGACAGGTGTAACACGACCCGGTAAGTACATGGAAATCATTAAGGAACGCTTTCGGACTACCGATAAAGCGGTAGGCGGAAGGCTTATGTCCGAACTTACCACCGCTAAGTATAATGAGAGTGTAACCACCATGCGGCAGACATGTGTTACACATGACGAATCTGGCAGCTAAGTTGGGAAAACTGGGCATGAAAGTTGAGGATCCGTTCCTCGCCCAGTTTATCATCAACTCTTTGCCGATAAGTTTGATGCTTTCCATCTTCATTACAACACTGTTAAGGAAATTTGGAGTGTTAATGAATTGACCAATAAACTGTTCAGAAGCGAAAAGAAGAAACAAACAAAAAGATGAGGCCGATGCCTCAAGTAAAATCTTGGTTTATCCCGGCACATCATGTGCATCATGTAAGCGGGAAATCTAAGGGTAAGTTTGGAAACAGAAAGGGCATGAAGTCCGGCCCTTCCGATAAGCTGTCTGGATCTGGCATAAAGAAGGATATTAAGAAGCGGAAAGTTGTTTTTTCTGTAAGAAACCAGGCACTTTCGAATGACGCATAAAGCGTAAGAATTGGTTCGAAAAGAAGGGTAAGCCTTTGGCTTTAGTATTTTTCGAATCAAATTATGTTGAAGTTCCTTCTAATACATGGTGGCTAGATTCAGGCTCTAATGTACATGTTTCGAATTCCTTGCAGGGATTCCTTACGACAAGAACCATAAATCCAAATGAGGCCTCCTTATACATGGGGAATAAAGATAAAGCCTCCGTAGAAGCCATTGGAAGGTTTAGCTTGGAATTAAGCACTGGATTTAAGTTGAAGTTGGAGGATGCCCTTTATGTTCCCTCCTTCGGACGCAATTTAATTTCAGTTTCTAAGTTAGATAATGATGGTTTTAAATTAAGTTTTGGACAAGGTTGTTTCAGTATGTTTCGAGACAATATTTTTGTTGGTTCTGGAATTTTGGAAAACGGATTGTATCGAATTTATTTAGATAAATTTTTTTCAGAATCTCTTTATGTTTCTCATACTGTTTCCCTGCATAATAATGTTAGTTCGAAACGTGGAAGGTCTAATGAAAGTTACTCCTTCTTGTGGCATAAACGTTTGGCCCATATTTCAAGAGAAAGAATGAGCATATTAGTTAAAGACAATATACTACCTTCTCTTGATTTTACGGATTTTGGTACGTGTGTGGAATGCATTAAGAGTAAGCAAACCAAACACACCAAGAAAGGGTCCACAAGAAGCACTGCTCTTTTAGAAATTATACATACAGACATATGTGGTCCATTTGATGTTCCCTCCATGAGCGGAGAGAAATATTTCATCACCTTTATTGATGATTATTCACGTTATTGTTATCTTTACCTTTTGCATGAAAAATCTCAATCGAACGCTTTAGAGGTTTACATTAAGGAGGTGGAAAGGCAATTGGGAAAGAAAGTGAAAATCGTAAGGTCGGATAGGGGTGGTGAATATTATGGCAAATATGATGAATCGGGACAACATCCTGGTCCTTTTGCAAAACTCCTTGAAAGTTTGGGTATTGTCCCTCGACACAACTCCTGGTTCTCCATGGATGAATGGTGTTCTTTGAGAGGCGTAATCGAACCCTATTAGAGGTCATGAGGACAATGATGAGTAATACCAATCTACCCATGAAGTTGTGGATGCATGCCCTTATGACTCGCTGTGTATGTTGGAAATCGGGTTCCCGAAAGCGGTTTCAGAGACACCATTTGAACTGTGGAAAGGATGGAAACCGAGTCTTCAACACTTACATGTATGGGATGCCCGGAGAGGCACGCATTTATAATCCACATGAAAGGAAGCTTGATCCTAGAACCATTAGTGGTTTCTTTATCGGCTATCCGAGAAAAGTCCAAAGGGTATAGGTTTCTTGTCCTACACACAAGACAAGAATTGTTGAAACCGGAAATGCCAAATTCCTTGAGAATGGCGAAGTTAGTGGGAGTGATCAGGTAAGGGATGTCGTCGTCACTGAGGTTAGGGTGGCAATTCCAGTTCCTTTGCCCCCAATTTCTATTGATGAAGTTCCACATAATGATAATGTTGACTCAATCAATATTGTGGAACCTAATGTTGATGATCCTCCACTCCCGAATGATAACATCGCCATCGAGGTTGTTGATACAAGACCAAATAACATTAAGAAGGTCCACAAGACCTAGAAGGCCAGCTATTTTAGATGACTATGAAGTATATCAATGTGAATTTGACATTAGTGTGGATAATGATCCGGTTACGTTTTCACAAGCTATGAATAGTGATGATTAGATAAATGGATTAATGCCATGAAAGAAGAGATGGAGTCTATGGCTAAGAATGAGGTATGGGAGTTAGTCAATTTACCAAGTAGGTAATAAGGTCATGTCGGCTGCAAGTGGGTCTTTAAGACCAAGCACGACTCCTTAGGTAATATTGAACGACATAAAGCCGATTTGGTAGCTAAAGGCTTTAATCATAAAGAAGGCATTGATTATAATGAAACCTTCTCTCCAGTTTCTAAGAAGGATTCTTTACGGATCATTTTAGCTTTAGTAGCTCATTTTGACTTAGAGCTACATCAAATGGATGTGAAAACGGCATTCTTGAATGGGAGTTTGGAAGAAGAAGTCTATATGGCTCGGCTGAAAGGCTTCATTATTGATGACAAAGAGGACAAAGTCTGTATATTAAAGAAGTCCATTTATGGGCTTAAGCAAGCTTCTCGGCAATGGTATATTAAGTTCCATAATACCATCACCTCCTTTGGGTTTCAAGAAAACACACTGTTGATCGGTGTATATACACGAAGATCAGTGGGAGTAAGTTTGCATTTTTGGTCTTATATGTCGATGATATACTCATCGCAAGCAGTGATTTGGGACTATTACATCAAACTAAAGATTTCCTATCAAGCAACTTTGAGATGAAAGATATGGGAGAGGCGTCCTATGTGATCGGGGTGGAAATATCTCGAGACAGTTCACAAAGGACATTAGGGTTGTCTCATAAAGCCTATATCATGAAGGTCTTAGAAAGATTTAACATGGTAAAATGTAATCCTAATGATGTTCCTATTCAGAAAGGAGATAAGTTCAGCTTAAGTATGTGTCCTAAGACTGAACTAGAACGAAATGCCATGAAAAACTTTCCTTATGCATCTCTAGTTGGAAGCTTAATGTATGCGCAGGTCTGTACAAGACCTGACATAAGTTTTGCAGTGGGTATGTTGGGTCGATATCAGTCCAATCCTGGAATGGGTCATTGGAGTGCGGCTAAGAAAGTTTTAAGGTACTTAAAGGGAACAAGGGACAAAATGCTCACTTATAGACATACTGATGAGCTTGAGGTTATTGGATATGCTGACTCAGATTTTGGAGGATGTGTGTACTCAAGGAAAAGCACCTTTGGTTATGTGTTTGCTTTAGCTGGGGGCAATCTCCTGGAAGAGTGCTAAACAGACAATTATTGCCTCATCCACTATGGAAGCTGAATTTGTAGCGTGCTTTGAGGCTACTATTCAAGCTTTATGGTTGCGGAACTTTCTTTCAGGGATTAGCATTATGAATTCTGTTGCAAGGCCGCTGAAAATTTACTGTGATAATGCCGCAGCTGTCTTCTTTTCGAAGAATGATAGGTATTCTAAAGGTATAAAACACATGGAAATGAAATACCTATCAGTTAAGGAGGAAGTTCGGAAAAACACTGTGTCAATTGAGCACATCACGACTAGTGCCAATATAGCAGATCCTTTAACTAAGGAGTTACCTCCAAAGACATTTTTAAAGCATGCTACTGATATGGGTCTGGAGGATAATCATTAAGGCTTTTCGTTTGTGTTTGGATCATGCTAGTGTTTTGTAATGATGACACTTATCTTTTGATTAATCAACTTATGTTTTCTTATGATGATGGTTTCCGAACGATTTTCTGTATCGTATTATTGTTATTGTATACATTATTGATGGGGCATATTCTGCACCCGCTGACCGAGTCAACATATTGAGCAAGGTCAAAGATATCCACAGCAAGTCAACGACTTAGACAGCCTAACCGACGCAGCCTGTCGGCCTGTCTCTTGTGCCTCGGCTAGGACAACTAGCCAGCCGGGGCACATATCCGCGTACTCATATCCAAGACCCCTCGGCATGGAGTCAACAGGGCCCGCCGGCCTGCCATGGGTCCCTCGGCCGAGGGTACATCAGTCTTTCCACCTGCTAGCCACTTGGCCACTTGGCCACTACGTGACAAAAGGTGAAAGTCTATAAATACTCCTCAACCCTCATTGAGGAAAGGATCGGCAATTTAACCTAAACACCTCATAATCTGGTAATATCTTCCTTATCTCTCTACAATATATACTTCACCAAGTAACACACAACTTAATCCTTTTAAGTTTACTGACTTGAGCGTCGGAGTGAGTACGCTCGGCCAAAGCCGAGCCCTCAGTTTGTTCACTGTTTCAGGAGACCGAAAGGAGAATTCAACCAAAGACGTCATTCTACAAGCCACGAGTGGTAACAAATAACTGCTTCGGAATTACACCCGGAACAATTGGCGCCGTCTGTGGGAAAAGACACTAGAAGCTAGTCACATTCATTCCCAAACAAAAAAAAAAAAAAAACCAAAACCCATTCGCCGAGCTAAGAAGATGTCGAAACAGCCAGAAACGGTGCTTGTGGAAACTGAATTCTGCCAAGATGACACATTCCACAACTCTGAAATCGGGCAGTCCCCCACCGGCCGTATCACCGATACGACGTACGGGATGCCAATAGAACAAAATACGCCGCTGCCCGCCGACCAAGTCACTATCATGGGACATGTGGTTGATGCAGCTAAACTGAAGCTACTCCTGGAAATAATGGGTAGCACGCCGACTCACACTGTCACAACGACAAGAGCGGCGGCACCCCCACAGGAGATCAGGGCCCCAAAAGTGACTCCGAGAAACTTAAACGAAGCATTGGAGGAAGCTGACCCTGTCAAGACGCCGGGGGAGCCCAGAGTGCAAGTGGTAGACCTGAGTCCTTCCCGCACTCGCGGAGGACAAGTCATGTCGCCGCACCGACGAGGCCTGCCCCAAAGGAGTGAAAGAAGTCCGACTCACCAGAGTCAGAGAAGAAGTCCGACTCACCAGAGTCGGAGAAGGAGTCCGACTCACCAGAGTCGGAGAAGAAGCCCTTCCCGCCACGGGGAGAGGAGCCGGACTAAAGATGCGAGGAGCCGATCTCCGCGTGTCATTCGACACGTGGTCAGACAGCCCCTCGATGCCTATGTCCTAGAGGTCCCGGTGCCGACTAAGCTAAAGTTGCCACCCATATCATACAAAGGAGAAGGCGACCCAACCGACCACGCCGAGGCTTTCGAGTCTTACATGTCGGTATGGGAGCAACCCGATGAGGTTTGGTGCCGAGTCTTCCCAACGACTCTGCATGGGATGGCACAAAGTTGGTACAAGGGGGCTACCCGATGGGTCGGTATCTTTGTTATGCCGACCTAAGGGACACATTTTTGGCCCAATATTCTTGCAATAAGAGGAGGGCCGTCGAGACATCGGATCTCTTGACTATCGGACGGGAGGGAGGCGAATCTCTCCGAAGTTATGTGAAGAGGTTCGACGCCAAGGTTCAATGCAGATTCGTGAGTGAACAACGAATCCGCGGCCTTCGCACCGATGAAAGGCCTCCCGAGAGGAGACTTAAAAACGAGCTCATCAAGTGTGGAGGCTCGAACCTAGACTCCGCCAGGAAGATGGCCGACCAAGCCATAAAGGTGGAGGACTACCACAAAACCTGGGTAGGCCCCAGCCGAGGCCGGGCACTCGAGAGAAAAGAGCCGCGGAGGACAACTCGGATGAAGGACGCCGTGACAATAATAGGTCACGGTCGACAAGTCCGCCAGAAATGAACTCGGCGGGCGCCGGGGAGTTCGGGACCGTACTACCAAAAACGGTTCAATGGTCACACCCCTTGGTCGTATCTCGCTTCCGAGGTCTTTGCCCCGAGCAAGAACGAGGGTCGAAAGTGGTAAAGGCCTCCCAAGGCGAGGGGGACGGTGACACGAGCCAAGATCTTGTGAGTACCACGGCCACACCGGCCACTTAATCGACAACTCGCCGCACTGAAGAATGCCATTGAAGAGCCGATCCGGAAGGAAGCCTCAAAGAAATATGTTGCGGAGGCCAAAAGACTAATACCGGCGGCTCAAATAAGAAATCCGTCTTTGAACGGATAGGAGTAATCCATGTTGTCATCGGGGCAACGAGAACGGTGGAGTCCGCTCATGGGCACAAACGGCACTGAACGAGCCGTATCAGGCCATCAACTTTGTGCCCAAAACAGCGGCCCCCGCTTCCAACATCCCCGATATGACTATTGGGAAGAAGGACTACGAGGGAGTCATCGCCCCACAAATGACCCACTCGTAGTCCACTTGGACATAGCCAACCACCTGGTCAAGAGGTGCCCGATTGACACAGCGTCTACACGAACATCATGTTCGAGGGAGTGCTTTCTCAATCTCGGTCCGAAGATTGAGGACTTGAGCCCCCGCACCAATCTGTTGTACAGTTTTTCGGGGCGCCTGGTACCCTTGGGTCAATCGGGACCGCCGTGATGTTCGGCGAAGGGAATGCGGCTAAGAATGTCCTAGCTGAGTTCGTGGTCATTGACTGCTCGTCCGCCTACAACGTTCTCATAGGCCGAGTCACTCGAGCGAGGCCGATGCGAGAATGTCCATCCGGCCCGACACCGATGTATGTCTCGACCGGGGAAGCGCATAAGCTCGTCTCAAAGGATGAGAAAGACGAAGTGGTCAACGTCCGGATATCTGCGCAGGGGTGCAACATGCAATCCCTCAAAGTGGCGAAGAAGTCGAGAGAAGGGGCATAGCCCATCCTTACAACAAGAGGGCGACCTCATGGATGCAACCGTCGGCATGGTCGAAGGAGCCGAGACCGAAGAAGTGGAAATTGACCCGGGCGCACCGTAATCGCTCGGTGTCAACCTGGAGCCAAAATTCGAGCCGCTCTCCTGACCTGCCGAGGAAGAACAAAGACGTCTTCGCTTACTCGGCAGCCCGAGATGCAGTGTGAGCCGGAGGTAATTGTTCACAAGTCGAACGTACTCTCCACCGCTCGCCCGTCAAGCGAAGATGAGGAACTCCTCGGAGAAAGATGAAGCCATCAAAGCCGAGGTAGATAAATTACTAGCGGCGGGCTTTATCATGCCTTGTACTTATCCTGAGTGGTTAGCTAATGTTGTAATGGTGAAGAAATCATCGGGGGCGTGGAGGATGTGTGTAGATTTTACCAATCTTAATAAAGGGTGCCCCAAAGATTGCTATCCCTTGCCTCGAATAGATAGTTTAATCGACGCCACGGCAGGCTACACTATCTTGAGCCTGCCGGACGCCTTCTCGTGGTATCATCGGTATTCATGGCCGAAGAAGACATGCCTAAATGCACATTCATCACCGGTAACGGCACATACATGTATAAAATGATGTCGTTCGGTTTGAAGAACGCCGGCGCAACTTACACAAGACTGGTGGACAAAGTGTTCCAAAATCAAAAAGGGCGAAACATTGAGGCTTACGTCGACGATGCTATTGTAAAAAGCAAGTCTGACAGCGAGCACTTAGCCGATTTACACGAGACATTTTGTTCGCTGAGGAAATACAAAATGAAACTTAACCAAATGAAATGCAACTTCGGTGTCCGGTCAGGTAAGTTCCTCGGCGTGCTTGTCAGCGCCAGGGGAATTAATGCCAATCCAGAGAAAGTCCAAGCAATCCTGGACCTGCCGGAGCCGAGGAATCGAAAAGAGGTTATGATGTTGACCGGGAGGATGGCGGCTCTAGCCCGTTTTATCTCTCGGTCAGCCGACAAGAGCACCCCATTCTTCAAAGTGTTGAAGGGAAATAAGGACTTCAGCTAGGGGGAGGAACAGAGCACAGCTTTCAAGCAACTGAAAGCTCATCTTCAAACTCTCCCAACCCCGTCCGTGCCGATCTTTGGGGAGACGCTATATCTATACATAGCGATTACCTCGGCCACGGGTCAATGCCGTGATCATCGAGAGAAGAAGACAAACAAAGAACACCCAATCTACTTTGTCAGCCATACATTGTTGCCCGCCGAAAGGAATTACCCACTGATTGAAAAGGCAGCTTTTGCTGTCGTCGTTGCCGCAAGGAAACTGAAGCCTTACTTCGACGCACATCCCGTGACGGTCTTAACCGACCAGCCATTGGAGAAAGCGTTGGAAAAAATTGAGCAATCCGGCAGGCTCATCAAATGGGCGATGAGAGCTATCCTGGCCCGGCATTCAATACAAGCCGAGGCCCTCGATAAAGGGACAGGCACTTGCATTTCCGGCCGAGTGCACATATCAAGAAGAGCAAAACCCCGGAGTATGGGAAGTATACACCGACGGGTCCTCCACGGCGAACAGCTCAGGAGCCGGCATACTTATCATCAGCCCAAACGGGGACGAGTTTGAGTACGCCTTGAAATTTACCTTCTCGGCCTCAAACAACGAATCCGAATACGAGGCGGTGATAACTGGAGTCGAGCTAGCTAGAGCTGCCGGGGCGGAGCACATCATTTTGAAAACAGATTCACTTTTAGTGGCTAATCAAATTAGAGGAGAGTACGAGACTCGAGACGATGGGATGGTAAGATACCTGGAAAGGGTAGAAGCTGACACTTCAAAATTAAAATCTTTCCAGATACAATGCATTCCCAGATCTGAGAACAACCGAGCCGACGCTCTCTCGAAGCTTGCCAGTTCAACCATCAAGAATGTCAGTCGAACCGTGCTGGTGGACATCAGGAATGCCAAAAGCATTACTGAGACCGTCGGCATGGTGGGCGACATAGAGGCCGAGACGACGTGGATGACTCCGATAATGAAGTACAAACTGATGAATGAATTACCGGAGGACCGCAGTCTCTCACAGAAGATAAAGAGGATCGCAAAGAAGGTACTTGGTGTTTGAAGGAGAATTATACAAGAGGTCCGTGACAAGGCCACTCTTGAAATGTGTCGGCCCACCCGACGCGAGCTAATCTTGTGACGTAAATTCACGAAGGCATCTGTGGTCATCACATGGGGGCAAGAACACTAGCCCATAAAGCTCTCCGAGCCGGCTACTTCGGCCCACCATGCTTTGGAGGATTCTAGAGCCAAAACCAAAAAGTGCAACAATCACAAATGCATGCTCCGGTGATACATGCACCTTCCCGAGACCCGCGGCAAATGGTACTTAGTCCCCTTCCTTTTGCACAAAGGGGGATGGATCTACTAGGGCCTTTTCCAACGGCATCCGGAGGAAGAAAGTACTTGATTGTCGTCGTTGACTACTTCACCAAATGGGTTAAAGCCGTCGCATGCCAGCCAAGACGACGACGGCCGTAAGAAAAAGGTAATCTGGGAAAATGTCATAACTCGTTTTGGGTTACCCCAAGTCATGGTATTTGACCACGGCCGAGAGTTTTGGAGTGACACAATAACGAATCGGCTGGAAGAACTTGGTATCAAATTTGCATACTCCTCCGTCTCCACCCACGAGCAACGGACAAAGTGAGGCGACCAACAAAACAATACTCAACGGTTTGAAGAAGACAGATTGAAGACCTAAAGGAAGATGGGCCGATGAACTACCGGCGTCCCGTGGTCCCTCCGAACCACAGAGAAAGAAGCAACGGGGTGCAGTCCATTCCACTTAGTCTTCGGTCCGGCGATCCCCGCCAATTGAAGCAACGGTGCCGACATTCAGAACGGCCACCTTTAACCCGGTTGAAAATGAGGAAGGTCTTAGAACCTCCCTAGACCTGTCGAAGAAAGCCGAGATACAAGACGCCTCAACTTGGCGATACCGAACCGAATGAGAAGAGCCTATAACCGAAGAGTCCACAAAAGGGACTTAAAAGTAGGGGATCTAGTCCTAAGAAAGTCGGCCGCCACCAACAAAGGAAACATTCATGGTAAATTGACGGCCAACTGGGAGGGTCCTTACAAAGTGGTTGAAGAAATGAGGCCGGGTACATACCGTGCCGACGACATGGAGGGTGTGCCTTTGATGAGCCATTGGAACACTGACAATCTCAGGAAATACTTTGTATAGCGGCGGAGGTGTCCAAAACAATTGTTGGCACCCCAACGCATGTTTATATCTAATGAAGAATCATCCAAGTTTTCCATCAAAGTGTTTATCCCCTCCGTAGTCATATCGAGGTAGACGCCACGCCCAAGCCGGCAAATCACCCCAAGAAGTAGACGCCACGGCGATCACTACCAGCGCAGTTGATACTCGCGAAAGCGACCAACATGCCTTAGGAACGTATAAGTACAGTTGAGACGCAATTCTAGCCGCCTCGGCCAACCGAAGGCCTGGCAGAGGAAGCGATCAATATGTCTACAGATACGAGCGCTGTCGAGCCATAACCTCTAGCCGCCTCGGCCAACCGAAGGCCTGGCAGGGGACACAACGGTCGATACGCTAACATGTTCACAACGGCGGTTGGAAGCGCAAATCGGACGCCTCGGCCAGACCGAGAGTGAAAGAGGAAGCGACCAACATGCTAACATGTTTAAAAAAAAAAAGACGTTAAACACAGTTGAGATACGCATTCTAACTGCCTCGGCCAGGCCGAAGGTAAAAACGAAAAAGCGCTCAATTAATAACGCAAGAAGACAAGTGAAGGATTGTGATCAAAACCCCGGCCAAGCCGAGGGCCAATAAACAAGCTTTATTAAAAAATAATTACAAGTAAGGAGAATACAGACGACGGCCGTCCCCATAGGGATAAGCCAAAACACAACCTACCAAAGTTTTACAAAAAACAAGGAAAAGAAGAGCAAAAGGTTAAAGACATGTCATTTGAAGCGCCAAAAGATGGCAGGGAGGAAAGGCTTAATAATTGGCCCCCGAACAGCTGAAGCTACCCGAGATGCCAGGTGAGCCTGGTGACGACCGCCCGTCTCCCTATGCCTGTTGCTGCCCGCCGAATTTGTTTGTTTACCTGGAAGAAAAAGTGCTACGCCGAAGTAACGATTCTGAAGACTAGAGAGAAGTTTCGTCAAAGAGGGCTAGAAAGAAAATTTTTTTTGAGAAAATGAATTTGGAAGGCCAAATTCAGGGGCTAACTCTCCTATTTATAGGGCAAAGCCCACTCAATCCGACCAATCAGGGCAAAGCTCATGAAGCGTCAACCAATCAACAACGAGACACATGTCAAGCATGCAGCCATGGAATGTCAATCGACAAACAGTTACAAAACTTCTTCAACACGCTCCTTGACAGAATGCCAATCGACGTATCTTCTTCAACACACCCCTTGGTATCTACTTGCCAAACGGCCCGCTGATTCAACCAAGCTTGGCAAAGACCGGTGGGGCAATCAAAAGCACACGACACTCACAACCTCGGTCTCGGCCAGCGCCACTTTCTTTTCCACATCTGATGTCCATTACACATCCATGAGGAGGGGGGATATGGTACGGCCTAAGCAGAACCAAGCCGAGGTAGAAGAAGTCGGGGCAGAAAATTTCAACTTACGCAGAATACGCTCAACACTCATCGAAGGTCCATACCACGGCATAGACTACGCTGGGGGCAAATTGATGGGGCATATTCTGCACCCGCTGACCGAGTCAACATACTGAGCAAGGTCAAAGATATCCACAGCAAGTCAACGACTTTGACAGCCTAACCGACGCAGCCTTTCGGCCTTTCTCTTGTGCCTCGGCTAGGACAACTAGCCAGTCGGGGCACATATCCGCGTACTCATATCCAAGACCCCTCGGCATGGAGTCAACAGGGCCCGCCGGCCTGCCATGGGTCCCTCGGCCGAGGGTACATCAGTCTTTCCACCTGCTAGCCACTTGGCCACTTGGCCACTACGTGACAAAAGGTGAAAGTCTATAAATACTCCTCAACCCTCATTGAGGAAAGGATCGACAATTTAACCTAAACACCTCATAATCTGGTAATATCTTCCTTATCTCTCTACAATATATACTTCGCCAAGTAACACACAACTTAATCCTTTTAAGTTTACTGACTTGAGCGTCGGAGTGAGTACGCTCGGCCAAAGCCGAGCCCTCAGTTTGTTCACTGTTTCAGGAGACCGAAAGGAGAATTCAACCAAAGACGTCATTCTACAAGCCACGAGTGGTAACAAATAACTGCTTCGGAATTACACCCGGAACAATTATTATTGCACGATTAACAGAATCAGTCCTTTTCCTCAAGGACATTATCGGGGATTATGTTTGCTCCTTGTACAGACTGATTATTCTAAATGATTGGTCCGTAGTACATGGAAGGACCACTTCTCTTGTATAGTAGTGTTTCCGCCATGACTCAACCAGTTGTTCGGAATGATCAGGGTAATTAAGATAAACCCATTATGTATTCATTTCGTTTTCTGCGCGACTTATGACTCTGTTTGCACGTGACATTATGTTTAGGTCAGTAATATGGTCCAAGTGGGAGAATGTAAGAATTATCATATTAATTCTCTATTATGTGGACCTAATTACGCGTCGATCACTCTAATAGATAATAGCTAAATATGATGTTTCGGGTTTTTAGTCGGAGTAATAGACTAAGTGGATTACGGTTAATGTTTACAGGCCATTAACATATTAGGCCCACTTATCTAATTATGCCCCTCCTGCCACCTATATAATAAAAGCTACACCTGTTTGTGGTTTTAACCTAATTTATATTTCATTAAGAGAAACACACAAGAAGAGAATTAGAGAATAAGGAAGGCAGGAGAAGGCAAAAGATTGGAGTTTATCTTCTTGTTGATTTCAAGGAATCTCCTTATCAGATCTAATGACTACTCCACGTAAGTACTCATCTTTAATTATCACTGCAATCAAGATCCTCTAAATTTATGTTTACAGAGATTACAATTAAGACCTAAACACGAGAATCATGGAACAAACTCATATGCCACAGTGCAACGAACTGATACTTGAAGGTTTTACTGCTTTTTCGAAAACAAATGAAGACTTTAAAAATCTGAAAAACGTTTTGCAAACACTTGAAGAACAAAGCTTTAAATGCACAAATGATTTGCAATGTTTTACAATAAATGCTTTGGAAAGTCTTGGGAAATAAATGAGACTAAGACACTCTATTTATAGTGGATTTAATCTCAAGTAAGTACAACTTAGGGAAATTAAATCCAATATAAAAATAGTAGCTTTGAGTGATGGTAAGTGTTAGACTATAGGCTTGAGGCTTAAGAAATCAGAAAATTTAAGCTACTACACTCAACATGTGACTTTTTACCAAAATGGCAAAAAACTTTTCTCACTTTAGTCGGTCTTTGGTCTTTTCAACATATACATAATTCATAAACATGATCAAGGTAATCGAAGGGTGTAACATGCTTGGCCAAAGTAAAACATCTAATCATGGTAGCTAAGACATAATTACGGTGAACGTTAGCCTAAGAGTTAAAAGATCACACATAAGCATAGTTTGAACTACTTCCCTCTCTTGACATCATCAAGGGAGGATAAAACATGTTCAAGGATAGCTAAAATAGTTCAAAACACACACAAATGAGTTCAAACATAAAAGAAAAACATCCAAGAGTTGCAAAATAAGTTCTTAAAGCAAAGAGCCGAAAAGCTTAAGGAGTAAGAGGGTTAGAAAGGCAACATCAAATTTACGTGGATGGCTTCTTCTTGTCAAGGCGTTCAAGGAGATCCTCATTCATGGTACGTAGATCACTCATCTCATCCCGTAGCTTAACATTCTCCTTGACCAAGCGATTAACCATTCCCAAGAGTTGATCCAACTTACTAAGCACAATTCCGAGATCAACAGAAGCTTGGACTGTGGAATCACCTTTGCCCTGATTTTTCTTTGTCAATTTCCCATTTTGGATCTCCATGTTCATTCCAGAAAGGAGGCCTGGAGTCATCTCATCACTTTGCTTCTCAACAGCGGGACTCCCTTTCAACACTAAACCTTCCTTCTCGAAAGTTAGAGAAAGCCATATCCCATAAAGAACCACTATGTTCTAATCATAATTCCCGTCTTGAAATTCGGCAGCTATCTCATTAATGCGATGAAACATGAGACGAGAAAGGTTAATGGGAAGGTGTTTGAAGATATGGTGAATGAGGATCATGTCGAGGAGAGAGCATCTCCCTCGACTATTGTTGCTAGGGACAAGGTTCCTAAAGACCAGATTGAAGATAAATCGAATTGGGGCAGGGAGTTCAAGGACATAGACATTTGTAGGACCATGTTAATCATGAGGTCTAAGGACTTTCATAACCTCGGTAGATGTGACTTCCTCAACCTCACCCTAGTCACGTTTTGGAAATGTGGTTAACCCAACATCATTAATCTCTAAATGGGCCGCAAGTTGTTCGTTTGTGAGGACAAAGGGTTTTTGATTGATGTAGGCCGAGAGGGTAATAAATGCAACATTAACCTTGACAGTAGCATAGAATTGAATAATCTTGGACAAGTACATATGGCTATACTTGTCCAACAGATTTATCCAACCCTGAGCTACCATGGCCTCTTTAAAGTACTTAAAGGCAGGGGAAGAGTCATACCAAGATATTTTGTAGTGCCTGCCACTATGAAAGCAACAGTTCAGAATACCGTGACACAACTTCAATGTTTCTTCGGAGAGATCAATGGAGTTAAGATGATTTAGGACATCATTTTTGAATTGATCGGCATGTGGTGCTATAATCATATCCATGCATGTATTGAGGGGAACCTTCTCCTCAATAATCTCATCTTCATTGATTGTGTCCAAACTCGGCAAATCCCGATGATACTGAGGCCGTTTGGGTGCCTTGGTTCTTGAACCGGATCCCTTCCTTCTTTGAGTAAATTTGGATTTGGGTGGGGATGCTTTCGGTGTTACATCGTCATCATCACCAAAGATTTTGATCATCTTTCTTTTAGATCGTGTCCGAGAGGACGGTTTTGAGAAAAGTGGATCAAGCCCGTCATCAACTTCCTTCCCAACATCGCAATCATCAACATTGATCACTTCTTCAACAGTGGATGCCTTTGTTGCATCAGTCTCAGCCGGCATATCTTCCTCCATTCTTTCATTCACCAAGTCTTTTAAAATTTCATCAATATCATCATCCTTCTTTTCCTCACTTAATTTTTCTTTACTCTTATCTTTTTCCTTTTTCTCACTTGTCTCACTCTCTTTTTCTGATTTTTCTTCATTCTCCTCTTCTTCTTTTTTCATTTTTCTCACCGATTTCTTCCTCTTTTTCTGATTTTTCTCTACTCTCTTTTTCTTTCTGTATTTCACTCTGATTTTCAACATCATTTGCCCTCTTATTTTTCCCAACTTCATTGGAATCATCACCTTCTTGTTGTTTGTCTTCATCATATTCCCCCTCTTTTTCTTTCTAGGTGCCACCTTTTGCTTTTGATGTCACACCCTTCACATACTTGCATGTCGGTGTTATCTTCCTTATCAGAGTCAACATCCTCTTCATGATCCAAGTGAGGTGAGATGGGACGTTTCCTTCCACGACCGCCTCTGCCACGCCCACCACCCCGCTTTGCGGTTGTTTTCTTTCGTGTCACAGTAGGCTTTACAGTAGCAGAGGTGGTGTTTTTGGTAACTTCAGTGGTAGTGGGAATCATTTCTTCACGACTTGCAGCGGTTTTGGGAGCCATTTTTTGCTTTGCAATAAACTTTGGATTAAAGATATTTTTGAGATTTATGAGTTCTTTGGACAATCTAGATTTTGGAGGCATCTTTGAATATAAAGGGGTTGATTTTGACGGTTTTTGAGAATAAAGAGAAGTTTGAAAAGGATTTCTATTGTTTAGTAGATAAAAGAGGGGTTTTGTGAGTTGGTGTGAAGGGTAATGATGTGTACGGTGGAGTTAAAGAGAGAGTTTAGTGTGGTTTTGTGAGGGGCACGGTTAATGAGAGTTAGGTGGAGTGTTTAATTGTGATTGATGGGACATAAAGTGGGTGTGACTCAATGCAAAAAGAAGAACAGCTTAAATGCAACTAAGAAATATTGATTTAAAATACTCGGTTCATATTTGCATGCATATGATGTTTATTTTGCTAATTAACACATTAATTCCAACCTCTAATCAATCAATGGTGAAAGATAATTTAATTTAGCTACATGTCAGTAATGTCACCTAGTAAACCAATTTCCGACCGAAATCTTACGAATTGTTCCCTTTCCAACGGTTTTGTAAAAATGTCCGCAATTTGATTTTCCATTTTACAAAAGCTTAGACATATATTACCCTTTTCAACTTGATCACGTAAAAAATGAGGTCGTATGTCGATGTGTTTAGTTCGTGAGTGTGGTATAGGGTTTTTTGATATATTGATCGCATTAGTATTGTCACAAAATATGGGGGTAGTCTCGAAAATAAGGCCATAATTATGCAATTGTTGACGTACCCAAAGAATTTGTGCACAACATAGAGCGGCAGTCACATATTCACTTTCGGCCGTGGACAATGCAACGGTGTTTTGCTTCTTAGAAGCCCATGAAATGAGACATGGTCCTAGGAATGTAGCAATGCCCGAAGTGCTTTTCCTATCCAATGTGTCACCGGCATAGTCCGCATCCGAAAATCCTACAAGATCAAGTTCGTAGTGAGTTGGGTACGAAAGATATGGCCCTTGTGTTCCAATCAAATACCTAAAAATCCATTTGACGGTTTTGAAATGTGATTCCTTAGGATTTGCTTGGAAACGGGTACAAGCACACACACTAAATTGTATGTCGGGTCGACTAACGATTAAGTAGAGTAAGGAACCGATCATACCTCGATATACCTTTTCACTAATGCTCTTACCATTTTCGTCCTTGTCAAACTTGACTTTAGGCACCATTGGTGTAGGCATAGGATTAGAATTAGTCAACCCAAACTTACTTAGCATTTGTTTTAAGTACTTTTGTTCATGAATCATTGTTTCATTTTCATTTTGTTTGATTTGAAGACCAAGAAAAAATCCAAGTTCTCCCATCATACTCATTTCAAATTCGGAAATCATTAAATCAGAAAAGTACTTATAAAGAACATTATTAGTTGCGCCAAAAATAATGTCATCGACATATATTTGCACAAGTAACAGTTCATCTCCTTGTGACTTGATAAACAACGCTTTATCCACGGACCCACGTAAGAAACCATTTTCCAATAGAAACTTTGAAAGCCTATCATACCAGGTCCTAGGAGCCTGTTTTAAACCATAAAGTGCTTTATAAAGTTTAAAAACGTGGTTGGGAAACTCGTTGTTTACAAAGCCCGGAGGTTGTTCAACAAACACTTCTTCATCAAGGTATCCATTTAAAAATGCGGTTTTGACATCCATTTGAAAAAGCCTTATACCTTGATAAGATGCAAAAGCTACAAGTATTCGTATGGCTTCAAGCCTAGCTACCGGTGCAAAGGTTTCATCATAATCAATTCCTTCTTGTTGGTTAAAACCTTTCACCACTAGTCTAGCTTTATTCCTTACGATTTCTCCAACATCATCTAGCTTGTTGCGAAAGACCCACCGTGTACCAATTACAGTACGTTGGAAGGGCCTAGGGACAAGATGTCATACCTTGTTTCTTTCGAATTGCTCCAATTCCTCTTGCATGGCTATCACCCAGCATTCATCAGTCAGGGCTACTATGACATGGTCTGGTTCAATTTGTGAGAGGAAAGCATTGTGTGCACAGAAATTGGAGCTCGAATTGCTCCAATTTCTCTTGCATGGCTATCACCCAGCATTCATCAATCAGGGCTACTATGACATGGTCTGGTTCAATTTGTGAGAGGAAAGCATTGTGTGCACAGAAATTTTGGAGCGATGATCTGATTTTTATTCCAGAGGTTAGGTTTGATAAAGGATGTGAGCTTTGGTGCTTCCATTTTTTGGGAATAAGTGAGTTAGAGGATTCGATTTGTTCGTCTGTAACAGTGGAGGGGACTGTTGCATGAGGATTGTTTGAAGGAGGTGAATGTGGTTCGTTTATAATTTGATTTGGCTATTCTTCACCATCCTTATTCCCCCTGGATGAGCTAACATCATCTTGTGTTGGA
The DNA here is from genome assembly GCF_048544455.1 of Silene latifolia. NCBI lineage: Eukaryota > Viridiplantae > Streptophyta > Magnoliopsida > Caryophyllales > Caryophyllaceae > Silene > Silene latifolia. The sequence continues at coordinate 140,827,468 of NC_133528.1, read as the reverse complement.
GGACGATTAGTTCCCCCTGAATTTTGGACATCCTCCTCAGGCAACAGTGGCTCCAACTGTTGCTCAACCTTTTCCACCACTTGATCCATATCTTAACAGATCATCCCAATCTCGAAATCATCATCCTAATCTTCTTCAACCTATTCATTAGTCACAAAAACGACTAGATTCGTCAAATATGAACTGAATGCTTTCTTCCATTTTAATGGTTCTTTTATTGTGCACTTTATAGGCCATGTTATGATCCGAATATCCAATAAAGACGACCTCGTCACTATGAACATCGAACTTATCCAAGTTGTCTTTCCCAATTTTTTGAACAAAGTATTTGCAGCCAAAACATCTTAAGAGGGAATATTGGGATTTCTTCTTTTCAACAAATCGTAGGGAGTTTTATTAAGAATTTACGTATCATAACATGGTTATAAATTAAGCATAAAAGTGTTGATGGCTAAAAAATAACTTCTTTGACAACTTACTACTTAGAAGCATGGTCCTAACCATATTCTCAAGAGACGGTTCATACGTTTAACAAACTCATTTTGTTGAGGTGTTTTACGTTGAAAAAGTTATGACTAACACCATGTTCATCACAATGGGTTTCAAATGATGAATTCTTAAACTTCGTTACATGGTCGGGTAAAAAAAATCAAATTTATTTTGCACACTTTTCAACCAAATAAGAAATTCATCAAATGTTCCATCTTTAAAGATAAAGTAAGTAGCCAAACATATCATAAATTTCATATGCACAAGAACTGACTTCTACCTCTACTTTTAATATACATTGCTCCACAAGTCTATACAAAAGAGTTTTAGAGGTTTTAGAAGTACAAGAAAAATAATTTTTGGTTTTAAGGAGCAACTTACTTGTTTTACTCTAACACAACCATCATACATCTCTTTAAAATGTTAGGAATGTCATCGATAAGGTCAAGCTTTCTAAGGGTGTTCAATGTTCTAATATTTACATGACCTAATTGTTTATGCCAAAGCCATGAGTCATTCTTTAAGACACACATACAAAACATGATTGGACCGGACAATGAACAAAAATTAGTCAAGTAAACATCATTGGCATGTTTTCCTTCAAGAACAAGTTCCCTTGTTTTTGCATCAAGAATTCTACATTCACTAACAAGAAATTCAACAATATTATCATGATCACACAAATAAGAGACACTAAGAAGATTTTGCTTCAAACCTTTGACAAACAACACTTTGTCGACACGTTGTGACGATGACTTACCAACTTTTCAATACCAACAATTTCACCTCTTTTGTTATGGTCAAACGTCATGGTGCCACCTTTGTAGGCTTCTAGTGAGAGGGATTGGCTTTCACTTCCGTCCACAATCAAAGTACCAATTGCTGCCGCCTCTCACTAATGCCTTTAACAAATCAAACATTTAGTTTAGGAACCCAAATTAATTTGGTTCCCTTCTTGTGAATCATGTCCTTTACCAAATCTTTTCGGATCCACACTTGTTTGACAACCTTAATGTTTCTTTTAATGCCATTCATTCTCTTTGTACAACCATTAAATACATGACCAGTCTTGCCACAATAATTGCAAATAACATATTCAGGAAATCCAACATGTTTTCTTCTTTGGAAATATGTTTTGCTTGGTTCTTGGTTTCGAATGCAACAGTGCACGTTACTATTGCATTTGAAAACGAGTCCATCATTCTTTTCACTTTGTTGCGACTGACTCGTAGAAAACTTTAAAACATTTTGACTTCCTTCCTTTTTCTTGTAAAACTCTTTTGCATCATTTAACTCTTTGTTTAAAAACTCAATTTTGGCAAGATAGTCAAGATTTAATGTTTGCACATTTTCAAATGCGCTCTTAGCATGACTTGTTTCATTGTGTAGCATTTCTGCTAATTTTTCAAGTTCCTTAAGATGACTTTTACAAGAGGTTAGGTCAATTAAAAGTGAGTCTCGTTCTTGTGTTAACATAGAAACATGTTTGGTTAAAGACTCGTTTTCCTTTTCAGCATCATATGTCACAGTGGGTGTCTCTGTGACATTCAGCAGTTTGACCTTATTTACAAGAATCAGATTTTACCTTTTCAGTTTCCTTACTTCTTTCTCAAGATAAGGTGAAATGTTATTTTGTTCAAAGCTCATTTAGACACTCTCTTAGACCAACATTTTTCTCGGCTATGTTTTCAATTTCAATTTGCATAGCTTCAAGTTTATTGTTTTGGACACGACATTTATCGATGAATTTATCTAAGAGTAAACATACTTTGTTTTTGGAGAAGGGTCGAACCTTTGTCTTGAGATGATTTACCTCATCTTCGAAGTTAGAATCAGAATCATCGGGATGAGCCATAAGACATTTGAATGTTTCTCTTTTTGGAGACCTAAGGGCATCATTATTAAGACGAGTAGTAAGACACAACTTGGAATCCAATTCTTCCTCAAGGATCTCGTCCTCATCGGAATCGGTCATTCCCCAAACAGCATACATTACTTTATTCTTGTATTCCTTCTTAGCCAAGTCACATTTTTCTTTAGATTTGATGTTACCCCACTTTGGACATTCATTCATTTGGTGACCTTTTTCGTCACATTTAATGCAACCAACAATGGAAGTAGATCTCTTCTTTGAAAAATGTTTCTTACTAGAATTGTTGTTAAACCTCTTAGGATTATGACCATTAACAATATCCGCAATATTTCTAGTGAACATTGCAAACTCATCGTGTCCATCATCTTCCTCATTAATTGAGGTTGATTTGAAAGCAAGCCCTCTTATTTTAGAGCTTTCACCAAAACGTTTCATGAGAGTTAACTCATGAGCCATAAGTGAGCTCATTAGTTCATTGAGGGTTAAAGTGGATAAGTCTTTGGCTTCCTCAATAGCCGTAACCTTCGGTTGCCATGTTTCTGTTAAACTTCGAAGGATTTTACGGACCATATCCTCGGATTCAAAATTTCTACCAAGACTCTTAAGGTCATTAACAATACTAGAAAAGCGAGAGGAAAGACTATTAATTGACTCATCTTTCATCATATTGAACATCTCATATTGTTGCATGAGAAGGTCAATACGATGCTTTTTCACTTGAGACATCCCCTCATAAGCAAGGCTTAAGGTGTCCCAAATTTCTTTGGCCGAGGTACATCCGGAAATCCGGTTTACTTCTTGCTCACCAATGCCATATTGAAGAATGGACATGGCTTTTGAGTTTTTCTCGACCTTTCTATAATCAAATCGACATACTTATCCTCACTTTTTGGGGCACTAGTACCATTAGCACTAGTAACCGTAATAGCAAGGGGCCCTTTTGGATTATCAACCAACACTCATAATCCGTACTCTTAACATAGTGTTCCATGCGATTTTTCCACCATGAATAGTTATCCCCAATGAAGATAGGATCCTTAGTATGTTTCCCGTCCATGACTATAGGATCAACTCTTTGGTAATTAACCAATATCAAGAGCACAAGGCTCTGATACCAATTGAAGAGTCAAGGACGAGAACACCTAAGAGGGGGAGGGGGTGAATTAGGTGTCCAATTAAAATTTTTAAGCTTGAATTAAGCTTCTTTGAGATCTAGGACAACAAAATAAACTGATATGGACAATAATTTAAATGTTAAAGGTGTTTATACTTAGAACTATTTGAGTTAGAAGTACATACACACGAATTCAGCTCAGTATATGTCACAGTAAAGTCGACTGTTGCACAGACCAGAAAAGTACGAATGAAAGAGTAGTTTTCTTCTACTTAGCAATGAAGATATAAAGTGAATACTTTTTAAGTTGAATACTCTTAGCAATGAAAATCTCAAGTGAATCCCTTTTAAGTTGAAAACTTGAGATACTTAATCGTTTTAAGTTCACAAGATTAAATCAATCAGCAGGTCTGAGACACAATATTGAACACTGTGACATAGACAGATTGCGAGATAAACAATATATAAATGAGGAGAACAAACGTAAAAGTAAATGAACAAACAAGACGATGTTTAAAAAATTGGTTTAGCCTATACTCCGAGGCCTACGTCCAACCGTTATTTTATTGCTTGTTTAGAAATTTACTCAAACAACTAAACCCCTTACAATAAAAATAACTCGCGAACCTACTCTGGTTACACTTGCTTGAAGCTACTCCGCTTCAAGACTTTCACTTGCTCAAAGCTACTCCGCTTCAAGACTTAAGTTCTATCTCACAGGTTTACAGAGTTTTTGAATCTCAATCGTTCACTTAATGAACATGGAGATCACAATTAAGACCTAAACATGAGAATCATGGAACAAACTCATATGCCACAGTGCAGCGAACTGATACTTGGAGGTTTTACAGCTTTTTCGAAAACAAATGAAGACTTTAAAAATCTGAAAAACGTTTTGCAAACACTTGAAGAACAAAGCTTTAAATGCACAAATGATTTGCAATGTTTTACAATAAATGCTTTGGAAAGTCTTGGGAAATAAATGAGACTAAGACACTCTATTTATAGTGGATTTAATCTCAAGTAAGTACAACTTAGGAAAATTAAATCCAATATAAAAATAGTAGCTTTGAGTGATGGTAAGTGTTAGACTATAGGCTTGAGTCTTAAGAAATCAGAAAATTTAAGCTACTATACTCAACATGTGACTTTTTACCAAAATGGCAAAAAACTTTTCTCACTTTAAATGTTTGACAAGTCTAACTTACCATTTATGTAAAAGGTGTTTGCACAAATCTAGAAGCTTATTCAAGTGGATTTGTGACTCAAAAATTTCAGATTGTTTTCAAGCTTTTGAAAATTCAAATATTTAAGGTTTGAAATTTGCAAAGTTTTAACACTTAAAACATTTTGTCGAAAGACATCCTCCATACGGTAGTACCAGAAACCACAGTACAACGTACTGTTGCATGGTTTTGCCATAACTTGACTTAAATGATAATGTTACACTTACTCTTACATTTTTTCGACTAAGGTTTAGAAAATATCATTGTCTTGACTTTCTTGATTATCTTGATCATCTTGAATTATTGTTGAAAGTCCATTTGATTGTTTCAATCACTAATCATTCAACTAAAAGCAAACAATAAAATACCAAGGGGACTTGATATCATCAACACAATGTGTTCTAACAAATTTCCCCTTTGATGATGACAAGTCATAACATATGTGATATTCCGTGACACCATTGGGAATGACCCCTTCACACATCATATGAAATTCGGAAAGATGGTGATTCGGGTCATCTCCCGCATGTCCATGGAACTTTGGAAGGTTGTGGATGAAGTAGCCTTTCAATTCAAAATTGGCATTAGCCCCCGTGGGTGGGTAGGCTATGCAAAGAGGATGAGTGTCATAATTCCTTGCCCGGAGCTCCCTAATAGTTCTAGTATCATTCGCCATTGTAGGATATTCTACTTCAATGGGGTTTACCGAAAGTGGTTCAACGGGTTCTTCTTCAACTTGGGGTTCCCGATGTCTTTGATACCACGGGTTTGTGAACAACCAAGAATATGCCCCGAATGAGTCTTCTTCAACGGGAGTGAATTCACCGCTTGTTGAGAACTAGGCATAAACTTTGACACTACACAAAACAAATTAGAACTTCCACTTACCCCTAACAACAAAAAGAAGATAAAAACAATTAAACATGTATTTCACAACTCAAGCTTTTAGTTATGTTGCCCTTCCCCGGCAACGGCACCAAAATTTGGTAGCGGCGATAACTAGGTATCGTATTAACTAATTATTCTACCAAATTAGATATTTATAAACCAAACTTGACTCTACACTATGCAATTAAGAATAGTAGTAAAGGGAAGTAAGGGTCGAACCCAAGAGAAGGGATTAAGACTAAAGCTTGAATTAAACTAATGACAATGAACAAAACACAAGACTATGCACAAACTATGAATATTAACCATGGACAACAATTGAAAACACATAAGAAAAGAATTGGCATGGAGGAAACAAGTAAAAAGATGGAAAATATATGATTTTTGCTTATGAAACAAACTAACAAACACTTGGTATGCAAACAACAATCATATGAGAGGAAACTTGGTATAATCCTACAAGTTCCACCTTTTCTCAAAGTATGACTCTTTTCTCTCTAAATTCATTTACACAACAACAAACCTCAAGCAAATGATTACCACTATCTAAGCCAACAATGATAATCCTACTTAAACTACAAATTCTAACATTAAACCATGTATGAATTGTAGCAAAGAGCATGAAGAGTAAAACCAAGAGGAAAGTAAATGGAATATCACAAGAGTATGTCTAAGCCAACAAACCCAATGACATATTCAATTTCTACTCACAAAGGTTGATACTGTTGGGAAATGTGTCCTCAACAATAGTGCGATCACAAGATTTAAATATCATTATTAAATCTCATATAAAGAATACGTAAGGGATGATTCAATTATATAGTCAACTGATCAACATTAATCGGTAACGATTGGCTTGCTAGAGTTTGACGTTACTGTCGTGGGACGGTGGTGGTTAGTTGATCCCTTAAGGTCACACCTAAAGGATGAAGCCCTTATCTGTTAAGTTGATTAATTGTATGACGATACAAGTTAATCAATTCCTTAAAATTGAACAATTCAATTTGTGAAAGAGAATATTTATATCTTATTATAGTGGGATTAAATAAGATTCATTTTAGTAATAAAAAGGCTTTATTACTAAATTTGATTATTGTTTGAGAAACAATAGAGATAAGAATGAATGGTTAATTATAATTACAAGATGTTGTAAATTATAATTTTATGACCCATTTTATTTGTATGATCAAGTATCACTAGTCAATTTGTTGTATGTAATTTAATTAATTCGTAAAATGATATTTATGTGATAAATATGCATTAAATTAATTAATAACATGTAACATACTACATGTGACATATTGTGTGACAAATGACAAATTGACAAAATAAAATGGTAGTCCATTTTACATAAATGGACCGAAATATTATTTGGTGGAAGGTGTTAGTGGGTGATATTATTTTATGTGATAATGTTTAAATAATAACACCTACATAATGTAGCCTTACACACCTACATATTTTGATAAGAGAAAAAGGATAAAGTAGATTCCATTTTGGCATTAAGCCCCTTGGCCTCCACCGGTTTTCTACACTCTCTTTTAAGAGAGTTTTGTTCTCTTATCACTCACACAACACTACCATCATTTGATTCATGCATGAAAAATCTCTACAACTCTCACAACTCTCTAAAATGTCTTAAAATCTTCACAAATTGTTCATTTTTAGATTACTAATATTATTAGTGTAATATATGAGTATTAGTAATCAATTTTAAGGTAAACTACTAAACAAATATCTAGCAAATATTATTTAGTGGGGATAAGGGATCATCTTGGGTGCAATCAAGAGGAGTGACTTCTATACTTGAGGTCTTTGGAGGATCATCCTAATACTCATCATAGCTCAAGAACAAGTGAAGGTAGGAGACCTTACTTGTGCCCATAAAACCAAAATTAGCAATGTAAGGGACATTGTTTTCTTATAAATCTTTTATTTTGTTATGTATACACTAGATCTAAAGAACATATAATTAACAAGTTAATTAGTTTACTATTAGAGGAGTCTAATAATAGGTATATGAACCTAACAGATACTTTAAACCAAGATAACAACAATATGAGTTGCTTCAACAAGACATCACAAAAGTAAGAAACTTTGCAACATTCAAGCAATAGATGAGTGTTATAGAGGCAAGGGTAATTACTTCTCACAACAAAACATTCATCATGACATTCAAATATAGAAATTGAAATAAATGAAAGAGTAGAGATTAGAGAGTCAATACAATGATAAAGATGAAAGCTTGAAATGGATTACACCAAGTAGTGGAAGATTAGCCTTCCATAGTCTTCATAAAATCCAAATAACAAAGAAAGATTACAACTTTTGTAGAAAAAGTCTTCTCAAATGTTACAAGATTCAAACCCTAATTATGAGAGTGAATGAGATTATATGAGATAAGATGATGATCTTCAGGTCTTCAAATCTTGGGTATATATATGGCATCACGGAATCCTAAAAAGATCCTCACTTAAGAAGCCCAAATTCGAATTAGAAACCCCGTAAAACAGAGCTACGCAGGCTGCGCCAAATTTGCTCTTGCTCTCGACCGGGCGCAATTTCGCCGACCATTTGCGCGTCGCGCTCAAGCTCGCATTTGGAATTCTTAATTCCTTTGCTTCTTGACCTCCTCAATTGATCTCAATTCTTCTCATCTTCACTCTTTACTTCTCCTAGCTAGATATTTGGCCATATGTGAGGTGCTTGCGCCATTTCTTGACGATGAAAAGGTTCTCCTCGACCCTCGGGTTCCGTGCATCAAAATCAAGTATAAAACCGAGGCAAAATGTACAAGTTACCCAATCATAACCAATTATCAATTATTAGGATAAACACACTTAAAGACCCATGTTAAAAGACATGAGGGTGATAAAATCACCCTCTTAGACCGACACAAACCACTACTATCACAATATCTACAATTTATCTCACAAGAGGTAAACATTAATTTCGGTACAACAGGTTAAAAATAACATTAAATGGATCGAGTACTAGAATTGATTACCAATGGGCAGTGATATTATTTTATTGTTTCACAAAAAATTAGGCTTGTAAATTATATTCTGGATAAGGGTTATGTCAAGATACAGCTCACCCATGATAAATGCACATGTGAGTCTCCCACATTGGAAAAAGAGGAGGGAGTTGTCTATCATATAAACCAAGGAGTTACTCCACCCATTGGCAATTGGTTTTGAGATGGAACCTCCTTGGACTTATAAGTCGGACTCTCTCTCTCCTTCATGCGGGTGCGGCCCAAGCCCGATAACGGAACTTATCAGGTTATAAAACCTATTTTGTAATTTAAAATAATAATAATACAATAGTTAACAAAATTTGTACATGAGTACATGCTGTATATCATGGTTTATAAATAAAAATAGGAGTTTTTTTGTTAAAAATTATCTAAAATTTACCTCATTTTCATAAATACTACCTAAAGTTTTTAATTTTGCGAGAAACTACCTAAATTTCTTGACTTTTGTCGGACACTACCAAATTGAAAAAGCCAATCAAATTAGACAAAATTCTAACTCGAAAATATTATTTTTGGCATTGAACATACATTATTTACTATATACTTAACCACCACCAACTGTTTTGATTAGCTACTAACACATTTATTTCAATTTATTTTACTATAATTTTGACTAGTTTGACCGAGATTGTGGCTAATTTGGACAAAATTATGATTAATTCGATTGGCATTTTGATTTATTTGTCGGAATTGTAGTTAATTTGGAAAAAAAAAATTGTCGAATTTGCTCATTAATTTCAATTTGGTAGTTTTCGATAAAAGTAAAAAAATATTAGGTAGTTTCTCGCAAAATTTAAAACTTTAGGTAGTATTTATGAAATGATGTAAATATTAGGTAGTTTTTGACAAAAAACTCTAAAAATAGTTACAAAATACTATAAAAAAATACACATTTATGAAAACCAAGTACCAAATAAAATAGTCACCTTGAACAATCTTATCTTTATTAATTCAGAAGACAATGCTGAATGCAGAATGCGTCACGTCATTTGTATAACTTTTTTTTTTTTGGAAAATTCAGGTTATGGTGGGACCCGTTAGTGTGCAAAGACTTAATTTCTTCAAATCATCCGCCAATACAAACATGCGACAATTTCCGTCTTAACAAAAATACTATGAAATAATTTTACATTCGTAATAAATGAAATTAATTTAAAAAAACGAGATGATAATTAAAATAGAAATGCAAAAATAAAATGCATCCAAAAACATTAATAACGGCCTAAATTCATACTCGTGCAATTTAATCGCTGATTTAAACCAACTAGATAATTACAACAGAAATGCAAAAAAAAAAATGCATCCAAAAATATTAATACCGGTCCAAATAAATACCCGAACAATTTTGCACGGGTTTAAAACTAGTAATCAATAATAAAATGATAAAAGAAAAGCAAATAAAAATGTATGAAAATTATGGTCTCTCAACAAATTAACCGTAATGATTTATTGGTTTTCTCCCCGACTTGGATTCATCTAATGGATGGAGTTACGAGATAACAAGAGAGTAAACATGTCAATTGTACTGCAAATGCAAGCAATTTGATTATGAAGTTTTACGAAGAGAAGAAACCAGGTAGATCGGGGGATACAAGGACTGCAATTTTTTTTTTTTTTTTTTTTTGTCAGCTGTAAAAGAAGGTTTTACAGTTTCATGGCTTGCTTAGCAAGGCTATGTGCAATGCCATTCATCTGCCTCGGAATAAAATTAAAACATAAACAATGAAAGAAACTAAAAGAACCCCGAAGGTCCTCCAAGAGCCCCGCAATCCTGTGGTTATCTTTGTCCACTCCCGCTATTTGGCTGATAAGTTGCAAGCAATCCGATGAAATATCTAGATGTAAAATCCGCTCTTCACGTGCCCACTTCACGATATCACGAACCCCCAGGGCTTCAGCTTGCAGCGGCGATTCAGCTCTGGTACGTACCTGTCTACGACCTAACTCCTGTCCCGTGTCATCATAAGCAATCCACCCAAAAGCCGCCTCGAAGGTCTGGTTCCAGCTAGCGTCCACTTTTACACGTACTACCGTGCAACCGGACGGCTTAGCTACAACACACACAGGATGACCATTGCGAATATCCAACACTTCCCTTTGGAGTGATCCTTCTTCCTCACATCGCAAGTCACTCCGATTTTGCCTCAAGTTCATGGAATTACACAAGATGTGCACTTTCTCCCCAATGACCTTGTATACCATATTCGTGATCACATGCAAGTTGATCGCTTGGTCTTGGAATTTAATTTTGTTCCTCATTGTCCATAAGCCCCACAAAATGGATCACCTGGTTCATCCCCTCTTCTTTTTTGTGCAAATATTGGATCCAGTCGCAAATCGAATTTGAAATAGGAATGCCTCCTGCACCCTCGACCCGAATGCCTAGGACCGATCCAGCCCAGATCCTCCCTGAGAGACCACATTCCCTAAAGAGGTGCTCAGGTGTTTCCATAATACGCTGGTCTCCTCTGCACATACCACAGAACGGATCCGCATCAATCTTCCGCTTAATAATCTCATTCCCGGTCGGGATCACATTTGTAATAATCTTCCAAAGTAGGAGTTTCCACATCTGTGGGATAGGCAACTTCCATAGCACTTTCCGACAGAAAAGTCGTCCTCTATCGCTGAGTCTACAGTTGTCCTTATCCGTCCCTGCTTTGTCCATGTAATCTGTAAAGATTAAACCATATCCACTCTTTACCGTATAGCTGCCTGTTGTTGTGAGTGGCCAAAAAACCTTATCTTCCCTTCTCACTTCGCATCGCGGTATAGCAAGGATCCGTGCAGCCCACTCCTCAGTGAACAAACCTTCGATGAAGGCCTTATTCCACTTACCATCAGTTTGGAAAAGATTTCGTACCTGCAGGTTAGCAAGGTATCCATTGCTAAGGTTTAGCCAGTCATCTTTGGGCTCCGGCCTCTCTCCCCCCACCCATCTAGCTGTCCAGATATTGATCTTCGAGTTACAACCAGGCTTCCACCCCATATTCTCCATAATGACAGTTAGCCCATATAGGATGCTACGTGTACTTCATGAACACCCGGTGCCCCTAATAGGAGTCATACCTTGCTGTATCACCTGAGTGCCAAAAATCTTTTGCCTGAAAATCCTGCAGAAGAGAGATGACTCTCCAGAAACGATTCTCCACCCATGTTTAGCCAATAATGCTTGATTAAGACATTTCACATTCCAAATGCCCAAGCCACCCACACTCTTTGGTAGACTCAGAAAATTTTTGCTACACCAGTGGATATTATGCCCCATTCTACATCCCGTCCACCAAAATTGTGCCAAAATAGAATTGATCTTTTTTGCCACACTTAGCGGAACTTTGAAGACCGATAGAAAGTAATTTGAAAGGTTTGATAGAACCGATGAGATTAGAGTAAGTCGTCCTGCTGGTGATAGAAAAATCCCATTCCACGAAGAAATGCGTCTGGTGACATGTTCAATAAGAGCGTTAAAAATGCCTTGTTTTGAATCTTTAAATTCAGCAGGGATACCCAGATACTTCCCAATACCATTGTTCTTTTTGATATCAAAAGCCTTCATAATCCTCTGTGCTTTGGCCATAGTAGCATTCGGGCTGAACAGTATCCCTGACTTATCGACATTCAACCTTTGACCCGAGGCGTCGCAGTACTCCTTGATGATTTGCACCAAATGGGTTACCGAATTCCCCTTATCCTTGAAGAAGAAGATCGAATCATCTGCGAAGAAAAGGCGTGTAATAGGGCGAACTTCCTTAACCAATTGAACACCATGTACCAATCGAAGCTCATGTGCGTGACTAACATTTCGGGACAGTACTTCCATACACAGAATGAAAAGGTATGGGGATAGAGGGTCACCTTGCCTTAATCCACACCTAGGCTTGAATTGTGGTAAAGGGACACCATTTACCAGAATTTCATAACTCACCGTCGTGACACAACTCATCATAAGCGAAATCAAATGCGGAGGAAAGCCGTATTTTACCAACACCGCTTCCAAGAAACCCCATCTGACTCTGTCATACGCCTTACTCATATCCGCCTTGAAGGCACCTAATGCTTGTCTCCCCTTTCCATGGCTCGAGATTTTATTGATGGCCTCCTGAGCCACCAGGATATTGTCGCTAATATTCCTTCCTAGGAGAAAAGCATTTTGTGTTTCACTTACGAGTGCACTCATCACCTTTGCCAAACGGTTTGCTATGCACTTTGTCACAATTCTCACCATCACGTTATAAAGGCTAATAGGGCGATAGTCCGTGACCCCCTCCGGACTATCTTTCTTTGGGATAAACGTGATAAAAGTTCTATTGAGCTCCCGTAACACCCTCCCAGAATTTAGAATCGAGAGAATAGCCTTTGTAAACTCACCCTTGAGCATGGACCAACACCTTTGGTAAAAGACTGTGGGTATGCCATCAGGACCCGGAGCTTTGAGCGCTCCCATTTGAAAAACTGCCGTGCGGACTTCCTTAGCGGAGAAAGGTCTACCTAGGCGGTCTAAATCATCCTGAGAAAAAGAGTGCTCCAGATGCTTGAGGATTAGCTCAAACTCGGATCTTTCTCGCCACTCCAAATTGTCATTGGAGGACAAATAAAGATCCATAAAAGTTTGTTGGAATTCGTTTCGGATTAGGTCCTCTTCATAGTGCCAAACTCCATCCAAATCTTTAATCCCATGTATATGGTTTCTTCCCGCCCGGCCCTTTACCCAGTTGAAGAAGAATTTCGTGCAAGTATCTCCATCAACCATCCATTTTATCTTTGCTCGTTGTCTCCAAAAAGCCGCCGTCGCTCTTGCAAATTCTGTGACTTCCTCATTTACTCTTGTGTATTCCTCATCTCCATTCCCCGTGATCGCCAAAGTCATGCCATGTTCCAATCTTTGATCAAACTCGTCCCATTTCATTCTCCATTCGGTGCGCTTATCAAGCGTCCAACGCTTAACACTCGTCCTGTAACACCCCACGTTAATTGAAGAGGTCCAGTGATAGGCTTAAATGACTCGTGCTTAAAGGGATTGGAAGTACTACTCATATCAACAAAGTGCACTTTCTTTTATGGTCATCCATGCGAAAGAACTCCAAAGTTAAGCGTGCTTGACTGGGAGTAGTCTTAGGATGGGTGACCTCCTGGGAAGGTTTCCGGGATGCGCATGAGTGAGGACAAAATGCGCTATAAAGGACCCGTGTTGATCTGTGGGCTATGTACACAGCCTGGTGAGCTATCATAAGTAACCGCTCCCGACCCGGTTTGGGCCGGGGTGTTACACGTCCGGATTCTTGATAGCTTCCTAGTTACTTGATACGCCGGCGAACCCCTGTCACTTCTTTTCCAGTCAACTCGGATTTTTTCCATACATTCTTCATAGTCTAGAACCCACGCATCAATCTTGTACGGTCGATTTCCAAACATGGCTACAAGGTTCAAATCAATTTCAATAGGCGCATGGTCCGAAATTTGGATAGGGTAGTGTTTGATTCCAGTATGTGGGAAGATCGTAAACCAATCCTTCGATCCAAAGGCTTTATCAATTCGTTCATAACCCGCTTCTCCCCCTTGCGATTATTACACCACGTAAAACATGGTCCCTTAAAAGGTATGTCCAAAAGTTCATTGCGAATTTTCCATAAACAAAACTCATCCACTCCCCCGATAGGCCTTTGGCTCAAACTTAATTTATCACATCGATATTCAACTCGATTAAAATCCCCCACCATAAGAAATGGAGCATTACAAGTACCAATCCATTCCTCCACCTCTTGAAGCACGGAAGCACGCATATTGACGCTCGGAGCGCCATAAAAGAGCACAAGATACCATACTAATCCATTATACTTTTTGACCAAAAAGATGATGAAGTGATTACATGCCTTAACCAAAGTCATACGAGCCTCCTTCCGCCATCCTACCCAAAGTCCACCCGATGCCCCCACGGCATCCACCCCAAAACACTTGTCAAAACCTAACGTTCTAAACATAGGGAAAATTCTACTAGCATTACATTTAGTTTCGATTAAAAAAAGAAAGTCATAAAACTTACTACCTACCAACGCTCTTATTTTAGGAATTGTAGGGGCGAGCGTGTTATTGAGACCCCTACAATTCCAAACTAGTCCCCTCATGGTGACAGAGGAGGTTGTGAAGGCCCAACCTCCGCAAAGCCATCAAATTCAACATCAACACCCCCCCCCCCCATTAACAGAGGGCAAAGATGAGTCACTAGACTCAATCATCACCACATCCTCCACATGAACCCTAAAACCCCAAGTGGGTTGCTGCTGCTCCTGCTTGTGTTGTTCATTCTCTGGACTCCAACATCTCCTTTTCGCCATCTTGCGTAAGTACTCCTTAGCTTCCTCCATTGACCTTTTAGCAGACTCTGGGATAATATACTCCCCAGCATCAGAACAACATCTTCGTTTCCTTGCCCCTTTGATATCCTCTCTGTAATCATCCTTCATTTCAGAAATATGATACACATCTATCAACCCCATGCAACCATCAGAAGAATTTCCAACAGGCAAAGCAGCGAACAGTTTGGACTTGGCCCCCACCTCAGGTACATCAAACAACTTTACCCCAGCATCACTGATTGGTGCCTTGCCCTTACCCCTGCTTCCAGTCTTGTTATTCTCAGCCTCAATCAATTTCTCCCAAGGGATCAGATTAGAAGAACCCTCATCCAACTCCCTGCCTTTACTGATAATGGCAGTGGAAAAGAAAGGGGTTGGTACCTGCTGATTTTGATTTTGCAGATCATTGCCAGTTGCCTCATGAGAAGTGGTGATAAGAGGTCCCAACTCAGAAACTCCACCCACAGCCAACTGCAGCTCTGTATTCACCTCAGTATTATCATCAGATGAGATAATAATAACCTCATCCCCCTCCCTTTCATCAGAGTAGAATTCTGATGCCAAGGATTCAGAAGCAAGCATGTTTTCTAATAAAGAAGGATCAGCAATTGGCAGATCCTCATGTTCATTGTTTGCTAAGGACTGCAATTTGAAGGAAAACAATTTTATGATCTTTTTAAAATGTGAAATATTATTAATAATACACATGATATACTGTGTGCTACTGTTTTTATGCTTGAAATGTATATTACGGTATAATCATTGTACGTATTTGATGGAAAATCATCGAGGAGATATTGACTTTCCGTGAGATTTTAACTAGAAAAAATAAAAGATTTTTAGTTAGTAACAAAGTTAAGGGGAGTAAATCACTACAAATTAAAGTTAAAGGGTTTTAGCAAAGTAAATTAGTTTTATTTACCACTTTTGCGACAAACTAACTAGAGTATGTCTTTGAAAATGGGTAAGACAATACTTTATGCTCCGTATAAGTATTCTAGCAATCTCGTATTATTTTTTTTTAATGAGGAATTGTGCACCTAATATCTTTTTTTTTTTTTTTTTTTTTTTTTTTTGACAACAATAAACTGGTATAAATAAATAAAAACCGGTACAAAGTACATTACAGTACAAACAAAGGGGCATTAGCAACCCCAAAACTACGTGCGACCCAAGTACAAGTAGTGCTAACCAAAGAAACAAGTCGACTCTTCTTGAACGGTGGATGGTAATGAGCGTCAAACTCGAGAGATTGGACATCCTTCCGCTTCATCCTCATAACGGTAACAGTCTTGCGGGTGTACCTGCAAAAAGAAGCTGAAACCATAGATCTTTTCCCTCTAATGGCAGTAGCACTATCCTTACCAACATTCGTGTGGTAATGTCTCTCCTTAGTAATTGAAATCTCCCTGACAGCCGCAAACTCAAACTTGATCGATGAGATCTTAGTAGGATATGGAGTGTCTGAATTAAGACGGGTCTTCTTATCAACTTGAACGTCGGCCTCCTCCTTAACCAACTGAACACTGTCAGTCTGCTCAACAGTACTAATATGTAAAAAGTTCTCCATTGTAGGAGAAATAGGAACTTCTGCTGTCCCATGAACGTCATGGGGAGTTCCCGTCTGGATAGTTTTAGAGACGAGGGTACGAACCCTCATAAAAGACATGGACCTTGGGTGGTAGAATCCCAAATTCGAGCCATGTATCAAATTATCATAATCTTGAGATGAGAGATGGAGAGTATTATGAGATCGTTTCTTGTTGGTGAAGCGGAATTGACGAGATGTTGAGTTAGTAGAGGAGGAAGAACTGACCTTCGTTGTATCATTCAAGGCCTCATCAGGCGCACTGCTACTGCTACTGCTACTGTTGGAATCCATAGGCACATCTGGCAAGTTGCTAGAATCACAGCCAAATGGCGAAGCGGGAAACGACATGGGCTGCTTTCCGTGCCCTTCAGTTCCAGAAGATAACAATGATCCACCATTTGCTGTTGCGGCCAACTTCTCCTCCATTCCAGCAGCTTCTTGATGTTGGTGAGAAGAAACAACTGCCTGACCTGGGAGAGAAGTAACAAACACTTTCCCTGCTCGAACATCAGTCGCATGTAAGGAGTCAACGACAACCCGCTTACCATTCTTGTTAATGGCAAGACAATGCTCAATTTCTTTCAGCTCTTGGAGAATATCGTTGTTATGGGGCTCAATCAAACGTGCTTCCTCCAAAGAAGTAAAAGCCTCTCTAAACCGATGCAACTGTTTAAGAGCTACCACCTTACGAAAAAGAGCTTTAGTATTGCGAGGAAAGAAATTTAAGACCATAGAACAGTAGGTTAAAGCTACATCAGAAGCTTGAAGCTTATTAGCACACGCTGCTAAATTCAAGCACAAAGATATAGCGAGCGATAAGGTTGAGTTTGAATCCAGAACGCTTTTGTCTTTGAGAGACATACATAGTAAGCGACATGCCTTATCGTAAGAGTCTCCCGCCTGACCAAACTGATGTTGTCGAAAAAGATTGTTACCGAAATCTTTAAGGGCTTGAATTTGAGAAGAAGGTGAAAAATCTAATTGGGTAAAAACTTTCAGAAAATCAACTTCTTCAGCCGACAACTTCTCATTACCATAAAAAAGGATGAAGAATTCAAGAAAGTCGGAACTAGAACTGAAAGGAAAAGATGTAAAGGGCGCCATAACTTAACAACTAAGGGAAACACAGGAAGAAAAACTCTTGAACGTAAAACGAACTAGGCAGGAAACGAACAAACAGAGAAGAGGAAGACTACTACAACCAAATATCCAAACAAAACCAACCCAACAATACCACCGCCGACAAACACTCAACCAAAGCGAAACACAGAGGAAACAAACCACCTCACAACACCCTCGACCACCCCGAAGAAACAAAGACCACCCCCAAAGACGAGGAATCGGGTACTGCAAACCAGAACTTGCTTGATTACCCATCAAAAACACCGAAAACAAACGAAAAGCAAAGACATACGATTAGAAGAGAGACCAGAGGCCAAATTAAAGCTTCAAATAAACAGATAGAGCAAAGGACACAGACCGTCATAGCCCAGTTAACAGATAAAGGTAGAGTAAAAGTGATTGAATAAACAAATTGCCCATAAGTGGAACTGAAAAGGAGAATTGGAGAACAAGTCCCAAAAGCTTCAAACCTGTTAAGTGCCCAGAAGAAGAAAACAGCTTAAAAGAAATTTTGATTGCAACCAGCGAATCAAAAACCAGAAACGATGAAGTCGAGCAAAAAACTGATCTGTCTATGGGCAAAAATTGTGGTAGCAGAAACTGGTAACAAAAGGATGATATCGGGGATTTATGAAGATCCGAAAAACAAAGAAGCAAGGTGGTGCGAAGACGGGGTGAGGATGTGATCGAAACCGTGGTCGAGGATATGAAACCGCCAGAGAGTAGCCAAAGGTTGACCACATCTCCGGCGGCGCCGGAGGGGCATATGGGAGGTCAAGGAGGATGTCGGTTATAGTAGATCAAAGATTACCTAATAGGAGAGGAAAGGTAGAGAGAGGGGAGAGCTTTTTGTTTTAGAGCGAGAAAATTTATTGGCAGAAGTGCACTCTTCCACCTAATATCTTTGGTGTGCGCACTTGTAGAAATGTCAAACGGAACAACTTCGTTGGATTACTTTGGGCCGAGTCATTTTGGGTTTGCAGGAAATCATGTTAAATCGGGTCAACTTAGATAATTTCAGGTTCGGGTCATTTTTAGGTTTATTATTACCAAGTTCTTTAGGAGATAATAGTCCGTTGTTACAAAAATATTTGAGTCGGATCATATGGGTTATGGTTAATTTATCTTACAGGTCAAGCCCAGGTTCTTGGCTCGGTGTCGGGTTGGTCAGGTATGGGTAGGGATATTCAGATCAAGTCATTCGGGCCAAGTTAGTTTTGCCAGGTTTACACACTCAGTATACTCCCGAGTATATACGACTATATGTGATAACTTACAAATCACGTATAATCCACGAGATTACTCTTGGGGAGCTTGAACGTGATACTAATTGGAATTTAACATATATTTAACCACTAAACTCTACTTTACGGGTCTAATAATTTTCCTTAGAACTGACATATTCGTTTAAGTTTAAAACGGGCTAAATAACAATATAACATCCCACTTACATAGACATGACAAGGTTTTTCGAATTTATACAATTATACTCCCTCCTAGTCGCTATTTTGTTTTATATTTCCTTTTTCATGTTAGTCGGGTTTTATTTCCTCTTTCATTATTTGGAAACCTTTGTGTGGTCCAAATTTAATTACATGCGGCGCAGATATTTTATGTCGTCCAAATTCATTTTTTTAATTCTTATGTCCAAATGAAAAGGGAACAAAACAGCGATTAGGAGAAAGACGGGAAGTAGATATTTTTTTTTGTCTTCTCTATTTTATTGCCTGTTTTAAATTTAACTAGTTTTAAACCCGTGTAAAATTGCACGGGTTTGTATTTAGGACGGTATGAATGTTTTTTTGATGAATATTTTATTTTTACATTTCTATTGTAATTATCTAATAGTTCTATATCAGTGATCTAACTGGAAATGAACATTCCCCACGTAAATAGGATGCGTTAAAACCACAACTACCGGGTGAATGTTCATTTCCAGTTACAGAAAGATTAATATCAGTAAGAGTTTCACCATATTCGACACATAGATCTCTCACTAAGCGCTCAACAACATCGTACTGTCTAGTTTTAAAAATTATTTAAGTTATTTAATTTATTCGCATTGTTTGAAATAATTAATTTCATTAATTTCTGTAATATATTCCCATTATATGTAATTCATTCCCGTAATTAAATATAATTTATTCTCGTAATTTTGTAATTTTATTATTAGTTATGTAATTTTATTATTAATTATGATTCATTCCGATTATATGTAATTTATTTCATTTATTCCGATTTGTAATTCATTCCGATTATATGCAATTAATTTCATTTATTCCGATTGTATGTAATTATTTCATAAAATTCTTTTAAGACGGAAATTGTCGCATTGTTGTATTGGCAACAATTTGAAGAAATAAATTCTTTCCACGCCAACGAGACCCACCATAACCTGAATTTCCAAAAAAAAAAAAGTTGTACAAATGACGTGGCACATTCTCCATTCAACATTGTCTTCTAAATTAATAAAGATAAGATTCGGATATTCCCATCGTAAACAAAAATTTGCGGGGTAATTATTGGTGGTAAAGAAAGCACAAAAATGGGACGAAAAGGGTAAATCGTACTGAACTAGAAAGGCTTGATATGGAAAGAGCAGAGTTCAGAGCAAATAGTCAATGAAGGATCAACTGATCATAAAATTCCACCACAGGTGACAGCATCCTGCAACCCCCACTCTCAATTATTTGCGCAACTGCCCACCGAAATTTAGTACCTTTTTTGTTACCAAAACGCATTCATTTCTCACCATTTTTTGAACAAAACGACGTCTTAGTACTTGCATTACCCTTTTAATACTCCACCTTTAATTGCTGGAGTACTAAGTTTGTTGAAACTAGACTTTATCAACAACCATATAATCGCTTCAACAATCCCAATTTAAGGAAACAATTTTAATAACTTGCTGAATTGTTTCAAGGTAAAGTTTTGATCTTTAGTTATGTTTGATTGAATTATGAAATGGGTATTTGATTTTATTAATTTTTGGGTATACCCATGTTATTTAATTACTGTTTTATTTGTTTCATTTCCATACGTTTGATTAAAATACCCGTCACATATATTCAACAATTGTATCGAAATGAAATGAATAGAGGGTTATTTATTTTTGTGTGTGTGAATTGTGATCTTGGTGTTTGTTAATCATTGTTGTTTAGAAATGGGGAAGAAGAAAGTGGTGTTATTGCCTGCAGATGAAGTTGACTTCTCTACTGTCAAATATGAAGATGAGAAAATTGAATGTTAGTCCTCTTCTGAATTTTATTTTATTAGCATCAATATTAAAGTCCTCAATTTTTAATTACTACTTGAAATTATGTTATCGAAATCGATTAAAAGACGGTATCATGTTCCCTTTAGATGCCATGTCTCATTGTTATAGACTAGTTAGTGGTAGTTTAGTTAATTTGCAGTGTAATTATGTTATGGCATTAGTCAATTATGATGAGGTTCAATGCTAGTTAATGGTCTAGTATCCAATGGCATGAGTTGAAGAATTTCGATATCTATGTGAGTATTGTGATTTGTAGGCTTGCTAAGGTTTCTGCAGTGTCTGCTAGCTAGCAACATTGATCAATTTTGATAAGAATTTACTGATGTATGCATTTGCTAGATGTTTTTTTATAGACTTCTGATTATTTGAAAACCCTAGGATTTAGAAAAGTTTTCCCTTGATGCTAAAACATTCATCTCATTTTTATGTTTTGAAGTCTTAACAGAAAGTGAGAAACCATCATGTTATCGCCAATGTACAGTTACCTCTTCAGTTTATCACACACTATGTTACTCATACTTGGTTTGAAGTATCCACAACAAGCACTTGTCCAAGTGTTGGTTTTGTGAAAATCTCATGTCGCAGAATCTTATACATGTACACGAGGTGCAGTCGTAATGTTAAAGAGTCAGTGTAGCATAGCACAACTGAGAGTCTGAGACACATCCAATTGTGAAAGTATCTCTTTATGATGTTTTGCATTTTGTATATGGATAGCTCTTTTTTACTAAGTCATAGACATATAACATATCTACGAAGAATGTCTCCAATATCAATGTTTGAAACAAAACGGTAAAGAAATTAAACCAGGAGCACATGAATGCAGTTTGCTTGGTGATGACTTCTTCATCGTTAATAATTTTATTCAAAATAGAATGAAAACATCATATTAGGGTGTGGTTACTTTGGTAGTCCTTAAGATCGCCCAAGAATTTTCAATCAACCTAGAAGATCACATATTTAATTAGTTTATGTTTGACATTTGCAGCTCCACACATCACAGGGACAGTACTGAAACTTTTTGTGAACATTCTTGAAGCTCCTGTTATAGGTCCATTAATAATTTCTGCCCTAAGAAAGAAAAATAAAATGGTCGTGGTATGTTCTTGGTTCTATCTTCACAAAATATATTTTAAACTACTTTGTGCCAAGTTTGTGGTCATTTAACTGTATTTTTTTTTGTTGTAAACAGCCACTGAGGAATACTGTTATTCCAGAAACTCCCATGTTTAAACCTGAGTTTCCTCCCCAAGGTTCTTTCCTAACTTCAATATACGTAGTTACGTACTACATTGTGTATTAGTTTTCTTACCTTGTGATGAGTACTTGTTAAGCTTTTAATATAATATGTTGAATTATGCCTTTCTAGAGCCAGAGCAAGGTGTTGTTTTAGTCGAAGAATCTGGCTGTCCTGAAGATCGTGTGGCAACAGCCTTAAATTGCCTTCCAGAATATGATGCTGCCAGCTGTTGGAATGATGATCTGGCAACATCGTTTCGCTATTGGAAAATCCGTGATTTTGCTTATGCGTATAGGGCAAGGCTTGCCACTCCGTCCACGGTCTGATATCTAGCTATTAAGTCTCTGTAACGCTTGCCTACGTCTTTCTATTATCACAATATGAGTCAATTTTACTTGAATGCAGATTGCTGAAAAGATTATCTCAGCTTTGGAGGAGTTCAATAGGGCAAATCCCAGCACTCCGTTTCTTATTTCCTATGATGTAGAGGATGTGAGGAAGCAAGCTGCTATTTCCACTCAAAGATTTGAGGAAGGTTTGTATTCTTGTCTGTTTGTCAGCTGGTCAAGCTTTTTTTTGGCTTGGATAAGTTTGAGCTATATATCAAGGCAGTGCTGACATGACTTATGCAGGAAATCCTATATCAATTTTGGATGGAGTTTTCATGGCAATCAAGGACGATATAGATTGTTATCCTTACCCATCTAAGGGTAAGCAGTCACCATGCGTGTGTTTCTTTCTTCTTTTCTAGCATAAGCTTAAAGCTCTAGCTTTTTTTTTGCTACAGGCGGTACAACATGGTTTCATGAAGTTCGGCCTGTTAAGAAGGACGCTGTTTCTGTTTCGAGATTGCGCAGTTGTGGTGTAATCTTGATTGGAAAGGCAAACATGCACGAGTTGGGTCTTGGGACAACTGGGAATAACGCAAACTACGGGTGAGTTGTTTTAGTCTGGTGTTTATGATGCACTATTATACTACATCCACCCAAAATCTTACCCGCATTTGATTTTGGTGGTACAATCTTGACCATTCATTCCTCAATATGTATGTATTTATACAATGTAAATTTGTCTAGTTTGATTTATCAAACCAATAATTTCATTTCATAATAAAAAAAAGTTTTTAATATATTTTTATAATTTTATTATGAAAAAATGTTGGTCAAATTTGACATAGTTAGCCCTTCAAGGTTAAATGAGGACGATATGAATGTGATCGAGGGAGAGTATTTTGGCACGGTTCAGTCATGGATTCAATGCTTGATGAGAAATTAATCCACGTGGTTATGTACATAATTGTATTCTACTCAATGTTTTGTGATCTTTACTTCATTGTCCAAATGTAGGACTGTATATTCGATGAGTAATGTATTTTACTTGGTTTGATGTTTGAATTTTCTTCTGTAAATTATTCTCCCTTCCTGTTAAATACTATCTCTATGTAAAGATCCAATTGACACTACTATGTGGAAGTTTTTCATTGCAGAACTACAAGAAATCCACATGCACATGATAGATACACTGGCGGATCTTCATCAGGTCCGGCAGCAATTGTAGCATCTGGACTTTGTTCAGCTGCTCTAGGAACAGATGGAGGAGGTAATGATGAATATACTGTACTATAATATTGAAATGCCCATGTAATTCTGGACAATACTATTATGGCACTTGACAGATGATCTCTGAAACTGTAGGTTCTGTTCGCATTCCTTCCTCACTTTGTGGTGTGGTGGGGTTGAAAACAACTTACGGACGAACTGATATGAGAGGGTAATAATTGCTTCATGCTACTGTAATGTTTAAGGGGAATAAATTTTTACCAATTAGTTTTTTTTTTTTTTTTTTTTCACAAATGATGTGTTTATTACTAGCAGAAAATAAAAAACACGCACTCAACTGTCTGGAAGAAACACAGTAACATTATAGTCCATGTTCCGAGTAAGGATCCTCTCCATGAGGTCCATTACCTCTTTAATGGTCCAGATCTAATTCTAGACCTATCCGTTGGTCGTAATTTGACTAGAAAAGAAAAGGATTATTCAGTGAAATGGAAATATATATTATGGTATTCCTCTAGAGAGGCAATGAAACAAAAAGTAATGGCGAGGATCTTCTTCCCCATCTTACTAGGACTTTAGTTTATAATAATTGTGTACATTTTCGGTTTCTCAAGTTCGACTTTTGTTTTGATCTCCTAATCTTCTCAAGTGTAAATTGTCAGGTCATTATGTGATGCTGGGACTGTGGAAATAATTGGTCCAATAGCATCATCAGTAGAGGATGCTATGCTCGTGTAAGAAGTGATTTGTTAACCATTTCATCTGTAGTTGCTCGTAATTTCCTAACCATGTTTGACAGAACTCTGCCGAATTAACTGAAAAAAAAACTTCCAATTGCTTATATGTTCGACATACTCCTATGTCATTTATTTTGCATATAGATTGGCCTGAAATTGGTTATTTGATCTGCTTTTTTTGATTGTGTTTCTGAAGGTATGCTGCAATACTGGGTTCCTCTCCTGCTGATAGAATTAGCCTTAAACCTGTATGCTTTATCGCTCTTTGTTACTCTTTTCTTTCATTTTGTGATGTTTATCATAGATCATTCGTTATTCGTTTGTGCTGATCATTGAGCAAGTCTCCTAAAAGACTGTCTCACATTAATTTAATGAAATGTAATGTGAGGCCAGCCCATTATTTTTTAACTGATTAACAACTACCCCATTACGAAATATATGCTTGTCTCGTGATAATCAAATCATGAGCCTATATGTAAATGTGCCCTAATCATTTGCTCAAAAACTTATATGAGATGGTCTTTGTTGTGGACGGAAGTAGCGCTTCCCTAATTAAATGATTATATACAAGGATATGTTGGTCTCACATGTAAGACCTTTTCATACAAGACTCACTAGAGTGATAACACTATTCTGTACTGTACTGTATTCCAGTCTCCGCCATGCTTCCCCAATTTGACGTCTGAAGGCCAGTTCAGTGCATCAGGATCATTGCGACTTGGAAAATATACAGAGGTAATTAAGCTGTTTTTTTCATGATGGTATTAATTCACATTACTTCGCAAATTTCTGAGACTGATTTTATGCTTTTTGTAACCAGTGGTTCAATGATGTACAATCCAGTGAAATCTCTCAGAAGTGTGATGATGTTCTGAAACGGCTCTCAGAGGCTTATGATTGCAAAGTATGGTACCCTTCATGCTTTGATAGTGGTCTTTAGGCTTTAGTGCACCTCTACCCCTCCCGCAGTCCTACTCCCCGCCCTTCAGATTGGCAGATCTAATTATATGATAAATGGTCCTCAAACACGGGAAAGTTTGCATTTTTGTACATTTTGTCCAATTTTTGTGTTTAAATTTTTTTAAAATTCACACTTTTCTATATCAAATATTCCTTCGTATAAAATATAAATGGGATCCCGTAAACAGTATTTCTTGGTCTGCCACTGCTAGATGGGTCTGTAATGATTTTCGGAAAGTCTAACTTTGTATGTTCTAAATGGTAAAGACAGTTGAAATCGCTATTCCTGAACTACATGAGATGCGAACTGCTCATGTTGTTTCAATTGGATCTGAATCCTTGTGTTCACTGAATCCCCATTGTGAAGAGGGGTAAGCTTTATTCTTTCACTTCAATAAATGTAGATCCCCAACTAATTTCGTAGGATCGTCTAATTTATAAGAATCGCTGAATAAATTTCTAAATGTAACTATTTACTTTTCTTCATGTAGGAACTGTTCGAAGTTGACTTATGATACTCGTACGAACTTGGCACTTTTTCGGTCATTTTCTGCAGCAGATTACGTTGCAGCACAAAGGTTTAGGTGAGATTTAATGTACGAATATTTTAGACTGACAAGTCTTGGCAATTTCGCAGCTCGATTGCTCAAATATCGATCTTCGATTTGAATATATTTGGTTTTTAAATTCTATCTTTTTTTACGCTATATCAAATCTTCACAAGTACATTTGTGGTTTCATACAGGCGAAGAATAATGTACTACCACATGGAGCTTTTTAAGAATGTAGATATCATAGTCACTCCAACCACTGGGTAAGTCTTACGAGTGCTGCTTACGGACATTTACTACGGAGAATCCTTTTTCATAGTGATTATGTTAAAAATTTGCAAGTCATCATTATAAAAAAATTGTACATCAATTCCAAATCTTTTGAACACCAATATTAGGCAAAAACAGTTTTTATATTATGTTACCATGTCCTGGAAACCCGTGTATCTCTACAATCTACATTCTACAAGGATCTGCAAATTGGACGAAGGATGGGTGTAGTTGTGCACTTAGCCCTGTTTTATGGTCCGATCTACATATCCATCTTACGTGGCTTCGTTGTTGTATTTTTGTTTGTTTTCTGGGTATATTATAGTTCTTCACTGACGTCAATCTAGTTATAAAATTTAAAATTATGAATGTCTCCCGTTTTCTTTTTACTTTTTGCAAATGAAGCTATAATCATGTAACCCTGGTTCACATGTGTGCTACTGAACAGTATGACAGCACCAGTAATACCCCCAAGTGCTCTCGAATCTGGCGAATCAAACTTGCAGGTTTCAGGTCAGTTGTATTTCCAATCATATACTCACTTGATCGCTGGCAATTAAGTTGCTGGTTCACTTAGGAAGAAATTCCGAATGGGATATTTGGAGTATATGACACAACTGATACAGGAACTAAGAAACTTACGAGATTGCGATTGGGTCACAGAAAAATGATGTTACTACTGACTGGAGTTCATGAAATTT
Source organism: Silene latifolia (assembly GCF_048544455.1). NCBI lineage: Eukaryota > Viridiplantae > Streptophyta > Magnoliopsida > Caryophyllales > Caryophyllaceae > Silene > Silene latifolia. The sequence continues at coordinate 140,800,477 of NC_133528.1, read as the reverse complement.
ACTTTGCTGTGACGTTATTTCAAATTTGTTGGAATTTTTTTTATCTTACATCCGTTTCTTTTGACAATCAGGTTACTTAATGCGTTTTGTTGTGACTGCAAATCTTCTTGGCCTCCCAGCCATTTCAGTCCCAGTGAGTTTTTTCTGTTTCCGCCATCCGTAAACTTTATGTCAACAGGATGCAGAATGTTGCATTCTGACAATTGAAACATTCGCTAATCTATCAAAAAATGTTGCTTATTGACGGATGGGTGTTTAAACACTCGGGTAAGGTTGCATAAATCGTCCCCTCTATCTCGTCTAAGCTCTAGCCTTCAAGGCTTCAAGGCACGGGGCCACATGGTAACATGTACACCAAGTCTTAACAACTTCATTTATTGCAATTCCTTCTTTAACAGATTGGCTATGATAAGGACGGGCTCCCAATTGGCTTACAGTTACTAGGCCGTCCTTGGGGCGAAGCCACAATTCTACGTATGGCACATATTATCGAGGTATACCAGCACATGCCGTATTTACTTTTAAAATTTGAATTACATATTTGATGCAGACTATATTCTAATTTTGAACAAATGCTAACTGAATATGCATCTATTTCTCTAATAGGGATTATGTGACCAACCCAAGAAAAAACCAGCTTTATTCTATGATGTCCTGAAGGGTATATAGATTTTATGGCATCACAACTCCTGTTCTCAAAGGGCAATTGCTTTGATCTCGCCTTTCGACGCTTGTTAGTGAAGATATTTGTATAGCTTTATAACCTTTATTGCATTCATGTGTGTTTCTCCCTAATTGACATTGATAAACCCTTTTGTTTTTTCGCAAATTTGACAAACATCAATGAATAAAATCTCAAGTCTGTTGATCTTGGATGTCATTTTATTTCGTCAAATCTCGTGAAGTTAAAGGGCTAACGATACACTGTAATTTCAGTAGAGATAAATCGAACCATTTGAAATATATGGTTAATAAAATATCGAAAGATTTGCAAATTTGCCTAATTTAATTACATTGGCAGAGGATTGAAGTGTAACAGGTAAACGAATAGCGACTCTTGAGATGTCGTCATCATCAAATCGGCAATCTAATTATTATCGTCTAAACTAATTAAGATCGTTGCCACTTCACTTTTCATCAGCGACTTCACTAGGAAGGTCGGGTCCGGAGGGTATCTTGCCGGGAAAATCAGTGATAGGTGCATTCGACCCTGTCATACTGAAACCAAAAACGAAAATGATTAGCATACCGGGTATACTTGAAAATTTGTCTGAATGCTTCAACTTATTACAAGTAATATTGAACTCACTTTCTATCAGTGATCACCATAGAGCGAAGCTCACAATTTGCAAACCTGCAAGGTTAAAACAATGTGAGATTAGCGTTCAATTTAAAAAGAAAATATAAAAGACAGGACGGAATAGAACCAACCGTTTGCAGATATCATCCTTGATTAGAGGGTGACAGTCATTTCCAAATTGACTCAGAGTATGTTGTAAAAAACCACTGTGAGTTACAACAGCTATTTCCTTCTCATTTCTGGTCCACAACCTGTGTGACGCGATAAGCATGAAGCATAGTTAATAGTCACGGAAACTACATACTGTCATACTTCCTAGGTTTTCCATGTATAAGTCGTTTCTTATATTCTGAGACGTTCTCTTCACCTTCAATACCAAGAAGAATGTAAAGAGTATGATTAAAAATTAATTATATACTCCTTCGAAATCAGTTTCAACACAAAGGTCGAACTGTCACAGAATTCGCTATTCTACATGACTACGTCCCATTTAGTTGAATGACATTTTGCACAAAATCCTGACCATTAATATGTAATTATGTATGCAGCTCCTCTTTTATCATTTAATCACCAAAGCTGCTCTTATTAGGTCTTCCATTTATTTACGCCTAGACGCTTCACGGAGGATGTTATCTTCTCTAGAAGCATTATAATATAAAAATAAAAGAAAAAAAGTTGCACAAACCAATTCATGAACTTCATTCCCCTTTCTGCCACTTCTGCTTTGGTCTCTCGAACATCAGCCTTCCATAAAACATCTTCATCGCTTTCAATCTACAAGTGCAAAATGTAACTCTAAGATCCATTATACCCTGAACCTTAAGTGAAATATCACACTAAATGGTGCTTACTTGCGAGAAATCGATAGCTGGGAACAGACAGTGGTATTCATGAATGTGTCTCCTCTGGTCGCAAGGATGAACACCCTGAAATCATAATGATTAGAAGGAACATCAGTAAGTCCTCCGCTTCTCTAGAGAATTGGTATCCTTTATTATTTAAAAAAAAACAAAATAAATAAACGAACGAGCAAATCATTCAGCGTTAGTAATTGGTTACACTGAACCGGATAACTTTCGTCAATCTCACAAAATTGAGGGTCCACAACTTTTTCTTCTTTTTGTTGGGTGTGTACGATAATTTGGTTTTAAATTCAATCTAATTAAGTCTTAAGGAAAACCTTTGCATGAAATTTGATTAAAAAAACAAACCAAATGCTCACGACAAAGCTCAACAGCCAAAATAGGCGGACAATTTAGACTTGAAATGGCAGCACGGTCACTGTTTCCGGCATTGGCCACCATTAGAGGTAGCACATCCATCTTATCTGTATAGCCCTCTCCACCGAAGACACCAACTGCAGTTTGCATTGTCCTGCAAATCATACAAACCATATTCATATACAAGCAATGAACAAATGCATATCAGACCTGATAATAATTTGCCGTATGTCAGGATTTGCAAGTACGATTGTACTCCCTTCAATTCACAAATACCTTCCATTCTCAACGACGACACTATACAAAAAAGGGCCCGTGATGCAGAAGTGAACTCCAAAAAGTGAGGAAAGAAAGTGCAAAGTGCCTTAAAAATTAGGACAATAAGGTCATTTTAGAACTAAAAGGTCGGCCCACAAAAAGATGGAAGGATTTATGAATCGATCAAAACTGTTAATAGTCTTATAGATAATAGAGCTTCTAAATAATAAACTGTTCAGACTTCTTTCCTAAAAAAAAAAAATAAACCTTTTTCAGACTTCAATCCCTCGAAGTTCTGTATTGAGTTGCGGGTGGCGTGGGTGAGGGGAGAGGGATATACCAGCTTGTAATTTACGGAGTAATACTCCGTATATAGTAGAAGTGAATCAAATTCCATCATGTGTTAACCAATTCTGTTTAAATGAAAAATAAGGAGAATGTGAGAATGCCACAACCTTCATGAGGTCCTATCCTTTGTATGCATTCATTTTCAAAAAAAAAAGGAAAAAAAATTAAAATAATAGGTTTTGCGCTTTTGCTCTTGCATAATCTCAGATAGTAAAATACTACTTGTACGTATGTAGGGCTACGCCACAGGAGGGAGGACCTATATAGAACGAGAACGAGTACCATACCTTAACAATGGGGATGTAATGACTAACTCGATACTTTTATGTAGGCCACAAGCATGAACATGTTTACGTAAGCAATCAACCTGTGAGAACAGTCAAATACGAAGTTCTCTTAGATGAAGAGCAAGTAAAAACTCGCAAATACATTTCTTTTTTCTATTACCAACGACATATAACTTGAATAATTGAGATACATATAATGGTTTCTTTACCTGCTCCCAACCTAATGGGGTCAATGGGGCATCAAAAAATTCAGGTTTCATGTATGCTTTATAATTCTTGTCACCTTCAATATTGTGAACTCCTTGAGCATGCCTCACCTAATTTATATTCGTAAACCCAAAAAACAAAGAGCATAACATTATTCGAAAATGGAAAGTACGACTGGGTGATATTATGGCATTCCCATAGGTGCATTTTTTGAAAAAATAAGACAGCATAGTACCAACCAGGTGAATAGTTTTGCAGCGGTGCAATGGATATAAACTTGGGCCGCTTGCATGGTCCATATCTATGAAAGGAAGTTGAACGAGGGTAAGTAGACTTTCAAGAGGCAAAAGGCAATAATATCATCAGTTCATCGCTATACATCACTACCTTTCCTTAAAGGAACTTAACAGATAAGAAAATATTTTCAATCATGAAAAAACAAAAGAGATGGGATGAGAACTAGCAAAAATGTCGAGTTTTAGATTAGCGACCAAAATTGAATTAGTCTTCATCAAAGATACCACCATACCAAATGTATACAAGAAGATGCAGGAATTATTCTACATCCACACCAATTTTCCAAGATAAAATTTTCAATGATATAGTGAGATATGAGTTATACGGGGAATAGAAATAAACGCTGCCTTTCCAGTTTCAATGTTTATGAAAGACAACCTATTTGAATGGCAAAAATATGAAAGCCTGCTACATCTGATCTCCCGAGGTCTGCAATATGTCGGAGCATTTAGCTTTAATGTTTTCCCAAGACTCTAGTCTCCCAAATGAAAAGCCAGTGATGGAACTAAACATCTGATTTTATTTTATTTTTCGCAATTTGACCAACATTCAGAACAAGAGTAAGTTGCTCTTTGAATAAATCTGCCATATAATCTAGATAAAAACATAGAATATACGGAGTACAATGCAAAATTACTAATCCCTAGTAAGCTTTAAGTAAAAAAAAAAAAAAACAATACTTCAATCTCTTCTGTTTCTGAGAAATCAGTAATAACTCCGCAGTCCAACCCGATAACCAAATTATCCACAATATCAGAATATTCATGTAAGAAGTCCTATATCTAACTAGTTTCAGAACTACTGAAGTGAGAAGAAAACTTTAAAATACAAGAACTCGTCTTTGGTTCTTGCATACACAATAATGGAGGACAAATGCAAAGAAAGATACTCCCTCCGTCCCGGTCATTTGTTTACCTATTCTATTTTGGAGTGTCTCGGCCAATTGTTTACCTTTCTATTTTAGGAATGCCTTTGATGGGCAATTTGATCCTTCACACACAATTTAGTCCACTTGTCATCTAATAATTGGCGCTCTCCTCTTTCCTTAGTTTTTGTGCCAAAACCAATGGTAAACAAATGACCGAGATGGGAGGGAGTAATTGACAGTATAAATATTTTAGGGATATGTTTCTAATCTCCGCTGTTTTGACTAATAGTTCACATTGGATCCCAATTTCTCAGTAACTCTCATCAAGCAAATAAGCATTCACACTCCAAATTAAACAGTCAGACCCCAAAATGATGTAAAACCCAACATCATTGATCAAGCAAATAAGCAATTAAATCCCCAATTACATATGAACAGACAATCAATAACCCATCAAAGCTAATACAATATCAAAATGAAAAACCCAAAAAAAAAAAACAATTACATTGATTATAAGAACAATCAATCAAAACCCGTCAATGCGAAAACAATATATAAATGAAACACCCAAAAAAGATGAAATATTGCAACTACAAGAAAACAGAGGATTAATCAAGAAATAAGCAATTGAAAACTCCAATTACAAAAGATGAAATCCTGGAAAAAGAAAGAAAGAGCTTACTAGAAGAGGAAGACAGAAGAGTTGATGGAAGAGAATAAAGAGGAGATGTTGTTGATCGATTATTAACAGCCAATTTAATGTTGGGATTTGATTTTGTACTTCTGCTGCTACTAATCAGAAGAGGGAGATGAAGAGTTGTTGTCATACTACGAGAGTATTACACTTGCTACTTCCCACACATTTTATTGGATCGTCGGAATTAATTTAACGTTTTGTTTGCTAATTATTTACTACTAAATTTTATTTTCAATTAAATAAAACTAATTTAAAGTTGCACAACTTATAAACTACTAAAATAATGTCATCTTACTATGAATAATTAGTTGTTTGTTGTTAAACAAAACATAGGAAATTCAGATTATTTGCAAATTCCAAAATGATGAATTGTTTTGTTGGAGAAAATTGCATTAACTAAAAACTTTTTAAGAAAACGCCAGAATAAAGTGCATTACGAGCAAGAAATAAAATAAATAGTTAGTCTTGTTATAGACGGATATATTCGTATATAGCTAAAAACGGGTCAAATAGCTTGAAAGTGGTGACATTTTTTGCCCCACCACCCCACTTGTTGCTTGTCCTATTAGGAATGTGGTATTGTATTTGGCCCGTCTTTAGTTATAGAAAGATATGTACCGTCTATAATAAGATTTTGTGTAAAATAAATATTACGAAATACTCGTAGGCTCCGTTTGGCACGACACTTCAAGTAGCTTATTTGACCAAAGTAGCTTATTTGACCAAAATTTCAGCTACCTGATTTTTTTGCAAGTGTTTGGCAAGTAGCTTATTTGCTCAAATAAGGTACCTGAAATGAAATCTTCCTTAGGTAGATTTGAGAAATCAGTCACTGAAATGACTTATTTTCCATTTTGTACCCCTTTATTCTATAATATTAAATAATTTCCATATCCTTTTACGTTATTTTACCAAAATCACTTCCCTTTTCAATTTAGTTTGCCAAACACATTTTTATATAATCGATTCTTTTATCGGCTCCTAATTTTCACTACCTTATCGATTACCTTTTCGTGTTTGATTCCTTTTTTTCTTTTCGCCACCTTTGACCTTTTCATGTTTCACCTTTTCGATTAGTTTTGCCAGACAGAGTCGTAGTATTCATGAAGTACCTAATATATATTGCTAAAAATAGTTTGAGACGGTAGATGTATACAAAAAACACTTATTTATTAAGGGTAATGATAAATACAGGGCTGTATTTAAGAACTAAATTACTTCTCAAAATGTAATTAAATTAGGAATTTATGACACAATTACGCGTAAATTGATGTCAATAATGCTTGATTTAAGTTTTTCTTTTCTTTTTTGGTACCTTAAATACAGCCCTAAGATTGTATTTATCATTTTCCATTTATTAATAGCAATATAAATAAATGATTTTCTTGCGCAAAAGGACTGTCTTTCATCGTATTCATTTGCTTATTTGCTGTTTCAAGATCACAGTTATATTTTCATAGCACATTTATTTACACAAATATTATTAACTTATTTATTATTTATATAAATAACATTGAAAGATAAAAAATAAAAATATAAAAAATAAAGCATACTAACTGCATGGCAACACGTCTAAAGAAGCGCACACATGAACAACTTTCTATTTCTAACCAAATTCTCATACAATTGTCCAACACTACCATTGTCTTCCATTAACTTTCAAATTCCAAAGTTTATGTTAGAAAGTTGATATACTTAGGGGGAATATAAATAATTTTTTAAATATTTTTCTTTTTACTATGAGAACTCATTCCGATGGTTATGACCCGATTTGACCCGAACTCGAATTGTCCCTACTCAATATATTCGGTCTGCAAACTGATTATTATCAGTAAATAATATGATAATAATTGACCTAAACCTGAAATAATCTAACCCGGCCCGAGCTCTTACAACCTAAAAGTATCATGACCCAAAATGACCCAACCCGAACCCAACCTGATTGACCCATTTGCTGGTCTAATGGATGGTAGAGGAAAAGCCGTTTTGTTATTATGATTTATGAGTTTAGAATACAATTTTTTTAGTGAGGGTATTATATAATCTTGTATTTTTATCGAAATCCGTCGAGTAAGAATTTTAATGTTTGTCCATCTCTTTTTATTTATATTTCACTTTACATGTAATGATACACCAATCTTTGGAGTGAGGATGTTATTTACCACAACAAACCCTATGATTATTGTTAGTTAGACATTATTGCTGCCATTGATATAGATTTCTTGATTGCGATCCGCATTAGACGCTTGTTTCTGCAATAAGAATGTAAGGAGCATAAGTAAAATTGAACTAAAACGTAAAACAAACAAACATCGGTGATCAGTAATAACATAAGATAAAAGAAAGGAGAATTATGATTACTAAATTCAAAATAAAATAATCTAAAAATTGCATAAAATAAAATCAAAGTGAACCTATATCATCTTCAAATTACGTATATCATGCTCAATAATGTCATGAACATTGGCGGAAATAGTTAGCGAACATATACATATTATTACCTTTTTTATACGTGGAAGCCTATGATTAATATAGAACGGTAACTTACGATTATCTTGAACTGATAATTTTAATTAGAAAAGTCACCTGCATCAACAAAAAAAAAGGAAAATTATCATCAGATTCAAGTTAACATAAGCTAAAAATAAAAGAACATTATAATATGATTCAAAATAACATAATCTAAAATTACATAAATAACAAATTTATATATATAAAACCATAAGCATAAAAATCATAAACGTGACCATAAGCATACAAATAATATAAACGTTATTCAAGAGGTTCAAGCTTGGGATTGTATCAAGGAGTTTGCCTATATATACTCATTGGAGTTATGTGGTGGATTGTTCCAAGAAGTATTAGTCTTCACGAAAAAAAACAATTTCTCCAATTATCTAGCAATTGTATTCTTCAAAATTTTATCTCAAGTATAATCAAATCTTATCTTAACTATAATTAAATCTCAATCGAATTATTTTAAGTGAGTTAATTATCTTAAAATAAAAATAGTGTTATGTAAAAGTTGGACTCTCTCACGGTGCACGAAAAAAGCCTCTTTTATATATATATATATATATATATATATATATATATATATATATATATATATATATATATATATATATATATATATATATATATATATTGATTATTAGCAACTATGCCTTCTCCAACATATGTTTGGTGACTTTGGTCTATTTATACCAAGGGGAAATTATATGTGAATCAAACTCTTTATTCTATTCTACATCAACTCTATTATCACAAATTCTTACTAAAAATCGTCTTAAATTAAGACGACATTCACTATCTATTTAAATAATGTTAAAATAAAAGGGAATTGTGTGAAATCTTAACTTAAGACCGTCATGAAACAAAACTTAGATAAATTGATAAAACGTTAATGTAGTGTAACTTAACAATGTTGAAAAATATAACTAAAAATCCGGGTAGTTCACAGTGGTATATGGTCTTTGATTTTACTCTAAATTTCAACTTTTAACGTGGAAACACTCAAAATTTATACCGTAGTATTTAAATAACAACGAAATATTAAAGTTGTTTGCACTAATGTTCTCCGTATCACTTTTAGTAAGGACCAATCATATTAATAGCTAAACTGCACTATCAAACCCATAATTAATGTAACACAAATTAAGGCGGAAGCAATACTGTACTACTCCGTATTCATTATTTCATTTGCATTGATTTTTCGTTCATACTGTAAGATTTTTGTTAGTATTTGAATTAGTTTTTGTCTTTTAGACTAATTTTACCTGACTTTATAGTAGTAGGTTCAGTCATATACTCATATGTAAATTCTGATTTCTTTTTATCTTTATACAAACATATCCTATTTAAAACTCATTTAAATAATTAATATACTTTTGATTTAATTTATGATTTTTTGTTCATACAAACTTATCCTATTTTAAATTTATTTAAATAATTGATATACTTTTAATTTATTTTCTAACAAAAGTAATAGCCAATTAAATAACTCCAAAACAATAGCCAATGAAATCGCTTCAAAAGTTCCTCTTTTAAGTATATATATTGATTGATTGATTTATTTACCTTTTAATAGTTTCAAAAATATAACCCACTTATATTATATTTGTGTATGTTAACAAATTATGTAATTATATGATGTATTAATAATAACATAAGTGGGGCAATGTTTATTTTAAGGAAATCAACATATTTTGATATTCTCTAAATTTATACTTCAACCAGAACTATATAATATTTACATTGAAATCCCTTGATAGGGTACATCGCATAGTGTAACACCCCCTCATACCAAGGTACCTTACCAGGACTACCATAGCTTGAAAGGCTGTTACCATCTCGGTTGCCCGAGGTTAGTATATATCAAAAGCAACAGTCCAAACACATTTATTAAAGTACGAGAGTTATAAAGGTTACATTGTCTCAAAATCCAACAAAAGTAATATCCAAAAACTAGCAGCTACGAAAAGACAGCTAAGACTCTTGACGGTGATAACTAATCTGGCGTGGTGACTCTCCCATGACTGCCCCAAGCTCATCAAGTGCATCACCTGTCACAATTTGCTCACCATCCCCGAATGGATCACCACAGATTTTACAAAACACAATGGGGTCAGTTACTGTATAATTAAAATAAGACAAGCGTATAAAGCAACCAACTGATCATCCTCCATCCCCGGTCTCCCGATCTCACACAGTAACCGACTACACACCGAAGTGTGTAGCCCGGCCAGATTACTCATAGCAACAGGTAATCCTCGCCGCCAGTGGGAGACCGCAACCAATCCCCACCTAAATCCCGCTCATCAACGAGCGATAACCCTGTCCCTTAATGTGCACATCCCCTCCCGTGGCGGGTTCCACGGAGGGCAAACTAGGGTGTGAAGCCACTCCCGTAAGTGACTCCACCACAATCATCACAACACCATCACAGCCTCCACACCACCACCACACCAACACTTCAACGATGATCAGCAGACAACAATCATACACAGTACAATCAAACATCTCAAATTAATTAAACAGGAACTGAGTAGGGAAACCCTACATTTTCGCAATCCGCTACGCTGCAATCAATCATACAAATGCATAACAAATACCACATCGTCACCTACAACAATGATAATCAACAATCAACACACATATGATGACCAAACCTAAACCCCCAAATTAACCCAAACAATAATTAGGGCCAAACCCTAAAAGACAACCTATTAGCAGATTACAACGAACTAGAGACTTACCAAATAAATCGAGACAAGAGACGGAAGTGTAGACTTGCGACCGATCAATTAGCCTTGAGAATGATTAGGGTGATTAAAGAGAGATGTGAGCGTCGTTTAGTTTTGGTAAAAGAATGATTTAGAAACCGTAAAAGCATAATTTATAATAATCTCTAATCACCTTAACCAAATCGCAGAATTAAACCCGTCAGACCGGATACTCGGTCGAGTATAGAGTATACTCGGCCGAGTACCCTCTACTCGGTCGAGTATTCCACATACTCGACCGAGTGTTCCTGGGCAGTAGCCAAACCAGGATACACGACACCCCTTACTCGACCGAGTAGGCCATACTCGGCCGAGTACTAGCTTAGGAAAACCGTAGTATTACAATCTTCCCCCCTTAAAAAGAACTTCGTCCTCGAAGTTCCAACCCAACCTATAAAACATGGACACCTAACACTACCTCCACGCTTCCTTCCACAACATGGCTCACGATATCGTCTCAACTACAACATAGACTCCCAATGTGTGAAATAATCTGTATACTTCCCTTAATATAGAAGGATTATAACGAATTTAACAATGATGATCAATAGTCATAAACAAAATACATAAACAAAGTATAAATGATTCAAAATTAACCTTCGGTCCTAGCAAAATTGGCCTAAGAACAATATCAAAATTGATATTCGCCTATCAGTTGCACCCAAGACGATATGAGATATGCCCTTTGATTATGCTAGAAATCGATCCAAATTTTTCTGTAAAATTTAGTTGTTTTTTGTGTTTTTCCTGATGAGAGAGGAGACTAGGTCAAGAAAAAGAATTAGGGTAGAATAATTCTCTCCCTTTCTTTCTTATACTGACCGAAAAATAGGAAGAATAAAGCTCTCCTAATTTCGGCCCAACTGACCGAATAAGGAGTATAATCTCCTTATTTTTGGTCTTTCCAAAAATATATAAAGTGTGTTAAATTGTCATCTAGTGAGGATCGAACCCATGACCTCTTGGCTTGTGTACCCTCACTATTACCACTATGACACATTCAACTTGTTGATATTAAATATAACTGATTATATTTAATTACGAATTAACAGATTAATTCGTCCAAGCTAACATTATATACATTTAATTAAATATAACTTATTATATTTAATTTACGAATTGACAGTTAATTCGTCTTAACTAATATTATTTAATTTTCATTAAATAATTATCTCATCAACACATTGACTAACTATTTAGTCATATTGGGCATCAATGTGATTATATTTCTATAACCACATTTCTCAAACACATCCTATAGGTGTGACCTTTAGAGACCAGTTGATCACCGCCATCTGTATGATAATAACGTCAAACTTTCTAGCAAGCCAACCGTTATTAGGTAAACGTTAATCAACTGATTAAATATACAAAGTATACCCTTGTGAACCTGTAAGAGATTTACAAATGTTATCACACTAATTTGTGGAGGACACAAGCTCCAACAAACTCCCACTTGTCCTCACAAGTGTATGTGCGATAACCGATTCTCATATCCTAAAATTTCTCCCACTCAATGTAAAACAATTTGCAAATCCGAAGTCACAAAGGTCGTATTTTACAAGCGATCAATATCAAGAGTGGTTTCCCCGACTAGAGAGTAACTTAACTGATAAACGAATCAACATTCGAGCATGGCCATGCATTTCAGTTACAACTCCTCGAGTGGCCCTGAGAAATAACTATACCTGATAAGGGTTGGATATTTTCCTCAACTCGAATCCTGCAGATGTAAGCACGGTATGAAATGACCCGAAAAAAACTACTTAGCCTCCAGATTCTGGCATCGTGAGAAAGAAACCAAAGTCACCCAAAAACTGCCTTAATCACAAGAGACATGTCGATAGTCAAAAGAATCGACTCTAGGAACACAATGGATGTCCTATCCACGACCTGGCACCGAATGTTATAAACATTTAGGACTCCATTACGTTGTCACAAAAAGTTGTCCTACGAGGTATCGTCATAATCTCGCATCTGTGATCGATCAGTCAACCGTTTGACTTATGGCTCGTTGAAGCCACCATCAATCAACTGCACAATATAATGGCCGGAGTTATCAGCTCACATTGGCGATTACGGACCAAAACAAATATAATGTAATTCAGTTCACTTTGTGGCGTTCAATGTTGTCAGTACAATCCACATGAAAAACAAAATATTATATATATAAAACGATGAAGTTATAAATAGTATATGAAAAAGATAATGTATCAAATCCATAATCAAGTACTACAACTCAGGGACATGTTTGATTACCATGGAATTAACATGCCCTACATGCTTATCATAATTCAACGGTTTGGTGAGAGGATCCGCGATGTTATCATCCGTCGCAATCTTGTCAATCACTATCTCTTCTTGCTCCACGTAATCACGGATCATGTGAGCTTTCCGAAGTACATGTCTAGATTTGTTGCTAGACTTTGGCTCCTTAGCCTGGAAGATGGCACCTCTATTGTCACAATAGATGGTGATCGGGTCATTCGAACTAGGAACTACCGAAAGCCCTTGTAAGAATTAACGCATCCATATCGCTTCCTTTGCTGCCTCCGAAGCGGCATAGTACTCGGATTCAGTAGTAGAATCGGCTACAACACCCTGTTTGGAACTCTTCCAGCTGATCGCAGCACCATTAAGAGTGAAGACGAACCCGGACTGAGATTTTGAATCATCTCGATCCGTTTGGAAGCTAGCATCTGCGTAACCGGTTGCGCATAGCTTAGTATCGCCTCCATAGGTCAATACCCAATCCTTAGTCCTCCGTAGGTACTTGAGGATATTTTTGACTGCTATCCAGTGTGTTTCACCTGGAGTCTTTTGGTACCGACTCGTCATACTCAATGCATATGCCACGTCTGGACGTGTGCATATCATGGCATACATGATCGATCCTATTGCAGATGCATAAGGAACACGACTCATGCGCTCAATCCCTTCAAGCGTCGTGGGTGACTGAGACTTGCTCAACTGCATCCCAGTCGTCATAGGAAGGTTCCCCTTCTTGGAGTTGGTCATGCTGAACCTCTCAAGAACCTTATCCAAATAAGACTTCTGACTAAGTGATAACGTCCGTCGTGATCTATCTCGGTAGATACGGATTCCCAAAATACGCTGTGCCTCACCCAGATCTTTCATCTGGAAATGGTTCTTCAACCATTCTTTAACCGAAGATAGGAGAGGTATGCCATTCCCAATCAAGAGTATGTCATCGACATACAATATCAAGAATACAATCTTGCTCCCACTCGACTTGATATACAAGCATGGTTCTTCGACCGATCGAGTGAAACCATACTCTTTTATCACTTGGTCGAAACGATGATTCCAACTCCGAGAAGCTTGCTTAAGTCCATAAATGGAACGCTTAAGCTTGCATACTTTCTTAGGATGCTTAGGATCTATGAAACCTTCGGGTTGCACCATGTACAACTCTTCCTCCAAATAACCGTTTAAGAAGGCGGTTTTCACATCCATTTGCCAAATCTCATAATCATGAAATGCGGCAATCGCTAAGATTATCCGAATGGAACGTAGCATGACTACAGGTGCAAAAATCTCATCATAATGCAATCCGTGCACTTGAGTGAAACCTTTTGCCACAAGTCGTGCCTTATAGATATCTGGTTGCGCGTCTACAGAATGCTTTATTTTGTAAAGCCATTTGCACTGTAGAGGTTTTACCTTATAAGGTAAATAAACTAGATCCCATACGTTATTCTCATACATGGAGTCCATCTCGGATTGCATGGCTTCAAGCCATAGCTTTGAGTCGGAACAGGCCATAACACCTTTATAGGTTGCGGGTTCATTACTTTCTAGAAGTAAAACGTCATTCTCCTTGACCATACCAATGTATCTGTCCGGTGGATGAGAGTCTCTACTCGACCTCCTAGGTTCCTCAAGAATATTAACCGTATCATCAGTTGGAGGTACAGCTTCCTCCATCTGTTCCTCGGTTGCTGGTTTTGGAATCTCCGACAGCTCGAAGGTTCTATCACTCGTCTTGTTCTCGAGAAATTCTTTCTCTAAGAACGTCGCACTAGCCGCAACAAAAACTCGATGTTCGGTAGGCGAATAGAAGTAATGACCAAATGTTCCTTTTGGATAACCTATAAAGTATGTCTTGACCGATCGCAGGCCGAGCTTATCCTCGTGTCTCCACTTGACATAAGCCTCGCAGCCCCAAACCCGAATAAAGGACAAGTTAGGTACCGTTCCTTCCACATTTCATATGGAGTCTTGTCGACACTTTAGACGGACTTGATTAAGTATAAGAGCAAACACAAAAGAGCATAACCCCATAATGAATCAGGCACTACCGTGGGACTCATCATGGATCGAACCATATCAAGTAAGGTTCGATTTCTCCGTTCGGACACACCATTCAATTGAGGTGTTCCAGGTGGAGTTAACTCGCAAAACGATTCCACGATCTTTCGGTGTTGATCAAACTCATTTGAAAGATATTCGCCACCCCGATCTGAACGAAGTGCTTTAACCTTTCTACCCAGTTGGTTCTCACCTGCTTCGGTATTCCTTGAATTTCTCAAAGGATTCACTTTTATGCTTCATTAAGTAGACATATCCGTATCTACTCAAATCGTCCATGAAAGTGATAAAATATCTATAGCCATCTCTAGCGGTAATTGACATAGGTCCACATACGTCCGTATGTATGAGTCCTAATAGGTCACTAGCGCGCATTCCAACACCTTTGAAGGAAATTCGAGTCATCTTGCCAATGACACATGATTCACACGTGCCATATGTAGAAAAATCGAATGCGGGAATAGTCCCATTATCGACGAGTTTCTTCACGCGTTTCTCATTTATGTGTCCCATTCGACAATGCCATAGATAGGTTTGATCTTTGTCATCAACCTTTAATTTCTTATTATTCATGTGTAATACTTCCGTGGTTTGATCTAAGATATAAATTCCATTCATGGAAACTGCTTTGCCATAAATCATTTCATTAAAAGAGAAAATACAACTATCATCCTTTATTGAAAATGTAAAACCGTCTTTAGCAAGTACGGAAATAGAAATAACATTTTTAGATAAACTGGGTACATAGTAACAATTATTTAAAGATAACTCAAAACCACTAGGGAGTTGGATTACATATGTTCCCTTCGAGGCAGCAGCAACTCGTGCTCCATTCCCGACTCGCAGGTCCACATCACCTTTTTCGAGAGGTATGATGTTCTTTAGGCCCTGCAAATGATTACACATATGAGAACCACAACCAGTTATCAAGTACCCAAGTTCCGAAACTTTCATGGTTAATCTCAATCATATGAATATAAGATGACATACCAACAGGGAACGACGCGGCCTGCCTTGATGTCCTCACGGTAGACGGGACAGTTCCTCCTCCAATGTCCAGTCTTGTGACAATGGTGGCACTCTATGTCACCGCCCTTGCTCTTTGTCTTGCCCTGTGAGCCACTAGTCTCACCAGGCGCACTCTTACCGTTTCCTGGCTTCTTAAACTTTGGCTTACCTACAGCTAGGTTGCCATGAGCCTTGCCCTTACCTTTACCTTTGTTGTAAATCGTGAGAACATCCTGCTTCACGCTCCCACTCAATTTCATATCCTTCTCGGTCTGTACGAGAAGGGAGTGTAGCTCATGAGGACTCTTTTTCAAGTCATTCATATAGTAGTTCGCCCTGAAAAGGGCAAAACCATCGTGAAGAGAATGAAGCATTCGGTCAATGATAATGCTCTCACTGATTTTACATTTCAGTGTCTCCAGCTTCTCGACATTCTCAATCATGTGAAGAATGTGTGGGCTAACCGGTTGGCCCTTCTGGAGTTTCGCATCAAAGAAGCGACAGGTATGCTCATATGTAACGATTTTCGGTGCTTTTGAGAACTCGTTCGTGAGCGTAGTGAAAATCTTGTTTGCACTTTGGGCAATGAAGCGTCTCTGCAAATTGGTTTCCATTGCAAAGATGAGTACATTTTTTATCGCACCCGCTTCCATAACGAAATCATTATAAGCGAGTGACTCGTTGACTCCTGCATTGGGGCCTGGGTTGACTGATATTGGCTCAGTTAAGTACCTGAGCTTACCGTCAGCAATGGCAAAGATTCGTAGTGCCGCCTCCCGATCGGCAAAGTTGGACCCATCATTCTTCAGTCGCGTGGACTGATTCATTTGGTCCATGAATACTTTTAGCCAGGATGAACGATCTAGTGTGGCACTAGGCATTGGGATTGCGTTATTTCCAGCCATTTGTTCTAACAGTATTATCGAAAATAATCGTGTTCTACACTGCGAAAGAAGAATAAAATAATAAGCATGTGCATCGTTTTGATTTTAAGTCTAATGAACTAATGTCATAACGCGAAGACTCAAAACATTTATACAATTGACCTCCCTCAAGAATTATATAAATGATCCCAAGACTCAATTCTCTATAAATTGATAAGCTAACCTCTTAGCAAATTCTACCGTTAGAATTCTTGGTCGATAAATTTCTGTAAATTCTATCTATAGTCCATCATAATCACGAGAAACTCTTCGGATTATGATGTTGAGGTAAACTAAGTCAACACAACTACTTACCCAACGTAGAAGGGGTCATATTAGGCCTACCGACGAAGAAGGGATTCATAGATGTTTGCCCTTATAAAGACTAATCTCAATTTCCGTTTTAGAGGAAGATCCCATCAACTTTATTTTAATTCATTTTAAGTGAACTATAATCTAGCATGCGAGAATGAATAAACTAAGGTGATGGCTTATAGACTGTGACATCTGCATGTCCATGAAAACTAACATACAACCTATATGAGTCAATTTTCATGCATTTTAGTAGTAGGTGGTTTGGTTTTAGGCGGAATATGATGCATAAACTAACATGTGAATGAAAAGCAATAAGAACGAAAAAACGTAAAAACAGTAAAAGTCCTAGTGTGGCCTATCCTATCAAAATGAACAATAAATACAAGTTTGGAATTCATCATTGGACCCGAGAAGCTTGTCTTGATGTTCCATCTTGATCCAAGTAGCGGGAGTGAGCTCCAATCTCCATCTTTAGTCTTCTTTGAAATTACAATAAATAAAATTACATAATTGACCTATTTATTACATTCTAATTTCAAAACCCAAAAATAAAATAAAGGAGATTCGAGATCTCATAATTACATAAAAAATCATGTTTCCTTCATTACGAAAACATAATTTGACTAAGGCCACACTAAGTATTACAAATTACAACCGATTGCAAAATTAAATACGTAAATAAAATTCATTCATTCGATTCATTCAACAAAATTAAAAGCATCAACTAAAAATAAATTAAACATACATGACACAATTCCTTAATTATGTTGATTAATTTATCCAAACCACATATTTAAATTAAATTAAGTGATAATTCCGCAATTAATCACATTAATTTTATTCTTAATCCATATTAAACTTGTAATATGAATTCTATCCGTCAAAATTTTAAACTGCTTTAAAATAATTCGGTATCTTTAAATTGTGAACCGTTTCACAATAACTAATTGGCCAAAAACAAAAAAAACCCTTTTTTTCTTGTTTGGTCTCGGCTGAACCAAAAAAAACAATTTTTTTTTTTATATTAAATTTCCAGCTCACGGCTGGAAAAATAAAATCAGCCAAATTTTTTTTTTATGCGGCATTAAGGCAAAAACAAAACCTTCCCCTTATTTTTTTTAGATCCGGCATTCAAAAAAAAAACAACCCAAAAACAGTTTTTTTTTTGTTTTTTTTTATGAACACTGTTCACGGTGAACAGTAAAGAACAGAGAAGGAAAAAAAATTCAACGGCAAAAAAAAATAAAACAGCCGTCACAAAAAACTTGCGGCAAGAATTGCCCTAAAACAAAACCGATGAAGAAAATGTTTACAGTTGCCATATAGAACATGATTTAGCAAATGAATTAATGAACATGATTAATCTTATATGCTAAAACTATATAGCAAAAACAAGTTCTTGTATCATCGACATGATTATTCCATTAACAATTTAATTTAATCCGAATTAAATCAAGGTATCTACAAATTCATTTTATTATCATCTTAGCATATTAAAACAATAATTTATATGAATCAAATGGAAATAAATCATCAACAAAGGAAAAAACAGGCCGAAAAAAAAAAAAATCCTCTCGGCACAAAAAAATTTCAGCCGAAAACCCTAATTTTTTTTTTGAAATCCCCATTGTTTACATACATATTTACGAAAATCATCAAAATTAAAATCCGTGGCCTTTGCTCTGATACCACTTGTGGGAAATAATCTGTATACTTCCCTTAATATAGAAGGATTATAACGAATTTAACAATGATGATCAATAGTCATAAACAAAATACATAAACAAAGTATAAATGATTCAAAATTAACCTTCGGTCCTAGCAAAATTGGCCTAAGAACAATATCAAAATTGATATTCGCCTATCAGTTGCACCCAAGACGATATGAGATATGCCCTTTGATTATGCTAGAAATCGATCCAAATTTTTCTGTAAAATTTAGTTGTTTTTTGTGTTTTTCCTGATGAGAGAGGAGGCTAGGTCAAGAAAAAGAATTAGGGTAGAATAATTCTCTCCCTTTCTTTCTTATACTGACCGAAAAATAGGAAGAATAAAGCTCTCCTAATTTCGGCCCAACTGACCGAATAAGGAGTATAATCTCCTTATTTTTGGTCTTTCCAAAAATATATAAAGTGTGTTAAATTATCATCTAGTGAGGATCGAACCCATGACCTCTTGGCTTGTGTACCCTCACTATTACCACTATGACACATTCAACTTGTTGATATTAAATATAACTTATTATATTTAATTACGAATTAACAGATTAATTCGTCCAAGCTAACATTATATACATTTAATTAAATATAACTTATTATATTTAATTTACGAATTGACAGTTAATTCGTCTTAACTAATATTATTTAATTTTCATTAAATAATTATCTCATCAACACATTGACTAACTATTTAGTCATATTGAGCATCAATGTGATTATATTTCTATAACCACATTTCTCAAACACATCCTATAGGTGTGACCTTTAGGGACCAGTTGATCACCGCCATCTGTATGATAATAACGTCAAACTTTCTAGCAAGCCAACCGTTATTAGGTAAACGTTAATCAACTGATTAAATATACAAAGTATACCCTTGTGAACCTGTAAGAAATTTACAAATGTTATCACACTAATTTGTGGAGGACACAAGCTTCAACACCCAATAATTACTCCATAATACTATTGGATACCCACAACATAGGTGTTGCCAACTCTGTCTTACTTCCATAACGCTCACTAGCACAGTCAATTACCAAGACAATCCAGGACAAGATCAACCATTAAGACGGAATGTTACATTCTACCACCCTTAAAACGAACTTCGTCCTCGAAGTTTACTCACACACATAAACATCCTCACACAATCCGTTAACACTATCGAAGTTTATTCACACTCCTAAACATCATACTACTACGAGCACTGTCATTACCTGTAATAAAATCAACCACAACACGAATCCATCCTTTACTCTACACCAACACTCAAACTTCCAATTGTACTATAACATGTACAATCATCAAACTATCTTTTCCTCTTCTACTCCTCTTACGATAAATGTTACGTCCTCGTAAGTCACTAATACTAGGTCCTTTGCTATACCTCCCATAAACCTCATTACCACCGCATGTCAACGATAATCCCACTATAACCTCAAGACCTACAACCATTCCTATATCCAGGGCTCTCTTTCTCTAACAGTTCTCATTCCTCCAATTATTCTGTACTCACATAACATATATCATAAAATCCTCAGTATAACCACCACTCCATCTCTTCCACATTATCGCAAAACAACATACTTCTATATACTTATACACTCATCTCCACGATCTTAGGTCACAATCCACAAAATATTACACATACTCACATTAACTTCTCAAGTTTATCTCTTTTATTACCACAAAACTCACCCTTAACTTGACATGATACTAAGTCCCAAAACTCCGTACTTACTGTCCCAACAAAAGGTGCTAAACCACCTGTAGTTTCCAGTTCATACCACACATGTTCCACAATTCTCTTGCCACAACTATGTCCACCAACGCCTTATCTAAAACAAGATTAGAAGTACTCTAACATCCTCTCACAACTGTGTCCCAATAACAGAATATTACTATACAATGACAACAACAGAACCATACCCAACTCTCTTTCATATCATACTCTATTCTCACTCCCGAGCCGACACTGGTAAGAAACACCGGGAAACAAAACAACGGTCTATATGCCCTGACCGACACTGACAGGAAATAGCAGTAAACAAACAACAATCTATGACAACACGAAAAATACTCGTATCACAACACGAATTACCGTGCAAAGTGCACAACAACCACATCGGTAGTCATCACAACTTTTACAATCTCATAACACTGACTCAACACAACTTCCTTGACCACAAGACTTTCTTAAAACTGCTTTAGTAGATCACGACGCAGCATATTACACGGAATCACAGATACCAACCTTATGAATATTATCCATATCATGACTCGTGAGGTCAGAACCTCACACAAACATTTACACATATCAAGGACCCATAATCAAATATAACTAGCCAATCCTAATTACGTAAGTTACCACTTGATAAAGAGTATCTCCCATCCGAACTTAACTCAGGTGCCCTTCATAACATATCCTCTCATACACACAATTATCACCACCCGACGAACGTAACACGTCATCAGTACCCAACTACGAGCGAACACCTCATATATCCACATCTTATACTCCCTCACACCCATACATACCAATCAGTCTCCACAAAATCAACCCCATTAGAACAACTAACTTCCTTAATGTAACATCATCCTCAACCACTAGTGACAACAATACGACACCACCATCCTTCATGTGACCGCTCTCTCTCACTATCACTTCTTTATATAACAATTCATTTTCGCTTTTTGGTTGTCATCCCGAATAACGAACATCAAATCCATCAACAAAATTTATCTCCTCATTATTTCCAATTCTATCCTTTATTGTATCGTCACCTAACACTCCACCAAAATTTCATATCGTGCAAACACTCTGCCAGCTTCTTACTCCCTTAATACCTCGAAACTCACGGCTAACATGTCGTCCTGAACTCCTATATGACTATTAGCTCACTGCCTCTCCTGATGTTATCGTGCCTTTCCATGATTCCTTATTTTCATGTCCAATAACTTTGATCAACGTTCTCCCAACTTATTTCCATCCAATAATACCAACTAATAATTCATCTCCTTCCTTCTTCTACCTAACTCTTTGTTATCCGATTACCTTCTTGTTGCTTCACAACTCAAATTCCATTAATTCATATAAATATCTTCTCATTCTTCTTTATCACCGATCCTCTCTCATCATACTACTCACTCACACTTGTCACCATCAAGTCCACACACTAACGGTTACTCTTCAATTAGTCGTATCTCCCTTTCGTATCTCTAGAAACCAAAAATTCACCTCATACCGTTAATTGCCCAAAGAATTACACACTAGGCTCACCTCTTGATATTCCAATTCCCAAACTCGACCACTATCTACCCATCGCGGCATAACTCGATCTCACTATACACCATTCGTTTTCATCCCTCTATAACGACCTTTCATCACATATATCCTTAACCAACACAATCCTAACCGTCTCCCTCCATAAACCCTTACACATCCCAATTTAACATTATTCGTATCCCTCATCTCAATCTTTCATTCTCACGTTTCTTTACACTTACATCACCCTTGCCCATATATACTTACTTTTATATTACTCAACACACGACTATATCACTCATCATATCTCACAAAACATGCTCCTTGCCTCGATTAGCTCATAATCTACCCTTTTCTTTTTCCACTATCCCTCACAACCACATATAACTCATGTCCTTCCTATCCAACACATATCCCTCATAAGCCAGCATTCTCCCTATCATAACATTTGGTAACTTGCGTATCAAGACCGTCACATATATAAAAGAACGCTTTAAGACCCAAAACATACATGTGTAAATACCCTAGGACTCAAAACAAATGTAAGAACATAGCCATCGACTCAAAATGACCGCCCAAAGAGGTACTCGGTCGAGTACATGGTATACTAGGTCTAGTACAAGATACTCGGTCGAGTAATGAGACTACTCGGCCGAGTTCACGACTCCAGAAGCTGAATAGAATTATCACAGAAAGATTACTCGGCCGAATATGTAATACTCGGTCGAGTATGAAAGATACTCGGTCGAGTAGGGCCTACTCGGTCAAGTATCGGCACAGTTCTCAGCACCGTCCAGTTTTCGTAAAACAGTCACATCTCACTCGTTACTTGGTCATTTTGGGCGTGTGACCTATCGTTAGAATCGTAAGAGGACAAGCTATCACTTCCAATTGGAATTACATAAATATCATTTCTAGAACTCGACGTATGACAGTTTTAGACAACCTTTCCAAAATCGGTTTTCATACAAATCAATTTTTCTTAACAAAACAACTTAAACATGAATAAAGCAAACAATGATGACTCAACACTTCTGAAAACCAGTAAATAATTGAACTTTTACCATACCCACATGAAAATTAAACACGACATTCATATATATAGACGCATGACCTTAATCACATATGAAGAGTTAAGAACGATAAACACCTAAGAGAGAGGGGGGGGGGGGGAATTAGATGTACCTTTTAAAAATTTTATCCTTAACTCAGTTAATTGATTAACTTAAGTAAAGAATATTGAAATACAAGACTTGAGAAACTTAATTGAATGTAAGTTCACAAGAAGGTACAGCAGTTTTATGCCACAGTATAGGTGACTGTGACACAGAACTTGACTAGGTACAAGCGAGAAATAGCAAAGTGAAAGAACGTAAAAGTAAATGAACAAACAAACGACATTTTAAAAATTGGTTCAGCGTCTACTCCGAGGCCTACGTCCAACCGTTATTTTATTGCTTGTTTAGAAATTTACTCAAACTTACTAAACCTCTTACAATGAAAATAACTCGCCAAGCTACTCCGGTTGCACTCAAACTTAAAGCTACTCCACTTCAAGAGTTTATGGGTTCTATCTCAAGGTGTTACAGAATCTTGAATCTCAAGAGTTCACTAAATGAACATGGAGATCGCAATTAAGATCTAACACGAGAATCATGAAACAAACTCATTATGTCACAGTACAGCGAACTGATACTTGAAGGTTTTACAGCTTGTTTCGAAAACAATTGAAGACTTTAAAAATCTGAAAAACGTTTTGCAAACACTTGAAGAACAAATCTTTAAATGCACAGATGATTTTCAAAGTTTTACAATAAATGCTTTGGAAGTCTTGAGAAATAAATGTGACTAAGACACTCTATTTATAGTGGATTTAGTCTTAGGCAAGTACAACTTGGAAAAATTAAATCCAATATAAAAATAGTAGCCTTGAATGATGGTAAGTGTTAGACTATAGGCTTGGGACTTAAGAAATCAGAAAACTTAAGCTACTACACTCAACATGTGACCTTTTACCAAAATGGCAAAAAACTTTTCTTACTTTAGAAGTTTGATAAGTCTTCCTTAACATTTTAGTAAAAGGTGTTTGCACAAATCTAGAGACTTAGTCAAGTGGATTTGTGAGTCCAAAATTTCAGATTGTTTTCAAGCTTTTGAAAATTCAAATGTTTAAGGTTTGAAATTTGCAAAGTTTTAACACTTTAAAACATTTTGTCGAAATACCTCCTCCATACGGTAGTACCAGAAACCACAGTACAACGTACTATTGCATGGTTTTGCCATAACTTGACTTAAATGAGAATGTTACACTTAGGGCTTGCTTGGATTGAGGGTAATAGGAGGGGAATAAATAGGGGAGTAATATGTGAGGTGTATTTCCCATGTTTGGTATGCGGGTAGTTATTCACCTTCTGTAATTATTACCCTTGTGAAGGGGTAATACATTACCCACCCTCCCCCCTGGGTAATGATTAAGGGAGTAAAAGATCTGCTCAGTAATCATTACTCTTATGCCAAACATATCATCAACGAACTCATTACCCCACTAATTAATTTCCCCAGTAATTATCGCCCAATAAAATTTACCCCCTTAATAATTCCATGGATTCTAGGTTACTCTTACATTTTTCGACTAAGGCTTAGAAAATATCATTGTCTTGACTTTCTTGATTATCTTGATCATCTTGAATCATTGTTGAAAGTCCATTTGATTGCTTCAATCACTAATCATTCAACTAAGAGCAAACAATCAAATAACAAAGGGATTTGACATCATCAACTCAATGTATTCTAACAAATTCCCCCTTTGATGATGACAAGTCCAAAGATGTGTGATATTCCCCCTTAGCCCATGGTTAGTCGGTCTTTGGTCATTTCAACATAAACATAATTTATAAACATGATCAAGGTAGTCGAAGGGTGCAACATGCTTGGCCAAAATAAAACATCTAATCATGGAAGCTAAGACATAATCACGGTGGACGTTAGCCTAAGAGTTAAAAGATCACACATAGCATAGTTTGAACTACTTCCCCCTCTTAACATCATCAAGGGAGGATAAAACATGTTCAATTTTAGCAACACGATTTAAAAACACACACAAATTATTCAAGCAAACTAAACACACAAGAATCCAAAGAGTGCAAAAGAGTCTTAAAACAACAAAGAGCCAAGGTTCAAATAAGAGATAAACGGGTTAGGAAGGCATGAGCTTCAGTGGAGGAATTCGGCTTCTTAGCTGATACCCGTCGCTGTGAGTACCAAAGATAAAATTTATATTTCCTATTAAGACTAACCTAGGCTAGTGGTAACAGAGTCGAACCACAAGGAGGCAGATGTAAATTTTAGTTGATTTATATTCAGTCTGAGGTAACTATTGTGGGGGTTGAATTGAATTGGTCTACAGCTAATAGTGAATAAAGACAATAAACTAAATAAACGATTTAAACAGATAAAAGAAGGGTACTAGGATGATCGGTTCATTATAGCTTCAAGCAAGAAGAAACTAAGTCGATGCCCTCAATCAAACACGGGTGAGGCGGGAAATAAAGAGGTCCTCTCGGTCCACTCTTAACAAATAGCATCTTTCGATCTCGCTATAGGTCCCTAATGTCACTAATACTAACTTTCGTCCTGAAAAGTGACTAACGGTCTAAACTATACCTATCTTTCGATCTTAGCACAGTTTAGTCGATTTAATTGATGGTCAAATAACTTTCCCTATCTTTCGATCTAATGGGTCAGTCATAAATTAGGTATCTAACTGGTCGCATGCATTCGATTCGTTAAATACAACATTAAAACAATTAAAACGAATATAAAACCCTACGAGGTCAGTCGATCGACCTACAATGTCAGTCGATCGACCAACACGCGAGACAGTCCGTGTATAATCTATTACCGCCTATGCCATAAATCGCCTACATCCTAGCACTATTGATTTAGCTACTCATGCTAAGGGTAGAAACAACAACATAAACGATAAAGCTAACTACTGAATTCATGCTAAAAACAGTAAAATAAACAATTAACATAAACAATGATAACGGTTGCGGGAATCTACTTAGCAATTCTAAACTACTGATAAAATAAAGATGAACTATAATTAGGGCAGAAGAATACCGAATTGCAGAGGAAAGATTAGTTATTAAGAACCGAAAATCCAATGCTCAACAATCCCAAACCCTAACTATCAAGATCCGTGTGTAAAATTTAATGTAAAACTGAATGTTAAATTTTAGGTAAAAACTTCTATATCCCAACTGAATGTTTCTCCGTTACGTTATATAGCAATTAACGTAACTTCTTATTTCCTAAACCTAGCATCATGGGCTTGCGTTTCCTCAGTCTTCTAATTCTCGTCTGAAATAGCAGTTGGGTCGATCGACTAATAGGACTGGTCGATCGACTGGTCCTCAGATAACAGTAGCTTCTGGAACCCGAACATTGGTCGATCGACTGAAGGTGATGGTCGATCGACTACTTGAGCTGCTACTTGACTTCTTAAAACTCGTGGACTTGTCTCTTAGGCCTTGAAACGCGCACCAAGCTCGTTCCTTAAGTGATTCCTTCACGTCACATGCAATGCAGGATACTCGGGGACGGATTAGGCTCGATTTCCCGCTGGATTCTTCACATTTCTGCAATAATTTACAAAATACGGAAGTAGACGGAAATAGGGAGAAATGTAGCATAAACTACAAGAATGAGCTCTGAAATGCGTGTAAAATGGGATGTAAAACATCATATAAAAGACACGCATCATTAGCATCAAGACGTTCAAGTAGATCTTCATTCATGGTACGAAGATCACCCACCTCATCCCGTAACTTGCCTTGTTCCTTGACCAAGCGATTGACAACTCCAAGAAGTTCATCCAACTTTGCTACCACCACACCCAGTTCAACAGCAGACCCCATTATAGCACCACTACCCGACTGATATTTCCGCTCCAATTTCCCATCCTTAATCTCCAAATTCATCCGAGATAGAAGACCCGGTGTCATTTCATCACTCAACTTCTCAATTGTGGGACTTCCCTTCAACACTAACCCCTCCTTCATAAAGATAATAGAGATCCACATACCATAAGGTACCACAACATTTTTGTCGAAATTGCCGCTTTGAAATTCAGTAGACATCTCATGAATTCGGTGAAACATAAGGCGAGGGAGGTTTATGGGTTTGTGTTTGACAATGTGATGGATAAGGAGCATATCAAGGAGGGAGCATCTCCCACGGCTATTGTTGCTAGGGACGAGATTCCGAAACACAAGGTTAAAGATGAACCTAATGGGTGCGGTTAGTTCAAAGGCATAGATGTTGGTTGGGCCATTGTTATCATGAGGTCAAAGGACCTTCATGACTTGGGTCGATGTGACCTCATCAATTTCTCCCCAGTCACGTTTGGGAAAGGAGGTAAGCCCGACATTACATACATCAAGATGGGCAGCAAGTTGGTTAATTGTAAGGACAAAGGGTTTCTGATTTATGTAGGCGGAAAAGGTTCCAGATGCAACATCGACCTTGACTGTTGCATAGAATTGAATGATCTCGGACAAGTAAAGGGAACTATACTTATCCAACAGATTCACCCAACCCTGTGCATACATAACTTCCTTGAAGTATTTGAAAGCAAGAGAAGTATCATACCAAGATTATTTGTATCTCCTTCCACTGTGAAAGCAACTGATCAGCATACCATGGCATAGCTTGAGAGTCTCATCCGGGAGATCGAGATAATTGAGATGGTTGAGGACGTCATTCTTGAATGATTCGCCAAAAGGAGCAATGACAAGGTCCATGCATGTGTTGAGTGGAACCTTCTCCTCAATAATCTCATCTTCATTCACACTTGGCATCTCTTGATGATATCGAAGTTTCTTGGTTGCCTTGGTCTTAGAACCGGATCCCCTTTTTCTTTGAGTGGCTTTGGGTTTTTGTGGGGATGCCTCCGGTGTCACATCATCATCATCACCAAAGATCTTAATCATCTTTCGCTTGGACCGGGTTCTTGATGCGGGTTTTGAAAATAATGGGTCATGCCCATCATCAAACACCTCCTCGGCATCACCATGATCCTCAACATCAACTACTTCTTCAACATGCACAGTCTTCTTTGGATCAATTTTTGGGTTTTCATCGGTTTTCTCAATGTTAGGAATGATTTCCTCTTCAACAGTAGAAGTGCTTGTTGCATCCGTCTTATCCGGCACATCATCCTCCAATTGTTCATTCACCAAATCTTTTAGGAGCACATCACCATCATTCTTTTCAGCATTAACATCAACACTCTTCTCCTTCTTTTCCTTCGAAACTTTCTTTCCTTTTTTTGATTTTTTCGAACCTGCCTTTGAATCTCCCTCATTTTCTTTTGATTTTTCTTCATTTCCATCTAATTATTCCTCACTTTCTTTTGATTTTTCTTCATCTCCCTCCGATTTTTCCTCACTTTCTTTACTCTCTTTTGATTTTTCATCTTCAAGTTCCCCCTCTTTCATCTCACTTGGTTGATTTTTCTTTTCACTTGATTTTACAACATCACTTACTTTGTCAATTTCTTCATCCTTTTCGGTTTCCTTAGAACCGGAATCTTCTTCATCAGTGTCAAAATCCACCGCTTCATCCAAATGGAGCGAGATTGGAGGTCTCCTGCCACGACCTCCTCTGCCACGACCACCGCCTCTTTTGGCGGTTGTTTTCTTTTGTGCAACGGTGGGTTTGGCAGTGGCAGAAGTGGTCTCATCAATCTTGGCAGCGGGTTTGGAGGTCATTTTCTTTTTGGCAATGTATTTTGGATTGAATGAATTTCTAAGTTGAAGGACTTCTTTTGAAAATCTTTGTTTTGAGGACATTTTTGAATTGTTGGCAAGGGAATGGTTTTGACGGTTTGGGAATTCGAAAAAGGGAGGTTATTTGTTTAGTGGATAATAGGAGGTTTTTTCATGGAAACATGGAAAATAAATGTGGGTTGGTATGGTTAACAAGGGAAGTGGGTGGTTGAGTGTTGAGAGGTTAAGGCTAGGTTGTAGGCTTTTAGGTGATTTGACATAAAGTGGTTTAATGGCTCAAAGCTTATTAACTCAAATGCACAAGGAATTTTGATGTTTATTTTTTCTCGACCCATTTGCATGCATTAGACGGATTAGCTAATTTTGTTAACACATAATTCCATCCTCTAGTCAATCATTGAAGAAAATAATTTATTTTAGCTACATGTCACCTAGTAAACCAATTTCGGACCGAAGTCTTACGAATTGTTCTCTTTCCAACGGTTTTGTGAAAATGTCCGCAATTTGATTTTCCGTTTTACAAAAACTTAGACATATATTACCCTTTTCAACTTGATCACGTAAAAAATGATGTCGTATATCGATGTGTTTAGTTCGTGAGTGTTGTAGAGGATTATTTGATATATTGATCGCACTAGTATTGTCACAAAATATGGGGGTAGTCTCGAAAATAAGGCCATAATCATGCAATTGTTGACGTACCCAAAGAATTTGTGCACAACATAGAGCGGCACTCACATATTCACTTTCGGCCGTGGACAATGCAACAGTGTTTTGCTTCTTTGAAGCCCATGAAATGAGACACGGTCCTAGGAATGTAGCAATGCCCGAAGTGCTTTTCCTATCCAATATATCACCGGCATAATCCGCATCCGAAAATCCTACAAGATCAAGTTCGTAGTGAGTTGGGTACCAAAGATATAGCCCTTGTGTTCCAATCAAATACCTAAAAATCCGTTTGACGACTTTGAAATGTGATTCCTTAGGATTTACTCGGAAACGGGCACAAGCACACACACTAAATTGTATGTCGGGTCGACTAGCGATTAAGTAGAGTAAGGAACCGATCATACCTCGATATACCTTTTCACTAATGCTCTTACCATTTTCGTCCTTGTCAAGCTTGACTTTAGGCACCATTGGTGTAGGCATAGGATTAGAATTAGTCAACCCAAACTTACTTAGCATTTCTTTTAAGTACTTTTGTTGATGAATCATTGTTCCATTTTCATTTTGTTTGATTTGAAGACCAAGGAAAAATCCAAGTTCTCCCATCATACTCATTTCAAATTCGGAAGTTATTAAATCAGAAAAGTACTCATAAAGAACATTATTAGTTGCTCCAAAAATAATGTCATCGACATATACTTGCACAAGCAACAGTTCATCTCTTTGTGACTTGATAAACAACGTTTTATCCACGGACCCACGTAAGAAACCATTTTCCAATAGAAACTTTGAAAGCCTATCATACCAGGCCCTAGGTGTAATACTACGGATTTTCTTAAGTTGAATACTCGACCGAGTAGAGCCTACTCGGCCGAGTAGTGCTAATGGTGTTGTCTGTTTTGGTTTTGCCGATGAATACTCGGCCGAGTATGAAGAATACTCGACCGAGTAGAGGATACTCGGCCGAGTATACACTTTACTCGACCGAGTATCCGGTCTGGCGAGTATTAATTCAGCGGTTTGAGGCGAGAGTGTTTAGGGTTATTTTTATATTCAAAGTCAGTTTCTAAAACGTCATTTCTACCCTAATCACTTTACGATTTCCCTAATCACACTCTAATCACTCCCCAAATCATTCCATAATCTCATTGTGTGTGTAATCGTCGTGGTCCTTGCGTGTAATCTTTCACTCTACTGTTGCTAAGTGTTATTCCCATGTTATTTATATTCTTTTGGGGTTACTGTCTGTATGGAATTTGGGAAATATGGGGGGATTGTGCAATGTGTAATTGTGTTATGTGGTTATTGTATATGAGAAGACTTCATAGAGGAGCCTTTTTGATTGTTCGGTTTCGTACTGCCGTTGATTGCTAAGGTAGGGTTTTTCCCTACTCAGTGTACTGTTCATCGTTAAGACATAATTGTGTTGTGATTGTTGTTATCTGCTGATCATCGGTGTATGGGCGTTGTTGTGACGGTGTTGGTGTGGAGATGTTGTGACAGCTGTGATGCTGTGTGTGTTGGGATTGTGGTGGAGTCACTTGCGGGAGTGGCTTCACACCCTAGTTCGCCCTCCGTGGAACCCGCCACGGGAGGGGATGTGCACATTAAGGGACATGGATTGTCAGTCGCTCGTTGATGAGTTCGACTAGGTGGGATCGGCTGCGGTCACCCACTGGCGGCGAGGATTACCTGTTGCGATGGGTAATCTGGCAGGGCTACACACTTCGGTGTGTAGTCGGTTACTGTGTGAGTTTGGGAGACTGGGGGTGGAAGATGATCAGCTACTTACCTTGTTTGTTTGTCTTATATTGTTTGAGTAATACTGACCCCGTTGTTGTTTGTGGAATCTGCTGTGATCCATTCGGGGATGGTGAGCAGGCTTGACAGGTATTGCTAATGGTGAGCTTGGGGCAGTCATGGGAGTGTCGTCATCACCAGTCGTAGCATCACCGTCCGAGTCTTAGCGTTGATTTCTTAAGATGTCAGACATTGGAGTTGTTTTATTGAATAAGTTTTGGATTTGGTTGATGTAAGCTTTTACAATTTATGATATTTTAATAAATGTGTTCAATTCAGACGCTTTTGATATATACTAACC
Source organism: Silene latifolia (assembly GCF_048544455.1). Classification (NCBI taxonomy): domain Eukaryota; kingdom Viridiplantae; phylum Streptophyta; class Magnoliopsida; order Caryophyllales; family Caryophyllaceae; genus Silene; species Silene latifolia. The sequence continues at coordinate 140,768,591 of NC_133528.1, read as the reverse complement.
TCGGGCAACGGAGATGGTAACACACTTTCATGGTAGGGTGGTCCTGGTAATGCACCTTGGTATGAGGGGGTGTTACAAAGTGGTATCAGAGCCGAAGATTCCGGCACCTAAACAAATGAATCAAATGAACTTAGGGAGTCTAAATAAAATGAACCCGGGGAGAGTTGTTTGGAGCTACCGCAAAGACTCGGAAGACGTCCCGGAGTTGTAAATTGGCCCTCATTAACTCGAGCCGGTCACATGGGGAAGTGTGTTGAGAGTTGTGTCATACATGTGCATGCACGTGAAGATTCATGGTGATAATAAGTGATGATTGGAAATTTGTATGTGGAAATTCGTAAGTATGGTGAATGGAAAAGTAGTAGAAGGGACGGGTATGTGAAATTTGGTGAATTGGATTGGCATGATTGTGTGTTTATAACGTGGCATTAAAGTTCCTATTGTTATATGTTTGATGAGGGAATATAAAGCATGATAGGGGACTGTACATTGTTTTAACCCGTCTTTGGTATAACTCGGCCGAGCAGGGCAGGCACTCGACCGAGTAGGGAGTACTCGGCCGAGTAACCAAGCACTCGACCGAGTTTTTTTTTGACAGTGAGTAGCAATGGCTACTATATGTGTTTACTCGACCGAGTAAGTAGGTGTACTCGACCGAGTAGTGCCTACTCGGCCGAGTGATGTTTGTACTCGACCGAGTATGCATTCTGGGTATTTGACGTTGGCTACTGGAGTCGACTACTCGACCGAGTATCTGGGATACTCGACCGAGTATCTGGGTTACTTGACCGAGTAGCCCTTACTCGACCGAGTATTGTATTATACTCGGCCGAGTGTTTCTTTTGCGGAGGATTGATACATTTTGAGCCGTAGGCTTTTGTGCTTACGTTTCCTTGTTTCTTATCAGCTCAAAATGCAGCCCAAAAGAACCCCCGCACAGATCCAAGCTTCTGAGATGTCCCTTGATGAGGTTGCTCGTATGATTGAGCAACAAGAGGCTCTTCTTAAAGCTCTTAGAAATGTGGGAAAGGGGAATGAGAAGCCGGTGGATGCTACTTAGCTCAGCATCATCATTGCTCGCTTCAACCCTCCCACATATGAAGGGGTGGGGGAACCAAAGCTGCTCGATAAGTGGCACCGCGAGATTGAAAGTCTCACAGAAATGTTTAAGTTTCCCGAAGACATGATCGTTGAGCAGGTAGTATACTACCTGAGAGGTTAAGCCGCTGTATGGTGTCAAAACGTCAAGGAAGATGCTAGAGCCTATTACCAGGCTGAGGGTTTGGGAGCTATCCAGTGGTCAGGGTTGAAGAGCGCTATGAGAGAGCAGTTTGTGCCGGAGCGTATCTGACACAACATGAGATCCGAGTTTGATTCCTTCACCATGTCAGAGGAGATGACAGTCACTGAGTACTATCATCGGTTCCTAGAGCTATCTCGCTATGTTGAGGACATGCAGTTGGGACATAGGGGTTTGGCCCTCCGTTTTGAGAGGGGTTTATGATGCGTGTCCTTAATATGATGTTTTACACCCTATTTTACACGCATTTCAGAGCTCATTTATGTAGTTTATGCTACTATTTTCCCTATTTCCTTCTACTTTCGTGTTTTTGTATAATATTGCAGAAATGTGAAGAATCCAGCGGAAATCGAGCCGAATCCGTCCCCGAGTACTTAGCATTGCATTTGACATGGAGTAGTGACTCGAGAGATGAACTTGGTGCGCATTTCAAGGCCTGAAAGACATGTTTGCGAGAGTTTTAGAAGCGGATTGCCAGCTACAGTGGTCTATAGACTGACCTACATGGTCTATAGACTGTCAGAATGCTTCACGATATTGCAGCCTGCTTCATATGTCTATATCTCTAGTTCTAGAGCTTATAATCGAGTGATTTCAATTGGGGGTGAAAGCTTATCCTCTTAGCTTTCCAACGCCGCATAGAACACCTGATTTAACCAAGTAACGAAAAATGGCAGCTGTTTTAAGATCGGTGCGCGCTGCAGGAATCGTCAAAATGCAATTCTGTACAGCACCTTTGGTCGATCGACTGGCCTCAGTGGTCGATCGACCACCACGCGAGCTGATGCGCAAATTAAAAGATCGAGAATTCCAAAGCCCATTGTGATTAGGTTTAGGAATAAGGGTTACGCAGGATTATTCCTATATAATGTAACCTTAGTTTTCAGAATAATCATCCAGTTTTTATCATCAAGTTCTTAATATACAATTCGATAGTCATTAGTTTAGATTATTTTTCCGTCAATAAAGCTTTCTTTACATTCGGTTTCGATCTTTCCTCTTCAATTCTCCCTACGGTATTTTCTGTTCCTTCGTTTGATACTCGCTGTTTTAATTCATTCGTAGTATAGAATTGTTAGGTTAGAATTCCCAAAGCCAAATATCGTTTTATGTTAATTGTTAATCTAAGCATGAATTCGCTAGCTTTATTTGATAATATAAATGCTGTTTTTATCACAAGTATGAGTAGCTAAATCACCTTTGCTAGGATATAGGCGAGTTATAGCGTAGATGGCACTAGAATAGGCTACCCTCGGATTAGGGCTTGGTCGACCGACTGGCTTATCTGGTCGGTCGACTGAGTCGGTTGGTCGATCGACTGGAGTAGCTGGTCGATCGACTGACTTCGTGTTTGATTTGCTTCGTTTGAATCGTTAAGTGCAATATCTATCATTGAGACCTAGCGGAAACTTGTTAGATGCTTAGTTTTGACCAACCCGTAGATCGAAAGATAGGGAAGGACTTAAATTAACGAATTAAGACGGCTAAATTGCTGAGATCGTAAGATAATGTAATTTAGGCATTAGGATCACTAGTCAAGAACGAAAGTTAGTATTAGTGACACCTAGGGACTAATGGCATAGACCGAGAGGGGCTATTAGTTGACTTGGACCGAGAGGACATGTTTTACCTATCCTACACGACTGTATTTCGAGACCTACCTAGACTTATGTGCCATCGAAGCTGTAGTGACCCGATCATCCTAGCTCCTTTTTATTATTTGGTTACATCATTTTCTTTACCGCTTTTCATCTTTTCTTTGCATTTAGTTTTTAATCTATTTGCCTTAGAATTAGTTCCAAATCAAAACCCCCCTTATTTGTTACCTTAGACTAAAGATAAAGACAACTAGAACTCCCCCGCCTCTCTGTGGTTCGACCCTTACTATCACTATCTATAGTTTTAGTTCGGAATATAAATATTATTTTTGGTACTAAACGACGGTATCAAATTTTGGCGCCGTTGCCGGGGAGGCAGCGCTAGTTTTAGTTGTTTGTATTTTAGTTTGTCTTTAGCCCAAGGGATTTATTCCTTGAGGCAGTTCTCATCTTTTTCCTTTAGTTTTGTTTTTATAGGTCTTTCAGGTACTATCTAAGCAGGATTTTGGAAGGAGAACATCTAAGGGAAGGCTTGAGTACCTTTGATTCTTCCACCAAGATGTCTAACGTCTCCAGAATTATAGCACAATTTGAAGCTCATAATGCAAAATCTGACAAGCTAGGGAGTAGACAGTCGCGGAAAGCAAGTGTAGAGATGAGTCTTCAAGCGAGCACTTGAGGCTTCTGTTAATGCTCAATCTGAAAAGCTTGAGGTGGCACAATTGAAGCAAGAAAATTCAGAGCAGAATGCTTTGGTTCATGGCACCAATGAGATTGCGGAATTGAGAACGGTAGTCCAAGCTCTTATGGCTCATATGGTGAAAATTGAAAGCCAAATAGCTATCTTCGCAGCTAATCAAGTTGCTAACTCACCAAGTAAATTTGAGGTGCCTATCGAGACCATTAATGCCATTAATCTCCGAAGTGGCCTTTCTTATGATGGACCCGTGAAGCAAGGAGAGGATTCGGGAAATATGGAGAAGCTTATTAAAGTTTCTGATGCGGAAAAAGATCACGTTCCCAGTGCTCATGGTCGACCGACCGCCCACCATGGTCGATCGACCAACCTACCTGATGCTACTGTACACGCTGACAGTCAGGAGCTTTCTTATCCCAGATCCAGTGGTCGATTGACCACCACAACTGGTCGACCGACCAGTATACCTGAGCATAACGCAAATCCGTCAATTAATTTGCATGACACCACAGCTAATGATAATATGACGAGGGTTTTGAACATGCGCAAGTTCGATGTTGTTGATTCGCATGATACTTCGGCCCAAATTATTGACGAGACGTTCATTTCAAGAGCTATGAAGTCACTGTTGGAATATGTGTCCTCCGACAATAATGCGATCACGACTGTTGATCATGATGATCACATGTTTAAGTCTCATTAAAATGAATGCAATTGGGAAGTAATATATTGTTACTGTCAACTGGTCAACATATATCGGTAATGATTGGTGACTAGAGTTTGACATTCATCGTTGTCGTGTGACGGTGGTGATCGATTTGACCCCTAGGTCATACCTAAAGGGCAATACTCTTAATTGACTATTTAATTAATCGTATAATGTTGCGAGTTAATTAAATTATTTGAAAAATTGACGGACGATTTTGGAAGTAAAATTTACGTATCAAATTGAAATATGATTAAATGAGATACGGTCTGAGTAATTGAATTGTATCATTACTCGGATGAAATTATTGTTTAAAGAAACAATCGGAATTGAATGAATTATTATAAATACAATCTGTTGTGATTTATAAATTGGTAAAATATTTTGGCACAAGTAATTATGATATTACTAAGTCGATTTTTGTATGTGACGTATTTTTATTAATACGTTGATTTTTAATATGTTGAAAATACATAACAAATATATGTGACATGTGACATGTAACATATAGACAATTGACAAAAATAATATGGAATCCATATTATGTAAAGTGCCGAAAATTGGAGGAGTTTTAGCTACATATTATGTTTATATTATAATTAGTAAACATAATGATTACTAATAAGAGTAGGCATGCAACCCTAGTGTGCATTGTTAAGACAAACAAGGGCATGCATTGGGTGAGTGTTCTTCCCTCCTCTTCTCCTCCTACCCGGTTTTCCAAGAGAGCAAGGCAAGAGTTTTGTCTTATATTTTCTACATACACTACTTTGATTTAGTTAGTGTATCATTCTATTATTCCATCATCCAAAAATAAGATTTCTAGAGAGATAAAAAGCTCTCTTATTCTCCCTCCACAAAACCGAAAATAATCAAGTGTTTACATTATTTTTGGGTCAATTTTCTACTTGATTAATATTATACTAGTATTTGTAATATTAATTAAAATTAAGAGGAGCCTTGGGTATAAAGCTTAGGGAGAGATCTTATACTTAGATCTTGTTCATCCATAAGGAAAAGCTCAAGATCAAAAGAGAAAGGTGATCTCTTTTGTGCCCTTAAATCCGAAATCAACAATGTAAGGACATGATTTCTCTTCTATTATATTATTTGTTTGCATGCATAAAATCCGTATTTAATTTTATGACAAATTGATTTAAACATATATGAGTATGTTAGTATGTATATGAATCTACATTTCCTTCAGTCACTTCCGAGAGTTGATAAGGACAAGGTCCTTAATTCAAAGGGTGTTTCAACGAGGAAAGTATAAGAGCGAGCTAAGTTGTCAATAAAGCTTCCACTTCCTGAGCAACTCCAGAAATTAGGAGATGAGGTACGTTTCATGATTATTGATGATGTCCCACCTCTATTTCCTACCCCTATTCCTGCTCTAACACCTCCGCCCCAGATTGGGAGCAAGATGGAGGAAGATTCTACTGTTTTGACTATTGCAGGAAATGGTTTGGGGAAGGAAGAACCGCGTGTTGCTCTAGTTATGAAGGAGCCTATCATTCAACGTGGCGGACTGGAATGTTTAAGATATAGCATAGATACGGAGCCGGAGAATAGCCCGAGAAAGAAGAAGCCAGAGAGAGAGGCATGGAGTATGATCTGGAGTTCGATGAGCCGGACGATACTAGAGCATGGAGGGCTAGAGCTTCTGACGATCCATTGAGTTTCCTAGATGACGGAGATGGGTGGTCTCCATCTGCTGAGATTAGTATTGCTGAGGCGACTGCATCTAGCCAAAGGCCATGGTCGGAGTTATCCCGAAATTTCCGCGGATAAACACTTTCACATTTTATTGCTTGAGTTTTAAGACAATTCTCTTTATTGCATTTTTTCTATTTCCCGCCTTAAGTTAGTGAGACTACGTATTTTATTTGTTTTGCTTAGGATTATTAAGACTATAAACTGTTTTTATTGGGTTTGCGCGAATTTTGGGCGCGTTATTATGTGCACTTGCAGGTATTAAGACCATATTAACTCAATTTATTGAGTTAATTCGTGAACAGCTACTGTTCACGTCAGGTAACTTGATCGATCGACTGGCTAGAGTGGTCGATCGACTGACCTCCGTAGCACAGAAGCTACTGTTCCAGGTAACTTGGTCGATCGACTGGATAAGGCGGTCGATCGACCACTGTAGCTTCTATACTTCGTTCTTTTAATTCTTTACACATAATTACCATTTCAATTTTGCTTTCTCGGATTACGCGCGGTATGTTTTGTCTTTTAGGTACCTTATGGTAGCACTGCTGGCTACAGAAACCTCCTAGCTCACGCTGGTTTGGGGAGGTTTCCTTTTGCTGTGCTTAAAGTCTTGTGAGTTTCCGAGTTCCTTTTCATGTCTTTTTAATTAATTTATCGCAAATTCCCGTTTCCCTTTTATTTCATTATATGATTTTGCACAATGGGGACATTGTGTGATTTGGTTTGGGGAAGGGTTTTGCATTGCATAGCATTTATTTGTTTTTGCATTCATGTTTAATTATTCTGTTTGCATTGTTATTTAATTTCTCCATATATACCAGAAAATACCAAAAAAGTTGGAAAATTTCAAAAATTTCAAAAATATCATGTTTAATTTTGCATATTAGGTTGAGTCAGATTGGAGTATTCATTACTGATAGTTGTCATTTGCTTAAAGCCTTGCATTTTATCACATCTTTTAGCAAAAGTTTTTGCAATATCTCGAATTTCGTTTCAAAATTTGTTGAACTAGTAGACTTGACTTGAAATTTTGGCAAACTACAAAACTTTCTAAGGAGCTAGAGCTTTATAAACTGGTGTCATTCATGACCAGTTTCATTTAGGATTGTGAGTAGTTACTCCCTGCATATCGTGTAACATTAATTTGCACAAGTATGACATTTAATTTCTTTTTGCCTGCATACATTCGGGTTAGTGGTTGGTATTGCAAGTTTTGGAGAATGCTTGCGAAAGTCCCTTTCATTCATTTTACCCATCAGCTTCACATTAGCCAAAAATTGCCAGTTGACCCTTTAGCTACAATCCATAAACTAAGCCTACCCTTTGCTGAGCTAGTTTAGTAGTTTTAGTGGTATTCGTTGTATTGTATCAATTTTGGCTCGATTTGCACTCTATGAAGTTGGTAATGAATGAAGGAGAAAAGGAAAAGAAAAATGAAAAAATTGAAAAATAGTGACTGCCGAAAAAAAAACGAAAGAAAACAAAAGAAAAAGAAACGGCAAAGAAAAAAAAAAGAAATTGAGTTATTTGACTCCTATGTTGCGATTTGTATTTTATGAGGAGTATTGAGTTTGGATTAGTGAAGTGTTTGCCTAATTCATTAAGGCATTTGAGCTTATTTTATTGAGTTATAAGTGGATGTATTTATTCGGTTTGATAGGATGATAGCTTGGCTATTTCCCTCTCATTCCCATATCGTATTGCCTTTTCTTACCCATAGCCTCACTTATCCATATCTTTGCAAGTATTCGGCATGTAATGGACTTTGATTGGTTGGAATGTATGTGCACGGTAGCTAGAATTACTTATCATACTATATTGCATGCACGATTATGTCGGTCGTAGTTTAGGTGAGCGAGTCTTATTTCCTTCTCTGTTACATATATATTTGCTTACCATTTGCTTTGTTGAGAGAAGCGTGACCCGGGAGAGTCCAATTTTGAAAGTCTTGCAAGGTCAAAAGTTCAACATCGTTTTGGAATATGCATAAATTCGTTTGCTTTACATTGCGCTATTAGTAGTTGATTCATATGCATTAAATTGGTTTGAGTAGACGGTTTTCAGTTTGTCCATGTTTTTCCCTTTTCTATCAAGATTTAGTTTTGCATTTAGTTTGCTTGGGGACAAGCAAAAGTTTGGTTTGGGGAAGTTTGATGCGTGTCCTTAATATGATGTTTTACACCCTATTTTACACGCATTTCAGAGCTCATTTATGTAGTTTATGCTACTATTTTCCCTATTTCCGTCTACTTTCGTGTTTTTGTATAATATTGCAGAAATATGAAGAATCCAGCGGAAATCGAGCTGAATCCGTCCCCGAGTACTTAGCATTGCATTTGACATGGAGTAGTGACTCGAGAGATGAACTTGGTGCGCATTTCAAGGCCTAAAAGACATGTTTGCGAGAGTTTTAGAAGCGGATTGCCAGCTACAGTGGTCTATAGACTAACCTACATGGTCTATAGACTGTCAGAATGCTTCACGATATTGCAGCCTGTTTCAGATGGCTATATCTCAAGTTCTAGAGCTGATAATCGAGTGATTTCAATTGGAGGTGAAAGCTTATCCTCTTAGCTTTCCAACGCCGCATAGAACACCTGATTTGACTAAGTAACGAAGAAATGGCAGCTGTTTTAAGATCGGTGCGCGATGCAGGAATCGTCAGAATGCAATTCTGTACAGCACCTTTGGTCGATCGACTGGCCTCAGTGGTCGATCGACCACCACGCGAGCTGATGCGCAAATTAAAAGATCGAGAATTCCAAAGCCCATTGTGATTAGGTTTAAGAATAAGGGTTACGCAGGATTATTCCTATATAACGTAACCTTAGTTTTCAGAATAATCATCCAGTTTTATCAGTCAAGTTCTTAATATACAATTCGATAGTCATTAGTTTAGATTATTTTTCCATCAATAAAGCTTTCTTTACATTCGGTTTCGATCTTTCCTCTTCAATTCTCCCTACGGTATTTTCTGTTCCTTCGTTTGATACTCGCTGTTTTAATTCATTCGTAGTATAGAATTGTTAGGTTAGAATTCCCAAAGCCAAATATCGTTTTATGTTAATTGTTAATCTAAGCATGAATTCGTTAGCTTTATTTGATAATATTATTGCCGTTTTTATCACAAGTATGAGTAGCTAAATCACCTTTGCTTGGATGTAGGCGAGTTATAGCGTAGATGGCACTAGAATAGGCTACCCTCGGATTAGGGCTTGGTCGACCGACTGGCTTATCTGGTCGGTCGACTGAGTCGGTTGGTCGATCGACTGGAGTAGCTGGTCGATCGACTGACTTCGTGTTTGATTTGCTTCGTTTGAATCGTTAAGTGCAATATCTATCAATGAGACCTAGCGGAAACTTGTTAGATGCTTAGTTTTGACCAACCCGTAGATCGAAAGATAGGGAAGGACTTAAATTAACGAATTCAGACGGCTAAATTGCTGAGATCATAAGATAATGTAATTTAGGCATTAGGATCACTAGTCAAGAACGGAAGTTAGTATTAGTGACACCTAGGGATTAATGGCATAGACCGAGAGGGGCTATTAGTTGACTTGGACCGAGAGGAGATGTTTTACCCATCCTACACGACTGTATTTCGAGACCTACCTAGACTTATGTTCCATCGAAGCTGTAGTGACCCGATCATCCTAGCTCCTTTTTATTATTTGGTTACATCATTTTCTTTACCGCTTTTCATCTTTTCTTTGCATTTAGTTTTTAATCTATTTGCCTTAGAATTAGTTCCAAATCAAAACCCCCCTTATTTGTTACCTTAGACTAAAGATAAAGACAACTAGAACTCCCCCGCCTCTCTGTGGTTCGACCCTTACTATCACTATCTATAGTTTTAGTTCGGAATATAAATATTATTTTTGGTACTAAACGACGATATCAGTTTATCTGCCAAGATCGTGAGCCGTATGCCAGCTGGAGTTGCTACTGACCTTAAGGAAGTTTACCTAAGAGCGGGCCAAGCTAAGAGAATGGTAGAGCTCTCAAGGGAGATCAATGAGAGGACTGCTGCTGAGAAGAAGAAGGCTGACAGTGGAAGCAACAGTCAGTCGGGCAACAAGAAGGGAAACTTCAACCATGCTAAGGCTTTTTCTGGTGGGGCTGGTTTCTCAGGGGGATCTCGTGGTTGGGGAAAGACTGGAGGTCGGAGTCTGAGCGACAACTCCAGCCTCAGATGCTTCAACTATGGTGGAGTAGGCCACAGGAGACGGGAGTGCATGAGTTACAGGTCCGACACTGGTTCAAGAGCTCAGCAGGGGAATTTCTCTCAGGGGCCAACTCAGAGTTTTGCTAGTAACCGACCGGGTGGATCATGGGGCAACAGAGGTGGACAGGGCAACCAGGGAAGTTATAACCGCAGTGGTGGTGGGTCATATCAGCGTCAGAACAACAGCACCACCCAAGATTCAACAGCCAAGTCAAGTACCTCCAATGCTTCGGTTCAGGGTGGAGGACAGAAAAACAGTGGGAAGCTTTTAATGATGGATAAACAGGAAGCGCAGAATGATGCTCATCTAGTTACCGATACCTTTCTTGTTCATAATGTACCATCCTTTGTTTTGTTTGATTCGGGGGCTACACATTCTTCTGTGTCTAAGAGTCATGCCTTGTCCATGGGTTTGGGAAAGTTTGAGGTTGTAAAAGATGATGTGTTCATACCTTCAAGGGAGCCTGTGTCATGTCTCAAGTTATATAAGGGAGTGTCTATGGTGGTTGGAGGGGTAGATTTACCGGTAGACCTGTTAGAGTTTCCTATGGATGGGTTTGAGGTGATTGTCGGGATGGATTGGCTGGGTAAGTATGATGCCAAGATAGATTGTCGCCAAAAGAGAGTGTCCTTAAAGGGTCCTAAGGGTGTCCTATAGAGGGTTCATGGTAAAACCTAAGTGTAAGTTCATCGCTGTGATGACTTAAAGTCATGTTTGGGGAAGAAGTGCCCCTTGATTCTCTGTCATGTGAGAGATCACCGAGTAGAGCCGCTGACAGCTGCTGAGATACCTGTGGTGGGAGAGTTTGATGATGTCTTTCCTGAGGAGATACCGAGTTTGCCGCCCAAGAGGGACGTTGACTTCAGCGTGGAGCTTAAACCGGGAACAGGTCTGATATCCAAATCACCTTACCGTATGGCATCGAAAGAGTTAGCAGAGTTGAAGAAACAGATACATGAGTTGCTAAGCAAGAGTTATATCAGGCCTAGTGTGTCACCGTGGGGAGCCCCAGTTCTTTTTGTGAAAAAGAAAGATGGGAGTATGAGACTGTGCATTGACTACAGAGAGCTGAATCGTGTCACAGTGAAGAACAATTATCCTTTGCCTAGTATTGATGACCTGTTTGATCAGCTAAGTGGAGCGGGTGTGTTTTCGAAGATTGATCTGAGGTCAGGCTATCACCAGCTGAGGATAGCAGATGAGGATATTCCTAAGATAGCGTTCCGATCTCGATATGGTCATTATGAGTACGTGGTGATGCTTTTTGGGTTGACCAATGCACCAGCAGCTTTCATGGACTTGATGAACCAGATCTTTACACCGTTCTTGGACAGGTTTGTGGTTGTTTTCATCGATGACATCTTAGTCTATTCTAAGACTAAGGAAGAACATGAGGAGCACTTGAGGATAGTCTTGCAGACTCTGAGGGAGAATCAACTTTATGCCAAACTATCTAAGTGCGAGTTCTTGCTGGAGGAGGTGGCTTTTCTGGGTCATGTGATATCTAAGAAGGGGGTGTCTGTGGATCCTAGCAAGATTGAGGCCGTCACCAAGTGGGAAACACCGAAGAATGTTGCTGAGATTCGGAGTTTCTTAGGCCTTGCTGGCTACTACAGGAGATTTGTGAAAGACTTCTCTACCATAGCACGGCCTATGACATCTTTGATGAGGAAAGAGACCAGATTTGTTTGGGATGAGAGTTGTGAGATGGCGTTTCAGACCTTAAAGGAACGCTTAACCACAGCTCCTGTTCTAGCTTTGCCAGAGGGATGTGAGAACTTTGAGGTATATACCGATGCTTCAAAGAATGGTCTTGGTTGTGTTTTGATGCAGGCAGGGAAAGTCATATCTTATGCTTCGAGGCAGCTTAAGCCATATGAGGAGAATTACTCTACTCATGATCTGGAGCTGGGTTTAGTTGTTTTTGCTCTTAATATTTGGAGGCACTACCTTTATGGAGCAACCTTTAAGGTGTTTTCTGATCATAAGAGCTTAAAATATATCTATACTCAGAAGGAGCTTAACATGCGACAGAGACGGTGGATGGAGCTGACCGGAGATTATGATATGGAGATCATCTATCACGAGGGTAAGGCTAATGCTGTTGTAGATGCTTTGAGTAGGAAAAGCGTTCATTCACTATGTACGACCATGTCCTTGCTAAAGCTGAGGGATGAGGTGTCTAGGATGGGGATCTTTATGTTAAGGAAGGGAGATACCATCGGGGATTTGACGATCGAGCCAGAGTTATATGAGAACATCAAGAGTAAACAGGAGCTTGATCCTAAGATTCAGGAATGGAAGTCAAGAGTAGAGAGTGGGACGGTTTCCAGGTTTTCTATCCATACAGATGGGAGTGTCCGTTTTGATGGGAGATGATGTGTTCTTGAGGATGCAGAGTTGAGGAGAGTGATCTTGACGGAGGCTCATTGCACTCTTTATTCGGTTCACCCGGGTGGTGACAAGCTTTATAAAGACCTTAAGAAGACTTTCTGGTGGCCAAACATGAAGAGGGATGTAGCCGAGTTCGTTGCCAGATGTTTGACATGTCAGAAGGTCAAGGGTGAAAGAGGAGACCACAAGGTAAGATACAGTCTTTGGAAGTACCCGAGTGGAAGTGGGAGTAAATCTCTATGGACTTCATTGTGGGATTGCCTAGGTCACAGCACGACAATAACATGATCAGGGTAATTGTGGATCGGTTAACCAAGTCAGCTCACTTTGTTCCTATGAAAGATACCTAGTCTAAGATGCAGCTGGCGTTGGGTTACAGGAGGCATGTGGTATGGTTACATGGTATACCCAAGGATATCCTTTCTGATCGTGACGCGAGGCTCATATCCAAGTTTTGGCAAGAACTGCAGGAATTGATGGGTACAACCTTGAAGATGAGTACAAATTTCATCCGCAACCGATGGTCGAGGCAACGAACCATCAAGACCTTAGAGGACATGTTGAGGGCATGTGTCATGGAGTTTGGGGGCAGCTGGGAAGACAGGCTTGACCTGATTGAGTTTTCATACAATAACAGTTATCATACGAGTATCGGGATGACACCTTTTGAGGCTTTGTATGGTCGAAAGTGCCGAAGTCCAGTTTGTTGGGATGATAGTTCTGAGACGGTGGTTTTAGGGCCACAGTTGGTCCAGGATATGGTTGAGCAGGTCCAGATGATTCGGCAAAAGATGAGAGCAGCTCAGGATCGTCAGAAGAGTTATGCCGATTTACACCGCAGAGACATCGAGTTCGCGGCAGGTGACAAAGTCCTTTTGAAAGTGTCACCTATGCGAGGTGTAATGAGGTTTGGAAAGAAAGGTAAGATAAGTCAGAAGTTTATAGGTCCTTATGAGATTTTGGACCGGATAGGCGAGGTAGCCTACAGATTAGCTTTGCCACCAGCTTTGGATAGAGTCCACAATGTTTTCCATGTTTCCCAGATTCGGAAGTATGTGAATGATCCATCACATATCCTTGAGATGGAGAACATCGAGCTTGATGAGTCCTTGTCCTACGCCGAAGTTCCTAAAGAGATTCTTGATCGCAAGGTTCGTAAGACAAGGAATGGTGAGACGGTCTTACTCAAAGTACTTTGGTCTAATCACAATGTGGAAGAAGCCACATGGGAACCCGAGAAAGCCATGCGAGAATGTTTTCCTAGTCTTTTTTATCAGGTATGTTTGGTTACGGGGACGTAACCATTGTCTTTTTAGGGGGGTAGGAGATGGTCGCGTGTATGTTTTATTTTATTTTGAGTCGGGTTAGTGAGTCTTGTGGTGTCTTGTGTGATTCTTTGGCATTGATAAATGCTTGTTTGGGAAGTCTTTTTGTGTTTTGTGGTGTCTTGTTGTGTTTTGTGGTGTCTTGTTGTGTTTTGTGGTGTCTTGTTTTAGGGTGGTGTGTGAACTTCGGGACGAAGTTCTTTTTAAGGGGGGAAGACTGTAATACTACGGATTTTCTTAAGTTGAATACTCGACCGAGTAGAGCCTACTCGGCCGAGTAGTGCTAATGGTGTTGTCTGTTTTGGTTCTGCCGAAGAATACTCGGCCGAGTATGAAGAATACTCGACCGAGTAGAGGATACTCGGCCGAGTATACACTTTACTCGACCGAGTATCCGGTCTGGCGAGTATTAATTCAGCGGTTTGAGGCGAGAGTGTTTAGGGTTATTTTTATATTCAAAGTCAGTTTCTAAAACGTCATTTCTACCCTAATCACTTTACGATTTCCCTAATCACACTCTAATCACTCCCCAAATCATTCCATAATCTCATTGTGTGTGTAATCGTCGTGGTCCTTGCGTGTAATCTTTCACTCTACTGTTGGTAAGTGTTATTCCCATGTTATTTATATTCTTTTGGGGTTACTGTGTGTATGGAATTTGGGAAATATGGGGGGATTGTGCAATGTGTAATTGTGTTATGTGGTTATTGTATAGGAGAAGACTTCATAGAGGAGCCTTTATGATTGTTCGGTTTCGTACTGCCGTTGATTGCTAAGGTAGGGTTTTTCCCTACTCAGTTTATTGTTCATCGTTAAGACATAATTGTGTTGTGATTGTTGTTATCTGCTAATCATCGGTGTACGGGCGTTGTTGTGACGGTGTTGGTGTGGAGATGTTATGACAGCTGTGATGCTGTGTGTGTTGGGATTGTGGTGGAGTCACATGCGGGAGTGGCTTCACACCCTAGTTCGCCCTCCGTGGAACCCGCCACGGGAGGGGATGTGCACATTAAGGGACAGGGATTGTCAGTCGCTCGTTGATGAGCTGGACTAGGAGGGATCGGCTGCGGTCACCCACTGACGGCGAGGATTACCTGTTGTGATGGGTAATCTTGCAGGGCTACATACTTCGGTGTGTAGTCAGTTACTGTGTGAGATCGGGAGACTGGGGGTGGAGGATGATCAGCTGCTTACCTTGTTTGTTTGTCTTATATTGTTTGAGTAATACTGACCCCGTTGTTGTTTGTGGAATCTGCTGTGATCCATTCGGGGATGGTGAGCAGGCTTGACAGGTATTGCTTGTGGTGAGCTTGGGGCAGTCATGGGAGTGTCGTCATCACCAGTCGTAGCATCACCGTCCGAGTCTTAGTGTTGATTTCTTAAGTTGTCAGACATTGGAGTTGTTTTATTGAATCAGTTTTGGATTTGGTTGATGTAAGCTTTTACACTTTATGATATTTTAATAAATGTGCTCAGTTCAGTCGCTTTTGATATATACTAACCTCGGGCAACCGAGATGGTAACACACTTTCATGGTAGGGTGGTCCTGGTAAGGCACCTTGGTATGAGGGGGTGTTACACTAGGAGCCTGTTTTAAACCATAAAGTGCTTAATTAAGTTTAAAAACGTGGTTGGGAAATTCGTTGTTTACAAAGCCAGGAGGCTGTTCAACAAACACTTCTTCATCAAGGTATCCATTTAAAAATGCGGTTTTGACATCCATTTGAAAAAGCTTTATACCTTAAAAAGATGCAAAAGTTATAAGCATTCGTATGGCTTCAAGCCTAGCTACCGGTGCAAAGGTTTCATCGTAATCAATTCCTTCTTGTTGGTTAAAACCTTGAACCACTAGTCTAGCTTTATTCCTTACGATTTCTCCAACATCATTTAGCTTGTTGCGAAAGACCCACCGTGTACCAATTACAGTACGTTGGGAGGGCCTAGGGACAAGATGCCATACCTTGTTCCTTTAGAATTACTCCAATTCCTCTTGCATTGCTATCATCCAGCATTCATCAGTCAGGGCTACTGTGACATGGTCTGGTTCAATTTGTGAGATGAAAGCATTGTGTGCACAGAAATTTTGGAGCGATGATCTGTATTTTATTCCAGAGGTTAGGTCGCTGGTTAGGTTTGATAGAGGATGTGAGCTTTGGTGTTTCCATTTTTTGGGAATAAGTGAGTTAGAGGATTCGGTTTGTTCGTCTGCAACAATAGAGGGGACTGTTGCATGATGATTGTTTGAAGGAGGTGATTGTGGCTCGTTTATGATTTGATTTGGCTGTTCTTCACCCTCCTTATTCCCCCTGGATGAGCTAGCATCATCTTGAGTAGGAGGACGATTAGTTCCCCCTGAATTTTGGACATCCTCCTTAGGCAACAGTGGCTCCAACTGTTGCTCAGCCTCTTCCATCACTTGATCCATATCATGTCGTGTCATACCAATCTCAAAATCATCATCATATTAGACATCCTCATTATCAACCTGTGTGTTTGACACAAAAAGACTAGATTCGTTAAATATTACATGAACGCTCTCTTCCATTTTCATAGTCCTTTTGTTATAAACCTTATAGGCTTTATTATGATCGGAATAACCAACAAAAACTCCTTCATCACTACGAGCGTCAAATTTGCCAAGGTTGTCTTTTCCATTATTGTGCACAAAGCATTTACTACCAAAGCATTTTAAATGTGAAAGATTAGGTTTTCTTCCTCGTAGTAGTTCATAGGGAGTTTTCTCAATGATTTTTCTAATCATGACACGGTTGTAAATATAACAAGATGTGTTTACGGCTTCGGCCCAAAAATTCTTAGGAACTTTAGAGCTAATGAGCATGGTTCTAGCCATATTTTCAAGAGTTCAATTCATTTGTTCCACAACCCCATTTTGCTGTGGGGTTCTTGTGGCCGAAAAGTTATGACTAACACCATTCTCATTACAATAAGACTCAAATGACAAGTTCTCAAACTCGGTTCCATGGTCGGATCTCAATGAGACAAGTTTATAACCAAATTTGTTTTGAACCTTTTTGACCCAAATTAAGAACTCATCAAATGTTTGGTCCTTAGAACTTAAGAAGAGAAGCCAAACAAATCTTGTGAAGTCATCTACAATAACACAAATATAACGACTTCCACCTCTACTCACAATGCGCATGGGACCACATAAATCAATATGAATGAGTTCAAGAGGTAAGGAAGTGCTAACAACCTTTTTAGATTTAAAAGAGCATTTAACTTGTTTTCCTTTAACACAATCATCACAAAGTGATTTAAACTCAAACTTAATATTAGGAATGCCGTCAACTAGATCAAGTCTCTTGAGGGTGTTAAGTGTCTTAGCATTTACATGACCAAGTAGTTTGTGCCAGAGCCAAGGGTCGTTCTTTTGAACACTCATGCATGATAGTGATTGACTCGACAATGAATATAAATTAGTCATGTATACATCTTTGACACGTTTACCTTCAAGTATGAGTTCTCTAGTTTTTCCATGGATGATTCTACATTCACTAGCAAGAAATTCAACAATATTACCTCGATCACATAGTTGTGAAATGCTCAAGAGATTGTGTTTCAAACCTTTGACAAGCAACACTTTGTCCACGCATAATGACTTTGACCTACCAACTTTTCCAATACCAATGATTTCACCTTTTTTTGTTGTCGCCAAAAGTCACCATGCCACCATCGCAGGCTTCTAGCGAGAAGAATTGGCTTTCATCTCCCGTCATGTGACGAGAGCATCCACTGTCTAAGTACCAATTGCTGCTGCCCCTCACTAATACCTATAAGAAATCAAACATTTAGTTTAGGAACCCAAACAAGTTTGGGCTCCTTCTTGACAACGACCCTTTTGACTTCCTCTTTCTTGATCCACACTTGTTTAGCATTTTTCGTGTTTCTTTCTAAGTCACAGACTCTTTTTTCACAACCATTAAACTCATGACCTGTTTTGCCACAATAGTTACAAATGATGTACTCAGGAAGACTAGCATACTTTCTTCTTCGGAAGTCAGTTTGGCTTGGATCCTGGTTTCGAGTGCAACAGTGTGTGCTACTGTTGCATTTGAAACCAAGTCCAGATTTCTTTGCAAATTTTTCATATTCTTGTGATTGTTTCAAGAGAAACTCCAAAACATTCTGACTTCCTTCCCATTTTAAGTAAAACATCTTAGCCTCATCTAGCTCTTTAGTCAATGTTTCGATTTTAGCAAGATGATTAAGATTCAATTTACCTAAATTGTCGAAAGCTTGTTTTGCAAGTCTTGCTTCATCACTAAGTAACATCCCAATTTGTTCCAATTGTTTATTATCCCTTTGACACAATGTGAGGTCAGCTAGAAGAGAGTCATGTTCTTTAGTCAAGGAAGACACTAATTTAGTGAGAGTATCTATTTCTTTTCTTGACTCGGATGCCACAATAGAGACCTCCATGGCATGAGTCTGTTCAACCCTTTTTAACATCTCAATTTGAGCAAGAAGGTCATCATTTGATTTTTGAGCTCGTTCTAAGGCACTTTTGACATGACTAGACTCATCATTCAACATTTCAGCAATCTTAACAACATCATCTTTTTCATTGTTACGAGTAGCTAAGTTAGTCAAAAGTTGGTCACGTTCTTGAGTTAGTGACGACACATTTCCTTTGTTAGAACTGGATGCAACAAAGGTCAGGGGATCTGTTGCACCGCCATCGACCTTGTTGGCTAAAAACAAATTTTGTTTTCGAAGCTTTTTGATTTCTTTCTCAAGACTCAACATGGAACTAGGTTGATCATTTTCATTTAGACTTTCTTTTAAGATGACATTTTCCTCAGCTATGTCCTCAATTTCGATTTGCATAGCTTCCAACTTATTAGTTTGGACACGACATTTATCAATAAATTGATCTAGGAGGAAACAAATTTTGTCTTTAGAGAAAGATCGAACCTTTTTCTTGAGCTTAATTACCTCATGGTCTGAATCTGAGTCAGAATCTGCGGAGTAAGCCATAAGACATTTGATGTCTTTTTTCTTTGAGGATTTAGAACCACCTTTTGAAGAGCTAGAAGAGATGAACAATTTGGCGTCTAATTCATCCTCAAGGACATCGTCCTCTTCAGAATCAGACATGCCCGAAATAGCAGTCATTACCTTGCTTTTGTAGTAACGTTTAGCAGAGTCACGTTTTTCCTTAGATTTGATATCGTTCCACTTTGGGCATTCTTTGATTTGATGACCTTTGTCACCACATTTAAAGCAACCAACAGTGGAGTTAGATCTTCTCTTAGGAAAACGTCGTTTACTAGAATGGTTGCTATACCTTTGAGAGTTTTGACCATTTATCATGCCAACAATGTTTTTAGTGAACATTGTAAACTCATCGTCTTCATCCTCATCATCACTTGAGAGAGCATTAAGAGCGAGTCCTTTCCCTTTAGAGATTTCACTAGAACGCTTCATGAGAGTTAACTCATGAGCCATAAGTGAGCCCATAAGTTCATCAAGGGTGAGCAATGAAAGGTCCTTAGCTTTCTCAATAGCCGTAAACTTCGGTTGCCACTTTTCAGTTAGGCTACGAAGGATTTTACGGACTAAATCCTCGGATTGAAAACTCCTACCTAAACTCTTAAGGTCATTAACAATACTAGAAAAACGTGAAGACAAACTATTAATTGACTCATCTCGTTCCATATTGAACATCTTATACTATTGCATGAGAAGATCAATACGGTATTTTTTGACTTGAGACGTTCCCTCATAGGCAAGGTTTAGGGTGTCCCAAATTTCTTTGGCCGAAGCGCATCCAGATATACGATTAATCTCTTGGTCACCGATCCCATATTGAAGAATGGACATGGCCTTAGAGTTTTTCTCGATTTTCCTATAATCGGCCTCAACATATTTATCCTCACTTTTCAATGTAGTAGTGCCATCAACATTAGTCACTTCGATTTTGAGGGGACCCTTTTGAATGATCAACCAACATTCATAGTCTGCACTTTTGACATAGTGCTCCATGCGGTGTTTCCACCAGGCATATTTTTCTCCCTTGAAAATGGGATACTTAGTGTGTTTTGAATCGTCCATAACTATAGGATCAACTCTTTGGATTTAACCAATATCAAGAGCACGAGGCTCTGATACCAATTGAAGAGTTAAGAATGATAAACACCTAAGAGGGAAGGGGGTGAATTAGGTGTACCTTTTAAAAATTTTATCCTTAACTTAGTTAATTGATTAACTTAAGTAAAGAATATTGAAATACAAGACTTGAGAAACTTAATTGAATGTAAGTTCACAAGAAGGTACAGCAGTTTTATGCCACAGTATAGGTGACTGTGACACAGAACTTGACTAGGTACAAGCGAGAAATAGTAAAGTGAAAGAACGTAAAAGTAAATGAACAAACAAACGACATTTTAAAAATTGGTTCAGCCTCTACTCTGACGCCTACGTACAACCGTTATTTTATTGCTTGTTTAGAAATTTACTCAAACTTACTAAACCCCTTACAATGAAAATAACTCGCCAACCTACTCCGGTTGCACTCAAACTTAAAGCTACTCCGCTTCAAGAGTTTATGGGTTCTATCTCAAGGTGTTACAGAATCTTGAATCTCAAGAGTTCACTAAATGAACATGGAGATCGCAATTAAGATCTAACACGAGACTTTTGGTTTTAAGATCATGTATTGTACTTTTGGTCAGTTTGGATTTGGAATTGTAATCACCTAAACTTTATTACTATTTAAATTATGTTTCGTTATTGTCATTTGATTATCATTGCCTCGGGAAACCGAGATGGTGACATTCTTATACCTGAGTGGTCCTGGTAAGGCACTTGGAGTATGGGGGTGTCACATGTGTACTGCGCATTTATTTATTGGAATTGATAACATTGGTGAATTAAAAATATTATAGAAATCCTCCTTCCCAAGGACAATTACCGTCCACATAATTTGAAAAGCAAACCTAGACTTAATTATTTCCCATTTACCGTCACATTTTTTCATCTTCTCTTACCTTCATCTTCTCTTCTCTCCTCTCTTATTTTCATTTTCTCTCTTCCTCTTCTCATAACAAAAGCTCCTTAACTACTCACAAATCAAAAAATATCAAAACATTACCATAAATATACCAACGAAACAAGCAGCAAGATGGGCACCGGTGAAGAAAAATACTAGAGCGTCAAAGGCAGATGATGTTGGAGGAGGTAATGATCTTTTTTTATTTATCTGTTTTTTATGGTTTAATAATCTAGTACATGCAACTGGTGGAAGGTTTTGTTCATTTTGTTTTTTGACGATATTTCCTATTTAGTGGGTTTATTTTTTCAATTATTAGGATTTTTCGTCTTTTTAGGGTTTATTTTGTTTGTTCATTTCATGGTTGTTAGATTCTGTGAATGTGGTAATAAGCGAGGAGATTCAAGCACCAACGACTGAAGGCAGAGGAAAGAAAGTTGTGGCCGGAAAAGGCATGGAAAAAGGTAATGCGGTTGTGGCCGAAGAGGATGTGAATAAAGATCTGATAGGTCAGATAAAGGGGATGAAAAAGAAGGTGACATTCAGCATTGGGAATAGCAACAGTAAGGGCAAGGGTAAGGTTGTGGAGGAAGAGGAAGAGAATGAAGAGTCGGTTGAAGAAGAAACAGATGAAGACGAAGTGGAGGATGATATTGAAGAAGGCAAATTTCTGGTTTATTATGTTGTTTTTATTTTTCCAATATTTTTGTCGTCATCATAATAATATGTTTTTTGTCCACAAAAAGATCATGTTGATGCCAATGTGAAGATGCGTGGTAAAGGTTGGGAAAAGCGCGCTGAAGAATAAAAAGGTTGCAAAGCCAAGGTAGGTAACTAAAGGTAAAACCTTTTGCTAGTAAACTTTGTGAATGATAATGAAATGGTGACCTTATTTATGTTTGGGTGTTGGTGTTTTTTGTGACCATTTTAAATGTGAATGTTACAGAACTGAAGTGGTTACAAATTGACTTATGCATGTTGTTTACATTTCCTACACTAATTAGTTTTAATTGTGCAGATCGTCCACTAGAGGCGAAGGCATTGAGAGTGGTAAAGGGGAAGGCAGAGGCTGATGAGGGATCCAAGAAGCGCAAGGGGGATGAATCTTCTATTGTGCTGGCAAAGTGAGTTATGTTGGGTATCTCTTTCGTTTATTTGTAAACCTAACATGTTTTATTTGTAAGCATTTTAGGATTCATTGTTGTCTAAATGAAAGTGGTAACAAAATGAGTTAAATTCTGTGTGGTATTAGTCTGTTTCTTAATATGATTTTTATATTTACTTGCTCTTTGTAGCCACTTTTTGGTTAATTGAATATATATGTAACACGGTCACAAAATGGGGTACATTGGGTAAAATCTCATATGTTTATTACTTTAACATGTGTTGAAAATATATCAGAAAGTAGAATGACATTTTTTGTTAAAATGTGTACAAGTTTTGTAGTGTGTAATATGTTATTTGTAGCCATTTGATTATAGCATGATTGAAATGGTGTCAAAGTGTGGTAAATTGGGTGTCTTTTTGGTATGTCTGTTTATTGTATAATGGTACCAATTTGGTTAAGAATATTGGTAGGTAACAATATATTTACATATGGTGAATGTAGCCTAACTGAAATAGTTACAAATTGTGTTTAAATGGGATAAATTTGTGTATGTTGATTAACTAAATTTGTTATCAGTTTGGTTAATTATGTAGTTAGGTTATAATATGCAAAAAAAAAATGTACTATATATGTAATACTGCATCGTGTTATTTATAACCAATTATCATTTTATTGTAGCATGATTAAAATGGTGTCAAAGTGTGGTAAATTGGGTGTCTTTTTGGTGTATGTTTTGATTGCATAATGTTACCAATTTGGTTAAGAATGTTGGCAGGTAACAATATTTTACATATGGTGAATGTAGGCTAACTGAAATAGTGACAAATTGTGTTTAATTGGTATAAATTTGTGTATGTTGATTAACTTAATTTGTTATTTGTTCGGTTAATTATGTAGTTAGGTTACAATAAGCAAAAAAGAAAATGTACTATATATGTAATGTTGCATCGTGTTATTTGTAACCAATTCTCATTTTATTGTTGCATGATTTAAATGGTGTCAAAGTGTGGTAAATTGGATGTGTTTTTGGTGTGTCTGTTGATTATATAATGTTTCCAATTTGGTTACGAATGTTGGCATGTAACAATTACATATGGTGAATGTAGCCTAAATAAATGGTGACAAATTGTATTTAATTGGAAGATGTTACCATATGTAAAATGTTCACAGGACACGAGGTATTGGGGTGTAGGCATCTCCATCGTTGGCATGAGCTTTTTTCGCCTTCTTCTTCTTACCTTGTCCGTTTTTTTCCTTGCGCTCCTGCCTTTCGTAGTGACACGGATAGGATCAAGAATTGGGCGCCCTTCGGTTGTTTGAGTGTTTGTTTCCGCGTCCATGGTAAGATTCTGAAGCAGCGAAAGTACTTCAGCATTGGCCGTATCAAAGAACTTATCCACAATTACCCTTGCCTCCATGACATTCTGGCTCTTTGTTATGAGATTGTTGACGTTGGTGAGTGTTGAACGCCGCCAATTAATGGCCTCATTTGCATCACTTCGGCGCATGTCAGATGGTAGTAAACGTTTCCATACCTTCGTTTTGGCAAATTTGGTCCACCTCTTATGTATGTAACTAGCTGGGATCTCCGAAATAGAATTCATGTGGAGGACACGTATGATTGTAGATACCTCATTTCTGCCCTCCCGCAAACCACCCGGTGATGATTGGGCCGCATGTTTGGTATACGGAACGATTTGTGACAGTTCGTAAGTTTATCGTCAAGTGATCGCTCAAACACTTGTGTCTACCTCTTAATTGTCATCTACGTGCCGATACGGTCGTTTTGGCAGTAATTAGAGTACATTTGGAGTCCGGGTCAAAAAAACCGTCTTCATTTTCTAATGACCGTTTAAAATGCCGAGTCAGAATGTTCTGGAATGTTCCGGATGTTTCTATTCCATATTTTCCAATCTTTTAATCTTTAGTAAAATATCTCCCGTAATATTCACACATAATATTAAGGAAACGAGATTAATCCGCTATTCCATAATAGAAACGGGGAAATATTTCTTCCGCAGGAGGAAACCACTGAGGAAAGGACGCAGCAAGTGCTGCGCCTCTTCCAAGGGACGCAGTGCCTGCTGCGCCTCTTCCTCAGTCCTTTTCTGCGTATTTTTCAAATCTTTTCGAGATTCACTTCCAAAGTTTCTCCGAAAACCCTAGTTCTTTCGTGTGATTAGTATAAATAGAGACCTTCGGTCTCACATATTTCCCACGCGAGTGTCCGCCCTTCTCTTCTCCCTTTGCATTCTAGACCACGTTCTTACTTTTTGGCGTCTACGTGCTTGAAATTTCGACCACGTAAGCTCGGATCCTTCTGAGTACCAGCCTCGTTTTGCATGACCGACCAATTTGACCAACTCCACATCAATCAACATTAATCAATCTTATTCGTTTTCCTCCTAGAGGGCACTTTCGTCTAAATTCGAGTCGAGCATCACTAAACGTTAACTTAGTTCATCTCGTTTCGTCAAAACATGTAAGTCTGAGGGTGTAAATCCTTCCTTTATTTATTGTTCTTTATTATTGTAATCATCATTGTAAGATTTATGTCGAAAGTATTCTTAAAACCTATTTGTAAAACCTTATTTAAAAACCCTTTTTACGGATTATCGGAAGACAACCGTCGAGAAAGGACGCAGCAACTGATGCGCGCCTCTTCGAAGGGACGCAGCCACATGCTGCGCCTCTTCGTGAGGCTGCCGCAGTTCCTGCTTCCTTTCTTCTTCCTTCGTCTTTTGTTCGTCCTTTTGTTTTTCGCTTTGTTATCAATTGTTCATTGCTTCATTAACATAACAATTTGAATATGATAATTTTGACCTGTAATTCATTAATCATCATTAATTAATTCATCTTTCAAAATCCCGACTTAAATCCCTTATAATCCATATTTGCGATATTCGTCATTAAGTCAATTCGGGTTTTAGAGATTCGATTTACCCATATTGAATCTCTGGAATTCATCTTTGATATATTTGTATCTGTTATTTGTTGAAATATGTGTCCTCCGACAATAATGCGATCACAATTGTCGATCATATTGATCACATGTTTAAATCTCATTTTAAGAATACGTAAGGGATGATTCATTTTATAGTCAACTGATCAACATTAATCGTTAACGATTGGCTTGCTAGAGTTTGACGTTACTGCCGTGGGACGGTGGTGGTCAGTTGATCCCTTAAGGTCACACCTAAAGGATGATGCCCTTATCTGTAAAGTTGATTAATTGTATGACAATACAAGTTGATGAATTCCTTAAAATTGAACAATTCATTTGTGAGAGAGAATATTGATATCTTATTGTAATGGGATTAAATAAGATTTATTTTAGTAATTGAAATGTCGTGTTACTAAAATTGTTTATTGTTTGAGAAGCAATAGAGATAAGAATGAATGGTTAATTATAATTACAAAATGTTGCGAATTATAATTATATGACCCATTTTATTTATGTGATCAAGTATCACTAGTCTATTTGTTGTATGTAATTTAATTAATTCATGAAATGATATTTATGTGATAAATATGCATCAAATTAATTAATAACATGTATCATACTACATGTGACATATTGTGTGACAAGTGACAAATTGACAAAATAAAATGGAGGTCCATTTTATCTCATATGACCGAAATATGGAGGTAGTATGGATGAGTGGGTGTTTTATTTAATGGAAAAATAAAACACTATGATTACCTATGATGTAGGGTAGTCTTACACCTACTTTACTTAATAAGAACAAAAGTAAAAGAAAAAGGCCATGCATTGGTCTTAAGACCTCCCTCCACCGGTTTTGTGCACTAGAGGAGAGAATTTTATTCTCTTCAATTTGACTTGTATTCATACACATGCAAAAGTCTCTCTCTCTCTTTCTCTCTCTCTCTCTCTCTCTCTCGCTCTCTCTCTCTCTCTCTCTCTCTCTCTCTCTCTCTCTCTCTCTCTCTTTCTCTCTCACATATTCATTATTTTCCTTCATCAAAATATGAGATTTTTGATTGAAATTGTTCATAGAGATTACTAAAATTATTAATGTAATATATGAGTGTTAGTAATCAATTTTAAGGTAAACTACTAAACTAATATCTAGCTAATATTATTTAGTGGGGATAAGGGATAATCTTGGGTGCAATCAAGAGGAGTGACTTCTACACTTGAGGTCTTTGGAGGATCATCCTAATATATGGAATGCTCAAGAACAAGTGAGGTAGGAGACTTCATTTGTGCCCATTTGGCCGAAATATTCATATGGTATGAAACGATTTTTCCTTACTCTTATTCTAGTTTTGCATGCATAAGATCTTTAAGTTTTTATGACTAAAACTTTAAACCAAAATATGTGATATTAAAAATATGATTTCAAACAAGCGGTATCATGAGCCTTAGGTTGTTTGCATGCAAATCGGTTATTGTTTTTCCGAGTTATACGATTAACAAACAAAACTTATAAATTTGTGTTTATTATGAAATATCACGAAATTTATTATGCATGTTAAAGTTTCTGGTCCTAAAATGTTTTTAGGATATTGTGGTTTATTTATGGATTTTTATTGTTCATTTTATGTAATAATGGCATTAAAATGTGATTTTTATGATAAAAATGTCATTTTTGGACTAAAAATAGCTAAAATTCATTTTTTCCAGTGGTTTTTGGATATGTTTTCACATATATTATCTACTGATGACCTGTAAATTTTCATAATAAAATGAGTTGTTATGCTCGAAATATGGATTTTTCAAGTTAAAATTGTATTTAAATGGTTTAATAGGTTAATATAAGTTATATTTCGAATCTGGTCATGGAAATTTAGTATGTTGTCACATGCAATTTTACAAGATTTGTGTAAAATATTTGGCTATAATGAAGTCTTTATGCATGATTTATGAATTGTTTATGAAAAATCACATAAATAGTGACTTTAATTAGTAAAAATGCTAAAACATACTTCATGACTAAGGAAAAACGTCACATGTTGCATTTTATCATATATTTCAGATCTAAAAGTGAAAAGTTGATAAAAATAATTTTTCTCAGATTTTTATGGTGATAATTGTTAAAATCGATAAGCCGCAACATTGTTTTTCTCGATAAATTTTCGAAATTTTAACCTAAGTTTTTGAACATTATGAGTGTCATGGTATTTTTCCAGAATGTTCATGAGTTTAAATTTCAAATTTTGAAATTATTTGAATTTTTTTTTTATGATTTAATTTGAAGTTTATGATATAATTTTGTATTTTTGGGTCCATTTATGAACAATATTAAGAAATCTAGGTTAATTATTGTCAAATGTTAGTGGATACTAATTTTGAGTACTAAGTTGGTTAGGGTAATTAACTTGTACATAAATATGAATTTATGTAATTATTGTGATTATAAAAGGTTAAATCACGCAAATCGGTAAAACCGATTAATATACGATATTGGCTCTTAAAAGGCGATTTAGCATAAAATTGGGCATGTTCATACATATTATAATGCTGCATTTTACTTATGATTGTCATATTTTAATTTTATGTAATTTTTGAATTATGTAATTTTACTTAGTATGACCTTAGTTTTTATTTGTATTACCCGAAATGTATGGGAATATCGATTCGGTTGTAATTTATTGTGATCTCGTATCACCATTTTGTAATTTAATAGATTTATTTTTATTTTAATTACAAATGTATAATAGGAAATTATGTAATTTATTATGTAATTTTATTATTCCGGAGTTCCTTGAAGACGGTGCCACTCGAGAAGGCGATCCATTAAAGAATTTGTTGCCTTGAAATGCGTGCCAAGACCGAAGTTCAAGGGACCAATGGAGTTGGTTTCCGAATTTGTAATAGTTTATTAGATTTACTATTCTAGGAAGGCCATACTAGGATTTTATTTATGCTTTGCATTTTATTTATATGTTGCATGTATCGCTAAATCGTCATAACTAAAACATGCATCATCCTTTTATCGAGTTTATCGACCGTGTCAATTACAATTATCGTAGTTCACCGCTTTATTTCACTTAAAACGTGATAGATAATAAATTGACATGACCTCTCGCTAAAAATAAACAATTGAGACTTAGCCTTACCAAAAAGTAGAAACCATGAAAACCTATTTCGTGAGGGAGTGCACTCGGCCACACCGGGGTACAAACCTTGTTACGTAGGGGAAGTGGGTGATAAATGTCTATCCACCGAATTCATGTTGATGAGGGTTTCATCGGCCACACCGTGCCCAAGTTAATGTGGGTTTGGATCATGGACACATTTATTCGAAATTTGGATTGAGCTCAACGGAAGTATTCGTGACCGTAGTCGCATGTGTTCCGGGCTAAAGATAAATATTAATGTAATTTTATCGACCAAGAGTTCTAAAAGTAGAATCGATTAAAGAGTTAATCCACCGAGTTATATTGATAAGGGATTCATCGGCCACACCGTGCCCAAGTTAATATGAATTTGGATCTTGGAATCATTTATCATAGTTGGGTAGAGGTCACTATGTAAATGCTTTACTTGTTATTTACAAGTATTAATAAAACGATAAATGTTAAGTTTTCCACTATTCCGTTATCATATTGTTCTATTTCTTTACCACAATTCATATACGATATCATTTCGATTTTTGATTCAAATCTCCATTAAAACATCGTAACGAAAGACAAAATTTGAATTTTTTTCTAAAAACCTCGAATTATCCATTGCAAGGATCTCTTGTGAAGAGTATAGATAAAAGTTATTTGTGATCAAAAGGGTTTTTGATTTTCGACTAACATATCTACTTACAATGAATTGTTTCTCATATGCTTAATTGAATTAAGTACTTTGAAACGTTAAATCATTTTGGTAACTAGATTTGTTTGAAATCAAAATTGACCAAAATACCGCAACCACTTCAATGAAAGTTTTAAGACTAAACAAATGAAATGAAGAGTAGTCTTCATGAATTTCAATTTTGCTTCTCTTAGCAAAGACTCATTGAAATAAGTGGGAGCATTCTCTTAAACCGTTAAGAAAAGAATAAGGTTTTAAAGAAGTAAAATTATAATGGAATTGATACAAGGTAATGTTGAAAGTAAAGTTATTGAGAATAACGATACTAAACCTATCAATCCCGACCGATAAGGTTTCCATTGTCTTAATTGTTGGACGCTAGAAAGAAAACTACCCCAAATTATTGAAGAATCAACAAGTTAGTTGTGGGACATCTAATGGGACCTTCTTCTTTAAATGTTTATTTGATTAACATAAATTTTGCTAGTACTACTTCGTCAATATTAGAAACCAGTGGAGGTTTTCATCATTGTATTTGATACATAAGATGATTAGAATATGACGACTAGAAACAATAATGTTGAGAGATAGAGTCATTGTGTACTCAATCTAGTTTTTGGGCTTAGAGTTGTACTTAATTGTGACTATTAAGTGCATAAACTCTAAATAAGAATATAAACTTGTTAAGATACAAAAGAGGTTTCACTTTTGTGACCCTATACACCACGATTTGATGTATGGCTAGCCCATTATCAGGGTAATTATATTCTAAACCAAACTAGAATGATATATCATGTAGATGATGCAAGACTCAAATTGGTAACCCAAGATTAAACTATAAATTCTTGAATGATGAACGCAAAGAGTTATCAAGTACTCTTGAAACCATTAGATCTTATGGTATATGCGTATCTTGTATTCAAAGCAAAATGTCTTGTGCCTTTTTGTTGAAAAGGAAATCGAGGTTGTAAATCATTGATCCAAAATAGGTTGATCATTTTCTTTTACCATCAATTTAAGTTGACACCAATATGTTTACTTAATAAGGTAAAAGGAGAAATCTTTGAAGAAGTTCAAAGAGTTCCATGAATCACGATCTAGTCGTGATGGGATTATCAAAGTGAAGACTTTGATATAAGCCAAAGGAAATGTGATATAGTATCACAAATTAATCTCTCTTAGCACGCATTATGGGATAATGTGTGGTTGGATAAAGAAATCAAACGCTATTCGATATGGTTTGGACTTCAATCAAGTTACTTTGAGTTACTTGATCCTTTTGGGGATTTTATCATTTTGTCTAAATTATTTTTCCACTAAATCTAAAACGAATCATATGAGATATGAAATGGTAGGGTACCATGTTTGTAAGTTTTCAAAAAAAAAAAAACAAATGCTCATTATTCCTTATTATAATCACAAGTACAACGGGTTTGTGGTTCGTGAAGCTGTCTTTCTAAAATACAAGTTTATTTCTAGAAGACAGAGTGGGAGAAATTATTCAAAGAGCCACAAAGAATGTTATGTTACAAGAAACTGGTCTTTCTTGGCTACATGAAACGTTTTGTGTAAGACGTTGTTTCTTCAAAACCTAGGAGGTTAAAGTCATCGCTTGTTGAAGATGATGAGTTAGTGTTACTTTTAGAAAGTAAAGAGCTTTCAACTTACAAAGAAATTGTTTGATTCAAGTTGATTACTTCTGGAAAGTAATGAACATATGACTTACATGAGAGTGTTTAAGTCATAACTCAATACAAGGCTTAGAGCCATGAAAATCCGAAATAAATTCCGAATGGATTTGTTGGATATCTAAGAGAGATATCAAAGCTTGATTAGTTGCAAAGTGTTTTGCACTATTCGGATCTTCTTAGGGATTGTGTTTCATTAAGATGGTATACATATAGCGAGTAAATCTAAAACCCACTTCTTCAATTAGAAGGAATGTATTCAATACATATCGTGAGTTTTGTAGATTCTTGCAATCCTAAGATAGTGTGAAACTTAAGAGAGGGTCTTAAGTAGGACATCAAGGAGTTGGAATCAACATTTTGATCATGTGATAAAACTTTTCTCAATAGGTTGAGAAGTTGTGTTTATACATGAAGTTTAGTGGGAGTTACGGAAATTTTAATTAGTCTTATATGTGGATGACATATTGATCGTTGGGAATGATTTAAGACTTTTGGAGTATTATAATACATCTTTAATATCCGGATTTCTGGAGATAAATCCACATGATATTAGCGTCAAATAAGAAGTCTTATGTTGATAAGATTCATGACTAGTTCAATCAAGTTGAACATATTTGATTGATTACATTTGCTTCCGCTGCCGAATCAATTAAATAGGAAATGATGTATAACACTTCATATACTTTGAGTATGATGAATTGTTTCAAATCGAATTTAAGTAATAGTTACCATGTAAGCCATACAAATTACCCTTAAGTGCTTGCAGAAGCATTAAGGATGTAAAGCAAAGTGTTTTTGATGCAATTTTGTGTAAGGGTGTTACACAAATGACAATTGACAATTGACAATTGATATTGCGCATGGTTTCCGACAAAACCATAATCAAAACACACTAGGATGGTTAAGATACCATTGTGGCTATGTTATTTAAGAAATAGATTTGCTAGAATCATTCTAGGCAATAAAGAACAATGAGAGATATTTACAAACGGAAATTGAGTACACTTGCAATCATGAGATGTGCAAGGAGGATGAGTCCCGCACACTGTGAAAACAGTGGGAGCTATTCTAAGGCTAGAAGGCCTATGTCTTGATTGGATCTCGACACGTACTCAGAAAGTTTTGTAATGCAAATGTATACATTACAAAGGAAAACGAGTATGTAGTAAGGTTGAGTAAGGTACAAGAAGTTGATAAAACCTACTAACCAAAGCCTTCTCATAGGCTTAACATGACGAGTCATGTCATTTCAATTAAATTAAGAATCAAACTGGATTATAGAATATGAAGTAGTAATCAGGTATTGACTATTCATATGTGATAATCACATTTGTCGTTCGAGTTTTTAAAAACCTGAAAACTCCTTTTATACCTTGTTACATCCAAATGGGTTGTAGAGACAATATTGAACCCCGTTAAAGTGAACCCGGATTAACATGGTATTCGCCCATAGTCACTTGTATGAGGTGACGTCTCGAAGTGACTAGAGTGTGATGCGATTGATGGCAAGTTCAGTGCCATACAGTCATGTGAGATGACTAGCCGATCACATAGGCAGACTGTTAGGAGCACTTTATCGGGCAGTGACCGCTTATATAGTTCTGGCAAATTTATATAGCCTGGTCATGGCGAGAGCTACTATAGTATTCAAATGAGTCGATTCTTTTGACTAAAGACTGTTCGCCTAAGGTGGCACAGTTTCAGATTAACTTTGATTTGTGTTACTACGACCTTCGTAAATGGGGTCAAATGGGCATATTTTGGGTTATGATGGCTGTGGCTAGTCGAAGGGAATAGTGCGATAGGAATTGTCCACCCCTTTGTCAGGGTTAAAACAATATCTCAGGGCCACTCGAGGAGTAATGAACTGGAAATGCGTGGCCACGCTCGAAAGGCATCTATGGTAGATAAATTCTGGCCAATCAGTTATTCTCCAGATCGAGGAAACCACTCTCGATATGATCACTTGCAAGTACGACCCGAAAGACACCTTGATTGAGTGGGAGATAGTAATAGGACAAGAGAATTGGTGACGCACACTTGTCGAGGACAAGTGGGAGATTGTTGGAATATGTGTCCTCCGACAATAATGCGATCACAATTGTCGATCATATTGATCACATGTTTAAATCTCATTTTAAGAATACGTAAGGGATGATTCATTTCATAGTCAACTGATCACATTAATCGGTAACGATTGGCTTGCTAGAGTTTGACGTTACTGTCGTGGGACGGTGGTGGTCAGTTGATCCCTTAAGGTCACACCTAAAGGATGATGCCCTTATCTGTAAAGTTGATTAATTGTATGACGATACAAGTTGATCAATTCCTTAAAATTGAACAATTCATTTGTGAGAGAGAATATTGATATCTTATTGTAATGGGATTAAATAAGATTTATTTTAGTAATTGAAATGTCGTGTTACTAAAATTGTTTATTGTTTGAGAAGCAATAGAGATAAGAATGAATGGTTGATTATAATTACAAAATGTTGCGAATTATAATTATATGACCCATTTTATTTATGTGATCAAGTATCACTAGTCAATTTGTTGTATGTAATTTAATTAATTCATGAAATGATATTTATGTGATAAATATGTATCAAATTAATTAATAACATGTATCATACTACATGTGACATATTGTGTGACAAGTGACAAATTGACAAAATAAAATGGAGGTCCATTTTATCTCATATGACCGAAATATGGAGGTAGTATGGGTGAGTGGGTGTTTTATTTAATGGATAAATAAAACAATATGATTACCTATGATGTAGGGTAGTCTTACACCTACTTTACTTAATAAGAACAAAAGTAAAAGAAAAAGGCCATGCATTGGTTTTAAGACCTCCCTCCACCGGTTTTGTGCACTAGAGGAGAGAATTTTATTCTCTTCAATTTGACTTGTATTCATACACATGCAAAAGTCTCTCTCTCTCACATATTCATTTTTTTCCTTCATCAAAACATGAGATTTTTGATTGAAATTGTTCATAGAGATTACTAAAATTATTAATGTAATATATGAGTGTTAGTAATCAATTTTAAGGTAAACTACTAAACTAATATCTAGCTAATATTATTTAGTGGGGATAAGGGATAATCTTGGGTGCAATCAAGAGGAGTGACTTCTACACTTGAGGTCTTTGGAGGATCATCCTAATATATGGAAAGCTCAAGAACAAGTGAGGTAGGAGACTTCATTTGTGCCCATTTGGCCGAAATATTCAAATGGTATGAAACGATTTTTCCTTACTCTTATTCTAGTTTTGCATGCATAAGATCTTTAAGTTTTTATGACTAAAACTTTAAACCAAAATATGTGATATTAAAAATATGATTTCAAACATTATTTACCGTCACCATCATTAATTCATCATTAATAACTTGTTCAACATAATTAATTTGTTTAGTTTGTTTAATTCTTTAATTAGTCTCATCTTGTAAATAATTCGTCTTAATCAGTTTCATTCATGTTTTATCGTTTTTCATGACCTCATTCACATGTAAATAATATGTTAATCACTTTCATCCGAGTCAAATAATATAATCAAGCATTAAAATCACCAATGAACATTAACGAGATGCGGTTCCGGCTTCACAGCCAGAACTCAACCCAGAATGATGACGCAGAATGATCAGCTCGCGCGCTCTTCTAAGGGACACAGCTCTGCTGCGCCTGTTCCCGGTTGATTTCTGTCCCTGAATTCCCGTTTTTGCCTTAACCTAGTTTATTAATTACGTATTTAATTAACTATTAATCGTATTATCATCCATAATTTGTTCGTTTATTCATTTATTCTTTCTTTTTTAAAGCCATCCGTTTTAAACGTATTTTTGACATAAATAATTAAATCCAATATAATTATTATAATTTTCCTTTATTGTATTATTATTGTATTTCTTTTATTGTACTGCTTGTATGCTTTCACATGCAATTTACCTTAATTTCTATTTCGACATTAATTGTATGTTAAATTACTTGTTCACCGACTTAGTTAATTCTCACATGCTAGGATTAATTTATTGGATGTTGCATTGCATGCATATAATCGACAACATATCGAGTATAGACAATTTCCCTAATAATTAGTATAGGCCGCTATCGAGGCGGGCGAGATTAGGTGTTCGATCAAAAGAGCTTCCTAATACGTACCCTTACCCCAGATCTCTGTGAACATCCGTGTTCATTGGCATCCACGAGAGTCATTCTAGACATAGAATGCTAAGGGTAACGAGTGCTTAGTGTTCATGTCATTACTTTGTGTCTTGACATGACACGTGGTATTCGAACGGTTTCCAATTTTGCACAATAAATTGGTGGTGACTCCACAAATGCAAAACAAACAAAAAGGAAAAGCTTGCTTCACTTTTCGCCCCCGTGGGCCCGCATCCACAGTTTGGCGACTCCGCTGAGGATAATACACTTACGTGTAGCCAAAAGGGTGAAACTTGAACAAGGTTAGGGAATAGTTTGTACAAGACAATTGTCGGTTTTCATAACTCGGTCTTCCTAGATCGTTTCATTTGGCCTTCCTAGGCCCAACCCAACCCATTCGACCAATCGTCCCGTCTAAACGGTCCTAATTCTTATTTGGGCCTAAGGATGGATAGCGATTGACGTCATCCATACCATGGTACTTACTCTTGTTTGTATCAAGGACTTTCACTATTTGAGGAAATGGACTAGGAATCGGCCTTACTCTTGTTTGGTACGAGCCGCTCCACAGACCTCGGGTTTGATTGTTCGGTATGGCAACCCACCCTTTAAAACCAAAACCCTTCTAAATGCACTCAGCATCCCGTTATAATGCTTGTATAATGTTTGTACCATATGTGATCACCATTTCTAAACAAAACCATGACGATTTTTGTAAAATCAAAATCCCTTTTAAAATGTAAAAATTTTCGAAACATAGGCCTAATATTAGCGCAAAACCAGTCGAAACTCCGTCCAATTGTTGAGTCAAAATTCGGGCCTCAAAACCTCACTTCGAGTCCACTCCTACAACTACACTAAAGTTGACTAGGACCAACATTTTCAAACTTTGTCATTTCCTCAAAACTCACTTGACACAAGTTGCACACTCCCACTTCACGAGTCCAAACATTTCTTTTTTCGAGTAAGTGTGCTAGAATGGTCGATCGTGTTTTGATTCGTCGTCGATCTCTTATCTTGTTTCCAAGATGCCTAAAACAAGCGACGTGAGCCACAACCAACCCCAGAATGGTAATAATCAAATCCTAGCCGCACTAGCTCGTCTCCAAGTCACTCAAGACCAAGTGTATGATCGCCTTGACACAATCGAGGGCCGAATATATGCCGTGGAAACGAGGATGCCTGCTCGAGAAAGTGAAATGTCTCATGAATTTGTGAATAACTTCGGGGACGAAAACCCTCCCATAGGTATGACTACAGCTGAGAAACGACTCCAATACTTGGAGGAACAATTGATGTATCTCAAAGGGGATGACATTTATAGGGAAAATAATCGCAAATATGAAGCCGTGAGTTCCAAGTTGCCAACCAACTTCAACATGACGGATATCCCTAAATTCAAGGGGCATGAAAACCCTTTGAACCACATCCGTGCTTTCAAGGATTACATGTCTATCAAAGGCATTAAACCCGAGATTTTCTTAAGGATCTTTCCTTCATCTCTTGACACCATCCCAAGACAATGGTTCTATTCTTAGAGCATAAGAAAATTGCTACCTGGGACGATGCCGCAATTGAGTTTGCCAAACAATATGCGGATAATGCTGAAATCCAAGTCAACATGCGCACTTTAGAGGTTATTACCAAAAATGACAAAGAAGGTTTCACCGACTTCCTAAGTAGGTGGAGGAAGACTAGTACTCAACTTGTTGAACGTCCAGATGAAGCTACCCTCGTGGAGAAATTCGTGGACAACCGAAAGCCCATCTATGAAAGTCATTTGAGGTACCAAAACATTAAGACCTTCAAAGACTTAACCGTACTAGGAACAAGGATCGAAGATGACAGCCATAAAGGGCTCTTGTCCAAAACTGTAGGTCGTGGATATCAAGGCTCAACAAGTCGTTCTTACGGCTCTACTAGCAAAACTGATGAAGTTAACCTTCTCGAGCAATCTAAGAAGAGTACCCCACCAAGGAAATTCACAAATATTGGGGACACATATTCCAATTCTCTAAAAAGGTTGATGAAACTGGGTAAACTTCAACCCATAGGCCCTACACCCAAACCAGAAAAGAAATCCAAGTTCTGGGATGAGAATTCGTACTGCGAATACCATAGAAGTAAGGGACATGATACAGAGAAATGCTACAAACTGAAAAATGTATTTTAAGACATGATTGAAGACGGTCGCCTACCAATACCGCCTGGAGGTAAGCCTAACAACACTCAGAATCCTCTTGGAATTCTAGTGATTACAAGTGAAGAATCTACCATAGATTGTTCACACCTCATTTCTCCAGTCGAAGATGAAATTCATGCAATAGAGAATGAAGGGGACTACTCTACCATTTACCCAACCATCACCTATTTCATTGTATGGGCAAAAAGTGTGAATAGGCAAGTCATGGAACTAGAGAGTGTAGTGGCAACCCTACGTGATCCCAACGCAACACCTAAAGAACGTGCACCACTAGTCTTCTCTCAAAACAATACGATGCAAGAAGTAGTAGCCATGGTTGATGAACTAGTCGACCAAATTGATACGGTCGTTTCTGTACCAAAAATAAATACCTAACTACAACTAACAGAAGTCAGGGGTAAGTAGGGTCGATCTCCACAGGGAGGCGGTTTACTATCTACTTGTCTATTCTATCTGTCTAATGTCACAATTGGGGGTTTTGAAATGTTTTAACTAAACTAATGAGGCTAAGGTAAGAGAGAAAAGGAACGAGGGAAATTAACAGAAAGAGAAGGGAAATATGCTAGGAATCGGTCTACCGTGGCAGCTACACTATCGGGTCAACTGAGTCGATTAAATTATTGATAAGAAGAGCGAGGTCGTCACCTTTCGGTCCTTAAACCTACGATTATACCCCTTCGGTCTCTAATCGCCCTAGGGTCTCCCTAACTTAGCTTTCGCCCTAATTAGGTATCACCTATTGTAATTAAGCAAGCCTTCCCTTCCAATCTTTCGATCCAGGTCGGGGGTAACTAATTAAATGGTCTCCTGCATGCATTCATTCAACCTAATCACAATTATATTGCTTAATACAATTCTTGTCGCAAAACTAATCTAATCAAGTCGATCCTAACATATTGCTACCACGGTTTCCCTAGTCCTAACATATTAATAAAGGAATTAGCTACGCATGGCTCGGGATACTACACTAGCAATTGCTAATCTAATAACATAAGATATGGCAACTAAATAGAGAAATAATAAAAAGCAATAAAGGAACGAGGAAGAATAAAAGGGAAGAGAAATGTTACTGAAATAAATCCGGAAATAGGGAAGAACAAAGTAACAAGAACAGTGTATTGCAATAATCAGAGAGGAGAAGCCCCCTGTAAACTGACGAAATATCTTCCTATTTATAAGAAAATAGGATTATTACTTAACCTAATAGCATATGTAATAAAGCTTAAAAGCCCAGCCCGTAAGAGAATCCACTCGATCGAGTGGTTTTAAACTACTCGATCGAGTAAACTAGAGCTTAGACCGTTCGATCGACCAAGAATTCTGCTCGATCGACTAAACCCTAATATGGAACTGTTCGATCGACCAACTAAAGTACTCGATCGACTGATTATTTGACCTAAATCCACTCGATCGACCAGTTAAGTACTCGATCGAGTGAAAACTAACTTCAGCAGCTCATAAATCTCGTTAGTTTGACTTTGACTTGTCTTTTTAGCTCTCGAAACAGCTTCACGCATCCCAAGACAGCTATATTTCCCGCTCCAAGTTCACTCTTCCTCCAAATGCATGCAAATCAGACGGTAAAAGGGCTTGATTTCACTACTTTTTGATCCATTCCTGCAATTAAGACAAAATAAACCAAAGTAGCATATTCGGGGCATTTCGTAGCATAAAACCACAATAATAGCACAGAAATACGTGCATAAATAGGCCAAAAAGACTATATAAAATGCACGTATCAAATCTCCCCAAACCAAACCTTTACTCGTCCTCGAGTAAACTAAATGCAAACTAATGGAACGGAAAAGATAACTCAGAGCTAGCTACAAATGCCCACTTAAACC
The DNA here is from genome assembly GCF_048544455.1 of Silene latifolia. Taxonomy (NCBI): domain Eukaryota; kingdom Viridiplantae; phylum Streptophyta; class Magnoliopsida; order Caryophyllales; family Caryophyllaceae; genus Silene; species Silene latifolia. The sequence goes on along the minus strand of NC_133528.1, from coordinate 140,729,837 downwards.
AATTTAATGCAAGGAAACAAAACACTTATAGCAAACAGTCAAATGCAAATGATATATAGGATGTTTATAAAAGTAGCTGAACCGTCGACCTTGCAAGACCTTTAATAATGGACTCTCACGGGTCACTCTTCTCTCATGAAGCAAAGGGTAAGCATATATGTATAAGAGAGAAAGAAAAATAGTCGCTCACCTAAACTACGACCCCACATAAACATGCATGCAACTAATATGATAGACAATTCTAGCTACCGTACACACATTCCAACCAAACAAGGTTCTGTCACAGCCGAGGGCTTACAAAAATATGGTAAAGTGAGGCAATGGGTAAGAAAAGGCAAAACATAAATGGGAATGTGGAGGTATAGGCGGCCAAGCTAGTACCTAAACAAAACCATATAACAACATCCATTTCCAACTCAATTATAGAATTAAGCACGATGCCCTTCATTTGGCACAAAACTCACCAAACCGAACTAAAAATACTCCTCAAAAGATATAAATAAAGCATAGGAGCGAAACCGTCAACAATACAAACTCCTTTTTTTTTTCTTTTTTTTTTCGGTTTCTCTTTCTCATTTCTTTTTTCTTCACGTTTTTTTTCGAATTCCTTTTTTTTCATTTTTCATTTCTTTTTTTTTTTCATCATCCTCCCTTTCTTCATAAATTACCAACTCCGAATCAACGGAATATGAACCAAATTTGGCATAATGAAATATATACCGCAAAAACAATCTAAACTAGCTTGACAAGGCAGGCTAAATTTGGATGTAGTTAAGGGTCAACAGGCAGATTTGGCTAATGTGGAGTTAAATAGGTAAAAATGAAAGAAAGGGAAATTTGTAAGCACCTCCCTGCATGTGACACCAACCACTAACCCGAATGTATGCAGGCAAAAAGCAATTGAATTTCATATACGTGCAAATTAATGAACATGCTATGCAAGGAGTAACTACTCACAATCCTACATGAAAGTGGTCACAAATGACACCAATTTATACGGCTCTAAATCTTAGAAATTATAAGTAGGTTGCCAAAATTTCAGGTCAAGTCTATTCCTTCAGCTAAATTTAACATAAACTCGTAGATATGCAAAAGACAAAGCTAAAAGATAACAGTTTATTGCAAGGTTTAAGCAAAAAGAACAAATATAGTGCAATTTCATCATTGAAATCAACCGTTCCGACTCAACCTATATGCTAAATTAAACGTGAAATTTTTGAATTTTAAAAATTTTTCAATTTTTATGAGATTTTTTTTTTATTTTTATGAAAATAAACAACAATGCATACTGAAATTAAACGTGATTACAGAAATGCAACAAAAACAATATGCAGACACAGATATGGATGCATAACCTCCCCAAACCAAACTGTACAATGCCCCCATTGTACCAAAACATGGAAAGGAAATGCAAACTAAAGGAGAAAGAGAGTAAATACGGAAAGCTTACAAGATACGTGAAGGAGGGACCTCCCCAAACCGACCATGAACATGGGAGGTTGCTAAAGGCCCGGAAAACCGTCACAGGAAGCGAATCCAAGTCAAAACCACTCGATCAAGAGGATTAGTGGTCGATCGAGTAGAGTGGGCATCAAAAACAGTTCGATCGAGAGGAATAGTGGTCGATCGAACGGTTTCTCTCTTTGCAGGTACTCGATCGAATAAAATAAATGCTCGATCGAGAGGATTTATCAGCAAAAGTGCTCGATCGATTACAAAAAGTACTCGATCGAGTGATCCTCAGTGTATTCCTGCAAAACGCAAATAAAAACAGCCCGCAAACTAACTAAACAAGCATACTGAGATAGTCTATGGTATGAAAACCATTTATTACAACTGAAATGAAATAAAATGTAAAATAAAGTCTCCGGGTTGCCTCCCGGGTAGCGCTAGCTTCAGTCAGGTCCCAGCTCGACCTTCTTTTTCTTCGAGCCTCTCTAATCAGTCATAATCAAAACAGCTCAAAGCGCGCAGCATGAGATCGTACATCTGCGCATGTGCTACACAAAACTGTAAGTAGCACCATAGTGGAATACAAGCATAGGAAATGAAAGTATATAAACATTTAAGTCTAACAAATTTCCTATGAAAGCTCCTAAATTTATCCACAAAATATAGGAGCGCGGGAGCAATAGACGATAAATTAAGGTCCCGATTCAGATTAGCAATTTTGACATGAAAAGTACGGTGAAAGGCAGTTAAATTAATTAACCATCTGGGAGAGGGTATATTATTGAAGTACGAAGCATAAGTAATATGAGGCATTATATTATTCAAACAAACAGTAATAGAATTACCGTTAACTACCTCTGGTTGGTTGCTCTCAACGATCGAATCGTAGATAAAAGAATTTATTACCTCTTCCGTGCTAGGAGCAATTACCGACTCAGCTGCTTCTTCGTCAACCTCCTCAGTGGATTTCATCCCGTAAATCTCAGCCTCAAGTGCATCCAACTCGGCCTTGAAAAGGGGTGATTCACCGTAACCATTATTACCATCAAAATCGTCATCTAGAATGAACCCAAGTGACATATCAATGCTCTCGCTGGCCAACTCACTCGATCGAGCAGAATTATTACTCGATCGAGTACTTTCCTCCTGCATTTCACTCGATCGAGTAGAAATATCACTCGATCGAGAACTTTCTTCTGGAAATTCACTCGATCGACTAATATAAGTCACTCGATCGAGTGATTCTTCCCTCTGACAAATGAAATCTTCGTGTAAACTAGTGAAATATGATAGAAATTCGTCGTCCGAGTCATAAAAATCATCCTCAGCATTGGGCAACACGGGTTCTTCATGGGAAAAACTGCTCTCAGTAAAGTATACCTCTTCTGGTTGCCAACTATTCGACTCAGCAGCTAACTGAGCAATTTCAGACTCGAGCTTATCAAATCGCGCACAAGTGCGTCTATCATCATCTTGCACTTGGAATGCAAGTGTCTCCAACAAAGACTTCAGCTCCGCAATCTCTTCTTTCTGTATATCAGGAGGATCTTGTTGCGGTGGCCATTGATAGGGTGGATGTGGCGGCACAACTACAGGGGAATGGCTAACACGTCCCCAAAGCTTGAACTCGTAGACCGCGTCATTTTCTGCCATAAAAAGAACTGCATTGTGCTCAGTAGCACCACATCTCCCGCAGCAAATCACCTGCTGTGCCATATAATGGGACATAGGTGACGGGTCAAAGGTACTCAAGCCTTCCCTTTGACGATCTTTCACCTAGAACTGTCTAGGTAGTACCTGTAAGGCCTATCAAAACAACACTGAAGGAAAAAGATAAGAACTGCCTCAAGGAATAAATTCCTTGAGGCTAAAAACAGGCAAAATAAAACAAGTAAATAAATAGTTGCCTCCCCGGAAACGGCGCCAAAATTTGATACGGTCGTTTCTGTACCCAAAATAAATACCTAGCTACAACTAACAGAAGTCAGCGGTAAGTAGGGTCGATCTCCACAGGGAGGCGGTTTACTATCTACTTGTCTATTCTATCTGTCTAATGTCACAATTGGGGGTTTTGAATTATTTTAACTAAACTAATGAGGCTAAGGTAAGAGAGAAAAGGAACGAGGGAAATTAACAGAAAGAGAAGGGAAATATGCTAGGAATCGCTCTACCGTGGCGGCTACACTATCGGGTCAACTGAGTCGATTAAATTATTGATTAGAAGAGCGAGGTCGTCACCTTTCGGTCCTTAAACCTACGATTATACCCTTTCGGTCTCTAATCGCCCTAGGGTCTCCCTAATTAGCTTTCGCCCTAATTAGGTATCACCTATTGTAATTAAGCAAGCCTTCCCTTCTAATCTTTCGATCCAGGTCGGGGGTAACTAATTAAACGGTCTCCTGCATGCATTCATTCAACCTAATCACAATTATATTGCTTAATACAATTCTTGTCACAAAACTAATCTAATCAAGTCGATCCTAACATATTGCTACCACGGTTTCCCTAGTCCTAACATATTAAAGGAATTAGCTACGCATGGCTCGGGATACTATACTAGCAATTGCTAATCTAATCACATAAGACATGGCAACTAAATAGAGAAATAATAAAAAGCAATAAAGGAACAAGGAAGAATAAAAGGGAAGAGAAATGTTACTGAAATAAATCCGGAAATAGGGAAGAACAAAGTAACAAGAACAGTGTATTGCAATAATCAGAGAGGAGAAGCCCCCCGTAAACTGACGAAATACCTTCCTATTTATAAGAAAATAGGATTATTACTTAACCTAATAGCATATGTAATAAAGCTTAAAAGCCCAGCCGTAAGAGAATCCACTCGATCGAGTGGTTTTAAACTACTCGATCGAGTAAACTAGAGCTTAGACCGTTCGATCGACCAAGAATTCTGCTCGATCGACTAAACCCTAATATGGAACTGTTCGATCGACCAACTAAAGTACTCGATCGACTGATTATTTGACCTAAATCCACTCGATCGACCAGTTAAGTACTCGATCGAGTGAAAACTAACTTCAGCAGCTCATAAATCTCGTTAGTTTGACTGTGACTTGTCGTTTTTGCTCTCGAAACAGCTTCACACATCCCAAGACAGCTATATTTCCCGCTCCAAGTTCACTCTTCCTCCAAATGCATGCAAATCAGACGGTAAAAGGGCTTGATTTCACTACTTTTTAATCCATTCCTGCAATTAAGACAAAATAAACCAAAGTAGCATATTCGGGGCATTTCGTAGCATAAAACCACGATAATAGCACTGAAATACGTGCATAAATAGGCCAAAAAGACTATATAAAATGCACGTATCACAAACTATCCAATTGGAGGCCAAAATCATAAGAATGAGGGAACTTGCTACTGTCAATGGAATATGGGCCGATGATGATGAAGATAAGTATCTCACTGAACACTACCTAGTGAAAATCAGTGAGCAAATAGTCCAAAATGGTGAAGATCAAGATGTAGACCACCTTACTCGTTCGGGATGCTTGTACCAAAACACTTCTCAAAATGGTCCCATAGCGAATGGTCCAACCAATGTGGTCACACCAAATGATAATGAAGATGACTCTACCGACCATTTGCTAAAGCAACTACAGAAGACAAAGGCTGATCTTTCAGTCTGGCAACTAGTGACAAGCTCATTCCCACATCTCCAAGCTTTACTGCAAGCCTTGGCCAAACTAAATGTGGCACATAACTCCACACCCAATGACGTAGTCAACTTGGTCTTCCAAAAATCACCAAAGCTAAGTAATCCTATTACTTTCTCGGATGAAGATTTGCCACCCTTTGGTGCTAGTCATAACTTGGCTCTTTATATCACTGTCATTTGCTTAAAGAAGAATGTGCCAATGACTTTGGTAGATGATGGCTCCGCAGTCAATGTCATACCCTTGAAAACGGCATACAAATTGGGCATGAAAGAGTCGGATTAGACCCCTACAAATCAAGGTGTTCGCGCATATGATGGTACATGACGAAAGGTAGTAGGACTTGTTAACCTAACCATAGCCACAAGGTCGATTGAGCGAAAGGTTAACTTCCAAATAGTGGACATAGAAGCATCCTTTAACATACTTCTGGGAAGACCTTGGCGTCATGCTTCCAAAGCGGTAACATCCACCCTCCACCAGAAGATCAAGATCCCACTAAATGGTAAAGTGGTGACGATCGCTTCGTCACCCATCAAGGCAATAATCGAAAAGAAGTCAAGTAATCAAGTCCTTGCGGATCCAGTATATGAACTTGGGGGCTTCCATAGCATAAATGTCATAGAAAGTGAGTTGGCACCCTTATCCTTCAATCCCTACTCTAATTTAGTGGTCAACCACATGCTCAAATCCCAGGGATACTTCCCGGGAATGCCTTTGAATCCTATCCGAAGGAACACCTTTGCGCCCTACAAAGAAGGCAACTCAGAAAGAATACCACTTGGACTAGGATACAAACCCACTAAAGAGGAAGTTCTCGAAATGCTCGCTCAAGTTCAAAACCGTAAGAATGTGGGAATCCAAATGCGACCCTACCTCCCTACCCTAAATGGATACTTCGTTAGGGAAGGAAGTCAAGATATCTTTCACGGGTTTCCCGAACCTTGGCATTATCTCGAAAGGAAGCTAGCCGGAATCGAGATCTTTCACGATTGCCACTTCATTCCTCCAGAAACGGTTCCTACCGTCAAGACTCGTCAAGCACCTTGCTTAGACGAACAAGCTGTTAGTCTACTATTTAGAGAAGATCGATTTGTTAGAGCCGCGCAGGATGAGATCATTACCATGATACTTCAAGACGATCGCTTCAACCCTACCGCGTTAATCACAGAAACCAACACCAATCAGCAGAAAGGATAGAGAAAGTCGATCAAGTGGACAAACAATCAAGGAAGACTCTTCAAGCTCACCACTGGAGAAGGACAGATGATCAAAGGAGAACCTCCTGTCGCCATTCCCATTCCCCCTGTTTCTCCTAGCTTAACATCAAGTAGTAACAGTAGTTCGGGAAATGTTCCAACGGCTGTCCCTTTACCGCCACTGACTACATATCAGATGGCTTCTTTATTTCAACTTTTCTCAAACTTTAATATGAATAAATCAGGTTCTGCTTACTCTCTGTGTTATTCTGAATGCAATTCTGTCTACGATGATAATGAGGATGACCCAGACCCAGACTCGATCGAGATACCTCCCTACATAGCCAAAGAAATACTACAAGAGGAGGAAGGGGGACCAGTAATAGAAAACACTGAACCCATCAACGTAGGAATCGAACTAGAACCCCAAGAACTTAGGATAGGGACGACCTTGAGCTCTACCGAAAGGGCCAGTTTCATAGACCTCCTACACGAGTTCAAAGATGTTTTTGCTTGGTCCTACAAAGACATGCCAGGGATCGACATGGACATCGCAGAGCATAGAATCCCAATCAAACTGGGTTTCAAACCCGTGAAACAAAAGCTTCGTCGAATGAGGACAGAATGGGCTCTCAAGATCAAAGAAAAAGTCGACAAACAATTCAAAGCCGGGTTCATCAAAGTTTCCGAGTACTCAGACTGGGTAGCTAACATAGTACCTGTACCCAAAAAGGATGGGAGAATCCGTGTTTGTGTTCATTTTAGAGACTTAAACAAAGCGAGTCCTAAGGACGACTTTTCTCTACCACATATCGACATATTGGTGGACAATACAGCAGATCACGCATTACTATCCTTCATGGATGGATACTCAGGATATAACCAGATCAAGATGGCCATAGAAGATATGCATAAGACCGCCTTCGTCACTCAATAGGGAACCTATTGCTACACGGTTATGCCGTTTGGGTTAATTAACGCCGGAGCTACATACCAACGCACCGCAACTACGCTCTTACATGACATGATGCATAAAGAAGTTGAGGTATACGTAGATGACATGATTTTCAAGTCCAAGGATAGAGAGGGGCACATTGCGAACCTTCGCAAATTCTTCTCAAGGCTACGGAAGTACAACATGAGGCTCAATCCTCAGAAATGCGCATTCGGTGTAACATCTGGTAAACTCCCGGGATACGTTATTAGCCAACGAGGAATAGAAATAGACCCTTCCAAGATCAAAGCTCTAATCGAAATGCCGCAACCTCAAACAGAGAAAGAAGTTAGAGGATTCCTAGGCAAGGGACAATACATAAGTCGATTCATATCGAAACTCACCATGATTTGTGAACCTATCTTCAAGAAGTTAAAGAAAACAGATCACACCATGTGGGATGATGACTGTCAGAAGGCTTTCGACCGAATCAAGAAAATACTAGCCAAACCACCAGTGCTTATGCTATCTCAACGAGATAAACCTCTTGGTTTATATCTCACGGTAACTGAAACAGCCATGGGCGCCATGCTAGCTCAAACCGTAGGAAAATAAGAAATAGCTATCTACTACCTTAGTAAGAAGTTCTTGGAGTATGAGTGAAAATACACAGCACTAGAGAAGACATGCCTCGCTCTTGTGTGGGCAACGAAGAAGCTACGCCATTACATGCTTAGCTACTCCGTCAAAATATACTCCAAAATGTATCCTGTCAAATACCTCTTCGAGAAACCCGTTCTCAATGGACGCTTAGCAAGATGGACTTTGATGCTCTCAGAGTTCGATCTCAAGTATGTTCCTCTGAAAGTTATAAAGGGGCGCGCCGTTGCCGAATTCTTCGCAGAAAATCCCATTATAAAGGGTCGTTTCCGGACAAGGATATACTCCAAACCGATGTAGACTCCTGGGACCTTTATTTCGATGGAGCATCGAACTTAAGAGGATTTGGAATAAGAGTGTTGCTCATTTCTCTTGAAGGCGAGCATACACAAATCTCTGTCAAACTCGACTTCGAGGTGACAAATAACGCTGCAGAATACGAGGCTTGTCTCATTGGATTACAAGCAGCAGTAGGTTTAGGCATCCATAATCTTCGAGTGCATGGGGATTCATCTTTTATCATCAACCAAATTACGGGATCTTGTAAAATTCAAAGTGAAAGCTTAGCACCTTATCAAGCCAGAATAGACCAAATTGCCTAATTCTTTGATCAAGTAACCTACCTACACCTACCTCGAGAGGAGAATCAATTTGCAGATGCTCTTGCAAAACTTGCATCTTTGATAAATATGCCGGATAGCATGGTAGAAATGCCTTTATGCATCGAACGACGGTCAGAGCCAGCTTATCATCGATGAAGAGGAAATCACAAAGGAACCTTGGTTCCAAGCGATCCTAAACTTCAAACTCAACGGCACCTATCCACCGGATATGGACAAAAGGGGACAACGCGCTATACGCTTACTAGATTCCCAATACGTTCTCATGCAAGGAGAGTTATACAAAAGAACACCTCTTGGTGTAATCCTACGCTGTCTTGATCATTCACAGGCACGGAAAGTGATGGAAGAAGTCCATGATGGAGAATGTGGCCCTCACAAGAGTGGACCCATGATGGCAAAGAAAATCACACGTTTGGGGTATTATTGGACCACAATGGAATCCGATTGCATCAAATATGTAAGACATTGCCACAATTGCCAAATCTTCGGGAATGTGCAACATTTCCCTCCTTCATTGCTTTACACCATGACATCTCCCTGTCCATTTTCTGCTTGGGGAATTGACATCATCGGCAAGATCACTCCAGCCGGAACAGGAGGTCGCTGTTTCATACTAGTAGCAATCGATTATTTCACCAAGTGGGTAGAAGCGGCTTCCTACACCAGTCTTACAGCCAAGAACGTGGCAAAGTTCATACAAACCAACATCATCTGTCGATACGGTTGCCCAGATGAAATCATCAGTGACAATGGATCACATTTCCAAGCTGAGACTGAGCAATTGCTAGCCAAGTACAAAATCACGCATCACCACTCCTCGCCATATAGACAACAAACTAATGGCGCGGTAGAGGCGGCAAACAAAAACGTTGTCACAATTCTCAAGAAAATGATTGACAACTATCGAGATTGGCCAAGCAAGATACCTTTTGCTTTATGGGGATACCGTACATCTGTTAGGACGCCCACTGGGGCCACCCCTTTCTATTTGACCTACGGCATGGAAGCTGTACAACCAGTCGAGCTAAAAATACCATCCTTGCGTATTTTACTCGAAAGTCAAATCCCAGAAGCCGATTGGAAGAGGGATAGATATGAAGAACTCATCCTCCTGGATGAACGAATATTGCGTACATTACATAATGTGCAAACATATCAGGCACGTATCAAACGAGCCTTCAACAAAAGGGTTAAGCCAAGGAACATCAAAGAAGGAGACTTGGTCCTCAAATCAATTAGAGCTCTTTTACCTGTCGATCCACGAGGAAAATTCAAACCCAATTGGGCCAGACCATTTCTAGTCAAGTCCATACTTCCAGGGGGTGCGGTTAGGATCACAGACTTAGATGGGAATGAATTTGCCATCCCGACAAACCTCGACCAACTGAAACGTTACTATGCCTAGAATAGGAGCAAAAACGCGCCTCGCGTAACCTCACGTGTCACTCTTGTGGCACGAAATAAACGGCCCCTGTCCAAGCTGAAATAAGCTAATGTCATCTTGCTCTTGCATTTTGACAATTTATCATCCTCATATCATCAAATAAACTGAAATGCATTTTAGGAGTAAGTGAAAGCTCATGCTTATTTTCTAAGTTCATTACAAGCTCTTGCTTAGAACAATTATTCTTTTACATTTACTTGAACTACGCGCAAGGGTTTGATTTCATTTTTTAAATGAATACGTAGGCAATCCTTCACAGGATACAACCCATTAATTATTTTACATGTAAATAGAAGGACATTTGCAAATGCATTTGGAATTCGACAAGAATAATGATAGAAAATCGTAACGGTTTCATAACCAATCAACCTCTTTTATTCCATGCCTTTTAAATAAAAATATGCCCCATAATATAAAAAATAAAAATAGGCTAGGATTCTAAAAACCCCACCTTCTTATTACAATAATAATAATAATAAAGACTCAGGCTATTCTTCCATTTTCTCTTTGCCTTTGTCATTTTTATCAAATTTCTTGTCTCGACCTCGAGCCGGACGCTCTTGCGCCACTTCAGACCTAATCACCAATGGTCTCTCTCGTGGTCTAACCTTGCCATTCTATTCAACCACCATCTCGACGGCAGGAGAAGTCTTCGGTTTCTTCGAAGGATGAACAACTCGAAACCCGGCTTCTTCCTCTCCCTCGGTCGGATGCTTCTCTTTCTCCTTCTCTACATCACGAACCTTGTAGTCAATAGGCTCGCGTTTCCTCAATCTCTCGCGCTCCTCTGGAGTAGTAGCTTTCCTCCACCGCAGATAGGAATCCGATACCCATAGAGCACTAACAGAAGAGTTCAAGAACCACATATTTCTTTGAGCCCATTTGATGGCCCATTCTCTTCGACTCTCAGTAGTAAGCACCACGGCAGTCTGCGGGACAGTGTCAAGCTTCGGAATCATCTGCTTCAATCCAACCTGCCTCATCAACCTCTCCGAGAAGATGCATATCATAAACTCTAAGCCAGGAATGCGCACAGACCGGGTAAGATTCAAGGATGATACTCCAGTGACAGATTTAAGATGCCACCATGGTACGATCCATCTAATCAAGGGGCCATCGTCACTCATCAATTTGTTTTCCCAATAGTTGCAGACTCGAGTGAAGTCCACCATGTAGAGCCTGGTCCTCATCGCGATTGAGCGAGCATGATAAGCAGGAACGTTAACTGGGGGCTCGATCAATCGAAGACGCTCCATAAGCCAGACCTACCAAAAGAAGGTATTTGAAAAAAAAAAACCAAAAAAAAAAAACGAAAAAGAAAAAAAAAAAAGAGAAAAAGAGTTCTTTTACCTGCAATATGATGGGACTTCCCAGTTAAGGAAGGTCACATTTGGCTTTCCTGTTATCTAACCCCAACATGATCTCTCCTAGACACAGGTAAGTTGGGCTCCTGCGCAGCTCCATTTGCTCAATCAGGCTCAGATAACGAGGATCACCTCTCAAATCCTCATCAACATGCCCCTTAAGGACATATACATGTAGTATGCAAAACCCGAAAGCCCTTCGCCTGGCAACATAAGAGATAGTGGGATCAGCCCTATTGATGAATCGATCAATGAAGTCCAACATTCGCACTCCCTTTGAGGTCACAAGACGGTCCACCTCAGCTCTTGTCAACCCAAGCAAATCCCTAAACTTGTTCTTATATCCTTGAGAAGTAGAGGGAATAGCAGGCAAATGTTCCGGGTCTCAACCACCAATCGCAGCAATTTCTTCAGGAAATGGGCAAATGTCGCCTCCGAGGAAGGCAAATACGTGATAATTCGTGTCCCAATAATCAAGACAAGCATCTAGGAATGGTTTGACCACCTTGATCAACTTCAAGCTCAAAAGTGATCCAAAATTATAAGCACCCATGTCGTGTTTCTCCACATTGGAGAACTCATTTGTCCATTCTTTTAGACGAATTTCGAGAGTATTCATGATGTATGCTTATTTTGAGAGCTTTATGTAATAAGACGACGGAAAGACGGAAGAATTATATGAATAAAACCTCCCTCGACGTCTCTATTTATACTAAAAGTTGTTTCCTAAAATCCGTCAGGACGGATACACTGGGGAACAGACGCGAAGAACTTGCTGCGCCTCTTCAAAGGGACGCAGCTCTTGCTGCGCCTCTTCCTCAGCCTTCTTTCTGTGTTTTTCCGCGTTGGATCTTTCCTAATTCCTCAGATAATAATTTCCTATTCATACAGGTTATTATTTTGGTAAATCCGTCAAACTGCCATGTTTCGTGTTTCCTAATTCCACGGGCACGCATTTCGAGGCGATATCGACATTTTCGTCATCTTAGCACGCTTATCCATTTCCTTTTTTTAATTTTATTTTCTTTTGGGGAATCATTTCACCAATTTAATTTATTCATTTTTAAACTTATACATTTCTTTTTAAGTTTCTTTTTTGGGGAATCATTTCACTCCCGTTCCACATTACATTTCAAACTTGTATGTTTCTATTTTTTCCTTTTTTTAGGGGGTAGCCCTCTCTACCGTCCGGTCATTTCTGGCAATTTTTTTGCATTTTTTGTTTTGCACTAATTTAGGCCATGTGTACAAATGTATGTTCTATGTGATTTCTGTGTTAATTTCGGCAGCATGACGGCATAAACCGTCATCTACCAAACCTGTTCAACGCTAACCTGCAGGTACAAACAATGCAACCCAGCAGCAAAGGCACTCAGGCCATCATATATACAACCAAGAGGGGATATGTACACCAAAATGGGGGCTCGAGCCCCAAAACAAAGTCCGAATATCCAAAATGTAGGTCCTAAAAATGTACAAAATGTGCAAAATACAGCCGAAGACAAAAAAAAACAACAAGCAAACTACTGCTGGTCGCCGCCTAGCTCAGTGACTCTTGCCTCGAGAGCAGCGATCTCGGCGTCGCGGACTTCTAACTCTCTCAGCAGGCGAGCTGTCTCCTCCCGGGACTGGGCTAGCTCTCGCTCCAGCTCACGCTCCCTCTGCAAACGATAAGAATTGGCTCATGTCAATCATTCCAAACATAAGGAAAGTTATAAAATTCGAAAATAAAGTAAACAGAAGGTTCATACCTAACGTCCTCGACCGCCAACAAGTTCCTCGACGGCAATAGCCCGCAGCCGGTTGGCTACCCTCCACAAAGTCACGAACCGGGATGGTGCAACCTGCATTTCAAAAGAAGAGATTCTTAACGATTGGACAAACTCAAGCAAATGCGTTCTTACACAAAGTTATACAAGTTAGGAGACTCACCCTCCGAATCAGATGCTGCCACTCGTCCAAGCAAACATCTCTCACCGCCGCATCAAAGTCGCGAAGCTCGGAGATCGTCGTCATCCTCATCGCGTCAGTGTACTCAAGGGTCTCGGGGTACTCTGGAGGCTCGATGCCCGCCGCCTCGACCTCTTGCAAAGTCAAATGATTTCAATTAACCGATGATCATTCATCATGTTCTCAAAATGATCAAAAGTAAGAGTAACACACTTACCACGATCGGCCAGTACGCCAACCTTCCGTAGAGGAACGTCGAGTAGTCCTCACCAGGAAGAAGGAGGGCTTCACCACCAACGCCTGCCAGGTCAGCTTCCCTCTCAGCCTCACAAGGCTCCCTGAACATCGTCCTAGGAGGATTGATGGGAACCGTCAAGACGTCCCGAGAGCACTGATGAGCCAAACGCCCAAGTACCACACAGGACCCATCGACGTCCTAAGTTGCAACAGGCTCGAGCTCCTAGGTCGAAGGAGCTCAGCCACAAAGGGAGGAGCGCTAGCGTAGTCCACCCAAGGCCTGGGCACCCACTAGGAAAATCAAACAAAGGGTCATTCTTATGATCAGTTCTAAAAAGTAAAGAAGAAAGACAAACAACGTAAGGTGAAATACTCACGCCGTCCAACTGAAGAGCGTTCACCTCCCGTCGACAGACGTCATGAAAGGAACGCCGACTCCTCGTACGACACATCACCCAATCCCTCACAACGGGATAGGTCCTATCCACCGGCTCCGTCCTCTTGGGCGCGAGGCTCGGAAAGTAGGAGTACACCCACGCCTGTAAAACAAGATAGTCAACAACGATCTTTCGTGATTCGATAAGAAAAGGAAGTGATCTTTCATGAAACGAAATGAAGGTCTATACCTCCAACAACAGTCCAGGGCCAATAGCGGCAGGAGAAGTCCCCTTCTCCATCAAATCCGGACGAACCATGGCCCTTATAAAGCGAATGAGGACCGCAAAACCAGCAGTGACCCAGTCCCAACGGCGTAGGTGGCTCAGGTCAGAAAGAAAGGGAAGGAGTTTCGTCGATAGCCTCTCTCCCTTGTCTCCGAGGTAGATCAAAGACAGGAACCACCAGAGCCACAAGCGGACTCTCTGCTCTGCAGTACAGGGAGGAGAAGCCGTCTCTCTCCCCTCGATCACCACGGACGTCGATGTCATCCCCGCAAAATAGTCCCGGACATAAGAACTAGGCACCAACCCGGGTACCGCAGCAGCCTTCAGCATCAAATTCCAGCCGATCAATCTCCTAGCCTCAGCCGAGTCTACTCTCATGGCTGTCTCCGACCACTCCACCACCTCAGTCCCACACGGCAAACCAGAAATCATGCCGTAATCCTCCAACGTGACCCCCAACTCACCAAAAGGCATGTGAAATGTGGAGGTCGTGTCCTATAACTGGTCCAAGAAAGCTCGGACCAGTCTAAGGTTAGCCCAAAGCTTCCTCCTCGTGATATCCCTCCAAGCCTGCACCAAAGCACCGAACGCTCCCCGCTCGATGATGGCTCGCTCCTCAGCCGACAGCCTCTCGTAGCACCCCATCGCCGTCGTGCAGCCCGAGAACGATCTGATGTTCCGGGCCTCCTATTTGGATTCGAAACAAAAGCTATCTTTAGCTTGAATGAAGAAGAGAAGGAGTAACAAAAAGAAATGAAAGAAGATGAGTGAAGAGTGATGAGTTCGATTTACCAAGCTCTTCACCGTCCTGTAGGACAGGTGACCCTCTGCAGCCCAAAGTAGGTGCCTGCTGTCCCAAGTCTCAGCCCACGCAGGTGCTCCCCTCAGCTGGCGACCACCTCGTCCAACGTTGGCCCATCTCGGGGCCTTCTCCTCCTCAAGGACCTTGTTCTCAGCAGCCGTCACCGCGGCGGTAAAAGCCTACTCTAACGCCTCCTCAAGCGTACGAGAAGGGTCAATAGCAGTATCCACGTCCATGGGAGCTCTCCCTGACGTAGAAGCGTCATCACCTACAAAATTAAAGTGAATTTAGGCCGCGTCAAGTGACGACAAGCCTTAATTAGGGGATTTTCGAGTTTTCAAAGCTCCGAATCGCTCTTTTCTCGCCATCTTTGGCAATTTTCCCACAAACCCGACCGCTCATGTGGTAATTTGGGTCAAGTCAAGCCTAAGTTGAAGCCTAGTCATGGGTTCGAGTCGGAATTTCGACAGCAGTTCGTTATAACGGCGATTATGCCCTAGAAAAGTGTCCTGAAAAAGCCGTCACAAATCAAAATTCCGAGATGATAGGAAGTTTAACCATCATACAAGGATTCCAAATATCAAGTTTCGTCACAAATGGGTAAATTCTAAGATTATTTTCGAAGCGATTTACGGTTTAGCTGTGAGACCGTCTCAATTTCATTCAAATTCTCAAAACTCAACGAAAATCCAAAACAAATACATGGTTATGATCCTTATACTACCAATTAGCCATTTACAAGGTCAATTTTGCAAGGCAATATCATTTCGGGGAAAAGCCCCAAATTTTCGACATAATTAGGGTTGAAAACCCTAATTTGTCGATCCAATTTGATCAATTATAGAAGATTAATGCAAAAATAATACACATACCTCGATTAGTCATGGCAAATGCAAGATTTTGATCAAATTTTGACGAGAAGTGGTTGGAATTTGAGAGAGAAATGGATGATTTTGTGTTTCAAAATTATGAATGAAACCCCTGTTTCATCGGGTTTTTACTCAGAATGCCACGCCCAGGAAAAGACGTAGCAAGTGCTGCGCCTCTTCCAAGGGATGCGCCTCTTACTGCGCCTCTTCCTCAGTTTCCCTCCATATGAATTTTCGAATATTCGTTATAAGTTCGTTATTTTGTGGGCCCATCTTTGGTGCGCCTCTTCCTTGATGTCATATCACATATTTGGTCCGTTTGACATTTATTCTTCGCCCGGACCCGTATTTCCAAGCCAACTGCAAACTGTCGCCATATTTTTACCAAGACCATGCTTGTCAAAATGAGCGAATATTCTCTGACAGGTGTTTCGACACACCTTTATTATGTTCCCCCAGCGAGAGTTCACGACAGACAATCGTCCCTCTCGAGACATGGAGATCAGTTCCCGATTATGCCCCCCTAGCGAGAGTTCACGGATAGGAAATCGTCCCTCTCGAGACATGGAGATCAACATCGACCCCAAGCTCTTCCGAAGTTTGTTTGAAGCCGACCCAAGCAAATTTCTCCCAGCAGTTCCTAACTACGTCCTGCTGCCTCCTCCCAATATCACGTTTTGTTTCCCCTGGAGTTTCAAGGAATTTCAGGTATGGTCTCTTCTCATGGCTGGCGAGCCTCCTTACGTAGTCTAATGGACTTTAAACGACCCTCCCCGATAGTCGACAGACTCTAAAATGTTCCCGACGACAGGTCCTTGGCTCAGACCCCTTGAGCCGCCTCGCGTCGCCATAGTCATCAGGTTGTAATCTTCGATTGACCTGATGGCTATACTTTGACTTTCGCCTTGTCCAAGTCTCAGTCAAAGTGGGGGCTCTGTAGATACCTCATTTCTGCACCTCCCGCAAACCACCAGGTGATGATTGGCCCGCATGTTTGGTATACGAAACGATTTGTGACAGTTCGTAAGTTTATCGTCAAGTGATCGCTCAAACACTTGTGTCTACCACTTAATTTTCATCTACGTGCCGATACGGTCCTTTTGGCAGTAATTAGAGTACATTTGGAGTCCGGGTCAAAAAAATCGTCTTCATTTTCTAATGACCGTTTAAAATGCCGAGTCAGAATGTTCTGGAATGTTCCGAATGTTTCTATTCCATATTTTCTAATATTTTAATCTTTAGTAAAATATCTCCCGTACTATTCACACAAAATATTAAGGAAACGAGTTTAATCCGCTATTCCATAATAGAAAAGCGGAAATCTTTCTTCCGCAGGAGGAAACCACTGAGGAAAGGACGCAGCAAGTGTTGCGCCTCTTCCAAGGGACGCAGTGCCTGCTGCGCCTCTTCCTCAGTCCTTTTCTACGTATTTTTCATATCTTTTCGAGATTCACTTCCAAAGTTTCTCCGAAAACCCTAGTTCTTTCGTGTGATTAGTATAAATAGAGACCTTCGGTCTCACATATTTCTCACGCAAGTGTCCGCCCTTCTCTTCTCCCTTTGCATTCTAGACCACGTTCTTACTTTTTGGCGTCTACGTGCTTGAACTTTCGACCACGTAAGCTCGGATCCTTCTGAGTACCAGCCTCGTTTTGCATGACCGACCAATTTGACCAACTCCACATCAATCAACATTAATCAATCTTATTCGTTTTCCTCCTAGAGGGCACTTTCGTCTACATTCGAGTCGAGGATCACTAAACGTTAACTTAGTTCATCTCATTTTGTCAAAACATGTAAGTCTAAGGGTGTAAATCCTTCCTTTATTTATTGTTCTTTATTATTGTAATCATCATTGTAAGATTTATGTCGAAAGTATTCTTAAAACCGATTTGTAAAACCTTGTTTAAAAACCCTTTTTACGGATTATCAGAAGAAAACCGTCGAGAAAGAACGCAGCAACTGCTGCGCCTCTTCGAAGGGACGCAGCACCTGCTGCGCCTCTTCATGAGGCTGCCGCAGTTCCTGCTTCCTTTCTTCTTCCTTCGTCTTTTGTTCGTCCTTTTGTTTTTCGCTTTGTTATCAATTGTTCATTGCTTCATTAACATAACAGTTTGAATATGATAATTTTGACTTGTAATTCATTAATCATCATTAATTAATTCATCTTTCAAAATCTCGACTTAAATCCCTTATAATCCATATTTGCGGGTTTTCGTCATTAAGTCAATTCGGGTTTTAGAGATTCGATTTACCCATATTGAATCTCTGGAATTCATCTTTGATATATTTGTATCTGTTATTTACCATCACCATCATTAATTCATCATTAATAACTTGTTCAACATAATTAATTTGTTTAGTTTGTTTAATTCTTTAATTAGTCTCATCTTGTAAATAATTCGTCCTAATCAGTTTCATTCATGTTTTATCGTTTTTCATGACCTCATTCACATGTAAATAATATGTTAATCACTTTCATCCGAGTCAAATAATATAATCAAGCATTAAAATCACCAATGAACATTAACGAGATGCGGTTCCGGCTTCACAGCCAGAACTCAACCCGAATGAGACAGCGATCGTTGCGCCTCTTCAAGGGGACGCAGCTCTGCTGCGCCTGTTCCCGGTTGATTTCTGTCCCTGAACTCCCGTTTCTGCCTTGACCTAGTTTATTAATTACGTATTTAATTAACTATTAATCGTATTATCATCCATAATTTGTTCGTTTATTCATTTATTCTTTCTTTTCTAAAGCCATCCGTTTTAAACGTATTTTTGACATAAATCATTAAATCCAATGTAATTATTGTAATTTTCCTTTATTGTGTTATTATTGTATTTCTTTTATTGTACTGCTTGTATGCTTTCACATGCAATTAACCTAAATTTCTACTTCGACATTAATTGTATGTTAAATTACTTGTTCACCGACTAAGTTAATTCTCACATGCTAGGATTAATTTATTGGATGTTGCATTGCATGCATATAATCGACAACATATCGAGTATAGACAATTTCCCTAATCATTAGTAGAGGCCGCTATCGAGGCGGGCGGGATTAGGTGTTCGATCAAAAGAGCTTCCTAATACGTACCCTCACCCCTTACTCCAGATCTCTGTGAACATTCGTGTTCATTGGCATCCACGAGAGTCATTCTAGACATAGAATGCTAAGGGTAACGAGTGCTTAGTGTTCATGTCATTACTTTGTGTCTTGACATGACACGAGGTATTCGAACGGTTTCCAATTTTCCACAATAAATTGGTGGCGACTCCACAAATGGAAAACAAACATAAATGAAAAGCGTGCTTCGCTTTTAGCCCCCGTGGGCCCGCGTCCACAATGATGTGGTAGCATATGATGCCCATAATTTGATACTTCCTACAAGTGAAATCGCATAAGTTGTTCACACATTCATAAATAACATGATGGGAAGAACCCTCGTTGCCAACCTTGTCCAGACTGTCCACCATATAGATTAAGGTGGAGTCTTCACAGATAATAATTGCTGCCCGGGTGCCATTGCAAGTCCAAACTCCTTCTCTAACACACGGAATAGTTCTAAAGTGTATATTTGCGATACATGTTGTAGAAGGTCTACAAGGGAGAACACGGAGGTAGGGACGCTCTTATAGAGTTGAATTCTTTCCGCTCGTCCTCTCCTCTCCACCTTCTCATGGTCGTTTCAAATATGCCAAGGAATTCAGTGACTGCTGTTGTTTTTGAAGCTTAGAACCCCATTGCATGATTTGTACTCTCGCTCCTTTGGGAAGATAGAATACCAGCTGAGAAATACTGATTATTCAATGCAGTGCACAATTTTTTCCGTAAGCTGTACAATCTATTTAACCATGGGTGGTTTTCAACCCAATACTCTGTCGTCATTTTTTAGCCATGTCGCTTCAAATTCCGTTTCATTGTAACAACCATTAAGGCATTTGTTGAACATATTCTGGAATGTCCTATCATGCTTTAAATATCCAAAGTGCGAGATGGCATTCTGTTGGATATGCCATTGGCATAGCCTATGCCTGCTTTCTGGGTATATCTGCTCAGGACATAAGAAAATGTTAGCATATAGAGGATTAAAGGTCATATGTTTATAGCTACATATTTAATTTAAATAATTACTTAAGTTCTTCATATGGTGACATCTTAAAATTTAGCTCAACTGTTCATCAGTATAATATGTTATCATATTTTGGATTAATGTTGTCATTCAAATAAGAATGTAAACATAGGTTAAGTGGTGACATATTGAACAATTAACTCAACATGTGTGAAACTTATCAATAATACACAGAACATACCGCTTCAACTGCATTTGTCGTTGCTTTGTCTTGGTCAGTGAAAATGGAGACAGGACGAACATCCTCACCCATAGCGTCATTAAACACATTGGACAACCATTGGAATGATTCTTCTTGATCGTCTGATAGAAAGCACAACCAAACATGGCATTGGACCAGTGTTATTTATACCGACAAATGCGCCACAAATAAGATTGTACCTATTGGTGCGGTACGTTGTGTCAGAGATGACAACATCTTGATACAATCGGTAGTCCTCCCTCATCATCGAGTCACACCAGAAAAGGTGATATAGTCTCCCTTCTTTGTTGAATTGAACTCGGAAGAAAAACCCCGGATCCTCAGCTTGTCTTGAAGAGTCTATCACACCCGAAATACTCGAGGGGGGGGTGAATTGAGTATTTAAAAATTATGCCTACTTTTTATTTTATATCAAGGTAGTTAATTACTTAAAGTTTATTGATTAAACTTTAACTAATTAACTGATTGATTATGAACGTAATAAAATGACTGAAAAGAAAGATGCAAAGACACACGATATTTGAAGTGGTTCAGCTTCACACGTCGAAGCCTACGTCCACTATTCTCGATTAATAATTTTAGTACCTTACTCCGGATTACAAAATTATCAACCCAACTCGTATAGTTAACTCTAACTATAACTCGATTTGAATATCACTAGATATTCGATTTGACTATCTTAAGTTACTAAGAAAGCACTTGATTGTTCTTCTAAGTGTTCACACAATTGAACGAGTAAGAAACAATATGAAGTACTAATATCTTATGACGTAATCTTAAGAAAGATAAGCAATTTAAAGAGCACGACTTTTCGCAATATTTTCAAAAACAAAACAATAAGACAATTAAGATTTAAACTCAAATATGTTTTGCAAAGATTGTTGTATTTCGAAAAGCTTGGTTAAATAAGGAATGATCAATTGTATTTATAGTAGAAGAGAGAACTAGGGTTTCCACGAAACCCTAGGATGCCGTGAGATAGGCGGGAAGAATTACAAGAGATAAATCTTTATCTCTTTCCTAATTTAATCCAAGATATTATAGTTTAGGTAAATAAGATAAAAGTAAATCTTATTTGTTTTCCAAAACTATATCTTTAAGAAGTTTAGATAAGTAAACAAATTAAATCATATATTATTAAGATAGGTAAATATCTTATATAAATATAAGCTAGATTTGATTAGATAGTTTAGTTATACACAACAACTTCACACGCCCCAACGGTTTACAGCTCATGGCCGAAACCCTAGGCCCGTGCTCATCTTGGATAAATATCTTTCTTCTTGGATTAGGGTTAGGTTAGATAGACTAGCAAACCCTAGGTAGCATGACGACCCATAAGTCGTTTTACTAACCAATAGAGATATGCAAGCTACCTATTATAACAACCCATAATTCAGCTCTACTAAATACACAAATAATTTCGAAATATGTTTAAAGAATTTTATCCTTTGAAAAATGATTTTAAAACTATTAAAATCGTGCTATTAAAATGCTACCTAAAGTTATAGTAGAAACAGCTATAACTTTAAGTTTGGTGAGTAAAGTTATAGGTGAAATAGCTATAACTTTACCTTCCCAATATTCTTAACTTAAGATACCGTCATTAGATGAAGACCTATACTAACTAATCTTCCTGGAGATCTTCAGTAAAGGATCTTCTCTTTATCTTGACCAAAAGCTCTTCATCTTGAGCTTTGTTAAAGACTTGATCTAGCCTTTTGCTTGAATGATCATCATATTTGAAACTTGTTACAGTTACTTATGATGCTTTAAGAATCTTCAATGTTATAGCTCAAGCTGCTATAACATTACTTGAATGATGCTTCACAAATCTTCAATGTTATAGCTAAGAATGCTATAACATTACTTGCCAAACTTGTAAACCTAAGTTAATCTAACAAAGACTAAACAAACGATTACGAGCAAGAGTATATACAAAACGAAACACACACTTGTCATTATCAAAACTTAATCATATATCTATATGGTCCAACAAATTCCCCCTTTTTGATGATGACAAGTCTCTTATGATTTGTGACTAAGTGTAAGTTCCCCCTCAACATAATACTATAAAAGTCAGACAGTTGAACGCAAGAACAATCACTTATATAAAAAGTATAGCATCTAAGGACCTTAAGAGATTAAAGGTTTTGACAAGGAGCAAGCTTAGGCAAATACTTAAGTCACAAGATTTTTCTTCCCCCTCTTGACATCATCGAAAAGACGAGAAAAAACATAAAACAACTAGAATAATATTAGTCGAGACATGTATTAAGCATGCAAGAAAATATTATAAAACGAGAAAGTAATCTACATAAACATGCCAAATAGAAAATAAGTGTACTACAAACCAAACTAGTCTAATTGCCAATTGGGCCGAATAGGAAACAAGTGTTTAAGCCAAATGGGCCGAATGAAAAGCAAGCCAAAATGGGCCGAATTAGACAATTATTCAAAATATAAAGTCTAACAAAAGAGAGGCAAGGAAAATAGGAGGACGGGTTTAAGGATTGGCACGGTTCACGACATTGGGGTTCACATAACCGGGACGGGTCCTAAACTCAAGAGAGTCAAGACGATCAAAGCATGAACGGACATGGTTAGCTTGTGCCGTGAGACACCTCTCAAAGTTTAGCACCTTTAATGACAAGGCTTGGGTAGCCTCGTAAACAACCCGCATATCCTCATGCATAGCCTTTCCTTCTTTCCACAAAGCCCCACCTTGACAAGGTAAGTTAGCCAATGAATTAGAATGACGAACATATTCTTTGGCCGCCCTAGCCGCATCCTTAGCCATAGCATCAACCCGTGATTCCAACCCGTGCAAATAAGACAAGACTTCACCAAGATCCAAACCCTTCGAACCCGAAGCCTCATTCCTGTCTTTTCCCAAACCCGAGACCAACTCCGCAACCATCTTATTTTGCGCATCCATTTTTTCACAAATACTTGCCATAAACAATTCAAATTTTTGTTCAACAACCGAGACCACATCCGACGATTTCTCCACTACATTCCCTTTTGCCAAAAACACCAAATCGGGTCCAATGGCACCCATTTTCATCAATTTAAGATGAGTGTCACACATCTCATCTTTCACCTTTACACCATAGCTAGAAATCCCAATCACCCCTTTTTGTTCCAAAAGCCGAGAGACCCACATACCATATGGCAAATCCAAAGTTGTATAAAACTTTTCCTCAGTGACACAAACACTTGTTTGAACGATTTTATGAAACACAAGACGAGGAAGACTAACTTTGGACCCTTCAAGCCATTTAGACAACAACACCATCTCATAAATCGACAATTTATCACGACCACCCCTCCTTGGAACAACCGTGTTCCAAATGAAATTAAGAAAGAATTTCAATTTTGGGGTAAAAGACCCCGCAAGCATGTTACTTGACCCCGTAGCATCAACATCAAACGACTTCTTTATTTTAAGCTTCTCTTCCTCCGTCACATCTCCCCATTCCGCACTCGGATTTATTTCGATCCCATCATCAGGGACCGAAAACAGAGTACAAAAATCGGCAAGGGAGATTTTGACTTCGGTATCATTCACCACCGCATGCAACACATTATTTTTGACAGAGACGGAAGAATAAAATTGGATTACCTCAATAGGATAAACCGGACCAACAAAGGAACAAACTTTCTTCCATTCTTGAAAATTCAAGAAATCCTTAAAGAATTGCAAGGCTTCGATTTTTCCATACCACTTTTCGGAATAAAAACGACCACCATGAATACCGTACCTCATAACATAGTTAACACGAGTTATTTCATCCGCGCTGAGTCGAAGCTTATCAAGCCCCATTGATGTTGCATTCGGCATGTATTCTCGAAACATCGTCCTTTGATGACCTTCTTGAGTAGCGACAACCTCGGTCTCTTCCACCGAATCTTCAAACCCCACGACCTTCTTTTTCCCTTTATTTAACTTCCGTCTTTTCCCTTCTAAGTTAGGATCAACCCGGTTATGATCAGGGTTAGTTGGTTTTTGGTTTGATGAAGGTGAGGGAGTTTTGATAGGGACATAGGTTTTTTTGCATGAAGGTTTGGAGGACCCGGTCCGAGTTGTGGACCGAGTTGAAGGCGAGTGGAAACGGGTTGAAGGAGGAGTCATGATGAGTATAGGATTTTGGAGGTTGAGTGTGTAGAAAAGTCTAAAGGAAGGTCTTTGGATTTTGTGTTTGTGATGGTGACGGTAGGAGGGAGCATTTATGGGAGTAGTAAATTAGTTATGGTAAAAGAGGTTTAGGGGATATAGAAAAGTGGAAGTGGCGTGTTTGGGTTAGGTAAGTTTTCCTTTTATTTTTTTTGTTAAAATTACCATAAGACGTACAAGTGGTTAGGGTAGATTTTAAGGGGATATGATAAGATATGGTAAGATATGACAAGAATTGTAAAGTGGTGAAGATTTTCGGTTAAGGCAAGAAATTGGAACAATTGGTTACGACTTTTTGGTTCATAATAAAACTTAAAATTTATATGACTAGAAAATGGAATATTCTCATAATATAATATAAATTTGACATAAATAAAATTGCAACGAAAAATACGGACACAGTCATACAATCTCGTCAAATCTAGTCAGTCATATAGAGAATAAAATATTTGTGACAAGTTTAGCTGCCACCAATTAAACCAATTTCCAACCGTAAAATCTCAAAACGTTCTCTAGTCAATGCTTTGGTAAAAATGTCAGCCCATTGTTTTTCTGTACGACAAAATTCCATTCTTATGTTGCCCTTATCTACATGATCCCGTAGAAAATGGTGTTTAATGTCTATGTGCTTAGTTCGTGAGTGCTGTGCAGGATTTTTAGATATAATTATAGCACTTGTGTTGTCACAAAAAATAGGTATACACCCTACATTAACACCGTAATCACATAGTTGTTGCTTAAACCATAAAAGTTGAGAACATACCAGTCCAGCAGCAATGTATTCGGCTTCAGCAGTAGATAATGCAACGGAATTTTGTTTCTTTGACCCCCACGTGATAATACACGGTCCAACAAATGTGGCTATGCCGGAAGTACTTTTTCTGTCAAGTGAACAACCTGCATAATCTGCATCTGAATACCCTATGAGATCGAAATTACACTCAAGAGGATACCACAGATATAATTTAGATGTACCAATTAAATACTTCAAGATTCTCTTAACTGCAATCATATGCGATTCTTTAGGACATGATTGAAATCGAGCACACACGCATACACTAAACATAATATCCGGACGACTTGCAGTTAAATAAAGAAGTGAGCCAATCATACCTCGATAAGTCGTCTCATCGACAGACTTACCGTTTTCATCCAAGGTCAATTTCTTCTTAGTGCCCATAGAAGTTGGCTTAGAGTTAGAATTTTCCATACCAAATTTCTTGATTAGCTCCTTGATGTATTTCTGTTGGTGTATCATAATTCCTTCTGAAGTTTGTTGAATCTGGAGTCCAAGGAAGAACTTGAGTTCTCCCATCATGCTCATTTCGAATTCTGAGGTCATTAAATCTGAAAAGTACTTACATAAAAGATTATTAGTTGAACCAAAAATAATATCGTCAACGTATATTTGTACGACTAATAAATCGAAAACCTCAGTTTTCAGGAATAGGGTTTTATCGACAGATCCTCTTTTAAAACCACTTTCTAGAAGATATTTTGACAATTTGTCGTACCCCGATCTCGGAGCTTGTTTCAAACCATAAAGAGCTTTATCTAATTTGAAAACATGGTTTTGAAACTTGCTATCGAGAAATCCTGGGGGTTGTTCAACAAAAACCTCCTCATTCAAATAACCGTTAAGAAAAGCTGTTTTAACGTCCATTTGAAAAAGTTTAATTCCTTTATAAGCAGCAAAAGCTATTAATAATCTAATAGCCTCAAGTCTGGCTACAGGAGCGAAGGTCTCATCGTAGTCAATTCCTTCTTGTTGATTATATCCTTGTACAACCAATCTAGCTTTCTTTCGTACAATAACTCCTGTATCGTCCAGCTTGTTCCTAAAGACCCATCTTGTACCAATAACCGTTCGATCTTTAGGTCTTGGAACCAAATGCCACACTTTGTTTCGTTCGAACTGTTGAAGCTCTTCTTGCATACCGACGATCCAATCTGGTTCGGCAAGTGCTTCTTTTATGTTTGTTGGCTCAATGGTTGAAAGAAAGGAGTAGAATGAGCAAAAGTTGTTAACTCTTCTCCGAGTTCGAACGCCTTCATTCAGACTTCCTAGGATAGTTTCCATTGGATGAGAATCCTTATATTTCCATTTCTTAGAAACAGAAGGCACATCTTCATCTGAACTAGTATCGCCTTCTTCGAATGATTGGGGTTCAAGCCTTGTTCCCCCTGAATCCAAGTCTGGGGTTATAACAGAATTAGTTATAACATTAGACTTAGTTTGTTGATTAGAGGTTGAAGTTATAGCTTCATTAGTTATAACTTTGTCCTCCAATTGCTTAGATTGAGAAAAGGTTTTAGTATCATCAACTAAACTCTCAGTACTCTTTTCTTTATGATTCGAAGGGTTTCCTTGTTCATCATTTATGCCCTCAATATCTTTATCTTCCTCATCCAATTCTGGAAGTTCATCCCTGGATAGTCGGAAATCAGGTTCGTTCAAATCTTCTTCCTCATCCTGTTCAGCTTTGTCAAACATATTATTCTCATCAAAAACAACATGAACACTTTCTTTGATGCATAAGGTTCTTTTATTGAAAACCTTATATGCTTTACTATGATTAGAATAACCAACAAACACCGCTTCGTCACTTCTGGGATCGAATTTACTTAATCAATTTTTGCCATTATTATGGACAAAACATTTGCTCCCGAAGCAACGTAGATGTGATATGTTAGGTTTACGTCCCCTAAGAAGCTCGTAAGGAGTCTTCTTGAGAATGGGTCTAATCAAAGCTCGATTATGAACATAGCATGCAGTACTAATAGCTTCAGCCCAAAAATTTCGAGGTAGGCCACTACACAATAACATCTTGCGTGCCATATCCTCTAATGTTCTATTCATACATTCGACAACACCGTTTTGCTGTGGGGTTCGTGGTGCCAAGAAGTTATGCCCAACACCATTCTCCCTACAATATTCTATGAAAGCATGGTTATCAAATTCGGTGCCATGATTCGTACGAATGGAAACTAATTTTGATTTATACTTATTTTGGGCAAGCTTCATTAGAACTGCAAACTCTTCGAAAGTTTCATCTTTTGAAAAGAGAAATATAGGCCAAACATATCTAGAGTAGTCATCAACTAGAACGAAGACATACCTGGATCCACCTCTACTTCTTACCTTCATTGGGCCACAAAGATCCATATGCACGAGTTCTAGTGGTTCTTTGGTACGTACTATTCTCTTGGGTTTGAACGATGATCTCACGTGTTTGCAACGAGCACAAGAATCACATAGGGTTTCTTGATCGAATTTGATTGATGGAAGTCCTTCAACCAAGTCCCATTTCTTTAGCTTATTCAACGTAGTTGAATTTATGTGAGCAAATCTATTGAGCCAAAGGCACGGATCATCCTTCTTTTTATCACCAAATGTGACCTTACCTCCATCGAAGGGTTCAAGTGAAAGAAATAAATTTACATCTCCAGTCATGTGCCTTGAACATCCACTATCAAGGTACCATAGGTTATTTTCTTTCACCACAACCTGTAAATGATTAGATACAGTTTTTAGGTACCCAAGCTAAGTTGGGTCGTTTGACGTTAGTTATTCTAAAAACTAGATCTTTTATAACCCAGACCCTTTTTATAACATTTCGTTTTGGAGCCGAGTAAGTTTGTTTAGGAACCGTCTTAGGTGGAGTTGTGGGTTCGTTATGTCGTGGTCTTTCAGGTTGTTTTGGAGGAGCTTTGGTTTTGACGGGCTCCTTAGGTATTGGTGTTTGTTTAGCTTTTGTAGCCTTCTTGAAATTAAAGCTCATATCATAGAACCAACGATGATCATTGTTGCGTTTTTCATTGGTACTTGGTTCAGATGGGGTATTATCACTTTCCTCGAAAATAGTGTCAGATGCTTTGACAAAGTTGATTCCTTTTCTTAAATCTTGAGCATATTTGACACAATTTTCTTGGATATGTCCAGTATGACCACAGTAATTGCAAATCAAATATTCGGGTAAATTTGTATATTTTCTCCATCTGAAGTCTCGTTCGGAAGGGGTTGATTTGTATTTAGAGTGATCTCTACGACCATAGCACTCGTGCCCTAATACCATTTTCATGGTATTATCTAATTGCTCAGTTAGGAAATTTAGAACCCGTGTGCTACCTTCCCATTTCTCATGAACCTTTCTAGCATGCAAGAGTAATTCCTTTAAGGACTCTATTTCTTTGTTGCATTTAGAATGATCTGACTCTACAACTTTGGGAGGATGAGTCTCTTTATAGTTATCACGGAAGTCCTGGAATCTATCATTAAGAACTCGAACCGTCTCGGTATGCTTTCTTTTAGTATTTGAAAGAATGGTTTTAGATTCCTTTAATTGCTGAGTTAAAGATTCGATCTCCTTCTTTTGATCTGAGATTACGGCCTCTCTAGCCGTAGCCTTGGACTCAAGAAGCTCTTTGACTTTCCTCAATTCCAATGTTATAGCTTCACTAGCTATAACTTTGGCTTGAAGATGCTTAATGTTGAGTTTTAGGTCTGAGGTTATAGCTTCATTAGCCATAACTTTAGACTCAAGAGCCTTCTTCTCAGCATTTATCGTATCTGAAGTTGTAGCCATATTAGCTGTAACTTTAGATTTTAGCTTTTTGGCCTTTGCTTTAAGGAGTTGATTCTCTTCAGCAATATCGAGAATTTAGATTTTAGCATAGGTTAGCAACTTCTTCTTCTTATGAT
This sequence comes from Silene latifolia, assembly GCF_048544455.1. Classification (NCBI taxonomy): domain Eukaryota; kingdom Viridiplantae; phylum Streptophyta; class Magnoliopsida; order Caryophyllales; family Caryophyllaceae; genus Silene; species Silene latifolia. The sequence goes on along the minus strand of NC_133528.1, from coordinate 140,700,753 downwards.
GCTTCATCGTCCTCAGGGTCGAGATCTCCCCAGCATGATGCTATCATAACTTGCTTGAATTCCTTCTTGGTCTTCTCCCGTTTTGCTTTATCTTTGATTTTCTCCCAAGTGGAACAATCCTTAATCATATGACCGGATTCTCCACACTTGAAGCATCCTCTATTAGCAAACGTATTCTTTGACTCGGAAATTTTCTTATTAGAGAACTTGTTGTTGTTATTATTGAACGATTTTGCTTGCTTATTTCTAAAGATGCGTTTGTTGAACCGTTTAGCAAATAAGACCGTTTCGTCCTCTATTTCAACATCTTCTTCTTCTTTAGCAGAAGCTTGTAGAGCCATGCTCTTAGTGTTACTGGCCTTGGCCTCATCGTCTTCCAGGATGAGTTCATGAGCCATGAGAGCACCAATAAGTTCTGCATAAGGAAGAGAAGTGAGATCTCTGACTTCTTCCATGACCGTGACCTTGGGACGCCATTTCTTGGTTAGACTCCTAAGTACTTTTCTAGCAATATCCTCGGAGTTGAAAGTTTTACCAAGATTTTTAAGCTCATTGACTATGGTAGAAAATCGTGCTGACATGCTATCCAGTGATTCATTATTTTCCATTCTAAAAAGTTCATATTTTTGAATCAGCAGGTCAATGCGATATTTCCTTACAGCCGACGTTCCTTCATAGGCCAGTTCAAGACCATCCCATATTTCCTTGGCCGAAGTGCAAGAAGAAAAACGATCGAATTCAGTCGATGTCATGCCGTTTTATAACAGGCTTATCGCTTTCGAGTTTTTCTCAGCCTTCTTGTAATCAGCCTCAACATAGTCTTCTTCCTTTTTCTCATAGGCAGTGCCTTCCGAAGATGCGACCAAAATTTTATGTGGTCCGTTCTTTATAATCGTCCAGCACTCCCAATCATGTCCTTTTATGTAGTGTGTCATCATGTTTTTCCAAAGTCCATAATTCTTCCCATCATAGACGGGACAATTAAGATACTTGGAATCCATTTCACACGTGTAAGGCAGCGGAATGAAAATAAAATAAAAAGATAAAAAGATAAAAAGATAGACGGATCTAGCCTCTTTGCGGTTAGGCAATCAAGAGCACGAGGCTCTGATACCAATTGAAGAGTCTATCACACCCGAAATACTCGAGAAGGGGGGGGGGGGGTGAATTGAGTATTTAAAAATTATGCCTACTTTTTATTTTATATCAAGGTAGTTAATTACTTAAAGTTTATTGATTAAACTTTAACTAATTAATTGATTGATTATGAACGTAATGAAATGACTGAAAAGAAAGATGCAAGGACACACGATATTTGAAGTGGTTCAGCTTCACACGTCGAAGCCTACGTCCACTATTCTCGATTAATAATTTTAGTACCTTACTCCGGATTACAAAATTATCAACCCAACTCGTATAGTTAACTCTAACTATAACTCGATTTGAATATCACTAGATATTCGATTTGACTATCTTAAGTTACTAAGAAAGCACTTGATTGTTCTTCTAAGTGTTCACACAATTGAACGAGTAAGAAACAATATGAAGTACTAATATCTTATGACGTAATCTTAAGAAAGATAAGCAATTTAAAGAGCACGACTTTTCGCAATATTTTTAAAAACAAAACAATAAGACAATTATGATTTAAACTCAAATATGTTTTGCAAAGATTGTTGTATTTCGAAAAAATTGGTTAAATAAGGAATGATCAATTGTATTTATAGTAGAAGAGAGAACTAGGGTTTGCACGAAACCCTAGGATGCCGTGAGATAGGCGGCAAGAATTACAAGAGATAAATCTTTATCTCTTTCCTAATTTAATCCAAGATATTATAGTTTAGGTAAATAAGATAAAAGTAAATCTTATTTGTTTTCCAAAACTATATCTTTAAGAAGTTTAGATAAGTAAACAAATCAAATCATATATTATTAAGATAGGTAAATATCTTATATAAATATAAGCTAGAATTGATTAGATAGTTTACTTATACACAACAACTTCACACGCCCCAGCGGTTTACAACTCATGGCCGAAACCCTAGGCCCGTGCTCATCTTGGATAAATATCTTTCTTCTTGGATTAGGGTTAGGTTAGATAGACTAGCAAACCCTAGGTAGCATGACGACCCATAAGTCGTTTTACTAACCAATAGAGATATGCAAGCTACCTATTATAACAACCCATAATTCAGCTCTACTAAATATACAAATAATTTCGAAATATGTTTAAAGAATTTTATCCTTTGAAAAATGATTTTAAAACTATTAAAATCGTGCTATTAAAATGCTACCTAAAGTTATAGTAGAAACAGCTATAAGTTTAAGTTTAGTGAGTAAAGTTATAGGTGAAATAGCTATAACTTTACCTTCCCAATATTCTTAACTTAAGATACCGTCATTAGATGAAGACCTATACTAACTAATCTTCCTGGAGATCTTCAGTAAAGGATCTTCTCTTTATCTTGACCAAAAGCTCTTCATCTTGAGCTTTGTTAAAGACTTGATCTAGCCTTTTGCTTGAATGATCATCATATTTGAAACTTGTTACAGTTGCTTATGATGCTTTAAGAATCTTCAATGTTATAGCTCAAGCTACTATAACATTACTTGAATGATGCTTCACAAATCTTCAATGTTATAGCTAAGAATGCTATAACATTACTTGCTAAACTTGTAAACCTTAGTTAATCTAACAAGGACTAAACAAACGATTACGAGCAAGAGTATATACAAAACGATGCACACACTTGTCATTATCAAAACTTAATCATATATCTATATGGTCCAACATGTCTTTTAATCAAACGAGAAATAAGTGTGGCATCACCGCCCTCGATCGCTTTAATCTTCAGCCTATTCACAAAGTTTATGTGATCCCTCTTGGTGTGTCCAACAAATACATCGCCCCTGCTACGAAAGCTGCCACCTTGTATTGAATAGAGAGGGCGACAAAGGCTTATGTCAGGGCCCTTATAGCCTCTACCTCGGCATCAGTTATTCTCTTCTCCGAGCGGTGGTGCTGCTGTCAATCTGTCATTGAGTGGGGGTTAAGTCATGGTTGTGTTCTTTGACATGTTGCATTACCTCGCACTCCCATCCTCCTTTACTTTTGTCCTTAGCCCAGCTTTGCATTGACATCATGTGATTTCAGCATTCCTCAAATGGTTGCTAGCGATGTGAGGTAAACCATTCTCAACTCGCCTATTACCGTTTCCATGTACTCCTGCACATGAGCGTACAAAGTATCTCTCGACTTCGGGTGTGCCAGGCCCGTTCACTCTGCGAGAAGTTGCTTTCTTAATGCTGAAACCAATGGCATGTGAGTGTTTCTTATACATCTCATAAATAAGTTCCCATTTTTTTGCTTTCATTCCCAATAGTGACTTGGAATAATATGTACCTGCATAAGTTTACAGGGTGACACCTGTTGGAGCTTGTGTCCTCCACAAATTAGTGTGATAACATTTGTAAATCTCTTACAGGTTCACAAGGGTATACTTCGTATATTTAATTAGTTGATTAACGTTTACCTAATAACGGTTGGCTTGCTAGAAAGTTTGACGTTATTATCTACAGATGGCGGTGATCAACTGGTCCCTAAAGGTCACACCTATAGGATGTGTTTGAGAGATGTGGTTATAGAAATATGATCACATTAATGCCTAATATGACTAAACAGTTAGTCAATGTGTTGATGAGACAATTATTTAATGAAGATTAAATAATATTAGTTGAGACGAATTAACTGTCAATTCGTAAATTGAATATAATAAGTTATATTTAATTAAATGTATGTAATGTAAGTTTGGACGAATTAATCTGTTAATTCGTAATTAAATGTAATCAGTTATATTTAATATCAACAAAATGAATGTGTCATAGTGGTAATAGTGAGGGTACTCAAACCAAGAGGTCATGAGTTCGATCCTCACTAGATGACAATTTAACACATTTTATACATTTTTGGAATAACCAAAAATAAGGAGATTATACTCCTTATTTCGGTGATATGGGCCGAATTAGGGAATAGAAATATCTCCCTTATTCACTCTCATTTTCGGTTTTTATAAGAAGAAAAAGGGAGAGCTTTTTTGGAACCCTAATTCATTCTAACCGAAATCCTTGCCTCTCATCTCTACGAAAAACACAAAAACAACCTAAATTTTACAGAAAATTTGGATCGATTCTAGCATTATCAAAGGGCATATCTCATATCGTCTTGGGTGCAACCAATAGGCGAATATCTATTTTGATATTGTTCTTAGGCCATTTTTGCTAGGACCGAAGGTTATTTCTTAATCCTTTATTTTGTTTATGTATTTTAATTTTATGACTAGTGATCGTCGTCATTAAATTCGTTATAAACCTTGAAAATAAAGGGGTTCATACAGATAAATCCCACAAGTGGTATCAGAGCGAAGGCCACGAATTTTAATTTTTGATGATTTTCATAAAATTGTATGTAAACAATGAGGATTTTCGAAAAAAAAATTAGGGTTTTTTCGGCTGAAATTTTCTTTTGCCGAGAAGAATTTTTTTCGGCCTGTTTTTTTCGTTTTTTTCCTTTTGCTTGATGATTTATTTCCAATTTCATTTTTCATATCATTGTTTTAATCAGTTAAAATTATCATATGAAGAATTGGTAGATTTTGATTTAATGCAGATTGAGTTAAAATGCAAATAGAATCGTCATGTCGATGATACAAGAATTTGTTTTTGCTATATAGTTTTAGCATATACGATTAATCATGTTTATTAATTCATTTGCTAAATCATGTTCTAATAGCAACTGTAAACATTTTCTTCATCAAATTTTTGAATTAGGGCTTTTTGCCGCAAAAGAAAAATAAAAGGAGGCATTAGGGTTTTTTGTTTTTTTTAACCATATTTTTTTTCTTGCTTCTGCTACTGTTCACGGCAGATTATAAAAAAAAAAAATTTTTTTTACGGTTTTTGCTGAAAAACCGAGACATTTTCATAGGTTAATTCATTTTTAGAGTTACCGTATGAAAAGAAAGTTTTTTTGTTTTCTGTTTTTTAGCCGTGCTGAAATTATAAAAAAAAAAAAAAACTTGTTTGTTCAGCCGAGACAAAATAAAAATGGATTTTGTTTTTTTTTGTTTTTTGGCCAATTAGTTATTGTGAAACGGTTCACAATTTAAAGATACCGAATTATTTTAAAGCAGTTTAAAATTTTGACGGATTGAATTCATATTACAAGTTTAATATGGATTAAGAATGAAATTAATGTGGTTAATTGAGGAATTGTCACTTAATTTGATTTAAATAGGTGGTTTGGATAAATTAATCAACATAATTAAGGAATTGTGTCATGTATGTTTAATTTATTTTAGTTGATGCATTTTATTTTAATTTTGTTGAATGAATCGATTGAATGAATTTTATTTACGTGTTTTTGCAATCAGTTGTAAATTGTAATACTTAGTGTGGCCTTAGTCAAATTATGTTTTCGTAATGAAGGAAACATGATTTTTTATGTAATTATGAGATCTCGAATCTCCTTTATTTTTAGTTTTGGGTTTTGAAATTAAAATGTAATAAATAGGTTTATTATGTAAATTTTATTTATTGTATTTTTCAAAAGAAGACTAAAGATGGAGATTGGAGCTCACTCCCGCTACATGGATCAAGATGGAACATCAAGACAAGCTTCTCGGGTCCAAGGATGGATTCCAAACTTGTATTTAAAGTTCATTTTGATAGGATAGGCCACACTAGGACTTTTATTGTTTTACGTTTTCATTCATATTGCTTATCATTCACATGTTAGTTTATGCATCATATTCCGCCTAAAACCAAACCACCTACTACTTCTAAAATGCATGAAAATTGACTCATATAGGTTGTATGTTAGTTTTCATGGACATGCAGATGTCACAGTCTTATTAAGCCATCACCTTAGTTTATTCATTCTCACATGCTAGATATTAGTTCACTTAAAATGAATTAAAATAAAGTTGATGAGATCTTCCTCTAAAACGGAAATTGAGATTAGTCTTTATAAGGGCAAACAACTATGAATCCCTTCTTCGTCGGTAGGCATAATATGACCCCTTCTACGTTGGGTAAGTAGTTGTGTTGACTTAGTTTACCTCAACATCATAGTCCGAAGAGTTTCTCGTGATTATGATGGACTAAAGATAGAATTTACAGAAATTTATCGACCAAGAATTCTAACAGTAGAATTAGCCAAAAGGTTGGCTTATCAATTTACAGATAATTGAGTCTTGGGATCATTTATATAATTCTTGAGGGAGGTCAATTGTATAAATGTTTTGAGTCTTCGCGTTATGACATTAGTTCATTAGACTTAAAATCAAAACGATGCACATGCTTATTATTTTTTATTCTTCTTTCGCAGTGTAGAACACGATTATTTTTCATAATACTGTTACAACGAAATGGCTGGAAATAACGCAACCCCAATGCCTAGTGCCACACTTGATCGCGCGTCCTGGCTGAAAGTTTTTATGGACAACATGAATCAGTTCACACGTCTGAAAAATGACGGGTCCAACTTTGCGGACTGGGAGGCAGCACTACGGAATGCTGCCATTGCTGACGGTAAGCTCAATTACTTAACTGAGCCAATACCGGTCAACCCAGGCCCCAATGCAGGAGTCAACGAGTCACTCGCTTATAGTGATTTCGTTATGGAAGCGGGTGAGATAAAGAACGTACTCATCTTTGCAATGGAAACCAATTTGCAGAGACGCTTCATTGCCCAAAGTGCAAACAAGATTTTCACTACGCTCACGAACGAGTTCTCAAAAGCACCGAGAATCGTTACATATGAGCATACATGTCGCTTCTTTGATGCGAAACTCCAGAAGGGCCAACCAGTTAGCCCACACATTATTCTTCACATGATTGAGAATGTCGAGAAGCTGGAGGCACTGAATTGTAAAATCAGTGAGAGCATTGTCATTGACTGAATGCTTCATTCTCTTCACGATGGTTTTGCCCTTTTCAGGGCGAACTATTACATGAATGACTTGAAAAAGAGTCCTCATGAGCTACACTCCCTTCTCGTACAGACCGAGAAGGATATGAAATTGAGTGGGAGCGTGAAGCAGGATGTTCTCACAATTTACAACAAAGGTAAAGGTAAGGGCAAGGCTCATGGCGACCTAGCTGTAGGTAAGCCAAAGTTTAAGAAGCCAGGAAACGGTAAGAGTGCGCCTGGTGAGACTAGTGGCTCACAGGGCAAGGCAAAGAGCAAGGGCGGTGACATAGAGTGCCACCATTGTCACAAGACTGGACATTGGAGGAGGAACTGTCCCGTCTACCGTGAGGACATCAAAGCAGGCCGCATCGTTCCTGTTGGTATGTCATCTTATATTCATATGATTGAGATTAACCATGCAAGTTTCGGAACTTGGGTACTTGATACTGGTTGTGGTTCTCATCTGTGTAATCATTTGCAGGGCCTAAAGAACACCATACCTCAAGAAAAAGGTGATGTGGACCTGCGAGTCGGGAATGGAGCACGAGTTGCTGCTGTCTCGAAGGGAACATATGTAATCCAACTCCCTAGTGGTTTTGAGTTATTTTTAAATAACTGTTACTATGTACCCAGTTTGTCTAAGAACATTATTTCTGTTTCCGTACTTACTAAAGACGGTTTTGCATTTTCAATAAAGGATAATAGCTGTATTTTCTCTTTTAATGAAATGATTTATGGCAAAACAGTTTCCATGAATGGAATTTACATCTTAGATCAAACCACGGAAATATTACACATGAATAATAAGAAATTAAAGGTTGGTGACAAAGATCAAACCTATCTATGGCATTGTCGAATGGGACACATAAATGAGAAACGCGTGAAGAAACTCGTCGATGATGGGACTATTCCCGCATTCGATTTTTCTACATATGGCACGTGTGAATCATGTCTCATTGGCAACATGACTCGAATTTCCTTCAAAGGTGTTGGAATGCGCGCTAGTGACCTATTAGGACTCATACATACTGATGTTTGTGGACCTATGTCAATTACCGCTAGAGATGGCTATAGATATTTTATCACTTTCACGGACGATTTGAGTAGATACGGATATGTCTACTTAATGAAGCATAAAAGTGAGTCCTTTGAGAAATTCAAGGAATACCAGATGAGGGTATAGAACCAACTGGGTAGAAAGGTTAAATCACTCCGTTCAGATCGGGGTGGCGAATATCTTTCAAATGAGTTTGATCAACACCTTAAAGACTGTGGAATCGTTTTACATTTAACTCCACCTGGAACACCTCAATTGAATGGTGTGTCCGAATGGAGAAATCGAACCTTACTTGATATGGTTCGATCCATGATGAGTCACACGGTAGTGCCTGATTCATTATGGGGTTATGCTCTTTTGTCAGCTGCTCTTATACTTAACCGAAGTCCGACTAAAGCTGTCGACAAGACTCCATATGAAATGTGGAAGGGAACGGTCCCTAACTTGTCCTTTATTCGGGTTTGGGGTTGCGAGGCTTATGTCAAGTGGAGACACGAGGATAAGCTCGGCCCGCGATCGGTCAAGACATACTTTATAGATTATCCAAAAGGAACATTTGGTCATTACTTCTATTCGCCTACCGAACATCGAGTTTTTGTTGCGGCTAGTGCGACGTTCTTGGAGAAAGAATTTCTCGAGAACAAGACGAGTAATAGAACCTTCGAGCTGTCGAAGATTCCAGAACCAACAACCGAGGAACGTATGGAGGAATTTGTTCCTCCAACTGATGATACGGTTGATATTCCTGAGGAACCTAGGAGGTCGGGTAGAGTCTCTCATCCTCCGGACAGATACATTGGTATGGTCGAGGAGAATGACGTTTTACTCCTAGAGAGTAATGAACCCGCTACCTATAAAGGTGCTATGACCTGTTCCGACTCAAAGTTATGGCTCGAAGCCATGCAATCCGAGATGGACTCCATATATGAGAATGACGTATGGGATCTAGTTGATTTACCTACTAAGGTAAAACCTCTATAGTGCAAATGGCTTTACAAGATAAAGCGTTCTGTAGACGCGGAACCAGATACCTATAAGGCACGACTTGTGGCAAAAGGTTTCACTCAAGTGCACGGATTGCATTATGATGAGATTTTTGCACCTGTAGTCATGCTACGTTCCATTCGGATAATCTTAGCGATTGCCGCTTTTCATGATTATGAAATTTGGCAAATGGATGTGAAAACCGCTTTCTTAAACGGTTATTTGGAGGAAGAGTTGTACATGGTGCAACCCGAAGGTTTCATAGATCCTGAGCATCCTAAAAAAGTATGCAAGCTTAAGCATTCCATTTATGGACTTAAGCAAGCTTCTCGGAGTTGGAATCATCGTTTCGACCAAGTGATAAAAGAGTATGGTTTCACTCGATCGGTCGAGGAACCATGCTTATATATCAAGTCGAGTGGGAGCAAGATTGTATTCTTGATATTGTATGTCGATGACATACTCTTGATTGGGAATGACATTCCTCTCCTATCTTCGGTTAAAGGATGGTTGAAGAACCATTTCCAGATGAAAGATCTGGGTGAGGCACAGCGTATTTTGGGAATCCGTATCTACCGAGATAGATCACGACGGACGTTATCACTTAGTCAGGAGTCTTATTTGGATAAGATTCTTGAGAAGTTTAGCATGACAAACTCCAAGAAGGGGAACCTTCCAATGACGACTGGGATGCAGGTGAGCAAGTCTCAGTCACCCACGACGCCTGAAGGGATTGAGCGCATGAGTCGTGTTCCTTATGCATCTGCAATAGGATCGATCATGTATGCCATGATATGCACACGTCCAGACGTGGCATATGCATTGAGTATGACGAGTCGGTACCAAAAGACTCCAGGTGACACACACTGGATAGCTGTCAAAAACATCCTCAAGTACCTACGGAGGACTAAGGATTGGGTATTGACTTATGGAGGCGATACTAAGCTATGCGCAATCGGTTACGCAGATGCTAGCTTCCAAACGGATCGAGATGACTCAAAATCTCAGCCCGGGTTCGTCTTCACTCTTAATGGTGATGCGGTCAGCTGGAAGAGCTCCAAACAGAGTGTTGTAGCAGATTCTACTACTGAATCCAAGTACTATGCCGCTTCGGAGGCAGCAAAGGAAGTGATATGGATACGTCAATTCTTACAAGGACTTACGGTAGTTCCTAGTTTGAATGACCCGATCACCATCTATTGTGACAATAGAGGTGCCATCTTCCAGGCTAAGGAGCCAAAGTCTAGTAACAAATCTAGACATGTACATCGGAAAGCTCACCTAATCTGTGATTACGTGGAGCAAGAAGAGATAGTGATAGACAAGATTGCGACGGATGATAACATCGCGGATCCTCTCACTAAACCGTTGAATTATGATAAGCATGTAGGGCACATTATTTCCATGGGAATCAAACGTGTTCCGGAGTTGTAGTACTTGATTATGGATTTGATACATTATCTTTTTCATATACTATTTATAACTTCATCGTTTTATTATAATATTTTGTTTTTCATGTGGATTGTACTGACAACATTGAACGCCACAAAGTGAACTGAATTACATTATATTTGTTTTGGTCCGTAATCGCCAATGTGAGCTGATAACTCCGGCTATTATATTGTGCAGTCGATTGATGGTGGGTTCAACGACCCATAAGTCAAACGGTTGACTGATCGATCACAGATGCGAGATTATAACGATACCTCGTAGGACAACTTTTTGTGACAACGTCATGGAGTCATAAATGTTTAAAAACATTCGGTGTCAGGTCGTGGATAGGACGTCCATTGTGTTCCTAGAGTCGATTCTTTTGACTATCGACTGTCTCTTGAGATTAAGGCAGTTTTTGGGTGACTTTGGTTTCTTTCTCACGGTCTGCCGTAACTGGAGGCTAAGTAGATTTTTTCTGGGTCATTTCATACTGTGCTTACATCTGCAGGTTTTGAGTTGAGGAAAATATCCAACCCTTACCAGGTATAGTTATTTCTCAGGGCCACTCGAGGAGTTGTAACTGAAATACATGGCCATTCTCGAATGTTGATTCGTTTATCAGTTAAGTTACTCTCTAGTCGGGGAAACCACTCTTGATATTGATCGCTTGTAAAATACGACCTTTGTGAATGCGGATTTGCAAATTGTTTTACATTGAGTGGGAGAAATTTTAGGATATGAGAATCGGTTATCGCACATACACTTGTGAGGACAAGTGGGAGTTTGTTGGAGCTTGTGTCCTCCACAAATTAGTGTGATAACATTTGTAAATCTCTTACAGGTTCATAAGGGTATAATTTGTATATTTAATCAGTTGATTAACGTTTACCTAATAACGGTTGGCTTGCTAGAAAGTTTGACGTTATTATCATACAGATGGCGGTGATCAACTGGTCCCTAAAGGTCACACTTATAGGATGTGTTTGAGAGATGTGGTTATAGAAATATGATCACATTGATGCCTAATATGACTAAACAGTTAGTCAATGTGTTGATGAGACAATTATTTAATGAAGATTAAATAATATTAGTTTAGACGAATTAACTGTCAATTCGTAAATTCAATATAATAAGTTATATTTAATTAAATGTATGTAATGTAAGCTTGGACGAATTAATCTGTTAATTCGTAATTAAATGTAATCAGTTATATTTAATATCAATAAGATGAATGTGTCATAGTGGTAATACTGAGGGTACTCAAACCAAGAGGTCATGAGTTCGATCCTCACTAGATGACAATTTAACACATTTTATACATTTTTGGAATAACCAAAAATAAGGAGATTATACTCCTTATTTCGGTGATATGGGCCGAATTAGGGAATAGATATATCTCCCTTATTCACTCCCATTTTCGGTTTTTATAAGAAGAAAAAGGGAGAGCTTTTTTGGAACCCTAATTCATTCTAACCGAAATCCTTGCCTCTCATCTCTACGAAAAACACAAAAACAACCTAAATTTTACAGAAAATTTGGATCGATTCTAGCATTATCAAAGGGCATATCTCATATCGTCTTGGGTGCAACCAATAGGCGAATATCTATTTTGATATTGTTCTTAGGCCATTTTTGCTAGGACCGAAGGTTATTTCTGAATCTTTTATTTTGTTTATGTATTTTAATTTTATGACTACTGATCGTCGTCATTAAATTCGTTATAATCCTTGAAAATAAAGGGGTTCATACAGATAAATCCCACAACACCAAGCAAAAAAGTGAAAACATTCATGAGATAACCAACAACATCTGCATTTAGATAATCATCCATACTCTAGTTACATGGTTACATTACAACGAAAATTAGACACATTTATTACATATAAAAAATATGCCTTCATACTACGCCAAATCCGACCATCAATAACGAGCATATCACAACGGTTTAATGCATATAATAACGACACTAAGATTACCGTTTTCCAAATATTGGCGGAAACCTAGACCGCGCTAATAAGAATAATGGTTTCCCTTGAAAACCGTTGTTATTATAATGTGACAACGGCTGCTTAACAAACCGTTATAAAAAACGTTTAACGGTTTCCAAAAACTCTTTATAGAATCATTCTTATCAACGATTGTTAGACAACCGCTACCAGTTTAAGAAAACGGCATTTCGAAAACCGTTACTAAATTAACACTAGTAACGGTTTGTGGTACCCGTTGTTATGTTATAGCTACGAGTTTCTTGTAGCCGTTATCATTTTCTATTATGAAAGAACGGTTTTTCAATTCAACCGCTGTCACTATTTGATTAGATTTCTCAGTTTGACAACTACATGCAAAACTTTATCAGAACTTTAATAAATATTCAATTTGACCAATAATATTCAATTTGACCAAAATAATTCTATAAATATGGCTTCATAATGTTTTAGGTCAAAATCTAAATTATCAAACATTTACTCTTTAATTTCTCTCTAAATTTCTCTCCAAATAAAATATGGTTTAAACCCTGATTTTGGGTGGTTGACGCAAATGTTCTCGTTAGGCACGGCCTTTTACTTGCATTCTCCATAATCTCTTGGTTCATTCATTATGATGAGAATGGAAAGGGTTTAAACCCTGATTTTGGGTGGTTCACGCAAATGTTTCATGACTCCGGTTTCACTGCGGTTAAAAAACTGTACCTTGTGTCTACAAACAAGCAAGGTTTTATAGGCTTCGCTTTTATCGAGTTTGACAAAGCCAACTGTCATGATTGTTTTCGCAAGGCAAGAAAATTAGGGGCTAGATTTGCGGGGGACGATGCGTAGAAAGAGGACTTATATTCGGATGCTAGATAAAAGAGCCCTTATCTATGGGTTACAACTTTCTTGATCATCATCTGCTAAGACATTACAGGAGGCATCACATTCTTGCCACCGTGCCTATGTCATGGGAGAAAGAGGTCATTCCACCTGCGGTGCCCGGCTGATGATGAAGACCGATGTACGACTTTATTTATACCAAAATACATGAAGAGTATCCTAATACTTCATTAGATTCTAATAATAAAGTCTTTAATTATTATCTGGCGTTATAAGTTGTATTTGGATTATGGTGGTTCTTTGAATTAAAGTTTAATTATTTATATTTTTTGTTACCCCATCCTCTTGAATTCAGAGACAATATCACCAGAAAAATGCTTGTGTCCTCCGAGAGTACGATACTCTTTACACTTAAAGGCAATTCACTATAATGACTAACTTTCTCTTTATAATAATAAAAAAGAAGGGAAAACAAGTATATATATATATATATATATATATATATATATATATATATATATATATATATATATATATATATATATATATATATATATATATATATATATATATATATATATATATAGATTCGGGATCCTATGAGAACTCTTAAGATAATGAGAACTGTGAGAACCTCTCACAACCCTTAGATCTTATACAAATAAAGGGTGAGATTAAACTTTATTTTCGAACCTGTCACCCTCAATTTTCTTTCATTATACGTTTTACCCCTACTTTCTCCTTCTTCATCACACTTCTTCTTCAACGATAACTCGTATTCTATATGATTTCGAGTACCATTACTGTGATTTCGACCAAATTAGTCCGCACATCCGAATTCAGTTTTGCTTCCTTCGTTGTTCTCGATGATTTCATCATCGATTTTTCCGATTTCGAGTAGATTAAAATTTAGGTAATTCCTCAATTCCCCCATTTCTTTCTTATTCCTCAGTTTTTATGATTTTTATGATTCAAATTAGTTGATTAGGGTTGTATCTTATTAAGTACTTCATTTTACATACTTAATAATTGAGATGACAATGTTGTTTTAGGGTTAAAAGTTTAATTTTTTGAATTGGGTAATTGTGTGTTTTAGGGAAAACGTGGATGGTTATGTTGGGCAGTGATTATCAATGATTAATGTTCATATGATTTTTTTTTAAGTTTTATTATTAATATTCTTAGATATTGATTCCTCATTATTTGATTGTGTTAGTGGTGAGAGATACTTGTTTGTTGTTAAGCGTTTAATTATTGGTCAATTTTGGTGTGATGTTTGTAGAAATTTGAAGCTTTTCGTCATGTACTCAAACCAAATCACAAGAGATGAACATCTTGTATCCAGAAAATGAAGCAACTAAATTGGACAGTTACCTAATACTCTAGTTGTACCCTTTTGCTCCTTCATATTTTCCTGGATTAGAACTTTAGAAGTTTGTTGACACGGGTGGCTGCGGAAAGTGTTTCCAACATGAATTATCCCTTTGTGTTTCGATTAAAGCATGAATTATCCCTTTGTGTTTCGATTAATCTGAACATGTTGCTGAGTCTATATGTAGGTATTAGATAGTCTTGACATTTCTCTGCATATAGGCTGATGGTTTTGTGTACGTTACTGGTTTATTTGATTCAGATGTTTCACACCGCTTTCAATGGTGACAAAATGACCCCGTAAGGTAAATGTCCAAACTGTTGGTGATGATATTACACCTGCTCAGACCCCACGACCACCAACCAACTTTCTTCAAGTTCCCGAAAATGAAACTTCTCAGCCTAATGTCAATTATAATAGTAAAGACTTTTTTGTAGACACGACTCTTGAAGGTGTAAAGATTGAAGGTAAGAGGACCCTTTCTTCAATACAAATCTTGTTATTGCTATACTGGTTTGAATGTTCGATGTTCTGAGTGTGTTGGCACTGATTTGAAAATTAAATGATTTAAGACGAATTAACTTAAGACGATCTTGAGTAACTTAAGACGTCTTAACTTAAGACGATCTTGTGCAAGACCTATTGCTAAGTAATTTGTCTTAAAATGTGAAACTAGTGAAACGGTAGTAAACAATTTTGCACTGATTAAACAGTAATTATCAACTTACTAGTTACTACTACATTAAAGTTTGAATATCTTCTTTTGGTACTGAAAAAATAGTGTAGTAATAACAATAGAGGTAAGTAGCTCGGATAACAAGCTAGCCAAAGAACGGGGCCGCTACAATAAATAGAGGCATGAGGTAACTCTCAACATCTCTGAATTGGCGGCTTAATGATACTGGCTGTAAAATGTATCTTCTCCTTATTATTATTTTGACAGAAATCTCTTCATTGTTTATTACAGTACTTGAGCATTTACTGATCACAGAGATTAAAAAGCAAAGAATATGAATGCAGAAGCAGACATTAACAGGAGAATCAGTTCATCATTTCCTAGTGAGGTAGTATACGTGTACCATGCAAAGGTATGATGACGAATGTACTCTCTATCAATTAGGCTTCTGGACATGTTCATTATATACAACAGTAATGTGTTGACCGCCGAAGTTCAGGTACTTCCAAGCATCTACCTTGGATCGTGTAGCTTAGGATACATTTTAGTTAAGCTATACGTGTCTTTTATGACTTTACATAGACACTAAATTTGATGAGGCTCTCACCCAACTACCTAGGTTAGACAGTTTCAGTCCAAGCAACTTTGGCCTTGCTCCCTAAAACCCAAATTTAACGTCACTAAAGATATACTCTGTTGTAGTGTCAAAATCAAAACAACAATTAGTAAAAGTTATTGACACTTTACAGTTTACAGAAGGATATATCCTCCCACATATCACCTCTAATATCTCCTGCATATCATGTCTACCAATTGAGGGATACAAGGGAATTTCAAATATCGTGTCAAGCGCTTGATCACAGTTACCTACCATGAGTGTCCAATATCGAGTTGAGCTACAATCTCACTGTCATCTCAATCAATGTTGAACTAGCGAAACCTCGTCTCTGTGTTCTTAAACTAACATATGTCTTCTAGTTTCAGATTGGAGAAGACATAATGAACAATCTGAAGAAACCTGCTCTAGTAAAGTTCTTCCTACTACTTCAGAGTACCAAGATCTCTATATCAATTTTAGCTATTAGATGTTGGAGATTTTTTTTTATATATATATATATCACGTGTTTGTGTTTGGCTCTCTTAAAATTCTATAATATGTTTTGATTTATCACTTTGGAGCAATTGTGTTACGTATACCCCTCATTTCATCTTTGTTTATCGTATATTAACGGCTATTAGCTCAAAGGAAGAGCGATGTGCACATTTTGCACAAAGGTATGGGTTCGAATCCCATATAGCCTATTAAATAACAAATCTCATGCATGATTAACAATACTATACAATTAAGATTAAGGGGGTTGTAATCATGCTTGGGCAAAGTAGAGCATGCCATAATTAGACTCGTCCGTGGAATAAAAAGCTTAGGGAGTGCAATAAGTTTACAGTTATCAGAAATTCAAAAGCGAGTTTATATGTAGAAACTATGACCATACATGCATGCCTTATTTGAAATAGGATTATAATTTACAAAGTCATGTCTCTAGCAATCTAAATTTAAAAGAAACACTAATATTTTATAGCCAATATGGGAGTCGAACTCACATCTTGTGTATCGCACAATGCTCTGCCATTTAAGCTAATTGGCTCTCGAAATAAGTAAAATGTAAATCTGTGCAATGTAGAAACGGTAATGACTATATCAAAGATATTATAAACTGAAAATTTTAGGATACCCGTCCCCGAAAATTAATCAACCATATACATGCATGAAAAAGCAATATATATGCATTAAACAACCTTGTACATGCATGAAAAAAACATTAAACGTGCATTCCTTAATTTTATACGCGTCCCTGTAAAAAGGGTTCACTCTGCCCCTCTAGGGTGTCTTTTGGTCTTGCGGCCGTTCGATTATAATAAGGGAAAAGGTTAGAGTTGCATTAAGCGGATCTGCTACATTCCCATTCTAAATTTTAGGACCCTACTCCCCTAGTTTTGATCTCGTTCCCAAAATAAGGGAAAACGTTTAGGGCTGGATTAAGCGAATCCACCTAATCCGACCCTAAACCTTTTCCCATCCTAAATTTTAGGATACCCGTCCCCTAAAATTAAATAACCTTGTACATGCATGAAAAAATAATATATGTGCATTAAACAACCTTGTACATGCATGAAAATGCAACATATGTGCATTCTCTAGTTTTATACTCATTACACTGCCCCAATAGAGTGTCTTTTAGTTTTGCGGTCGTTCGAATTATAATAAGGGAAAGAGTTTAGGGTTTGATTAGGCGGACCGTCCTAAATTTTAGGATACACATACCCCAAAATAAAACAACCTTGTACATGCGTGAAAAAGCGATATATGTGCATTAAACAACCTTATACATGCATGAAAAATCAATATATGTGCATTAAACAACTTTGTACATGCATGAAAAAGCAATATACGTGCATTAAACAGCCTTGTACATGCATGAAGGAGAAAACAACGCTGAAATAGGGCAAAAGAATTCCTAGCCAAGGTGCAAATATCCAAGTCAAATCATACTCTCATCTAAGTAACTTAAGCAAAGTGTGTGTTTAATTGTTGTTTATAGTGATTATCATCCCGTAAACACGCAATAAAATAAAAGATTCAACCACACAAGGGAAAATCAATGGAGACAGTAAGAAAAATTCAATATTAAGCCAAGTCCTTAATTTACATCAATATTTCATCTATGATTAGTCATACACAAAGACATCGGGTTAACAAAAAACATAACCATATCAAACCGAGGTTAAGTTTGACGAGAAAACTCATTGGGTGCGCGAACAAGAATGATAACTTACTTGGGATGGTTATACTCAGTATCGATATGTCGCTATACAAACACAAGAAATCAAGGCGAGACGATGTTGGATATCAAATAGTTGGATTCTGCTTGCATGTAAAATAAAAGAAAAGAAGGAGAAGAAAAGAATGATTAACATCATGGCAGTAGAAATATAATCCAACCCTAAACCCTTTCTCGTCCTAAATTTTAGGATATTATTCCCCTAGTTTTAATCCCGTCCTCAAACAATTGCTTTATTATGTCAATTAATCACTTTCTCAAATTCCTTAATACTTTTCTTATGCGTGCGTTAAAAGGCGTTATATGTGTTTGAAATGACGTTGTATGTGCATGAAATATGTAAACTTCGGGCAATAGTCTAAAGTGAGCCTTTGTCTATTGGAGGAGATATTTTGGTTAACGTTTGTCTTAATCTATTGCTTACTTTGAATAGTCTCAAGTCTGATCTGGATTTTATTTCTTAGTTCCCTCATGCTACAGTCAGTTATGCACATAAGAGATCCCTATATAACTCTATATTAAGAAAAGGGGTTGCAATGCCATTTGCCAACACCAGAACTAATAGAGACCAATTGGCCAAAGCAAAAATATAATTAACAAATAACTATTTCACAAATGTTGGGAAAGCGGAAAAAAGAGATGAAGCATGAGTGTTTCATTTACCAATCCTTCTGAAATTCTGCGATCGGCTAACAACGAAAAGCTTTTGGGAGAGTCGTGCCAATTCAAATCACCTCTCCACTAAGCGTGTATTTAGTACTCCCTGTCCTAATTTTTTGCTTACGTTTGATTAAAATACCCCTCTCGATGAATATAAAAGGTAAACAAATGACGAGACGGAAATAGTACATTTTAAACACTCTAAGTCAAAATTATTACTACGGATTTAGAAATAAGCTCAGGTGCATATAAATATTCAGTAGATACACGAAAAGTAACCACTACATACACAAAATAACAGATTAAATTTCTCTAGGAGTAAAGAGAGGAGGTTTTGCGTTTCTTCAAGTTAGATATGCAACCTAGGAGTTTGACAATATGAATGAACAACTATGCAAACTTTCTACAAATCTAGCTCATAATAATAATAAGACGGAGCAAGGAATGATAATTACAAATAACGATAGAATAATGCCTAATTTTCAGATTTTACTGTGTATGGAGTATGAATCTTAATTTACTGCATATCAGTTTAGGTTAAACAAAGAATTAGTCAAAGAAATTTGGCATAAGCTCTTCAACTTTCAATATGTGAAAAAGTTGACAATTAACAAATTCAAACAGTTGAGTTAATTTTTCAATTTTCCCCAACCCTAATTTCAATTAAGTATCCCAATTATATGTATATAAACTAGAATCAACAATCTATCAACCGTAATTTGTAGACGAACTAACAAATTCGAAACACATAAAATCGAAAAATAGAGAAATTAATAGAGAAATTAAACAAACCTCATCCATTTGCGTCTCCATTGATGAAGGAAGCAGAGGAACATTGAAGCTTTTGTTCTGCAAATTGAGGAAGTAGTTTACTAAACACGAATATATTCGAGGAAGCAGTTTACACAATCATTTCGAGGAAGTAATTTACTGTGTTTAGTGATGGGAGAAAAAAATAAATTGGAGAGAAAAAGTCACTTGGTTAAATGACGGAGGGTTAGACAAAATGGTACGATCTCAGCTCATTTGTATAAGATCTAAGGGTTGTGAAAGGTTCTCATGGTTCTCATTATACTAGTGGTTCTCACCGGATCTTGACCATATATATATATATATATAGAGAGAGAGAGAGAGAGAGAGAGAGAGAGAGAAGGGTTCTAGTAAGTTCTTCATATATATTGAGTCCCTAAGTCCTTATAAGGGCTCTTGGATGAAGGAAATGGTGGGATGAGATTACATCTCAAAGAAGGGTCATAAATCTCCCTCCCTAATCTTGTATAACTCCTTCTAATCTTGTATAACTCCTTCCCCATTCTAATCTCCTTACTCACTCATTATCCATTTCATTCATTCACCCTCTTCAACCATTCCCCCCCCCCCCCCTCTCCTCATTCATTCTCTCCCAACAAAAAAACCCCAAAAAATAAAAAACAAAAACCAAACAAATACTCATTTTTTCATCAACAAAAAAAACCAAAAAACAATAAAACACCATTACCACCACCACACCAGACCCACAAGACGACCACCACCACCACACCCGACCCAGCACTAGACCTGCTGCCCCCGCACGACGGCCACCCCCTCGCACGATCGCCACCCCTAGATCTTAGCCGTCCTCCTCCTCTGCTCCTTTCTCCGGCCTCCCCACAACCATAAAAGCACCCCCACCGACACACAACCACCTCAAATTCCGCCGGCCACTCACGACCCTCCTCTCCACCACCGCCCTCCTCGTCTCAGATCTACCCAGAAACCCCTCGTCGTCACCACCCAACCACCGTTGCGACCAGCCCTTCACCACCCCGACACACCACCACCATCCTCCTGCCGCCCTTACCGAACCGACGACAACCACCATTCACGCGTCACCTCCGTCTCAGATCTGACGTTTTTCTTCAGTTTTTCGTTGTTTTTTGTTCAGTTTTTCTGATTTATTTTTTTGTTTTGGTTTTGTTTTTGTTTTTGGTTTTGTTATTGTTATTTGTTCTTTTTTCCTTTATGTATATAATTTGTTATTGTCATGAGTCCTTCATATAATTTTATTTATGTATATAATTTGTTAATTTAATTGGGCTATACGACTAAAGTTATACAATTTACGATTAAAGTTATTCTATTTACGACTAAAGTTAGACCCTTGAAAAATTAAATTTACCTATACTTTGTACTAAAATTACATAAATTCAACATAATAAATAAAATGGACTCTACTTTTTTTACTTATTGGTTAATTTTTTTTTTTTTTTTCAGATCTAGTATTGTTGGTTTAATGTTGGTATTGTTGGTTTTTTTTAAGATTCTAATTTTAAAGTTTAGATGGTTTTTTTTTTTTGCAATATTATTGTTGGTATTTTTTTGCAATATTATTGTTGATTTTTTTTTTTTTTTTTTTTGCAATTTTCAGTGTTACTACTTTCAATCTAGAATTAATTTTTAGTATTTTGGGTTTTTTATTTCTCTTTTTTTAAAGTTCTATATTTTGGGGTAAAGTTATACAATAATCAAAATAAAGTTATACTATTAACCTCTAAAGTTATACATTGTATAAATTAAAATTACACAAGCATTGGAGTTATACAATGTGAATTTGAATATATTAACTCTAATTTTTGCAATTTTAAGTCAAGTTTTTATAATTTTTGCAATTTTCAATGTTGAATAGAAAAGAGAATTTTAAGTCATATTTTGGGCTAAAGTTATGCAATAATCAAAATAATTTTTTTTTTCGGTTTTTTTTATTTTAGATCTAGTATTGGCGATATTTACGATTTTTTCTACTTGAACATTTTTGTTTACAATTTACATTTGTTAACTTTTTTTTATTTTGAATTTTCAGATCTATATGTGAACACAACTAAAGTTATACTATCTACTACTAAAGTTACACTACTTACGACTACAATTATACACTTCAAACATTAAAGTTACATAACTTGGACTGACTAAAGTTACACATCTTGCACTACTTGTGATGAAAGTTGTACTAATTATGACTAAAGTTTATGGACTAGAGTTATTTGGACTAGAAGTTATACAAATATGGACTAGAGTTATTTAATAAAATTTACTCTGAAGAAATAAAGTTTTACCTGTAAATTACAAAAGTTATACAAATTTGGATTAAAGTTATACAAGTATGGACTAAAGTTAAACAATATTGAATCAGTGTTGTTATTACAAAAGATGCACAAATTTAGAACAAAAGTTATATCACTAGGGATTAAAGTTGTAAGTTTATAATATTCAATCTCTTATTCTACTCATTTCTCCTTTTTTTGGACTAAAGTTGCACAATTATTTACTAAAGTTACATAATTTGGTGCAAAAGTTATACAAAAAAAAACTAAAATTTCAGTATGACAATTTATATAAAACTTGTCATGTAAATTTACGTATAGTATAACTTTAGTCCTTTTCTATATAACTTTAGTCCAAAATTGTGTAACTTTAGTCAATAATAGTATAACTTTAGTCCTTTTTTGTATAATTTTAGTCCATAATAGTATAACTTTAGTCCTTTTTTGTATAACTTTAGTCCAAAATTGTGTAACTTTAGTCCATAATATTATAATTTTAGTCTTTTTCTGTATAACTTTAGTCCAAAATCGTGTAACTTTAATCCATAATAGTATAACTTTTGTCCAAATGTAATTCAGATTTGAAACTAACACAATGTCATTGTTGTACATAATGTAAGTTAAAGTTATACATAATGTCAGTGAAGTTATACATAATGTCAGTGGTGTTATACATATTGTCAGTGAAGTTATACATAATATCAGTGATGTTATACATAATATTGATTGAAGGTATACATAATATCGGTGAAGTTATACACAATATCATTGAAGTTGTACATAATGTAAATTAAAGTTATACATAATGTCAGTGAAATTATACATAATGTCGGTGAAGTTATACATAATGTTGATTGAAGTTATACATAATATCGGTGAAGTTATACACATTGAAGTTTTAATAATAAATCCGAATATTTTATATAACAACACGAAATTTAACAAGACGAAATTTTAGATAATTTATAAAACAAGCGGTTGAAGTTATAAACATTGAAATTTGAGAAAATAACTAAATATACATTGAAATTTAAATACTAAACTGAAAAATTTATGTAACACAACGAATTTTAACGAGACGAGATTTGAAAAAATAAAAAACAAGATGATTTTTGAAATGTCATAATATGAATTATAGTAACTTTAATATATTTAAGATTAATATTAACAAATAGAAATAAAACAACTCCAAACAACAAATTTAATACAAAATCTGGAAAAAAAAAACACGTTAACTTACTCTCGGTGCGGTGGTGATGGTGAGTGGTGGTGTCGGATGGGGTGGTGGTGTCGGATGGGGTGGTGGTGTATGAGGAAGAGGGGTTTTGATTTGTTTGGATTTTTGATTTTTTGGGTTTTTTATTTATTTGGATTTTTTGGGTTTTTTTTATTTATTTGGAGTTTTTGGGTTTTTTATTTATTTGGATTTTTTGAGTTTTTTTTATTTATTTGGATTTTTTAGGTTTTTAATTTATTTGGATTTGTTGGGGTTTTTTTATTGAGGTTTTGAGATAAGAGAAGAGTGAAATGTGTGAGATAAGAGAGAAATGGGTGGGTAGAAAACAAATATATAGTAAATTAGTGGTTAATTAGGGTGGATTAGTGACACGGCTGTCGCAACCCTGTCAAAGATAAAACCAAACGGTCTCAACTAAAATGTAGTAGAGGCAGTCGAGTATCGAATCCACAGGGAGGTATATGTTCTATTAGTAATATCTAGTCCATCTATGTAACAAATTCGGGGGTTTTAGTTGTTTGGTAACTACACTACGAGGATTTAGGGAAGAGAAATCAAAACAAGAGAAAATAAGGAAGAACTACAGGGGTAAATCAGATAAAAGAGAGAAATATGCTAGGAATCGGTCTACCGTGGCAGCTACACTATCGGGTCAACTGAGTCGATTAAATTATTGATAAGAAGAGCGAGGTCGTCACCTTTCGGTCCTTAAACCTACGATTATACCCTTTCGGTCTCTAATCGCCCTAGGGTCTCCCTAACTTAGCTTTCGCCCTAATTAAGTATCACCTATTGTAATTAAGCAAGCCTTCCCTTCCAATCTTTCGATCTAGGTCGGGGGTAACTAGTTAATCGGTCTCCTGCATGCATTCATTCAACCTAATCACAATTATATTGCTTAATACATTTCTTGTCGCAAAGCTAATCTAATCATGTCGATCCTAACATATTGCTACCACGGTTTCCCTAATCCTAACATATTAAAGGAATTAGCTACGCATGGCTCGGAATACTACACTAGCAATTGCTAATCTAATAACATAAGACATGATAACTAAATAGAGAAATAATAAAAGCAATAAAGAAACAAGAATGAATTAAAAGGGAAAGAGTACGGTTACAAAGTTGCAGATTGAAAATCGTAGCAAAGTGTTTGAGATATAAACTAAGAGATGTATGATCCGAGATAATGATAAGAGATCCCCCTTGATTAGCAAGACTAATCTCCTTATTTATAATAAACCTATGCGTAATTAGACCTAATGCGTCACGGACCCAAGCCCAATAACAAAAACTACTCGATCGAGTAGTTTAAAACAACTCGATCGAGTAAAATAAAGCTCAAACCACTCGATCGAGTAGAAAATCTACTTGATCGAGTAAATCTTAAAATGCAACTACTCGATCGAGTCGAAAAAGGACTCGATCGAACATAATTGTACTCGATCGAGTACTTTCCAGCGCACAATTTCCTACTTTGCGCACTGAACTTCAAACGGCTGCCATTTCTTCGTTACTTAGGCAAACAGGGCGATTCTGGTGGCGTTGGAAAGCTAAGAGGACAAGCTTTCATCTCCAATTGGAATAACCTGAATATCAGTTCTAAAACTCGAGATATGGTTCTTCAAAGTAGGTACTAGTAATTTGAAGTTCTTCCTTTGCTCGCCTAGCTATCTTTCTTCTTTGCGCATCTCAAAATAGCTACATTGCCGCTCCAAATTCACTCTTCCTCCAAATGCATGCTAAACGGACGGTAAAAGGCTCGATTTCACTAATTTCTGGTTCATTCCTGAAAATAAGACAAAACAAACCAAAGTAGCATATTCGGGGCATTTCGTAGCATAAACTACGATAATAGCGTAGAAATACGTGCATAAAATAGCCTAAAAAGACTATATAAAATGCACGTATCAAATCTCCCCAAACCAAACCTTTACTCGTCCTCGAGTAAACTAAAATGCAACTAATGGAACGGAAATGATAACTCAGAGCTAGCTTAACTTATCTACTTGAACCAGTTTAATGCAACAAAAACTAACAGTTATAGCTAAGCAGTCAATACGCAAACGAGTTATAAGCTGTTCAGAAATATAGCCAACCTATCGACCTTGCAAGACCAACAAAATCGGACTCTCTCGTGGTCACTCTTCTCTCATGAAGCAAAGGGTGAATGTTATATGTAAAATAGAGAAGGAAAGACAGTCACTCACCTAACTCCGACCTACATAGCATGCATGCAACAAAGATGAAAGACAATTCAAGTACTAATGCACACACTCCAACCAATAATGTCCGTCACAGCCGAGGGCTTAAAAATAATATGGGAATAGTGAGGTTACAGGCGAGAATAGGCAAAATAAATTATGGAAATGTGGAGGTAAAGCGTCAAGCTAGTTCCTAACAGGACCATAATAAACCATCCGAATCTCAACTGACTGAAAACAAATCAAATACAAGTGCCCTTCATTTGGCACACAGCTCACTAAACTCAAACACAATCTCCTCAAAAAAATATAGAATAAGAATGAAGGAGTCAGACGGTCACAAACTTCCCTTTTTTAAACACCGTCTAAATGAATCACAACAAACAAATCAAACTTATTTTTTCAATTCTTCCTTTTCTTTCTTCACGTTTACTGTACACGTGAATTTTTTTTTTTTTTTTCATTTTTCAATTTTTTTTCTTTTTCTTTCACGTTTTTTTTTTCATTCTTTTTTTTTCTTTCCTCCTTCCTCTATTTACACCCACTCCATACAAAAGATACGGGCCAAACTGCAGACGGAAAATTGTACCACAAAAGACATACTAACTAGCTTGACTAGGCAAGCTCAGTTTGGGATGTAGCTAATGGGTCAAAAAGGCAAGTTTTGGCTTAAGTGGAGCTAAATGGGTGAAAAATATAAGGAAAAGGGGAAATTTTCAAGCACCTCCCTGCATGTGACACCAACCACAAACCCGAATATGTGCATTTGACAAGAAATTGAATGTCATAAAAGTGCAGAAATGATGAACATGCTATGCAAGGAGTACTACTCTCAGTTCCTATGTAAACCGGTCATGAATGTCACCAGTTATTAGGCTCTAAAACTCAGAATTTATGGAGTAGTTTGCCAATTTATCAGGTCAAGTCTATACGGTCAGCTATATTTGAACAAAAACTCGTAGATTATGCGTAAGACTCGGCTAATAACCGTCAATAAAGTGCAAGGCTCAAGTAAAATGACAAGTTATAGTGCAATTTCATCACGGAAATCTATCGTTCCGACTCAATCTATATGCAAAAATAAACGTGAATATTTTTTGAATTTTTGAAATTTTTCAATTTTTATGAGATTTTTGATTTTTATGAAAATAAACAACAATGCATACTGAAATTAAACGTGATAACAGAAATGCAATAAAAACAATATGCAGACACAGATATGGATGATGCATACTGAAATTAAACGTGATAACAGAAATGCAATAAAAATAAGATGCAGACACATATATGGATGCATAACCTCCCCAAACCAAACCGTACAATGCCCTCATTGTTCCAAAACATGGAAAGGAAATGCAAACTAAAAGAGAAAGAGAGTAAATACGGAAAGCTCACAAGATTGCGCGAATAAGGGACCTCCCCAAACCAGCCAGCAACGTGGGAGGTCACTAATAGCTCCGAAACATCGTCACAAGAAGCTAATCCAAGCAATGGGCGTCCAAAACAGCTCGATCGAGAGGAATAGTGGTCGATCGAGTAATTTTTTTTTTTTTTTTTTGCAGGTACTCGATTGAGTAGAATATAAGTACTCGATCGAGTAGAATATAAGTACTCGATTGAGTGATTTCAGCAGCAAAACCTCTCGATCGAGTACAAAAAGTACTCGATCGAGTGATCCTTAGTATATTTCTGCAAAAGACGCAATAAAAACAGCCCGCAAAACTAACAAAGCAAGCATACTGATATAGTCTATGGTACGAAGACCAATTATTACACACAACTGAAATAAAATGCAATGTTTGAAAAACAACTAAAAATAAATCTCCTGGTTGCCTCCGTGTAGCGCTAGTTTCGAGACAGTCCCACTCGACCTTCTTTTTCATCCAAATTTGCTCTAATTAGCCTGGTCAAAACAGCTCAAAGCGCGCGAAAAGAATCGATCAAACAATTGCGCATGTGCTACACAAAAATGTAAGTAGCACCATAAAATAGCAATAGCATAGGAAATTAAAATAAAATAGCATTTAAGTCTAACAAATTTCCTATGACAGCTCCTAAAAACATTCACAAAATAATTCCTCCCTCCAGCTAAGGGCGGAATATAAAAGCTCAAATTAACCGCAGGTGGAAAATAAAGCAGCTCAGGAGCATTGGACTCAAAAACAACGCGAATAGAATTTAGATGCTCAGACGGGTAAAAACTGTGAGGTGGAGGAATCTGGTCTGCTAAAGGAGAAGGTGGGTATTCATCCCAAATGCAAGGGACGGTAAATTCAATTGGGTCAATTGGGTCCTCTATAATAGGTTCATCTACTATATCATCATAACTATCCCATTTAACCTCAAGACAGTCAAAAATTTTCTCCTCACTCCCCTTATCAGTAGACTCGTCAGTAGGGAAGTTCTCAAAGAGACCCTCCCAATCGTCCTCACTATCTGTGGAAGAATCATAAAGGGGTTCTAAACCTTCCCTATAGAAAGGATTGTCCACCACACTAGTAGTCTCCTCTATGTCTGCGTCAAATTTTATAGCATCCTCTATATTGGTTTCTAAAGTCTCACCCATCCCCTCGTCTGAGTCAACATGAAGAGAGAAATTGGGTTTAACGGTTTCAGCAGCAAACCAATCAAAAAATTCTAATACCTCTTTTATGGGGATTCCTTCGAAATCCCACTTACCATTAGCCTCGAGGTATGCTCGCGTAGGGGCATTAATTCCCTGGATGATAGACTGACATATTTGGAGTCCCGAAAACCTTCCTCGTCTTGGTTCGAGAAACTCCTCCAACCTGTCTATATAAGCACCAAAGCTTTAGTTCTCATCCTGCGGAAATCTAAGAACGGAAGACATAAGAACGGTCTCAAGGAACCGAAGTTCCTTGAGATAGAAGACAAACTAAACAAAACAAACAGAAAACAATTGCCTCCCCGGCTACGGCGCCAAAATTTGATACGGTCGTTTCTGTACCAAAAATAAATACCTAAGTACTACTAACAGAAGTCAGCGGTAAGTAGGGTCGATCTCCACAGGGAGGCGGTTTACTATCTACTTGTCTATTCTATCTGTCTAATGTCACAGTTGGGGGTTTGAAATGTTTTGACTAAACTAAATACAACAAGGCAAGAGAGAAAAGGAACGAGGGAAATTAACAGAAAGAGAAGGGAACTAGGATTTCGGGTCATCAATAAACGTCAGTTAGTTGCAGCTAAGGTCACAGATCAGTCGATGTGTCGGTCTAAGGGGCATAGAATATCTCCTTTCGGTCTCAATTCACCCTAAAATGCTATTAGCTTAACTTTCGCCCTCACTAAAGCATCCTATTGTTCACTACAGGTCTCACCCCTTCCAACCTTTCGGTCCAGGTCAAGGTTTACCAATATTAAAAGGCTAATTGCTTCGAATCAACTAGCAGGATACAGTTAAAGCAGCGATTAACAACATAGACTACAACAACAACGACAGATCTAATAGCCTAATTAGCAATTAACATCGGTCTATTGAATCACCTAATCCTAGCAGAGGAATTTAGCTAGACATAGTAAATAAAGCAAAGGGAAAAGGAGAGGAAATAAATGACATTAAATAAGAGAGAAAAGGAAAAGAGAGATACAGTAATAGATCCGGAAATTAGAGATGAACAAAGTAGCAAAGTAACAGTGTATGTCGTCCCGGACGACTTACAATTGACGTCCTAACTTCCTATTTATAAGAAATAGGAATTATTTAACCTAATGACGGAAATAAACTAGAAAGCCCAACCCCATAAACAAATCCACTCGATCGAGTGGTTTTAAATTACTCGATCGAGTAAACTGGAGCTAAAACCGTTCGATCGACCAAGAATTCTAATCGATCGACTAAACCTATATATGCAACTATTCGATCGACCAACTAAAGTACTCGATCGACTAATTATTTGACCTAAAACCACTCGATCGACTAATAAAGTGCTCGATCGAGTGGATCTTGACTTCAGCAGCTACAAAATCTCGTTAGTTTAGCTTTGACTTGTCTTTTAGCTCCCGAAATGGCTTCACGCATCCCAAGACAACTATATTTCCGCTCCAAATTCTCTCTTCCTCCAAATGCATGCAAAACGGACGGTAAATGGCTCGATTTCACTACTTTTTGGTCCATTCCTGCAATTAAGACAAAATAAACCAAAGTAGCATATTCGGGGCATTTCGTAGCATAAAACTACGATAAAAGCGTAGAAATACGTGCATAAAATTGGCTAAAAAGACTATATAAAATGCACGTATCAAATCTCCCCAAACCAAACCTTTACTCGTCCTCGAGTAAACTAAATGCAAACTAATGGAACGGAAAAGATAACTCAGAGCTAGCTACAAATGCCCACTTAAAGCAATTTAATACAAGCAAACTAACACTTATAGCAAACAGTCAAATGCAAACGAGTTGTAAGATGTTTATAATAAAGCTGAACCGTCGACCTTGCAAGACCTTTAAAAATGGACTCTCACGGGTCACTCTTCTCTCATTAAGCAAAGGGTAAGCATATATGTATAAGAGAGAAAGAAAAAATAGTCGCTCACCTAGACTACGACCCACATAAACATGCATGCAACTAATATGATAGACAATTCTAGCTACCGTACATACATTCCAACCAAACAAGGTCCTGTCACAGCCTAGGGTTTACAAAAATATGGTAAAGTGAGGCAATGGGTAAGAAAAGGCAAAACATTTTTGAGAATGTGGAGGTATAGGTGATCAAGCTAGTACCTAAACAAAACCATATGACAACATCCATTCTTACTCAATTATGAATTAAGCACATGCCCTTCATTTGGCACAAAATCTCACCAAACCGAACTAGAAAAACTCCTCAAAAGATATAAGAAAGAACATAGGAGCAGAAACCGACTGCAAACAACATCTTTTTTTTTCTTTTTCTATTTTTTTCGTTTTCTTTCTTCATCACGTTTTTTTTCTTTTTTTTTTCTTTTTCAAATTCTTTTTTCCATTTTTCACGTTTTTTTTCTTTCATCAACCTCCTTTTCTTCATAAATTACCAACTCCGAATCAACAGATACAAGCCAAACTTGGCACAATGAAATATATACCGCAGAAACATAAACTAAACTAGCTTGACAAGGCAGGCTAAATTTGGATGTAGCTAAGGGTCAACAGGCAAATTTGGCTAATGTGGAGTTAAATGGGTAAAAATGAAAGAAAGGGGAAATTGTAAGCACCTCCCTGCATGTGACATCAACCACTAACCCGAATGTATGAAGGCAAAAAGCAATTGAATTTCATATACGTGCAAATTAATGATACATGCTATGCAAGAAGTAACTACTCACAATCCTACATGAAACCGGTCATAAATGCCACCAGTTTATAAGACTCTAATCCTTAGAAATTATAAGTAGGTTGCCAAAATCACAGGTCAAGTCTATTCGTTCAGCTAAATTTCAACATAAACTCGTAGATATGCAATAAGACAAAGCTAAAAGATAACAGTTTATTACAAGGCTTAAGCAAAAAGACAAATATTAGTGCAATTTCATCACTGAAATCGACCGTTCCGACTCAACCTATATGCTAAATTAAACGTGAAATTTTTGAATTTTTTTGAATTTTTTCAATTTTTTATGGAATTTTGAATTTATGAAAGTAAACAACAATACATACTGAAATTAAACGTGAATGCAAAAACAAATGCAAATGCAGACTCAAAAGGATGCAATACCCTCCCCAAACCAAAACGGACAACGCCCTCGTTGTCCTCCAGCATACACCAGCAGATATATACAGGGGAACGGGAATATACAACCAATAAGAAAATAAGAACAATAAATAAAAGGAGACAAAATAAAAGAGTAAGAGATACATACAAAATACGAACTTCCCCAAACTAGCCAGAAAACTGGGGAAGTGAGTAGACCAGTAGCTACTCATCAGCGTCGCCGTCGCCGTCGTCATCCACCACCGTGTACTCCGGGTCCCTCTCCTCCTCTCTCCTCCTCCTCTCCTCAGCTCTAGCTCTCTGCACAGCCACCTCAGGGTCCTCGTCCTCCTCCTCGTCAGCAGACTCCGGGTACCCCTCAGCTAGGTACCGGTAGAAGGAAGGGTGTGACCACCCCTCTGGGATAGGACGGTGTCGCCTCAAGTGGTACTCGTACAGAGGGTGTAAAGCAAGTGCCGAATCCCTCTCCATACGAGCCTGACGCTTTGCGGATAATCTGGGTGAGAGTCGAGGGAAGTGTCCCCTCGGACTGTGACCGTCCCAGAAGTAGAAGCAGCAGCAGCAGTAGAAGTGCTAGGAGCAGAAGTAGAGGCAACAGGAGCTGGTGTAGCTCCAGCACGTCGATATCGGCCCCGTCCTCCGGAACTCAAGGCAGAAGCCCGTGCGGTGACGGTGTGAGGAACCAGGGCTGCTCTAAAGGCAGCTGCGACTGCTGGCGAGTCCGCCACAGGTGTAAAAGTAGAGGCTGGTGTATAGGTAGTGGCTGTTGTGGCCACCACTGAAGAGAGACTAGCAGCAGTGCTAGCAGTGGTGGTGACCGTAGAGGAAGTGGCAGCCTGAACTAAGCTAGCAGCAGAGCTAGCTGGAGCAAAAACTGTACCTGCAGCTGAAACTAGAAACACTGGGGCTGCAGTAGTGACTAAAGCGGAGGCGGTGGCAACAGCAGGGGCCACCGTCTCACTCAAGGACGAGCTAGAAGTGGAGCTGGTAGAAGGTAAAGAGCTAGACTCCATCCTGTGAGCAAGGGTAAGGGGTATGGTAAGAAACAGCGGCTAATAGTGGCTAAAATCAGCACGAAAAACCAGCAGAAACAACATGTGAAACCCCTACCAGTCGAAAATTTCGACTTACAGCACACAATTCCCAACAATTCCTCAAAAATTCGAAAAACAGCGTGTAAATAGTGGTAGGGAACGGGATAGCAGGTAATGACAGCAACAATTAACAACAACTGAGGTTAATTAAATCATGGCAGCATATAAACCCGTCTGACAGTCGAAAAATTCGACTGAAACAACCCTAATCGCGAAAATCTCGCGCAAAATTCGAATTGATCATGCAACAACAATGAGGAATGCGGATATATCATCAAGTATGACAATTAAGGGCAAATAGAGACAATTAAGGTCGAAAATTCGACCAACAATGGATATTCAAACCCTAATTTCAATTTTACCTCATAAAATTCAAAATAATCGAAATTAAAATGCAAAGAGGGTGTAGAAATCACTTACTTGATGGGAATGAACCTACAATATGCAATTAATCTTCAAAAAAACAAGCAAAACAAGCGATTTTTCGATCTCAAAACCGCAAACCCTAACCCGCGTTAAAAACCGTGAAGATGAGCACAAATTAAAGGGAAATTAGGGGGCTTTGAAAGATTAATAAGCAGGCAACAGATTGTAGGTGGCGGATTTGGAGATTGGGTAAGAGAAAAGGGGATTTGGGGTGAGTTTGATCGCAAATATGGAGGAGATGACGAAAATAGGGGATAAATGAAATTGAAATAAGAACAAAAGTGTTTAAGGAATAAAAACTCCATGCGTCCTGTGCATTTTACTCGATCGAGTGGTTTTAAACCACTCGATCGAGGACTTTTGATGATCCTGTTACTCGATCGAGTAGAATTCTACTCGATCGAGAAGTCCCCTTTATTGCTTTACTCGATCGACCAGGAAAGCATTCTATCGACCAATTTTTCACTCGATCGAGTACAAAAAGTACTCGATCAAGCTCTTTTCTCGCGTAAGCTCTTTAATTTCGTCATTTCTTCCTTGGAATGCGTAAAACTTCCCCAAACCTGCATAAAAACACGTGCAAAAATATCCCAACATACCAAATACGCATATAAACAGTCTATAGTCTTAAATCTATGCTAAAAACTGTCTAAAACTAATTGTCCTAATTAAAAGCAATAAAACAAATTCAACGGAAATTCAAAAATTATTTATTACAAGGTGTTACACGGGGCATTTTCCCGCTCAATTCCCAAAGCAATTTAGTAGCCCTTGGGAGGGCTCCTGACTGGAGGACGTCACCTCAGCAACATTGACTGTCCTCTTCAACTTCCATGAGCTTGAATTTGAATCATTTAATTCTCTAAGAGGGGAATAGTTCACATCCACATAAGCACGAACTTTCCGCATCCTTGCTCCTCTATCACCGTCCTTAGGATCCTTACTCCCAACTTGATTTACAGTAATTGCACCACACCCTTTGACAGCTCCTTCATTGCTTTCATCTGTACCTGCAGCAAGGAAAACAGACGAACTTTCCTTCTTTTTGCTCTCAGCCTGAGGCGGAGGGGTAACAATAGCAGCACAGTGCTCCAAATTTTCATCTGGAGTGTCAATAATAGGGTCAACAGAAGAGAGGGCATTACAAGGCTGAGCTTGCATGGGAGCCCTCCGGAACTTAGACTAATGAAAAATCAGCTCCTCGTCCCCTACCTGAAAGGTCAAAGTTTTACCCCCGACGTCTATTACTGCACGGGCAGTAGACAAAAATGGTCTCCCTAAAATAATAAGGGTGTGTGCATCTTCGGGGATGTATAAGACAACAAAATCAACGGGAATAAAGAATCTCCCGATCTGAACATGTACGTCTTCTACTATACCTATTGGTCGGGATATACTACGGTCGGCCATCTGGACTGTCATGTTGGTGCAACTCAACTTTGTCAAACCAAGTCTCTTAGCCAGAGACAATGGTAAGACACTCACGCTAGCGCCTAAATCTCATAGCGCGTTATCAATCAAATGGGTACCGATATGACATGGAATTGAAAAACTACCCGGATCTGACTGTTTGGGAGGTAACTTATTTTGAAATAGGGCTGACCCCACCTCAGTTAAAGCTACGGTCTCACTATCACTAATATTCCTCTTACGCGATAAAATTTCTTTCATAAACTTAAGATAAGAGGGTACCTTTGTCAGCAACTCAATGAACGGCACAATGACTTCTAAACTTTTCAGAAGTTCGACAAATTTGCCGAATTGTTGAGTAGCTTTAGTGTTCTGCAGACGCCTCGGGAAGGGAACCGTGATGAGTATCTCGAGTCCCTTGTTTCTCTCTTCCAATGTGTCTTCCGGAGCAAGTTCTGTATCCTTTGGACGCTTCTTACCTCTCGAACGAGGTCTTTCCGGTGATTTATCGCTTAATCGAGCACTAGCAGGCTCTCGAATAAGCTTCCCGTCATCAAAACTACTCGATCGACCAAAAGACCCATTCGATCGAGTAGAATCTTCAATAATATCAGTCGATCGAGTGAAATTTTCACACGATCGAGCAACTCCATCTTGCTGTTCACTCGATCGAGTAGAAAAACTACTCGATCGACCAGTTTCTTCACCAAATCTGCTCGATCGACCACCAGAAACCAGTCGATCGAGCACTTTCTTTGCTGTCAGTTCGTTTTCTTCGCCAGAACACTGTTCATCATTATTTTCTTCTGGCATGTCGGGTTCTTCATAAGAAAAACCACTTCTTGTGTGAACTGCATATACCACTTCAGGTTGTCTCACACTCTGGTTAGCCATTACTTGTGTGGACAGCGGGGCCGACCACGGGGGGCGCTTGGGTTGAGAAAAGAGAAACAAGCGTTTGCATTTTTGTTGGAGTCGCCACCAATTTTTATGGGAAATTGGAACCGTTCGAATACCTCATGTCATGTCAAGACATAAAGTAGAGACATGAACACTAAGCAATCGTTACCCTTAGTATTCTATGTCTAGAATGACTCTCGTGGATGCCAATGAACACGGGTGCTCACGGAGATCTGGAGTAAGGGGTGAGGGTACGTATTAGGAAGCTCTTTTGATCGAACACCTAATCCCGCCCGCCTCGATAGCGGCCTCTACTAATGATTAGGGAAGTTATTCGTACTCGATATATCGTCAATTATATGCATGCAATGCAACATCCATTAGATTAATCCTAGCATGTGAGAATAAGACTAAGTCGGTGAAACACGTAATTAGCATACAATTGATGTCAAAGTAGGATTTATGTTAATTGCATGTGAAGGCACGTAAATAAATCATACAAATGCGATGAATAATACAATGATAGAAAATTACAATAATGGAAAATTACAATAATTACAACGGATAGGCGATTTATGTCGAAAATACCTTTAAAACGGATAATTTAAGAAAAAGAATAAAAGAATGAATTTACGAACAGGAATTAAGGGTGATAATACGGTTAATAATCAATTAATACGTAAACTAATTAATTAAGTTATTCAGGGACAGAATTCAACCCGGAACAGGCGCAGCAGAGCTGCGTCCTTTGGAATAGGCGCAGCAGTTGCTGCGTCTGTTCCTGACCTGAATTCTGGCTGTGAAGCCGGAATTGCGTTTTGTTAATACTCGTTGGATGATTTTAAGGATTGATTAAATTATTTACTCGGATGGAAGTGATTAGCGTGTTATTTACATATGAATAATGGGTCATAAAACAATAAAACATGGATGAGACAGATGCAAACGAATTAATTACAAGATGGAACAATATTAACAAACTACAAATTGATTTAATTAGTTAAATACAATGGATGATGACGAATGTGATGAACATATGAATAGATAGATGAAAATATATCAACGATTGGAATTCCAGAAACTCAATATGAACAAATCAAATTTCTACAACCCGAAATTGAATTTAATGACGAAACCCGCAAATATTGATTACTTGGGATTTAAGTCGTATTTATGATGAATTAAACATGTTAGTGGTGATGGTTGTAACATACATATGAGATTAATGCTATCATGTGAACGAATTAAAGAACAAACAAAACGAAAGGAATTTTGGAACGAATAACAGAGGACGAACGAAGAAGAAAGGAAGCAGGAACTGCGGCAGTCTCACGAAGAGGCGCAGCAGGCACTGCGCTCCTTCGAAGAGGCGCAGCAGTTGCTGCGTCCTTTCTCGACGGTTATCTACTGGAAATCCGTAAAAAGAGGTTTTAAAACACGGTTTTAGAAATCGATTTTAATGATATTTTCGACATAAACCTTACAATGATGATACAATAAGTAAATACAATAAATAAAGAGAGATTATACACCCTCAGACTTACATGTTGACGAAACGAGAAGGACTAAGAATATCGATTAGTGATGCTCGACGCGAATGTAAAGAAAGTGCCCTCGTAAGAGGAAAACGTTAAGTTAATTTAAGTTGATTGATTGTGTAGTTGGTCAAATTGGTCGGTCATGCAAACGGAGAGGCTGGTACTCAGAAAGATCCGAGCTTACGTGGTCGAATGTTCAAGCACGTAGGCGCCAAAAAGTAAGAACAAAGTCTAGAATGCAAAGGGAGAAGAGAAGGGCGGACACTCGCGTGAGAAATATGAGGAACGAAGGCTCCTATTTATACTAATCACGTGAAGGAATTAGGGTTTCGGAGACTCTTTGGAAGTGAATCTCGGAAATATATGAAAAAGATACGAGAAACATGCAGAAAAGGGCCTGGGAAGAGGCGCAGCAGCCACTGCGTCTCTTGGAAGAGGCGCAACACCTGCTGCGTCTATTCCCAAGTGGTTTCCTCCTGCAGAAGAAAGATCTCCGTGTTTAAGTTATGGTAGGATGGAAATAATTCGATTTTCCTTAATATCTTATGTGAATATTACGAGAAATTGCTTACTAAAAGATAAAATTTATGAAATATGGAATAGAAATATCCGGAACATTCCAGAACATTCTGACTCGGGATTTAACGGTTATCAGAAAATGGAGACGGTTTTAGGCCCTGGACTCGAATGTACTCTAATTCTTGTCAAAAAAACGACCGTATCGGGACGTAGATGACAACTAAGAGGTAGACATTAATATTTGAGCAATCACTTGACGATAATCTTACGAATTGTCACAAATCGTTCCGCGTATCAAACATGCGGCCCAATCATCACCGGGTGGTTTACGGGAGGTGCAGAAATGAGGTATCTACACAGCCCCCACTTTGACTGAGGCTTGGACAAGGCGAAAGTCAAAGTATAGCCATCAGGTCAATCGAAGATTACAACCTGACGACTATGGCGACGCGAGGCGGTTCAAGGGGTCTGAACCAAGGACCTATCGTCGGGAACATTTTAGAGTCTGTCGACTATCGGGGAGGGTCGTTTAAAGTCCATTAGACTACGTAAGGAGGCTCGCCAGCCATAAGAAGAGACCATACCTGAGACTTCTTCTCGAGATGCTTCCGGAGGTGCATAGGAGCTAAGGTTAAGCATAGGAGCTAAGGGTAAGACCTAAAAGATAAATAAGGATTGGTACTAGGGTGTGGGACCCTAAAGGAAAGCATCGGCGGGAAGGAGGCCTAAAGTAAGTTCAACTTAAGGGTAACTAAAGCTTGGGTATAGGAACTCTATTGGTTTGGGAACTTGAAGGCTTATGAACCTAAAAGGATTGGGATCCTATGGTTAAAAAGTCCTAATTTCGGGTCTACGAATCTAAGAAAGAAGGCTTTGGGTTTGGGAACTTCTGGGGAACGACACCTTTGTCGCACTCTGTGGGAAAATAAGAAATATTATGAGTAGCAGGACACATGCGGGAACTGCTGAGAGAAAATCTGCTTTGGGTAGTCTTCGGGAAATAATTGCGAATAGCAGGACACAGGCGGGAACTGCTGAGGGGAAATCTGCTTAGGTAGATGTCAATCCTCGTGTCTTGAGAGGGACAGTACGTCCGCTTACTCTCGCTGGAGACACGATTAGGAATTATTCTTCTTGTCATGAGAGGGAAAGTATATCCGCTTACTCTCGTTGGAGACAAAATGAAGGGGTGTCGAGTTTTGTGAAGGAATAAATGCTCGTTGCGACAAGCAAAAGGTCTAGGAAGGAATAAATAATATGCGGTAGTCTGCTGCGGGCTTGGAAACGCGGGTCGGAACGAAAGAAAAATCGCCAAACGGACCAAAAGAATAAAAATAGCATCGGGGAAGAGGCGCACCAAAGATGGGCCCACAAATAACGAACTTATAACGAATTTTCGAAAATCCGTATGGAGGGAATAAAAGGAAGAGGCGCAGCAAGAGCTGCGTCTCTTGGAAGAGGCGCAGCAAGAGCTGCGTCTCTTGGAAGAGGCGCAGCACCTGCCGCGTCTATTCCCCAAGTTGATTTTCCTGCGTAAAAACGCGAAAATCAGGAGGCTTTGTATTCATTTGCTCGAAACATAAATCACTCATTTCTCTCTCAAATCTTCACCATTTCCGCCAAGGTTTGATCCAAAAGCTTGCATTAATCATGACTAATCGAGGTATGTGTCTCAACTTTGCATTAATCGTCTACATTTGTCCAATTTTGAGCCGAAAAATCTAGGGTTTATGACCCTTTTGATCGAAAATTTGGGGCTTTTTCCCCAAACGCATTTGCCTTGTAAAATTGACATTAGAAATGGGTAGTAGGTAATATTAGGAACATAACCATGTATTTGTCTCGAATTTTCATCAAGTTTTGAGTCTTTGAGTGAATTTTGAGACGGTTTTACAGCTGAACCGTAAATCGCTTCGAAAATAGCCTTAGGATTGCCCATTTGCGATGAAACTTGATATTTGGGATCCTTGAATGATGGGTAAACTTTCTACCATTTCGGAATTTTGGTTTGTGACAGCTTTTTCAGAGCACTTTTCTAGGGCATAATCGCCATTGTAGCGAAATGCTGCCGAAATTTCGGCTCGAACCCGGAATTAGGCTTCAAACTAGACTTGACTTGACCCTAATTACCACATGAGTGATCGGGTAGGTGGGGATATGGCCAAGGATGGCGAGAAAAGGAGCGATTTCAGGGCTTTGAAGGCTCGAAAATCCCTTAACCAAGGCTCGTCGTCATGTGACGCGGCCTAAATTTGCTTCAATATTGCAGGTGATGAGGCTTCTACTTCTGGGAGAGCTCCCATGGAGATCGACACTGCCACTGTCGAGGAGGCTTTAGAGCAGGCCTTCACCGCTGCGGTGATGGCTGCTGGAGACGAGTTTCACGAGGAGGAAGAGGCCGTTGAGGAGGAGGAGGCTGCGAGACGGACCAACGTCGGACGAGGAGGTCGCCAGCTGAGAGGGGCTCCCGCGTGGGCCAAGACTTGGGAGAGCAGGCACCTGGTGTGGGCTGCAGAGGGTCACCTGTCCTACAGGACGGTGAAGAGTCTGGTAAACAGGAATTCACTACTCATTACCCATCTTCTTTCATTCTTTCATTCAAATTTCTTTCAAAATTCATCCAAAACTAAAGATAGCTTTGTTTTAAATCAAAATAGGAGGCCGGGAACATCAGGTCATTCTCGGGCTACACGACAGCGATGGAGCACTACGAGCGGCTGTTGGTGGAGGAGAGGGCCATGATCGAGCGCGGAGCGTTCGGTCCTTTGGTTCAGGTTTGAAGAGATATCGCGAAGAGGAAGTTGCGGGCTAACCTTAGCCTGGTCCGCGCTTTCTTGGACCGATTCTGGGATACGACTTCCACGTTTCACATGCCTTTTGGTGAGGTGGGAGTCACTTTGGAGGATTACGGCATGATTTCTGGTCTGCCGCGTGGGACCGAGGAGGTGGTGTGGCCGGAGACTGCCATGAGGGCGGACTCGGCCGAGGCGAGGAGATTGATCGGCTGGAACTTGTCGCCGAAGGTCATTCTGATCTTGGGTTTGATACCCAGTTCTTACGTTCGAGATTACTTTGCGGGGAAGACCCCGGCGCTGGTGACGATCAACGGGAGGGAGACGGCTCCTCCTCCATGTACAGCTGAGCAGAGGGCTCGTCTGTGGCTTTGGTGGTTTCTGTCTTCGATTTATCTCGGAGACAAGGGCGAGAGGCTGTCGACGAAGCTTCTCCCTTTCCTTTCTGACCTGAGTTCCCTAGGGCGTTGGGACTGGGTCACTGCTGGTTTTGCGGTCCTCATCCGCTTCATGAGGGCCATGGTTCGTCCGGAGTTGATGGAGAAGGGGACTTCTCTTGTTGCTGTCGGACCTGGACTACTGCTGGAGGTATGAACCTACCTTTAGATCAAAGTAAATTCCTTTCTTTATCAAATTACGAAAGATCGTCATTGATTATTTTGTTTTACAGGCGTGGGTGTACTCCTACTTCCCGAGTCTCGCGCCCAAGAGGACGGAGCCGCTGGAGAGGGCTTATCCCGTGGTGAGGGATTGGGTGATGTGCCGAACGAAGAGCAAGCGTTCTTCTCACAACGTCTACCGGCGGGACGTGAACGCTCTTCAGCTGAGCAGCGTGAGTATCTCATTTATATTTACTTGCTTCTTGCTTTTAGTTGATCATAGGAATGACCCTTGTTTTGTTTTGTCACAGTGGGTGCCCAGACCTTGGGCGAAGTACGCTGGAGCGCCTCCTTTCGTGGCTGAGGTCCTTCGACCTAGGAGCTCGAGCCGGCTGCTGTTGAGGACGTCGATGGGTTCTGTGTGGTACCTGGGCGAGCGTTTGGCTTGTCAGTGTTCACGGGACGTGTTGACGGTTCCCGTCGATCCTCCCGGGACGATGTTCAGGGAGCCTTCTGAGGCTGAGAGGGAGGCGGACTTGGCTGGTGCCAGTGGTGACGACCTTCTTCTCCTTGGCAAGGACTACCCGGCGTTCCTTTACGGGAGGTTGGCGTACTGGCCAGTAGTGGTGAGTATCTTTTGTTTTGATTTTGATTTTTTTTTTTAGAATCATGATGAAAGATCATCGAATGATGAGAAACCATTTGTCTTTGTAGGAGGTCGAGGCGGCGGGCATCGAGCCCCCAGAGTACCCCGAGACCCTCGAGTACACTGACGCGACCGGGAGGACGACGATCTCCGAGCTGCGTGACTTCGATGTGGCTGTGACGGATGCTGGCCTGGACGACTGGCAGCATCTGATTCGGAGGGTGAGCCTCTAACTTGTATAACCTTTGTGTAAGAACACATTTGATTGAGTTTGTTCAATCGTTGAGAATTTCTTTTCGAAAAATGCAGGTTGCGCCGTCTCGGTTCGTGGCGTTGTGGAGGGTGGCCAACCGGCTGCGAGCTACTGCCGTCGAGGCACTTGTCGGCGGTCGAGGTCGTCAGGTATGAACCTTACGCCTATTTCAGTTTTGATTTTTGACTTTTCTAGTTTTGCTTGAAACGATTGTCATGAGCCAATTTATTGTTTACAGGGTGGCCGCGAGCTGGAGCGAGAGCTGACCCAGTCCCGGGAGGAGACGGCTCGCTTGTTGAGAGAGCTCGAGGTTCGGGACGCCGAGATCGCCGTTCTTGCGGCGAGAGTTGCAGAGTTGGAGGGCGTCCAGCAGTAGTTTTGTGTAGCTTTTGTCGTATTTTTGCACAGTTGTACATTGATTTTGAACATTTTTGGACTTTGTTTGGGGCTCGAGCCCCCCGTTTGTTGTACATTTCCTTCGTTTGGTATATATACGATGGCCTGAGCGCCTTTGCTGCTGGGTTGTGTTGCTTGTACCTGCAGGTTAGCTTCGAACAGGTTTGGTAGATGACGGTTTACGCCGTCATGCTGCCGAAAATTACATAGAAAACATGCAAATCATACATTTGTATGTACATATGGCCTTGATTAGCGCAAAATGAGAGACTCGAGAGAAAAAAATGCAAAACATTTGCTGAAAATGACCGGACGGTAGGGAGGGTTACCCCCTAAAAAAAAAAAGAAAAAAGGAAATTTATAAGTTAGAAATGTAGAAATGAAGTTAAGAAATTAATATATACATGTTGAGATTCGTTAAAATAAACGAATTAAAATGAAAATTATTTCTTAAAAACGAAAATGAGATTTATATAAAAAAAGAAATTGAAATGTATTTCCTAAAAAAATGAAAATGTGCACATGTGGTAAAATGGCGAAATGTCGATGCTGTCTCGAAATGCGTGCCA
Source organism: Silene latifolia (assembly GCF_048544455.1). Classification (NCBI taxonomy): domain Eukaryota; kingdom Viridiplantae; phylum Streptophyta; class Magnoliopsida; order Caryophyllales; family Caryophyllaceae; genus Silene; species Silene latifolia. Next base: position 140,658,573 of record NC_133528.1, on the reverse strand, counting down.
GCGGAATTAGGAAACTTGAAACATGGTAATCTTCCCGTGTTTACCAAAATAATAACCCGTAGGAATAGGAAATTATTCGTTATGGAATTAGGAAAGATCCAACGCGGGAAATCACGGAAGTGAAACTGAGGAAAAGGTGCAGCATGAGCTGCGTCCCTTTGAAGAGGCGCAGCAGGTGCTGCGCCTGTTCCCAAAGTGTCCTGTTCTGACGGATTTTTGGAAACAGTAATTAGTATAAATAGAAACGTCGATGGAGCTTTTATTCACACAAATCTTCCGTCTCATCTTCGTCTAAATACATAAAATTCTCAAAACAAAATTTTCATCATGAATACTTTGGAGATTCGCTTGAAGGACTGGACCAACGAGTTTTCAAATATGGAGAAGCATGATATGGGCTCTTATAATTTTGGATCGTTGTTGAGTTTGAAACTCATCAAGGTTGTGAAACCGTTCTTGGATGCCTGCCTTGACTACTGGGACCCGAACTACCACGTTTTTGCGTTCCCTGGGGGTGATATTTGCCCCTTTCCTGAAGAAATTGCTGCTATTGGTGGATGGGACCCCGAACATTTGCCTGCTATTCCTTCTACTTCTCAAGGGTACAAAAGCAAATTTAGAGATTTGCTTGGATTGACTAGGCTTGAGGTGGACCGTCTAGTTACCTCAAAAGGTGTGAGAATGTTGGACTTCATAGATCGATTCATCAACAGGGCCGATCCCACCGTTTCTCATGTTGCTAGGCGGAGGGCATTTGGCTTTTGCTTGTTGCATGTATATGTCTTTCAAGGGCATGTTGATGAAGACTTGAGAGGTGACCCCCGTCTTCTGGGCCTTGTTGAGCAGATGGAGCTGCGCAGGAGCCCAGCTTGCTTATGCTTAGGAAAGATTATTTTAGGCTTGGATAATAGGAAATCCAACCGTGATCTGCCGTTCTTGGGAAGTCCCGTCATTCTGCAGGTAAAAGATCATTTTCTTTTTTTTTTTTTTTTCTTTTTTTCTTTTTTTTTTCTTTTGTCGCCTTCTTTTTTTCGTCTTTTTTTTTTTTTGTCTAATACCCGCTTTTGGTAGGTTTGGCTGATGGAACGGCTCCGACTGATCGAGCCCCCAGTTCATGCGCTTTCCTATCATGCCCGTTCGATTGCGATGAGGACGAGGTTGTACATGGTGGACTTCACTCGGATTTGTGATTATTGGAAGAACAAGCTGAAGAGTGATGATGGCCCGTTGATCAGGTGGTTCGTGCCATGGTGGCACCTCAAGTCCGTCACTCGAGTGTCTTCTTTGGATCCCACTAGGTCCGTGCGCATCCCCGGATTGGAGTTTATGGTGTGCATCTTCCCGGAGAGGCTGATGAGACAAGTTGGGCTGAAGCAGACGATCCCTAGGCTTGATACTGTCCCGCAGACTGCTATGGCGCTTACTACAGAGAGCCGAAGAGAGTGGGCTATGAAATGGGCCCAAAGAAACATGTGGTTCTTGAATTTCTCCGCCAATGCTTTATGGGTGTCGGATTCTTATCTGAGATGGAGAAAGGCTACAACTCCGGAAGAGCGCGAGAAGTTGAGGAAACGTGAGCCCATTGACTACAAGGTGCGCAAAGGAGAGAAAGAGAAGGAGAAGCATCTGACAGAGGGGGAAGAAGAAGCCGGGTTTCAAGTTGTTCATCCGCCGAAGAAACCTAAGACTACTCCTGTCGCGGAAATGGTGATTGGCAAAGATGGAAAAGCTAGGCCTCGAGAAAGACCGTTGGTGATTAGGTCTGAAGTGGCGCAAGAGCGTCCGGCTCGAGGTCGTGACAAGAAATATGACAAGAATGACAAGGGCAAGGGGAAGATGGAGGAATAGCCCGAGTCTTTATTTATTATTTGATTATTATTATTATTATTATTATTATTGTAATAGAAGGTGGGGTTTTTAGAATCCTAGCCTATTCTATTTTTATTATGTAGCGTACTATTATTATTAGAAAATGAATCAAATAAAAAAAGGTTAACTGGTTATGAAACCGTTGTGATTTTCTTTTATTACTCTTGTCGAATTTCAAATGCAATGCAAATGTCCTTCTATTTATATTTAGATATAATGGGTTGAATCCCGTGAAGGATTGCCTACGTATTCACTTAAAAAAGCGAAATCAAACCCTTGCGCGTAGTTCGAGTAAATGTAAAAGAATAATTGTTCTAAGCAAGAGCTTGTAATGAACTTAGAAAAGAAGCATGAGCTTTTGCTTACTCTGAAGGTGCGAATTTAGTTTATTTGATGATATGAGGATGACAAATTTGTCAAAATGCAAGAGCATAGTGACATTAGCTTATTCCAGCTTGGCCAGGGGCCGTTTATTTAGTGCCACAAGAGCGACACGTGAGGTTACGCGAGGCGCGTTTTTGGTCCTATTCTAGGCGTAGTATCGTTTCAGTTGGTCAAGGTTTGTTGGGTTTGAAAACTCATTTTCGTCTAGGTCTGTGATCCTAACCGCACCCCCTGGGAGTATGGATTTGACTAGAAATGGTCCGGCCTAATTAGGTTTGAATTTTCCTCGTGGGTCGACAGGTAAAAGAGCTCTAATCGATTTAAGCACTAAGTCTCCTTCTTTGATGTTCCTTGGCCTAACCCTTTTGTTGAAAGCCCGTTTGATGCGTGCTTGATATGTTTGGACATTATGCAAGGCGCGCAGCCTACGTTCATCCAGGAGGATGAGTTCTTCATATCTATCCCTCTTCCAATCGGCTTCCGGGATTTGACTTTCTAGTAAAATACGCAAGGATGGTATTTCTAGCTCGACTGGTTGTACAGCTTCCATGCCGTAGGTCAAATAGAAAGGAGTAGCACCAGTGGGCATCCTAACAGATATACGATACCCCCATAAAGCAAAGGGTATCTTGCTTGGCCAATCTCTATAGTTGTCGATCATTTTCTTGAGAATCGTGACAACATTCTTGTTTGCCGCCTCTACCGCGCCGTTAGTCTGTGGTCTATAGGGCGAAGAGTGGTGATGCTTAATCTTGTATTTGGCTAGCAATTGCTCGGTCTCGGCCTGGAAATGTGATCCGTTATCACTAATGATCTCATGTGGGCAACCATATCGACAGATGATGTTGTTTTGTATGAACTTTGCCACATTTTTAGCTGTAAGACCAGTGTAGGAAACCGCTTCTACCCATTTGGTGAAATAGTCGATTGCTACTAGAATAAAACAGTGACCTCCTGTTCCGGCTGGGGTTATCTTCCCGATTATGTCAATTCCCCATGCAGAAAATGGCCAAGGGGATGTCATCGTATAAAGCAATGAAGGAGGGACATGTTGCACATTCCCGAAGATTTGGCAATTGTGGCAATGTCTTACGTATTTGATGCAATCGGATTCCATTGTGGTCCAGTAATATCCCAAACGTGTGATTTTCTTTGCCATCATGGGCCCGCTCATATGAGGACCGCATTCTCCGTCGTGGACTTCTTCCATCACCTTTCGTGCCTATGAATGATCGATGCAACGTAGGACTGCACCAAGAGGTGTTCTTTTGTATAATTCCCCTTGCATGAGAATGTATTGGGAAGCTAGTAGGCGTATAGCACGTTGTCCCCTCTTGTCCATATCCGGTGGATAAGTACCATTAAGCTTAAAATTCAGGATTGTTTGGAACCATGGTTCCTGCGCGATTTCCTCTTCATCGGTGATTTGGTGGACATAAGCCGGTTCTGACCGTCGTTCAATGCACAAAGGCATTTCTACCATGTGATCTGGCATATTGATCAAAGAAGCGAGTTTCGCAAGAGCGTCTGCAAATTGATTTTCTTCGCGAGGTAAGTGTAGGTAGGTTACGTGATCAAAGAATTGAGCGACTTGGTCTATTCTAGCCTGATAAGGTGCGAGGCTTTCGCTTCAGATTTTTCAAGATCCTGTAACTTGGTTGATGATCAGTGATGAATCCCCATGTACTCGGAGGTTTTTGATGCCTAAACTTACTGCCGCTTGTAGTCCAATGAGACAAGCTTCGTATTCTGCGGCATTGTTTGTCACCTCGAAGTCGAGTTTGACAGCAATTGGTGTATGCTCACCTTCAGGAGAAATGAGTAACACTCCTATTCCGAATCCTCTTAAGTTTGATGCTTCGTCAAAGTACAGGTCCCAGGAGTCTACATCAGTTTGGAGTATATCCTCGTCTGGAAATGACCAAATATCTATTGTTTGTGCGTCGTTGATAGGATTTTCTGCGAAGATTTCGGCGACGGCGCGACCTTTTATAACTTTCAGTGGTACGTATTTGAGATCGAATTCTGAGAGCATCAAGGTCCATCTTGCTAGGCGTCCGTTGAGGACGGGTTTCTCGAAGAGGTATTTGACTGGATCCATTTTGGAGTATATTTTGACGGAGTAGCTGAGCATGTAATGGCGTAGCTTCTTCGTTGCCCACACAAGAGCGAGGCATGTCTTTTCGAGTTGCGAGTATTTGCACTCGTATTCCAAGAACTTCTTACTAAGATAGTAGATAGCTCTTTCTTCACTTCCTACAGTTTGAGCCAGCATGGCACCCATGGCCGTTTCGGTTACTGTGAGATATAAACCAAGAGGTTGATCCCGTTGTGGTGACATGAGCACTGGTGATTTAGCCAATATCTCCTTGATTCGATCAAATGCCTTTTGACAATCGTCATCCCACCTGGTGTGGTCCGTTTTCTTGAGTTTCTTGAAGATAGGCTCACAAATCATCGTAAGTTTTGATATGAATCGACTTATATATTGCACCTTTCCTAGGAATCCTCTGACTTCTTTTTCTGTTTGAGGTTGTGGCATCTTGATCAGAGCTTTGATTTTGGAAGGATCTATTTCTATACCCGGTTGACTAACGACGTATCCCAGGAGTTTGCTAGATGTTACCCCGAATGTGCATTTCTGAGGATTGAGTCTCATGTTGTACTTTCGTAGTCTTGTGAAGAACTTACGAAGGTTCGCAATATGCCCTTCTCTTTCCTTGGATTTGACAATCATGTCGTCTACATATACCTCCACTTCTTTGTGCATCATGTCATGTATATAAGAGTGTAGTCGCGGTGCGTTGGTATGTAGCTCCGGCGTTGATCAATCCGAACGGCATTACCGTATAGCAGTAGGTTCCCCATTGGGTGACAAATGCGGTCTTATGCATATCTTCCATGGCCATCTTGATCTGGTTATAACCCGCATACCCATCCATGAAGGATAGTAATGCGTGGTCTGCAGTATTGTCCACCAATATGTCGATGTGAGGTAGAGGGAAGTCATCTTTTGGACTTGCTTTGTTTAAGTCCCTGAAGTCCACACAAACGCGGATTCTCTCATCCTTTTTGGGTACGGGCACTATGTTGGCTACCCAGTCAGAATACTCGGAAACTTTGATGAACCCGGCTTTGAATTGCTTGTCAACTTCTTCCTTAATCTTTAGAGCCCATTCTGTTCTCATTCGTCGAAGCTTCTGTTTCACAGGTTTGAAACCCGCTTAATCGGAATCCTATGTTCTGCGATATCCCTGTCGATCCCTGGCATATCTTTATAGGACCAAGCAAAAACGTCTTTGAATTCATTTAGGAGGTCTATGAAATCGGCCCTTTCGGTAGAGCTCAAGGTAGTCCCTATCCTAAGTTCTTGGGGTTCTAGTTCGGTTCCTACATTGATGGGTTCGGTGTCCTCTATTACTGGTCCCCCTTCCCCTTCCTGTAATATTTCTTTGGCTACGTAAGGAGGTATTTCGATCGAGTCTGGGTCTTGGTCATCCTCAGTATCATCGTAAACAGAATTGCACTCAAGATAACACAAAGAGTAAGCAGAACCTGATTTATTCATATTAAAATTTGAGTAAAGTTGAAACAAAGAAGCCAACTGATCCATGGTCAGTGGCGGCAAAGGGACAGCAGTTGGGGCATTTCCCGAACTACTGTGACTACTCGAGGCTAAGCTAGGAGAAACGAAGGGCGTAGGGATGACGACAGGAGTAGACTCTCTAATGACTTCTCTAGACTCCGACTCTGACTCCGACTCCGACTCGAACTCATCGTCTTCTGGTTCTCCTTTAAACATCTCTCCTTCTCCAGTGGTGAGCTTGAAGAGTCTTCCTTGATTGTTGGTCCATTTGATAGATTTTCTCCATCCTTTCTGCTGTCTTGTGTCAGTTTCTGTGATCAACGCGGTGGGGTTGAAGCGATCGTCTTGAAGTATCATGGTAATGATCTCATCCTGCGCGGCCCTAACGAATCGATCTTCTCCAAACAATAGGCTAACAGCTTGTTCGTCTAAGCAAGGTGCTTGACGGGTTTTGACGGTAGGAACCGTTTCTGGAGGGATGAAGTAGCAATCGTGAAAGATCTCGATTCCGGCTAACTTCCTCTCGAGGTAATGCCAAGGTTCGGGAAATCCGTGAAAGAGTTCTAGACTTCCTTCTTGAACAAAGTACCCATTTAAAGTAGGGAGATAGGGCCTCATTTGGACTCCTACGTGCTTGCGGTTTTGGACTTGGGCGAGCATTTCGAGAACCTCCTCTTTTGTGGGTTTGTACCCTAGTCCAAGTGGTATCCTTGTTGACTTGCCTTCCTTGTATGGTGCGAAGGTATTATTCCGAATAGGGTTCAAAGGCATTCCAGGAAAGTATCCCTGGGATTTGAGTATGTGGTTGACCACCAAGTTGGAGTAGGGATTGTAGTATAAGGGTGCCAACTCACTTTCTATGACACTTACACTTTGGAAGCCCCCAAGTTCGTATACGGGATCCACAAGGACTTGATTGTTCGATTGTTTTTCGATTATTGCCTTGATGGGTGACGAAGTGATCGCCACTACTTTGCCATTTAGTGGGATCTTGATCTTCTGATGAAGGGTGGATGTTACTGCTTTGGAAGCGTGAATCCAAGGCCTTCCTAGAAGTATGTTGAATGAAGCTTCAATGTCCACTATTTGGAAGTTAATCTTTCGTTCAATTGGCCATGTGTCTATGTTTAAGCTAGCAAGTCCTACTACTTTTCGTCGTGTACCGTCATACGCGCGCACACCTTGATTGGTAGGGGTCCAATCCAACTCTTTCATGCCTAGCTTGTATGCCGTTTTGAGGGGTATGACGTTGACTGCGGAGCCATCATCCACCAAGGTCATTGGCACGTTCTTCTTTAGACAAATGACAGTGATGTATAGAGCAAGGTTGTGACTAGCGCCAAAAGGTGGCAAATCCTCGTCCGAGAAAGTAATAGGATTACTTAGCTTCGGTGATTCTTGGAAGACCAAGTTGACTACATCTTCAGGAGTGGAGTTATGTGCTACATTTAGTTTGGCCAAAGCTTACAGTAAAGCTTGGCGATGTGGGAATGAGCTTGCTATTAATTGCCAGACTGAAAGATCAGCCTTTGTTTTCTGTAATTGCTTGAGCAAATGATCAGTGGAGTCATCTTCGTTGTCATTTGGTGTGATGACGTTGGTTGGACCGTTTTGAGTAGTGCTTTGATATGGTCGACCCGAACGAGTTAGGTGGTCCACATCTTGGTCTTCACCATTTTGGACTATTTCTTTGACTAGGGAGTTTTGAATGAGATACTCGTCCTCATCATCATCGGCCCAAACCCCATTGATTGCAGCTAGTTCCCTCATTCTCATGATGTCATTTTCTAGTCGTATGATTTGATTGACTAGTTTATCAACTACGGTGACTACTTCTTGCATAGTGGCATTTTGAGAGAATATTAATGGCACATGTTCTTCGGGCATTGCGTTGGGATTGCGTAAAGTTGTTACCATGTTTTCTAATTCCCAAACTTGTCTATCCACACTCCTTGCCCATGTGATGAAGTCGGAAATGGTAGGGGAGATAGTAGAGTAGAGCCCTTCATTCTCGATTGCATGAATTTCATTTTCGATGGGAGAAATGAGGTGTGAGCAATCTAAGGTAGATTCATCACTTGTGATCACTAGAACTCCAAGAGGATTCTGAGTGTTGTTGGGCTTACCTCCCGGTGGTATTGGCAATCGACCATCTTCAATCATGTCTTGAAGCACGTTTTTCAATTTGTAACATTTTTCTGTATCATGCCCCTTGCCCCTATGGTATTCACAGTAGGCATTTTCATCCCAAAACTTGGACTTCCTCTCGGGTTCGGGAGTAGGCCCAATGGGTTGGAGTTTACCTTGCTTCATTAACCTTTTTAGAGCGTTGGAGTAAGTGTCCCCAAGATTTGTGAATTTCCTTGGTGGGGTACTTTTCTTGGATGGCTCGAGAAGGTTAACTTCATCGGTCTTGCTAGTAGAGCCGTATGAACGACTTGTTGAACCTTGATATCCTCGACCTACCGTTTTGGACAAGAGTCCTTTACGGATGTCATCTTCAATCCTTGTCCCTAGTACAGTTAAGTCCTTGAAACTTTTGATGTTTTGATATCTCAAATGGTTGGCATAGATGGGCTTGAGATCATCCACGAACTTCTCCACAAGAGTAGCCTCATCCGGGCGTTCAACTAGTTGAGTGCTAGTCTTCCTCCACCTAATTAGGAAGTCGGTGAATCCTTCTTTGTCATTTTGGGTAAGAACCTCTAGAGTACGCATGTTGACTTGGATCTCGGCATTATCCGCATATTGTTTAGAAAACTCGATTGCGGCATCTTCCCAAGTAGCGACCTTCTTGTGATCTAAAGAGTAGAACCATTGTCTTGGTATGGTGTCAAGAGATGAAGGAAAGATCCTTAAGAACATCTCGGGTTTGATGCCTTTGATAGACATGTAGTCCTTGAAGGCGCGAATGTGGTTCAAAGGATTCTCGTGATCCTTGAACTTAGGGATATCCGTCATACTAAAGTTAGTTGGCAATTTGGAATTGACGGCCTCATACTTGCGATTGTTCTCCCTATAAATGTCATCACCCTTAAGGTACATCAATTGCTCCTCTAAGTATTGGAGTCTTTTCTCAGCTACGGTCATCCCCATGAGAGGATTCTCATATCTAGATTCATCATCGGAGTTACGCAGTACTTCGCTTTCATGAGGAGGCAACCTTCCCTCTACGGCATAGATACGGCCCTCGATGAGCTCAAGGCGGTCATAGGTTTGTTCTTGGGTAGCTTGCATTTGGGCTAGCGCGGCTAGGATTCGATCATTACCATCTTGAAGTTGGTTGAAGTTCGTTTCATCACTTGATCCGGGCATCTTGAAACTGGATAAGATATCGGCGACGAATCAAAACATGATCGACCATTCTAACACACTTGCTAAAAGAAGAAATGTTTTGACTCGTGAAGTGGGTGTGTGCCACTTGTGTTGAGTGAGTTTTGAAGAAAGACAAGGTCTTTGAAAATGTGTATCCTAGTCAACTATAGTGTAGTTGTAGGAGTGGACTCGAAGTGAGGTTTTGAAATGGGCTTGTGACCCGAATTTTGACACGACAAACGGACAGAGTTTTGACCGGATTTTGCGCTAATTAAGAGCCTCTTTTTTTTCGAAATTTTTGTTTAAAAAAAGGGTTTTGATCTTTTGAAAAATCGTCATGGTTTTGATTAGAAATGGTGATCACGTAAGGTACACATATTTATACAAGCATTATAACGGGATGCTGAGTGCATTTAAAAGGGATTTGGTTTAAAGGGTGGGTTGCCATACCGAACCATCAAACCTGAAGTCTGTGGAGAGGCTCGTGCCAAACAAGAGTAAGGTCGATTCCTAGTCCATTTCCTCAAGTAGTGAAGGTTCTTGATACAAACAAGAGTAAGCATCATGGTATGGATGACGTCAATGGCTATCCATCTTTAGGCCCAAATAAGAATTAAGACCGTTTAGACGGGACAATTGGTCGAATGGGTTGGGTTGGGCCTAGGAAGGCCGAGTAAAACGGTCTAGGAAGACCGAGTTATGAGAACCGACAATTGTCTTGTACAAACTATTCCCTAACCTTGTTCAAGTTTCACCCTTGCTACACGTAAGTGTATTATCCCCAGCGGAGTCGCCAAACTGTGGACAGCGGGGCCGACCACGGGGGGCGCTTGGGTTGAGAAAAGAGAAACAAGCGTTTGCATTTTTGTTGGAGTCGCCACCAATTTTTATGGGAAATTGGAACCGTTCGAATACCTCATGTCATGTCAAGACATAAAGTAGAGACATGAACACTAAGCAATCGTTACCCTTAGCATTCTATGTCTAGAATGACTCTTGTGGATGCCAATGAACACGGGTGCTCACGGAGATCTGGAGTAAGGGGTGAGGGTACGTATTAGGAAGCTCTTTTGATCGAACACCTAATCCCGCCCGCCTCGATAGCGGCCTCTACTAATGATTAGGGAAGTTATTCGTACTCGATATATCGTCGATTATATACATGCAATGCAACATCCATTAGATTAATCCTAGCATGTGAGAATAAGACTAAGTCGGTGAAACACGTAATTAGCATACAATTGATGTCAAAGTAGGATTTATGTTAATTGCATGTGAAGGCACGTAAATAAATCATACAAATGCGATGAATAATACAATGATAGAAATTACAATAATGGAAAATTACAATAATTACAACGGATAGGCGATTTATGTCGAAAATACCTTTAAAACGGATAATTTAAGAAAAAGAATAAAAGAATGAATTTACGAACATGAATTAAGGGTGATAATACGGTTAATAATCAATTAATACGTAAACTAATTAATTAAGTTAAGGCAAAAACGGAGTTCAGGGACAGAATTCAACCCGGAACAGGCGCAGCAGAGCTGCGTCCTTTGGAATAGGCGCAGCAGTTGCTGCGTCTGTTCCTGACCTGAATTCTGGCTGTGAAGCCGGAATTGCGTTTTGTTAATACTCGTTGGATGATTTTAAGGATTAATTAAATTATTTACTCGGATGGAAGTGATTAGCGTGTTATTTACATATGAATAATGGGTCATAAAACAATAAAACATGGATGAGACGGATGCAAACGAATTAATTACAAGATGGAACAATATTAACAAACTACAAATTGATTTAATTAGTTAATTACAATGGATGATGACGAATGTGATGAACATATGAATAGATATATGAAAATATATCAACGATTGGAATTCCAGAAACTCAATATGAACAAATCGAATTTCTACAACCCGAAATTGAATTTAATGACGAAACCCGCAAATATTGATTACTTGGGATTTAAGTCGTATTTATGATGAATTAAACATGTTAGTGGTGATGGTTGTAACATACATATGAGATTAATTGTGACACCCTCATTTATTGCGGAAAAGTAAACACGTAATTCTAGAATAAAACTGCATGGATATGTTTGTAATAGGTTCATTTGGGTAAAAACCTGTAATTTTTAAAACCTGAACCTGTTATAAAGATATCCAAATTGGAAGGTGTCAAACATACAAGGTCTAACTAGAAGTTTCATAACATAACCATCGCTAAAGTCGCGAATAGCAAATTATACAACCAATGTAAAGAGGGAGACATATGTCCCTAAAATTGTATGTGACATAAAAAGTGTTTAAGGGTCAAAATAAAATAAAACCAATCTAGGTTCCAAGGTTACTTTGCTCGCTAGCTCGTCCATGTACCCCATATATGCATCACCTACCTGTCATTCGCATTTTATACAAATACGAAAGCCACAGTCAGTGGGGAGTAACTCCGAGTTCTCCCAGCCACGAAATGTCATAATTAATATAACATGTAAACATAAAAATATGAATACGAATCACACAATGCCTTAGCATATAGATGCTAGACAATCGTGCTTATCATGTGAACAACAATATAACAACACATAGTCCTAGCCTGTGAATACTAGACCGACTCATACTACACTATCATGTGAATCACATAACATCCAGGAATCCAAACTCTATCAACCATAGCCGGCTTGCATCTAACCTTCTATGATTCATAGAATCATCAAACAAGAAAGGGCAATATATCAAAGACAGGCATAAGTTCTTAGCACCGTCAATAGTCACTCTGTAACTCGAGTCTATACCACGAGGTAGGGAAGGTAATCGGACCGGTATCTTGGCTCAGAGGTTCTATCAAAACATGGCCAAGACACAACACAACCCTAATCCTAAATCTGCGCAGACCTAGACATGCGGATACACACCACCGCACCCAAGACCCACAATTTTTTTAAAACAAAGTGAGTACCCTAAGGAGTCCACCAAAGGGTTGGCTAGTACTTAAGCTGACTACTTACTCTCAAAATAAGTAACGAGGTCATGCCCCAACTTGGATATAAACCCACCAAGTCAGGAACACAAAGGCTATTGAGCAGTGAACATACACTCGTCAAAGACTATAAAGACCTATCTATGATGAAGGCCGAAATACTCACCTAGGACCTAGTCCCAGCTAGTCCCAGCTTGAATACTTTAGCCCACACCACACAAGACAAGTAGGACACCCAATTAACCATAAAAGGGGGGAAAGAGTCCAACTTACCAACATAAATGCTAACATTCTATCTTGTGAAAAGCTATATAAATGTCTATTCAGCAGACAATCCAACAATATCTCCAATATCAATAATAATCTAAATTCCAGCTAACCGTTAATCTCATAATTCATGAGAACAAGCTAAAATGGCAAAGAGGCAACAAGACTGAAGTATAAGGCAACCAATTCATCCTACAACCAACATGTGAAATGATAATTACAAATATCAAGGCATAACATAAAACATCCAATCTCACCTCAAAGACAAACCCTCGACACGAGTCCCGCGACGGGTCATCGGTCAAATCGAGGCTGACTGGTTTAAACCTAGTTTGACCAAACTCGTTCGGTCAATCTGGCCCAGCTCAGAGTCTTGGCCTACTTTGGCCCAAATCACAAATTTTATCACAATATCACTCTCATGCTATTTCCAATTTCTATCATGTGAAAAACGAAAGTAACACATTATCAATCACCTAAACACTTAACAAACAACAAACACAACATCAACTACTAATGTGACATTAATTCGTCGAGTAACTCGGAATAGTTACCTTACGCTAGCAAAGAGACAAGTAATAACTTGAGAAAGCTTCTAAAACCCAAAATTACTCTTCATCTTCAACCACATATGAGGCACCTAAAATAATTATGTGAAAGGACGATATTAACGAATTATCTTTATATAAAATATGAGACGGAAATATAATTAAATAACGAAATATACTCTACTGCACCCATTTTTATCAACCCATAAGCAACCCATAAAACAGTCCTCCATCAGTATATAACCGTCAAATCTTTCGATCGCGTCAAAAACAGTCCCAAACCCTATACTAAAACGACCCAAAACAGGGCTCACAAAACCCCCTGTCGCGGTTCCAAACTGAAACCCCATCATCATTTTAGCATACACCGTCTTAAATATACCACTTACTAGCTAGCATCCCAAATGATCCCTACAGGTCAGTATACACCGTCCCAATCATCTCCACATATCAGTATACACCGTCTCAACTATACCACTGACTAATTAACATCCATAAGGATCCCTATATATAATTATACACCGTCTCAATTATAAAACAGACTAACCATCATTCGAAATAAACATATTTTACAAGTAATATCGAGTAACCCGTCATCGTTACCTTTTTCCGATCGAACTAGTCTTTCATGACTAACAAATCTTATACAAGACCGTCTATCTTAGCATTTACAACCGTCTTATAATAAATAAAGCTGAAAGTATAAATTGGGTTTGAAGAAATACATAACGAAAATGAATGTTACTTACATCGGAATGACGAGAACGACGAGAGGAGCGCTATGGAACAAAAATCATTGAAAACGGATGAGAAACAAAGCATCAGAACGACTTATAGACAAAATTTAAACGAAAGAAAAAGAAGAACAAAGAAGAAGGAAATAGAAGAAAGGAAGAAGACGTGAAAGAATGAAAGAATGAGTGACGAGCTTGCTTGCCTGCTATTTATTATACGTACGTTTCTTCGTCGTTAAGAAACTTCGATAGTTATTAAAATCATCTCGAGTTAAATTAAACCGGTTTTGATTCGTTTTGACGGAAAATCAAATTATTTGTCAAACGCGATTTTCGAAAACGCTAAAGTTTTTAAACACGAGTTTACTAGAAAATTAAGTACCCATATGCCCTATATCCTAACTCATTTACCCAACGACCGTAAGAAATAGAAAATCCCATGTTTACGACTTTTCATCGAAATAACCTTTTATTAAAGAAAAAGTTCAAATATAGTTTAAATTACTTTTAAACATTTCCAAACTATCAAAAATAATTATATTACTTCAAAATAAAATAAAATTATATTTTATCGAATTATTATTATTTCAAAATAGCAATTAAAAGAATTTTATCCAACTTAATAAAATACGGGGTGTTACAATCACCCCATCTTTTAAAAAGTTTCGTCCTCGAAACTTGAAAGTATAAATGAAAGGTTATAAAAATAAAATTGGAATTGGAATCGGTAACCAAAACATTTAAAAGGTCACTTATCGTAAGAATCAAAATTCTTTCAAAAGTTTCAAATAAAATTTTCCGACAGAACCAGATTCTCATCAAAGGAACGGAAGTGTTCTCGTTACGTATTCAAGAACATCACATTCCAAATCAAAGATAAGGTCAAAAGGCAAATCATTTGTATAAATCAAAATCAAAATACCTTCAAAAACATTAATGAAGAGTTTTCAAAAATATAAGTCTCATTCATGGAACGGAATTGCTCTTGTCGTGCACACAAGAATGCTAACTTTCCAAGTCAGAGACAAATTTAAAACAAATACTATTCGCCGACAAGCGTAGAACAAGTTATCAAACGTTTCCAATAACTAGTTCTAACATCCGATCAACGTTAAAATCAAAATAAGATAAAGGTAATCTACTCAAATTTTCTTTTGCAAAAAGCCAAAATAGAAATAAAGGTTTCACCTTTAAACTAAAAGGGGAGTTAAATTCCGGAAATATAATATTAAACTTTGACAAAGAAGTCATAAATAGATCAAGGTTAATAGAAATTGGATAAAATTTAAAGAAATCTCGGGTTTAGTAATTAAAATTACGATAAATGAGTTTATATTCAAGGAAGGAATAGGGAACTAAATCAAATTTTCATTTTCAGATCTTTAAAATAGGTAAGGTTTTGTAAAAGTCACATAAACTTTTAACAACGAAACGAAATTGGTAGCTTGAAAGTTTAGAAATTGTACCAAAAAAGAAAGTAACTTAGATAGCATAAAAACAAAGTATGTTAAGAGAGCTCAAACTTAACCAACAAGAGAGCGATAATGACTTTCATAGGGTAAAAATTGAAGTCAAAATTACAAGTATGTCAAAGATAGAGTTTCACAAGATACGAGTGTCAAACTTAAAGGAGGAGCAAGATGAAGCGAGGAAATGAGGTATGAACGGTAACGCTTATGAACGAGCAGAAAGGGAAATTAGACAACAAGGAAACGCCAGACACTCTTATCTCAAACAACAACATCACTCAAAACGGTTCCAAAAACTTTTTAACAACAAAACTCATAACCACATCACTCCCAAGGGTTTCCTCAACCGCTTATGTTACCTCATCCTAATCTATTCCCTGAAACAAGGTACTCCACTATAAGTGTGATCTCATCGCTCCAAATCCTCAAACATCCAGAAACAACTTTCACAAGCCTAAGGTCAAGGCTTCCAACAAAGCTATATTCGTATCCAACTAGTGTCAACTATGGGTTCCTCAAAAAGGTAAACCTTCAATCAAGAATCCCAATACCAGGCTCTAAACTCCAAGAGAAGGTTCCTCAAATATTCCACAAGGCTCTCATTTCAAAACAAGGTAGTAACATATCAACCCCAAAATCTGAAAAATCAATAGGATCTCAAGTTTCTCTATCCTTTTACTTATTAAGGATTCCCAAAAGCGGAACTACACTCAGCTACAACATCATCCCATCATCTCAAGTACTCAATGCGACCTCAAGGTCTATAAAACTATAGGGTTAACAAATTCTTCTCAATACTAAGTCTCTCTCAACTCAAGAACTCTCAAGAGCCAACTAATACCAAATCACATCACCAATACATTATGGTCATCAACATCCCAAGGAGTATTCTTTCAAATTTGACATCCTAAAACTTACTTACCATCAAATTCCCAAGAAACAAGGTCTTAATTGTAACAACACTTTATCACCCCAAAGTTCCTAAAACCATAAATTGAAACTATGTTCTTTAACCTAACAATTGGTGTCAACCATACCGTTACCCTTTCTAGTTATTAAAAAAAGTGCTAAAACTTCCCAATAATGTAGCTTACTCTCACTCTCATACCATACCTCAAGTAGTAATCAATATCACTCACTAAAACCAACTAATAATCCCACATTTAACATTTCTCCCACGGTAACTTATACATTATCAAACCCTCATATCCAAAGTAATTATGGAAGCCAATCACAAACTCGACTACTTAGTCAATCCTATATCCTCAAATCCACCATTCAGTTTCATCCATTTTAAGTCAAGCACTAAGCACTAATATCCCAAACAGAAACAACAATGCCATGTTCCATAACCTTAGTAACCAATGCAACGCACACTTGACACACAAAATCCACCAATCCAACATACTCACTTTCAAAGATCTATAGGTATAAGAACCATCAAGTATGTCTCATCACACTACCTAAGTCTTTCCAACATCAAATCCTCTCAAAACCAGGAAAGGGTCAAACACAAATAATCCCTTCAAAGGTCATAATTTCTAACCAAGGTCAACATTCCTCACAAGAAAGAGTACTATCTAATGGCGTTAAAGGAGCATAAGCAAAGAACAAAGGACAAGTTAGGAGTACAAGCGTAGCTTTTAAAGTAAAACAGAAGGGAGTTTAGAAGGAGGATAAGCACCAAGAGATTGAGAATAAGGCGAGATACAAAAAGAACGAGAAACATCTTCAAGGAAGTAGAAGCATTCTTCAAAGGTTGAACAAATCTTCAATCCTCAGCAATAGGCACTAAATCTTGATCTTCTTAAAATATAAGTGTCCTTTCAATGGAACGAAGATACTCTTGGCGATCACTCAAGAACATCAATATTCCAATTCAAAGACATAAAAATACATTTTTACGCCAACAAATGATAAAACTAATTATCAGACGTCTCCAATAACAAGCTTTAACACTAATTGACGTTAAAACCAGTGAAAAACATTAAAATATTTTCAAAACCTTTAGTTCAAATTTTTTTATAATAAGGGTAATAACTCCATTAGCTATAGATAAGCTCACGGTCATTGATCCAAGAACGCAACAATTATTAAATGACAATCAACAAACAGGTTAGTACCTAACAAAGAGCAAACACAAAGAGACTACAACATAAGGTCCTAAGTCTACCCATCTTACCCATCTCTCAAGTTTATTATTTGAAGGTCAAGTTATTTATATTGGGGTGCACAAGCGTGCGTCGGGAGCAAATATGCTCTGATACCAACTGTGACACCCTCATTTATTGCGGAAAAGTAAACACGTAATTCTAGAATAAAACTGCATGGATATGTTTGTAATAGGTTCATTTGGGTAAAAACTGTAATTTTAAAACCCGAACCTGGTATAAAGATATCCAAATTGGAAGGTGTCAAACATACAAGGTCTAACTAGAAGTTTCATAACATAACCATCGCTAAAGTCGCGAATAGCAAATTATACAACCAATGTAAAGAGGGAGACATATGTCCCTAAAATTGTATGTGACATAAAAAGTGTTTAAGGGTCACAATAAAATAAAACCAATCTAGGTTCCAAGGTTACTTTGCTCGCTAGTTCGTCCATGTACCCCATAAATGCATCACCTACATGTCATTCGCATTTTATACAAATACGAAAGCCACAGTCAGTGAGGAGTAACTCCGAGTTCTCCCAGCCACGAAATGTCATAATTAATATAACATGTAAACATAAAAATATGAATACGAATCACACAATGCCTTAGCATATAGATGCTAGACAATCGTGCTTATCATGTGAACAACAATATAACAACACATAGTCCTAGCCTGTGAATACTAGACCGACTCATACTACACTATCATGTGAATCACATAACATCCAGGAATCCAAACTCTATCAACCATAGCCGGCTTGCATCTAACCTTCTATGATTCATAGAATCATCAAACAAGAAAGGGCAATATATCAAAGACAGGCATAAGTTCTTAGCACCGTCAATAGTCACTCTGTAACTCGAGTCTATACCACGAGGTAGGGAAGGTAATCGGACCGGTATCTTGGCTCAGAGGTTCTATCAAAACATGGCCAAGACACAACACAACCCTAGTCCTAAATCTGCGCAGACCTAGACATGCGGATACACACCACCGCACCCAAGACCCACAATTTTTTTAAAACAAAGTGAGTACCCTAAGGAGTCCACCAAAGGGTTGGCTAGTACTTAAGCTGACCACTTACTCTCAAAATAAGTAACGAGGTCATGCCCCAACTTGGATATAAACCCACCAAGTCAGGAACACAAAGGCTATTGAGCAGTGAACATACACTCGTCAAAGACTATAAAGACCTATCTATGATGAAGGCCGAAATACTCACCTAGGACCTAGTCCCAGCTAGTCCCAGCTTGAATACTTTAGCCCACACCACACAAGACAAGTAGGACACCCAATTAACCATAAAAGGGGGGAAAGAGTCCAACTTACCAACATAAATGCTAACATTCTATCTTGTGAAAAGCTATATAAATGTCTATTCAGCAGACAATCCAACAATATCTCCAATATCAATAATAATCTAAATTCCAGCTAACCGTTAATCTCATAATTCATGAGAACAAGCTAAAATGGCAAAGAGGCAACAAGACTGAAGTATAAGGCAACCAATTCATCCAACAACCAACATGTGAAATGATAATTACAAATATCAAGGCATAACATAAAACATCCAATCTCACCTCAAAAACAAACCCTCGACACGAGTCCCGCGACGGGTCATCGGTCAAATCGAGGCTGACTGGTTTAAACCTAGTTTGACCAAACTCGTTCGGTCAATCTGGCCCAGCTCAGAGTCTTGGCCTACTTTGGCCCAAATCACAAATTTTATCACACTATCACTCTCATGCTATTTCCAATTTCTATCATGTGAAAAACGAAAGTAACACATTATCAATCACCTAAACACTTAACAAACAACAAACACAACATCAACTACTAATGTGACATTAATTCGTCGAGTAACTCGGAATAGTTACCTTACGCTAGCAAAGAGACAAGTAATAACTTGAGAAAGCTTCTAAAACCCAAAATTACTCTTCATCTTCAACCACATATGAGGCACCTAAAATAATTATGTGAAAGGACGATATTAACGAATTATCTTTATATAAAATATGAGACGGAAATATAATTAAATAACGAAATATACTCTACTGCACCCATTTTTATCAACCCATAAGCAACCCATAAAACAGTCCTCCATCAGTATATAACCGCCGCTTTCGCTCGCAAAAAAAGCAGTCCCAAACCCTATACTAAAACGACCCAAAACAGGGCTCACAAAACCCCCTGTCGCGGTTCCAAACTGAAACCCCATCATCATTTTAGCATACACCGTCTTAAATATACCACTTACTAGCTAGCATCCCAAATGATCCCTACAGGTCAGTATACACCGTCTCAATCATCTCCACATATCAGTATACACCGTCTCAACTATACCACTGACTAATTAACATCCATAAGGATCCTTATATATAATTATACACCGTCTCAATTATAAAACAGACTAACCATCATTCGAAATAAACATATTTTACAAGTAATATCAAGTAACCCGTCATCGTTACCTTTTTCCGATCGAACTAGTCCTTCATGACTAACAAATCTTATACAAGACCGTCTATCTTAGCATTTACAACCGTCTTATAATAAATAAAGCTGAAAGTATAAATTGGGTTTGAAGAAATACATAACGAAAATGAATGTTACTTACATCGGAATGACGAGAACGACGAGAGGAGCGCTATGGAACAAAAATCATTGAAAACGGATGAGAAACAGAGCATCAGAACGACTTATAGACAAAATTTAAACGAAAGAAAAAGAAGAACAAAGAAGAAGGAAATAGAAGAAAGGAAGAAGACGTGAAAGAATGAAAGAATGAGTGACGAGCTTGCTTGCCTGCTATTTATTATATGTACGTTTCATCGTCGTTAAGAAACTTCGATAGTTATTAAAATCATCTCGAGTTAAATTAAACCGGTTTTGATTCGTTTTGACGGAAAATCAAATTATTCGTCAAACGCGATTTTCGAAAACGCTAAAGTTTTTAAACACGAGTTTACTAGAAAATTAAGTACCCATATGCCCTATATCCTAACTCATTTACCCAACGACCGTAAGAAATAGAAAATCCCATGTTTACGACTTTTCATCGAAATAACCTTTTATTAAAGAAAAGGTTCAAATATAGTTTAAATTACTTTTAAACATTTCCAAACTATCAAAAATAATTATATTACTTCAAAATAAAATAAAATTATATTTTATCGAATTATTATTATTTCAAAATAGCAATTAAAAGAATTTTATCCAACTTAATAAAATACGGGGTGTTACATTAATGCTATCATGTGAACGAATTAAAGAACAAACAAAACGAAAGGAATTTTGGAACGAATAACAGAGGACGAACGAAGAAGAAAGGAAGCAGGAACTGCGGCAGCCTCACGAAGAGGCGCGGCGACTGCGCGCTCCTTCGAAGAGGCGTAGCAGTTGCTGCGTCCTTTCTCGACGGTTATCTACTGGAAATCCGTAAAAAGAGGTTTTAAAACACGGTTTTAGAAATCGATTTTAATGATATTTTCGACATAAACCTTACAATGATGATACAATAAGTAAATACAATAAATAAAGAGAGATTATACACCCTCAGACTTACATGTTGACGAAACGAGAAGGACTAAGAATATCGATTAGTGATGCTCGACGCGAATGTAAAGAAAGTGCCCTCGTAAGAGGAAAACGTTAAGTTAATTTAAGTTGATTGATTGTGTAGTTGGTCAAATTGGTCGGTCATGCAAACGGAGAGGCTGGTACTCGGAAAGATCCGAGCTTACGTGGTCGAATGTTCAAGCACGTAGGCGCCAAAAAGTAAGAACAAAGTCTAGAATGCAAAGGGAGAAGAGAAGGGCGGACACTCGCGTGAGAAATATGAGGAACGAAGGCTCCTATTTATACTAATCACGTGAAGGAATTAGGGTTTCGGAGACTCTTTGGAAGTGAATCTCGGAAAGCTATGAAAAAGATACGAGAAACATGCAGAAAAGGGCCGGGAAGAGGCGCAAGAGCCATCGCTGCGTCTCTTGGAAGAGGCGCATCACCTGCTGCGTCTATTCCCAAGTGGTTTCCTCCTGCAGAAGAAAGATCTCCGTGTTTAAGTTATGGTAGGACGGAAATAATTCGATTTTCCTTAATATCTTATGTGAATATTACGGGAAATTGCTTACTAAAAGATAAAATTTATGAAATATGGAATAGAAATATCCGGAACATTCCAGAACATTTTGACTCGGGATTTAACGGTTATCAGAAAATGGAGACGGTTTTAGGCCCGGACTCCGAATGTACTCTAATTACTGTCAAAACGACCGTATCGGGACGTAGATGACAACTAAGAGGTAGACATTAATATTTGAGCAATCACTTGACGATAATCTTACGAATTGTCACAAATCGTTCCGCGTATCAAACATGCGGCCCAATCATCACCGGGTGGTTTGCGGGAGGTGCAGAAATGAGGTATCTACAACTTGAGCTAAGTGGGTCTCAAGTCTTCCAATAGCGACATCTTTAGCTTCAACCACTTGCATGATTTTTTGTGTTTGCAATGCCAGTGACTTGACCAAAGAGGTCAACTCAGCAATCTCCTCTTTTTGTTTATCAATGGAAGGAGCTTGTTGTTGTGGTGGCCAAATGAACGGAGGCTTATTATAGCCTTCTTGCTGTAGAGAATGGGGTATAAAATTGGAAGGATTCCCATCTTGATGGCCATAATAATAATTACCTTGCTTATACTGGTGAAAAGCATAGACGTGATCACTATCTGCCAAGCAAAGAACGGCTACAGGCCCCGTGGCACCACATCTCTCGCAGAGATCTACCTTTTGCACTATTGGATATGGCTTAGGTGGACTTTTACTAAACTGTCTACCCTCCAGGACAGCAAACCTGGCATTAAGAGCTTCCAGTTGCTCTGCAGGCGAAATGGCAGACATTTAAATGGACGATCGAAGGTACTCAAGTCTTCCCTTTGATGGCTTTTCTTCAAGAACCTGTCTAAGACAACACTAGAAGAAAAGATAAAAATTGTCTCAAGGAATAAAAATTCCCTGAGACGAATAAAAATAAACGAAACAAAAACAGATAGGGCAATTGTCTCCCCGGCAACGGCGCCAAAATTTGACACGGCTGTCGCAACCCTGTCAAAGATAAAACCAAACGGTCTCAACTAAAATGTAGTAGAGGCAGTCGAGTATCGAATCCACAGGGAGGTATATGTTCTATTAGTAATATCTAGTCCATCTATTTAACAAATTGGGGGGTTTTAGTTGTTTGGTAACTACACTACGAGGATTAAGGGAAGAGAAATCAAAACAAGAGAAAATAAGGAATAAATACAGGGGTAAATCAGATAAAAGAGAGAAATATGCTAGGAATCGGTCTACCGTGGCAGCTACACTATCGGGTCAACTGAGTCGATTAAATTATTGATAAGAAGAGCGAGGTCGTCACCTTTTGGTCCTTAAACCTACGATTATACCCTTTCGGTCTCTAATCGCCCTAGGGTCTCCCTAACTTAGCTTTCGCCCTAATTAGGTATCACCTATTATAATTAAGCAAGCCTTCCCTTCCAATCTTTTGATCTAGGTCGGGGGTAACTAGTTAATCGGTCTCCTGCATGCATTCATTCAACCTAATCACAATTATATTGCTTAATACAATTCTTGTCGCAAAACTAATCTAATCATGTCGATCCTAACATATTGCTACCACGGTTTCCCTAATCCTAACATATTAAAGGAATTAGCTACGCATGGCTCGGAATACTACACTAGCAATTGCTAATCTAATAACATAAGACATGATAACTAAATAGAGAAATAATAAAAGCAATAAAGAAACAAGAATGAATTAAAAGGGAAAGAGTACGGTTACAAAGTTGCAGATCGGAAATCGTAGCAAAGTGTTTGAGATGTAAACTAAGAGATGTATGATCCGAGATAATGATAAGAGATCCCCCTTGATTAGCAAGACTAATCTCCTTATTTATAATAAACCTATGCGTAATTAGACCTAATGCGTCACGGACCCAAGCCCAATAACAAAAACTACTCGATCGAGTAGTTTAAAACCACTCGATCGAGTAAAATAAAGCTCAAACCACTCGATCGAGTAGAAAATATACTCGATCGAGTAAATCCTAAAATGCAACTACTCGATCGAGTAGAAAAAGGACTCGATCGAACATAATTATACTCGATCGAGTACTTTCTAGCGCACAATTTCCTGCTTTGCGCACTGAACTTCAAACGGCTGCCATTTCTTCGTTACTTGGGCAAATAGGGCGATTCTGGTGGCGTTGGAAAGCTAAGAGGACAAGCTTTCATCTTCAATTGGAATAACCTGAATATCAGTTGTAAAACTAGAGATATGGCTCTTCAAAGTAGGTACTAGCAATTTGAAGTTCTTCTTTTGCTCGCCTAGCTATCTTTATTCTTTGCGCATCTCAAAATAGCTACATTCCCGCTCCAAATTCACTCTTCCTCCAAATGCATGCTAAACGGACGGTAAAAGGCTCGATTTCACTACTTTCTGGCTCATTCCTGCAAATAAGACAAAACAAACCAAAGTAGCATATTCGGGGCATTTCGTAGCATAAACTACGATAATAGCGTAGAAATACGTGCATAAAATAGCATAAAAAGACTATATAAAATGCATGTATCAATTAGTAAAGTGTGTTAATTAACCTCTATAATGACTTTGGGTGGGTTCATCTCATCCCTCCATCTCCCTCCATCCAATGGCTCATAATAGGACTTATGGACTCAATACATATACATGGACTTACATGATCTCTTCTCTCTTCTCTCTCTCTCCCCTCTCTCTCTCTCTCTCTCTCTCTATATATATATATATGAGTTTGGGTTGTATTGGAAACGGTATAATAAGATAATAAGAATTGAAACCGGTATAATAATAATAAGATAAGAATTGAAAACTTAATAAGGTAAGAATTAGAAAGTGGAAACGGTACAAGTTAAATAAGAATCGATTCCGTGTACCGTGTTAAACATATAATCTAACAACGGTTATCCACAAAACCGTTTTTCAATGAGTAAAAACACAACAGTTTGATTTTGAATGGTCATGAAGGGTATGAGAAAGTGAAAGATATTGAGATAACGTATGGGAAGAAGGGACCTAAGTTGTCTACTCGTGGTTATAAAAAAAAATCTATATTTTTTACCAATCTTCCGTACTGAACGTGACCTCCCGGTTACGCATTGCCTAGATTTTATACACATTGAAAAGAACGTTTGTGATAATATAATAAATACTCTGCTGAATATTCCGGGTAGGACAAAAGACAATAAGGCAGCTAGGGATGATATGGTTGAGATGGGTATTAGGCCCGAGCTGGCAGCTAAAACAAAAGAAAATCGGACATTTTTGTCGTCTGCAGCTCATACTCTTTCAAAAAAGGAGAAAAAAGAGTTTTGCGAATGCTTGCATGATATTAAGGTGCCAGAGGGCTATTCGTCTAATATTAGAAGCCTTGTTTCGTTGCATGACCTAAAATTTACTGGTTTAATGTCACATGATCGTCATACATTGATGTAACAACTACTAGCTAAAACAAAATACAACGACTTTTCTTATATCGTGTTTATTACTTTCCATTAAACAAGGTCTTGAAAGTGTTGTATTATTCACACATATATACTCTGAGGTTCCCCTCCCCCACATAATATCCTCAAACACTGAGCTTCCCCTCAACCACCTGCCTACCCCATCGTCGTCCCAGTCATCACCATTGTCGCCTCCAGATCAACTCGAATTCTCCTCTTTAAATAAGTAATAAACCCTCCTCTCTAGAGATTTGTTTGTTATTAGACCATCCCCAAGCAAGGTCACGAGGGAGGTCGTGACCTTGTTGGGTCACCTTAACCAACAATTAAGTACGAGATTAGCGTGACCTCTTTGCAAATTAACGTGACCTTTTGGTAAAAGAGGTCAATTTGTGACCTCTTTGGTTGCTCTTGACCCTATTGGGTCAATTGGTGACCCAATAGGTGTCACATTATCCTTCGTTGTAAACAAAACAAAAAGGATTGGAAGGTGGGAAATGATTGGGTTGATGACCTAGGTCGCGACCTTCTGCTTCGGAGGGTGAAAATGGGACAAGGTTAATAAGGTGGGATTAAGAGTAAAATCGGGTCGCGACCTAATTAACGCGACCACTGCTTGTCGATGGTCTTATAATTATGCATTGTTATTATTTATTTATTAGTTTCTGCTTTAGATATGGTCGAAAAGTGGAAAAAGAAACGAAGGAAATGCGTCAAGCGACGACTCGGTGATGAGAATAATTTGCAACACACTTCGGGTCAAATGTGTAACACCCCCATTTATTTAAGAGCCTTTAGCAAGACATCCCAAGTAATTAAGAGTGTTTCCATCTCGGTTCACGAGATAGTGAATAACAAAGTACAACAAACCCAAAGTACTTTAGAAAAAATTCAGCGATTACATGTTTATTACAAATTAACCAAACTAAAACTCAATATAAAATTAATTACAACTCGTAGCGAAATTAAATAAATTGATTGATATCTATATGATCTAGACTTCTAGGTAGACTGGCCGAAGTCCTCACGCATCCTCATAAGCTCCCAAGTCAGTTAATCTTAAGTACCAGTCAAGTCTGCTCCCTAGTTACGGTTCATCACAGGTGTTCACGAATACACTATCAACCACGAGGTTGAGTAGGAAATTAAACAATGAATAAAAATAATTATGCAACCTGCAATAATAATGTTACACAATATATAAATCACAACCAAAGGCACACAACCACTTCTGGACACACAGTCCACACCATAGTCAAACAGACACACAATCCCTCCTGAGACACATAGTCTGGATACTCTTGGGCACACAGTCGACACCAATACACACAGTCCACGACCCTTCCACATTACTGTGCCTGACCTACACAAAACTCTTCAGCCAATTCCAGTAATAACAAAATTTCCGATAATAAATAATAATAAATCCAACAATCAATAATAATAAATTCAACCGTCAAAATAATAAATCCAACCATCAATAGTAATGATTCCACAATAACACGAGCCAATAAGATAAATCCATCAAGCCAATACTAATTCCTTTCTTTTCTCACATACCCAAAAATTAATAAACAGTAAGAATATAATTCAATTGAGTAGTTTACTACCTAATCGGCAATATTACAATTATAACAATCCAAATAAATAGCAATCCCAATTAATAATGCTTCTCAACAATTTCGTCACCTAAATAAATAATAATAATAATTACAATTACTAATTGTACAATTTAACTTGTTTATATAAATTAATTATATTCATTAGTTATAATTACGCAAATGTCCTTAATTAAAATCCGTCTTTAACAATTACCCAAACACCCAATTCAAATCCCAAGAACACCTGCATAAATCCGTCTCGGTAATTAACTAAATATCCCCCATAACCCATGGTTTAAACCATATTAAACTTCCCACAAACACCCCCGTTAAAACCCCGACATACCCACGGTAACACCACCATCTCAGCCCCACCGTGACCACCAACTCCGCCATGACTGACAACCACCACCTTGCCTGATCAACACCCGCAAAATCACCACACTCGGCTGCCAAATACGAGCCCTAACAACAACAACAACAACAACAAACGACACCAACAATACCGAAAACCCGACACCATCCTCTAGACCAAACCACACCACCTTTGGCAACCACCATTGTCCCCACTAACCCATGGTGGTTCCGGGAGTGGTGCCTCACTCACTCGGCCCAATCAACAACACCCTAGCAACAACCCAACACCGGCAGCAATAACAACAAGCAATCACCGCTGTTTTCGGGTGTTCCAGCCACCATCGCCACAAACCTCAATCCCCGACCACCACGACACTACCACGGTGGTCAACTCTCACCCCTGATTTTAACCCAAGTCTTGGTCAGGTCTGGGGCACACAAAACAAGGGCAAAAAACCCATATAACCCTTGGTACAAACACCATCAAACACCTACACGAAAACCAATAAAAACACCCCTTCCCCGCCAGTCTTTGGTGGTCACACGGAGGTCCGACTACTCCCTGATGTTTCCCGGTCATGGTCATGGTTCAGGTCAGTCAACGTCGGTCTAATTAATTAGTTATTTCAATCTTAAGGTGATTATGTTATGAGACGATTAGAAAATTACCTTGTGACGATCTCATAGCTAGTTATTCCTTCTCTTTTCTCTTATGTGAACTATTTGTGTTTTATGATGAACAAGGTCTATTTATATAGGTAGGTCATAAGGTATAAGGAGGTAATTAGAAAACTATGTAATTATCATATTATTACTATTATACAAATACGATTATTATTAGTATTATTGTAATTACTACTACTACTACTACTACTACTACTACTACTACTACTACTACTACTACTACTACTATTGTTATTATTATTATTGTTGTTGTTGTTGTTGTTGTTGTTGTTGTTGTTGTTGTTGTTGTTGTTGTTGTTGTTGTTGTTGTTGTTGTTGTTGTTGTTGTTGTTGTTGTTGTTGTTGTTGTTGTTGTTATTATTATTATTATTATTATTATTATTATTATTATTATTATTATTATGCTCTAAATATCGGCCCAACTCGTCTTCCCGACTCATCCATTATTTTATTATTAATTATCGTTTTATTTTCAATTATTAATGTAAATGCCTTTTAATTAATTATTCGAATTATATAAATTATTCTTATAAATACTTATCAAATTACGAGGTATTACAGAATACGCCACCTAGAAGAAATAAATTCAAAGGTACCTAATCCTTTACAATGGGATAAAGATACTAGGCTGCTATATGGTGAGAATGCCGTGTATTTTGCGAGTTGGATTGGTTGTTGTGTAAGACAGTATGTGCCTCTCGATACGCCGCATATCAGTGAACTGAGTAGAATACGGAACACCATGCTAATAAACAGAATAGGGGTATGTATATACAATAATAAATGTTTTAGCTGAAATTAAGTTACTACTTGATATGTGTATTAGCCGAAACAAACCAACTATGCTCATCATATATGCAGTTAGCTTACATTGTCCCCGAAAAGTATGATAAGTACCTTAAAAAAAAGACAGGGAAAGCCCTCAGATCTTGGAATTTAAAGATTGCTGAGAACCACTTGTTCAACAAGGAAACCGGGGAGATGAACAAGAAACCACCAACAAAGAAGTATCTATATGTCAGTCAGGACCATTGGGATAGCTATATCGCTTATAGGCAGTCTGACAAGTTTAAAGTAACTTAATAAGTGAAAAAGTATACTTAGTTTAGTGTTTGGTCATGCTTACATTTCTCGATACAATTTATTTGATGAAGGCTATGAGTGAGAGGAACAAGGTGAACATTTCAAAGAAAAAGACCGTCTTTTACAGCTCCCGAGGCGGTTATAGATTGATTAAGACAAAACTTGTAAGTACATAATTCTTATAGTATTAGACTATTAGGTGTTTTCGTCGGATGTTATATATGTTCATAGTAAGCAAACCTATTTTGAGAGGATATCAATGTGATGAATGAATTGAAGGCAAAGCTTGGAAAATTCGGTCGTCACGACGCTTGGGTGGAAGGTCGCACTCCTAAGAATGGAAAAACGGAAACTGAATATGATAAGGACATCAAAGAGAAAATTGTAGGTTTGACTTAATTTGTCACTCCTACCACTGGTGGTCAGAGTTATATTATTGTGAGTTTAAATAAAATTTAATTGCTTAATGGTTTTTTGTGTATGTAGAGGATCTGTGAGAAGGAGGTAGAGTAAGGAAAATGAAAGCCTCAAGGACGTGATGACATTCTTGCTAGAGCAATCGGCAAAGCAGAGCATCCGTGTCGTGTGAGAGGGGTATTGACGCATGTTGGTATCACTAAGTATTTTGGAAAAACTCCTCGAAGGATGATGAGTGGTGATTATTCCAAGAAGGTAATCATATAAATATTGTATTTGATTCAACATAATTTATAACAATATATGATGACATTTATTTTTACTACACAGCTACAAAAAATGGTCAGGTTGATGCTGAGAATGGTGGAAATTGGGGAAAAGCCATCAGAAGAAGAGTTAGATATGGCTCAAGAAGTTATAAAGGAAGCAGAGGAGGAGGAGGAAAAAGAAGTAATAATATTTATGTCTTATTACAATGTGTTGTATGGTTTGGAAAATCAGTTCGTGTTATATGAACAAGTGTTAATATACAGAAGGAAGCCGAGGAGGACATGACAAGGGAGAAGGAAATGGCAAAGGAGACTGAGGTGGGAGCCGAAGATCGATATCAGGCAGTTGAAGAGGAAGCTAAAAAGGTCGTGACACGGGATGAGGTGGAGGTAGTTGATGATCAGACGTTCTTCTCAACACCGAAAAAGGTAATAGCTGCTAGTTCATACACTTTTTTTCTTACGAAATTTATTAAAGGTAGTGCATGTATGTGTACTAATTGATTAAAGCAGTCGTGAAGGGCGATTTTAAGGTGGCTTGTCTTCTGTTCTATTCACATGGGAAACATAAAGTTGTTCTTGCCAGGGGATACGTGTTCGCTTACGACCGGCCTCAACAAGTTAAGGTTCATGGTATACCCCTTCGTGACAAATGCAGAAAAGTGGAAGTGTCCCAATTATATAAAAACGAGTATGGGGAAGTAACAGTACCATTTCCTAATGAGGAGGTCACTTATTTGAAAGAAACCCTAAGTTCTTATGTGCAATGGCCTGACAACCTCATCAATGTTGTCATCCCAGAGGTACCTATATGCAGACGTTAATTATTACTTGTTCTTTAAATATATTAGGGTACAAATATTAACATATCGTAAGTACTTTAATCTTTACATTTGCAGTCGTTAAGCAAAGCCATGGTGGTAGCTAAAGCAATTACTACTACGTCAACGAATAAATTCACCGAAAGGACTACGTCTTCCCCAAAAACAAAACCACACGACATATAATATAAGCCATCTACTTTTGTTGCAGTCAAGCCTGCTTATGATTCTTATTATGAATCGTGTGCATATAAGAAAAAAAAATGAAAACTACTTCGCTGAAGGCTTTGCACAACTTGGCTGTAAAGAAGTCACCTAGAGGGGATATAGTCATGATTAACATTTAAGAGGAAATTATGGGCGCGGCTGATATAGTTGTATTGGACCCGAAGCAACCGATGGAATTTGTCGACGTTGACAATTTAGATGATATTCACATTTTGATTTGGATGAAGTAAGTTTTATTAATAAAACTATTTAGTCATTTCCATTTACGAATAATGATGTTTGTTTAAATTATCAATTACAGTAACATTTTTCGTTCCATGTGGCGTAATAGGTACCTGAATAATCAGATCGCTGAGAGGAAGTTCCCAATTCACGCCTACGGATTCTTGAGTCCTAAGACGTTCTGTGTGCACAGAATTTCATACGCAGAACAAATAAATAGCATCGCTCGTCGGTTATTATCAACCAAAAAACTATGACTTGCCCACTACAATGAGAATATGTATGCATAGTACGTGATTATTGTAATGAATCACGATTCTATAAGTTTATTATTAACATGCTTACATGCGTGTAAATGAACTAATAGTTCAATGTCCCAAATTGAATAGGAAGCATTGGGTGCTAATGTCAATCCAAGTGAAAACAAAAAAAGTGTACGCGATTGACTCTCGCAAAGGCAATCCAAGTTAATATTAATTTATATAATTTGATTAATTTTACACATTCTTTTTTAAATTTCATTCAATTAGACGCATCATATTACATCTAAATCAATTCATTCTTTGAGAATTCTAAACATATATTCACCCTCAAGTAAAATTCTTATCTATATTAATGCAAAAGACAATGCTCAACACAGGATGCGCCACGTCATTCACCCAATTTTTCTTTTTCTTTTTTTTTTGGGAAATTCAGGTAATGGTAGGTCCTGTTTACGTGGAAAAAGTTTATTTCTTTAAATCGTCTCTGACATATATACATGCGACAAATTATGTCATAGAAAATATTTTATGAAATAAATAGATAATTGGCAGAAGTAAAAGTAATTGCATATAAACGGAATGAATTAAAAATCGAAATAAATGAACATAATTACATATAATCGGACTGAATTACATAGTTAATGAAATAAATAGATAATCGGCAGAAGTAAAAGAAATTGCATATAAACGGAATGAATTACAAATCGGAATAAATGAAAGTAATTACATATAATCGGACTGAATTACATAGTTAATGAAATAAATAGATAATCGGTAGAAGTAAAAGAAATTGCATATAAACGGAATGAATTACAAATAGGAATAAATGAAAGTAATTACATATATATATAATCGGACTGAATTACATAGTTACTAATAAAATTACATAATTACGTGAATAAATTACATTTACTTACGGGATTGAATAACAAATAATGTGAATATTTTACAGAAATTAATGAAATAATTCGTCTTTGCCTTTATGCTTGACGAATATAGGTGTTCATACCTCCAAGAAACTTGGTGATTACGGAAAATACGTAACAATCAATGTCAAATCCCCGAGAACCACTATCATGAAAATTTTCAATTTTTAGAATAATTTGTCTATGTTAAAGTTGATTATTAAATTATATTTCTTTTTTCGGGATGTAAAGTTTTTTATGTATGCAAATTTTATTTGCAATAGTATATTACGTTATTTCCTCTTAAACCATTATATGTAAACACGTATTTGAAACAAGTGTAAACATTAATTATGTAGATCGCTGATTTAGACCAACTAGATAATTACAATAGAAATGCAAAAAAAAAAAAAAAAAAAAAAAAAAAAAAATACATCCAAAAACATTAATACCGGCCCAAATACATACCCGTGCAATTTTGCACAGTTTTAAAACTAGCTATTCATATATTGTAAGATGCTTTTACGTGTTTTATTATAAATAATTATTTTTATCGGTTATAATGTGTATACTTTTTTTGGACGGAAAGTGCATAATATAAATAGGAAATTCAGTTTAGTACAACCAGGGGGATACTTAGCCTATATTATACTCAACTTGAATAATGCCGTCCTAGATGAGAATTTGTGGATAGTAAATATGTAGTCGTACGAGAAATAATTATGTCAGTTTTTATGTCTTACAATATGACATGCCAAGTATTCCCTTTGTCCCAGTGAATAGTTTATACTTGCTTTATTTTATAAGACGAAAATAAAGTCAGTGTAAACTATTATCTGGAACGGATGAAGTAGTTAAATAAGCCGATGTAATCATATACATACATCCACGATCCACCCGACATTACTGCATGTATTTGTAGCATGTCCTTCGTTAAAGTTCACGTTATTTAATGAATAATAACATGACGCTTTATCGGTAAAGTTTCACTTCGGTCCTCATAAATTTTTGTGCGTAAGTGTGTATAATATAATATGAGCTATATAACAACACAATATAGTTAACGCGATACCCTGATCGGTGTTTACTTTGTGTTTAGCATAAAGATCGAGTAAATAAAAAAGAATCTTTATTCATTCATGGGTAGATAATATTGATATATAATATTATATGTAGAATAAGTTAACAAATAAATGAGACATAGAAGAGTATTGTATTATTTAACATATTAAATATAACAATATTAATTTTATTTTCTTGTGATTAATTATGTCTAGTTTTTTTGTTCAAATATTCCAGGTTATTATGGGTAGACGCCAAACCATCTACGCATATTTTTTGGTGCCAATCGTGTTTGCCCATATCTTTCCTATTAACGTGTGTTGTGTA
Source organism: Silene latifolia (assembly GCF_048544455.1). NCBI lineage: Eukaryota > Viridiplantae > Streptophyta > Magnoliopsida > Caryophyllales > Caryophyllaceae > Silene > Silene latifolia. The sequence goes on along the minus strand of NC_133528.1, from coordinate 140,625,478 downwards.
TCCAACCTGCTCGAATGATGTCGGCAATTCTTCTCACTGCATGAATAGTCGCGCTAAATTCATTTTGGGAGGTGTAGGTGGATTTACCCTAATTATCGTAATATTATGTCTGGTTTGCAAGTTCTTCGTGGCTAATAATTAATAGTATTAGCTTGTCAAGATTGCACGACTCTATATTTCAAAGATATGTTGTCCTAAATACAAATTTATGTTACATTATTAATTAATTATTTCTCTGCGTACTTGTGAATTAATTAATTATCTCTCTTCTTTCACCAGTAACACTTTATCTCAGTAGAGTTGGCCCACCACGAACTTGCCTCTGATTTATTTAACCTCATTTTGTAAAACGATCTTTATTTTGTACATACACTAATTTATGGAGTGTAAACTATTCGAAATTATTGGAGGAGACATGACATTCACAAACAATAAGTTTTGTACTAAATTGTAGTACTTGTATTCCATTTGGTATTAAAATGACATTATCAATTAAAAAAGTTGGTTAGATGGTCTAAATTAGAATGAACACAACAAGTGTTCTACGATGTGGATTACATTACTACTAGTAAAGATTAAAGAAGCTGAGGAAGATAGTGAAATTTCATACTGGGAAGTGAAGATCTAAACTAAGAGTATTTATTTTAAAAGTATAGTGGGTTGCTATAATTTATGGTTAATTTGGTAAATAGTTATGGAGAACGGTTAGTTTGGACAATAGTTTGGATACAATGGTTATTTCAGAAAAAGACCCAATTTAGATGTTGATTATTTCACACAAATAAGTTTTTACCAAAACATCCACCATATTCTTATTATCTGTATTAATTACTCATGCTTTAATAAAAGGAATTGAAAAAAAAATTATGGAGGGTGTCTAGGTAAAAATATATAATAATTTTACATCTATTTAACGTAAAAACATCTTATACGAAGTATAATTTTTGATTTATGCTAGCGCTATCTTCCTATATATGTAAGTAGATTATACCACTATACATTGATGGTATAAATGCTAAGATTTACAATAAAATTTATGAGCCGCACTAAAATAAAATTTATGAGCTTTTTGTCGAAACATTTGTGCTTTTTCACATTACTAGTTTTATACCATTGCAATTTTGCATGGGTCGTAATAGCAGACGCTATCATTAGATACATGAACATATATATAATTGAGCGTGATTAAGTTTTAATACCGTGACAATATAAATAGTCCATATTTGGAGAATCGAATAATTATAAATATTAGATTTGAATATCAGATAATATACAACCGTATTATATTAGAATTATATTAAAGGTATTTGACATGTTAGACCAGTTGAATGTATGTAAATTACAACATTTTATATAAATTGTATAGAGACCCCTTCGGGAGAGAGAGTAATTAAATATAATAGGAAATATGGGGGACCCTAATGTAAAATCTCAATAACCAATCAGAAGCCAAGAAAAGACTTGACTTTTATACTATATAGATATTGAGATAAACAAATTACATTGTAACCCTTTAATTATATTTATAAGCTTAATTCGATTTAGTTTCGACATAAAAAACGACAATATAACTTTAAAACTTTAAATGCCCAAAGATTATAGGCATGAGCTCAACTAAATGAGATTGTTGTACAATATTATTATTACATGTTTTAAGTATTAATTCTTTTTGCCATTTATAATATTATTATTACATGTTTTAAGTATTATTCTTGGTCATAAACTAGAAGATCACTCTATCTTATTCAAAAACGAGAAACAAAATATGCTCTCTAGTCGGGGAAAGAAAGTGGATACGGAGTACAACATAATATTACAATTATTATTTCATAGATCTATCTAAATAGTGCAAATATATTTATGGTGAAATACTAAATAGTGAAGATCTTTGTACTACCATAATATTTTATAGTGTGAGTGTGTGACAAGACTAATATTTTTCTTTGAATTATTAGCATTATTATTAGTAATTCTAATCAATGTAACTAACCCTAACCCTAATTAAATGGATAAATCTACCGTCGCCTAATTTGGTAACTATAAATCTTATTTCATTTATTATTGATATATTATATATTGAAATATATATATATTGTATCCTTAATATTGTATACTCATTCATTGTAGATGCATGAAAAGTTTATATTTTGTTAAATGTTATTGCTAGACTGTTTACTAGGTTTTATGTTAGGTGACCTCATTGGTTCCCTTGTAGATGGTTTCAGATCTGTAAACTTCTATTTCCATTATTAATGAGAATGATCCTAATCTTTCTGCAAAAATAATAATAATAATAATAATAATAATAATAATAATAATAATAATAATAATAATAATAATAATAATAATAATCAGAGCTTGTGTGAGGCAGTTGACTATGAGTTCTTACCTTTATCCTTTTTTTTCGTTGGGAGAGTGGGACGGATGTTGTTGCCTTGCTCAAGCGGATTAACTACACCATGCAATGCATACTACTGTTAATGACATATAAACATAAAACATGTCCCATAACAATAATTAATTAATACTACTAATTAAGTATGTCATTTAATTAACTACACCATGCAATGCATACTTGAGTAAAATGAACCATGCGGATAGATCTTCTTCAATGAAATAGCTAGTTTTGCAAGGTAGCAATGTAATCCCGAAGAAAGTGGTGCACAACAGCAACGTATAAGTAGCTTGTACCGGTCCCACAATGCACATTTGTCATATAAAGATTCCTTGAAATGAGTAGAAAATAGCAAGTGCATTTGCATTGAGAAGTATTTGGATGAATGTCTTGGTCCTTTGAGATCTTTTTGGTAAACTCACATAAGTCAGGTACAACAAACCAAAAGTGTTAGTATAGAACATGAGTATTGCCAACTGCAATTTCTGTGGTTTTATGCCAGTCTGCATTGCAGCAATACCCAGAAATATAGCTCAAATGAAAGACAGAATCTTCACCAAATCCTTCGAGTCAACAATCTTCCTTCGCGATGCTCGTTCGTTCTCGTTTTGTTGTACCGGAACTCCTGGTGGTGCAACGTTCGCCATTATTGATCACACCTAATTAATACCGAGTAACATTTTTTTAGACAAATAATTAATAACATTGAACGTCCGACATATTAAAATTACAATTTGAAGTGAAATTTTTGGACAACATAATTAAGTAAAACAACAACATTAGATAAAACTAAAATGGCTTTTTCATGAATAATGGCGCATTATTATTTATTCTCTAATTTTTTTTTAACAGTGAGACTAAAATCTTCATCACTCTCATCATACCATGTAACAACAATCAACCATTACCAACTAAACAACATAAACACGGGAACATTTCAATGGCATTTTCTATGCAAAATTGAAAAGATTAATACGCATATAAATTGAAGTTCATAAGCTAATTTTGGCATGAACAATTGGAATTACTATAAATGAAGATATATAAGATCAAAAGAATACATTTTTGAGATAAAGAAAGGTAATCATGATTATTATTAAGACACATAAGACCTTAGACCATCTCCAACTATGAGTAGTTCATTTCCTCATTTCACTCTCTCTTATCACTTCTCACACATCCACTCACCATTCCTCAACTTTTCAATTTACTACAAAAATGTTTCTCCAACAATGATTTAATGTTAGTACTCATCACATTTTATTTAATCATTTTCTAATATATAAATGTATTCCAAATATTATCAATAATGGTCTCCAATTCTAGAGAAAAATAAAATAAACATTTTAACATAATTTTTATAATTTTTATTTATTGGTTTAATATTGAAAAAAACAGCAAAGGAAAAAAAATGTTAAACATTACCTTTTCTACTACATACTTATCCACGTCCTTGTCCACTCTCTCATCTCTCCTCTTTACCCGTACACTCACATGCCATTATTTTAATCATACAACACTGCGCGTTGTATTCCTCGGTTAATAGCGGAGTAAAGTGTTCCTCAACCAAAAAAATGATCCACCTGGCACTTTTGTTGTACGATGATGAGTAACGCGTAGTGCATATTCATTGTTGGAGATGCTCTTAGTGGAGTAATTAATAAGGTGATCATGATGATTTTGCCTTGGGTCTTGATTGTCACAGTACGCATTTTACTCAACTCAGTACATGGAAATTTTGGTGTAAAAGGTACTAAGATGAGTAAAAATCGTACTGCGAAAATAAACTCCATTTTGCATTTTAGTAAAAATAAAATAATATAAAAACAAAGACAGTGATTATGATTATGATCAAATTAAAAACGAAAATAATGATTACGATAAAGCTCGAGATTTAAACACTTGTAAACTACAAACCGATATTAAATAAATTAAATTAATTAGTTACTTGAATGAAAGAAAGAAAGAGGTTGTTACTAATACTTTGCAATGATGATGATGATGATGATGATGATGATGATGATAACAACAACACCACCACCACCACAGCAATAATAATAATATGGTATGATACCGTGTTATATAGTCAAAGAAAATGAAATTTTTGTTTGTTGCTTTGTTACCACTTCAACTCCTTTTTTGTCCATATCATTTCAGTAGATGTAAAATGTAAACCCTCAAAAAAATGGTCTAATTCTTTACGTCAATAATATTCGATATTTCAGATTTAAATACAAGTAATATGTAGCCCGTCCATTACGAGGTGTTTATCCAATTTTTTTTTCAATATATTATACCATGAATTGGCTTGTTTCAGTTGCCAAGTGAAATGAGCGTTAAAAACACCGAAAATAGACAAACGAGGGTAATCAAAGATATGTGTTAAAATGGTTGACACAGACATTGATAATATGGACATATGGTACTAAATAACTTGGCTTAACACAATCAATTACAAGAGCCTGCAAAATGAGAGAAATAAAGGGTGTAATTGATAACAACTGTCGTTTAGTACGATAATTTTAAATAACTTCCTTCATTACATTAGTTTTACTTTCAGTTTAAGATCGCTTAAGCAAATCTAGATACTTGCTACAAATATTTACAAGACGGTTTGAGTTCATGTGTTGAGGTACGACTTACAAGTTGATAACCCTAACTGATAAGTTAGACTTACATAGCGTATGTATAACATCGGAGAACTTGACTTATGTTAAAGTAGAACAAATAGAGTTGAAAATGACAAAGGGCATGTGAATATTTTTTGCCCTAATTTTCTTGTCACATAAATCTTTAGTCTAATAGAAGTATGTAGTAGTTACATATCATATGCTCCACAAGGACCACAAAGTGCATGTGAATATGTGATACTATGCATCTAATCATCATGAGTGGTGCGGAAGACCTTTCATTTTTATATTAAGTTGCCAAAATAGGGAGCCTACATATTTACATTTCCAAAATTGGATACAAACAATATGCCAATTTCAAATCAAAGTCATCAGTTTTTTAGTTCATACGATAATGTTCATGCACATAATCCCCCATTTACTAAATGAATAGGCGAAACTCCAAATTTTCCCGCCTAAACATATTTCTTAGAATAAGTCTTGATATTTTAGCATATAATATAGATATAGATATAGTAGGTTATAAATGGGCATAATCTTTTAGATTTAAATATTTACAACATTCAATATTTCACATTGTGTACAATTTTATCTCCCGACTTTTAATGATAAAGAATTGTTTTTTAAAAGAACTTTATGATAAAATTTCATTAATTTTTTATGATAAAAAGTTGTGGCTGAAAAAAATGTTATTACTAAATATTCGTAAAATAATACTCCCTCCTATTCATAATAACTCTCCCCCTTTCCCTTTTTAGTAAAGTTTTATACATATTTTAATCAATTCACTCCACAACAATACCCCACAATAGTCAATAGCAGACTTTATCTTATTTTAATCAACTCACCCCACAACAATACTTATTTTAATAACTCAACCCCACAATATCTTCCCTCTCTCCAATCATCTCACCTTACCACAATAATTTAGCTTATTTAATTCAAACACCCTTAATTCCCATGCCACCCTCCAATAGGGAGAGTTATTCCGAATAGGAGGGAGTATCATTATTTCTCAGTTAAATAAAAGTAAAAAAAATACTCATTTCATTACTTCTTACAAATTTAATTTTTATTCCTCAATTCAAATCAAAATATAATGATGAGAAAAATGAAAAATAAATAAATTGTCAATCCGAATTCCATAAACAATACTACTGGAAAATAAAATTCTATAGATACCGTAGTACCGTACATACAATACATGGGGGTCTATACTATTTATAATTAGTACATTACAAAGAAAAAAAACTAAAGTATACTGTGCAACCATTACGTCTACAAGGATAACACGGCATAGTGATGTCAAATATTTGTTCAATATTATCGCGTAATGCATTTTCTACCATCTCCCGGTAAGGATTTCCACTAACTACGCTACTCGTACTTTCTTGGATAGGCAACTTTTTACCGTGGTGCGTCAATACATAGTAATTATCGGCAAAACCATTCGAGTAAAGATGACTTAGAACATCCCTCTTCCCTCTATAAGCTACATTCTTACATTTCTTACATGGACACTTCATTTCACCTACATCCTTATACACGGTACTTTGTACCTCGAATTCAATAAACTCCCTCACACCCTTAGATCCACATCTCCTTTGCTAAGCCTCTTCACATCTCTTAAACCTTGTAAATGATTACAAAGGTGAGAACCACAACCGGTATCCAGTACCCATGTCGTAGTGGAAGTATAATTTATATCAATAACATAAATTTCCTTAGGAATTTTACCTTTTGGAGTGATGATTCCTTCCCTTATATTTCGCAAATATACGGGACAATTCCTAAGCCAATGTCCCATGCCATAGCAATAATGGCACTCATCATTAACTTGCTTGAAGTTTTTGACTTTCTTTCCCTTCTTCTTGAACCTTTTGCCCTTGGAAGCAAGAACTTGATTGCTTGAGCTCCCACTAGTTTTGGCATCTTTATCTTCCAGAGACAAAGACCCTATAGATTTTATGAGGTAGTCTTCCTGAGACGGGCTCACACGAGATCTAGTAGTAGTAGGTGTTTTAGAAGAGGTGATGAAGTTAAGGTTTCCATCCGAACCTATCCCAAAATGAAGTTCTCTAGTAGTGTCGAAATCATTGTTGGAGCAAACGTCGTCAAAAACATTGTGGTATGACTCAATAGTTATCGGTGCGGTAGCGTTTGATGGATTCATTGTAATGCACTACAAGTATGGAGGAAAGGAAATATTAACATTTGTCTTTTAAATCATACTTGTAAATTAACAAGATATGAGCATTTATATAGTGACCTCTACCCAACTATCATAAATGATTCCAAGATCCAAATTCATATTAACTTGGGCACGGTAGGGCCGATGAAACCCTTATCAATATAACTCGGTGGATTAACGCTTTAATCGATTCTACTTCTAGAACTCTTGGTCGATAAAATTACATTAACTTTTATCTTTAGCCTGGAACACATGCGACTACGGTGACGAATACTTCCGTTGAGTTTAATCCAAATTTCGAATAAATGCGTCCATGATCCAAATCCACATCAACTTGGGCACGGTATGGCCGATGAAACCCTTATCAACATGAATTCGGTGGATAGACATATATCACCCACTTCCCCTACGTAACAAGGTTTGTACCCCGGTAGGGCCGAGTGCACTCCCTCACGAAATAGGTTTTCATGGTTTCTACTCTTTGGTAAGGCTATGTCTCAATTGTTTATTTTAGCGAGAGGTCATGTCAATTTATTATCTATCACGTTTTAAGTGAACTAAAGCGGTGAACTACGATAAATCTAATTGACACGGTCGAAATACTCGATTAAATGAAGATGCATGTTTTAGTTATGGCGATTTAGCGATGCATGCGACATATAAATAAAATGCAAAGCATAAAAATAAATCCTAGTATGGCCTTCCTAAAATAGAAAACTATTTAACTATTACATATTCGGAAACCAACTCTATTGGTCCCTTGAACTTCGGTTGTGGCACGCATCTCGAGGTGACACCGTCTTTATGTATCGCCTTCTTGAAGAAATCCGTCTTTGGGAACTCCGGAATAAATAAAATTACATAATAAATTACATAATTTCCTATTATACATTTGTAACTATAATAAAATAAATCTATTAAATTACAAGACGGTGATACGAGATCACAATAAAATTACAACCGAATCGATATTCCCATACATTTCGGGTAATACCAATTAAAACTAAGGTCATACTAAGTAAAAAATACATAAAATAAAATTACATAAAATAAAATTATGACAATCATAAAGAAAATGCAGCATTATAATATGTATGAACATGCCCAATTTTATGCTAAATCGCCTTTAAATAGCCAATATCGTATATTACTCGATTTTTACGGATTTGCGTGATTCAACATTTTAAGATCACAAAAATTACATAAATTCATATTTATGCATAAGTTAATTACCCTAACCTTTTAGGACTCAAAATTTAGTCTTCACTAATTATTTGACCATAATTAACTCATATTACTAAAATTTGTTCATTAATGGACCTAAAATTACAAAAATAAGCTATAAACTTCAAATAAATCACAAAATTTTAAAAAAATTTGAAATTTGAAATTTAAACTCATGAACATTCTGGAAAAAATACCATGACTCTCATAATGTTCAAAAAACTTAGGTTAAAAATTTCGAAATTCATCCGGAAAAACAATGTTGCGGTTTATCGGTTTTAACAAAATAATCATAAAAACATGAGAAAAATTATATTTTATCAATTTTTCAATTTGAGATCTGAAAAAGATAATAAAATGCAACATGTGACGTTTTTCCTTAGTCATAGAGTATGTTTTATTAATATTTCACTAATTAAGCCACTATTTATGCTATTTTTCTTCAAAAATCATAAATCATGCAAAAAGACTTCAATATAGCCTATTATTTTAAACACATCTTGTAAAATTGCATGTGACAACATACTAAATTTCTATGACCAGATTCGAAATTTATCTCATATTAACCTATTTTTCATCTAAATCCGATTTTAATAATGAAAAATCCATTTTTCGAGCATAAGAAGTCCAAAAATTATGAAAATTTACAGGTCATCTCAAAATAATATATGTGATAACATATCCAAAAATCACTGGAAAATTCGAAGTTTAGCTAATTTTAGTCCGAAAATGACATTTTATTCATAAAATCATATTTTTAATGCCATTATTGTATAATATGAACAATAAAAATCCATAAATTAACCAAAATATCCCAATAACATTTTAGGACCAGAAACTTTAACATGCATAATGATTTTCGTGATATATCATAATAACACAAAATTAAACAAGTTTTATATGTCAATCGTATAACTCGGAAAAACTTTTAACCGATTTGCATGCAAACAACCAAGGCTCTTGATACCGATTGTGAGAAAAGTAGATCTATATACTAAACATATTCATATATGTTTTAATTTAATTTATCATAAAATTAATTAGTTATCTTATGCATGCAAACTATAAACAATATAAAGAAGAAATATTTATCTTACATTGGATTTTCGGTTTATAAGGGCACAAGAGAGATCTCCTTCTCTCTTGTTCTTGTGCTTTCCTCAATGGATGAACAAAGACCCAAGTGTAGGATCTCTCCCAAAGCTTAATACCCAAAGCACACTCTTAATAAAATTAATATTATGAATACTAGACAATATTAATTTTGTAGGAAAAATTGACCCAAAATGATTTGGTTTTTGTCTCCTAAAAACCGGTTTAAGAGAGGAGAAAGGAAGGTGAAATGTTTTATCTCTCTAAAATATTTTTGGTGAATGAATGAATAATACCAATACCATAATATGTTATGTATTGAATATGATAAATATAAGGCAAAAACCCTTTGCTTTTCTTTGTGTAAAACCGGGTGGAAGAGGGAGCCAATGCATGCTTGAGTTGTTCTTCACAATGAACAATAGGTTTTGCATGGCTAGTCTTTAGGTAATCATCATGTTCTCCACTAATATAATCAACACAATATTAGCCTAATTCTCCTCTTATTTTCGGCACACATATATAATATGGACTCCATATTATCTTTGTCAAAATGTCAATTTGTCTTATGTCACATGTCATATGTTGCATAAATTTGTTGTGTATTTTTAACATATTAAAAATCAACGTATTAATAAAAATACGTCATATACAAAAATCGACCTAGTAATTCATAATTACTTGTACCAAAAAGTTTTACCAATTATAAATCACAATAATTTGTATTTATAATAATTCATTCAATTTCAATTGTTTCTTTAAACAATAATTTCATCTGAGTAATGAAACAATTCGATTACTCAGACCGTATCTCATTTAATCAAATTTCAATGAGACACGTAAATATTACTTCCAAAATCGTCCGTCAATTTTAAATAATTTAATTGACTCGTAACATTATACGATCAATTAAATGATCAATTAACAGTGTTGCCCTATAGGTATGACCTAGGGGATCAACTGATCACCACCGTCGCACGACAGTAATGTCAAACTCTAGTCAGCCAATCATTACCGATATGTGTGGACCAGTTGACAGTAAAATATTACTTCCCAATGGTATTCTTTATAATGAGACTTAAACATGTGATCATCATGATCAACAGTTGTGATCGCATTATTGTCGAAGGACACATATTCCAACAAGCAGGTGTATGGCACGTTGTCCCCTCTTATCCATGTCTGGTGTATATGTACCATTGAGTTTGAAGTTTAGAATGGCTTGAAACCAAGGTTCCCCTGGGCTTTATTCTTCGTCTGTAATTTGGTGTACATAGGCTGGTTCTGACCGCCGTTCTATGCATAAGGGCATTTCTACCATGTTATCTGGCATATTAATCAAAGATGAAAGTTTTGCAAGAGCGTCTGCAAATTGATTCTCTTCACAAGGTAGGTGCAGATAAGTGACTTGATCGAAGAATTGGGCGAGTTGATCTATCCTAGCCTGATAGGGTGCTAGACTTTCACTTCGAATTTTCCAGGATCCCGTAATTTGGTTGATGATTGATACCCATCGTTGTGAGTACCAAAAATAATATTTATAATTTCAAACTACAACTATAGATAGCGGTAGCAGGGTCGATCCAAAGAGAGGCGTGTGCAATTATTAGTTATTCTATTAAAGTCCAAGGTAACAGTGTGTGGGGGTTGAGTTGATTCGGTCTATAGCTAAAGGCAATGAAATATAAATTAAACTAAAGAAATGTATTAAATCAAATATAAAGAAGGGTACTAGGATGGTCGGTTCACTATAGTTTCGGCCGCAGCATACTAAGTAGGTCTAAATCAAACACAAGAGGCGGGAAAGCAAGAGGTCCTCTCGGTCCACTCTTAACAAGTAGCATCTTTCAATCTCGCTACAAGTCCCTAATATCACTAATACTAACTTTCGTCCTGAAAAGTGACTAAAAACCTAAACTTTACCTATCTTTCGATCTCAGCATAGTTTAGTCATTTTAATTGGTGATCTAACAACTTTCCCTATCTTTCGATCTAATGCTAAACATTCAACTAGTCGTGTGCACTCGATTCGTCAAATATAGAGTTTAAACCAATTAAAACGAAGCAAAACCTCACATGGTCAATCGATCGACTAGGTATAGCGGTCGATCGACTGACACGCGATTTCAGTCTACTATTCTACGCCGCCTAATCCTACAGATTCCCTACATCCTAGCACGAATAATTTAGCTACTCATGACTATAGTGGAAACAACAATAATATTAAGGATTAAAACTACTGAATTCATGCTTGAATTAACGGAATAAAAGATTATCATAAAACGATAATTATGGCTTTGGGAAACTAACTAGCAATTTCTAACAATGAATGATAATAAGGATGAACTGAAATAAGAATAGGGGAATACCGAAAGGAAGAATTGCAGGAATCGAATCCAGAAAACGAATGCAAAAAGTAACTTTTATACGAAACAATATTCGGAACCCTAATTATTTCCTAAAGAATTGTATGCTAAACTTGAATAATAATTCGATCCCTTATTCTGAATACCTAGCTTACGTTATATAGAATACAACGTAGTTCTTATTTCCAAAACCTAAATACAATGGGCTTCAAGTTTCTCGATATTTTAATTCACGTCTGACTAGCGATGTGGTCGATCGACCACTGGGACCGGTCGATCGACTGGTCTGCAATGCACAGTAGTTCCTGGAAGCCGCAGGCTGGTCGATCGACTAAGGGAAGCGGTCGATCGACTGAAGTGGCTGATATTTGACTTTTAATTTCTCGTGGATTTGTCTTTCGGGCCTCGAAATGCGCACCAAGCTCGTTCCTGAAGCGAATACTCCACGTCAAATGCAATGCAAGATACTCGGGGACGGATTTAGCTTAATATCTACTCATTTCCGCATAAATCTGCAATAATACATAAAAATACGAAAGTAGACGAAATGGGGCAAATAGTAGCATAAACTACATAAATGAGCTCTGAAATGCGTGTAAAATGGGATGCAAAACATCATATATTAGACACGCATCAAACTTCCCCAAACCAAACCCTTGCTTGTCCCCAAGCAAGAACTAGACTCGATCCTAAAACTTAGTGGAACGAGTTCAATCTCAGAGCGAATTGCAACATGTAAAGACAAAACCATTTTAATGCAATAACCAACAATCAATTAGCAATGCGAATCATGCAAATGAGTTATATGGTCGTTAAGAACTGCTGAACTGTCAACTGTAGAGACTTATCAAATTGGACTCTCACGGGTCACTCAAATCACACATAAGCACAGGTGAATATATAAGAGGATAGAAAGAATTCATTTTGTAAAGACTCTCACCTAACTACGACCTATAAGAATATGCCTGCAATATAATATGAAAGAAATCTCTACAACCGTACATATGCATTCCAACCGAACTAATGACCATGACACATGCCGAGGTATATGGATATGTGAGGTATGGGTAAGAAGAGGCAAAACGTTTATGGAAATGTGGAGGTACAGGTGATCAAGCTAGTACCAAAACGGAACCATATGGCAACATCCAACTTCTTGCTCATAAGTCAATAGAAACGGTGCTATTAGCAAGCACAAATCTCACAATCTCCAATATAGTAATAATCAACCAACTCCCCATAAGATACAAATGCAACATGGGAGCAAAAATCGCCATAAAATAAAGACTTTGAATTATGCGAATTGATTTTTTTTCTTTTCTCTCTCGGGCTGTAGTCGATCGACCAATGAAGCCAGTCGATCGACCGTATTGAACAGTACAGCACTTTATTTTCTTTTTCGAACTTATTTTTCATCTCTTTTCTTTCTCTTTTCTTTCTTCCTTTCCTTTTTCCATCTTCCCAACATTATCTCAAAACGAGTATATGCCACCAAAAACTAAGTAACAATCCCAAGAACATAGACTACTAGCTTGACAAAGGTAGGCTAAATGTAGGATGTAGTAATCGGGACAAAAAGGCTATTTTTGGCAGTGAGGGGCTCATGGGTAAAATAAATAAAGGAAAACCTCTACCACATGTGTCAACAAACCACGAACCGAATGCACACAGGTATTAAGCAGATTAAGTTCATATTTATGCATATTGATATAACATGTCTCATAAGGAGTACTACTCACATTCTAGATAAACTGGTCACGAATGTCACCAGTTATAGGCTCTAAACCTCAGAAATATGATGTAGGTTGCCAAAAATCTAAGTCAAGTCTCAAGTTTAGCACGATGTTAACGAAAACTCGTAGACTATGCAAAATGATTCTACTAATAACATGTCAATTAGCAAGGCTTAGGCATAAAACAGCTGCAAATGCAATGTCATCATTGAAATACTATCGTTCCGACTCGACCTATATGCTTAATTAAACGTGCAATATTTTGAAATTTTTCAAAATTTTCAATTTTTTGGAATTTTTGTATATATAAGGGAAATGAAATAAACAATGCAAAACAAAAATGTAAACGTGAATGCAAGCAAATGATATGCGACGCAAAACCCTTCCCCAAACCAAATCGCACAATGTCCCCATTGTGCAAAATCATATAATGAAAGAAAAGAGAAACGGGAATTTGCGAGAAAATAAATAAATATGACATGAAGTAGAACTCGGGAACTCACAAGACTTTAAGCGCAACAAAAGGAAACCTCCCCAAACCAGCGTGAGCTAGGAGGTTTCAGTAGCCAGCAGTGCTACCAATAAGTACCTGAAAGACAAACAAAACCACACATAAAACCGAGAAAACAATAATGAAGCGATATTATGTGCACAATTTAGAAAAATAGAAGAAATAAATAATAGGACGGAAGATAAAGTGGAGTAGAAAACTCCCTCAATTCCGCAAATCGACCAAACACAGCAGGGGAGAGGTCGTGAACAGGTAAAACAATGCAGGGCGGTCGATCGACCACATAGCCCAGTTGATCGACCAGAGTGAACAGGAACAGAAGCTTCTGGAACTGTGTAGCCAGTCGATCGACCATACAGACCAGTCGATCGACTGCAAATACTGCTTTAACTTCTGATTTCTTCGTATTTGCTCAATAACTTGAGCTAATGAGGTCTAAAAACATGCAAGTGCACAATAATATGCGCCCAAAATTGCGCAAAACCCAAAGTAAAGTCTAAAGTGCTTAAAAATCCTAAGCAAAATAATTAAATGCGAAGTCTCGCGCACACAAAAGCAATAAAAAGAGTTTAAAAGCAATAAAATGTTGGTAAAGCATGTGATCAACTAATAGTTGATCAAGAACGGCCACGTAATGGCCCACTTGGTCGGCTTCTGGCTACAAGAGGTAGCCTCAACGGTGCTCATCTTCTCAGCTGCACCCTTTTCAACTTCAGCATCCGCAGAACTCAACGGATCAACAGCTTCATCATCTCCCCAATCAATGACCTCTTCCGGCTCATCAAAGTCCAAGTCGGACTCTCTCACTCTGACTGGCTCATCTTCAAGCTCCTCATCAGTGCTATAGCTAAGCATCCTAAGCCGCCTCTTGAAACGATTGGCTCCTTCACAGCTGGAGCAACCTGCGGCTCTTCCTTCCCCAAACCGGCTCCTGCAATGTCTAAAACAGAAGAATCGTCCTCCAATTTGCTCCCAATCTGGGGCGGATGTGTTACAACAGGAATAGGAATAGAGACAGGCATATCAGACAGCACAAAGTATGATTTCCTTTCAGAAACCGTATTACAAGTGACAGGCCACATGGGGTCTTTCTTCTTGGCTGTCTGGGCAAAGACAATGGAATGCTTTCCTACCTTGAAGGTTAAGGTCTTAGAACCAACATCAATAACTGCACCAGCAGTGTGCAAAAATGGTCTACCCAAAATGATGGGAATGTGGGCATCCTCAGGCATATCTAGCACAACAAAGTCAACAGGGAAGAAAAACTTCCCTATTTGCACAGGGATGTCCTCTAAGACTCCTATTGGCTGGACCGCAGAGCGATCAACCATCTGTACGGTCATGTTCGTGACTGCAAACCTATTCAACTTTAACTTTCTAGCAAGACTCAACGGCATAACGCTAATACTGGCTCCTAGGTCACATAATGCCTTCTCAATAGAGAAGGTACCTATATTACAAGGAACGGAAAAGCTACCTGGGTCCTCTAGCTTATGGGGTGCAGTATGGGTCAAGTGACCTCTTTTTAGACAGTAATTGCTTCATAAATTTCATGTAAGCAGGCACTTGATTAACTAATTCATGGAAAGGTACTTGTACGTTTAAACTACGAACAACATTTTCAAATTTATTGAAAGATACATGTTCCTTCGTCGGCACTAGTCTCTCTGGATAAGGGGCTGAAAGTAGCAACTTAGCCCTCTCCTCTAAATCTCTCATGCCGGCATCGGTGGACTTAGGTTGGAAGTCCACTACCTTCTCCTTGTTGAAGCTTGAACCCTCTTCAGACCGTCTCAAAAATGAACCATTGATCAACATCGGGTCGTACTTCGGAATCGGGACTGACCCATCAGCACTCGGGTCTTGCCCCAACATTTTTGGAGTTGTCGTACCCCGAAATAAGTGATCCCTCAAAATATTGGGCATCGGAGGACGAAAAGGTTCACCTTCAGCAACGTCCTCAGTCGATCGACCATGTTGCTCAGTCGATCGACTGAGTTCTACAGTTCCAGAAGTTGTTTCTTTGCGCGCTTCAGTCGATCGACCGGGTGTATCAGTCGATCGACTGATATACCTGGTAGACGCCTTTTTCTTTCCACTGTTCGTTCCAGCTTTCTTTTGACTCGGTTTTGCCCCATCTTTTTCATCATTGTCCTCGACCATTGCGGGCCCCTCCAGGGTAGACCCACTCCTCAAAGTGATGGCATTTAGGGTCTCCTTTTGGTCTGTCTGAGTCGATAAGTGTCTCGGAGCTCGAGTTGTATTCTTGCTAGCCAATTGAGCAATTTGGCTCTCTAGTAGCTTCATCCCGGCCTCTCTAGCTTGGGACTCCTTTTGCAACATATTCTTCAATTCAGCAAAGTCGGAATTTTGGGATTGTTGCTGCTGCGGCACATAGGGAGGTTTTTGGTACTGCTGCTGCTTATGAGGGGGCACATAATTCTGCTGCTGCTGCTGTGGATGTGGAGTTGGATTTAGGACATTTTGGCTACTCCACCTCAAGTTGGGATGAACATTCGGCTCATAGTAGGTGTTTGTCTGCCTATAATGTTGAAAAGCAGCAGAAGACTCAAAAGGACTAGGACAATTTTCTGAAACATGTCCCTCAGCTCCACATCTTTTGCAGACGAAAGGACCGTTTGACACAACATTCACATGGTAGATACCTCCTTTTGAAGCTCCTCCCAATTCGTACTTATTAAACCTCGCAGTGAGAGCTTTTAGTGCAGCTACAGAAGGAGATTCAGCACTCCTCCTTTGATTCCCCCTGGAATTCACATACTCAGCTTTTTAGGTGGCTAAATCATCAATGATCTTCCACCCCTTAGTCTCTCCCATATTCTCCTGGAATCTGCCACTAGCTGCAGCATCCAGGATAGCCCTTTGATCGTCGTACAGCCCATTATAGAACTGATTGGACAAGCTTCATTTTTCGAACCCATGGTGCGGAATGGTTCGCACCAGTTTCTTGAAACGGACCCATGCTTCATGAAAGTTCTCATCAGGACCCTGTTTAAAGCTCGTGATCTGAGCTCTAATGGCATTCGTCTTCGAGGCAGAGAAGTATTTCTTGTAGAATGCCAGGGCCAAAGAATTCCAGTCCGTGATCCCATGAGCAGCTCGATCCAGGTCTCTATACCACTCCCTCGCAGCATCACGAAGAGAGAATATAAACATGGTCTCCTTCACCTGGTCTGGGGTCACGCCGGCTGGTGGGGACATGTAACCGCAATAATCAATGAATATTTCCATGTGCTTGGCTGCATCTTCATTTGCAGCTCCCCCGAATTGGTTTATCTCAACCAAGTTGATATAGTAAGGCTTTGGCTCGAATTTTCTTGCCTCCTCTGGTAACGTGAATCCCTTGTAGAGATTCTCAGTTGTCGGATCAGAGTGACTGGCAATAGTCGCTTCTTCAGCCATCTCTAGGAAATCTGGAGAAGTGACGGTCTCAGCTGATGAATTAGAAACAGGAGATGAAGGTGGATCCTCCTCAAATAGAGCGTTCTCGAAGTAATTTGACAGAGTACTCAGCTTTTCCTCTGTCGGCAATATCCTAGATGATCGCCTCAACTCGCGCAGGGTCTTCGCAATCTCAGGGTTGAGCGGTAGTAATTCACCACCCTGTGACCTGCGCATAAGATAAAACTACAAGAAGAATATGAGAATAGTTTAAGGAACAAACGTCCCTTAAACTAAGAAACAGACTAAAATAAAACAACTAAAAATTAGAACAATTGCCTCCCCGGCAACGGCGCCAAAATTTGATACCCGTCGTTGTGAGTACCAAAAATAATATTTATAATTTCCAACTACAACTATAGATAGCGGTAGCAGGGTCGATCCAAAGAGAGGCGTGTGCAATTATTAGTTATTCTATTAAAGTCCAAGGTAACAGTGTGTGGGGGTTGAGTTGATTCGGTCTATAGCTAAAGGCAATGAAATATAAATTAAACTAAAGAAATGTATTAAATCAAATATAAAGAAGGGTACTAGGATGGTCGGTTCACTATAGTTTCGGCCGCAGCATACTATATAGGTCTAAATCAAACACATGAGGCGGGAAAGCAAGAGGTCCTCTCGGTCCACTCTTAACAAGTAGCATCTTTCGATCTCGCTACAAGTCCCTAATATCACTAATACTAACTTTCGTCCTGAAAAGTGACTAACAACCTAAACTTTACCTATCTTTCGATCTCAGCATAGTTTAGTCATTTTAATTGGTGATCTAACAACTTTCCCTATCTTTCGATCTAATGGGTCAGTCATATCCTAAACATTCAACTAGTCGTGTGCACTCGATTCGTCAAATATAGAGTTTAAATCAATTAAAACGAAGCAAAACCTCACATGGCCAGTCGATCGACTAGGTATGGCGGTCGATCGACTGACACGCGATTTCAGTCTACTATTCTACGCCGCCTAATCCTACAGATTCCCTACATCCTAGCACGAATAATTTAGCTACTCATGACTGTAGTGGAAACAACAATAATATTAAGGATTAAAACTACTGAATTCATGCTTGAATTAACGGAATAAAAGATTAGCATAAAACGATAATTATGGCTTTGGGAAACTAACTAGCAATTTCTAACTATGAATGATAATAAGGATGAACTGAAATAAGAATAGGGGAATACCGAAAGGAAGAATTGCAGGAATCGAATCCATAAACCGAATGCAAAAAGTAACTTGTATACGAAACAATATTCGGAACCCTAATTATTTCCTAAATAATTGTATGCTAAACTTGAATAATAATTCGATCCCTTATTCTGAATACCTAGCTTATGTTATATAGAATACAACGTAGTTCTTATTTCTAAAACCTAAATACAATGGGCTTCAAGTTTCTCGATCTTTTAATTCACGTCTGACTAGCGATGTGGTTGATCGACCACTGGGACCGGTCGATCGACTGGTCTGCAATGCACAGTAGTTCCTGGAAGTCGCAGGCTGGTCGATCGACTAAGGGAAGCGGTCGATCGACTGAAGTGGCTGATATTTGACTTCTAACTTCTCGTGGATTTGTCTTTCGGGCCTCGAAATGCGCACCAAGCTCGTTCCTTAAGCGAATACTCCACGTCAAATGCAATGCAAGATACTCGGGGACGGATTTAGCTTAATATCTACTCCTTTTCGCATAAATCTGCAATATTACATAAAAATATGAAAGTAGACAAAATGGGGCAAATAGTAGCATAAACTACATAAATAAGCTCTGAAATGCGTGTAAAATGGGATCCAAAACATCATATATTAGACACGCATCAATGATCAAGGATGAGTCTCCGTGAACTCGAAGATTCTTGATGCCTAAACTTACTGGTGCTTGTAGACCAATGAGGCAAGCTTCATATTCTACTGCGTTATTTGTCACCTCGAACTCGAGCTTGACAGAAAGTGGTGTATGCTCACCTTCAGAAGAAATGAGCAACACTCCAATTCCAAATCCTCTTAAATTTGATAATCCATCAAAATAAAGATCCCAGGAGTCTACACTAGTCCGTAGGATGTCCTCGTCTGGAAATGACCACATGTCTATTACTTGGGTGTCGTTGAAAGGATTGTCTGCGAAGAACTCGGCAACGGCGCGTCCCTTTATGACCTTCAGAGGTACGTATTTGAGATCGAACTCTGAGAGTATTAGGGTCCACCTTGCCAAACGACCATTGAGAACGGGTTTCTCGAAGAGGTATTTGACGAGATCCATTTTGAAATACACTTTGATAGAGTAGCTAAGCATGTAATGCCGTAGCTTCTTTGTCGCCCAGACAAGAGCAAGGCATGTCTTTTCAAGAGGTGTGTATTTGCACTCGTATTCTATGAACTTCTTACTAAGGTAGTAGATAGCTCTTTCTTCTTTTCCAACGGTTTGTTCAAGCATTGCCCCCATGGCTGTTTCAGTAACTGTGAGATATAGACCAAGAGGTTGGTCTCGTTGAGGGGGCACTAGCACTGGTGGTTTGGCTAGTATCTCCTTGATCTTGTCAAATGCCTTTTGACAGTCGTCGTCCCATATGGCATGATCTGTTTTCTTGAGCTTTTTGAAAATGGGTTCGCAGATCATAGTAAGCTTCGATATGAATTGGCATATATACTGCACTTTGCCTAGAAATCCTCTAACCTCCTTCTCTGTCTGGGGTTACGTCATTTCGATTAAAGCTTTGATCTTAGATGGATCAATTTCTATTCCTCTCTGACTGACGACATATCCCAGAAGTTAGCCTCACGTTACCTCGAATGCACATTTCTGAGGGTTGAATCTCATGTTGTACTTGAGCAATCTTAGGAAGAACTTGCGAAGGTTATCAATATGCCATTTCCTATCCTTGGACTAGACGATCATATCATCGACGTACACTTCTACTTCTTTATGTATCATGTCATGAAGCAAGGTGGTTGCAGTTCGTTGATATGTAGCTCCCGCATTGATTAACCCGAATGGCATAACAGTATAACAATATGTGCCCCATTGAATAACGAAAGTTGTCTTATGCATGTCTTTTATGGCCATCTTGATCTGATTATACCCTGCATATACGTCCATGAAGGATAACAACGCGTGATCTACTGTATTATCTACCAATATGTCGATATGTGGAAGAGGGAAGTCGTCTTTGGGACTTGCCTTGTTTAAGTCTCTGAAATCAACACAAACTCGGATTCGCCCATCCTTTTTGGGTATGGGGACTATGTTAGCCACCCAGTCTGAATACTCGGAAACTTTGATGAACCCGGCTTTGAATCGTTGTCGAATTCTTCTTTGATTTTAAGGGTCTATTCGGTCCTCATTCGACGAAGCTTCTGTTTTATGGGTTTGAAACCTGGTTTGATTGGAATTCGATGTTCTGCAATATCCCTGTCGATTCCTGGCATGTTCTTATAAGACCAAGCGAAAACGTCCATGAACTCGTGTAGGATGTCGATGAAACTGGCCCTTTTAGTTGGGTTTAAGGTCGTCCCTATCCTAAGTTCTTGGGGTTCTAGTTCGGTTCCTACATTGATGGGTGATACGTGCATTTTATATAGTCTTTTTAGGCCTTTTATGCACGTATTTCTATTCTATTATCGTAGTTTTATGCTACGAAATGCCCCGAACATGCTACTTTGGTTTGTTTTGTCTTATCTGCAGGAATGGACCTAAAATTAGTTAAATCGAGTCTTTTATCGTCCGTTTTGCATGCATTTGGAGGAAGAGTGAATTTGGAGAGGACATGTAGCTGTCTTGGGATGCGTGAAGCCATTTCGGGAGCTAAAAAGGACAAGTCAAAGCTGAACTAACGAAATTATGAGCTGCTGAAATTAGATATCACTCGATCGAGTACTTTACTTGTCGATAGAGTGGTTTTAGATCAAATAATAGTTCGATCAAACACTTTCCTTAGTCGATCGAACAGTTGCATATTAGTGTTTACTCGATCGAGTAGATTTTCTACTCCATCGAGTGGTTTGAGCTTGAGTTTGCTCGATCGAGTTGTTTTAAACCACTCGATCGAGTGGTTTCTATTGGGCTCGGGCCTTTTTAAGCTTTAATCCGTTATTAGGTTAAATAAGAAGTTCTATTTTCTTATAAATAGGAAGAGGGACGTCATTTGTAATTCTTCTTCGGATCCTTTACAATACTTTTTCTCTATTACTGCTGCTATTTTCTTTCCTCTAATTTCCGGATCTTTTCCACTGTAACTTTCCTTTTTCTCTTTTACTCTCTTTATCTAATGTTTATTTCTTTTCCCCTTGCTTTTGTTCCTTGTTTTATCATGTCTAGCTAATTTCTCTGCTAGGATTAGGTGATTCGATGGACTAATGTTAATTGCTAATTAGGTTTATAGATTTGTATTGTTGTTTAAGTCTATGTTGTTAATCACTACTATAATTGTATCCTGCTAGTTGAGTCGACACAATTAGCCTTTTAATTTAGGTAAGCCTTGACCTAGACCGGAAGGTTGGAAGGGGTGAGACCTGCAGTGAACAATAGAATGCTTTAGTGAGGGAGGAAGCTAAGCTAATAGCATTTTAGGGCGAATTGAGACCGGAAGGAGAAATTCGTTGCCCCTTAGACCGACACATCGACTAATCTGTGACCTTAACTATAATTAATTGACTTTCATTGATGACCCGAAATCCTAGTTCCCTCTCTCTTCCTTGTTAATTTCTCTTATTCCCTTTTCTCTTGCTTTATCTTATTAGTGTAGTCAAAACATTTCAAACCCCCCATATTGTGACCGTAGACAGACCGAATAGACAAGTAGATAGTGACCGCCTCCCTGTGGAGATCGACCCTACTTACCGCTGACTTCTGTCAGTAGTATCTAGGTATTTATTTTTTGTACTGAAACGACGGTATCAAATTTTGGCGCCGTTGCCGGGGAGGCAACTACTTTATTTATTTGTTTAATTCTGTCTGTTTTTAGCCTCATGGGATTTTTCCCTTGAGGTCGTTCTAATATTTTTCTTTAAGTGCTGTTTTGATAGGCGCTACAGGTCCTACCTAGACAGTTCTAGGTGAATGGTTGTCAAAGGGAAGGCTTGAGTACCTTTGACTCGTCACCTATGTTCCATTATATGGTGCAGCAGGTGATTTACTGCGGGAGATGTGGTGCTGCTGAGCACAATGCAACTTTTTGCTTAGCTGAAAATGACGAGGTTTATGCATTCAAGCAGCGTAGACGAGCTAGTCAACCTTCTGTAGTTGTGCCGCCACATCCACCCTATCAACGAGGCTACCAACAGCCTCCGTTTGTCTGGCCACCGCAACAAGCTCCTCCTCCTGATAGGCAGAAAGAAGAGATTGCGGAGCTGAAATCTTTGTTGAAGGAACTTGCATTCCGAGTGCAAGAAGATGATAGACGTAAAGAAGCTCAACTAGTCGAGCTGGAGTCTCAAATAGCTCAGCTAGCTGCTGAGTCGAATACTAGGCAACCAGAGGAGGTGTACTTTACCGAGAGTGGTCTTTCCCATGAAAGACCCGAGTTGCCTAGCGGTATTAATGATTTGGATGACTCGAATTATGAAGATCTATCTGAAAATGAAGCGAGTTATGAAGATTTCTGTGATGCACTGCAAAATTCACTCGATCGAGCAGTTCAATGTACTCGATCGAGTGAAAATCAGGAAGAAAGCCTTCGATCGAGTAATAATTCTACTCGATCGAGTAGTTTGGCCAGCGAGAGCATTGATTCGTCATGTGGGTTTGTTTTAGATGACGATTGTGATGATAATAATGGATACGGTGAATCCCCCTATTCAAAGCCGAGTTGGATGCACTTGAGGCTGCGATTTACGGGATGAAATCCACTGAGGAGGGTGACGAGGAGGCAGCTGAGTCGGTAATTGCTCCTAGCACGGAAGAGGTAATATCTTCCTTTGTCAATGATTCTGTCATTGGGAGCAACCAACCCGAGGTAGTTAACGATAATTTTATTATTGTTTGTTTAAGCAGTACACTGCCTCATTTGACTTATGCTTCGCATTTTAATTCTTTGCCCTCTCCCAGTTGGTCATGTAACTTAACGATTTTTCACCGTTCTTATCATTTCAATTTTGTTAATTTGAAACGCTTCCCTAATTTCTTATTAATTGCTCCTGAGCTCCTCTATTTTGTGGACAAATTTAGGAGCTCTCATAGGAAATTTGTTAGACTTAAACAGTTGTACATTTTTATTTCCTCTATCTTTGTTCCATTGTGGTGCTACTTACATTTTTGTGTAGCACATGCGCAGCTGTTTGATCGGTTGCTGCGCGCTTTGAGCTGTTTTGACCAGGCTAATTAGAGAGGCTCGAAGGAAAAAAGGGTCGAGCTGGGACCTGGCTGAAGCTAGGGCTACCCGGGAGGCAACCCGGATATTTATTTTAGTTGTTTTTCAAACATTGCATTTTATTTCAGTTTTAGTTGTAATAATTGGTCTTCGTACCATAGACTATTCGGCTAAGCTTGCTTTGTTAGTTTTGCGGACTGTTTTTATTGCGTCTTTGCAGGAACATACTAAGGATGACTCGATCGAGCTCGATCGAGAACTTTTGCTGCTGTATTCACTCGATCGAGTATATATTCTACTCGATCGAGTACCTGCAAAGAGAGAAGTCTTCGATCGACCACTATTCCTCTCAATCGAACTATTTTTGATGCCCATTCCACTCGATCGATTATTATTCCCATTCGATCGAGTGGTTTTAACTTGGATTTGCTTCCTGTGATGCTAATGGAGCTATTTTGCGACCTCCCATGTTCATGTCGGTTTGGGGAGGTCCCTTATTTGCGTAATCTTGTGAGTTTTCCATATTTACTCTCTTTCTCTTTTAGTTTGCATTTCCTTTCCATGTTTTGGTACAATGGGGGCATTGTACGGGTTGGTTTGGAGAGGTTATGCATCCATATCTGTGTCTGCATATTGTTTTTATTGCATTTCTGTAATCACATTTAATTTCTGTATGCATTACTTTGTTATTTCCATAAAATAGAAAAATTCAAAAAATTCAAAAAAATTCACATTTAATTTTGCATGTAGGTTGAGTCGGAACGGTCGATTTCGATGATGAAATTGCACTATATTTGTCCTTTTGCTTAAGCCTTGCATAAACTGTTATCTTTTTAGCATTGTCTTATTGCATAATCTACGAGTTAATGTTAAAATTTAGCTGAACATATAGACTTGACTTGAAATTTTTGGCAACCTACTTATAATTTCTAAGATTTAGAGCCGTATAAACTGGTGTCATTTATGACCGGTTTCATGTAGAATTGTGAGTAGTACTCCTTGCATAGCGTGTTCATCAATTTGCACGTATATGAAATTCAATTGCTTTTTGCCTGCATACATTCGGGTTAGTGGTTGGTGTCACATGCAAGGAGGTGCTTACAATTTACCTTTCTTTCATTTTTACCCATTTAACTCCACATTAGCCAAATTTGCCTGTTGACCCTTAGCTACATTCCAAATTTGGCCTGCCTTGTCAAGCTAGTTTAGAGTATGTTTCGCGGAATATATTTCATTGTGCCATGTTTGGTTTGTATCTGATGATTTGGAGTTGGTAATTTATGAAGAAAAGAAGGATGAAAAAAAGAAGGAAAGAAAAAAAACGTGAAAAAGAAAAAAGAAAAAAAAAGACGAAAAGTGAAAAAAGAAAGAAACCGAAAAAAATAGAAAGAAAAAAAAAGATGTTGTTTGATGAGACGGTTTTTGCTCCTATGCTTTATTTACATTTATTGAGGAGTATTTTCAGTTCGGTTTGGTGAGTTTTGTGTCAAATGAAGGGCATTGTGCTTAATTCTATAATTGAGTTGGAATTGGATGTTGTTATATGGTTTTGTTTAGGTACTAGCTTGGCCGCCTATACCTCCACATACCCATAAATGTTTTGCCTTTTCTTACCCATTGCCTCACTTTACCGTATTTTTGTAAGCCCTCGGCTGTGACGGACCTTGTTTGGTTGGGATGTATGTACGGTAGCTACAATTGTCTATCATATTATTTGCATGCATGTTTATGTGGGTCGTAGTCTAGGTGGACAACTATTTTTCTCTCTCTTACATATATATGTTCACCCTTTGCTTCATGAGAGAAGAGTGATCCGTGAGAGTCCATTATTAAAGGTCTTGCAAGGTCGACGGTTCAGCTATTTTATAAACATCTTATAACTCGTTTGTATTTGACTGTTTGCTATAAGTGTTAGTTTGCTTGCATTAAATCGGTTTAAGTGGGCATTTGTAGCTAGCTCTGAGTTATCTTTTCTGTTCCATTAGTTTGAATTTAGTTTACTCGAGGACGAGTAAAGGTTTGGTTTGGGGAGATTTGATACATGCATTTTATATAGTCTTTTTAGGCCTTTTATGCACGTATTTCTATGCTATTATCGTAGTTTTATGCTACGAAATGCCCCGAACATGCTACTTTGGTTTGTTTTGTCTTATCTGCAGGAATGGACCTAAAAGTAGTGAAATCGAGTCTTTTATCGTCCGTTTTGCATGCATTTGGAGAAAGAGTGAATTTAGAGAGGACATGTAGCTGTCTTGGGATGCGTGAAGCCATTTCGGGAGCTAAAAAGGACAAGTCAAAGCTGAACTAACGAAATTATGAGCTGCTGAAATTAGATATCACTCGATCGAGTACTTTACTTGTCGATAGAGTGGTTTTAGATCAAATAATAGTTCGATCGAACACTTTCCTTAGTCGATCGAACAGTTGCATATTAGTGTTTACTCGATCGAGTAGATTTTCTACTCCATCGAGTGGTTTGAGCTTGAGTTTGCTCGATCGAGTTGTTTTAAACCACTCGATCGAGTGGTTTCTATTGGGCTCGGGCCTTTTTTAGCTTTAATCCGTCATTAGGTTAAATAAGAAGTTCTATTTTCTTATAAATAGGAAGAGGGACGTCATTTGTAATTCTTCTTCGGATCCTTTACAATACTTTTTCTCTATTACTGCTGCTATTTTCTTTCCTCTAATTTCCAGATCTTGTCCACTGTAACTTTCCTTTTTCTCTTTTACTCTCTTTATGTAATGTTTATTTCTTTTCCCCTTGCTTTTGTTCCTTCTTTTATCATGTCTAGCTAATTTCTCTGCTAGGATTAGGTGATTCGACGGACTAATGTTAATTGCTAATTAGGTTTATAGATTTGTCGTTGTTGTTTAAGTCTATGTTGTTAATCACTACTATAATTGTATCCTGCTAGTTGAGTCTACACAATTAGCCTTTTAATTTAGATAAGCCTTGACCTAGACCGGAAGGTTGGAAGGGGTGAGACCTGCAGTGAACAATAGAATGCTTTAGTGAGGGCGGGAGCTAAGCTAATAGCATTTTAGGGCGAATTGAGACCGGAAGGAGATATTCGTTGCCCCTTAGACCGACACATCCGACTAATCTGTGACCTTAACTACAATTAATTGACGTTCATTGATGACCCGAAATCCTAGTTCCCTCTCTCTTCCTTTTTAATTTCTCTTATTCCCTTTTCTCTTGCTTTATCTTATTAGTGTAGTCAAAACATTTCAAACCCCCCATCTTGTGACCGTAGAGAGACCGAATAGACAAGTAGATAGTGACCGCCTCCCTGTGGAGATTGACCCTACTTACCGCTGACTTCTGTCAGTAGTATCTAGGTATTTATTTTTGGTACTGAAACGACGGTATCAATGGGTTCGGTGTTTTTTATAACTGGTGCCCCTTCCCCCTCTTGTAATATTTCCTTAACTATGTAGGGAGGTAGTTCGACTGAGTCTGGGTCAAGATCATCCTCATTATCATCGTACATAGAATTGCATTCAGAATAACACAAAGAGTAAGCAGAATCTGATTTATTCATATTAAATTTTGAAAAGAGTTGGAACAAAGAAGCCATATGTTCAGTAGTCATTGGCGGTAAACGGACAGCTGCTGGGACATTTCCCAAGCTACTGTTACTACTCGATGCTATGCTAGGAGAAACAAAGGGATGGGGAGTGACGACAGAAGAAGACTTTCTAGCGACTTCTCTAGACTCAGACTTTGGTTCCGACTCCGACTCTGACTCATATTTGTTTTCTTCAGGTTCTCCTTTGAACATCTCTCCTTCTCCAGTGGTGACTTTGAAGAGCTTTCCTTGGTTGTTAGTCCATTTGATCGACTTTCTCCATCCTTTCTGCTGATTTGGGCTAGTTTCAGTAATTAGGGTTGTCGGGTTGAAGTGTTCATCTTGAAGTATCATGGTAATGATCTCATCCTATGCTGCCCTGACGAATCAATCCTCTCCAAACAGGAGGCTAATAGCATGTTCGTCTAAACAAGGTGTTTGACGAGTTTTGACGGTAGGAACCGTTTCTGAAGGGATGAAGTAGCAATCATGGAAGACCTCGATTCCGTCTAGTTATAATACTTTATAGTGCCAAGTTCGGGAAACCCGTGAAAGTACTCCTGACCCCCTTCTCTAACTAAATATCCATTTAGGGTAGGGAGGTAGGATCGCATTTGGACTCCTTTGTTCTTACGGTTCTGAAACTGAGTGAACATCTCCAAAGCTTCTTCTTTCGTGGGTTTATATCCCAATCCTAATAGTATCCTCTGAGAGTTTCCTTCTTTGTAAGGTGCGAAGGTGTTTTTCTTGGCAGGATTCAATGGCATTCCCGGGGAGTATCCCTGGGACTTGAGTATGTGGTTGACCACTAAATTGGAGTATGGGTTGGAGTATAGAGGCACCATTTCGCTCTCCACAAGGTTTATGCTCTGAAAGCCCCCAAGCTCATATACTGGGTCTGTGACTACTTGGTTACTTGACATTTACTCTATTACAGCCTTGATAGGTGATGTAGTGATCATCACTATTTTTCCATCTAGAGGGATCTTAATATTCTGGTGCAAGGTGGATGTTACCGCTTTGGAAGTGTGAATCCAAGGCCTTCCCAGAAATATATTGAATGATGCTTCGATGTCAACTATCTGAAAATTAACCTTTCGCTCAATTGGCCTTGTGGCTATAGTGAGGTTGATTAGCCCTACTACTTTACGTCGTGTTCCATCGTATGCTCGAACACCTTGGTTGGTAGGAGTCCAATCTGATTCTTTCATGTCTAGCTTGTATGCTGTCTTTAGTGGTATGATGTTGACTGTAGAGCCATCATCCACCAAAGTCATTGGTACGTTCTTCTTTAAGCATGTGACCGTAATGTATAGAGCGAGGTTATGATTGGCGCCAAAGGAAGGCAAATCTTCATATGAAAAAGTAACTGGGTTATTAGTCTAACTGAATCTTGGAAGACCAAGTTAACTACGTCGTCAGGCGTAGAGTTGTGCGCTATGTTTAATTTAATCAATGCTTGCAGTAAAGCTTGACGATGGGGAAATGATCTAGCAACTAGTTGCCAGACTGAAAGATCAGCCTTTGTCTTCTGTAGTTGTTTTAGCAAGTGGTCAGTAGATGTATCTTCGCCATCATTTGGTGTGATGACATTGGTGTTAGTAACTGGACCATTAGTCGTAGGACTGTTCTGAGAAACATTTTGATATGGACGCCCTGAACGAGTAAGGTGGTCTATATCTTGGACTTCGATAGCCTTGACTACATCCTCACTAGCTTTGACTAGATAGTGTTCTGTGAGGTATTCATCTTCATCGTCATCGGCCCATATTCCGTTGACGATGCTAAGCTCTCTCAATCTGATGATTTCAGCTTCTAGACTGATTATTTGCTCAACTAGGTTGTCAACTACTGCGATTACTTATTGCATCGTAGACTCTTGAGATAGACTTGGGGTCAGTGACACGTTTTCTCTAGGTATGGTGTCGGGATTCCGTAGAGATGCTACTACGGCTTCCAAGTCTGAAACTTGCCTACTCACACTCCTTACCCATGTGATGAAATCGGTAATGGTAGGAGAAATGGTGGAATAGTTCCTTTCCTCCTCTAGTGCATGAATCTCATCCTCGACTAGAGAAATGAGGTATGAACAATCTAAGGTGGATTCTTCATCTGTAATCATCAGAACTCCAAGAGGATTCCGAGTATTGTTGGGCTTACCTCCGGGAGATATGGGTAAACGACCATCTTCGATCATATCCTGAAGGACATGTTTTAGTTTAAAACATTTCTCTGTGTCGTGTCCCTTGCCTCTATGATATTCGCAGTATGCATTCTCATCCAAGAACTTAGATCTCTTTTTTGGGTCAGGTGTAGGTCCTATGGGTTGGAGCTTACCTTGTTTCATCAATATTTATAGAGCGTTGGAGTATGAATCACCGATGTTTGTGAATTTCTTTTGTGGGATATTTTTCTTAGATGATTCGACAAGGTTAACCTCATCAGTCTTGCTAGTAGAGCCATAAGAACGACTCGTCGAGCCTTGATATCCACGACCTGCTGTCTTGGATAAGAGTCCTTTACGGATGTCATCTTCAATTCTTGTCCCTAGCATAGTCAAATCTTTGAAAGACATTATGTTTTGGAACCTCAAGTGGTTTGCATAAATGGGTCTCAGATTATCCACGAACTTTTCAACAAGAGTTGCTTCGTCTGGACGTTCAACAAGTTGTGTGCTAGTCTTCCTCCACCTACTTAGGAAGTCGGTGAAGCCTTCTTTTTCATTTTGGGTAAGAACCTCTAAAGTGCGCATGTTGTTTTGGATCTCAGCATTATCCGCATATTGCTTAATGAACTCAATTGCAGCATTGTCCCAAGTGGCAATCTTCTTGTGTTCCAAAGAATAAAACCATTTCTTAGGAATGGTATAGAGAGATGAAGGAAAGATCCTTAAGAACATCTCAGGTTTGATGCCTTTGATAGACATGTAATCTTTGAAAGCGCGAATATTGTTCAAAGGGTTTTCATGCCCCTTGAACTTTGGGATGTCAGTCATGTTGAAGTTGGTTGGCAATTGAGCATTTACCGCCTCATAATTGCGATTATTCTCCCTGTAAATGTCATCTCCCTTAAGGTACATTAGTTGTTCCTCCAAGTATTGGAGTCGCTTTTCAGCTTCAGTAGGGCCTAGTGGGGGGTCGGTTTCTTGCTGTCCAACAAAAGGTGGAAGGTTATCATGCACGATCTCGTTAGGAATATCATTCTCTGCAGGAGGAAGCCTAGTTTCTACAGCAAAAATTCGGCCTTCAATAGCATTGAGACGAGCATAAGCTTGGTCTTGGCTTATTTGGAGACGGACGAGCGCAGCTAGGATTAGATCATTACCATTTTCGGGTTGGGGTTGACCATTAACACTTGCGTGACTAGTTCCAGGCATCTTAGAAACTGGATAAGAGATCGACGACGAATCAAAACACGATCGACCATTTTAGCACACTTACTTAAAAAGACTCAACTTATGAAGTGAGAGTGTGCCACTATGTTAAGTGAGGTTTGAAAATGACAAAGTTTTGAAATGTTTGTCCTAAGCAACTGTAGTGTAGTTGTAGGAGTGTTGACTCGAAGTGAGGTTTTGAAATGGGTTTTGAGACCCGAATTTTGACTGGAGATTTGGACAGAGTTTCGACTCATTTTGCGCTAATTTTGGTCATCTTTAAAAATGTTTAAATTTTGAAAAGGATTTTATTTTACAAAATCTCGTCATGCCTTTATTTAAAACAATGGTGATCACATATGATACAAGCATATATACAGGCATTATAACGGTATGCTGAGTGCATTTATAAGGGTTTTGGCTTTAAAAGGTGGGTTGCCATACCAAGCAATCACATCCTTGTCTATGGAGAGGTCCCTGCCAAATATGAATAAGGTCGGTTCCTAGTCCATTTCCTCGAGTAGTGAAAGCCCTTGGTACAAACATGAGTACGCACCACGGTATGGTTGACATCAATCGTTATCTATCTTTAGGCCCAGATAAGAATTTGGGCCGTCCAGACGGGACGATTGGTCGAAAGGGTTGGGTTGGGCCTAGGAAGGCCAAATAAAACGACCTAATAAGGTCGAGTAATGAAAACCGACAACTGTCTTATATAAACTATTCCCTAACCTTGTTCAAGTTTTACCCTGGGTAACACGTAAGTGTATAATCCCCAGCGGAGTCGCCAAACTGTGGACACGGGGCCACGGGGGTGCTTGGGACAAGCATTTGCATTTGTGGAGTCGCCACCAATTTTTATGGAAAATTGGAACCGTTCTAATCGGTGTGTCATGTCAAGACACAAAGTCGTGACATGAACACTAAGAACTCGTTACCCTTAGCATTCTATGTCTAGAATGACTCTCTGGATGCCAATGAACACGGATGTTCAAAGAGATCTGGAGTAAGGGGTGAGGGTACATATTAGGAAGTACTTTTACTGAACACCTAATCCCGCCCGCCTCGATAGCGGCCTCTACTAATGATTAGGGAAATCGTACGTATTTGATATGTTGTCGATTATATGCATGCAATGCAACATCCAACGTTTTGACCTTAACATGTGAATTAAACTAAGTCGATGAACAAATAATTAGCACTTATTAATATCGAATTAGGGTTTAGAATTAATTACCTGTGAAAGACGAATAAACATCCATGATAAATACAATAAATAAATAACGATAATTGAAATTACAATAAATAAATTACAATGGTTAAATTAATTTACGTCAAAAATATAATTAAGACGGACGAAAATAAAATAAAATAAATAAAGGTAGGAAAATATGGACAGATTAGAGGTGATATTACGGCTAATAGTCAATTAATTATGTAATTAAAGGATTTAGTCAAAGCAAGAACGGAAATTCAGAGGCAGAACTCAACCCGGAACAAGCGCAGCATTGCTGCGTCCCTTGGAAGAGGCGCAGCTTTCGCTGCGTCTGTTACTGAGGTGAGTTCTGGCTGTGAAGTCAGAATTGCGGGTTTGTTTACGTTTGTTGGTATGTTTAAGGATTGATTATCGATATTTGACTCGGGTGAAAGTGTTAACATGTTAATTACATACGGAGCCGCCATAAAAGCGATAAAAACAAATTAAAACAGGTTAAAATGAATTAAAGATGAATTAAAACAAATTAGACGAACTAATTAGGTTAAACTATGAAGACGGAAACGAACTTGAGAGACATGACAAACTGAAAATAAACGATAAAAATATGTACAAAGGTCGAATTCCAGAAACTTGATATGAATAAATCGAGTTTCTAAAATCCGGGTTTGATTTAATGACGAAAACCCGCAAATATTGATTATAAGCGATTTAAGTCGGAAATAAAACACGATAATTATTAAGAGTGTATTAAAATTATTTATGTACGAAGAAAAGAGAAGAAAATAGGAAAAGAAAACAAAAGAAACGAAATAACAGAGAACCGAGGAAGAAGAAGAAGAGCAGGAACAGCGGCAGCCTCTGGAAGAGGCGCAGCAGATGCTACGACTCTTCGAAGCGGCGCAGTCGCGCAGCTATTGCTGCGTTTCTTCTCGACGTCTGGTTACTGCTAATCCGTAAAAACGGTTTAATAAAAAGGTTTTAGAAGTCGGTTTTAATCATACTTTTGACGTAAATCTTACAATAATTAATACAAAAATAAACACAATAAAAAAGATGGGATTTACATCCTCAGACTTACATGTTTGACAAAACGAGATTAACTAAGTTAACGTTTTGTAACACCCCCATACTCCAAGTGCCTTACCAGGACCACTTAAAGCATGAAAATGCTACCATCCTAGTTACATAACGAAACCAACTGTAAAGTAAGTTTAAGTGATTACATAACGAAATTAACTGTAAAATAAAATACAACCGTTCTCAAAACTGTAAGCCAACTAGAAGGAGCTGCCTCATCAGACACAGCGGAAGACAAAAGACTTTGATATGTCATGACTCCATCCCCAGCTAGATCCCGCGCGTATCCAAGATATACCTGCTAAACAACTGCTCACCACCATCGAATGGATCACCACGGTTTTTAAAACATTTAAACGGGGTCAGTACTAATTACATAAAACAAACAGCTGCAACAACACGATATCACAAACCAAACAATCTCCAAACTCCATCTAATCTCCACACATATGACTACACACTAAAGTGTGTAGCCCTGCCAGAGTACCCATCGCAACAAGTACTCCTCGTCGCCAGTGGGGGACCGCAGCTGTTCCCACCTAAGCCCCGCTCATCTTCATCGAGCGATAAACCCATGTTCATTAATGTGCACATCCCTTCTGTGGTGGGTTCCACAGAAGGCGAATCAAGGGCGTGAAGGACTCCACTCAGCCAGGGACGCACCCCGAAGATCACAGACAGTTATACAACGATAATCACATTACGCTACCAACAATAACCAAATCAGAATGCAAAGCCAATACGATATACAACAACAGCAACAATTACCAACAACACTTATGTAACCAATACTGAGTAGGGAAATCCAACCTGAAAATAGCAATCACCACAGACGATCTAGCAGCTAATCATCATCATTCTTCAACAAAATCACCTCCTATAAACACACAACCATACAATCTTGATTGGAGTTAGAGACTGGTTCCATGTTTGGATTGGAATGTATTAGTTTTCTTTGTGATGTACTTATCTTGATTATTCAGTGAACTGACCCCGTTTATATTTTCTAAAACTATGGTGATCCATTCGGGGATATTGAGCAGTTGGTTTAGCAGGTGCTGCTTGATATGATGCTTGCAGGACAGAGAAGGGGAATCGAGTCATCACGTTGTCTAACTAGTTGCCGCTGTCACTCATGTTTAGTAGTTATTTCAGTTGTTTAGTTGTAATCCTTATCACGTTGGTTTATGTTGTAAAGGATATTTAATAAATGTTCTGTTATTGTTTATTTGATCTATTCACCTCGGACAGCCGAGATGGTGACACCTTTATATGCTAGGGTGGTCCTTGGTAAGGCACCTTGGTATATGGGGGTGTTACAACATGAAACATATCTTTAACAGTCTTGGATTCGTGGGCCTATATACCCTTAGGAAAAGTGTTACTGAAACATAACCCTTGAGTTCTTACCGCTATGACAAGGTGGCTAAGAGGGTGACGTTTAGACTGAAAAACACCAACTTTGACATGCCTCGTGCCGTGTTTGCGGAGGCTTGGGGAATGTTAGATGGGAAAGAAAACCACCTTGAGGAGCCGCCAAAGAGGATAAAAGCAACAAGGTACATAGGCTTGTATACCGGGAGGAAACATACCTTGATAGGTGAAATGAAAGCGAATGATGTGGAACAACCAACCTAGAGGATTTTCTTACGGTTCATGATCCTTTTGCTTTTCGGGATAGATGATATGAGTAAGCTTAACTCCACGGAGATTTTACTCTTGAGCTCTTACTTGAACCCATTTAGGGAGAAACCTTTCTTCTGTAGTTTCATAATCATAGTGTGCCTTGTCTCGGAGAGAATGACAAAGTCGGATGCGTGCTCGTTAGATTGTGGAGCCCTTATCACCCACCTCGCAGAGAAACTCGTAGGGTTCGAACCCGGGTAGAATGATGAATCCATGACCGAGGGAGTGAGATATTTCAATAATCTTCACATGATAAAATTGAAGTGGTTTAAATAGTTGAGCGTAGATGAGTGTGCTTGGAGGGTAAAAGGGAAGCGATGGATGAGGCTTCCCGCGACGGGCGACCTATTGGAGACTAACCACCTTGGAGAAGTAGATGAACCTCGCCCTCCACCACAAACCTATACCATTCTGGAGAGACTTCTCTTTGAATTTAATGCGGGGGTAGACCAAAAACCCCTCCTCCGAGTGATACCCTGACCTTGCAAGCACCAACCCTCCCGACTGTACTTGTACCATTGCCTCCTTCGCCTAGAGGTGGATTACCTTTACCAAACACCGGTGAACGACCCCATAATCCACCATGCATGGACCTGTTTTCAACGAAATGGAGCTCACTTACCGCGTGATCAATGACCTAGTGTTGAGGAGCATGCTTGAGTTGGCGTGGAACCAAGGTGTGAGACCCTCGCACAAGCCGAGTTATTGGACCGAGCCGGGAGACGACTCGGGCGTCTTCCGGGCCTATGGCATGGAACCGACAGAGTGGAATGCTACCCCCGTGAGGATGGGTCATTCAAATTGACTCAATTTGGAGTTTGGTCATTCAAATTGACTCAATTTCAACCTTCCGACACCATTCGTCGACAGGCCACAAGATCAACACTTGCTTTGAAATTATTTCACTCGACAAATTACCCTTCATTTGTTTGCAGTTTAGAAAATACAAAAACAAATTACGCACCATATATGATCATCCATGATATTTTGATTAGGAGCGTGTGCAGAACTTGAAATCGAGCCCCTATAACACATTGTACGCTTTATCTCACATTTCATAACGATACATTTTTCACTAAAAAAGCACAAATTCTTCTTATTTAAGATTGTTCTAAGTTAAGACGATATTTACAAACTACTCCGTATTTAAATAAGTCTTATATGCTATGAGATTAATTAATCACATAATCCTTATCATTAGAGATATCATCACTCTAATTAACCATAATAATAGATCGAAAATGTCGTATTAGCATGTCCACAATAGCCACTAATAATAAAATCTAAGTTAAACTCTGGAGTCGGCTAATATGCAGGGATTTTTGTTTTTCCTTTTTTTTGCATCTCATGCATACTAGCCGACTACAAAGTAAAACAATATTAGACCATGGTTAGTACTTAGAAGTCGTCTACCAAGATCTCCAACTAGTCCCGAAGATAGCGTATCATAACAACAACGTATGTAATCCCTGTTATCTGTCCGATCACCAACAACGCCGGCCCCAAAAAGATACCTTTCATGGAAAAAAAGATGGTCGGAGCACATCCATTGAGAAATATCTGAAGCTTGGTCCTGGTTAATTGAATCTTGTCCAGTAAGCTCACATAGATCAATAGCATGATATTGAAAAAACATGTGAAAATGACCGTTAATATTGACCCCAATTTTTCGGATACTTGCTCCTTCGGGTCCAACAGTATTGAACCGACACCGAAGTTAATTGCCGCTAGGAAAGACAAGATTTTCAGCATCTCTTTTGGATCAGGGATTTTCACAGGTGGATTTTGAACATTAAGAGTCGTCGGTTGTACCGAAACCGCCATGATAACCTTACATTGAAAACATTGAACGATTATATACGTATGTAGTACTTATAAGATTTAATTTATAATTGTTAATCTTTACTTACTTAGAAAAAATAATTACAAGTACAATCTTAAATTTTCACACAATATACACATCAACAAGTTTATTACGCTATTAATTTTTGCTATTTTACAATTAGACTAACCCTTAAACATTAAAACAACAAATTCAAATATGAAAATTGAATCTTATAATTAGTACGTCTAGATTTCAAAGCAAATGATAAATTTTTGAAATGATAAAATTTTGAGCCGAAATAGCCCAATATTATCATCTCTTTGAAATTAATTATATTTGAAATGATAAATTTTTTAACAACATAAATCAAGTAAAACAACAACAACAACAACAACAACAACAGATAAAATGACCTTATTTCTTGTAAACTACAAACCGATTATGGTTATGATTATGATTATGAATAGGATCAAATAAAAAACAAAAATAATAATTACGTTCACTATTACAAATGAGCACTTGGGCCACGGCTAAATTCGTGACGCAAGTGCTAAATTTCCGTGGCTAAATCATTTTGCCACGGGAATACCTTCCGTGACGCAAGTGGCTGTGACAAAGAGATAGCCACAGTGAAAATAAGAACGTGGCTATTATTGAATTTTTGGCCACAGTTCTCTCGTGGCGAATAACTCCCGACTCCCGTGGCCAAAAGAAATTCCCATGGCGAAAAAATAATTTCCGGTGGCAAACAATATATATGAAAATTAAATAAACAAAAAGTAAAATATTTTATTTTTTTTATTTTTTTTTTTCCTCAAAAAAAAAGGACATGATCTTACTAAATCCTTTATGCTCGTAATTAAAATGTGGCGACTTCACTAATAAAAAAAAAAAAAAAAAAAAAACACTTTACAAACGTAAATAAATTTTTTGTTGGGTGAAATTTTAAAACCCATTAACTCATAGGTGGCATTATTGGTTTGATTAAAAACCTACTAAGAAACTTCTGAACTCTCATTTGATAAGGATTGTTCATTTGCTTGTATTCCATTTAGGTAATGTGAATATGCAAACCTACTACAACCTAATTTGGCAACTTAATCCTTCCTCCATTCAACTCCACTCTACCACTTTCTTTTTTCACGTTTGCCAACACGTGTTTTACGCGCTAAATATCGTTAACTACGTATTTGAAAAAATTATAAAAGTTATGTACTTTTAATGTACTCGTAAAGACGAATCAAACAAGATCCCATATGAATATATTTTCACTTACCTATCGAGAGAAAATTAAAATTGAATACTCACTAGTGAATAATGTACAAAAATGAAACAGGTAGAGTGGAGTTGAATGGAGGAAGTATAAAAGATTAAAAGGTGTCTCACAACCCAGGTCCCAAATTGACCATCATGATGAGTTCCATATTCTATAGTATGATAACATGCCCTTTTTGTACGTAAAACTGGGAGATGGAGGTATATAGCACTGTCATGCAAAATGCATTTAGTTGAGCCAAGTAATAATTTGTGTAAATTTGAGCATGATACGTAAAACTGGCAGAGCTTACATACACAAAGATGTGTAGGGCTAGAAAATTAAGGGCCAAAGCTAGATATCATAACTAATTAAAGATTGGTCTGAGGGTTTTCTTGTAGTGAAAGAGAAAAAAATAATAAAAATCTTCATTTCATTAATATTATCATCATTTAAATTTATAATTAGTTTTTTTATTAATCTCATCAAATAATGTAAAACTAGATTTTTAAGCATGGGCATTAATTGTCTGGATTATATCAAAACAATGGTCTAAATTAATTAATCAAGAAGTTCGCTTAAAAAACTTTCTTTTGGGAACGAATTTGCATTGTGGTGACCCGGTATGATTTATAGTACGGAGTATAATTTAATAAAAGTAGTGTGTTGATGGTTGTTCTATACTCCGTATTAAACCTATTTTGCAATCTACATAGTATAAAAGCTAAGTTTTTTTAAACTTTCTGATTGGCCGAGAGATTTAAGGAAAACAAGCATTTATTTCGTTAGTGGTGGGCCCCATTTGAAAAACTAAATTAATTAATTTCGGTTCTTTTCTTTTGCACGTTTAGTTTTACAAATTTATATGTCTATTCACTAAGTTTTACAAAACACTATACCAAGATTGCATTATTATATTAATAAAATTGTCATTTAAATTTAAATTTATTATGCACCCCAGCAATTTAAATTTTAAGAAATTACTTTATAATACCCAACAAAAAATATACTTTTAATTTTGTACAAATTTAAGTAAAAAAATAAAATTAAGCTGCAAAAGGAAAATCGATTTTTGAATAGAAATAATATAATGTGATTTCAGATTATGTAAATACTAGTATTAGTGCCCGGTTTTGCCGGGCTACCTCTACTTACCATTATTTTATTTTTTTCATTAAATAAAATTACTTAAAGTTGCATAAGCCATAAATTTATCATTAATATATTTTTTCTATGACATATCTTAAAATTACGATAAAATAAATTTTGAGACAAATTCACTACTCCCGCTATTATATTTTAGTCTTATTAATGAAACAATAATAATAACATTTCACTACTTACCCATAGGCCATAATTATTGTTACTGTCACTACTGCTGCATTAATATTGATATTTTCACTACTCCCGCCGTAATTATTGTTACTTTCACTATTGCAGCATTAATATTGATTATTTCACTACTCTCGTTGTTGTTTCTACTACTTTCACTAATCTCGCTGATAATATTGTTACTTTTACTATTCAAATGAGTGATTACTATCAAATAACTATATCCAATGTTACTAAAATTCTTTTCTTTACTGACGAAATTGGTTTTACTACTTAGGCATGCAATTTTAAGAGGATTATATATTTATATAAATATATTACATATATGCACTAAATCAAATCGAAAGAATTATGAAATATTATATATTATGGAATCTAACTTAAGTTATTTATAACCTACTTATATTATATTTTTGTATGTTAAATAATTAGCATCTCTATACATATAATAAACTATAAAGTTTAATAAAATTGCATAGATTTTAAATTTAATATATAACTTTATGATGATAATAATTAATACCTTAAGTGTGCATGTTTATACTAATTAATTATTTTATTTTAAGGAACTTGACAATCTTCTAGTTTTCTATAAATATTTAGGAAAATTACCAAGCATCTTCTTTCTTTTAGTCTCCTTGAAATTGACCATCTTAACTAATTATTTTATTTTAAGGAAATTGACCATCTGAATTAATTATTTTATTTTAAGTAAATTGACCATGTTTTAGTCGTTTACAAATGTTTAGGAAAATTACCAAACTTCTATATAATTTATATTTAACCCAAACTATATAATATTTGCATTGAGATCCCTTAATCGGGTCCATCACACGGTGCTAGTGATTTAAAACTATATAGTATAATTAATTTGTATAACTTTCTTTAATTACATTGAAGTCCCTTGGTTTCTGGATTTAATATATAGTATTGATTGATTGATATGTTTTACAATTTTTTAAGTAATTTTACTCTTCAATCTGTCCAAACTAATGTATTTTTTTATATCTAGCTTAGTGTATTTATGAACGTGATGTTTACTATTTTCACATTTCTTAGTAAAAAAGTCCATTATTAAAAATACCCGTGCATTTTTTGCACGGGATTAAAACTAGTAGTAATTTAATGTTTGATGTTAGACATGTAAAAATGATTCAAAGTTGATATAAAATGCTAACTTTTTAGCTTCATAATATTCGAGTTGATGCGAAATTGTCCCGATTTTGATAGAGTTTACAATTTACCCTTCCTGAAAACCTCGCGTTTTAAAATTTATCTAATATACAATTACTTAGCTAGTGAACTATCAATTAATTTTTCATCATATGTATATTTAGAATCCTAGTGATTTTCATATTCATGTGGGTCAAAAGTTGTAATATATATTTCAATGGACAAAGTATGATGGGCGACTTTTTTTTTGTACGTAGGATGGAAGCTAGAACATATACTCCCTTGGTCCCAGTCAAATTGTTATCCTTTGATTTTGTACAAAGACCAAGGAAAAGAGAGGAGGTCACCGACAATGATAGGGTGACACTAGGTGTTACCGAATTTCAATAACAACTTAATTTAAAACAATAAAAAAATAAAAGTATCTAAAATAAATAAAACTTTTACATTTGCGCCAATTATAAGAGGTAAAATTATAAGGATATTCTCATCATAAATGCAAATATAAACTTAGTTTACCATAATTAGTGAGAATATCCTATAAATATTTCCATATTTGGTTTATTAATGTGTGCCCTTAGGGCACACATTAGAAAAACTCAAATTATAATTCTCTATTTTTCATCTTTCCTGCCAAATATCACAGTGAGTATCGTTTCTCACCGATAACACTTCACCCAAATTTAAACTTTCATATACCGGCAAACGCAATTGAACACCAGAATTCATGGTGAAAAGTTTATAATTTGCATTCTCTGGAAACTTTGGTGAATGATTGATTACATAGCACATAGCACATTGATTTGCGAGACATAACAAACATTTTCTTTCTCTTTTCTCCATAAACTATCCAACATAGTAACAATACCAACGATCCAACATATGCTAAAGATAGACTCCATAACAAGTTCAACAACTATTTTGCCAAAGTAATTCAGTAAAGAAACAAAATTAATGTGTTTTTAATTTAATTTGAGTAATATTAAGTTCCCATAATACCTTTTTAAGTTTATCGATTTGAAATTTGAATGTTTGAGGATGAGGCTAAAAATGACAACGAATTTACAATTAAACCCTCGGTGTTACTCAAACTCGGTACTACCCAGTGTCGTCATCTCATTTTCCATTACTAAATGACAAGTAGAACAAATTGAGTGTGAATAATCAAATTGTTCATTAAGTTCATTCTTAAAATAAAAAGAACAATAATTAACTGAGACACTCTAAAATAAAATAGGACAACAAATAACCGAGACTAAGGAAGTACATTTTATCATAATTAAAATTATTCTTATGTAAAACCGTTGTAATATATTGATTTTACAAACATCTTATCTAAGACCGGTGTAAGGACCGTACCCAAGAATTTGTAATGATCTTTTAGGGAGCCTTGGTCCTTGACCACGTACGTAAGAGTTGCCTTTTCCTTGTGATGGCATAGAGAATATACTAAAAGAAGAAAAGAGCATAGGAAAATTTGATGCACAAAAACATGGCTTGTCTTGGTGCGCAAACTAACCTCATACACTCACAAGTCACAAACGCTACACATGGAATTCTCACCCAATTTTTCCCAATTCAAGTAGTAATGACTAATGACTAACTATAGTAATTTATTTACATGTTTTTAAGAGTATAATCATACTCCCTCCGTACCACACCAAAAGTAATGTAGGGAAAATTTGAGTATTTAAGAAAAAGTGGAAAAAGTAAGGGTAAAGAGGGAATAAATAGGTGGGGTATGTAATTGGGTGTTTAATTGTGGGTTGGTAGGTGGGGTATGTAATGACATTTTGTGTAAATATCAAATGGTTATAAGGATAAGTTGGTATTGTTGTGGGCCAAATAAGGAATGTTACCTTTGGTGTGGTACGTCCGTTTATAGTAAGTGTTACCTTTGGTGTGGTACGGAGAGTGATAAACTAACCGGGTGAGGGGGTATAGAATAAGAGTCGGATAAACAGCTAAAATCTCCCGTAACATGATGTGAAGCTCTGATACCATGATAAACTAATGAGATGTATTTTGTAGAGAATATGTGTGTTACTAATCATTCAGCCATAGTCCGGCTTATATAGGTTACAAATGAGATCGGAGTACAATCGTAATAATATCAAAATACAATCGTAATAATATCGTAATGTAACCATATGAAATCGGATAATATATCGGATAATATCAAAAGATATATTATCCTAATAGAGGGAGTATTTTTTTTTTCGAGAAAAGATCATTATCATTAATAAAAAGTCATACGACATCTACAACATATGCCAAGCTCAATCGGATACAAACCGATTACAACCATAAGAAATAAATTCTTGTTCAAAGAATGAAACACTGCAACAGAGTCTCTATCATCGATTCGCCGCAAAAGGCTTTCATCCATAAGAGGGTCTCCGAATCTTCCTTGACGAGTATCCATTTCTTCTGACGTGATTGATTGTAGCCATGAATCGGACAAAATATGTAGAACCATATAACGATCTATAACAACGCTGATCTTCTGCTGACTTATTAGAAAACTGCAAATGAACCAGAAAACGAAAGCTGTCAAACTGAGAGAAGGACACCCCCGATAGACGGGGACAGAGCCCTCAGAAAGTGAGACGAAACAAAAACGAAAGCGGAAATTAAACAAAAACATAAAGGAAACAAAGCGGAACACAGGAAAAAAACGGAAACCACCGCCTCCCTACCAACCCACAACACCGCCAGATCCAAGCACCACCCTGCCACACCACCTCAACAAACTCGTCTGATAAGACCCGAACATCCCACATACACCACGCAGACCGAGAGGAACGGGCAGACCCGTACGATCTAGAACCGGGTGTGGGTAAGAAAGGGGAGGAGGGTTAATCGGAAGAGAGGAGACGGGTCGCCGGAGAAAGGTTTTGAGAGACCCCATCCCCGGCGACATGGTAGGGGGTTGATGGGTGGCGGTGGGAGGAAGGAGGAGAACGGCGGCAGCAAAGGAGGAGGATTTAGGGTTTTGTTTTTTTAGAGAGAAGGAGGATCCTTTTGTTAAGCTTTTTAATTTGAATCTAATAGAGGGAGTATTAGTTACGACAACAATGAAGTGTTGGTATATTAGTACACCCTATAAACATAAATGAGAAAACTCGATGGCAATACCACGAAATATAGAGATAATAAAATTAAGTGTCAAAACTACTCGGTATATGCCAAATATTTGTATGACATCCATTGTATCGGAGGAAAAGATAAACAAGTATTATTTATTTCGTATTGAATAAATAAATTAAAAGAGTAGGCAACTTTGTTCACCAAATTATGGCTCTTAAACATTAAGGAAATAGACTTTTGTAAAGACTATTTGATACCATTTAGTAAAAATTCTAGAATAAACTCAACTATAAAAAAAAATTGTAGTGCGGTTTAACATAAAAGTATACTAGTTTTCAACCCGTGCAAAATTACACGTGTATATTTTGAAGAACATTTATATAATAATTGACATTTAAAATATATTAATATACATGAATATTTTATACTCTATTTCTTTTATAATAATAATAGGCTAAAACATGTGTAAAAATTGTCCGGGTTTGAAACTTACACATGTTTTAAATCCGTGAAAAAAATGCACGAATTCAGTGTTCAACATGGTATAAATATATTAAATGCAATGTAATGAAAATAACATATAGCTAAATAGCGACGCTTCTTCTAATTACTTGCCTTGAGGTTCGGGAATTTGAATATCGATGTTGAGTAGTGTCACCAATCACGAGTCTTATTTGGTTGCTCGAATCAACTATAATAATCAAAATTAAATGATGATTTGCATGAAAAAAAAATTTATAACCCGAATATATGTTAATATTGGTAAAAAAAGCCCGATTAAATTAATAAACGAAATATGCTAACATGATTTCATCTGAATGGAACAAACACATAAATGTCGGATTGTGTGAGATGGGCCGGACAAACAAATAATAAAAACAAATGACCCATACTCTTAAATGTCTTTCATGAGCAATATGTTAAATTACAATGGGCCGAATCCATTAATCATGCCCATTCCGTTTTCGTCTTATATAAAGGCTCATATGCCAAACGCTTCTCCGTAACAGTCATCTACTCATCCTCTCAATCAAACCCTACTCATCCTCTCAATCTCCGCCGCCTCACTCATATTCACACACTCCGCAAATCTGATCAATTCATCCATCGTCAACTTAGTCGGCCTCTTTTCTCATCCCTTCAATATCCGACTCTTGTATCAT
Organism: Silene latifolia; assembly: GCF_048544455.1. Taxonomy (NCBI): domain Eukaryota; kingdom Viridiplantae; phylum Streptophyta; class Magnoliopsida; order Caryophyllales; family Caryophyllaceae; genus Silene; species Silene latifolia. The sequence continues at coordinate 140,580,810 of NC_133528.1, read as the reverse complement.
CCCACAACAAATCCTCATAAAAACATCATTACTTTGTTTTAAACAATATAATCAGATGTATTCCATGGTTTTGTTCACAAAACGCAAACCATGTATGAAGGGATAAAGATGAAGCAGAAAAAAAAAGATGTGCAATCAAATCGAGATGAAGACGATGACGGTGACGGTAAAATCTTATACTCGGCCTATTTGTATTCTTAATAACATGCAAAGTGTATATCGTTGTATTTTTTGATGTTTTTTTTTTAATTTTTATGCCATTTTACCATTGAAAATGATCTGAGTAATTATTATAGTTAGTGTTAAGATCTTTGAACTTTTTCGTTTTTTAATTATTTGTTCACATGAATTTTAATATTTGAATGACATGCAAGTAAGGATCCGTAAATTAACCATAACTTTAGTTGAAAATAACGATCTATTCCGACATGCAATGTATATTTCAGACATAACACCTTCAAAATAGGGTCCTATTTTTTACTAAATAGAGAGGGTCCTTTTTTTTCAATTCATGAATTATACAACCAGTTGTATATGTTGTACGGTGTAGAATCTGAGCTTTGTGATAAAGTATCCGAGCTTTATGTTAAATAATATGAGATTTATTAAAAAAAAAATTGAACTCGTCTATTTACACATTAAAACCATAAACTTTGAATTAGCTCAGAAAAAATACATTTAAGCTCGGATTCTTATACCTTGGTTGTACAATGCTTATGGTACAACTGGATGTATAATCCTATTTGTGGCTTTTTTTACCAAGTAAAAAAATTCGTATATCTATTATATACATACACATTTTAATTTTATTTTATTGTTAATTTAATTAAAACAAAAAAAATTATACTTTTTTTAATTTTATGGATTAATTCTCTCAATAATCAGATCTGATGTATTATTGTTGATTCTTAATTTATATCAAATTTTGCGACTTGTTTTAATTTTTCTATCAATTTTAATGCACACAATAAATAGATCTAGGGTGATATTGTTGAATTTTTCACATGTGGACTTTTTAATTAATTTATTTAAATAAATAGGCTATTTTACTTCTAATTTTATTTGACTGAAATCATTAAAAAAAATTTGTTTTTTAATTTGTTTTATAAAATTAAATAATATTCGATTTTACTTGTCCCAAAAAACGTGAATTAACCCGACCCGACTCGATCCCAATGAGTCTAACTTAACCCTAGTTTAATGGGTCTAATCTAACCCAATTGCACATGCGTCTGACCCGACCCGACCTAACCCACATGGCTGTGACCCGACCTGACTCACATGTTGGTTATAAAACTAATATTCTATTTTGCATGGATGTTCGTTATTCCTATTCTGAATTGTAACTTTTATACGTAATTGCAGATTCGGGTTTTTACTTCTAATTTTATTTGATTGAAATCATTAAAAAAAAGTTATTTTTTAATTTGTTTTATAAAATTAAATAATATTCGGTTTTACTTGTCCCGAAAAACGTGAATTAACCTGACCCGACTCGATCCCAATGAGTCTGACCTAACCCTAGTTTATTGGGTCTAATCTAACCCAACTGCACATGCGCCTGACCCGACCCGACCCAACCCACATGGCTATGACCCGACTTGACTCACATGTTGGTTATGTAAACTAATATTCATTTGTTTAACATCAATTAAAATACTTTTAAAGAAAATATAAAGGAAAGTAAGCAAATAATTGGGACTGGGAGAACGATAATTACTATATGACTGAATACGTACATGATCATCCATATAATCATGCACAATTATTGTTGCATATTGATGGTTATCCATATATAACTTGACCATAATTGGCTCTAAAATGACCCAAACCCAAAATAACCCGACCCAACAAGACTCGAAGTATGCTATCCCGAGATTGTGTTGATTTCAAACGAAGTTATTGAAACTATCATTTTATCATACCCCTTTTATTATTTGATTGGGACTCAAAATTTGGCTTGTGATGTCAAGAGAACGGAAACAGAGTAAATGTCTACCTCCGCTCTATGTAAACCTGAGCAAAGGTGTCAATGGCTGTGATGAAGAAAATGATGCCGTTCTTGGAGACAAGGAGGTTAGTCTCTCGCAAGGGTCATCCCCTCCTGCTTCAAAGAGTGGAAGCAAAGGTAAAAAAAAAAAAAAAAAAGACAAAACTGTCGATAAAACCTGTCGTCTCATCGAAAAATTTGCAGGAGATAAGTGCATCTTCTGGCGAATTGCTCCAGAATTGCATTTAGCCGCATTAGATTATCTCTATCATTGTGAGAAGAAGCATTTTGATCATGTCGAGATATTCTCAACTTTTTTTGGCTCTTCTGTTTTCCGAGACAAATCTAATTTTGAGGCGGACAAGAGAGATGAAAAGGAGTTTTTTTTTTTTTGGACAGCAACAAATAGCATAACTTACAACAGAGCTTCCTGAGCAAGATTATGAGCTATCCTATTCACTCCCCTAGCACAGAAACTAAAAGAGCAACAGTGAAAATTAGACGCAATAGACTTAGGCGCTGTTTGGTAAACAGCGGATTAGTTTTAGCATAAGCAGATTGCAAAAGCAGATTATAAATGACAGATTTTATCAGAAGGTTTGACTAGCATATTATAATTAGCAGAATTAATTTGAGTATTTGGTAATTGGCAGATTACGATTAGTAGATCGTTACTTTTCTTTGGAAAATGGAGAAAAATTTCCTATTTTACAATATGCTAACCAATATGGCTGGGGTAAGCAGCATATTGTAAAACAGCATATTGACCCAAAATATGTTGTTTCAACATGCTGTTTACCAAACACTAAAATTAGCATATTCATTGGTCAAACATGCTAAAACTCTTGAATATGCTAAAAATTGGCCAATATGCTGTTTACCAAACAGCGCCTTAATATCCTGGATAATCAAGACAAGACAATCCGTAACCAATCTTACATGAAGATACCCTTCATCCAAATCCCATTTTAGCGCCTTGATAGCAGCCTGACCTTCGGCTTGCAGGCCAAAAGAGGCAAACGACCAAGCATGCGCAGTACTCCTTTATGGTCCCATCACCATCCAACAAGCACCACCCCATGCCAGAACATCTATCAGCCCTCCAAGCAGCATCACAACACTTCTGCACACAGCTCCACCAACAATCCAATAAGGAAATGAGTTTTTAATCCTCTTTGCTAATCCAAAATCAGAAGAGAAGTCCAACAAAGACGCTTGAAGGAGGCTAGCATCCTTATTGCACGCAACCTCATTCATACACTCATACACTGAATGTCACCAAGAATAGATTTGAGAGCACCCATAAGCCAAGGGCGAAGACTCCTGAAGACTATATCGATGAAAAGGAGTTGGTGGTGGGAAAAATAAAGAGAATGCTAGTCATAAGGAAATTAATCCTGAACCAAAGAAGCGGATAAACCAACCCATGGCTCAACTTCAATTTGATTCCTGCTTCTTTCAATGATGATGATGATGATGATGATGTAGATGTTGCTCCTACTACGCCATTCACAGTAAATTACGCACCGGTGGGGTCCCAGTTATGGGTGGCGCCTAAACCAACTACTCCAAATTTCATGGATTTCTCACAGAAAGATTCACCAACAGTAGACTTCTCTCAGGATTCAAAAATGACAATATTTTTTGTCTTTTGAAAACAAGGAAGCAGTTTCTATGCCCTATTTAAATGGTAATTCTTTGACCAGCAATGGGCTAGCGGCTGGTTCTCAATCGGAAGGCCCGTTTGCTCTTACTGGTATGCTTGAGCCACAAAAGCAGGAAAGGAAGAAAAGGACGGTTCTCGCAAAAAAAAACCCAGATGGAAATCCCTAGAAAAAGAAGAGACGAAGGAGGAGAAAAGGATGGAACTTCTGCTGATGATTTTCACAATGTTAATACCGAGTACTAGCATGCCCAACTCAAAACCCATTTCATTGGAGGCTTGTCTTCGAAATGGGGGCCTCACCCCACCTACTCCAATGTGCCCGTTGTATACCAATCTTTCCCCTGGTGCTCTTTCAGTTTCAGGTGAAGCACCATCCCTTGATCAGATGAAAAAGAGCCTTGAGATGATGACAACCATGCTGAAGCAATTGGGGAACAATCTCTCCCACAAAATGAAAAGAACGTTAGAGAATGAGATACAGGGTTCTAAAGAAAATAAGTAACATGTCAAGCGCATGGTCTTCCTAGTCATGCACCGCCATTAAGATATGTTGTCGACTTTGCAGCTCGTGCCATATCCGGTTTATTTTGCATTTTGGTCCGTCCTTAACAGGAAAAATCTCCATTCACATTGTTAGGGAAGTTTAACAGATGCAGTTTACAACTATTACCGGAAGCTGGCATTTATCTGGTGTTGAAAGCCTCAAATGTCGATATTTACTATCATTAGGAACTAATCAGTAAATTGATGGCACTCAACTATTACTGGTGTTAGGCCCAATTTAGCCTGGTCTGACTCTAACTTGGCCTGACCTTACTAGGCTGATTGAGGCAACCAAGGACCGGACAAATCTAACTACTACTTGGCAGATGAAGAGTACCACAAGATAAGCAAGCTACTAAATCCTGGAAGAAAAGCCTGATGGTAAGTGCAGAATAGCCTGGCAGGACACTTAAGCAGGCTGGATCAAGTTGAGGAGCAACAAGACGGTTATATAAAGATAAATTTTCACATCTTATTCTCAAGGAAGACCAAGTATAACTACAAGACTACCCCATTCCCACGAATCAAGACGTGTAAAAGGAGAAAAGCCAAAGATTAGTTAAGGAAGAACGAGTCAACCGGATTAATAGGGAATGTGCCCTATTAATCAGGCAACAACTCCGACAATTAAGAAGAACGTTGAGATTGAATACAACGTTAACATCTGAGGATCTATAAATAGCATGATCAAACAATTGTAAAGGACACATTATTATTCATCAATAGCATTACAACTTATTTCTTATTCTTTCTCAAATATTCAATTGTACACACGAGTTTGTGGTTACCATATCAAAGAAATACAAACAATATTATTTATACTTAATCATTTCCTATTATTTACTAACACTATTATTCTAAATTCATTTGAGGTAGATACCCTTATTATTAAACATTCAAGCCGGATCCTTTCAGAAAAATCTTGCTAAAACAATTGGCGCCCACCGTAGGGCATCTAGTTCGTTAATAAAAAAAATTCCTTTTACCATTCTTCATTTAATATTCACATACAAAAATGGTAGAACTCACCCTAGAACAACAATTGGCGGCTGCCTTAGCTAAGATCAAAGAACTGGAGACAATTCAAGAAAAGGCAGCCCAAGCAGAAGCTGAAATCAGTAGACTAAAGAAATCTGAGTCTAACCTGAGAAAGAAATTGGAAAATCAGGCATCAGGCTCCAAGACCAGATTCGAACCAGGAACTCCATTCTCATCCATTATCAAAAACATTGACTTTTCTAATTTTGGGACTTCGGAGAAGGATACCTTATCCGGCACCCAAATCATTTCCAATGATGAAACAAACAAAACTGAAGCAGTAATAATGATGGCTATGCTTCAGGAAATCCAAAAACTCCACAACAAAATAGAGAATATACCTGGAGTGCCAGACCATGTGGCTGAAGTAGAAGTTGACAGCTTCACTGATTCACCCTTTGCAGATGAAATTGCAAAGATTGATCTCCCCAAGAAATTTACCGTCCCATCCATGAGAACTTATGATGGAACCTCTGATTCACAAAATCACGTTGCCATATTCAAACAGAAGATGTTAGCCGCCTCAATACCCAGTGAACTCAGACAGGTCTGCATGTGTAAAGGATTTGGTACAACCCTGACTGGCGCAGCATTACAATGGTTCATCAATCTTCCAAATGGAGGCATCAAGAATTTTGCAGAACTGATCAATGCTTTCAATCAGCAATTCGCAAGCAGCAGAGACATGGCCAAGAGACCCAGTAACCTGTTCAGGGTGAAACAACTTTCTGAAGAATCTCTCAAAGAATTCCTGACAAGATTTGTCAAAGAGAAGGTAGCCATTCCCAGGTGTGACGAAGAGACAGCGGTAGAAGCCTTCAGGCAAGGAGTCCTACTTGACAAATGACATCTATGCGAGACTTAACCAAAAAAGCATGCCCAACCTTTGCCACTGTTCAATCCATCGCCTTAGAACATGTCGTTTGGAGGAAGATCTCAACTTCAGAACAAACTCGTCCGGAGGAAAGCAAGGCTATGGACACACTAACAGGAAAAGCTCCTACCGAAAGGAGGCAACCCCGGATCGGACCCTATTCCAGGCCCGAACGATCTGAAGTAAACATGGCACAAGAGCACAAAGGTAACCTTTCTAGCCTACCGACTATTCCTGAATATAACTTCTCTATAAATACTGCAGGATTAATCAAACGCCTGGAAAGCTTGGGAGATACGGTCAGATGGCCCAAAAAATCCGACAACCCCAGGAAAGATCCAACGAGATGGTGTGACTTCCACCAGGACATTGGGCACACCACAGAGGAATGTATCCAACTCAGGAAACAAGTGGCATACCTCCTAAAGAAGGGCTATCTGAAGGACTTAATCCACCAGCCAAAGAACAGAGATGAAGGACAAAACAAGAGAGATTCGGGGAACAGAAGAGATCCTCCTCCTCCTCCCCCCATCTATGAAGTGAAGTTCAGAAATGGAGGATCAGAAATTTGTGGCTTAACCAGCTCGGCTGCCAAAAAAGTATCCAGGGAGTCTAAACTTCAACCCCCTCTTAGATCTAAATCATTACCTGCCATTACTTTTGATGACTCGGACTTGCAGGGGATATCAAATCTACACCATGATAGCTTGGTAATTACCATGCAAATTGGCACAGCTAAGGTATCAAGAATCCTGATAGACGGGGGCAGTTCAATCAACTTAGTGATGCTTGACGTCCTCAAAGCTATGAGGATAGATGAAGAGAAAATCATCAAAAAATCCAGTGTCCTGGTTGGATTCAGTGGAGAAACAAAGAACACCCTAGGAGAAATTAGGCTGCCAACCTATGTGGAAGGTGTGGCTTCCTATGAAAGATTCGGGGTAATGGACTGCCTATCCTCGTATAACGTAACCCTGGGCAGACCATGGATCCACAACGTCAAAGCAATCCCTTCAACATACCATCAATGTGTGAAAATACCAACCGAATGGGGATAACCACCATCAGGGGAGAACAAAGGACGGCTCAGGAATGCTACACCCAGGCTTTGAAACCCTCAAAGTCAGGTAAGTCCCTTGCATAGTAATTAAAGTCACCAGTCAGGAAAGAATATATTGCACGATCCACGAGATGGAAACAGGAGAGGTCATTCGGACCCACTTCCCCGACAGAAAGGTACTTGTAGGGTCGGATGCACTGATTCGGTCGGACCCAATCTGGTCAACTTTCTCAAAACTAAAATGTCTTGTTTTGCTTGGTCACATTTTGATATGACTGGTATAAATGCTGATATTATAACCCATAAGTTAAATATTGACAAATCCTTTAAGCCATGTCACATGAAAAGGAGAAAATTTGCTGCAGAGAGGCATGAAATCATCAGCCAAGAAATTGACAAGCTATTGGACATGGGAATGATCAGGGAAGTAATGTACCCCGACTGGCTTGCAAATGTAGTAGTCGTCCAAAAGAAAAACGGCAAATGGAGAGTCTGTGTAGACTACACCGACCAAAACAAGGCCTGCCCCAAAGATCCATTTCCCCTGCCACATATCGATGCAATGGTGGATGCCACTGCAGGCCACGAGATGCTAACATTCATGGATGCCTCCAGTGGATTCAACCAAATAAAGATGTACCCCGCAGATAAGGAAAGTACAGCCTTCATCACTGAAAGAGGAATATATTGTTATACTGCTATGCCCTTTGGATTAAAAAATGCAGGTGTAACCTATCAAAGGTTAGTCAACATGATGTTCAAAGATCAAATAGGAGATACCATGGAAGTCTACATAGACGATATGGTAGTCAAGTCAAAAAAGGCAGAAGACCACATTAAAGACCTGGAGGTAGCCTTCCAAATACTGGAGAAATTCAATATGAAGCTCAATCCACAGAAATGCCATTTTGGAGTCTCAGCAGGCAAATTCTTGGGCTATATGGTGACAAAAAGAGGAATAGAAGCCAGCCCTGAACAGATCAAAGCAATCCTAGAGCTAGAACCACCAAAGACAGTTAAAGACATACAAAAGCTGACAGGAAGAATAACAGCCCCTGAACAGGTTCATTTCAAGATCGTCAGAAAGGTGCAAATCATTCTATAATCTGCTAAGGAAAAACAAGGACTTTCAATGGACCCCTGATCATCAGGCTGCCTTTGAAGATCTGAAAACATATCTATCCTCTCCTCCCTTGTTGGCAAAACCAGTCAAAGACGAACCACGACAAGATACACATCGATCCACAAATCTTTGTCGGTGCGATCCTGGTCAAAGAAGAGGACGGACAACAACACCCTGTCTACTACGTAAGTAAAAGTCTACTAGATGCAGAGATCAGGTATGGCCTACTTGAAAAATACGTTTTAGCTTTAATTATGAGTTGCACAAAATTAAGACCATACTTTGAAAGCCACCCTATAATAGTCAGAACCAATCTTCCTATCAAGTCTGTACTTAGGAAACCATAATTGTCCGGACGAATGTGCAAATGGTCAGTCCAGCTAAGCACATACAACATAACATTTGAACCAAGGACAGCAATTAAGTCACAAGCACTGGCAGACTTTGTGGCTGATTTTAGTCCAGCCCTAGAACCCGACCTAATAAAAGAAGTAAATAGATTGACCAATGACCAGACAGACCTAGAATGGACCCTATTTGTCGATGGTTCAGCCAACATGAGGGGCACAGGCCTAGGGGTAGTACTAAAATCGCCACAGGGGGATAAGATAGTACAAGCTATAAGCTGTGCATTTAAAGCTACCAACAATGAGGCAGAATATGAAGCCCTAATAGCCGGACTAAAGGTATGTATTGACCTCGGTGTATAAAACCTAAAGGTACGTACTGATTCCCTCCTTATTTCAAACCAAGTAAATGGAATATATACTGCAAAAGACTCAAAAATGATGCTTTATTTGGAAGTTGTCCAAAATTTAAAATCAAAATTCCGCAATTTTAATATTGATCAAATTCCCAGGGACATGAATACCCAGGCCGATGCCCTAGCCGGCCTAGGATCCAACTTCAGTCCCCCTGACTTTGACAAAATACCTATCGTACATTTATTAGAACCTGCAATAAATAAACAAGATGAAATTTTCCCAATATATGTTGTTAATTCTTGGACAAAACCTTACTACCATTGGCTACAACAGGGAATCCTCCCCCTGAATAAGCAAGATGCCAGGGCACTCAAAATAAAAGCTGCTTTATATACTATTATTAACAACGTGCTTTTTAAGAAATCGCAGGCAGGACCGTACCTCAGATGCCTGGAACCACAAGAAGTCTGAACAGATACTATCGAAAATCCATGGAGGATCTTTGTGGAAACCATAAAGGCGGAAGGAGCCTGGAAAGCAAGGTACTCGAACGGGATATTATTGGCCCACTTTGAGGGCCGATTGCTGGAATTCACTCTAAATGCGAAGCTTGCCGTTCATGGACCATATATCCACCAGCCATCTGAGGAACTATATTCCATATCCGCACCCTGGCCATTTATGAAGTGGGGCATGGATATAGTAGGGAAACTACCTCAAGCACCCAGGTAAAAAGTTTTTTTATGCTAGCAATGACTGACTACTTCTCCAAGTGGATAGAAGCTGATTCATACAGGCAATTCAAAGAAAAGGATGTCATAGCATTCATCAAACACAACATCATATGTAGATATGGCATCCCCTCTGAAATAGTATGCGACAATGACACGCAATTTGTGGGAAAAAGAACAGCAGCCTTCTGTGCTCAATGGAACATCAACCTGGTAACCTCCACACCAGGATATCGAAAAGCTAACGGCCAGGCAGAATCTAGTAACAAAGTAATAATCAGTTGCATAAAGAAGAAGCTAGAAAGAAGGAAAGGTAGATGGGCTGAAGAGCTCCCCTTGGTCATCTGGGCTGACAGAACCACGCCTAAAACATCCACAGGCCAAACCCCCTACTCCTTGGTCTATGGATGTGAAGAAGTAATCCCAGCTGAGGTCGACATTCCATCAGCCAGATGCAGCCTGAATATGATAATAAGCAATATACCTCTAATGGAAGATAACCTGGACTTGACGGAAGAGCTAAGAGATGCAGCCAGCATTAGAATGGCAGCATATCAGCAAAGGGTTGCAAAAAGCTACAACAAGACTGTCAAAGCGGGAGTATTCAGGGTAGGACACCTTGTTCTCAGAAAAGTTTTTCAAAACACAAAAGAGAATAATGCTGGCAAATTGGCCCCAACCTGGGAAGGTCCCTACCTGATTGACTCAATAGTCGGCCAGGGAGCTTATAGACTACAAACCCTGGATGGCGAAATGATCCCAAGAGTTTGGAATATTACACACTTAAAACTATTTCACATATAAAATATATCTCCCAGTCCAGGTATAATCTTCATCTTACCATTTCCTGCCTGACCTGATATGAAACTAAATGTATAATATTTGCCGTTATATGAATAAATGCCTTATATAATTTCTTCCATTATGTGCCCAAGTACTTGTCAATATTCTTGTCAATATTTCCCTTTACCGAGTAGAATCTTCAATATTTGTTTTACATGCTGTACTTTACTTAAAACAAATTTTAAAGATTGGGGACCACCCCACTGATATCCAACTGATACCCAACTTTCAGTTGCAAAAACAGGCCTTAAAATATTGAGCTCAATTTAATATACAAACTTGGAAAATCTTTTCCTGGCTTGTGTAACACAGATGGGTCATAAGCCCTCCAGACAGGCAGGGGACATAAGCCCTCCAGACAGGCAATAACCCCACCCATGACACAAAGAACTGGCCAGATCCAGTGCAAAAACAACTGGCCTGATCCAGTCAAATAACTGGCCAGATCCAATACACATCCAACACTACAAATGTACCTTATCAAAACACAAAAAGAAACCAACAAAGACCAAATATTTATTCAAAACTGAAACAAAATATTCATCTAAAAAAGCCGGCCTTACCACATACCGAATAATTATTCATTCCAGGAACATCCCCCCTGGATGGGCCAAAACGAAAACGTAAAACATAAAATCTAAGCAGGCTTTGAACCAGTAACCGACTCACAACCATCCACCATTTCCTGATCACCAGACTTCTCCTTGGAAGGAGGAGAATCCACTTCTTCTTCTTGACCCATATTGGCCAAATCAGGATACTGGGTGTCCAGAGCTGTCTCATCCCGATCCGGATCCCAATTAGCCCGGTCAGATTCCGGATCCCTCATAGCATCAACCCGGCCTTTCCCAAAGAAGTACTGAGCAGCATCAGCAAGTCGTGCCTCCACTAGCTCCTTTTCAGCACCAAGCTCTTCATTTTTCCTCAGTTGATCCTGCATTGCCTGCTTCTCGGCAGCCAGCTCTTCCTTGACAGTCTTCAGCTCTTCCCTTGCAGCCTCCAACTCTTGCCTGACAACTTTCTCAGCGTTTTTTGCAACCACCTCACAAACCACAACAGCCCTGGACGCCTCTCTAGCTGACTCCAGCTGAGATTTAAGTACTACCTCATTACCCCTGGATGTGTGCAGCTCATGGTTAACTTTATCTAACTTCTCCTCCAAGCCAGAAATCCTAGCCTGGGCATCCCTGAGTTGACAAGCAGTAGCCAACCCGGCGTCCAATCTCTATAGAAAAACAAAAGAAAGTCAATCAGCCAAACATAAAGCAACACAAAGAACACATAAGAATTAAAATATCCCCTTACAACTAACCTCCTTAGCCTGAGAAGCAAGTTCAGCAGCCTTTGTCACAAGAGAAGACAAGATAGAAACCACTTTAGTAGAAGACTCAAGGGTATTAGCAGATAAAAGCTGGCCGCTCATACTAGCAGAAAAATCATTTATCTGTACCCGGGCAGCGTCCATATCGTCCATCCTAACAGATACTTGCCTGACACTCCTGATTGGTTGAGCCTGAATAGGCTCTTTCTCTCTCCCCTCTTCTTCAGGAATATCAGCTTCCCTTCTCCTTTTTTAAGCCTGAACGACCTTTGGTGATATTGGCCTGGGCGGTTCCTGGGGAGGCTGGACATCAGAAACCAAAACGTCAAGCATCTTGTCACTCCCACTAGCCTCCTGGCTCTTGGACTGTTCAGCAATCCTAGCGACCCCAGATTTTAAGTCTTTTGCAGTAAAACTGGCTAACCTAGCAGAAGACCTGAATACTGAATGTATAAAAAATGCACATAAATATCAGAAGAGAAGCGATAAGAAGACAACAATCAACACAGAGACATATAGAAGACATACAGGAAAGAGCAGTGGAGCTACGCTTGCCTTTGGGTACTCTAACCACACTCAGCTTAGTCTTCATATACCGGGGCAATAAATCCCTACCCAGACTAGCAGGCCAAGCCCTCTCTTCCTCGGGAATAGAAAGAAAGGCCTCTATCCTTGAAATAGCCTCCTCGTCAAGAGGGTCGAAGTTCCAATCAGGAGCTACAAATATCACCAAAAATGCACAGGTAAAACTTAAATATTCCAAATTTCGTATAATATAAAATGCAAATTAAGAATACAGGAAACCTACCACTCTCCAAAGGAGGATATCTCAAGTAATCAAAGCCTGACCCCAGACTTTCAGTCCGGATAAACAAGAAAGTCTTTGCCCAGCCTTTATCATCTCCAGAGTCCAGGTTAGTAATTAATGGAGACATTTTTGACTTAATTCTCAAATTGAAACGACAAGTAGAAGGATTTTTCATATGATATATTGCCTTGATATCATTAATAGTAATTATGAGTTTATGTTTAGCACATAAATTTTCAATAGAGTGGACAAGTTTCCAAACCATTGGCATGATTTGGAAAGGTGATACTTCCATGGCACGAATAGTATCAATCATTAAAGGAGTAAAAGGTAACTTACAACCTGCTTTGAACGCCCACTCATAAATACAGAACCAACCAGGTGATACCCAGTTAGCCCTGGCTGGACAAAATTCAGGAATCCAAACCTCAGTCGAATCAGGAATTAATTTTTTCTCCCTTAAAACCCTATCATAGTTCGTTTTCAATAAGTTTTCTTCAGGGAAATAAGGATCCAGAGATTGAAGAGCAGAAAAGATAGAATCCTGATATTTAAACGCAATAGCACGAGCAGGAGGATCAATTTCAACCACTTCCTCCTCATGAACCTCTGTGGGTTCAGGCTCAGCAGCAACTTTTTGGGAAGCAGGACGCTTTTTGGCTCCCATATCCTTGATTGTTTTATTTATCGTGATAAATTTTACTTAATAAGAAATTATAGTTGGCAAACTGAAATTCCTGGGAAATAGGGAAGAATTTTAGAGAAGATTTAGCAAGGAAAGTGGAAGAATTTTGGTGAAAAATAAACTCATCACAAATACCGTATTTATAGAAGAAGAGTAACGGTGCAAAAACCCTAGAAAACGCAAAACTGTCAGCATGACATCATGCAGTTAGCCGTTGCAATGATTAACGGTCACTAGAAGTCTAAGAGTCCATGAGTAAATATGATTCTTTTTATTTTTTAACCCGGTAAATTGACATCTCACCCCTGGCCTGATCCAGCACGGGTAAAATGTCAAGGGGCAATTGTTAGGCCCAATTTAGCCTGGTCTGACTCTAACTTGGCCTGACCTTACTAGGCTGATTGAGGCAACCAAGGACCGGACAAATCTAACTACTACTTGGCAGATGAAGAGTACCACAAGATAAGCAAGCTACTAAATCCTGGAAGAAAAGCCTGATGGTAAGTGCAGAATAGCCTGGCAGGAAACTTAAGTAGGCTGGATCAAGTTGAGGAGCAACAAGACGGTTATATAAAGATAAATGCTCACATCCTATTCTCAAGGAAGACCAAGTCTAACTACAAGACTACCCCATTCCCATGAATCAAGACGTGTAAAAGGAGAAAAGCCAAAGATTAGTTAAGGAAGAACGAGTCAACCGGATTAATAGGGAATGTGCCCTATTAATCAGGCAACAACTCCGACAATTAAGATGAACGTTGAGATTGAATACAACGTTAACATCTGAGGATCTATAAATAGCATGATCAAACAATTGTAAAGGACACATTATTATTCATCAATAGCATTACAACTTATTTCTTATTCTTTCTCAAATATTCAATTGTACACACGAGTTTGTGGTTACCATATCAAAGAAATACAAACAATATTATTTATACTTAATCCTTTCCTATTATTTACTCACACTATTATTCTAAATTCATTTGAGCTAGATACCCTTATTATTAAACATTCAAGCCGGATCCTTTCAGAAAAATCTTGCTAAAACAACTGGCAACTGGCATTAGGAACTTAATTTAACTATTACGGGAAGCCTTGAGAAGTTCCGAAAGCCTTGAGGAGTTCTCAATCACATATCTGGTGTATTAAGGCAGGCTGTGGAAGCAACATGAAAGTAGATGGCGCTCTGTTCTGCTAAGAAAACTATTGAAAATAAACATATTGAAGTGGATTGTCACTTCATCCGAGAAAAGATACATTAGGGATTTATCACTACCTCATATGTCAACACCAAAGATCAGGTAGCTGATGTGTTAACCAAGTCATGCTCTATCTCTCAGCACAACCGCCTACTGTCCAAGATGGGAGTTACGTCAAGCCTCCACTCTCATCTTGAGGGGGAGTGTAAAGATGATAAGGGTCAAGGCTCCACAAGTACAAGTCAAGGAAGAATAAACCATTCAAGTTTGAATATGTCAAAGGGCAATAGTAGAGCCTACTCTCATCTAAAACAAAGACAAAATAAAGGATCCTATGATACACAAAAATAGGATGATGCATGCAAATGTAGGATCAGCTAGTATAGGAATAATGACCTCCTTTGTCCACTAGTTAATAGCTAAAACCCTTGTACTGCTAATATTTTGGCTGTATAAAGCAGCTCATGTATCATTTTCTCTATACACAATTAATGAATATCTTACACAATTACTGCTCAACTCTCTTATGTCTTCTACTCCCCTTGAGTTCATTAAACTCTTCATGGTATCAGAGCTCTCAAGGACGAGGAGACTGATAACCAGATGAGTTGAGCATTTACTCTTCTCAACCAACTTTTCTCTTCACTCGCCTATTTATAACACAATCCATCAACATATTTATTCACAACAACACTCATTCATACCCATGGAAAAACCCTTTGCAAACACAGAAACTCTATCCAAAACACCTTCCCTCATGGAACCAACTGACCCTCTCTATTTGCATCCTGCAGAGAGCACTCATCCCTTGGTAGTAGACACTAAACTATCAGGAATTGAGAACTACCTTGAATGGAAAAGGCAGATGGAAATTGCCATCTACTCCAAAAGAAAACTTGGGTTCTTAACTGGAGTTGTTAAGAGACCAGTTGATGATCCTGTCAAAGCAGAAGCTTGGGACACCTGCAACAGCTTACTCATATCCTGGATTTTCCATAATGTGGAACAACCCATCAAGAGATCTATCTTGTATGTGAGAACTGCGCAGTTCTCTGTCAGCAATGGTGCAAGAAAGTTTCGACTCAACAAAGAACTTGAAGACCTGGAACAAGGAGAAAGGAGCATCTGTGATTATTTCACAAATCTGAGGATCTTATGGCAGAATCTAGAGATCATGACTGATTGGCCTCCAGTCATTCAGATGACTCCTGAAGTTAATGCCTGGCTTGATGCTCAGTTGAAAGAACAAGAAGAGAGGAAGCTCTTTCAATTTTTGAATGGACTGCATCCATCCTACACCACCATGAGAACAAATGTGCTGATGATGACTCCCTTGCCCACTATGGAAGAGGCAGCAACTCTTTTCCAGCATGAGGAGGCTCAGAGGAGAAACTACAAGATCCCTGATAAGATGGAAGTGGATAACTCTGCCTTCTTTGCTGGTCAGAAGGAACCTGACACCATTCCCTCATGTCCTCTCTGTCCTAGAATGAGACACACTAAGGACACGTGCTGGAAAATCATAGGATATCCAGCTGACCACCCTGTATCCAAGAGATTTTCTGAAAAATCTCAAGAGTACAAACTCAAAGGTGGATACCAGGGATCAGGTGGATATCAGGGTTCAGGATCCAAAGGTTACAAAGGTGTGCCAAACAAAGGGAAGCAGTCTTTCAACTCCAAGCATGGAAAATTTATAGGAAATGCTAGTATGGGAGAAGGTGCTAGTGAAGGAAGCATAACTCTCACCACTCAACAGTTTGAACAGCTCATGAACAATCACAAAGGTAAGGGAGCTAGCTACTATCCAGAAACTGGGGATGAATTAAAGGCAAACTTTGCAGGTATGGCCTACTTAAATTGTAGTTATGCTTCCAATACCACCCAAGAATGGATCATAGATTTTGGGGCATCAGATCACATGGTGTCTGATATAACCATTATGAGTAACATAAGAGAATTAAAGAACAAACTCAAAATAAACTTACCAAATGGAGAAACATCCATTGTTTCTCATGTGGGTACACACACATTCACTAATGGCCTAACTCTGAAGAATGTTTTCTTTGTTCATGCATTCAAGCATAATCTATTGTCAGTACAAAAACTAACTCAAGATGAACAATGTTATGTACTGTTTTATGAAAAATGGTGTGTTATACAGGACTCTCAAACCAAGACAACTAGGGGACTTGGAAGAGAGAACAAGGGTGTGTACTACTTAATGAATAATGATGTTACTAAACATCCTAAGGTAGATGGTAATTCCACCAGGAATAGTTATCCTGGTGCCTGTATTACAAATGTATCTGTTCTTACTACTAGTCAAAAGAAGGTTTCAGGAGGCACATCCACTCCATTTTGTAGTGCACCTGATAATATGTGTAATGACTTACCTGCATTTAATGATAAGAACTCTGATCTTTGGCATTTAAGATTGGGCCATGCCTCTGACATTAAACTGAAACATATTCCAAATGTTCAAAAATTAAATCCAAAAGGAATCTGCATACCATGTTCCATGGTAAAATTCACAAAACTTCCATTTCCCATCAGAACTGAGAATGCCAAGGGCTTGTTTGATTTGGTCCACATAGATATTTGGGGACCCTACAGAAAGGAGACAAGAAATAAACACAAATACTTTCTGACTTTAGTTGATGACCACAATAGGACAACTTGGGTTTACTTAATGAAGCATAAGTCTGAAGTAGCTCAACTACTTGTCCACTTTTATAACTTTGCTGAAAATCAGTTTGGAAAAACCATTAAAACTTTTAGGTATGATAATGGCCTTGAATTTACAGAAGGTGACAGTAAGCAATTCCTTCTATCCAAAGGAATCTGGCAACAAACCAGTTGTGTTGACAGGCCTCAACAGAATGGGGTGGTTGAAAGAAAGCATAGACACTTACTTGAGGTAAGCAGGGCCATCAGATTCAGCTCTGGGCTACCTCTTACTTTTTGGGGTGACTGTGTGCTCACTGCAGCATTTATAATCAACAGATTACCCACTCCTCTCCTGCACAATAAGACTCCCTATGAGGTACTGTTTCACCAGACACCTAATTATAACATGATGAGAGTGTTTGGGTGCCTTGCTATGGCCTATAACCCAATCAGGGACAAAGACAAATTCATGCCCAGGGGTGTCCCTTGCATCTTTATAGGGTATCCTTTATCACAGAAGGGTTACAAGGTCTATGTTATAGTCAAAAAGAATGTCTTTGTGTCCAGAGATATCAAATTCTTTGAAAATGTGTTCCCTTGCAAGATCAAGAACTTCTCTCAATTTATTCCAAGCCTCTACACTGAGAAGTATCAATCCCCATGGCCTTCAAGTGAAGGAGACACATCAGATTTTATTGATCAGGAAACATCTACAGGAACGACCCCCCTGTCACTCAACCTCTCCTTGATGACAGTACTGAGGAGACTCAGAATGTTGCTCAGGAAGCAGCTCCTGTCACAGAGGTCCCTATACTGCAGGAAAGACCAAGGAAAGATAGGAGAGCACCTGAGTGGGCAAAAGATTTTGTTGTGAACAATCCTGTGATGACACCCTCCACAATTGCCAACATGGTTCAACTGCATCTGGTGTCCAAGCCCTTTACTGGCCATGTCACACTCGCTCAGACTACACCTGATCCACTCACATATCAAGAGGCCATCAAGGAAACAAAGTGGATTCATGCCATGAATCTTAAATTGCAGGCTCTCCATGACAACAATACCTGGCTTCTCACTGACCTACCCCAAGGAAGGAAGGCCATTGGCTGCAAGTGGGTGTACAAAACCAAATACAATTATGATGGCTCCATTGAAAGACATAAAGCTAGGCTGGTTGTTCAAGGTTTCAGGCAAATGTATGGGATAGATTATGATGAGACATTTGCACCAGTTACCAAGATGTCCACAGTTAGGGCACTCCTAGCTGTTATATCTATCAACAACTGGGAAATCTGTCAGATGGATGTTGCTAATGCCTTCCTCCATGGTGATCTTCTAGAAGAGGTATATATGAAGCTACCTCAGGGGTATTGTGATGGAATCCTACATCCCATTGGCCAGGGGGAGATTGGAAATCCTGAAGGCAAGGTCTGCAAACTAATCAAATCTCTCTATGGCTTAAAACAAGCTCCTAGGCAATGGTTCTCTAAGTTGTCACAGGTCCTACATCAGTGTGGATTTAGACAATCTCATGCTGATCACTCTCTGTTCATCAAACAGAAACATGGCAACACCATTTTTGTCTTGATCTATGTTGATGACATGGTGATTGCAGGCGACTGTCCCTCTGAGATATAGGTCCTTAAAGATCATCTTAATGCCTCATTCTATATGAAGGACTTGGGAGAATTGAAGGATTTTCTGGGATTGGGAGTAGAAAGGAGCACTGCTGGAATCTTCATTGCTTAAAAGAAATATACTCTAGACTTACTCAAGGACTT
Organism: Silene latifolia; assembly: GCF_048544455.1. Classification (NCBI taxonomy): domain Eukaryota; kingdom Viridiplantae; phylum Streptophyta; class Magnoliopsida; order Caryophyllales; family Caryophyllaceae; genus Silene; species Silene latifolia. The sequence goes on along the minus strand of NC_133528.1, from coordinate 140,561,771 downwards.
TGGAGTTGATAAATCCAGAGCTATCCAGCTCCCTGTCAATCCCATTCTCAAACTTGAACCAGGCAAAGGCACCCCCTTGCCTAATTCTGACCTCTACAGGAAGCTGGTAGGTAAGCTAATTTATCTGACCATTTCTAGGCCTGATATTGCCTACTCTGTTCAACTCTAGAGTCAATTCCTTCATGCCCCTACCTATGATCATATGCAAGCAGCCAGACGAGTTCTCATATATCTCAAAAATGCATCAGGACAAGGAATTCTGTTTGCCAGCAACTCTGCAGTTCAACTCACTACTTATTGTGACTCGATTGGGCATCTTGCCCATTCAGTAGGAAATCCACCACTGGTTTCTGCATACTACTTGGAGATTCTCCTATTTCCTAGAAATATAAGAAACAAACTGTTGTTTCTAGGTCTTCTGCTGAAGCAGAATACAGGGCCATGGCTATAACCACCTGTGAGGTTACTTGGTTATTCCAGTTGCAGCAAGATCTAGGACTAACTCGCCTGGGTCCTGCACATCTCAAATGTGACAATCAAGCTGCCCTGGTTATTGCAGCCAACCCAGTCTATCATGAACGAACTAAACATATTGAAGTGGATTCTCACTTTATCCGAGAAAAGATACAGCAGGGATTTCTCACTACCTCATATGTCAACACCAAAGATCAGGTAGCTGATGTGTAAACCAAGTTATGCTCTATCTCTCAGCACAACCGCCTACTGTCCAAGATGAGAGTTACGTCAAGCCTCCACTCTCATCTTGAGGGGGAGTGTAAATATGATAAGGGTCAAGGCTCCACAAGTACAAGTCAAGGAAGAACAAACCATTCAAGTTTGAATATGTCAAAGGGCAATAGTAGAGCCTACTCTCATCTAAAACAAAGACAAAAGAAAGGATCCTATGATACACAAAAATAGGATGATGCGTGCAAATGTAGGATCAGCTAGTATAGGAATAGTGACCTCCTTTGTCCACTGGTTATAGCTAAAACCCTTGTACTGCTAATATTTTGGTTGTATAAAGCAGCTCATGTATCATTTTCTCTATACACAATTAATGAATATCTTACACAATTACTGCTCAACTCTCTTATGTTTTCTACTCCCCTTGAGTTCATTAAACTCTTCATCATCATTCTCATCTCTACCAGTCAGTCGTTACCACCACTGCTATCAGCACCACCGCCGCCTACTAGGTGTTCCGCGTATTCCTCTTGCTCTTCTAATCTGAAAATAAACGATATAGTTAATGTCTAACTATAAAAGCAACAACAACTAACTAAACTCCAGTTAGAATCTGATCTACTTCTTATTAGCCTCCTTACTCGGCTTCTGAGATCTGTTTCCCACCAAAAAATAAAGCACCACCACCAGCCCCACCACCGGACATGTGCTGTTCAATATTCGAGACTGCCTTATTGGCGGCATCAGTCTTTGCCTTAATTTCCTCCACATCGTTCTTTTTCATGGCATTTCTCAAGTCTGAAACAACATCTTCTATTTCCTTGGCTACTTCGCTTGGGATCGCCTCCTTGTATTCTCTCAAGCTCTTCTCTACACTGTAAATGGTTGTGTCGGTTGTCTTCCTCGCATCGATTAGGCCTTTCCTCTCTTGATCCTTTTGGGCGTGTAACTCAGCTTCCCTAACCATCTTTTCTTTTCAATTTCTTGTTCTGATAGTCCACCAGAAGACTTGATGGTAATTTGCTGTTCTTTTCCTGTGGCCTTGTTCGTGGCAGAGACGGTGACAATGTCATTTACATCGATGTCAAAACTGACCTTAATTTGGGGGAGGCCGTATGGGGATGCTAGAATGCCTTGGAGTTCAAACTTCCGAAGCATCTTGTTGTCAGAAGCCATTTCACGTTCTCCTTGTAACACCTAAATTGCAAATGCACAACAAAAGTGAACTTTCGGATAAATATTTAATAGTATGATTTCTAAATTCTACTTCGTATGTTCTTAAGTTTATATGTTTTTTTTTTGTCAAAACAGGAATAGTACATAAAACTTACTCTCATAATTTCCTTAAAAAAAAAAGAAAAAAGAAAGAAAAACTACTCATAATTAATGATAAATAAATAAGTACAAATAATTGAATGAAAAATCTTTAAAATTTCACAATTTACTTTTTGAACAATCATGACAATAATTAATCAATCATTTTAATATGTCATTTTCTATTCCAATTTAAGTTTTCTCCAACTCTCACCTTTTGATTGTTTTTCTATAAAATTTACTTTACTTTTTTAAGTGGTTTATGTTTTTTTAATCATTAAGATGATCGTTAATCTCAAAATGAAAATCTTATAATATTTCTTTAAATTTGTTACTAAGCGTATATTGTTGTGCAATTTTACTTTTATGCTTTCCCGATCAACCTAATTGAATTTGTATTTTTGTATTCATGAGTATAATCATCTTTAAAATATATTTTTCTTTTTCATTTCATATGAACTATTATCAAGGCATGTACTAAAAGAAAGCGTACTAAAAGGAAGCGAATGTGAACCTTCAGATAAATATTAAATTGTATGGCTTCTAAATTCTAATCCGTATATTTTAAAGTTTATGTGTTTTTTTTTTCAAAATCGGAATAGATTATTTTATAATCTTTAATACTATTTTTATTTTTATATAGGATCGTGGACATAAGTATAATAAGAGATGGATCAAATTCTTGAAATAGTAATAGGGAACTTAAAAAATTTTATGAACCTTTTAGAATTCGAATTTAGTGAATATAGTTTTTTAGATTATAGAGCAATTGAAATGAAAATTTATTTCGTAATACATGGAGTAGATACCGACCATACCGTTGAATCGTATCTAATATTTTTCTATCGATATAATAAATGTTTTTCGGATGTAAATAATATTTGAAACATGCACGTGGTGATAAAACTTCAAAGATATTTCAATGGGAGGGTTGATGGAGATGTCTGGAAATAATTTGGAGATGACTATACTGAGGTATTGAGTTTACAACCTTATAAGGCGTCATTGAAGATTTTTCCATACGGAATTTATTATATACGGATGGTTTCAACTTTTAATATTATAAAAATCCACTTTATTATATTGTGGAGTAAAACACACGTATATAAAATGAGTCGTCTTTGTCATTGCTCCGTTGTCAAGTTTCTCAAAATTAATAGCTACCACATTGTCACTTGCAGGATTCGATTTAAAAAAATAAACCAAAGTTGTCAAAAAATTAAGGTATTAACTAACTAATTTCTATGTATTTCAAGACTGTACACTTTTAAATAGATCAACAACTAATTGCTCGAACAAATATTAACAATACGATAAAAATATCAATATTAAAATAGATAAACCCGTGAATTTCACGGATCACAAACCTAGTTGAGTGATTGAAAAATTCTTGAATATGGCTAGGAGGTCGAGCCCAAGTTAGTTTAGGTTGTCTGAGACAATGTCCATCGTATGACTAATTATTAATGAAATTCATCTTTCGTTTACAAGAAAATTTGGTAAGAGCAATATTGTTTACAATATTTTTTACACTCTTAGGAGACTCACTGTATTTTTTAAGGGTAATTTAGTCATCCAAAATTCCATATAACCTATGGCCCACTAGCTTGTCACTCAATAATGATTTTTGTTTATTTTATCTGTGCAAAAATTAAACTTAAAAACAAATAATTGAGACAGATGGTGTATATTTGATGTTTTTTTTTTTACAACGAGATAGAATAACCTACAACAATGCTCGTTGAGCAAGATTATGAGCTACTCTATTAAGGCCTTGTTCTTTTGGACTGAAACTAATCTGATCTGAACTGAACTGAACTTATAGGATCTAAACTGAACTGAACTGAACTTATAGGATCTGAACTGAACTGAACTTATAGAATCTCGAATCGAATCGAACTTATAGGATCTCGAATCGAACTTATAGGATCGATCTGAATCGAATCGAACTTATAGGATCTCAAGTGAACTTAAATTAAGTGAGGTATAGGATCTCGAATCGAACTTATAGGATCTCGAATCGAATCGAACTTATAGGATCTCGAATCAACTTATAAGATCTCGAATCGAATCGAACTTATAGGATCTCGAATCGAATCGAACTTATAGGATCCGAATCGAATCGAATCAACATATAGGATCTGAAGTGAACTTAAATTAAGTGACTTTAAGTCCAAAAGAACAGGGCCTAACTCCTCTAGGACAAAAGCTAAGAGAATAACAATGAAAATTAGACATAATAGACTCGATTTCTTGGATAAGCGAGCTAATGGAAGGAACAATCGATTCCGCTCCGACCACCTGCAAAACAAGGTCAAGGCAATCCGTAGCAAGCAAAATGTGCAGAAAACCAGCATTCAAAGCCCATCTTAATGCATAAACCATTGCCAGTCCCTCAGCTTGAAGAGGTGAAGCCGCAAAAAACCGAGCATGACCATCCGCCATAAGGACACCATTAGGATCCCACATACCCCATCCAGTACCCGCCGTTCCATCAGTTCTCCAAGCCGCATCACATTTAACAGTACACACATTCCCACAACCCTCATTACCAATAATCCGTATCGGGAAAGAGTTACGAGCATGATAACTCAACTCAGGCTCGTTGTCCAGAGAGCAATCCAGCTCAACACTAGAAGCATTACATTTACAAGCAATGGTCTGATGCATAGATTGAACATCATCAAGAATAAGACGAATAACAAACGCAGGCGATGGACGATTCCTTCCAAAGACTCTATCATTCTGATAGCACCAAATCCTCCAAAACGTAGCGACAAGAGGACAAATAAGAGTATCCGAGTTAGGGCATTTAGCAAAGTAAGCGACCCAGTTAATGAACCAAATTCTAACATCAATGTCGATCCCTTCAGTAATTCTCAAACCCAGCGGGCAACCAAACCAAAATGATTTAGCAAAACTACAATCCCTAAAGAGATGGGATTCAGTCTCCGTACCAGACCCATTTCCATCACAAAGAGTGCACAATGGATACCAGTCTAAATTACGCTTAGAAAATTCCGCACCCAACGATAGTGCATTAGCAAGGAATTTCCATAAAAAGACCCTCCATTTCAGGAAAATAGGGAGTTTCCATAATCTTGCTTTACGGAAGAGTACAATAGTTGGGGACATTCTAATAGAGTCAATCTCAGAACATGTTCTATTGGTGAACAATTCAAGTGCAGCATAATATCCAGACTTGACAGAGTACACCCCTTGCTTAGAAAGTTTTCAGGAGAAGTTATCACAAGTCGGGTTCAAGGGGATATAGGTCCCTAGAATCTTATTCCTGACTTCAAAACCCGGGTCAAAATCAAACTTTGAGAGATCCCAGCATCTTGAGGAGTCTTGCAAATCTCCCACTACTAAAGACTCATCTCTAAAATTAGGAACCCGACTATTACAAAGTTTTCGGAGGCTATCACCCTCAATCCACTTACTGTCCCAAGCACTCAGACTCTCGGGTTGCCAACATTCCAGCCTATATTCTTGTATATAAGATCAAGGCCTCAACATAAACTTTTAAGTACCCAAGAGGAGGCCTGAGGAGCTTTACAGCCATTCTGATCAAAGTGCAAGATATCAATCCCAAGCCAGGGACCAATGATATTACTTATCAAGCTATTATTATCATGAAGAATCCTCCAGGCCGATTTTGCAATAAGAGCACAATTAAAGCAAATAATATTACGAATATCCAGGCCTCCCTCACTGACAGGTTTACTTAAAAACTCTTTACTACACGAGTGAACTGATCTTCCGTTCATAGTTCCACCCCACCAAAAATGCACCATCAAAGACTGAAGCTTAGATGCCACACTTACCGGTATACGAAATACCGATAGAGAATAAATGGAAAGTGAAGATAGAACCGACCGAATAAGATTCAGTCTTCCTGCAACAGATAGCAAAATATTGTTCCATGAAGAAAGCCATCGCTTTGTCTTAGCAATAATGAACTTAAAAAAATTCTTCTTAAATGATCTGATAGCAGTTGGTAGCCCCAAGTAATTACCAAGGTCCTTTTTTTGTGAAATTTTGAAGTTAGTTAAACACTCCTTAACAGTAATAAGAGGACAATTACGCCTAAAAAGCAAAGAAGATTTATCCTTATTAAGACACTGTCACACTGGCCAGAAGCATCACAATATTCTTCAACAATACTCATGAGATAGTTTATATCCTGAAAACTGAAAATTCCAATGGATAAAAAAGAGCGAATCATCCGCAAACAACAAATGTGAAATTTCAGGGCCTTGTTTACATACTTTAATACCACTTATATTCTTAACCTCCTGCGCATACGAAACCATTTGTGAGAGAACCTCCGTACAAACCACTTATATTTTTTGTGCTTTGAAGTTACATACTAGAGTCACTTCATTCTCGACCCTTGGAGCGGAATTTTAAACCTGCTGAGTGCTAACAAGAAGTATAAACAAGGCGGGCAAACAAAAACACAAATGAATGCCATTTAATTAAATCAATTAACACACCATTACATTTCAATCATGTACACAACGAGGTAACAACACAAATACAAAATTGAGATATCGCATCCGATAATACCGAACTTAGTATCCCATCACGCTCGCCACTTTAAATTATTCAATAGTACTTCCTTCGTCCCAGTGAATAATTTACGTTTGCTTTATTGTGTGAGGAGAAAATAAAACTAATTGTTCACATAGTACTCCATAGTCCGTAGCAAAGTATTTCAGAAGAAATTAAACAAGAGCTCATAGGCGGCAGTTGGATCCCAGAACACTATTAATCGTATTAGAGTGATTATTCCCCAAATAAATCTCAAGTAAGTGAATAAACTCCAATAGTTCACTTGTCTACGGGGCTCAGGTCGCTCACCATCTTGTTCCGATTGTATGGATGAATCTTCCATTTGAGGCTTCTTATTCTACGTGACCTATACATTCAAAAACTCGTTAATTTTAGCCACACGCTAAAAATGCGTGTATTATATAAGTATATACTCCTTTTTGACAAGGGGTTTAATCCCGGGTTCAACTCCCTACACGGGAGTGCTGCGGTTACCTGTCATCCTAAAGAATGTCTTACCTGACACACGTGACTTGCAGGGTATTGCATGTACCCGACACTCAAGCCACTTTGGTTGCGGTCGATTGTTATCTATTCCCGTTTTAGGTATATTACTTAATTATTACGGAGTATTTATTTTTATTTTTGATAAGTTTAGAACGAGTGAGCAAGTGGCATGTGAGACAGTGACTAATTTATCATCACAAAATCTCATTGAAGACGGCAGGTATCCGTCACTTTGGAGTGACTTTGGAGTGACGGATACCATTTCCTCTCACAAATGACCCAAATAGAGGAGAGAGGGAAGCACATTGAGGTGCCCCCACCTTGTCCCCCCTATCCGTTTTGTGAGTGACATTACCCATCACTTGCTCCGACCCGTCTTCACCGAGACTAACTGATTTATCATTATGTTTATCGAATGCGATATTTGCTTTATTTTCGTATTATTTTAACTAAACGAATATTTAGATAACAAATGATCCACAAATAGGATTATACATTCAGTTGTATCATAACTATTGTATAAGAATCCGAGCTTATATATATATATTTTCTGAGCTAATTGAAAGTTTATGTTTTTAATGTGTGAATGGATGAATTCAATACTTTCTAATAAAGCTCATATTATTTAACATAAATCTCGGATACTTTATCACAAAACTCATATTTTACACCGTATAACATATATAACTGGTTGTATAATCCATGAATTGTGAATGATGGGATGGATGGAATATAGATAAATTTAAAACGTCCCAACATTCACAGTATTAAACACCTTAACTTCGAAGGTCGTTTTTCTCTCCATTACCTCAGGTTCATTACCTCTAATAAGGTACTACAGTACATTTTAATATATATTAACCCTCATACACATCACCATCCATCTATATTTATCTATATAAAATTTAAGAGTAAATTATCAATTACACTCACGCTTAATCTACTTGCTTACAATTACTCCCGTGTTAATTTTTTGCACCCAACACCATTTTACAATTACTCCCACCTTAATACTCCCTCCAAGTTTGATCAATCTTCCCTATTTCTCTTTTGAGCTTATTTTCTTATCTTCCCCTTTCCTTTTTTGATTATCTTTTATTCATTCTTTATTCATTCTCTCTCCTAAAAAGTCAACAATTTCCCCTACTTTATACTACTTTATTCATTTTTTATTCATTATTCATTTTTTATTATTTTCTCTCTCAACAACTCATACTACTTTATACATTTTTTATTGTTTTCCTTATTTTTGGTGCAAAAAGCAAAGGGGAAGATTGATCAAATTTGGAGGGAGTATATATTAACCCTCATACACATCACCATCCATTTTTTTTGCATCCACCTCAGGTAATATTTTGCACCCAACACCATTTTCAGGCAAAACAAATACTCCCTCCATACCACACCAATGGTAACATTGACTTTTTCACACTCGTCGAGATACGTTTTGCAACGTGAATATCTTTCGTTACACATTATTAAAAATTATAAAAAATTGATATTCTTATAACACTCATGACGATAAATCAAACAAGATCTCACATGACTATATTTTGTCTTATAGATTAAAAATAATATCGAAGATTCCCTACGACCATGAATAGTGCCAAAATTCTCAATGTTACCATTGGTGTGGTATGGAAGAGGTAATAAAGTGACGATTTTGCCCCCGCGTCTATTACTCTAAGTTGTATGACTTTTCAGTTACTTCCCCTATTTCATCTCATCAGCCTGAGTCATTTTTCCCAAATATTTCCCTCTCAGACACTCTCCGGGCACCACTTTTCTTCCAGCCCCAAACACTCCTCAAGTCCTAAACATCTACCCCATTTGAATCAGCGTTTTTTTTTCTTATTCGTCTTCAATCGGAGCATCTTAATTGATTGGATATTGATTATATTCCCTTAAACTCTTGTATAATGTGTGTCTTGTTTGGTGCAGGGTATCATGAAATATGTTAAACAGTGTAGTCAACCTCAGCGAGAGGCTTCGTTAAATAGATTCCTAATTAAATTAACCCTTTATTCATTTCCTCCAACTAATCCTAATTAACCACCCCTCTTCATTTCCCCCAACCAATCCAAATTTCCTCCACCAAAGAATAATTCAACATGAGAAAAAAAAAATACTAACAAGCACAATACCCATAATATAGGTTTTAATAATATGGAGAACATGATTAGAGAAGTAAGAAGGTGAAAATGAGTAGCAAAGAAGACGATGAAGAACAACTATGGAGATTGATAAGAATAGTATGTATGAGTTGCAAATCTTGCAATAGTTCTTGAAGAGGAAGAAATAGACTGGGATAACGAGTTTTATGGTGGTAATTGAGAGATAAATGATGACATGGTGTGGGGCGAAAAATAGGCAAGGACTGAGGAGGGTGGTTACGGAGTTGGGTTATAAGCTAGGTAGCACAAAAACGAATACGGATATGGACACGACACGAACACGTGACATGACATCCCATGAAATTTAGGACACAGGACACGTTATTTAAATTTAATAAAATATATATTTTTTTGTTACAAACGTTCGATTTTATTTTTGTAAAAGTATTTGATATTAAATTTAAAGAAACTTGGCCTTGATTAGAACTCGTTTTCATTTCCCAACCAAACCCATATTTTAATCAATCTCTTTCGGCGTCTCATTTCTCGTCTTAAGAACATCATTCACCCAAAATGATATTCAAATACCAAGGACACGAGTAGGACACGTGCGCAAATACCATGGACACGCGTCGAACACGTGCCCATATAAAAGTAGAAAGTTTGACACGGCTTTATAGGTGTCGGACACGTTTAGGCGTGTGTCCGACGAGTTCAGTGTCGGACACGCTGTCGGATACGGGACGACTGATTAAGAGATGTGTCCGTGCTACCTGGGTTATAAGCGGGAGATTTGGAGGAAGAAGAAAGGATGAGAAGTGAGTGAGTTAGTGATTAACAATGCTATAATACAATATTTTAATTGTAATTATAAGTTTAAGCAATTTTTATTTATGTTTCTGTTAATTTTAACGGAATTTTGACTATTTTTGACATAATTCGTCAATTGGTATTTATTAACAAACGAATACAAATTTTAGGTACCTTTAGGTAAATGAGGCTAAAGTTAGGTACTCCCTCACAAAAAAACCCATTTTCTTTAATATTTTTTGCAGGTCTAAGAGCAATCCGACGGTTTATTGCTCTATGGTACACATTGCTTCTTTGTTTCGATGAGATTTCAAAGACTCTCTGCTCTTTTGATTTATTCATATTTTTACTTTAAATGATCTCTAGGTTATAATTCTCCGTGGGATTTTTTTTTTTTTTTTGGCATTACTTCTTATTTCTTGCTTATTGATTGATTTGTGGTTTCTACATCATCTTTATAATTTGAGGGATGTTTTCTAATGGTTGTCAATAAATTTAAGGATGTTATCTGATAAATAAGTGATATAGCATAATAGGTCCCTTCTTTGAAATCTTTAATGGTATAAGTGAAATTTCCTCAGATTAAACTTTTGGATGCGGTATTGTGCAAATTACTTTTAGCTATTAGTGATCAAAGGTTTGATATTTGATTGAAATTCATAGTAATGATATTTATGTGATATTACTGAGTACAATTTGTCTAATAAAGCTTTGTGATAGAATATTAGTAAATATGTAAATTATTTACGTAATATTAGTTACCTAACTTAGTTGTTTTGTATAGGTAATTAGTTCCTAATTAGTAGCTAACCTTACTAATTAGTAGCTAACCATCTCTTGTATATATACCTTGTGATATTATCAATAATACTCACTGATTACATTCCTTTATGGTATCAGGAACCCTAATCGATCAACCTACTGCTTCCGCTCTCTCTTCAACCTCCGACCTCACGTCAAAAAAATGGCACCTGATGCAAAGGCGCAATTCCATCCGGCTCTTGCAGTGAACAACATCACCAACCACATCCCTGTCAAACTCGGCATGGACAACGACCAATATCTGTTGTGGGTTGCGTTGTTCACAAATCACGCGAAGTCTAATCGTGTTCTCCACCATATCGTCACCCCTATGGTTCCTCCTCGGGCACCAAACACGACCGACGAGCAAGAAATGTGGGAGACACTCGACGCTACGGTCTTACAGTGGATTTATTCCACCATCACCACGGAGCTCTTGGAAACCATCGTCGAGGCCGAATCCACCGCTAAGGAAGCCTGGGATCGTCTCGGTGATATATATCAAGATAACAACAATTCTCGCGCTGTGACCCTCGAGCAAGAGTTTCTGAACATCGAGATGGAGGATTTTTCCTCCATATCCACCTACTGCAAACGATTAAAATCATTGGCGGACCAACTGAAAAACGTCGGCTCTACCGTCTCCAATAGTCGATTAGTTCTTCAGTTAGTCTCCGGCCTGTCTCCGGCGTACCAGAATGTTGGGACGATTATTCATCAAAGCAATCCTCTTCCGGCTTTCTATCGAGCGCGGTCTATGCTAACGCTTGAAGAAGCAGGGATCGCAAAACAGGCTGCTACGGGTTCCTCCGAGGCCCTGTACTCTCGGGGCAATATGGACACGGATTCAGGTGGTCCATCCTCCAAGGTTGTTACTGCTACAGGAAAAGGCGGCCGTGGAAATGGGTCGAATGGCAAGAAGAAGGGTAACAAAGGCGGGAAAGGCAAGGCATTGGCCTCAAATACGACTCCTGCTGCTGCGCCTTCTGCCGCTCCTCCGTCGTCTATACCGCAACAGTGGCCTGCTGGGTATGGACCATGGCAATGGCCTCCCTCTCCTTGGGGTTATCCACCTTGTCCTTACCCCTCCGGTCCGTGGGTACGCTCACCTTATGCTGCACGCAACCAGGCTGGAGTTTTGGGACAAGGCCGAATCAGGCCTATGCTGCCACGCAATCAATGCCTACTCAGACGGATATCGAGGCCGTGATGTACACGCTAGGACTCACGTCCCCTGAGCCGTGGGTGATGGACACTGATGCTACGTCTCACATGACGTCGGATCAAAGTACTCTTTCGCCTTTAATTAATTCGAGTTTTCGTAATGGTATAATTGTCGGAAATGGCCTGTCAATTCCGATTAAGGGATACGGACATACCACCCTACCCACACCACACCCACCTCTCGTCTTGAAAAATGTATTATATGCCCCTGCCCTAGTCAAAAATCTAGTTTCCCTTAGAAAATTCACAACCGATAACAAGGTCACCGTTGAATTTGACCCGTTTGGTTTTTGTGTGAAGGACTTGCGGACGGGGACTCGTCTCATGAGGTATGATAGTCGGGGTGATCTATATCCTATCTCGACCACTACAAATTCAGCCGCACCATCTACCTTTGCAGCCTTAGCTTCATCGACTTGGCATAGTCGCTTGGGTCATCCCGATGATCCAATTTTTAATATTATTAGACAAAATAAATTGATTGATTGTAATTTGAATTCAAAAAATTCTATTTGTCATTCATGCCCTTTAGGAAAACATATTGGATTACCATTTGCTAAGTCTATTTCACGTACTTATTTACCATTTGATATCATTCGCCGTGACTTATGGACGTCTCCAATTTTGAGCTCCATGGGTCACAAGTATTATTTGATAATTTTGGATGACTATTGCAATTTCTTATGGACCTTTCCCATTTCTCACAAAAATGAAGTCAGCTCCATTCTTTTGAAATTTCATGCCTTGTCAAAACACAATTTGAGCGTAAAATAAAGTCGATACAATGCGATAATGGAACGGAATTTGTAAACGGCCTGTTTAAAAACTTCTGTGCGGATCAAGGGCTAGTCTTTCGACTCTCTTGCCCTCACACATCGTCCCAAAACGGGAAAGCCGAACGCAAAATACGTTCTATTAATAATATCATGCGTACCCTTCTTTTTCAATGCCCGTGAATTTTTGGCATCACGCCCTCGACTTGGCTACATATATATTGAACATAATTCCTAGTAAGCCTATTGCCTATAATATTCCTCTTCAACTCCTTTATAATCGGTCTCCGACTTATAATCATCTCCGAATTTTTGGTTGTTTATGTTTTCCTCTAAAACCGTCTACAACCATTCACAAATTACAGCCCCGTTCCTCTCCGTGTGTTTTTCTTGGGTATCCTAAAGATCATAGAGGGTATAAGTGTCTTGACTTCTCTACTAATAAAATTCTTATTTGTCGTCACGTCATATTCGATGAAACGGTCTTCCCTTTTGCGTCCTCACATCGACCCGACACACATACCTATGATTTTTTGGAAGATGGAGTTTCCCCCTATGTCCTTCGACACATAACCTTGACCCCAGCCCAACAAAACAACACACCACCCGTGTCCCCTACAGCCCAGCCTAACCGTGACCAAGCCACAACTACAGCTGCTCAACCCAGCCATGACCAGGCCACTGTTCACACCTTCGCCCAGGCCCATCGGACACGGCCCAACCCTCGACTACCACTACCAGTCGACCCATACCCAACCCTACTCGCTCCAAATCTACAACCCGCGCTGATCATGGCATTTATAAACCAAACCTCAAATACTCAACACCCAACTCACCACAAAATTTGTCTCACATAGTGGCTATCTCGCCTATTCCAAAATCTCCGACCTTAGCCCTTCGTGACCCAAATTGGAAACTGGCCATGGATGATGAGTATATGGCTCTAATTGATAATAAGACGTGGGTCTTGGTTCCTCGTCCTTTGAACGTGAATGCCATACGGTCTATGTGGATTTTCCGTCATAAATTTAATTCTGACGGTTCCTTTGAAAGGTATAAAGCTCGTCTTGTAGGTGACGGGAAAACACAACAAGTTGGTATTGATTGTGGGGAAACGATTAGCCATGTGGTTAAACCCGCTACAATTCGAATGGTCCTATCTCTTGCTTTATCAAAATCATGGTCCATTAATCAACTTGACGTGAAAAACGCCTTTCTACACGGTACACTTAATGAAATGGTTTATATGCATCAACCGATTGGGTTTAGAGACAAATCACGGCCCAACCATGTTTGTCTCCTAAAGAAGTCGCTCTACGGTCTCAAACAGGCACCTCGTGCTTGGTATAAAAGGTTTGCAGATTATATTGCTCGTCTTGGTTTTCTTCATAGCAAAGTCGATCATTCGTTATTTATACTTCGACAAGGCCAACATCTTGCTTATTTGTTACTATATGTCGATGACATCATACTTACTTGTTCTTCGGAGTCTCTTCGAACGAGTATTATGCGTGCTTTACAATCCGAATTTTCTATGAAGGATCTCGGGTCTCTCCATTATTTTTTGGGTATTTCCGTGACAAGATCGTCGTCGGGTATGTTTTTTTCTCAAGCCAGGTATGCTACTGAAATCGTTGAGCGCGCTGGTATGTCGAATTGTAAGCCGGCTGCCACCCCTGTTGATACTAAAGCCAAATTAAGTGCTTCACCGTCCGTTCCTTGTGACGATCCCACATTGTACCGTAGTCTTGCCGGAGCTCTTCAGTACCTTACTTTTACAAGACCCGACATCACATATGCGGTGCAACAGGTGTGCTTGTTCATGCCCAATCCGATGAATGCACATATGGCTGCCCTTAAACGTGTTATTCGCTATGTAAATGGCACTCTCCACCGCGGTTTATTGCTTCAAAAATCTGCTCCGTCGCTTCTCACGACTTATACTGATCCCGACTGGGGTGGGTGTCCGGATACCAGGCGATCTACGTCTGGCTATATATTGTGTCTTTCATGGTAATAATTTAGTCTCGTGGGCTTTTAAAAGACAACCCACTTTATCACGGTCTAGCGCTGAGGCCGAGTACTGTGGGGTAGCGAATGTCGTCGCCGAATCATGTTGGCTCCGCGATCTTCTTGTCGAGTTTCATGTTCCCATGCCAAAAGCTACTCTTGTTTATTGCGATAACGTAAGCGCTATTTATCTTTCGGGCAACCTTGTTCAACATCAACGAACTAAGCACATTGAAATGGATATTCATTTTGTTCGTGAGAAATTTGAACGAGGTGAAGTTCGTGTCCGCCATATTTCTTCTCGTTATCAAATCGCGGATATTTTTACTAAAGGACTACCTCTTCTACTCTTTGATGATTTCCGTGACAGTCTCAACATTCGGATGCCTCCCGTTTCGACTGCGGGGGTGTGATAGAATATTAGTAAATATGTAAATTATTTACGTAATATTAGTTACCTAACTTAGTTGTTTTGTATAGGTAATTAGTTCCTAATTAGTAGCTAACCTTCCTAATTAGTAGCTAACCATCTCTTGTATATATACCTTGTGATATTATCAATAATACTCACCGATTACATTCCTGGGTTGCAAACTTATAGTTACTGATAAGATGAAAGATGAAAAAACATTAGATCAAATTTCGATAATAAAGGTTAAGTCCCTTTTATCATTAATTATAGTTACTGATAAGATGAAAGATGAAAAAACATTAGATCAAATTTTCTAAATATTATGTTGTTCCTTTGTCAAGCAAGGGATTTTCGATATCGGTCGATCAGTTGTTTTGTACACAGTCTAACTTCCATTTTAATTGATTCTAGGGATAGTCAAGGCTGTAAAGCTTAAATCTGTAATTAATAGGAAACATAAAGCTTGCTCTTGTAGTTGTCGACTTTTTTTTATTATGATTACTTTAACTCAGCTTCAAAAGTATCTAATTCCTGCTTTATCACAAGTTTTGGTTGTTTTGGTTTTTTAAGGTAAAATGAAAGTGTTGTAATAACACTAGGCGTGAAACAATTTACTTCTGTTTTATGCAGGAAAAGCATGATGTAAAACTACAGCCATATTAAATCATAAACATGATCATCTTATGGAATGCATAATTTCAAGGCATTCAGAAGCTTATTTGCATCAAAATGCCAATTGCCATTAGCTTCTGAGCTTGGGCTTCATTCCTTTTCAAAGGCTTCAAATCAGTGAAATGAGAATGTTGTTACCTTGTGAGTTTTGAGACAAAAATATACAAGTCCGCATCTTTGGTGAGATAAATGGATAGAGAATTAGTTTCCATGGGGGAGTTACTTTCAAAGGCTTCAAACCATTGCACGAGTTTTTTTTGCTCACATTTCAATTTTTCAATAAGCCGCAATAATATAAGTCATTTACATTTATAAAAGATTCTAAATTCATTCTGATACAATGTCATAACTATTAATGTGGAGGAGCATATTGAGAACAGTAGATTGAATTGAGGCCCTGTTTGGTAAACAACGGATTAATTTCAGCATAAGTAGATTGTAAAAGCAGATTATAAATGACAGATTTTATCAGAAGGTTTGACTAGCATATTCTAATTAGCAGAATTAATTTGAGTGTTTGGTAATTGACATATTACGATTAGTAGATTGTTACTTTTCTTTGTAAAATGGAGAAAAATTTCCTATTTTACAATGGCGTTGTTTGGTAAACAGCATATTGCATAAATTTCAGCATATTTGACCCAATTAGCATATTTGACCAATCAATATGCTATTTTGGGTGTTTGGGAAACGGCATATTGAAATAGTAGATTTGAGCTCAATCTACTATTTTAGAATATGCTGCTCCCCCTAGCATATTCAAATAGTAGATTAGAGAAAAAAAATATTCACCTTTTTACCCTTTAAAAAATATAACCCTACCTTTATTTCTCCATTGTTCCTCCTTCACTCCCATCTCTGGAAAAAGGTACGTTTTTTTTCTCAAACTTGTTTTTTCACTTTTTCTTTAAAGTATTGCATACATATTGACTTGCATAAATACATACTCCATGCGCTTTTTTTTTTTTTTTGCTTTGATTTTTCTTTACTCAAAATTTAAGTAATTGGTAGCAAGTTGAAAGTCATTGTTACTATTTTGTTATTACGTGAACACTTGCACAAAGGAGTTTTATTCATTTGTGGCTAATCATTCCTCGCAATCTGTAACCGAGTCTTCGGGAACTAAAGAAATATCAACTGTTCCCGATAACATTACTTCTAGTTTGATGGCTAGTAGAAGAAATCGACATTAGTCATTAAAGTTGTTTGTGTGATGTATTTTGACAAATACTAGTCAATAATTTAATCATGTCCATTTTTGTCATTTTACAAAGGAATGAGCTAAACTGCTAATTTAATTCTGCTAATTACCAAACACCTTTGACAAATTCTTCTAATTGAATATGCTAGTCAAATCTGCCAACAAATTCTGCTAATTACAATCTGCTTTTACAATCTGCTTCTGCCAATATTAATCCGCTGTTTACCAAACAGGGCCAATATGCTAACCAATATGCTGGGGTAAGCAACATATTCACCCCAAATATGATGTTTCAATATGTTGTTTACCAAACACTAAAATTAGCATATTGATTGGTCAAACATGCTAAAACCCTTGAATATGCCAAAAATTGGCCAATATGTTGTTTACCAAACAACGCCTCAATCTATTGTTTCAATATACCATCTACCAAACACTCAAACTAATAGATTGGTGAGTCAAACATGCTAAAAGTCTTGAATATGCTGAAAATTTACCAATCTAACGTTTACCACCACGTTAGTAAAAGTGTTTTGTAATTAGCGGATTTAAGTTAATAGGTTGTTATATTTATGTGTAATGGTTGACACATTTCTTTTTAGAATCTAGTAAAGTGAATATGTGCTCACGAGCTACATAATGGAAAATAGTAGATTGCACCCAATGCTATTTTAATATGTTGTCTACCAAACACCCAAAACAGCATATTAATTAGTCAAACATACTAAAAAGTCTCAATAGGCTAAAAGCTTCTCAATCTTCTATCAAAAACCCACGTATATTAATTAGTCTCACTTTAGACGGTATATCTATCTAAAGTATAAACGGGTAAAATATGTCATCAGTTACGACAAAGTGGTGACATCCAACTTGATGTGATATTTGATCCGTCTACAATTATAGACGGATAGTATATATATAGATAGAGTGTATCCAGTAACAATAGAAAAACAATCATAAATACGGAGTATGATATTCCCTCCATCTTTCTTCATCGTCACTTTTAAAATTTTACGTCATACCCTCTCCGTCCCGGTCAATTGTTGTCCTTTCGTTTTGGCACAAAGACCAAGGAAAGAGGAAAAGGTCAATAACTAAATGACAAGCGGAACAAATTGAATGTGAATGATCAAATTACTCATCAAGTTCATTCTTAAAATAGAAAGGATAACAAATAACTGAAACACCCCAAAATGAAAAAAGACAACAAATGACCGGGACAGAGGGAATATATTTTGAGAAATGGAAATAAAATTGAGGAAATAATTACCTTCACGAAACTGATAACTTATAACGTAAGAGCAGTGCTATAGATCTTCTCCTTCTGACTTTCTCTTGCGGATAATTAAATAATTCGTACTACTATATGCAAATATGCAACTACTTTGTTTCTCGTTTCTTGTTGCCTTGAAGGCTTGATATCCGGTTTATACTAAATCGAAGTCTCGGCCCCTATTTATATATTGAGCTGACGCCTCCTTCCTGTAGAGAGACTTTTTCTTTTACGTTCAAGAGACGCTCGCGACGCTTCTCCTAATTAATTAAGAGGATTAATGATCGACGAATAAGATTCCGCTGTAAAAATTATGGGCACAATTTCTCTCCATTTCCTAAAAAGAAATGGAGAGACAAGTTCCTATTAGTGGTCTGGATCGTATTTTGACAATATCTAACGGTTCTAAATTTACGCATAAAAATAAAAGAAAATGAGAATGAAAGGGGATATTAATATTTAAAGAGATTGTGAGAGGAAATGGAGAGAAAGGAAATGGAGAGGATCCATTTCCAAAAATTATGGCCTAAATATTCGGGTTATAACCGTATTTATGAGCTATCCGTTAGAAAACAAGAGAATTGGTTTTTGAATGTGACGATTATTATTGCAATAGAATACAACCTTATATAGTTTACAAATACATGAATTTAGGAAAGACAATATATGAATCAAAATATACCTAAACTAATTAGATACACGAAGTAACGATCAAGGAACAAATATACGGAAAGATATGAACAATATATTATTTACTAACACGCCCCCGCAAGATGGACGTCCCCGAGGACAGGCCAATCTTGGAACATAAGACAACAAACCGAGATCGTGGAAGAGGCTTAGTGAGCAAATCAGCGAGCTGGTCAGTACTGGCAATATGTTGAACACGCAACTGCTGAGATTTGATACGCTCCCGAACAAAATGAAAAGCAATCGCAACATGTTTCATACGGGAGTGAAAAACGGGATTAGCAGAGTAATGAGTAGCTCCGAGGTTGTCGCAATAAATGACATGAGGGGAAGAAGAAGAAATGCCGAGATCAATAAGGAGAGAGTGAACCCATTCAAGCTCAGATGTTACATCCGCAATGGCACGAAATTCGGCTTCAGTGGTGGAGCGAGCAACAATTCGTTGCTTACGAGAAGACCAGACAATCGGATTGCGACCAAGATAGACAATATAACCGGAGGTGGAAACAAAAACATTCTTGTCCCCACCATAATCCGCGTCACAGAAGGCGTGAAGACGCAAGGGAGAGTTAACATATAATTGAAGGCCAAGATGTGCAGTACCATGAAGATAGCGTAGCAACCGTTTAGCTGCAGACCAGTGAACATCTGTGGGAGAAGCAAGAAATTGAGCAAGTTTATTTACCGTAAAGGAAATATCAAGACGAGTGAGAGAGAGGTACTGAAGTCCACCAATAACAGCACGATAATCAGTAGCATGAGGAGGAGAGAGCGGCTGACCATCATCATGACGCAAGGGAGGATGGGAAGCAATAGGAGTCGGAAGCGGTTTTGATTCATGCATCTTATGAAGTTCCAGCAAATCAAGAATGTACTTGGACTGAGTAAACAATAGACCATCAGAGTTGGGCATTACTTCCACACCTAAGAAATAAGATAGGGGACCGAGGCCCTTAAGAGATAAACGAGCAGATAAGATATTGATAAATTTCTGCATAGAGGACGGAGATGGACAGGTGACAATTATATCATTAACGTAAACAAGCACATAAATGGGGGAGGATGAGACAGAACACACGAAGAACGATGGATCAGCAGGTGATGAGCGAAAACCATAGGAAAGCAGGGCAGACTTCAGTTCATTGTACCAAGCTCGCGGAGCTTGTTTGAGACCGTAAATTGCCTTGGAAAGTAAACACACATGGGAGGGAGAACCTTTATCAATAAAGCCCGGTGGCTGGGCCATAAACACTTTGTCAGTAAGGGAGCCTTGAAGGAAGGCATTGTTAACGTCGAGTTGACGAATGGGCCAACGATTACTAACAGCGAGAGAGAGAAGAAGACGAACTGTATCAGGCTTAACAACCGGGCTGAAAGTCTCTGAGTAATCAAGACCCGGACGTTGAGTGAAACCCTTAGCAACCAAACGAGCCTTATACTTTTGGATCGAGTTATCGGGATTATATTTGATGCGAAATACCCATTTACACCCAATTATATTTCGGTCAGGAGATGGAGGAACCAGAGTCCAGGTTTTGTTTGTAGAAAGTGCATTGTATTCATCAAGCATAGATTGATGCCAATGAGGAATGGACAAAGCTTGTTTGACAGACGTAGGGAGCGAGTGTGAGGGAGACACAGTGGCTACCTTGGCGTATTTAGGGTTGGGCTTACGGATATTGTTAAGGGCTCGGGTTTGAATAGTGCGGGTGGGAGGAGGGGGAGGAGGGGGTGTAGAAGAGGGAGTGGCAGGGACTGTAGTGGAGGTGGAGGGAGAGGATACGGTGTTGGATGCAGGAACAGAGGTGGGGGTTTCGGTTGGGGCAGGTGTAGAAGAGGGAGTGGCAGTGGGAGAGGTAGGAGAAACAGGGGAGGAAGGAGAAACAGGGGAGGAAGGAGAGGGGGTAGTAGTGTCGGGTAGAGGTGTTTGGAAGATAAGGGTGATAAGTGCATATTTTATACATTTTAACCCCCTATATTAGCTTGATTTTACATGTCTTTAGCACTTATTTTAAGTGTTTTATAGCTAATATTTGCATTTCTAGTTGTTTTGGATGCTTTGACATATTTTGTAGGGAATAAGCTTTTTGGAGCTAAAATAACTACAAAGTACTAGAAATTGCAAGCTAAGAGGAAAGAAGACTAAATGGACTAAGGATTGGATGTTGCATGGACTTTGTGCCTCAAGTTGCATGAATTTTTGCATGGGAATTTGTTAGATCAATTAGCAAAATACAAATGAGATCAAACATCCAAGTCAAGCCTAAATTGCAAGACAAAAGTCAAGGGGAAAGCATGGGATTCCAAAAGATCTTAAGATGCCAAATGCAAGCATTAAGCGGGTGATTAATCGCACAATTAATCACCCACATAGGATTCTCCAAGGAATTAAGAGAAGAATTAAGGCAAATAACCGAGGAACACACAGCCCCGATCGGGGTTGCATGCCCTTTGGTTTCTTACGTTTCCTTCTCCTCTCCTATAAATAGGAGAGGTATTCCAAGGTTTTAGGCATCTCATTTTTACGTCCAAGTTTATTACAATAAGCCTCAAGCATTATAATTTCTCTCATTAGTTTTCTCATTTTAGTTTACATTTTGTTAAGCATTCCCTTAGTTAATCTTTCAATATTTTGTACTTCAAGATATTCTCAAGCATTTGATATTCAAGCTTTTGGTTATTTGTTATTTGTTCTTCCATATAAGCTCTCCTTTATAAGGTATTTCTGTTGGAGCTTGTGTCCTCCACAAATTAGTGTGATAACATTTGTAAATCTCTTACAGGTTCACAAGGGTATACTTCGTATATTTAATCAGTTGATTAACGTTTACCTAATAACGGTTGGCTTGCTAGAAAGTTTGACGTTATTATCATACATATGGCGGTGATCAACTGGTCCCTAAAGGTCACACCTATAGGATGTGTTTGAGAAATGTGGTTATAGAAATATAATTACATTGATGCCCAATATGACTAAAAAGTTAGTCAATGTGTTGATGAGATAATTATTTAATAAAAATTAAATAATATTAGTTGAGACGAATTAATCTTTCAATTCGTAAATTAAATATAATAAGTTATATTTAATTAAATGTATATAATGTTAGGTTGGACGAATTAATCTGTTAATTCGTAAATAAATATAATCAGTTATATTTAATATCAACAAGTTGAATGTGTCATAGTGGTAATAGTGAGGGTACACAAGCCAAGAGGTCATGAGTTCGATCCTCACTAGATGAGATTTTAACACACTTTATATATTTTTGGAAAGACCAAAAATAAGGAGAATTGACTCCCTATTTCGGTCAGTTTGGCCGAAAATTAGGAAGGTTTTTTCCTTTCCTAATTGACTCCAAATTTCGGTCTGTATAAAAAGAAAGGGAGAGAATTATTTCTACCCTAATACTTTTTCTTGACCTTGCCTCCTCTCTCTCATCAGAAAACACAAAACAACTAAATTTTACAGAAAACTTTAGATTGATTTCTAGCATAATCAAAGGGCATATCTCAGATCGTCTTGGGTGCAACTAATAGGCGAATATCAATTTTGATATTGTTCTTAGGCCAATTTTGCTAGGACCGAAGGTTAATTCTAAATCCTTTATACTTTGTTTATGTATTTTGTTTATGACCATTGATCATCATTGTTAAACTCGTTATTATCCTTCTAGTTTAAGGGAAGTATACAGATTATTTCCCACAAGTGGTATCAGAGCACTAGGCCACGATTTTAATCTTGATGATTTTCATAAATCTGTATGTGAACAATAGAATTTTCGAAAAAAAAATTTAGGGTTTCGATTTTTTTGGTTCGGGAAAAATTTTTTGTGCCATTTTTTCTTTTAGTTTGATGATATTTTTCCATTTTATTTTTCATATTATAGTTTATAATCAGTTAAAATTATCATATGAAGAATTGGTAGTTTTTGATTTAATGCAGATTAAGTTAAAATTAAATGGGATCGTCATGTTTATGATAAAAAGATTGTTTTTGCTATATATTTTTTGGCATATAAATTAATCATGTATATTATTTCATATGCTAATCATGTTCTAATAGCAAAGGTAAACAATTTAGTCATCAAATTTTGTTTAAGGGCATATTGCCGCAAAAGAAAAAAAAAAGGAAGGACGGTTCTAGGGTTTGCCGTAGAGAGAAAAAAAAAAATATTTTGTTTTTTTTGGTAAACCGATAAAGAGAAAAAAAAGGAAAGTTTTGTTTTCTTGTTTTTGCCATATTGCCGAGAAAAAAATATGGTAAGTTTTTTTTTGTTTTTCCTAAATTACCAAAAAAAAAAAAAAAGGAAGGCTGTTTTTTTCGGCCGTGTAGGAGCTGAAATAATAAAAAAAAAAAAAATTTGTTGTTTATTTTCAGCCGAGACCAATTTTAATTGGTTTTGTTTTTTTTTTTTTTGGCCAATTAGTTATTGTGAATCGGTTCACAATTTAAAGATACCGAGTTATTTTAAAGCGGTTTAAAATTTAGACGGATAGAATTCATATTGCAAGTTTAATATGGATTAAGTATGAAATTAATGTGATTAAATTGCGGAATTGTCAGTTAATTTAATTTGAATAGGTGGTTTGGATAAATTAATCAACATAATTAATGCATTGTGTTTTGTATGTTTAATTTATTTTAGTTGATGCTTCTAATTTTGTTGAATGAATCGAATGAATGAATTTTATTTACGTATTTATTTTTGCAATCGGTTGTAATTTGTAATACTTAGTGTGGCCTTAGTCAAATTATGTTTTCGTAATGAAGGAAACATGATTTTTTTTATGTAATTATGAGATCTCGAATCTCCTTATTTTATTTTAGTTTTGGGTTTTTGAAATTAGAATGTAATTAATAGGTCAATTATGTAATTTTATTTATTGTAATTTCAAAGAAGACTAAAGATGGAGATTGAAGCTCACTCCCGCTACATGGATCAAGATGGAACATCAAGACAAGCTTCTCGGGTCCAAGGATGGATTCCAAACTTGTATTTATTGTTCATTTTGATAGGAAAGGCCACACTAGGACTTTTACTGTTTTTACGTTTTTTCATTCTTATTGCTTTTCATTCACATGTTAGTTTATGCATCATTTTCCGCCTAAAACCAAACCACCTACTACTAAAATGCATGAAAATTGACTCATATAGGTTGTATGTTAGTTTTCATGAACATGCAGATGTCACAGTCTTTAAGCCATCACCTTAGTTTAATCATTCTCGCATGCTAGATAATAGTTCACTTAAAATGAATTAAAATAAAGTTGATGGGATCTTCCTCTAAAACGGAAATTGAGATTAGTCTTTATAAGGGCAAACATCTATGAATCCCTTCTTCGTCGGTAGGCCTAATATGACCCCTTCTACGTTGGGTAAGTAGTTGTGTTGACTTAGTTTACCTCAACATCATAGTCCGAAGAGTTTCTCGTGATTATGATGGACTATAGATAGAATTTACAGAAATTTATCGACCAAGAATTCTAACGGTAGAATTAGCTAAAAGGTTAGCTTATCAATTTACAGAGAATTGAGTCTTGGGGTCATTTATATAATTCTTGAGGGAGGTCAATTGTATAAATGTTTTTGAGTCTTCGCGTTATGACATTAGCTCATTAGACTTAAAATTAAAACGATGCACATGCTCATTATTTTATTCTTCTTTCGCAGTGTATAACACGTTTATTATCAATAATACTGTTACAACAAATGGCTGGAAATAACGCAATCCCAATGCCTAGTGCCACACTACATCGTTCATCCTGGCTAAAAGTGTTCATGGACCAAATGAATCAGTCCACGCGACTGAAGAATGATGGGTCCAACTTTGCGGACTGGGAGGCGGCACTACGGAATGCTGCCATTGCTGACGGTAAGCTCAGGTATTTAACTGAGCCAATACCGGTCAACCCAGGCCCAAATGCAGAAGCCGACGAGTCATTCTCTTATAGTGACTTCGTTATGGAAGCGGGTGCGATAAAGAACGTACTCATCTTTGCAATGGAAACCAATTTGCAGAGACGCTTCATTGCCCAAGGTGCAAACAAGATTTTCACCACGCTCACTAACGAGTTCTCAAAGGCACCGAGAATCGTCACATATGAGCATACCTGTCACTTCTTTGATGCGAAACTCCAGAAGGGCCAACCGGTTAGCCCACACATTCTTCACATGATTGAGAATGTCGAGACGCTGGAGACACTGAATTGTAAAATCAGTGAGAGCATTGTCATTGACCGAATGCTTCATTCTCTTCACGATGGTTTTGCCCTTTTCAGGGCGAACTACTATATGAATGACTTGAAAAAGAGTCCTCATGAGCTACACTCCCTCCTCGTACAGACCGAGAAGGATATGAAATTGAGTGGGAGCGTGAAGCAGGATGTTCTCACGATTTACAAAGGTAAAGGTAAGGGCAAGGCTCATGGCGACCTAACTGTAGGTAAGCCAAAGTTTAAGAAGCCAGGAAACGGTAAGAGTGCACCTGGTGAGACTAGTGGCTCACAGGGCAAGACAAAGAGCAAGGGCGGTGACATAGAGTGCCACCATTGTCACAAGACTGGACATTGGAGGAGGAACTGTCCCGTCTACCGTGAGGACATCAAGGCAGGCCGCGTCGTTCCTGTTGGTATGTCATCTTATATTCATATGATTGAGATTAACCATGCAAGTTTTGGAACTTGGGTACTAGATACTGGTTGTGGTTCTCATCTGTGTAATCATTTGCAGGGCCTAAAGAACATCATACCTCTCGAAAAAGGTGATGTGGACTGCGCGAGTCGGGAATGGAGCACGAGTTCTTTGCTGCCTCGAAGGGGACATATGTAATCCAACTCCCTAGTGGTTTTGAGTTATCTTTAAATAACTGTTACTATGTACCCAGTTTATCTAAGAACATTATTTCTGTTTCCGTACTTGCTAAAGACGGTTTTACATTTTCAATAAAGGATAATAGTTGTATTTTCTCTTTTAATAAAATGATTTATGGCAAAGCAGTTTCCATGAATGGAAATTGTAACACCCCCATACTCCGAGTGCCTTACCAGGACCACTCAGGTATGAAGACATCACCATCTCGGTCGCCCGAGGTATGATAATCAAATAGACAAAACAGAAACAACATTTATTGTAAATAGTTTAATGAATAGATACAATCCTCGAAACCAAACTGAAAGTACAATACATTATTCCAAACTATCTGTTCTCAACCGAAATAGAAATAAATGCTAAACTACAGCGGAAGACTCTATCGTCATGTCGTGGCCATCCCAGCTATCCCAGTACTCATCTCTTTACCTGCTCAATATCTGCTCACCATCCCCGAATGGATCACCGCAGGTTTACAAAACAACACCGGGGTCAGTACTAATCACACAATCAATGTAAACAACAATAATAAGACAACATACAGCTGAACTGTCACACACACACACACAGGCCACCAACTCCCATCATCTCAATCGATGTCCACCGGACCAGCCACGCGATGGGGGACCGCAGCCGTTCCCACCTAAGCCCCGCTCATCGTACGAGCGATAACCCTGTCCATTAATGTGCACATCCCCTTTCGTGGCGGGTTCCACGAAGGGCGAAACTAGGGCGTGAGATCACTCCCGCAAGTGACCCCACTCAGCCGAGAACGCATCTCGAGAGCCATAGAAACCAATCACAATCACAATCACAATCACAATCACAATCGTCATATTAAATAACTAATTACAGCACATCACCAATATCCCATTATGGGACTAATACTGAGTAGGAAATCCTACCTGGAAAGCACAACACGCAGACGGTTTCTACAGCTGTATCAAAACGGCTCCTCTACGAATTCTCCTCCTACCATACAACACATAGATGCTACCATTCAATTACTACTCATAAAAACCCCCAATTCCTAAATTAGGGTTTCATCAATCTTAACAAAACATTATAGAAATTATATTAAAAGCTTACCCTCGACGCAAGGAATCCAACGACACGAACTACGATACAATCCGACCGTCTGAGCTCCGGGAATTGTCAAGAACGCGATTGGGAAGAAGAACTAGTTGCTTTCTCTCTTAAACAGGTTTTAGGTTTTGTAAAAAGTGATTTAGAACAATTACGAATATGTTTAAATACCCTAATCGCGTAATTAACAAAACCCGAGAAAACTCCCCCATAAAACCGGACACTCGATCGAGTACCCAAGGTACTCGATCGAGTACCCCCCTACTCGATCGAGTGCCCCAGCTACTCGATCGAGTGCCCAACAGGTCAGAAACTATTTTGCTTTGCCACTTACCCTTACTCGACAGAGTAAGGGCTACTCGATAGAGTACCCCCAAGACTATAAATACGGAGTATTACAGTCTTCCCTCCTTAAAAGGAATTTCGTCCCCGAAGTTCAAACCACTACTAAAACAAAGGTACTCCAAAACATTCCCGACTCAACAACCAAAACAAAACTCTAAAACAAAACTCAATATAAAACACGCTACTTACTCAACTCATCCCGACAACCTACCGACACGACATACAAAAAGGTGTATAAAACTCTTAGAAACTGCTCGCGATCATCTCCTACCCCCCTAAAAGAAACAAGGTTACGTCCTCGTAACCACACATACCTGATCAAAAAGGAAGGGGTAACGCTCTTTCATGATATCCTCTGCCTCCCATGTAGCTTCCTCAGTCTCGTGGTTAGACCAAAGGATCTTAAGCAAAACCGTCTCACCACTCCTGGTCTTTCTAACCTTTCGGTCTAGGATCTGCTTAGGTACCTCAAGATATGATAAAGACTCATCCAGCTCTAAGCTCTCTGCCTCCAACACATGTGATGGGTCACTCACATACTTCCGCAGCTGCGATACATGAAACACATTATGCACTCTCTCTAATGCAGCTGGTAACGCCAAACGATAAGCCACTTCCCCAACTCGCTCTAAGATCTCATAAGGCCCTATAAACTTCTGACTTAGCTTGCCTTTCTTTCCAAATCTCATAACTCCGCGCATAGGAGACATTTTCAGAAGAACCTTGTCTCCAACTTGAAACTCTATGTCCCGACGATGTAGATCTGCATAACTCTTTTGTCGATCCTGGGCTGCTCTCATCCGTTCCCTGATCATCTTAACTGCTTCCACCATCTTATGTACCATCTCTGGTCCCAAAACCACTCGCCAAAGACTATCGTCCCAACAGATTGGACTCCTACATCTTCTCCCATACAAAGCCTCAAACAGTGCCATACCAATACTAGTGTGATAGCTGTTATTGTAAGAAAACTCTATCAAGTCCAACCTCTGCTCCCAGCTACCACCATAATCCATCACACAAGCTCGCAACATATCCTCAAGGGTCTTGATTGTTCTCTCGGTCTGCCCATCCATCCGCGGGGATAAAATGCTGTACTCATCTTCAAAGCTGTTCCCAACGATTCCTGCAACTCCTTCCAAAACCTTGATATAAACCTCGCATCTCTGTCAGATACTATGTCCTTAGGGACTCCATGTAACTTCAGCACGTTCTTTCGATAGGCCATAGCCAGTTGTGCCTTAGTCCATGTATCTTTCATTGGAACAAAGTGAGCTGACTTGGTCAGACGATCCACTATCACCCAAATCATATTGTTACCTTGTTGACTCTTAGGCAAACCCACAATGAAATCCATGGAAATGGATTCCCACTTCCACTCAGGCACCTCTAAAGACTGAACCTTACCTTGTGGTCTTCTCTGTTCCCCTTTAACTCTCTGGCATGTCAAACAACGGGACACAAACTCAGCTGTCTCTTTCTTCATCCCAGGCCACCAAAACGTTTTCTTCAAATCCTTGTATAGCTTGTCTCCACCTGGATGAACTGAATATGGTGTGCAATGCGCTTCTGTCATGATTGTCTTTTTCAACTCCTCGTCATTAGGAACACACCACCTACCATCAAACCTCAAGCTACCATCTGTATGAATGGAAAACCGGGACACTGTCCCTTTCTCTACTCCAGCTCTCCACTCCACTATCTTAGGATCCAAAGCCTGCTTATCCCGAATGCCATCATAAAACTCAAGCTGTACTGTCATATCACCCATGGCATCTCCTTTCTGCATCATATGTATCCCAAAGCTCGCTACCTCATCTCTCAGCCTCATCAAGGATAGAGCTGTACACAAGGAATGTACACTCTTCCTACTCAAAGCATCAGCAACAACATTGGCTTTTCCTTCATGGTAGATGATTTCCATGTCATAATCGCCAATCAACTCCATCCACCTCCTCTGTCTCATGTTCAACTCCTTTTGCGTGAAGATGTACTTGAGACTCTTGTGATCCGAAAATACCTTAAAGATTGCTCCATAAAGGTAATGTCTCCAAATCTTGAGAGCAAACACCACTGCACCCAACTCCAGATCATGAGTAGGGTAGTTCTCCTCATAAGGCTTCAACTGCCTAGAAGCATAGGCAATCACTTTACCATTCTGCATCAACACACACCCCAACCCATTCTTCGAGGCATCTGTATAAACCTCGAAATTCTCGCTCCTTCAGCAATGCTAGGACAGAGCCGTGGTCAAACGCTCCTTTAATGTTTGGAACGCCGTCTCACAACTCTCATCCCAACGAAACCTGTTCTCCTTCCTCATCAACGCCGTCATCGGTCTAGCTATCTTGGAGAAATCTTTCACGAACCGTCTGTAGTATCCAGCCAAACCCAAGAAACTCCTCACCTCAGCAACATTCTTTGGTGCTTCCCACTTTGTCACTGCCTCAATCTTCGCCGGATCCACAGCTACCCCATCTTTAGAGATCACATGCCCCAGAAAAGCAACTTTCTCCAACCAGAAGTCACACTTGGACAGCTTAGCATACAGCTCATGATCCCTCAAAGTCTGCAACACGATCCTCAGATGCTCCTCATGCTCCTCCTTAGTCTTAGAGTAGACTAAGATATCATCGATAAACACTACTACAAACTGATCCAAGAACTGTCTGAAGATCCTATTCATCAAATCCATAAACACTGCCGGCGCATTAAACAACCCAAACGGCATCACCACATACTCATAATGGCCATACCTCGACGTGAAAGCTGTCTTCGGTATGTCCACCTCTCTAATCTTCACCCGATGGTACCCCGACCTCAAATCAATCTTAGAAAAGACTTTGCACCGCTCAACCGATCAAACAGGTCATCTATCCTTGGCAAAGGATACTTGTTCTTTATCGTCACACCTGTTCGGCTCCCTAATCTATGCACAGCCTCAAACTTCCATCCTTCTTCTTCACGAAAAGAACTGGTGCTCCCCAAGGCGATACACTTGGTCTAATGTATCCCTTCTCTATCAAATCATCCAACTGCTTCCTAAGTTCCTCCATCTCCCTAGGACCCATACGGTACGGTGCCTTAGAGATTGGCCCCGTCCCTGGCTTCAACTCAACGGTGAAATCTATCTCCCTCTTCGGTGGCAACCCCGGAATCTCCTCTGGAAAAACGTCTGCAAACTCCCCCACCATGGTATCTCGTCAATCGCCGGCTCTCTATCCGATCATCTCTCACATGGCACAAAATCGGAGGACATCCCTTCCTCGTATACGACTTCAAGGTGACAATTGCAATCAACTTAACTTTGGGTTTGACTAGAAACCCACGGTAAGACACACTAACACCCTTAGGACCTCTTAGGGACACTTTCTTTTGATGACAGTCTATCTTAGCCTTATACTTTCCTAACCAATCCATCCCAACTATCATCTCAAAACCATTAAAAGGAAACTCTAGCAAGTCTACAGGGAAATCGACTTGCCCAACTATCAAAGATACATCTCTAAACAACCTCCCACACGATACAGACTCACCCGAAGGTATGAAAACTTGCTCCCTAACAGACTCATACACTCTCAAACCCAATTGTTTTACATGACTCGAAGACACGAACGACTGAGAAGCCCCCGAATCAAACAAAACAAAGGTAGGAATACCATTAACAAGGAAAGTACCGGTGATAACGTGCGCATCCTCCTCACCGCCTTCTTGTCCATCATGAACAACTTGCCATCGGTCTTCTCCCCACCTCCCGGACAAGATCTTGGGCCGACGCGGTCGGCTTAGCACCCGACCCTTGATTGTTGTTGTTGTTGTTCGTCGGTGTCTTCCGATAAGAATTACCGCCGTTGCGGTTGCCTCCACTCTGGTAGCTCGACCTCCCGGTTTGGCCATGATCCAGTGGTCATTTGCTCGCAAAGCTCGTGCGGTCTCGAAAAGATCCCGGTGCGCTCGTGCACTCATGTCTCTTGTGGCCTACGCCACCACAACCAAAGCGAGTCACTCCCGGCTATTGCTCACACTCCCACGGCCTCGCCCAAAGGAAGTTCCAAACTAAACCCGGACCCGGAAGAAAATCCCTTAGATTGATTGTGGTTGCCTTTCTTGAAATTAGATTGGCCACCACCCTCGCTCTCCGACTTCCTCTTCTCTCCACCCGACCTCTCCCGAGCCATCTCCACTAGTCTCTCGGCTCTCCCGCCCTCTCATACGCTTCCTTCACATCGCAAGGACTCCCACGGGTAACTTATCCATAATTTTCGTGGTTAGCCCTCTCTCAAACCTCAAAGCCAGATTCTCCTCACTCAAACCCATATCCTCCGCATATCTAGATTTCTCATTGAACCGCTCTGTAGTACTCGGCCACGATCATCTCGGCGGTCATCTTAAACTTGTCGAACTCCTCTCTCAACTTACTCCTCACGTGTTCGGTACGAACTCCTTCCTCACGACCCTACGAAACTCCTCCCAAGGTATAGCGGGTAACCCCTGGTTGGTATATATCTCCTTGGCACTCACTTTCACCGAATCCCACCACTTGCCACCGCCTCCCTCGGATAGAATGCAGGCTGATCCACTCTCATCTCATCGGACAAATGAACTAAATCTAGTATGTTCTCCATCTCCCTCGGCCAACTATCAAGAAGGTTAGGCTCCTCAACTCCCTTGTACTCCTTCGGGTTAAACCTCGCAATATAGAGGCTGACTTTAGCATGGTCAACCTCCTTCTCCTTACTCTTATCCTTGTCCTCATTCACTCTCTTCAGGGTCTCAGTAAGAGCATCCTGGTGCTCTAACATCTTGACGATGTCGTCCGTAGTCATAAGCTCAGCTCTCGCATACAAAGCATTTCTCTTGGGCGGCATCTTGAAGCTATATAAGAAAGGGATAAACATAAACACACGTACTAGACCTCAAAACACGAAAAACGTGTTGCTCGGAACCTACTCGATCGAGTATCCAAACCCACTCGATCGAGTAACGGGCTACTCGATCGAGTGCCCCCATGTACTCGATCGAGTACCCAAACTCCGAACCAAACAGGACCTTCGATCTCAAACCCACTCGATCGAGTATCTAGGCTACTCGATCGAGTGACCTACTCGATCGAGTACCCTAGTTACTCGATCGAGTGCTAAAACGCGATTCGGACTCAAAATCGCCAAAAACCTACCCGATCGAGTCAGCCTCACTCGATCAAGTACCACTAATACGTAAGAGCTACCCGCATATTACGTTATATACTAACATGCTAACTTTATAAATCACATTATATCACAACAATCATGCTATTAATTGCCACGTTATAAAACATTCCATCATGCTATCATTTCATCAACAATGTCTATATATATATAACATCACTTTTCTTTTTATCTCATCAACTTCCAACTCGAACATCCAACCATCAACACATTCATCACATTATTACGCAAGTTACTAAGCACACACATGACTCAACACACACATTTCCCCCATGTGTCCGGTTCAAAGTTGTAGGGCGACCCCCGCGACTTTAGGACGTCTCCCAAGCCTTTGCACTAGCTCCTACAACTTCTACCCCGGGTTCATTTTAATTGACTCCCTATGTTCATTAAGTTCATTGGTTACGAGGTTTCGGGATCGTCGCTCGATACCATTTGTAACACCCCCATACTCCGAGTGCCTTACCAGGACCACTCAGGTATGAAGACATCACCATCTCGGTCGCCCGAGGTATGATAATCAAATAGACAAAACAGAAACAACATTTATTATAAATAGTTTAATGAATAGATACAATCCTCGAAACCAAACTGAAAGTACAATACATTATTCCAAACTATCTGTTCTCAACCGAAATAGAAATAAATGCTAAACTACAAATGGAAGACTCTATCGTCATGTCGTGGCCATCCCAAATATCCCGACTCATCTCTTTACTCCGCTCAATATCCGCTCACCATCCCCGAATGGATCACTGCGCAGTTTACAAAACAACACCGGGTCGATACTAATCACACAATCAATGTAAACAACAATAATAAGACAACATACAAATGAATCACACACACACACACACAAAGCCACCAACTCCCATCATCTCAATACGATCCCCACCGGACCCGCCACGCCAGCTGGGGGACCGCGCCGTTCCCACCTAAGCCCCGCTCATCGTACGAGCGATAACCCTGTCCATTAATGTGCACATCCCCTTTCGTGGCGGGTTCCACGAAGGGCGAAACTAGGGCGTGAGATCACTCCCGCAAGTGACCCCACTCAGCCGAGAACGCATCTCGAGAGCCATAGAAACCAATCACAATCACAATCACAATCACAATCACAATCGTCATATTAAATAACTAATTACAGCACATCACCAATATCCCATTATGGGACTAATACTGAGTAGGAAATCCTACCTGGAAAGCACAACACGCAGACGGTTTCTACAGCTGTATCAAAACGGCTCCTCTACGAATTCTCCTCCTACCATACAACACATAGATGCTACCATTCAATTACTACTCATAAAAACCCCCAATTCCTAAAGTAGGGTTTCATCAATCTTAACAAAACATTATAGAAATTATATTAAAAGCTTACCCTCGACGCAAGGAATCCAACGACACGAACTACGATACAATCCGACCGTCTGAACTCCGGGAATTGTCAAGAACGCGATTGGGAAGAAGAACTAGTTGCTTTCTCTCTTAAACAGGTTTTAGGTTTTGTAAAAAGTGATTTAGAACAATTACGAATATGTTTAAATACCCTAATCGCGTAATTTACAAAACCCGAGAAAACTCCCCCGTAAAACCGGACACTCGATCGAGTACCCAAGGTACTCGATCGAGTACCCCCCTACTCGATCGAGTGCCCCAGCTACTCGATCGAGTGCCCAACAGGTCAGAAAC
Source organism: Silene latifolia (assembly GCF_048544455.1). NCBI lineage: Eukaryota > Viridiplantae > Streptophyta > Magnoliopsida > Caryophyllales > Caryophyllaceae > Silene > Silene latifolia. The sequence goes on along the minus strand of NC_133528.1, from coordinate 140,527,527 downwards.
TATTTTGCTTTGCCACTTACCCTTACTCGACAGAGTAAGGGCTACTCGATAGAGTACCCCCAAGACTATAAATACGGAGTATTACAGAAATTATATCTTAGATCAAACCACGGAAGTATTACACATGAATAATAAGAAATTAAAGGTTGGTGACAAAAATCAAACCTATCTATGGCATTGTCGAATGGGACACATAAATGAGAAACGCGTGAAGAAACTCGTCGATAATGGGACTATTCCCACATTCGATTTTTCTACATATGGCACGTGTGAATCATGTCTCATTGGCAAGATGACTCAAATTTCCTTCAAAGGTGTTGGAATGCGCGCTAATGACCTATTAGGACTCGTACATACGGATGTATGTGGACCTATGTCAATTACCGCTAGAGATGGCTATAGATATTTTATCACTTTCACGGACGATTTGAGTAGATACGGATACGTCTACTTAATGAAGCATAAAAGTGAGTCCTTTGAGAAATTCAAGGAATACCAGAATAGGGTACAGAACCAACTGGGTAGAAAGGTTAAAGCACTCCGTTCAGATCGGGGTGGCGAATATCTTTCAAATGAGGTTGATCAACACCTAAAAGACTGTGGAATCATTTTGCAGTTAACTCCACCTGGAACACCTCAATTGAATGGTGTGTCCGAACGGAGAAATCGAACCTTACTTGATATGGTTCGATCCATGATGAGTCACACCGTAGTGCCTGATTCATTATGGGGTTATGCTCTTTTGTCACCGCTCTTATACTTAACCAAGTCCGTCTAAAGTCATCGACAAGACTCCATATGAAATGTGGAAGGGAACGGTACCTAACTTGTCCTTTATTCGGGTTTGGGGCTGCGAGGCTTATGTCAAGTGGAGACACGAGGATAAGCTCGGCCCACGATCGGTCAAGACATACTTTATAGGTTATCCAAAAGGAACATTTGGTCATTACTTCTATTCGCCTACCGAACATCGAGTTTTTGTTGCGGCTAGTGCGACGTTCTTAGAGAAATAATTTCTCGAGAACAAGACGAGTAATAGAACCTTCGAGCTGTCGGAGATTCCAGAACCAACAACCGAGGAACGGATGGAGGAAGTTGTACCTCCAACTAATGATACAGTTAATGTTACAGAGGAACCTAGGAGGTCAGGTAGAGTCTCTCATCCTCCGGACAGATACATTGGTATGGTCGAGGAGAATGACGTTTTACTTCTAGAAAGTAATGAACCCGCAACCTATAAAGGTGCTATGACCTGTTCCGACTCAAAGCTATGGCTTGAAGCCATGCAATCCGAAATGGACTCCATGTATGAGAATAACGTATGGGATCTAGTTGATTTACCTCATAAGGTAAAACCTCTACAGTGCAAATGGCTTTACAAAATAAAGCGTTCTGTAGACGCGCAACAAGATATCTATAAGGCATGACTTGTGGCAAAAGGTTTCACTCAAATGCAAGGATTGCATTATCATGAGATTTTTGCACCTGTAGTCATGTTACGTTCCATTCGGATAATCTTAGCGATTGCTGCATTTCATGACTATGAAATTTGGCAAATGGATGTGAAAACCGCCTTCTTAAACGGTTATTTGGAGGAAGAGTTGTACATGGTGCAACCCGAAGGTTTCATAGATCATGTGCATCCTTAGAAAGTATGCCAGCTTAAGCGTTCCATTTATGGACTTAAGCAAGCTTCTCGGAGTTGGAATCATCGTTTCGACCAAGTGATAAAAGAGTATGGCTTCATTCGATCGGTCGAGGAACCATGCTTATAAATCAAGTCGAGTGGGAGCAATATTGTATTCTTGATATTGTATGTCGATGACATACTCTTGATTGGGAATGACATTCCTCTCCTATCTTCGGTTAAAGAATGGTTGAAGAACCATTTCCAGATGAAAGATCTGGGTGAGGCACAACGCATTTTGGGAATCCGTATCTATCGAGATAGATCACGACGGACGTTATCACTTAGTCAGGAGTCTTATTTGGATAAGGTTCTTGAGAGGTTCTGTGGACAGCGGGCCGCCCACGGGGGCGCTTGGTGAGAAACGGGGACAAGCGTTTGCATTTTGTAAGGAGTCGCCACCAATTTTTATGGGAAATTGGAACCGTTCGAATACCTCGTGTCATGTCAAGACACAAAGTAGTGACATGAACACTAAGCAATCGTTACCCTTAGCATTCTATGTCTAGAATGACTCTCGTGGATGCCAATGAACACGGGTGCTCACGGAGATCTGGAGTAAGGGGTGAGGGTACGTATTAGGAAGCTCTTTTAATCGAACACCTAATCCCGCCCGCCTCGATAGCGGCCTCTACTAATGATTAGGGAGTTTATTCGTACTTGATATATCGTCGGCTACATGCATGCAATGCAACATCCATAGATTAATCCTAACATGTGAAGATTTACTAAGTTGGTTAACACGTAATTAGCAAACAATTAATGTCGAAGTAGGATTTAATGTTCAATTACATGTGAAAGCATACAAGCAATGAAAGAAATACAATAACTATGAATTGCAATAATGAAAATTACATTAATTACATTGGGATAGGCGATTTATGTCGAAAATACCTTTAAAACGGATAATTTGAGAAAAAGAATAAAAGAATAAAAGGACAAAATCAAACGAATTAACGAACAGGAATTAGCGATATTACGGATATTAGTTAGTTAATACATGGACTAATTAAACTAGGTCAAGGCAGAAACGGAGTTCGGGACGAACCCATCTCGAACAAAGCAGCAGATCTGCGCCCTCGGAAGAGGCGCAACGATTCTTTGCGTGTCTGTTCCAAGGGTGAGTTCTGGCTGTGAAGCCGGAACTGCAAATCGTTAATGTTAATTGGTGATTTTATGGATTGATTAGATAATTGACTCGGATGAAAGTGATTTAACAGGTTAATTACATATGAATGGGTCATGAAAACAGTAAAACATGAATGAGACGGAATTAAACGGATTAATTACATGGATGAATGATGTTAATGAATGAGTCCTCTATTAAAATTAATTTAACTAACATTAGATATGACGATATATGGCGAATATACAATGAATATGTAATGAACATGTGGAAATTATATCAATGACGAATTCCAGAAACCCAATATGAACAAATTGAATCTCTAAAATCCGGGTTGAATTAAATGACGAAAAACCCGTAAATATTGATTATTTAGGATTTAAGTCGGATTTGAATAATTAAAACATGTTAATGATGAATGAATAATATACATATGATTATTAAACTATCATGTGAACGAATTAAAACAAATATATTAAAACAAATAAGAAAACACACGAATTACAGAGGACGAGGAAGAAGAAAAGAAGCAGGAACTGCGGCAGCCTCACGAAGAGGCGCAGCAGGAACTGCGCTCCTTCGAAGAGGCGCAGCAGTTGCTGCGTCTTCTCTCGACGTCTGTCTACTGGAAATCCGCAAAAACAGGTTTTAAAGACGGTTTTAGAAATCGGTTTTAATGAGGTATTTTCGACATAAACCTTACAACGATGATTACAATAAATAAAGTACAATAAGTAAAAAGAGGAATTGTACACCCTCAGACTTACATGTTGACGGAACGAGATGAACTAAGAAATCGACTAGTGAATGCTCGACGCGAATGCAAAGAGAGTGCCCTCGTAAGAGGAAAACGATTGATTAATTAAATTGATTGTTGGTGTAGTTGGTCAAATTGGTCGGTCATGCAACGGAGAGGCTGGTACCCGGAAAGATCCGAGCTTACGTGGTCGGAAGTCCAAGCACGTAGGCGCCAATTAGTAAGAACGAAGTCTAGAATGCAAAGGGAGAAGAGAAGGGCGGACACTCGCGTGAGAAATATGAGGAACGAAAGCTCCTATTTATACTAATCACGTGAAGGAATAGGGTTTCGGAGACTCTTTGGAAGTGAATCTCGGAAAGATATAAAAAAGATACGTAAATCATGCAAAGAAGGGCCTGGAAAGAGGCGCAGCGAGCCCATCGCGTCCCTTGGAAGAGGCGCAGGCGCTCTTTGCCTACATTCCCGTGGAGGTTTCCCCTCAAGAAAGATTTCCGTGTTTGAGTTATGGTAGGACGGAAATAATTCGATTATCTTTTGAATATTACGGGATATTATTTGCCAAAAGATAAAATTTGTGAAATATGGAATAGAAATATCCGAACATTCCGAACATTCCGACTCGGATTTAACGATTACGAAAAATGGAGACGGTTTTTGACCCGACTCGAATGTACTCTAATTACTGCCAAAACGACCGTATCGGGACGTAGATGACAACTAAGAGGTCGACATTAATATTTGAGCAAACACTTGACGATAATCTTACGAATCACACAAATCGTTCCGCGAATCAAACATGCGGCCCAATCATCACCGGGTGGTTTGCGGGAGGTACAGAAACGAGGTGTCTACAGAGCCCCCACTTTGACTGAGGCTTGGACAAGGCGAAAGTCAAAGTATAGCCATCAGGTCAATCGAAGATTACAACCTGACGACTATGGCGACGCGAGGCGGCTCAAGGGGTCTGAGCCAAGGACCTGTCGTCGGGAACATTTTAGAGACTGTTGACTATCGGGGAGGGTCGTTTAAAGTCCATTAGACTACGTAAGGAGGCTCGCCAGCCATAAGAAGAGGCCATACCTGAGACTTCTTTCTCGAGATGCTTTCGGAGTTACGTAGGAGCTAAGGTTTGAGCTTGGGAGCTAAGGGTAAGACATAAAAGTTATATAAGGATTGGTGCTAGGGTGTGGGACCCTAAAGGAAAGCATTGACGGGAAGGAGGTCAAATATAAGTTCAACCTAGAGGTAACTAAGTTTTGGGTATAGGAACTTCTGGAGAACGACACCCTGTCGGACTCCGCGGGGAAACGAGAAATATTGGAAGCAGCAGGACGTCGGTAGAAACTGCTGGAGGAAACCCGCTTGCGTTGGTCTCAAGCGAACTCTTGCTGGGGAATATATTGACGACTAGGAACATCTTGATCGTCATGGGAGGAATCTTGAGTGAGCAGTACTGCAAAATACTACTGCGCCGGACAAAATAAATTGAGCAATACTGCAAAATACTGCTGCGCGGGATAAAATGAATTCGGACAATACTGCAAAATACTGTCGCGTTGGATAAAACGCGGGCCGGAACGAAAGAAAATCGTCGAAACGGACCAAAAGAATATAATAGCGTTGAAGAAGAGGCGCACCACAAATGGGTCCACAAATAACGAACTCATAACGAATTTTTGAAAATTCGTATGGAGGGAACACAAGGAAGAGGCGCAGCAAGAGCTGCGTCCCTTGGAAGAGGCGCAGCGCCTGCTGCGTCTTTTCCCCAAATTGGCTATTTCCGCGTAAAAACGCGAAATCAGAAGGTTTATTTTTCATTATTTCGAAATACATTTCCTCTAATTCCTCTCTCAAATCTTCACCATTTCCGTCGAGGTTGGATTCAAAAGCTTGCATTAAACATGACTAATCGAGGTATGTGTCTTAATCTTGCATTAATCATCCGTATTTGTCGAATTTTGAGCCGCAAGAACTAGGGTTTTCGACCCTTTGGATCGAAAATTTGGGGCTTTTCCCCCAAATGGATTTGCTTTGCCAAATTGATGTTAGGAATGGATAGTAGGCAATGTTAGGAACATAACCATGTATTTACTTTGAATTTTCATCGAGTTTTGAGCCCTTGAGCGAATTTTGAGACGGTTTTACAGCTGAACCGTAAATTGCTTCGAAAATAGCCTTAGGATTGTCCATTGGCGACGAAATTTGATATTTGGGATCCTTGGATGATGGGTAAACTTCCTGTCATTTCGAAATTTTGGTTTGTGACAATTTTTTCAGGGCACCTTTCTAGGGCATAATCGCCGTTATAACGAAATGCTGCCGAATTTTCGACTTGAACCCGGAACTAGGCCTTGACTTGGACTTGACTTGACCCAATTTATCACATGAGTGATCGGGTTGGCGGGAATATGGCCAAAGATGGCCAGAAAGGACAGCTTTTAGGGCCTTGAAGGCTCGAAAACTTCTTAACCAAGGCTTGTCGTCACGTGACGCGGCCTAAATTTACTTCAATATTGCAGGTGATGAGGCTTCCACTTCCGGGAGGACTTCCATGGAGGTAGACGCCAGTGCGGTCGAGGAGGCTTTGGAGCAGGCTTTCACCGATGCGGTGATGGCCACTGGAGACGAGGCACACGAGGAGGTGGAGGAGGAGGAGGCCCCGAGGCGGGCCAACGTCAGGCGAGGAGGTCGTCAGCTGAGGGGAGCTCCTGCGTGGGCTGAGACTTGGGAGAGTAGGCACCTCGTGTGGGCTGCAGAGGGTTACTTGTCCTACAGGACGGTGAAGAGCTTGGTAAATAAGAATTCACTACTCATCACCTATTCTCTTTTATTCTTTTTATCCAAACTTCTTGCAAATTTCAGTCAAAACTAAAGATAGCCTTGTTTCAAATCATAATAGGAGGCCGGGAACATCAGGTCGTTCTCGGGTTACACGACAGCGATGGAGCACTACGAGCGGCTGTCGGCGGAGGAGAGGGCCATGATTGAGCGTGGAGCGTTTGGTCCTCTGGTTCAGGTTTGGAGGGATATCGTGAAGAGGAAGCTGCGGGCTAACCTTAGCCTGGTCCGCGCTTTCTTGGATCGATTCTGGGATACGACTTCCACGTTTCACCTGCCTTTTGGTGAGGTGGGAGTTACTCTGGAGGACTACGGCATGATTTCCGGTCTGCCGTGCGGGGCCGAGGAGATGGTGTGGCCGGAGACTGCTATGAGGGCGGATTCGGCCGAGGCGAGGAGATTGATCGGCTGGAACCTGTCGCCGAAGGCTGTTGCAGTGCCGGGTTTGGTACCCAGTACCTATGTCCGAGACTACTTTGCGGGGAAGACCCCGGAGCTGGTGACGATCGATGGGAGGGAGATCTCTCCTCCTCCTGTCTGGTGAGCGAGGGCTCGTCTGTGGCTTTGGTGGTTCTTGTCTTCGATTTACCTCGGAGACAAGGGCGAGAGGCTATCGACGAAGCTTCTTCCCTTTCTTTCTGACCTGAGCTCCCTAGGGCGCTGGGACTGGGTCACTGTTGGTTTTGCGGTCCTCATCCGCTTCATGAGGGCCATGGTTCGTCCGGAGTTGATGGAGAAAGGGACTTCTCCTGGCGCTGTCGGACCTGGACTACTGTTGGAGGTATGAACCTTCCAAAGCAAATTCCTTTCTTTATTGAAATACGAAAGATCGTCATTGATTGTTTTTCTTTTATAGGCATGGGTGTACTCCTACTTCCCGAGTCTCGCGCCGAAGAGGACAGAGCCGCTGGAGAAGGCCTATCCCGTGGTGAGGGATTGGGTGATGTGCAGGACGAAGAGCAAGCGCTCTTCTCACAATGTCTACCGGCGGGATGTGAACGCCCTTCAGCTGAGTAGCGTGAGTATCCCACTCGTATTTACATCTCTTGTACTTTGCTTTCACTTGACCATAGGAATGATCTTTGCCTTATCTTGTCGCAGTGGGTGCCCAGACCTTGGGCGGAGTACGCTGGAGCGCCTCCTTTTGTCGCTGAGGTCCTTCGACCTAGGAGCCCGAGTCGGCTGCTGTTGTGGACGTCGATGGGTCCTGTGTGGTATCTGGGTGAGCGTTTGGCTCGTCAGTGCTCTCGGGGCGCGTTGACGGTTCCCATTGACCCTCCGAGGACGATGTTCAGGGAGCCTGCGAGGCCGAGAGGGAGCGGACCTGGCTGGTGCCAGCGGCGACGACCTTCTTTTGCCTGGCGAGGACTACTCGGCGTTCCTTTACGGGAGGTTGGCGTACTGGCCAGTAGTGGTGAGTATCTTTTACTTTTCTTGATTTGATTTTGAGAATTACGATGAAAGATCATCGATTAATGAGAGCTATTTGTCCTTGCAGGAGGTTGAGGCGGCGGGCGTCGAGCCCCCAGTGTACCCCGAGACTCTTGAGTACACTGACGCGACTGGGAGGACGACGATCTCCGAGTTGCGTGACTTCGACGTAGCTGTGACGGATGCTGGCTTAGACGACTGGCAGCATCTGATTCGGAGGGTGAGCCTCCAGCTTATATATCTTTCGTGTAAGAACACATTTGATTGAACTTGCTCACTTTACTGAGAATTCTTTTTTGAAATGCAGGTCGCGCCATCTCGGTTCGTGGCACTATGGAGGGTGGCCAACCGGCTACGAGCTACCGCCATCGAGGCACTCGTCGGTGGTCGAGGTCGTCAGGTATGAACCCCGTTTTGATTTCTTTTGATTTTTGATTTTCAGTTTTGTTTGAGATGATTGACATGAGCCAATTTGTTATTTTACAGGGTGACCGCGAGCTGGAGCGAGAGTTGGCCCAGTCTCGGGAGGAGACGGCTCGCTTGTCAAGGGAGCTCGAGTTTCGGGACGCCGAGATTGCTGCTCTTACGGCGAGGGTTGCTGAGTTGGAGGGTGTCCATCGGTAGTTTGGCGTAGTTTTGTAGACTTGTACATCTGATTTTGAACGTTTTCGGACTTGTTTGGGGCGCAAGCCCCGTTATTGGACTTTGGACTTTGTTCGGGCGCAAGCCCCGGTTGCTTGTACATTTGTATATATGATGGCCTGAGTGCCTTTTCTGCTGGGTTGTGTTGCTTGTACCTGCAGGTTAATTCTTGAACAGGTTTGGTAGACAACGGTTTACGCCGTCATGCTGCCGAAATTTACATGGAAATCACGCGAAACATACATTTTATACACATATGGTCTTAATTAGCGCAAAAAAGAGACTCAAAAGGATACAAAAAGTGCAAAAATGCAAAAATTTTGTCGGAAATGACCGGACGGTAGGGAGGGTTACCCCCTAAAAAAAGAAAAAATAGAAATCTGTAAGTGTAGAAATGAAAATGTTGAAATGAAAACAAAAGAGAATTATTTCCTAATGAAATTAAAATGAAATAAAAATGAAATTTATGAACTTTAATTAAAGTGAAATTTTATTTCCTAAGAATAAATAAATGAATTAAAATGAAAATAAAAAGAAGAATTAAGTGCGATGAAAATGGCGAAGGTGTCGACGTCGCCTTGAAATGCGTGCCCGCGAATTTAGGAAGTTTGAAACATGGTAAATTGCTCGTATTTACCAAAATAAAATCCCGTAGGAATAGGAAATTATTCGTTATAGAATTAGGAAAGATTCAAACGCGGAATTCAGAGAGTGAGTCTGGGGAATAGGCGCAGCATGAGCTGCGTTGCTTTGAATAGGCGCAGCAGGAGCTGCGCCTGTTCCCAAGTTTGTCTCTCCTGGCGGATTTTGGAAACAGCAATTAGTATAAATAGAAGCGTCGACGAAGCTTTAAATCATATAATTCTTCCGTCTTTTCTCCGTTAATCTCATAAAAACTCCCAAAATAAATTTTTAAGAGAAAATTTGTCATCATGAATGCTTTGGAGGTCCGCTTGAAGGAATGGACTAATGAATTTTCGAATGTTGAGAAGCACGATATGGGTGCTCATAACCTTGGGTCTCTATTGAGTTTGAAACTCATTAAGGTTGTAAAACCGTTCTTGGATGCTTGTCTTGACTACTGGGACCCAAATTGTCATGTTTTCGCGTTCCCAGGTGGTGATATTTGTCCTTTTCCGGAGGAAATTGCTGCTATTGGTGGGTGGGATCCCGAGCACTTACCCGCTATTCCTTCCACTTCACAAGGGTATAAGACCAAATTCAGAGACTTGCTTGGATTGACTAGACTCGAGGTGGATCGCTTGGTTACCCCGAAAGGCGTGAGAATGCTGGACTTTGTAGACCGATTCATCAACAGAGCTGACCCCACAGTCTCTTATGTTGCTAGGAGGAGAGCATTTGGCTTTTGTTTGCTGCATGTGTATGTCTTTCATGGACACGTTGACGAAGATTTGCGAGGCGATCCCCGTCTTTTGGGTCTTATTGAGCAAATGGAGCTGCGCAGGAGCCCAGCTTGCTTGTGCTTAGGGGAGATTATCTTGGGTTTGGATAATAGGAAATCCAACCGCGATCTTCCACTTTTGGGGAGTCCCGTCATCTTACAGGTAAAAGACACCCTTTTTTTTTTTTTTTTTTTTTTTTTTTTTTTTTTTTTTTTTTTTTTTTCGGTGGGTGTCTAATTCCTGCTTTTGGTAGGTTTGGCTTATGGAACGGCTCCGACTGCTCGAGCCCCTAGTTCATGCACTTTCCTATCATTCCCGTATGATTGCGATGAGGACGCGGTTGTACATGGTGGACTTCACCCGGGTCTGTGACTATTGGAAGAACAAGCTGAAGAATGATGATGGCCCGTTGATTAGGTGGGTTGTACCGTGGTGGCATCTCAAGTCTGTCACTGGAGTGTCTTCTTTGGATCCCACTAGGTCCGTGCGCATTCCGGGATTGGAGTTCATGGTATTTATCTTTCCGGAAAGATTGATGAGGCAGGTTGGGCTGAAGCAGACTATCCCGAGGCTTGATACCGTTCCGCAGACTGCTGTAGCGCTTACCACCGAGAGCCGAAGAGAGTGGGCTATCAAATGGGCCCAAAGGAACATGTGGTTCTTGAGCTTCTCCGCCAATGCTTTGTGGGTGTCGGATTCCTATCTGAGCTGGAGAAAGGCTGTGACTTCGGAAGAGCGTGAGAGATTGAGGAAACGCGAGCCTGTCGACTACAAGGTGCGCGAGGGAGAGAAAGAGAAGGAGAAGCATCAGACAGAAGGAGAAGAAGAAGTGGATTTGGTCATTCATCCTTCGAAGAAATCAAAGACTACTCCTGTTGCGGAAATGGTGGTTGGTAAGAATGGAAGAGTCAGGCCTCGAGAAAGACCGTTGGTGATTAGGTCTGAAGTGGTGCAAGAGCGCCCAGCTCGAGGTCGTGACAGGAAGTATGACAAGACTGACAAGGGCAAGGGGAAGATGGAGGAATAGCCCGAGTCCTTATTTATTATTTGATTATTATTATTATTGTTGTAATAAAAAGGAGGGATTTTTAGAATCCTAGCCTAGCCTATTCTATTTTTTTTTATTATGTAACGTACTATTATTATTAGAAAATGAATGGAATAAAAAAGGTTGAATGGTTAAGAAACCGCTGTGATTTTCTTTTATTATTCTTGTCGAATTTCAAATGCAATGCAAATGTCCTTCTATTTACATTTTAGGTATATTGGGTTGAATCCGGTGAAGGATTGCCTACGTATTCACTTAAAAAAGCGAAATCAAACCCTTGCGCGTAGTTCGAGTAAATGTAAAAGAATAATTGTTCGAAGCAAGAGCTTGTAATGAACATAGAAAATAAGCATGAGCTTTTGTTTGTTCTCAAGGTGCGAATTCAGTTTATTTGGTGATATGAGGATGACAGTCCTGTCAAGATGCAAGAGCATAGTGACACTCAGCTTATTTCGGCTTGGCCAGGGGCCGTTTATTTAGTGTCACAAGAGCGACACATGGGTTTACGCGAGGCGCGTTTTTGTCCTATTCTAGGCATAGTATCGTTTCAGTTGGTCGAGGTTTGTGGGGTTCGAAAACTCATTCCCATCTAGGTCTATGATCCTAACCGCGCCGCCTGGGAGTATGGATTTGACTAGGTATGGTCCGGCCCAATTAGGTTTGAATTTTCCCCTTGGGTCGACAGGTAAAAGAGCTCTAACCGATTTGAGTACTAAGTCTCCTTCTTTGATGTTTCTTGGCCTAACTCTTTTGTTGAAAGCTCGTTTGATACGTGCTTGATATGTTTGGACATTATGTAAGGCGCGTAGCCTACGTTCATCCAGGAGGATGAGTTCTTCATATCTATCCCTCTTCCAATCGGCTTCAGGGATTTGACTTTCGAGTAGAATACGCAAGGATGGTATTTCTAGCTCGATTGGTTGTACGGCCTCCATGCCGTAGGTCAAATAGAAAGGAGTCGCCCCAGTGGGTGTCCTAACTGATGTACGATATCCCCATAAAGCAAAGGGTATCTTGCTTGGCCAATCTCTATAGTTGTCAGTCATTTTCTTGAGAATTGTGACAACGTTCTTGTTTGCCGCCTCTACCGCGCCGTTAGTCTGTGGTCTATAGGGCGAAGAGTGGTGATGCTTAATCTTGTATTTGGCTAGCAATTGCTCGGTTTCGGCTTGGAAGTGCGACCCATTATCGCTGATGATCTCATGTGGGCAACCATATCGACAGATGATGTTGTTCTGTATGAATTTTGCCACATTTTTAGCCGTAAGAGCGGTGTAAGAAGCCGCTTTTACCCACTTCGTAAAATAGTCAATTGCTACTAGAATGAAACAGTGACCTCCTGTTCCGGCTGGGGTTATCTTTCCGATTATGTCAATTCCCCATGCGGAAAATGGCCAAGGAGATGTCATTGTGTATAGCAACGAAGGAGGGACATGTTGTACATTCCCGAAGATTTGGCAATTGTGGCAATGTCTCACGTATTTGATGCAATCAGATTCCATTGTGGTCCAATAATACCCTAAACGTGTGATTTTCTTTGCCATCATAGGCCCACTCATGTGAGGACCGCATTCTCCGTCGTGGACTTCTTCCATCACCTTTCGTGCCTGTGAATGATCAAGGCAACGTAAGATTACACCAAGAGGTGTTCTTTTGTATAATTCTCCTTGCATCAGGATGTATTGGGAAGCTAATAGGCGTATAGCGCGTTGTCCCCTTTTGTCCATATCCGGTGGATAGGTACCATTAAGCTTGAAATTCAGGATTGTTTGGAACCAGGGTTCCTGTGCGATTTCTTCTTCATTGGTGATTTGGTGGACATAAGCCGGCTCTGACCGTCGTTCGATACACAAAGGCATTTCTACCATGTGGTCTGGCATATTTATCAAAGATGCGAGTTTCGCAAGAGCGTCTGCAAATTGATTTTCCTCCCGAGGTAGGTGTAAGTAGGTTACGTGATCAAAGAATTGAGCGACTTGATCTATCCCGGCCGATAGGGTGCGAGGCTTTAAGCGGATTTTCCAGGACCACAGTAACTTGGTTGATGATTAGTGATGAATCCCCATGTACTCGGAGGTTTTTGATGCCTAAGCTTACTGCCGCTTGTAGTCCAATGAGACAAGCTTCATACTCTGCAGCGTTGTTTGTCACCTCGAAGTCGAGTTTGACAGCGATTGGTGTATGCTCACCTTCAGGAGAAATGAGCAACACTCCTATTCCGAATCCTCTTAAGTTTGATGCTCCATCAAAGTATAGATCCCACGAGTCTACGTCTGTTTGGAGTATATCCTCGTCGGGAAATGACCAAGTGTCTATGGTTTGCGCGTCGTTGATAGGATTTTCTGCGAAGAATTCGGCGGCGGCGCGACCTTTTATGACTTTTAGTGGTACATATTTGAGGTCGAATTCTGAGAGCATCAGGGTCCACCTTGCAAGACGTCCGTTGAGGACGGGTTTCTCGAAGAGGTATTTGACTGGATCCATTTTGGAATATATCTTGACGGAGTAGCTAAGCATGTAGTGACGTAGCTTCTTCGTTGCCCACATAAGAGCGAGGCATGTCTTTTCGAGTTGCGAGTATTTGCACTCATATTCCAAGAATTTCTTACTTAGGTAGTAAATAGCTCTTTCTTCACTTCCTACGGTTTGAGCCAGCATAGCACCCATGGCAGTTTCGGTTACTGTGAGATATAAACCAAGAGGTTGATCTCGTTGTGGTGGCATGAGCACTGGTGGTTTAGCCAATATCTCCTTGATTCGGTCAAACGCCTTTTGACAATCATCATCCCACATGGTGTGGTCTGTTTTCTTGAGCTTCTTGAAGATAGGCTCGCAAATCATGGTAAGCTTCGATATGAATCGACTTATGTATTGTACCTTTCCCAGGAATCCCCTGACTTCTTTTTCTGTTTGAGGTTGTGTCATTTCGATCAGAGCTTTGATTTTTGAGGGATCTATTTCTATACCTCGTTGGCTAACGACATATCCTAGGAGTTTTCCGGATGTTACCCCAAATGTGCATTTCTGAGGATTAAGTCTCATGTTGTACTTTCGTAGCCTTGCGAAGAACTTGCGAAGGTTTGCAATGTGTCCCTCTCTTTCCTTGGATTTGACGATCATGTCATCTACATATACCTCAACTTCTTTGTGCATCATGTCATGTAGGAGTGTAGTTGCGGTGCGTTGGTATGTAGCTCCGGCGTTGATCAATCCGAATGGCATTACTGTATAGCAATATGTTCCCCATTGGGTGACGAATGCGGTTTTGTGCATATCTTCCATGGCCATCTTGATTTGGTTATAACCTGCATACCCATCCATGAAGGATAGTAATGCGTGGTCTGCAGTATTGTCTACCAATATGTCAATGTGAGGTAGAGGGAAGTCATCTTTCGGGCTCGCTTTGTTTAGGTCCCTGAAGTCAACACAAACACGGATTCTCCCATCCTTTTTGGACACAGGTACTATGTTAGCTACCCAAATCAGTACTCGGAAACTTTGATGAACCCGGCTTTGAATTGCTTATCAACTTCTTCCTTAATCTTTAGAGCCCATTCTGTTCTCATTCGTCGAAGTTTCTGTTTCATAGGTTTGAAACCCGGCTTAATCGGAATCCTATGTTCGGCGATATCCCTGTCGATCCCTGGCATGTCTTTGTAGGACCAAGCGAAAACGTCTTTGAATTCATTTAGGAGGTCTATGAAATCGGCCCTTTCGGTAGAGCTCAAGGTAGTCCCTATCCTAAGTTCTTTGGGTTCTAATTCGGTTCCTACGTTGATGGGTTCGGTGTCCTCTATTACTGGTCCTCCTTCCCCTTCCTGTAATATTTCTTTGGCTACGTAGGGAGGTATTTCGGTCAAGTCTGGGTCTTGGTCATCCTCAGTATCATCGTAAACAGAATTGCACTCGAAAGAACACGAGAGAGTAAGCGAACCCGATTTATTCATATTAAGATTTGAGTAAAGTTGAAACAAAGAAGCCAACCGATCCATGGTCGGTGGCGGCAAAGGAACGATGGTGGGGTATTCCCCGAACTACCGTGACTACTCGATGCTAGGCTAGGAGAAACGAAGGGAGTGGGGATGACAACAGGAGTAGACTCTCTAATGACTTCTCTAGACTCCGACTCTGACTCCGACTCCGACTCCGACTCGAACTCTGATACGTGCCTAATGTACGGTCTTTTTGGCCTATTTCAGCACGTATTTCTATGCATTTATATACTGTTTTTATAGTATTTTGCCCCGAATTGGCTACTTTGGTGTATTTTGTCCTTTTCGTAGGGATAATCACGAAAGAAGCGAAACCATGCTCCATTTCGTCCTTTTTGCATGCATTTAGAGGAGACGGGACTGTCCCAGAGTGAGATGCTGCACTTGAAGTGTCGTTGCACGCATTACGAAGCATTTGGGTGAAGACGTGAGCTGAATTGAGGACCCAAGTGACCTATCGAGTTGATAGGTGGTCTATCGAGCTGTTTGGAGGACGATCGAATGGTCCCTGAAGCTCCCTGAGGTCGATCGAGAGGTTCCTTCCTCGATCGAGTAATCTGCCTTTGATCAAGTCCTCGATCGAGAACCCTGCTGTTCGATCGAGGAGTTCCTGCTGAGACACTGGTCGATCGAGTGGTCTAATCCACTCGATCGAGAGGATTTCGTCTGTGGGCTTTAATTAGTCCGTGTTTTATTAAGTACGCAAAAACACTTAGGCTTTTCGGCTATATAACCTATGTTTAACTAGGTTATTAGTCATCTTCTTTTACCTTTTATCTAGCTTTAATCTCTTAATCTTTTGAACGATCTTTTACTCTCTATTCATAGACATTAGACTCTTCACACTTTCGACGTTGGATCGTTTTCACTGGGATTTCGTTCTTTACGCCGGAATTTCTCGGATTGTAATTCTCTTTCCCTCTTTAATATTAATTAACCTTCATTTGTTGTTTATTACTTGTTTTTATGCTTTTGTTTTTATTCTTCTTGCCCTAATTATTATCATTGCTTTTTATCATCATATCGTTATGTCATCTGCTGGGAATTTGTATGCTGTTAGTTTATCGATAGTCATGAGTAGCTAATCTCCCTTCATGTTGGGATTAGGGGATCTACGGTAGGATGATGACGACGTAGTAAATGAATTAGACGAATTGGTTAAAGAGATTCTGTCACTATAGCAATATAACTGTAATTATCGACCTAGTTGAGTGCACGCTTCTATGTCACCCATTAATCTGGCTACAATTAGTCCTGGATCGAAAGATTGGATTAAATAGGCCTGCTATAAACGATGACTGCCTAATGAGGACGAAAGTTAAGTTAGTGGTATTTTAGGGTGGGAAGTGGACCGAAAGGACCTTCTAATATCCGTCTCGCATTAGTTCGCCTCGAGTCATTTACTGCTAAGTTGTTGATTTACCGTAGTGAACCGAGTTCCCGACATGTCTCCCTCTTATTGATAGTTAATTCATATTTCTTGCTTTCTTTGCTCTCTTGCCTTATTTCTCTTCTTTTAACTCCGTAGTTTAGAACCAAAAATTCAATCAACCCCATTGTTACCATAGGATTAGAGATAGACAAACAGTAGTTGCATTACCTCCCTGAGGATTCGATACTCGACCGCCTCTACTACATATTTAGTTGAGACCGTTAGGTTTTATTTTTGACAGTCAACGACAGGCGTGTCAAATTTTGGGCGTCGTTGCGGGGAGGCAATTGTTCCAATTACTAGCTGTTTTTATTTTTAATTCTTCTTTTTAGTTTAAGGAACATCGTTCCTTAGACTATTCTCATATCTTGCTTGTAGTTTCGTCTTATGCGCAGGTCGCAAGGTGGTCCACTACTACCTTTTGATCCCGAGATCGAGAGATCTCTTCGCGTAAAAAGGAGACTGCTATTTCAAGAGCAACAGGAAGAGGAAGAGCCCAGTTCTCGCGGCAATTTTTACGAGAACGAGCTTTTCGAAAATAATCCGCCGTCCTCTCCAGTTTCCGATTATTCACTTGAGTCTATCACCTTCCCACTTTCCGAAAATGGCCGAGGAAGCAACCATTGCTAGTCACTCCGAGCCCACAGCTGACAATCTTTATAAAGGGTTCGAACTGCCGGGAGATGCCAGGAAGTTCGAGCCTAAGCCTTCTTACATCAGCATGGTAGAGAAAAATCAGTTCGGGGGAGCTGCGAAGGAAGATGCAGCTCAGCATATGGAGACTTTCATTGATTACTGCTGCTCCATACCTCCTCCCACTGGTGTGACAGCTGATCAAATCAAAGAAACTATGTTCATTTTCTCACTCCGCGATGCTTTGCAAGGGGGAGTGGTACAGGATTTGGACCGAGCTGCTCACGCCATAACGGATTGGAATTCGCTAGCATTGGCATTCTACAAAAAGTATTTCTCTGCTTCGAGAACCATAGCCATCAGAGCTCAGATAACTAGCTTCAAACAAGGGCCCGACGAGAATTTCCATGAGGCGTGGCTTCGTTTTAAGAAACTAGTGCGAACCATACCGCACCACAGTTTCGAGAAATGGAGTCTATGTAACCATTTTTACAATGGTTTATATGATGATCAGAGAGCTATACTAGATGCGGCAGCCAACGGTCGATTTTCTGACAACTTGGGGCCGACGAAAGGATGGAAAATCATTGACGATTTGGCCACTCACAGGGCTGAATACGGGAATTCGAGGGGAAACCAAAGGAGAGCTGCTGAGTCATCTTCAGTAGCTGCATTAGAAGCCCTTACTGCTAGGTTCGACAAGTATGAACTAGGGGGAACTTTCAAGCCAGGAATGTACCAGGTTAATGCTATGACAGACGGTCCTTTCGTCTGTACGAGGTGCGGGGTAGAAGGACATGTCTCTGAATACTGTCCTACTCCTTATGAGCAATGTGCTGCCTTCCAACATTACAGGCAAAACAACACTCATTACGAGTCAAACATCCACCCCAATCTGAGGTGGAGTAATCAGAACAACGTGCTTAACCCCACCGCCCCTCCAAATCAGCAGCAGCCTTACGTTCCGCCACACCAGAAGCAACAAGGCTATCAGAAGCCTCCGTCTTTCAACCCTCCTAATCAAGGTGCTTCGTCATCTAGTGGGGTGAGTGAGATGGGTGAGTTGAAGACCATGATGCAGTCCATTGCAAAGCAATTACAGCAGAAGGATACGGCATTCAAGGCGCTTGAAACTCAAGTTGCTCAACTGGCCGAAAATCAATCCTCCAGGAAGCCCGGTCATTTACCGACTCAAAACGACAAGAACCCAAATGAGACGGTACATTTGATAGAGTTGAGAAGCGGTCTCTCTTATGAGGGACCAGAAATGAAGAAATCAGACCTGGAAGCTGCTGAAACTGATGATGAACAGTGTTCTGGTAAGAGGAAAGGACTCACGACGAAGCAGTTACTCGATCGACTGAAGTCTGGTGCTGAAACAGTTCGATCGAGTGAAATTGGTAAGGAAAGCCCTCGATCGAGTAGTCACTCTACTCGATCGAGTGACCTGGAAGCTGAAGAAGGTCGATCGAGGGGGACTGTTGCTCGATCGACTGAGGTTGCTGAAGAAACAGCTCGATCGAGTGGACACATTGCTCGATCGAGTGATATTACTCGACGGAAGCTTATTCGAGAGCCCCGCTAGTGCTCGTTTAAGCGAGGAATTACCAGAAAGGCCTCGTTCGAGAGGTAAGAAGCGTCCAAAGGACACCGAACTTGCTCCGGAAGACACTTTGGAGGCGAGAAACAAGGGACTTGAGATTCCAATTACGGTTCCCTTTCCGAGGCGGCTGCGAATACCAAGATTAATCAACAGTTCAAAGAAAATTTGTTGAGCTTTTGAAGAGTTTGGAAGTTTCCGTGCCGTTCACTGAATTGCTTATGAAGGTACCCTCTTATTTACGATTTATGAAAGATATTTTAGCACGTAAGAGGACCGTTAATGATAACGAGATCGTAGCTTTGATCGAGATGGGGTCAGCCCTGTCTCAAAATAAGCTACCTCTTAAGCAATCAGACCCGGGTAGTTTTTCGATCCCTTGTCACATAGGAATGCAGTTGATTGATAATGCGCTATGCGATTTAGGCGCTAGCGTAAGTGTTTTACCTTTGTCTCTAGCTAAGAGACTTGGTGTGACCAAGCTGAGTTGCACCAATATGACTGTCCAGATGGCCGACCGTAGTCTATCACGGCCACTAGGTGTAGCGGAAGACGTACCTGTTAGGATCGGGAAGTTCTTTATTCCCGTTGACTTTGTCGTCCTAGATATCCCAGAAGATGTGCATACCCCTATCATTTTAGGGAGACCATTTTTGTCCACCGCCCGTGCAAGTGATAGATGTCGGGGAAGACTTTGACCTTCCGGTAGGGGATGAGGAGCGACTTTTCGTCGTCCCAATTCCGGAGGGCTCCCATGCAAGCTCAGCCTTGCAATGCCCTCTCTTCTGTTGACCCTATTATTGACACTCCAGATGAAAATCTGGAGAACATTGCTATTATTGCTAACCCTCCGCCTCATGCTGAGAGCAAAAAGGAGGGAAATTCGTCTGTTTTCCTTACTGCAGGTACAGATGAAGGCAAGAAAGGAGCTGTCAAAGGACAGGGTAAGACCATTATCAATCAACCTGGAGCAAAGGATGCCAAAGAAGATGACAGAGGGGCGAGAACGAAGGCAGTTCGGACCTACATAGATTGGAATTATGTTCCTCCTCCTCTCAGAAATTCAAGTTCATGGAAGTCAAAAAGGACGGTCAGTATCGCTGAAGTGACGTCCTCCAGTCAGAAGCCCACGAAGGGGCTACTGACTGCTGATGGGAATTAAACGGGGAAATGCCCCGTGTAACAAATTGTAATAGATATTCGTTGAATTATTTTTGAATTTTTTTTATCACGTTTTAATTAGGACAATTAGTTAGACAATTTCTTTTTAAACGTAAGACTAAGACTATAGACTGTGTTCTGCATATTTGGTATTTTGGGACGTGTTTTATGCAGGTTTGGGGAAATGCACGCATTTCGAGGAAGTAAAGACGGAAATTCAAGGAATGTATACGAGGAAGTCCTCGATCGAGTATTTTTGTACTCGATCGAATGGCAATTGGGTCGATCGAGCTTGCTTGTTACTCGATCGAGGAAGACCAAAAGGAATCAGGTCGATCGAAGGGTTCCTTATTCGATCGAGCAAGGGGACATCAAAAAGTCCTCGATCGAGTGATTAAAACCACTCGATCGAGTGGAATGAACAGGGACACGGGAGTTTTCTTTCTTAAACTCTTTATTTCCCTAATTTATTTCATTTCACTCTTAATTTCCGTCTAACTCCTCTAATTGCGATCCCCATTTCCCCCAAATCCCCATTTCTTGCCCAATTTTATCAAATCCAACACCTACATTCTATTGCTAGCTAATTAATCTTCAATACCCCCTTATTTTCCCCCTCATTTATGCTCGTTTTTGCGGTTTTTCAAGGGGATTAGGGTTTGCGGTTTTTCAATTGAAAATCCGCCTTTGTTGCGTGTTGTTGGAGTTTAATTGCTAATTTGTAGGTCAATCATCATCAAGTAAGTGTTCATTCAACCTCCTTGCATTTTATCTTCGATTATTTCGAATTTTTATGAGGTGATCTGAATTAGGGTTCGAAAATCCCATGTATAGTCGAATTTATTCGATTAAATTGTGTTTATTTGCCCTTGATTAGCTTGTTGATGTTATCTTAGCAATTCCTCGCTGTTTTTACATTTTAAATTCGAATCTTGCGCGATTTTTGCGATTAGGGTTCCTGTGAGTCGGAAATTTCGACTGTCAGACGGTTGTTTTGCCTTGTAATAGCGGTTATCGCCTTCTTATTCTTTCATCATTAACCGTTAAATCGCTTTCCGTCCCTATCGCCTCTATATGCTGTGAATTTCTTGGGAATCTTGCTGTGAGTGATTATTGTCGACTGCCCGGAGTAATACATGCTCCCATTTTCGGTTTTCATGCTGTATTCACCCCTTTTGCAGTCATTACCTTATCGTTCTATCACCACTCACTTGCTGTTTTTCGAAAATTATCGAGGAATTGTTGGTTTTGTATGCTGGAAGTCGAATTTTCGACTAATAGGGCTACTCTTTTTGCTGTCACATGCTGGTTAACGCTTCATTTTAGCCACGGTTAGCAGCCTTTCTTACTTATCGTGCCCTTTGATAATTTGCAGGATGGACGCGAGTTCCTTGTCTTCTACTAGCACGTCCTCCAGCTCGTCCAGCTCGTCCGGGAAGGAGTTAGTGGTCCCTGCTGTCACCACTTCCGCCTTGGTAACCACTCTAGCCCCTGCCGTTACCAGCATTCCTAAGCCCTTTTCTTTGCTGGACTGCGGATTCAGGCCCCGTTTCCAGCAGCCTGGTATGCTCCCACCGAGGCCACACCAGCAGACTAGCCAGTTAGCCGTTACTTCCAGCCCTTCTGCGGCTGTTGCTACAGGGGAGGGCGCTCTCGCACCTCTACCGAAGATGCCTTCGGTACGTTTTACTTCTGAGGCTCACCGGACACGGTTAGCTGCTTTACTTCGTTGCCCCCTCTCCTCCACCCGTTTCCTTGCACGAGCTGACCTAGAGACCTTAGGCATTTATGAGGAGGTCTGTAGTCTATTGAACGGGACGGGTATGTCGGGTTTGATTGCCATGCAGGAGGCTACCATTCGTACCCTTACGTACGAGTTCTTTAGCTCCTATTCCTTTGACACCGACTTTTACACTGCTGACAACTCCAGTTCCTGCATTCACTTTCGACTCCGCAACGAGTCACACCACTGGACCTTGGCCGAGTTTGGGCAGGTTTTGGGACTAGTTAGTGACGGTCCCACCGCCCCACCTAGAGACCTCCTTCAGCCACTTTGGGCTGCTCTTTCTCACACTCCCTTCCAGGCACGGAAGGGAGCTCACGTTCACTTACCTGCGC
Organism: Silene latifolia; assembly: GCF_048544455.1. Taxonomy (NCBI): domain Eukaryota; kingdom Viridiplantae; phylum Streptophyta; class Magnoliopsida; order Caryophyllales; family Caryophyllaceae; genus Silene; species Silene latifolia. Next base: position 140,505,656 of record NC_133528.1, on the reverse strand, counting down.
CCCGTTATTACTTGCGTCTGTTAGGAGAGACCATTTATGGGCGCCCTGAGCCCAATAACCTGACCAACACTGAGCTAGCGATTCTCGTGGGGTACCTCAACATTGACTCCGGTTCCCCGTTTGTTCTAAACATTGCTTATCTGGTGGCTCAGCATTGGAACGGTATTGGGACTCGGGTCAAGACCGCAGTTGTCTGCGGCGGGCTGGTGACCAGGATTGCCCGCCACCTTTACCCTACTGACCCTTCACTCACTGCACTCGATGAGGTGGCTTACCTTGACCTGGATGCCATGGCAACATTGACCTGGTTCCCAAAGGCGAAGGGGAGTGCGAGGACGTGGAAGATTGGTAGTTCCACGTCTGTTACCTTGCCGTGCTCTACCCTTCCCCTACTTTCACCGCTCCCTACTGCTGATGAGGGAGCGAGGCCACCTCCACCTACCTACCACCTTACCTACACCCCTCCCTCTTCTTCTACGAAGAAGAGGAAGCGCGAGGCCGGAGCATCTTCTAGCTCCCAGGCTCAGACTCGGGCCCAGGCTGGACCTACACCCACGCCTCAGCCTACGCCCACACCCACTCAGTCTCACACTCCACCTCCACTTGACCCTCCTTCTGGTTCGGTTTTCCCGGCCAATTTTGTTTGCCCTCCCGCTTTAGAGGCGCCCGCGGTCACGGACCAAGGGCGTCGTGATGCCTTGTCTCCGGAGTTGTGCAGGTACCTTACTGAGATGAGACGGGATATGGCTTTGGCTGTATTCCCTCTCTACGAGTTCCACATCCGGGCCCGGCGACCGATTCCAGAGGGGTGGCCGCATCCTTCCTTCTACCGATACACAGCGGACGGGTACCCTCCACTATCCTCTGACTCAGATGAGGAACCGGAGGAGACAGAGGTAGCACGAGAGGTGCGGTTACGGGCAGAGCAGGCGGCGGCGAGAGCTGCCAGAGAGGAGGCGAGTGACCCTCCGTTCATACCCGATCCGGCGGATCAGGCTGGAGATGATGACTGAGTCTCCCCCTTGTTTGCTGGTTTGGGGAGACGGTTTTGTTGAGTCAGAGTACCTGAGAGACAGCGGTGCCGACGACGAGTAGCTACTGGTCTACTCACTTCCCCGATTTTAAATTTGGTTTGGGGAAGTTCGTGTTTTGTATGTCCTCTCACTCTTTTTATTTTTCGTCTCCTTTATTTTTCTTTTTATTGGTTGTATACTCCCATCCCCCATTTTTCTGCTGGTGTATGCTGGAGGACAACGAGGGCGTTGTCCGTTTTGGTTTGGGGAGGGTATTGCATCCTTTTGAGTCTGCATCTGCATTTGTTTGCATTCACGTTTAATTTTTCAGTTTGCATTTGTTGTTTATTTTCAAAAAAATCAAAAATCCAAAAAATTAGGAAATGTTAAAAATTCAAAAAAAATTTCACGTTTATTTTTGCATTTAGGTTGAGTCGGAACGGTAGATTCCCGTGATGAAATTGCCCTTAACTTGTCAATTCACTTGAGCCTTGCACTTTATTGATGGTTTTTAGCTTTGTCATACGCATAGTCTACGAATTTCTGTTCAATTAATAGCTGACTGTTTAGACTTGACCTGATAAACTGGCAAACTACTTAAAAATTCTGAGTTTTTAGAGCCCATAACTGGTGACATTCATGACCAGTTCATTAGGAATTTTGAGAGTAGTACTCCTTGCATAGCATGTTCGTCTCATTTGCACATTTATGACATTCAATTTCTCGTCAAATGCACATATTCGGGTCTGCGGTTGGTGTCACATGCAGGGAGGGTCTTGCAATCCCCCTTTCTTTACATCTTTCACCCATTTAGCTCCACATTGACCAAAACTTGCCTTTTTGACCCATTAGCTACATTCCAAACTAAGCCTGCCTAGTCAAGCTAGTTAGTCTGTCCTTTTGTGGTATGTTTTCAGTTGCAGTTTGGTCCGTAATCCTCATTTGGAGTTGGTGTTTGAATTAAGGAAGGAGAGAAAAAAAAAAAAAAAAAAAAAAGAAAGTGAAATGAAAATGATGAGATTCACGTGAAACAAAAGAAAAAGAGATAGATTGTGAAAAAAGTTGGACCCTCTTGTCAGAGTTGAGAAGATGCTTGAAGATGTACAATCGACAAGAGGGTTGGTTGTTTCGATTAGTTGTTTCGACGGTGTTTTTAAAAAAGGGAACTTTGTGACCGTCTAGCTCCTCCACTCTTATTCCATATTTTTTGAGGAGATTGTGTTTCCAGTCTAGTGAGTTTTGTGCCAAGTGAAGGGCACCTGTGTTAGTTTTTCAGTCAGTTTGAGATCTGGATGGTTTATTATGGTCCTGTTAGGAACTAGCTTGACGCTTTTGCCTCCACATTTCCATAACTTGTTTAGCCTTTTCTCACCTGAACCTCACTATTCCCATATCATTTGCAAACCCTCGGCTGTGACGGACATTATTGGTTGGAGTGTGTGCATTAGTACTTGAATTGTCTTTCATTTTTGTTGCATGCATGCTATGTAGGTCGCAGTTAGGTGAGTGACTGTTTTTCTTCTCTCTTTTACATATAACATTTGCCCTTTGCTTCATGAGAGAAGAGTGACCACGTGAGAGTCCAGTTTTGTTGGTCTTGCAAGGTCGATAGGTCAGCTTTATTTCTGAACAGCTTATAATTCGTTTGCGTATTGACTGTCTAGCTTTAACTGTTGATTTTTGTTGCATTAAAGTGGTTCAAGTAGACAAGTTAGGCTAGCTCTGAGTTATCATTTCCGTTCCATTAGTTTAGTTTTGAGTTTACTCGAGGGCGAGTAAAGGTTTGGTTTGGGGAGATTTGATACGTGCCTAATGTACGGTCTTTTTGGCCTATTTCAGCACGTATTTCTATGCATTTATATACTGTTTTTATAGTATTTTGCCCCGAATTGGCTACTTTGGTGTATTTTGTCCTTTTCGTAGGGATAATCACGAAAGAAGCGAAACCATGCTCCATTTCGTCCTTTTTGCATGCATTTAGAGGAGACGGGACTGTCCCAGAGTGAGATGCTGCACTTGAAGTGTCGTTGCACGCATTACGAAGCATTTGGGTGAAGACGTGAGCTGAATTGAGGACCCAAGTGACCTATCGAGTTGATAGGTGGTCTATCGAGCTGTTTGGAGGACGATCGAATGGTCCCTGAAGCTCCCTGAGGTCGATCGAGAGGTTCCTTCCTCGATCGAGTAATCTGCCTTTGATCAAGTCCTCGATCGAGAACCCTGCTGTTCGATCGAGGAGTTCCTGCTGAGACACTGGTCGATCGAGTGGTCTAATCCACTCGATCGAGAGGATTTCGTCTGTGGGCTTTAATTAGTCCGTGTTTTATTAAGTACGCAAAAACACTTAGGCTTTTCGGCTATATAACCTATGTTTAACTAGGTTATTAGTCATCTTCTTTTACCTTTTATCTAGCTTTAATCTCTTAATCTTTTGAACGATCTTTTACTCTCTATTCATAGACATTAGACTACTGTTACTTTCGACGTTGGATCGTTTTCACTGGGATTTCGTTCTTTACGCCGGAATTTCTCGGATTGTAATTCTCTTTCCCTCTTTAATATTAATTAACCTTCATTTGTTGTTTATTACTTGTTTTTATGCTTTTGTTTTTATTCTTCTTGCCCTAATTATTATCATTGCTTTTTATCATCATATCGTTATGTCATCTGCTGGGAATTTGTATGCTGTTAGTTTATCGATAGTCATGAGTAGCTAATCTCCCTTCATGTTGGGATTAGGGGATCTACGGTAGGATGATGACGACGTAGTAAATGAATTAGACGAATTGGTTAAAGAGATTCTGTCACTATAGCAATATAACTGTAATTATCGACCTAGTTGAGTGCACGCTTCTATGTCACCCATTAATCTGGCTACAATTAGTCCTGGATCGAAAGATTGGATTAAATAGGCCTGCTATAAACAGTAGACTGCCCTAATGAGGACGAAAGTTAAGTTAGTGGTATTTTAGGGTGGGAAGTGGACCGAAAGGACCTTCTAATATCCGTCTCGCATTAGTTCGTCTGAGTCATTTACTGCTAAGTTGTTGATTTACCGTAGTGAACCGAGTTCCCGACATGTCTCCCTCTTATTGATAGTTAATTCATATTTCTTGCTTTACTGATCTCTGCCTTATTTCTCTTCTTTTAACTCCGTAGTTTAGAACCAAAAATTCAATCAACCCCATTGTTACCATAGGATTAGAGATAGACAGCTGTAGTTGCATTACCTCCCTGAGGATTCGATACTCGACTGCCTCTACTACATATTTAGTTGAGACCGTTAGGTTTTATTTTTGACAGGTCAACGACAGGCGTGTCAAACTCGTCGTCTTCTGGTTCTCCTTTGAACATCTCTCCTTCTCCAGTAGTGAGCTTGAGGAGTCTTCCTTGGTTGTTGGTCCATTTGACAGACTTTCTCCATCCTTTCTGCTGCTTTGTGTCGATTTCTGTGATCAACGCGGTGGGGTTGAAGCGATCGTCCTGAAGTATCATAGTAATGATCTCATCCTGCGCGGCCCTAATGAATCGGTCTTCTCCAAACAGTAGGCTAACGGCTTGTTCGTCGAAGCAAGGTGCTTGACGGGTTTTGACGGTAGGAACCGTTTCGGGAGGAATGAAGTAGCAATCATGAAAGATCTCGATTCCGGCTAACTTCCTCTCAAGATACTGCCAAGGTTCGGGAAATCCATGAAAGAGTTCTGAACCTCCTTCTTGAACGAAGTATCCATTTAAAGTGGGGAGATATGGTCTCATTTGGACTCCCACGTGCTTGCGATTTTGGACTTGAGCGAGCATTTCGAGAACTTCTTCAGTTGTGGGTTTGTATCCTAGTCCAAGTGGTATCTTTGTCGAGTTGCCTTTCTTGTATGGTGCGAAGGTGTTCTTCCGAATTGGGTTCAAAGGCATTCCAGGGAAGTATCCCTGAGACTTGAGCATGTGGTTGACCACCAAGTTGGAGTAGGGATCATAGTATAAGGGTGCCAACTCACTTTCTATGACGTTCACACTTTGGAAGCCCCCAAGTTCGTATATGGGATCCGCAAGGACTTGGTTGTTTGATTGTTTCTCGATTATTGCTTTGATGGGTGACGAGGTGATCGTCACAACTTTTCCATTTAGTGGGATCTTGATCTTTTGGTGAAGGGTGGATGTTACCGCTTTGGAAGCGTGAATCCAAGGCCTTCCCAGAAGTATGTTGAATGAAGCTTCGATATCCACTATTTGAAAGTTGACTTTTCGCTCGATTGGTCCCGTGGCTATGGTTAGGCTAGCAAGTCCAACCACTTTTCGTCGTGTACCGTCATATGCACGTACACCTTGATTGGTGGGAGTCCAATCCGACTCTTTTATGCCTAGTTTGTATGCCGTTTTGAGGGGTATGACGTTGACCGCGGAGCCATCATCTACCAAAGTCATTGGCACATTCTTCTTTAGACAAATGACAGTGATGTATAGAGCAAGGTTGTGACTAGCGCCAAAAGGTGGCAAGTCTTCATCTGAGAAAGTAATAGGATTACTTAGCCTCGGTGATTCTTGGAAGACCAAGTTGACTACATCTTCGGGAGTAGAGTTATGCGCTACATTCAATTTGGCCAAAGCTTGCAGTAAAGCTTGGCGATGTGGAAATGAGCTTGCCACTAGTTGCCGGTGAAAGATCACCTTGGTTTTCTGTAATTGCTTGAGCAAATGATCAGTGGGGTCATCTTCGTTGTCATTTGGTGTGATGACATTGGTTGGACCGTTTTGAGTAGTGCTTTGATATGGGCGACCCGAACGAGTTAGGTGATCCACATCTTGGTCTTCACCATTTTGGACTATTTCCTTGACCAAGGAGTTTTCAATGAGGTATTCGTCTTCATCGTCATCGGCCCAAACCCCATTGATTGCAGCTAGTTCCTTCATTCTCATGATATCACTTTCTAGTCGTATGATTTGATCGACTAGTTTATCAACCACGGTGACTACTTCTTGCATAGTAGCATTTTGAGAGAAGATCAGTGGTACACGTTCTTTAGGCGTTGCATTGGGATCGCGTAAGGTCGTTACCATGTTTTCTAGTTCCCACACTTGTCTATCTACACTCCTTGCCCATGCGATGAAGTCGGAGATGGTAGGGGAGATAGTAGAGTAGAGTCTTTCTTTCTCAATTGCATGAATTTCATTTTCGGTGGGAGAAATAAGGTGTGAGCAATCTAAGGTAGATTCGTCACTTGTAATCACTAGAACTCCAAGAGGATTCTGAGTGTTGTTGGGCTTACCTCCTGGTGGAATTGGGAGTCGACCATCTTCGATCATATCTTGAAGTAGCATTTTTCTGTGTCGTGCCCTTTGCCCCTATGGTATTCACAGTAGGAGTTTTCATCCCAGAACTTGGACTTCTTTTCAGGTTCGGGAGTAGGTCCAATGGATTGGAGTTTACCTTGCTTCATTAGCCTTTTTAGAGCGTTGGAGTACGTATCCCCAAGGTTTGTGAACTTCCTTGGTGGGCTAGTTTTCTTGGATGGCTCGAGAAGGTTAACTTCGTCGGTCTTGCTAGTAGAGCCGTATGAACGACTTGTGGACCCTTGATATCCTCGACCTACCGTTTTGGACAAGAGTCCTTTACGGATGTCATCTTCGATTCGTGTCCCTAGTACAATTAAGTCCTTGAAGGTCTTGATGTTTTGATATCTCAAATGGTTGGCATATATGGGCTTGAGATTATCCACGAACTTTTCCACGAGGGTGGCCTCATCCGGGCGTTCAACTAGTTGAGTACTAGTCTTCCTCCACCTACTTAGGAAGTCGTTGAATCCTTCTTTGTCATTTTGGGTAAGAACCTCTAGAGTACGCATGTTGACTTGGATCTCGGCATTATCCGCGTATTGTTTTGAGAACTCGATCGCGGCGTCTTCCCAAGTAGCGACCTTTTTGTGATCTAAAGTGTAGAACCATTGCTTTGGGATGGTATCAAGAGATGAAGGAAAGATCCTTAAGAACATCTCGGGTTTGATGCCTTTGATAGACATGTAGTCCTTGAAGGCGCGGATGTGGTTCAAAGGGTTCTCATGTCCTTTAAACTTAGGGATATCCGTCATGCTAAAGTTAGTGGGCAATTTGGAATTGACGGCTTCATACTTGCGATTGTTCTCCCTATACATGTCATCCCCCTTAAGGTACATCAATTGCTCCTCTAGGTATTGGAGTCTTTTCTCAGCTGCGGTTGTTCCTAGGACAGGATTCTCATCTTTAGACTCGTCATCGGAAAATTGTAGTACTCCACCTTTAGGGGGAGGCAGCTTTCCCTCTACATCAAAGATACGGCCTTCGATAAGCTCAAGGCGGTCATAGGTTTGTTCTTGAGTGATTTGCATTTGGGTTATCGCGGCTAGGATTCGATCATTACTTTCTTGATGCTGGAGGTTCGTTTCACCACTTGACCCAGGCATCTTGGAAACTGGATAAGAGATCGGCGACGAATCAAAACACGATCGACCATTCTATCACACTTGCTAAAAGAGGAAAGATTTGACTCGTGAAGTGGGTGTGTGCCACTTGTGTTGAGTGAGTTTTGAAGAAAGACAAGGTCTTTGAAAATGTGTGTCCTAGTCAACTGTAGTGTAGTTGTAGGAGTGGACTCGAAGTGAGGTTTTGAAATGGGCTTGTGGCCCGAATTTTGACTTTGACAAACGGACAGAGTTTTGATCGGATTTTGCGCTAATTAAAGGCCTATTTTTTTTTTCGAAATTCTTGTGTTGAAAATGAAGATTTTGAATTTTTGAAAATTCGTCATGGTTTTGTTTAGAAGTGGTGATCACGTAAGGTTTACACATTTATACAAGCATTATAACGGGATGCTGAGTGCATTTAAAAGGGTTTTGGTTTAAAGGGTGGGTTGCCATACCGAACCATCAAACCCGAAGTCTGTGGAGAGGCTCGTGCCAAACAAGAGTAAGGCCGATTCCTAGTCCATTTCCTCAAGTAGTGAAGGCCCTTGATACAAACAAGAGTAAGCATCATGGTATGGATGACGTCAATCGCTATCCATCCTTAGGCCCAAATAAGAATTAGGACCGTTTAGACGGGACGATTGGTCGAATGGGTTGGGTTGGGCCTAGGAAGGCCGAATAAACGGTCTAGGAAGACCGAGTTATGAAAAACGACAATTGTCTTGTACAAACTTATTCCCTAACCTTGTTCAAGTTTCACCCTTGCTACACGTAAGTGTATATCCCCAGCGGAGTCGCCAAACTGTGGACAGCGGGCCGCCCACGGGGGCGCTTGGTGAGAAACGGGGACAAGCGTTTGCATTTTGTAAGGAGTCGCCACCAATTTTTATGGGAAATTGGAACCGTTCGAATACCTCGTGTCATGTCAAGACACAAAGTAGTGACATGAACACTAAGCAATCGTTACCCTTAGCATTCTATGTCTAGAATGACTCTCGTGGATGCCAATGAACACGGGTGCTCACGGAGATCTGGAGTAAGGGGTGAGGGTACGTATTAGGAAGCTCTTTTAATCGAACACCTAATCCCGCCCGCCTCGATAGCGGCCTCTACTAATGATTAGGGAGTTTATTCGTACTTGATATATCGTCGGCTACATGCATGCAATGCAACATCCATAGATTAATCCTAACATGTGAAGATTTACTAAGTTGGTTAACACGTAATTAGCAAACAATTAATGTCGAAGTAGGATTTAATGTTCAATTACATGTGAAAGCATACAAGCAATGAAAGAAATACAATAACTATGAATTGCAATAATGAAAATTACATTAATTACATTGGGATAGGCGATTTATGTCGAAAATACCTTTAAAACGGATAATTTGAGAAAAAGAATAAAAGAATAAAAGGACAAAATCAAACGAATTAACGAACAGGAATTAGCGATATTACGGATATTAGTTAGTTAATACATGGACTAATTAAACTAGGTCAAGGCAGAAACGGAGTTCGTGGACGAACCCATCTCGAACAAAGCGCAGAGATCGCCCTCTCGAAGAGGCGCAGCGATTCTTGCGCGTCTGTTCCAAGGGTGAGTTCTGGCTGTGAAGCCGGAACTGCAAATCGTTAATGTTAATTGGTGATTTTATGGATTGATTAGATAATTGACTCGGATGAAAGTGATTTAACAGGTTAATTACATATGAATGGGTCATGAAAACAGTAAAACATGAATGAGACGGAATTAAACGGATTAATTACATGGATGAATGATGTTAATGAATGAGTCCTCTATTAAAATTAATTTAACTAACATTAGATATGACGATATATGGCGAATATACAATGAATATGTAATGAACATGTGGAAATTATATCAATGACAAATTCCGAAAACCCAATATGAACAAATTGAATCTCTAAAATCCGGGTTGAATTAAATGACGAAAAACCCGTAAATATTGATTATTTAGGATTTAAGTCGGATTTGAATAATTAAAACATGTTAATGATTAATGAATAATATACATATGATTATTAAACTATCATGTGAACGAATTAAAACAAATATATTAAAACAAATAAGAAAACACACGAATTACAGAGGACGAGGAAGAAGAAAAAGAAGCGAGAATGCATGCGGCCTCACGAAGAGGCGCAGAGAATCTGCGCTCCTTCGAAGAGGCGCAGCGATTCTTTGCGTCTTCTCTCGACGTCTCTCTTTGGAAATCCGCAAAAACAGGTTTTAAAGACGGTTTTAGAAATCGGTTTTAATGAGGTATTTTCGACATAAACCTTACAACGATGATTACAATAAATAAAGTACAATAAGTAAAAAGAGGAATTGTACACCCTCAGACTTACATGTTGACGGAACGAGATGAACTAAGAAATCGACTAGTGAATGCTCGACGCGAATGCAAAGAGAGTGCCCTCGTAAGAGGAAAACGATTGATTAATTAAATTGATTGTTGGTGTAGTTGGTCAAATTGGTCGGTCATGCAACGGAGAGGTGGTACCGGAAGATCCGAGCTTACGTGGTCGGAAGTCCAAGCACGTAGGCGCCAATTAGTAAGAACGAAGTCTAGAATGCAAAGGGAGAAGAGAAGGGCGGACACTCGCGTGAGAAATATGAGGAACGAAAGCTCCTATTTATACTAATCACGTGAAGGAATAGGGTTTCGGAGACTCTTTGGAAGTGAATCTCGGAAAGATATAAAAAAGATACGTAAATCATGCAAAGAAGGGCCTGGGAAGAGGCGCAGCAGCCACTGCGTCCCTTGGAAGAGGCGCAGCGCCTGCTGCGTCTGTTCCCAGGAGGTTTCCTCCTACTGAAGAAAGATTTCCGTGTTTGAGTTATGGTAGGACGGAAATAATTCGATTATCTTTTGAATATTACGGGATATTATTTGCCAAAAGATAAAATTTGTGAAATATGGAATAGAAATATCCGGAACATTCCAGAACATTCCGACTCGGGATTTAACGATTACTTAGAAAATGGAGACGGTTTTTGACCCGGACTCCGAATGTACTCTAATTACTGCCAAAACGACCGTATCAGGACGTAGATGACAACTAAGAGGTCGACATTAATATTTGAGCAAACACTTGACGATAATCTTACGAACTGTCACAAATCGTTCCGCGAATCAAACATGCGGCCCAATCATCACCGGGTGGTTTGCGGGAGGTGCAGAAACGAGGTGTCTACAGGTTCAGCATGACCAACTCCAAGAAGGGGAACCTTCCTATGACGTCTGGGATGCAGTTGAGCAAGTCTCAGTCACCCACGACGCCTGAAGGGATTGAGCGCATGAGTCGTGTTCCTTATGCATCTGCAATAGGATCGATCATGTATGCCATGATATGCACACGTCCAGACGTGGCATATGCATTGAGTATGACGAGTCGGTACCAAAAGACTCCAGGTGAAACACACTGGATAGCAGTCAAAAATATCCTCAAGTACCTACGGAGGACTAAGGATTGGGTATTGACTTATGGAGGCGATACTAAGCTATGCGCAACCGGTTACGCAGATGCTAGCTTCCAAACGGATCGAGATGATTCAAAATCTCAGTCCGGGTTCGTCTTCACTCTTAATGGTGCTGCGGTCAGTTGGAAGAGTTCCAAACAGAGTGTTGTAGCAGATTCTACTACTGAATCCGAGTACTATGCCGCTTCGGAGGCAGCAAAGGAAGCGATATGGATGCGTCAATTCTTACAAGGGCTTTCGGTAGTTCCAAGTTCGAATGACCCGATCACCATCTATTGTGACAATAGAGGTGCCATCTTCCAGGCTAAGGAGCCAAAGTCTAGGAACAAATCTAGACATGTACTTCGGAAGGCTCACCTGATCCGTGATTACGTGGAGCAAGAAGAGATCGTGATTGACAAGATTGCGACGGATGATAACATCGCAGATCCTCTCACCAAACCGTTGAATTATGATAAGCATGTAGGGCATGTTAATTCCATGGGAATTAAACATGTTCCTGAGTTGTAGTACTTGATTATGGATTTGATACATTATCTTTTTCATATAATATTTATAACTTCATCGTTTTATATATAATATTTTGTTTTTCATGTGCATTGTACTGACAACATTGAACGCCACAAAGTGAACTGAATTACATTATATTTTGTTTTGGTCCGTAATCGCCAACGTGAGCTGATAACTCCGGCTATTATATTGTGCAGTCGATTGATGGTGGGTTCAACGAGCCATAAGTCAAACGGTTGACTGATCGATCACAGATACGAGATTATGACGATACCTCGTAGGACAACTTTTTGTGACAATGTAATGGAGTCCTAAATGTTTAATAACATTCGGTGCCAGGTCGTGGATAGGACATCCATTGTGTTCCTAGAGTCGATTCTTTTGACTATCGACTGTCTCTTGAGATTAAGGCAGTTTTTGGGTGACTTTGGTTTCTTTCTCACGGTCTGCCGTAACTGGAGGCTAAGTAGATTTTTTCTGGGTCATTTCATACTGCGCTTACATCTGCAGGATTCGAGTTGAGGAAAATATCCAACCCTTATCAGGTATAGTTATTTCTCAGGGCCACTCGAGGAGTTGTAACTGAAATGCATGGCCATGCTCGAATGTTGATTCGTTTATCAGTTAAGTTACTCTCTAGTCGGGGAAACCACTTTTAATATTGATCGCTTGTAAAATACGACCTTTGTGAATTCGGATTTGCAAATTGTTTTACATTGAGTGGGAGAAATTTTATAGGATATGAGAATTGGTTATCGCACATACACTTGTGAAGACAAGTGAGAGTTTGTTGGAGCTTGTGTCCTCCACAAATTAGTGTGATAACATTTGTAAATCTCTTACAGGTTCACAAGGGTATACTTCGTATATTTAATCAGTTGATTAACGTTTACCTAATAACGGTTGGCTTGCTAGAAAGTTTGACGTTATTATCATACATATGGCGGTGATCAACTGGTCCCTAAAGGTCACACCTATAGGATGTGTTTGAGAAATGTGGTTATAGAAATATAATTACATTGATGCCCAATATGACTAAAAAGTTAGTCAATGTGTTGATGAGATAATTATTTAATAAAAATTAAATAATATTAGTTGAGACGAATTAATCATTCAATTAAGTAAATTAAATATAATAAGTTATATTTAATTAAATGTATATAATGTTAGGTTGGACGAATTAATATGTTAATTCGTAAATAAATATAATCAGTTATATTTAATATCAACAAGTTGAATGTGTCATAGTGGTAATAGTGAGGGTACACAAGCCAAGAGGTCATGGGTTCGATCCTCACTAGATGACAATTTAACACACTTTATATATTTTTGGAAAGACCAAAAATAAGGAGAATTGACTCCTTATTTCGGTCAGTTTGGCCGAAAATTAGGAAGGTTTTTTCCTTTCCTAATTGACTCCAAATTTTGGTCTGTATAAAAAGAAAGGGAGAGAATTATTTCTACCCTAATGATTTTTCTTGACCTTGCCTCCTCTCTCTCATCAGAAAACACAAAACAACTAAATTTTACAGAAAACTTTAGATTGATTTCTAGCATAATCAAAAGGCATATCTCAGATCGTCTTGGGTGCAACTAATAGGCGAATATCAATTTTGATATTGTTCTTAGGCCAATTTTGCTAGGACCGAAGGTTAATTCTAAATCCTTTATACTTTGTTTATGTATTTTGTTTATGACCATTGATCATCATTGTTAAACTCGTTATAATCCTTCTAGTTTAAGGGAAGTATACAGATTATTTCCCACAATTTCTAATTCCAAGTTTAAAATTTACATTATTGTTTTAGTTATCACATAGTTTATAATCAAGTATCTCATTTTACATTAGCCTTGTTCTTTTCACATGTTATATCATCTAATTAATATAAATCTTATATCCATGTTTAATATTTCTTATAATTTAGTTTGCAATTTACATTTTAGTATGAGTAGCTAAATTTCCTAGTCTAAAGGCTAGGGGAGCCATGCAAAACCAAATATATAACATGTTTAAATAAGTTTATAATAATATTGTTCAATTTTTTCCATCACATGCTTGCTTTGTTACGCTTAATCTTTGATTATCGGCCATAGTCGTAGATTAAATTTGTTCATTCGTTCTAAAGTCGAGAGGCACGGAATTGAATTAGACTAAGCATGTGTGGTAGGACGACCTAGTCATGGACGAGAGTTTTTCTAGGACCCGGTCTATGGTTGATACTAATGTCGTAAGGTGGGTATCTTTAAGCCTAAACAATTGACAAAATTATTAGTACCAAGTTTATCATGTTCATATGTTTACCTTTGCATGAGTGACCCGAACCCTTTAGACTCCCTTTTATTATATTATTTAGGTTGCAATTTTTATTAATCATCAAACAAACAAACCAAACCCAAATCGTAATCGACCTTGATAAAAATCTACCCATAGCAATTCACGAAGTAATTCCCATTTCCTTGTGTTCGACCCCTATTACTACATTAATTTGTGTCTAGGGAAATTATCTTTGCATAGGTACGCGATAATCCTATCAAATTTTGGCGCCGTTGCCAGGGACACGGTTTTATTGCTTTTTGAATTGTCGATTTTTATCTTGTTTTCCTTTGTCTTGGGGAACACTTGTTCCTTGAGACCGTTACTTATCACTTCTCTAGAAATTTTTGTCTTATGCCCAGGTCCTTACGCAAGGGAGAATTGCTTTCACCGGATTCCGATCCCGAGAGAACCTTTAGGAGAAGACGACGGTTTTGGAAGGAAGTAAAAGAGGCCTCTTCTCCCGTACAAGCCGAAAGTGCTAGAAAGTCTTACTTAGACGATCTAGAAGCTCTTGAAGAGGGGGAGGTTTCAAGTTCATCATCTCCACCACCATCACCATCTACTACCAAAAAGATGGTGAAACTTTTCGATCACTCAAAACCCACCGCGGCCATGCTTCCGGCCGGAATCACAACCACTCAAATCACCGCGCCGGACTTCGAGATCAAACCGGCTTTCATTAGCCTTGTGGATAGGAAGCAATTTGGGGGAAGTCCTTTGGAGGATCCCAATTTGCATGTGCAAAAATTTTGTGACTATTGCTCCATGATCCGTCAAACGGGCGTCACTCAAGCCCAAATAAGGGAAATACTTTTCCCTTTCTCTTTGAAGGACAAGGCCAAGCTTTGGATCAATAGCCTTGACCACACCGCCATGGGAATCACTAATTAGGAGAATTTGGCTCTTGCCTTCTATCAAAAGTGTTTTCCACCGGAGAAAACTCAAACTTTGAGGAGCCAAATTACCGGATTCCGTCAACAAGCTCTTGAGAGCTTATATGAGGCTTGGGAGAGGTACAAAGAGCTTCAAAGACAATGCCCACATCATGGGCTAGATGAATGGTTTCTAGCAATAACATTTTATAATGGATGTTGTGCCGAGTCCCGAAGGATTCTTGATTACGCCAACAATGGGCAGTTTGATCAAACTGACACCGACCTTGCTCATTCCACGATCGAATCTATGGCGGTCCATGATGCCCAATATGTCAATTCCCGAGTTGTGCCATCCAAAGGTAAAGAAGAATCCTCCAACAACTCCGTTTTGCTAGCTCAAATTGCCTTGCTCCAACAACAATTGGCGGAAAGGGATGCTAGAGATTCCGTTCAACAAGTCAATGCTATGTTCTCAACAAGCCAAATCGTTGTGTGTGAAGGTTGTGGAGGTGCGGGTCACTATGCCGCTCATTGCCAAGCTCCCATTGAAGAGGTAAATGCCTTTATAGCTTTAAGACAAAATGCTTATCCACCGGGTACATTCTCAAACACATATAACCCAAATTCAAGATTTCACCCGAATATGTCATATAGAAGCAACAATGTGCTAAATCCTCAACCAAAATCCCCACCACAACAAAATGCCTATGTCCCTAAACAACAAAAATATATCCCTCCACCGGGTTATCAAAATCAACAAAGGCCCCCACAAAACAATTTCCAACAAAATCAACCTCCACCACAAAATGCCCAACAAAACAACCAAAAGGGAAGTAAGCTTGAGAGCTTGATAGTCCGTATGCAAAAGGAATTGTTGGCTCAAATTCAAAAGAATGAGCAAGCTCAAAATGCCGCAATCAAAATGTTGGAACAGCAAATGGCTCAATTGGCCTCATCTAGCTCTTCAAGGAAATAGGGTCAACTACCCCCTCAAGGTGAGCAACCACATGCTACCCTTAATGCTATATCTTTAAGAAGTGGTACAAAATATGATGGGCCATCCATTCCCAAAGATGATGAAGAGGTACTTGTTGAGTTGGAGATTCCTCCAAATGATAAGGCAAATGAAGAAATTCCCAAGAAAGTGGATAACCCACTTGTTGTTGTTGAGAAAGACAAGGAAGTGGAGGATGCTCCTCCAAAGAAAGATGTTGAAACAAAGATTCTGGAAAAATTCAAAGTGCCATTTCCTCATAGATTGGCAAAGCATCAAAAGAATTCTCAATTCGGTAAATTCATGGAAGTTGTGAAGAATCTACAGGTAACCGTTCCTTTTACCGAATTAATCACTCAAATTCCATCTTACACTAAGTTCATGAAAGACATTTTAACTAAGAAGAGGACTTTTGATGAGGTTGAAACAATAGCTCTCACCGCCGAGGTGAGTGCTCTTTTGCAAAACAAGTCCCCTCCTAAGTTAAAAGATCCCGGTAGCTTTTCTATTCCATGCACAATTGGCACCTACCAAATTGATAAAGCTTTATGCGATTTAGGTGCTAGTGTGAGTGTAATACCTTACTCTATTTGTGCTAAACTTAATATGGGAGTCTTAAAATGCACTAGTGTCACATTGCAAATGGCGGACCGTTCTATAAAACGCCCTTTGGGAGTTTTGGAGGATGTTCCCGTTAAGGTTGGTAAGTTTTTCATTCAGGTTGATTTTATTGTTCTTGACATGGCCGAAGATGCCCAAATCCCAATCATTTTGGGAAGACCATTTTTACACACCGCGGGTGCGTTGATTGATGTCAAGAACGGTAAAATTACATTGGAAGTGGGTGACGATAAGGTCACATACAATTTGAATAGTGCCATGAAGATTCCAATGATAGAAGAGTCTTGTTATTCTATTGACATTTTGGATGTTGTTGACATTGTTATAGAAGACTCTACCCCTCGATCTTTATCTAAAGATCCCTTGGAGGCACTCTTGCTTTTAGAATCATTTGCAGGTGATAATGAGATTGGAAATGAAGAGATTGATGCTTTGGAGCAAGAATTGGATGGAGAGGAGATATCATTGGAAGAGAGCTCACAATTTATAGGCTTGGTTGCTACACCTCAAGATGTTGAGGTACAAAAACCCGAGCTTAAGCCCCTTCCTTCCAATTTGAGGTATGCTTTTCTAGATGATCATGGGATGTGTCCGGTAATTGTTAGTGCTAAATTAGATGAGAGTCAATTGGCTAAATTTCTTCATGTCTTAAGGTCTCACAAGAAAGCCATTGGTTATAAACTTGACGATTTATAAGGCATAAGTCCCGAATTTTGCATGCACCGAATTAATCTTGAGGAAGATCATAAACCATGTGTCCAAGGTCAAATACGACTAAATCCTAACATGCAAGAAGTGGTCAAAAAGGAAGTGCTTAAATTGTTAGATGCGGGAATTATCTATGCGATTTCCGATTGTAAATGGGTAAGTCTGGTCCAAGTGGTTCCTAAGAAAGGAGGAACCACCGTAGTCAAAAATGATAAAAATGAGTTAATTCCAACTAGAATTGTGACGGGTTGGAGAATGTGCATTGACTATAGGAGGCTAAATCTAGCCACCAAGAAAGACCACTACCCATTACCCTTTATTGACCAAATGTTGGAAAGGTTGGCATGTCACAAATACTTTTGCTACCTAGATGGTTATTCCGGTTTCTTTCAAATACCCATTCACCCGGATGACCAAGAGAAGACCACGTTTACATGTCCCTATGGTACATTTGCCTACCGTAGAATGCCTTTTGGTCTTTGTAATGCCCCCGCCACTTTCCAACGTTGCATGATAAGCATCTTTTCCGACTACATTGAGTCTATCATGGAGGTGTTTATGGATGATTTTAGTGTCTATGGTTCTTCTTTTGATGCTTGTTTGACTAACTTGTCCAAAGTTTTGAAGCGTTGTGAAGAGGTTGAGTTGGTGTTGAATTGGGAAAAGTGCCACTTCATGGTAAATGAAGGAGTGGTGCTCGGTCATATTGTTTCGGAAAGAGTAATTGAAGTGGACCGTGCTAAGGTCCAAGTTATTGAGCAACTACCCCCACCGGTAAATGTGAAGAGTGTAAGGAGTTTCTTAGGACATGCGGGTTTCTACCGCCGTTTTATTAAAGATTTTTCTAAGATTGCCAAACCCCTTACGGAGCTTCTTTTAAAAGATGCTCCCTTTGTGTTTACTAATGATTGTCTTGAGTCTTTTAATAGGATCAAGAAGGCTTTGATTTCCGCACCTATCATCCAATCACCGGATTGGAACTTGCTATTCGAGCTCATGTGTGATGCAAGTGACTATGCGGTAGGTGCCGTGCTAGAACAAAGAAAGGACAAGGTTCTCCATGCTATCTACTACGCTAGCAAAACCTTGGATGCGGCTCAAATCAATTATGCCACCACGGAGAAAGAGCTACTTGCCATTGTCTATGCCTTAGACAAATTCCGCTCTTACTTGATCGGTTCCAAAGTCATTGTTCATACCGATCATGCCGCATTGAAGCATCTCCTAGCCAAACAAGAAGCTAAGCCAAGGTTGATAAGATGGATCTTGCTCTTGCAAGAATTTGATCTTGAGATTAAAGACAAAAAGGGGCCGAAAATGTTGTTGCCGATCACTTATCCCGTTTGAGTTCAATGATGGAGGTATTGAGTTACCTATTGATGATTCCTTCGCCGATGATGTTCTAATGATGTTGGAAGCCAATACTCCTTGGTATGCCGACATAGCCAACTACCTAGTTGGAAGAGAGTTGCCACCCAACCTTTCATATCAACAAAGGAAGAAGTTCTTACATGATGCCAAGTTCTTCCTATGGGATGATCCACATTTGTTCAAACATTGCTCCGACGGGCTATTCCGGAGATGTATCCCACATTGGGATGTGAAAGGGGTGCTAGAAGGATGTCATTCTTCTCCTTATGGTGGTCATCATGGACCATCCAAGACCGTTGCAAAGGTGTTGCAATCCGGCTTCTATTGGCCAACTATGTTCCAAGATGCCAAAAATTTCGTGATGGCTTGTGATGCTTGCCAAAGGACGGGTTCCATATCAAGAAGACACGAGATGCCTCTAAATGGTATCTTGGAAGTAGAGGTGTTCGATGTTTGGGGTATAGATTATCAAGGACCGTTTCCTTCCTTAAAAGGGAATCGGTATCTTCTGGTTGCCGTTGATTATGTCTCTAAATGGGTAGAGGCAATTGCTACTCCTACCAATGATGCTCGCAACGTGATTAACTTGTTCAAGAAGATCATATTCCCAAGGTTCGGTGTTCCAAGAGCAATCATTAGTGATCGTGGTACTCACTTCGGTGGGAAACAACTTGATGCTTTGTTGGAAAAATATGGAGTCTATCATAGAAGAGGCTTGGCTTATCATCCACAAACTAGTGGCCAAGTAGAGGTTTCCAACCGTGAGATCAAGTCCATACTTGAAAAAGTTGTTGCCAAATCACGAAAGGATTGGAGTATGAAGCTCGATGATACCTTATGGGCCTACCGTACCGCGTTTAAGACACCTATTGGTACCTCACCATATAGGTTGGTCTATGGAAAGGCGTGCCATCTTCCCGTTGAGATGGAACAAAAGGCTTTTTGGGCAATTAAGGAGCTCAACATGGACCCGAAATTGAGTGGAGAAAAGCGGTTATTGCAACTCAATGAACTCGATGAATTCCGCTTGCAAGCTTATGAGAGCTCCCGTCTCTACAAGGAGAAAACAAAAAGATGGCATGATAAGAAGATCTTGAACAAGGAATTTCAAATTGGTGATAAGGTCTTGCTATTCAATTCCCGATACAAGCTATTTCCGGAAAATTTACGATCACGGTGGACCGGTCCATATACCGTCACAAATGTCAACAAGTTCGGTTCCGTTGAAGTGATAACCACCAAGGGCGAAAAATTCAAAGCAAATGGTCATCGTTTGAAGCTCTACCATGAGAATGTGATCGTTGGTGTGATAGAGGAAATGACCGTTCAACCTCTACCAAAGAAAGTTTGACCCGACTCAAGCTTTTTCGTCGTGCGGGACGTTAAACCAGCGCTTCTTGGGAGGCAACCCAAGCTTTTTATTGCATTTATTTATTTTTATTTTTAATTTTCTGCAATTTAATTGTTTTTCGTAGATTAGTAATAAAATACTCGACTTAACGATGTTTCTTTTTGTGATTTTTAGGTGAAAATGAAGAAAGGAGAATTTGGAGTGCATTTGACACGCAACCCCATGCAAAAAACCCGTTCGGGGACGTGGTTTTCGAAAAACGAGAAAACAATTCACGTCCATAAACGAGGAAGTCAAAAAGCGGGATTTGCAGTCAACCCCGATCGGGGTTGGTGGCCCCGATCGGGGTCGTGGTTATATGGGTATTTTGCTGCTATTTCATACGGGTAAGTAAAAAAAAAGAAAACTTTTCTATCATTCTTATCCAACCCGACGGTATCCCTTCTTCCCCATCTCCATTATTTTCTTTACTTTTCTACCTAAAATCACAAGAAACTTCAAGTTCTTCATCAATCTTGCAAGATTCCATCATCCATTAACATCAAATTGAAAAATGGCACCAAGAAAAGCTTTTTCACAAGGTGCTTCTAAGAGAAGGAGAGGTGAGGCGGAGCCTTCAAATGCAACAGCGGATGTCCAAATGGAGGAAGTCCTACAATGGCATGACCCGGAATATCCAAATATGATCTTCAATTCACTAGCTCAATACAACAATTGGGTTATGTTGAAAAGCAAAGGTATGGAACCAACGAAATTCATTAACCAAGCATCTTTAAACAATATTGGAATAGAAAAAAATGTTAAAGCTTTGTTTAAAAATATTGGCATGAAAACTTGTTATACCATGAATTATAAGACCTTCCCCGAGCTCACCCTTGAGTTCTTGAGCTCTTTCGAGTTTCATAGGTCTAGGAGACCCGGTTTTGTTGTTTTTGTCATCTTTCGCTTGTTTAATGAAGAGCATAGGTTGGACCTTTTTTGGGAGAAATAAACCTCAATCGGTGAGGAAGATTGAGTTAGAAATCTTGGGTGCTTTCTTGAATGTTAATGGTGATGAGAAGTGGGGAATCAATATCCCCTACCACTTTGCGGTCCACTTGACCAAACAATGTAATGTCAAGAATAGTTGCATTGTCCTAGGAGGTTTGGTCACTAAAATTGCTCACCATTTGTGTAGGTTTAACCAAGAGACTACCGATTTGAGACCATTGCTTGAGTCTAGGTCTAGGGGAGTCGGGCTTGATTATGAATACTTTCTTTCTTGTAATTGGTTTAAAGATGCTCATCCCAACATGATTTGGAAGATAGGTAGGCAAGAATCCATTTGTCTACCCGAGGAAAAGAAAGAAATAAAGGCTTTGGTTCACACTAAGCCTCGTCGTGGAAGTGACCCCTTTGTTAGACCAACCTACCATTTGTCCCTTAGAGGTGAGTCAACTACCACCATTGAAAGACGTGTGGGAGGTCAATCCTCCCAAGCACGTCACTCCACCTCTAGCATTGAGTCACCATCTAGCATAGAAATGATGAATATGATGCGGGAAATGAACTTAGGTGTTAATCAAATTCGTGATGACCAACGACTTGCATTACATCCTATTTATGATCATTTTGCTAGGCAAGGATTTATCCAACCCGAGGGGCCACACCCTTCATTCTATACTTATCCTCCGGGTGGATTTCCTCCTCCATCTCCTATTCCTCCTCCCCCTCCTAACAATGATGCAGGTACATTTGCTCAATATGAACCCGGTCCGGATTTTTGTGGTTCGGATTATGGGGTTG
This sequence comes from Silene latifolia, assembly GCF_048544455.1. Lineage (NCBI taxonomy): Eukaryota > Viridiplantae > Streptophyta > Magnoliopsida > Caryophyllales > Caryophyllaceae > Silene > Silene latifolia. The sequence goes on along the minus strand of NC_133528.1, from coordinate 140,484,175 downwards.
AGGCATTGCAAGGAGGCTATGGTGGCTATGGTGGATATGGTGGCTATGGTGGATATGGTGGGATTAGTAGTTATGGTGATGGTCTTGGTAGTGGCCAAGATATTGGTGAGTATGTCACTCCTCTTCAAGGGGATGACTCAAGTGGAAGTGGCCAACTAGGAGAATCAAGTGGTAGTGGTAAGAAGAAGAAGAAAGGGAGGAAGGGGTTCAATTTTTGGCCCTTTTCTTAGTTGATTGATGAAGAAATCCCTCGAATTCATGCTAGCTTGGGGGGGGCTAGCAAGTTGAGTAAGTTTTTAATTGCTTTGCATATTAGTTTAGATCTTGCAACCCATTAAACATAACCTCTAGTCCTTCTTGTTTTTTGCTTTGAGCCATTTTTATGGTTTGATTGGGTGATTTGGATAGTTGGCACATTGAGGACAATGTGATGTTTAGCTTGGGGAGGGGGGGGGGGGATTGCATTTGCATATAGTGTAGTTTGCATATAGTGTAGAAAATTTGAAAATTTTTGAGAGAAATTTTTGCTTTGTGCTTGCTTGTTGCCTACTTTCCTCTTTGCTTATCCTAATAATAGCTTGTTGCTAATGATTTATTCTTTAATGATGGGATATTAGCTACATGAGGATGTCTTGACATAGTAGGTGGGAGATGGAGAATGAACCGAATAGGCTTGATCTTGACTTTTGGCAAGCTACAAAATTGGTAAGGTAGAACCTCCTTTAAGGCCATTTCATCTTTATTTGGTCTCACTTAGGTGAGTGTAGATGTCTCCTTATAATGCGTGTTACATAAAAACGCACAAGTATGGTCTTCATGTCATCTCTCGGTAAGCGTGCATTCATTTGTTATAGCATTTTGGAGCCATTCACATGATATTTTAGCCTTTTTGACCCCTTCACAAAATTTATCCTTAACTACATCATTGAAATTGCCTACCCTTGTTGAGCTAGTAGCTTAGTTGGATAGTGTTCGGGTGCTCATTGGGATATGTTTTGTTGTTTGAAGTCATGTGAGCTTGGTCTTAATGCTAAAAAAAAAAAAAAAATGAAAAAATGGAAAAATGAGAAAAAAAAGGAAAAAAAATAAAAAAGGAAGAAAATGAAAAAATGAATGAATGATTAAAAGCATGAAAAAAAAGAAGTATGCATTGGAAAAAGAAAAGAAAGAGAAGAAGAAAAGTTATGAGAAATTCTCAAGCATTATTTATATTATTTTGGAGAATTTTCTTACGGTTTGAATTGCAAAATTGGGTTAGAATTGGGATTGAGCATCCTTACATTTTGGTAGTTGCTAGCTTGACTTAGCTCCACATTACCATAATTCATTTGTTCCCCTTTCCACCCATGTCTTATTTACCTTCTTCCTACCCATTTGACTTCTTTATCATGCTTTCATTTGATTGTCTTTGCTTGCTAATTTTGACATGTTTACCATATTAGATTGCGGGCACATTGTTATAAGTTGAGGATAGTTGAGTGTTCATTCACAAAAATTGTCCTTTCACATAAAAAAAGAGTTTGAGTGCACCGTAAGAGTCCATAAGTCGAAAGATCATGCAAGAGCTTAAAGGTTCATTCAAAGTTTTCCATGCTACGCCGTCGTGTAAATCTCATCCGTGTTTTTCTTTATTCCTTGCCCATGTTGTTTCGGGTTTTTAAATCATTTTGCATAGCTTGTTTGGATATTGCAATAGACGAGATTTGGTCTCTTGCTTGAGGACAAGTAAGGATTTAGCTTGGGGGAGTTTGATAAGTGCATATTTTATACATTTTAACTCCCTATATTAGCTTGATTTTACATGTCTTTAGCACTTATTTTAAGTGTTTTATAGCTAATATTTGCATTTCTAGTTGTTTTGGATGCTTTGACATATTTTGTAGGGAATAAGCTTTTTGGAGCTAAAATAACTACAAAGTACTAGAAATTGCAAGCTAAGAGGAAAGAAGACTAAATGGACTAAGGATTGGATGTTGCATGGACTTTGTGCCTCAAGTTGCATGAATTTTTGCATGGGAATTTGTTGGATCAATTAGCAAAATACAAATGAGATCAAACATCCAAGTCAAGCCCAAATTGCAAGACAAAAGTCAAGGGGAAAGCATGGGATTCCAAAAGATCTTAAGATACCAAATGCAAGCATTAACCGGGTGATTAATCGCACAATTAATCACCCACATAGGATTCTCCAAGGAATTAAGAGAGGAATTAAGGCAAATAACCGAGGAACACACGGCCCCGATCGGGGTTGGCGGCCCTGATCGGGGTTGCATGCCCTTTGGTTTCTTACGTTTCCTTCTCCTCTCCTATAAATAGGAGAGGTATTCCAAGGTTTTAGGCATCTCATTTTTACGTCCAAGTTTATTACAATACGCCTCAAGCATTATAATTTCTCTCATTAGTTTTCTCATTTTAGTTTACATTTTGTTAAGCATTCCCTTAGTTAATCTTTCAATATTTTGTACTTCAAGATATTCTGAAGCATTTGATATTCAAGCTTTTGGTTATTTGTTATTTGTTCTTCCATATAAGCTCTCCTTTATAAGGTATTTCTAATTCCAAGTTTACAATTTACATTATTGTTTTAGTTATCACATAGTTTATAATCAAGTATCTCATTTTACATTAGCCTTGTTCTTTTCACATGTTATATCATCTAATTAATATAAATCTTATATCCATGTTTAATATTTCTTATAATTTAGTTTGCAATTTACATTTTAGTATGAGTAGCTAAATTTCCTAGTCTAAAGGCTAGGGGAGCCATGCAAAACCAAATATATAACATGTTTAAATAAGTTTACAATAATATTGTTCAATTGTTTCCATCACATGCTTGCTTTGTTACGCTTAATCTTTGATTATCGGCCGTAGTCGTAGATTAAATTTGTTTATTCGTTCTAAAGTCGAGAGGCACGGAATTGAATTAGACTAAGCATGTGTGGTAGGACGACCTAGTCATGGACGAGAGTTTTTCTAGGACCCGGTCTATGGTTGATACTAATGCCGTAAGGTGGGTATCTTTAAGCCTAAACAATTGACAAAATTATTAGTACCAAGTTTATCATGTTCATATGTTTACCTTTGCATGAGTGACCCGAACCCTTTAGACTCCCTTTTATTATATTATTTATGTTGCAAATTTTATTAATCATCAAACAAACAAACCAAACCCAAATCGTAATCGACCTTGATAAAAATCTACCCATAGCAATTCACGAAGTAATTCCCGTTTCCTTGTGTTCGACCCCTATTAATACATTAATTTGTGTCTAGGGAAATTATCTTTGCATAGGTACGCGATAATCCTATCAAAGGGGAAGGACAAGGGGACACCAGCGAGTGACAGAGTAATCAGAGGACAGGGAGGAAGAAGTGAGGGCAGAGTACGGAAACTCAGTTTCGATAAACTTGACATGACGAGAAGTGTAGAGACGATTTGTAGTAGGATCAATGCAATGATAAGCACTCTGGGTTGCAGAATACCCAACAAAGATACAAGGTTTAGAATGAGAGTCGAGTTTGTGAGCTGCATAAGGACGGAGCCAAGGGTAGCAAAGACACCCAAAGCTCCGAAGCTTGAGATAATTAGGTGGTTTTTGGAATAACTTGAGATAAGGGGAAGCATTTGACAGTGTCGGAGTTGGAAGGCGATTTATTAAGTAAGCGGCAGTAGATAGGGCGTGAGGCCAGAAGGTAAGAGGAAGACGGGCATGGGATAAAAGAGTAAGACCTGTTTCGACTATGTGACGATGTCGTCGCTCAGCATAGCCATTGTGCTCGGGAGTATGGGGAGGGGATGTGAGATGCGATATACCAGTGAGGGATAGGGCAGGAGTGAGTTTAAGGTATTCGCCCCCGTTGTCAGAGAAAATTCGAATTATTGGACGATTGAAAAATTTCTCAACGAGAGCTTTGAAGCGCTGAAAGACATGGAAGGTGTCGGATTTATTTTTAAGAGGATATAGCCATATATATTTTGTGTAATGATCAACGAAAATTACATAATATTTGAAATTGTCGTAAGAGAGAACAAGGGAGGTCCATACGTCGGAAAAAATGAGTTCGAGAGGAGCAGAGGAAGACAATGATGATTCGGAAAATAATAATTTATGACTTTTATTGATATCGCATGAATTACAATTAGAATAACTAGGAATAGGTATTTGTAATGGAAAGTTGGTACGTAAATAACTTAAGATAGACTTCGAGGGATGGCCGAGCTTGTGGTGCCAGCCAAGGGAGGACGGAAGATGACTCAGGTGAACTTGTGGAGAGGAGGGATGCCATAAGTAGACACCATCTTCAAGCTTGCCTTGAAGAAGAACTTGGGAAGTTTTGATATCCTTAATGAGAAAAGAAGAAGGGAAAAATTCAGTATAAGCATTATTTTCAGCACAAAAACGAGAGACAGAGAGTATATTACGGGAGATACGAGGAACGTGTAAAACATCAGAAAATTTTAAAGGAGAAGAAGAGGTGAAGAGATGAAAGGAACCTATGTTGGAGATTGGAAGAGATGTACCATCGCCTATAATAACATCATCGGAGCCATCATAGGGGTTATGGAGGGAAAGATTATCAAGGTCATTGGTAAGTTGATGACTTGCACCACTATCCACAATTCAAGGGCGAGAGGAAGAGGAGGGCACGACAGAGGCTACGTGAGCTTGAGCTTGGGCATGCTGTTTGTTGTTGTTGCGAGGAGGAGGAAGGGGAAAGTCAGGGAGGGTGAGAGTAGGAAAGTCACGCTTGAATTTGCGACAGATGGTGAGGTAGTGGCCAGGATGTTTGCAATACTGGCAGCGGCCTTTGAAGGGGGTTGGAGGGTCAGAGGAGGAAGTAGGTGGCGGTGTGGGAAGGAGCGCAGGTTGATTTGTTGTGCGAGAGTAGGAACGAGTGTAGTTGGGGCGGGTTTGAGCAGCAAGAGCAGTGGCAGGATAGGTAGGAAAGGCTGGTTGAGGAGAGGGAGTATTTTGTTTGAGGGTAAGCTCATGATTGATAAGTTTCTCATGAAGGGAGTCGAAGGAGATTGTGGTATCACGGTTTCGTACTGCCTCAATGACTGGTTGATACGTACTATCAAGGCCACGAAGGATTTTAGCAATGATGTCTTCGGCATCCATAGGTTTGCCGATAGCAGCTAGTTTGTCAGTATGAGTTTTGATTTGGGTCATGTAATCAGAGATAGAGAGGTCACCTTTTGTGAGGGAGTCAAGAGTGTCCTTGACTTGAAGGATGTGGCCGCGTGAGGGATTGGCATACGTGTTAGCAAGGGTGAGCCAAGCTTCACGTGAGGTTGTGGTGTTAGTGAGGAGGGAGGCAATATTGTTGGGTAGCGTACCAGTGATGGCACCAAGAATGAGACGGTCTTGTCGTTGCCAGGTAGTGAGGGCAGGGTTTGATTTTGTGGTTTTGGTTGTTTCATCGGTTACAGTGGCAGGGGGAGCGGGATGGGTGCCATCCACGAATTTCAATAGGTCGTATCCGAAGAGGATATTAGATAGTTGAGTTTTCCAGGTAAAGTAGGTAAGGGGAGTGAGTTCTTTGCATTGAGAGAGATTGACATCGATAAAGGGGGCTTTAGGATCGTTAGGGTTGGGAATAAGATTTCCATGAGGGGCCATGAAGGCAGGACGGAGGACGGTTACAAGAAGACCGAAAAAAAAAATTGGGAGTGATTAGGGTAAGACGGATCTTACAAGCTCGATACCATGTTAGAAAACAAGAGAATTGGTTTTTGAATGTGATGATTATTATTGCAATAGAATACAACCTTATATAGTTTACAAATACATGAATTTAGGAAAGACAATATATGAATCGAAATATACCTAAACTAATTAGATACACGAAGTAACGATCAAGGAACAAATATACGGAAAGATATGAACAATATATTATTTACTAACACTATCATTAAAATTTAGTCCAAAATAAAGTGATCCACTGAGGTGAATATTATACGGGATTATTTACGTTTTAAAAAGTATGGATCAAACTATTTATTAAGTTTTCTAATAAATGATGGGCATGTTAAACCAAGGAGACTATATAAATTTATATAGTTTGTGTTTTGACAATGCCATGAGAAGTAGTCTTGCTGAAGACGGGTCGGAGCAAGTGACGGGTAATGTCACTCACAAAACGGATAGGGGGGACAAGGTGGGGGCACCCCCATGTGCTTCCCTCTCTCCTCTATTTGGGTCATTTGTGAGAGGAAATGGTATCCGTCACTCCAAAGTGACGGATACGTGCCGTCTTCAATGAGATTTTGTGTGAGAAGATAGGATTTATTAGAAACTGAAAGGTGTGGGCCCGTGTGGCAGTCTATTAGCATTACGAACTCCTAAAATATTTTCACAAGGTATAAATATGAGACTAATAAGTTAGTAATCCATGTTCTCACTACTTTGTCTAACACAATAGATCTATTTTACATTACCCATTAATTATGCAAGCCTATCTTTTAGATTGTGAAAAGCCGTCATCGTCCTCAACCGATAGAGCACCTTCAAGTGCATATAACTCCCTCATTTTCTCTTCGTGTTTCTTTCAAAAAAAAAGCACGGTTTTATTACTAAGTAAATACTCATGTTGTTATTCTCCCCCATGTAAGATCGTTAAGATTAATTAGTTATTAAGTAGCTATTGGTGCATTCCCTACCCCTGATGAAACACAAATTCTTGTTTCAGACGGACACTTTTAGTCTTATTTGCCAGACGGATAAAATGTTGCCATTTTTTAAGAAAATGTAACCAATTAATTCACAAAATGTTATGACTAGATGTGTCATTTTTTACCCTGAAAATGATGTGAACAATAATGGTAACATGTTATCAGAAAATAACAACATTTTATTGTAAAATGATGACATGTTACCCGTCTTATTTCAGACCAAAAGCAATGGTCTTAAGAAAAACGGACTGTGAAAGAAATATTTTGTATCAATGAGACAATGATACATAAATAGCAAGAGTCCCTCTATTTCACATTATATGAATTTTTTTAGAGATAAATGTTCTACTTTGTTTTTACCAATCCTCTTTGACGAAAATCATGGTATTTTTTTTATTATTTTAAGAGAAAATTGTTGATTATAGCCTTTTATAAACCTCATTTTGAAAATTACAGCCTTATATAATTTTTTTTGAAAATTACATCCAAAATATTACTTTTCTTCTAAAATTGCACCAACTTGAGTTTTCCAGTGAATTTTTATGATGTTTTTATGATGTTTGGGGTGATTAATTGGTTTGTGTTAAGGAGAGATAAGAAATTTGGGTAAGTAGGCTCTCAAATAATAAAGGGTACATCATAAAAAACATCATCAAAAATCACCAAAAACTTCAAGTTGGTGCAATTTTAGAAGAAAAGTAATATTTTGGATGTAATTTTCAAAAAAAATTATATAAGGCTGTAATTTTCAAAATGAGGTTTATAAAAGGCTGTAATCAACAATTTTCTCTTATTTTAATTGTAATAAAAATTACTTTCAAGTATAACAACAATAGCAATAAAAAAACTTTATATAACGTTCTTATTTTGTCATGTCTCATTTCATTAATTCTAATATTTAAAAACTTTTATCTACAATAGATGACATTTTTATAAATTTCTTAAATGGTAATCACAATTTTCAAAGTCAGGTTTATAGATAAACTTTTTATTTTGGGTTCTTATTGACAACCCCAAGAATAAAAACTATTATTGTTATTGCTCTAAAGCCCTGTTTTTTTGGACTTAAAGTCAATCTCTTTAAGTTAAGTTCAGCAAAATTAAGTTAAGTTCAGAAAAGTCCAGCTCCTATAAGTTAAGTTAAGTTTAGCAAAATTAAGTTTATAAAAGTTCAACAAAATTAGGTTCAGCAAAATTAAGTTCAGCAAAATTAAGTTTAGAAAAGTTCAGCAAAATTAAGTTCAGAAAAGTTAAGCAAAATTATAAGTCTCATAATATTGACGAGTTAAAAAAAAAAAGATTCGATTTAATTTATATTTCATCCGTTCCGGTCAATAGTTACCTATTTCCATTTTGGGTGTATCATTGAATAGTTATCTATTTCTATTTTTGGTAATCTTTTGTGGGTCATTTTTCCATGTGCATGTGGGATTAAGTGATTTGTATGATCCAAATTCACCCATACATGTTTCCTTAATCTTTGTGGCAAAAGCAATAAATAACTATTGATCGAGACAGAGGGAGTATTATAAAGAAAGTACTTTATTATTTTTACTTGTGTTTTAAGTTATATTTCTTTATTTTTATTATTTTTATTTTTATTATTATTTTTATTATTATTATTATTATTATTATTATTATTATTATTATTATTATTATTATTATTATTATTATTATTATTATTATTATTATTATTATTATTAAGTTAATTTATGTAAGATTCTTTTAATTCAGAAAAGTTAAGCTATTATAAGTTAAGTTCAACAAAATTAAGTTAAATTCAGAAAAATTAAGTTAAGTACAACAACTTTAAGTCCAAAAGAACAGGGCCTAAATATACTATAAAACAATGTACATTATCCATAGGGATGTCAGTGGGGCGAGTTTTGGCGGGTCTCGCCCCACACCCGCTCTACGTGGGACGGGTGCGGGTAATGATTTGATGGGTCGTGGGGCGGGGATGGGTTTCAAAAGTGTCACTCGTCGCGGGTCGTGGGGCGGGTGTGGGTATCACGTGAGACCCACCCCATACCCACCCCGCCCCACACCCGCCCCGCCTCGCATCTCCCCACTACGCTTATACCCGCCTTACTGTACTCATAAATCTAGACAAATTTGTAATATATAAAAATAAAATTTATAACTTAGATAAAAAGCCTAAACATTTTTTCATAAACATAGACAAATTCAACTACTCCTTAGTTCTTACCCACCCAAATACCCAATAACCTAAATGATAGAATATTAGTAAATATGTAAATTATTTACGTAATATTAGTTACCTAACTTAGTTGTTTTGTATAGGTAATTAGTTCCTAATTAGTAGCTAACCTTCCTAATTAGTAGCTAACCATCTCTTGTATATGTACCTTGTGATATTATCAATAATACTCACCGATTACATTCCTTTACTAATATTCTATCAACCCCCCAAAAAAGAAACGCTTATCCTCAAACTATTTCGTGGTTTAAAAAACTTGTGTACTAGTTAATTAAATGTTAAACCATTTTGCGGAAACTTATTTGTATAAGATGTACGAGGGTACGAGACTAGTATGTTTTAGATTTAAGATTTATATTTTTAAAAATTATTTTGTGAGGAGATAGGTAATTTGACAGGTTAATGGGTCCCCGCGGGGTGGGGACGGGTTTGAAAAGTTCAACCCGCTGCGGGTGGGGCGGGTGTGGGTATGCATTATAGTTCGCGGATGCGGGTGCAGGTTACTCCTCATCTGCACCCACCCCGCCCCATTGACATCCTTAATTATCCATGTATAGTATGAATTGAACAGCTATATATGTTAAATGCTCAATCTAATTTTATGCCTTTTCAAGCTATATTAAATAAAAGAAACATAATCATATATTACAACCTCAATGATACATAAATACTACATATTACGGAGTATAAGGGCTTATAACAATAGCATATCTTAATACCCTGATTAGTTTCTTCATCGAATACCATATCTATATGTACAACACAACTTTCTCACTAAATACTCCATGATTTGCTGAGTATATGTGCTCCACGATTTAGTCCTGAATTATGAAAGATATGAAACAGTTCTTGCTAGGGTGGTTGGTTTAGGCCTTATTCTTTTGGACTGAAACTTATGTGATCTGAACTGAACTGAACTTATAGGATCTGAATCAATCAATCAACTTATAGGATCTCGAATCAACTTATTGGATCTCGAATCGAATCGAACTTATAGGATCTGGACCGAATCCCCGAACTTATAGGATCTCGAATCGAACTTATAGGATCTCGAATCGAATCAATCAACTTATAGGATCGAAGTGAACTTAAATTAAGTGAGGTATAAGATCCGAATCGAACTTATAGGATCTCGAATCGAATCGAACTTATAGGATCTCGAATCGAACTTATAAGATCTGAATCGAATCGAACTTATAGGATCTCGAATCGAATCAACTTATAGAATCCGAATCGAACTTATAGGATCGAATCGAATCAATCAATTTATAGGATATGAAGTGAACTTATATGAAGTGACTTTAAGTCCAAAAGAAAAAGGGCTTTAGTAGAAGTCAACCAAAAAGATGATGAAAATTTCATGATTATTTGTGCTATTTATATATGCGTGTTATATTAGAGTCCCGTATGGTAGCATCTACGTGAAACTTGTTCAACAGACCGACAGTTATCCAAGAGATGTAGTCAACAAATTTTATTACTCCCTCCTATTCTGAATAAGTGTCCCATTTGAACAATGACACAAAAATTAAGGAATATAGTTAAAATAATAAAAATTATTGTATAGGGGTAAGAATATATGAGTTAAATAATGAAAAGTATTGAATATGATGACTTATGAGTGGTTGGGGTGGTAAATAAAGAAAAGAGCTAAGGGTAGGAAAGTAAAAACCATATCCAAATATAGCAAATGGGATAGTTATGTGAATAGACGGAAATGGCAAATGGTACAGTTATTTAGAGGGGGCTGTAAAACGTCGTCGACGTTTTATAACGAATCGTCGACGTTTTTTAGAAAAAAGACCAACAATACCCTTGACACACACTCTCTCTCTACAATAGTCTCTCCCAAAATCAACTCTGACTAACAAATTTAAAAAGAAAAAGTACAACATTTTTAAGATCGAAATCAATATCGGACGTACAATTATCGGTAAATTAACAACTCAGAAATCAAATCGCTAAATTAAAGATGAAAATCACCATCTTACATCGGGCAAAAGGACTTTATAAATTGAAATCAATACACTACTTACTAATTGCTATGAATATGTAAAAGCAAATGACTTTAAAGATGCACAAAATCTCATTGAAGACGGGCGATATCCGTCACAAGCTTGTGACGGATACCGTTTCCTCTCACAAAATGCCCATTGAAGGGTGAGTGGGAAGCACATGGGGGATGCCCCACCTTATCCCCTCTCCCTTTTTGTGAGAGGTCACAAGCTTGTGACGGGATTAACCCGTCACAAGCAAGACTAGCTGTTAAAGATGATAGACTATTATTTTTTATTTAAAGATGAAATCAAACATGAAATGTTGACCATCAATGAATATGTAAAATCAAGAGGGAATTAAAGATGAAATTAAAGATAAAAACAACCATTTTATTTACAAAACTTCAACGTCACTAACCCCATGAACGTCCATCTTCAACGTCACTAACCACCTTCGACATCCACCTTCAACGTCATACCCGCCATCAAACGTTGAGCATCAACGTTCTATCCCCCCATCAAACGTTGAGTATCAACGTCCCAAAAAAACGGGTGCTGCGGCGGCGGGACGTTGATTTCGAACGTCGTCACGGGGGTGGGACGTTGAAAACCAACGTTTGTTTGTGGGAGGGATGTTGATGTTCAACGTTGATGGTGGGGAGGGACGTTGAACACCAACGTATGGCATGGATGGTGACGTTGGGAATCAACGTTGGGAGTAGGGGCTGACGGTCTGATCCGACGTGTTCTAGTCGACTGAACAAGGGAGAGCAAGGGAGCACAGGACAGGGCAAAACAGGGATATCAATCCTAATGCTAGTCCAAATTCTATGCAAAGCAACGACCAACTGACCAAGAATCAAGCACACAATTATCTTGATTGACTATCAATTAGAATCAATTTATTTGTTGCCCTTTATTGTATCAATTAGCATGATTCCTTCCTGATTATGTGCACAATTTGTAACCATCAATACATTAATAAAATTACATCTGATTCATCTTTTGTATCTTATAGTCGATATTATGATTGACGGTGGCGATGAAAATAATTTGGGCTTTGTTATTGGTTGTTTGTTTATTGTTGAAGTTCGATGATGGTGGTGGTTGAATGCCGAAATGGTGGTCAAAATATGGGGTGATGGTGGTGGTTGTTGTGGCAGTACGGCAGGGCTAGTGCGGGTGGCGGACTCGTGGATTGAATGGTGGTGGTTGATGGGACCCGTGGCAGTGGGGCAGGGGTGAGGAGGCAGCAATTGTTTACAAAGGAAAGAGAGAGTCAGGGGAAGGGGAAAGAGAATGAAAGGGTAGTGTTAGTCTTTTTTATGAAAAATGTCGACGATTCGTTATAAAACGTCGACGACGTTTTACAACCCGGTATTTAGAATAGGAGGGAGTATTATTTATTCAATTTTAGTTTGCAAATTTTAATTTATTTAATTTGAGTGTTTTAGAAAAATTAGAGACTACCACGTGCTCCGAAAAAACCGTCTTTTATATATATACATTGATTGATTGATTGCTTGATTAGCACAAAAAAGCCTAATATGGAGTACATTTTAAAAAAATAAAGATATATATAAACTGCGTATGCATTAGGGGCTTAGGGCTGAGCAAAAAATCCGATTATCCAAACTGATCCGATATCCGATCCGAATTTTTGGATATCCGATTTGAAAGTTAAGTTTGGTTTGGATATCTGATCCGAAATCTTTGGTTTTGGTTTGGATATGGATATTAGAATTAAAATATTTGGATATCCGATCCGAAACTATAGTTTTCTAGTATAATTTCGAGAAAATAAAATTTTATTTGATACAATAACTTAATATGTTTAAAATATTAGAGAAATATCTAAGTGGTACTTAAATTTTATGTCGAGAACATTGGGGTAAAAATACTAAAAAAAGTCATCATGTAAGACTATGAATATAATCGTGTTTCAAACTTAATTTTAAAGTAAATTCAAAAGTATGGATATCCGCATCCGATCCGATTATTTTGGATACCCGAACATTGGATATCCGAAACATTTAATTTGGATATTGGATATCTAATTTCAGGATTTCTAATATGAATATTCGATCCGAACTAGCACTTTGGATCAGATACCCGATCCATACTCTGCCCTAGTATGCATACACGGGAGCAAACTCTAAACTGTGTCAACATACATTGCTTTTTCACATGGTAAAGCGAATGTATAAATAACCACTTGGAGATTGAATGAGTACTATAAGCTGCAAGTAGTACTAGACCTGGCAAAACGGGTCAACGGGTCGGGTTCGGGTCGGGCCAATTCGGGTCTCTCGTTGAGTTCGGGTTAATTCGGGCCGGGACGGGTCTTTTCGGGTTTCGGGTCTATTTCGGGTTTGTTGTCGGGTCTGTTGCGGGTCAAGCGGGTCGGGTTGTTTTGGGTCGGGTCATTTTCGGGTCAATGAATAATAGAGAAATAGTCATTTCAAGTCTTTTCGGTTCAATTAGAGTTATATTTTGTCGGGTCATTTTCGGGTTTAGTGGTTTCGGATCGGGTCATTTTCGAGTCGGGCCAGTACGGGTCAAGAAAGCTCGGGTCATGTTCGGGTCGGGTCGGGTCAATTCGGGTTTTCGGGTCACATTCAGGTGATGTAGTTCGGGTCACTTCGGGTCTTGGGTCAACTTTTTCGGGTCGGATCAATCGGATCGGGTTGCTTTTGCCAGCTCTAGCTGTAACTAGTTCCTTAATTAACAAGATCAATCACAATTATAAGCTCCAAGTTGTTCCTTACTTGGTACGGACTACTATTTATCAATTAGTCTCATTATAGACGGGTATATTCGTTTAAAAATGTAAACGGGTCAAATATGTCACCACTTTTATAATACGACAACCCTCACCATCTCCCTTGTTGTTTATCTTGTTATAAAAGTGGTGATCTTTGACCCGTCTACAACTTCAGACGGATAGTGTCCGTCTAAAGTGAGATTTTTTTACTATTGTTTTTCTTTTGGGTTAATTGATGGGAATAATTCAAAGTATGCCTCCCAATTCCATATTATTCCATATTAACATTTAACTGAGAAAAATCTGAATTACGCTTTTATTTTTCTCACACTACACGGATAACCGGATATATGTTGATTAGGTCATGCTTAAAAAAAAAGATTTTTCTATGGGGTACTCCGTGTGCTTTTTCGAATTCTACGTGGTACCCGTGCGTTTTTGAAAACATAAGTGGTACCCTTAAACATAGTAAAATGTTCCGAAAATACCCAAATTATTAAAAATTACGTTTTAAATCAGTTAAATTTTGTATTGAAAATATATTTACGATTGAGTAAACAAGGTTTGTGTTAATGGCATGACAAATTATTGCCCAAAAAATCAATCAAAAATCTCCAATTTACTAAAAGAATTGGTGAAATTCTAAATTTTTCCGCCTAAACATATTCCCTAAAATAAGGTTTAGTTTTTAGCATATTCTATAATTATGGTGTGCTATAATACACTTACTCTTTTAGATTTATATATTAATGTCATTTAGTATTTCACGTTCTACACAAATTTATCTCCAGTCTTTTTATGACATAAAAATCAATTTTTTTTGTTTAAAGAATCATATGATAAAAATTCATTGACTTTTTATGATAAAATGTTGCAGCTAAAAATATGTTATCAGTAAAATTTTATAAAACAACACCATTAATCTCTCGGTAAAAGAATTTTTTTTAATAAAATACTCATTTCATGATTAATAAGATTTGATTTCAATTTTTCAAATCAAAATATAATTGATAGGCTATCTCACACCTATGCAAAAATTAATACCCTAGACACAAATGAATGTAGTACGTAGGGGTCGAATCCACAGAGAGACGGTAGTTATTAATTAGTTGTTATGTAGTGAATTTTATCAAGGTCGGTTCTCACTTGATTGGTTGGTTGGATAATGGAAGAAAAACATTAATGATAAAGAAATAGTCTAGGGAGATCGGGTCACACATGCAAATTATGTAAATGCTTAAATTAAACATATGAGTTGATGAATCGTTAATTGTTTAGGCTTAGAGACACCCACCTCACCATATTAGTGTCAACCATAGACCGGGTCCTAGAGAAACTCTCGTTTATGACTAGGTCGTCCTACTACACATGCTTAGTCTAATCCGATTCCGTGCCTCTCAACTTATAGAACGAATTAACAAACTTAATCAATGAATAAAGCCTTTAAACAAAGATTAAACGTGACAATACAAACATGTGATAGAAACAGTGAAACGATATTATAATATCCTAGTTCATCATGTTACAAATACTTTTTATGCATGGTTCCCTTCATTCCCTAGATAAGGTAGACTACTCTAGCATAATGTAAATGTAAACTAAACTAATAACAATTGAAATGATAAACATAATGAAAATAGGAATAAAATTAGCTTGAAATGGAAATGGAAATGGAATTGAAGAACAATGCAAATATAAATAACTTGAATATAACTTGAAATGGAAATTGTAATAAAAATTGAAATGCTTAAAGGAAATTGTTTATAGTAAATCTAATCTAAACTAAACTAAGAAATAAACTAAGAACATGAAAGTACTGTAGAAAATACAAAGAAACATGGTGTATAAAGGTGTGTAAGAAGTCCCGGATCAACACCCTTTATATAGGGCCACAATATGAAACGTAAACAACTAAGAGGGAGCTAACCCCGATCGGGGCCACCCACCCCGATCGGGGTCGTGGTGTTCTTGACTTTTGTGTTAATTCCATCTTAACTCTTGTTTAATGCTTGTGCGGAATCCGATGTTAGCATCTTCAAGCATCCGTCCAAGGCATCCTAGGGGCTTATAGTATCCAATGTAAGCTCTCGTGGACTTCATTTTGGGCTTAAATTTGATTTCCTTACTTGTGCATCAACCCAAGCTAGTATGACTTCATGCTCGGGATTTTTATTTCTTCCCAAAATGCCCCTATACTTCCCGGAAGTCCTTTGCATGATCAAGACTTGCTCTCATTAACCTCGTGAACTCTTGTACTTGCTACCTTGACGGGAAAAAGCTACTAAAAGCTTAATTTCCTACAAAACACAATGAAAAACAACCAACCACAACTAGAACACGAAATTAGCTCACAAACACTAACATTAGTGCAAATGATATGTAAAATAGAGCTAAAATAGGGGGTTAAAATGTATATAAAATGGACTTATCAAGCTCCCCCAAGCTAAACCCTTGCTTGTCCTCAAGCAAGCACACAATATAATGCATGACAAAGGCAAGGGCAAGAGCAATAATCATCACATCCAAATGCAATTCCCGTCAAGTAACTTTAGAGCACAATGAATCAAATCCCGAAACAACATGGGCATAGGGAAAATGTAACAACGTGGATGAGATTTATATGACGGCGTAGCATGAATGACTTCAAATGAACTTTTCGGCCCTTGCATGATCTTTTGACTCTGGACTCTCACGGTACACTTAAACTCTTTTATATGTGAAAGGATATTTATATGAGTACCACTCACCTATCCTCGACTCATGAGAGTATGCCCGCGATCTAATATGGTAGTCATTTCAAATCACAAGTCAAAAACAATCAAAATGCAAGCATATAAAAGAAGCCAATGGGTAGAAGAAGGCAATATGTAATAGGTAAGAATGGGGAACATATGAATTGTGGTATGTGGAGTTAAGTCAAGCTAGCAATAACCAAGTGAAAGGATGCTCAATCCCAAAACTAAACCCGATATTTCAATACAAATCATAAGAACATTCTCCAAAAGATGATAATAAAACATGAGAATTTTCTTAATTTCCACTTCTTCTCCTTTATCTCAATACAATTCATGCTTCTTTTTCTTCTTTTTAATTCATGTGATTTTTTCATTTTTCTTTCTTCATTTTTCTCTTCTTTTCTTTTTTCACACCTCTTTTTTCACTCTTTTATTTCATTAACAAATTCCGGAAACTAGCAAATCCGGCATAACCAAGCTCACAAAGACCAAAAATTAAGCAAATCACAAATGAGCACCCTAAAAACATTGGCATAGCTACTAGCTTAACAAGGTAGGGAAGTATGATGTAGCTAGATAAGATGTAAAACATGTGTAAGAAGGGACTAGAAATGGGCAATAATATCTATTTGAATGGCTTCAAATGCAAGCATGTAATGAAATTAATGCTCATAAAAGATGAAATAAAAACCATACTTGTGCATCATTGATATAACACACACCATAAGGAGACCTACATTCACCTAAGAGAGACCGGATATGGATGCATCGTCCAAGGAGGCTTTACCTTACCATCTTGTGGCTTGCCAAAAGTCAAGAACAAGCCTATTTGGTTCAAATTTTATCTTCCACCTACTATGTCAAGACATCCCCATGTATGCAAAACCCGTCAAAAGCGCGACTCATTAACTTTAAAAAGCTACAATATGAGAAATGAAAAGAGGAAAGACATTATGCATAAGACAAAAGGGTGGACACAACACACAATTTTTATGAAAATTTTTAATTTTTCAAAGCTTTTAGTTTAATGGATTTCCCATAACTAGACTCACTAAATCCCTCCCCCAAGCTAGAACAACATATTTTCCTCAATTTGTAAAACAAATAAGGACACCCAACAAACGGATATGGGACGAATCATGTGGAAATAAAGAAAGGAAAGAAAGCATACAACCGCGTAGAAGCTACCCCAAGCTAGCTTGAAAATGGGGTGAAGTCCAATCCAAGTAGCAAAGTACCTGCGAAGGACAAGCTACTACATACGAAAGCAAGCTAAATTTCTTATTGTCCTAACTATTACATCAAAACCAAATTGAAATTGCAATTGTAAATTGTCTTAAAAAGCATAAGTAAAACAACTTTCCTAAACGAATATCCATCGTCCTTTAAAAAGCATGTCAACGCCCTTAGAAGTTGATCATATTCCTGCGCATGAGCAATACACAAGCATATGTAAGCAATTGATAAGATATAGGCATGAAAGATCAAAGGTAAGAAAGGATTAATCTTATCAAATTGCCCATGAGAGATTTCAAATAGAACCACCGTACTCCCCTCGTCAGCAAGAGAAGGAGCACCTTGCTTAAGACCATAAAAATAACCGTTAGTGCACAAATTATCATCATGAACGGTCTCAAATTGGTGGTATAAAAACTCTAAGTGGTAGGACTCATCAAAAATGGGGGTGCATCCCCATTTAACCTCTATATTAGCATCACTAAGTCCTCCATCAACTTCGAATGGGTCAACTACATCCCATGTGAAAGGATTTTCAAAGGTATCACATGTCTCGGGTAAAACCTCATCCGTTTCACTATGGTCGAGCTCAAGCTTATCTATGTCACGTGTGTCAACTACTGTAATACCCGGCATTTGTGAAACCTGTACTTAGACCTTGGAACACGTGAGAGGAAGGAAAAGACGGCCTTACACTTGACCTGAGCCTAGATCATGTGGTGTTGCAGCGGATCGAGTGGTTTTACTCGGTCGAGTGAAAGGTACACTCGACCGAGTGTGTCCACTCGACCGAGTGGAGTGATACTCGGCCGAGTGAGTTCACTCGACCGAGTGGATTCGGCACTCAGTCGAGTGCCGCTGTTTTCAGAATACAGGATTTAATCCCTTTCTTCCCTAACCCTAAAATCATTTCCCACCTTCCTCCTTATCTCTCCAAACTCCCTCCCCTCTCTCTAAAATGCTTCCAATGCCTTTCCCTCAACCTTTAAGCTTGGATTAATGGAGGAACATGCCTCCTATGCCCCGATATACCTTTGTAAGTAGAAATCTCACCTTTCCCCTTTGTCTTTTGAGTAAATTCGAGTTGGGTTTATCAAGAGAGACTAATTAGTAATTAGTTGTGTTAAGTGAGTAATTAGTGACTTATAATGAGGGATTTTATGTTATAATCTAGTATAGAGTGGATTGTGATAGTTATTACATGATTTGTGTAGGATGAGACCGTTTTATGAGATGGATACTTGGTGATTTCGATTAGCTTGAGGATTATGCTTAAAGGTAGGTTATCCTACTCGGTTTCAATGTTGTATAAGCATGTTTGTATGTCTTTCCTTGTCATATGCATTCAAGAATTGGTTAGTATGTCATGTGGGTATTGGAAGGGTTGTTGCTTATAACATGGGGGATGGGATTCATGAATTGGTTTTATGCTTAATGTGGTTCTTCCATTTTCTATGTATAGTTATGAATGAATTGTGTTGGAGGATTTGTGGATGTTGTTGGTTACCATTTTGGAGATGTAAGACGGTTGGGAGACCGTCTTACGCTCGGGTCGCCCCTTGGAGCTTCCCACTCCAAGGGGAATGTGCACATTAATGGCTTGAGTACGGAGGGGCGCGTGTGGTTGAGACACGACATCTGGCAGGGGATCCGGTTGGCTTCCGGACCCGGTACGTCTGGGCGTGTCCCGGTACCTAGTGTGATGGTCGGTATGTCTGGGTGTGTCCCGGTACCGGTATGATGGTTGGGGTATGTCTGGGCATGTCCTGGTACCGGTGTGATGTTGATTTGTTCGTGTCTCATTCATATAATCAACATGTTGCATCTTTCTTTATTTTGTCATGTCTTGCATTTATCATTGAAACTGACGTTTGTTGTGTCCGTGTAAATGTCACCTATTTCCGGGGTGGCCTGTGTCGATCCATATGATATTTTCGATCATAGGGGAAGCAGTTGTTTACAGGTTAGCTTTGGTAGTATGCGGGAGAAGGGACGAGGCTTGTTGATCTCCGAGTCGGACTCGTTGATTAGATTAGTTTAGAAGTCATGACTTGTAATCTTTCGTTATTTATTTATTCGTTGTAAACCATTAAAAATTTTATTTATAAAATTGTTCTTGGATTGTATCTCCGATTGCACTACCTCGGGAAACCGAGACGGTAACGCCCCAATTGCCTTGGCCGGGTAGTTGGGGTGTTACAACTACCTCCTCCACGAAATGGTAAATTGGAAAGACAATAGGGGGCATTTCAATAATGAAAGTCGCATCATCGTCATCGTCATCCAATAAATCAAAATGGTTAGGGTCAAAGACTCACATTGTGAAGTTGGGAGAGAATGAGGAGAGGAAATATTCTCGCGTTGGTTTGCTTCCTTTTGAAAAGATTGTTCCAAACGAGCTTGAAGCATTTTGAGCTCCTCTTGCATGCGCCAAACATTGTATTGGCGTGATACCTCCCGCAATTGACTTTGACTAGCCATGAAATCAAAGAAGTGCCAAAGTTCCAGCCCAACCATGTAGTAGACACTCCCATCACTCAAATTTAAAGCTATTTCTCGGGCCTCAAAATTGATGCAATTGAGCGCGAATTGAACCATGTAATCCCCATCAAGGACATGTCCAAGAGAGAGGAGACTATCTCAAAAATGGTAGAATCGAGCAAGATAGTCATGAAAAGGCTCATATTTGAGTTGTGGGACGAATTCGTAATTCATTATGTAAGGCCAAGCTTTATTACCTACAAAATAGGCACTAAAACTACAAAGAAACCGTGAGAATATCCCAAGGAACAAGTGTTCCCCGAGACAAAATAAAACAAGGTAAAATTCAACAACTAATTAGTAAACAAAACCGTGCTCCCCGGCAACGGCGCCAAAATTTGATAGGCTATCGCACATCTATGCAAAAAATAAATACCCTAGACACAAATGAATGTAGTACGTAGGGGTCGAATCCATAGATGGACGGTAGTTATTAATTAGTTGCTATAGAGTGAATTTTATTAAGGTCGGTTATCGCTTGATTGGTTGGTTGGATAACGGAAGAAAAACAATAATGATAAAGAAATAGTCTAGGGAAGTAGGGTCACACATGAAAATTATGTAAATGCTTAAATTAAACATAGGATTTGATGAATTGTTAATTATTTAAGCTTAGAGACACCCACCTCACGATATTAGTGTCAACCATAGACCGGGTCCTAGAGAAAGTCTCGTTTATGACAAGGTCATCCTACTACACATACTTAGTCTAATCCGATTCCGTGCCTCTCGACTTATAGAACGAATTAAAAAACTCAATCAATGAATAATGCCTTTAAAAAAAGATTAAACGTGACAATACAAACATGTGATAGAAACAGTGAAACGATATTATAACATCCTAGTTCATCATGTTACAAATACTTTTTATGCATGGCTCCCTTCATTCCCTAGACAAGGTAGACAGACTACTCTAGCATAATGTAAATATAAACTAAACTAATAGCAATTGAAATGATAAACATAATGAAAATAGGAATATAATTATCTTGAAATGGAAATGGAATTGAAGAACAATGTAAATATAAATAACTTGAATATAACTTGAAATGGAAATTGTAATATAAATTGAAATGCTTAAAGGAATTTTTTTATAGTAAATCTAATCTAATCTAAACTAAACTAAGAACTAAACTAAGAACATGAAAGTAGTGTATAAAATACTAAGAAAAATGGTGTGTAAAGGCGTGCAAGAAGTCCCGGATCAACACCCTTTATATAGGGCCACAATATGAAAGTAAACAATTAAGAGGGAGCTAACCCCGATCGGGTCCACCCCACCCCGATCGGGGTCGTGGTGTTCTTGAGTTTTGTGTTAATTCCGTCTTAACTCTTGTTTAATGCTTGTGCGGAATCCGATGTTAGCATCTTCAAGCATCCGTCCAAGGCATCCTAGAGGCTTCTAGTATCCAATGTAAGCTCTTGTGGACTTCATTTTGGCCTTAACTTTGATTTCCTTACTTGTCCATCAACCCAAGCTAGTATGACTTCATGCTCGAGATTTCTATTTCTTCCCAAAATGCCCCTATACTTCCCGGAAGTCCTTTCCATGATCAAGACTTGTTCTCATTAGGCTCGTGAACTCTTGTACTTGCTACCTTGACGGGAAAAGCTACTAAAAGCTTAATTTCCTACAAAACACAATGAAAAACAAGCAAACACAACTAGAACACGAAATTAGCTCACAAACACTAACATTAGTGCAAATGACATGTAACATAGAGCTAAAATAAGGGGGGGGGGGGGGGTTAACTTGTATATAAAATAGACTTATCAAACTCCCCCAAGCTAAACCCTTACTTGTCCTCAAGCAAGCACACAATATAATGTATGACAAAGGCAAGGGCAAGAGCAATAATCATCACATCCAAATGCAATTCCTGTCAAGTAACTTTAGAGCACAATGAATAAAATTCCGAAACAACATGGACATAGGGAAAATGCAACAACATGGGTGAGATTTATATGACGGCGTAGCATGAATAACTTCAAATGAACTTTTCGGCCCTTGCATGATCTTTTGACTTTGGACTCCCACAGTACACTTAAGCTCTTTTATATGTGAAAGGATATTTATATGAGTAGCACTCACCTATCCTCGACTCATGAGAGTGTGCCCGCAATCTAATATGGTAGTCATTTCAAATCACAAGTAAAAAACAATCAAAATGCAAGCATATAAAAGAAGCCAATGGGTAGAAAAAGGTAATATGTAATGGGTAAGAAAGGGGAACATATGAATTGTGGTATGTGGAGCTAAGTCAAGCTAGCAACAACCAAGTGAAAGGATGCTCAATCCCAAAACTAAACCCGATATTTCAATACAAATCATAAGAACATTCTCCAAAAGATGATAATAAAACATGAGAATTTTCTTAATTTCCACTTCTTCTCCTTTATCTCAATACAATTCATGCTTCTTTTTCTTCTTTTTCATTCATGTGATTTTTTTCATTTTTATTTCTTCATTTTTCTCTTCTTTTCTTTTTCACAACTCTATTTTCACTTCTTTTCTTTCATTAACCAGTTCTGGAAACTAGCAAATACGGCATAACCAAGCTCATAGAGACCAAAAATTAACCAAATCCCAAATGAGCAACCTAACACCAATGAAATAGCCAATAGCTTAACAAGGTAGGCAAGTTTGATGTAGTTAGATAAGATGTAAAACATGTGTAAGAAGGGGCTAGAAATGGGCAATAATATCTATGTGAATGGCTTCAAATGCAAGCATGTAATTAAAGTAATGCTCATAAAAGATGAAATAAAAAACATACTTATGCGTCATTGAGATAACACACACCATAAGGAGACCTACACTCACCTAAGAGAGACCGGATATGGATACATCGGTCCAAGGAGGCTATACCTTACCATCTTGTGGCTTGCCAAAAGTCAAGATCAAGCCTATTTGGTTCAAATTTCATCTTCCACCTACTATGTCAAGATATCTCCATGTATGCAAAATGACACGGCTATCGCGTACCTGTCAAAAATACCAACTGGCTCTAACTAATATAGCTAGGGAAGTCGGGTCGAATCCACAGAGAGGTAGGAAATTGTCAGCTTAATCTAAGTTCGTCAAGGTAACCAAATTGGGGTTTTTTTTTTAATGTGATATTCTAAACTAATAAGAATAAGGAAGAGAGAATAAGAGAAAATGAATTAAGCAGATAGAGAGAAACAGCTAAGACATACAGTTCACCATAATCATCTGGTCAAGTAATCTAGGTCTCAGGTTAAAGCAAATACGGTCTAAGGAGCAGTGAATATCTCCTTTCGGTCTCAATTCGCCCTAAAGCGTAAATAGCTTAGCTTTCGCCCTCACTACGATACCCTATTGTTTGCTACTAGTCTCGCCTTTTCCAACCTTTCGGTCCAGGTCAAGGGTCACTAAGATATAAATGCCTAATTGCGTCGACTCAATTAGACAGATACAGATAATTGCAGCATTTAAACAACAAAGACTATACCAGCATTAACCCAATAAAACGATTACTATTCCCTCATAATTATGGATCCCCTATAGTCTTAGCAGAAGGAAATTAGCTACTCATTATCATCGAATTAACAACAACAACAATTAGATAATTAAAACTAAACATGATAATAAAAGTAATATCGATTGAATTAAAGCAATTATGATAACAATAAAGGGAAGAAGGAATTAAAGCAATGATTAAGAATTAAGAGATTAAAGTAGAATAAAAATACCAAAGCAAATCCGAATCCGAGTAGCAAAGTATAGAAGAAAGACAAAAATCCAATAAACAGTAGCAAAGTATAGAGTAAAAATGAATGTGAGAGTCGAAGACCACCGTAACGTAGTCCCTCTACTCTATCTTATACGAAATATCCATCCTAAAACCTAATCTATGGACTAATTACAAAAGCCCATAAGATAATTAGGCGGAAAAAGTCTTTAGAAGGACAAACCACTCGATCGAGTAGAAATAAACTACTCGATCGAGCAAACTAACACCAAACCACTCGATCGAGTGGAAATAAACCACTCGATCGAGCACTTCTTGCTAAGTCTTCTCGATCGATCAACCTTGAGCATATAAAGCATTCGATCGAGTAGAAAACTACTCGATCGAGCTATTTAGGCATGCTAGACTTTGAAACGCCTTCCGAAACCAGCTCAGGCGTCTCCAAAATGTTAGATTCCAAACTCCGAATCCTTATTCTCCATAAATGCATGCAATCGGGACAAATTAGGCTTGATTTAGCTCCTCTTTGGTTTATTCCTGCAAATTACATAAAACGAACCAAAGTAGACTATTCGGGAGTGTTTGTAGCTAGATGCTACAAAAATAGTACAGAAATGCGTGTAAAAATGAGGTAAAAACCTTATATAAAAGACACGCATCAAATCTCCCCAAACCAAACCTTTGCTTGTCCCCAAGCAAATATGAATGCAACTAAGAAATAACAGTGGAACGAGACCAACGCATCAGCTACAAATCACCCACTAAAACCAATTTAATGCAATAACTGACAAAGTGGCAAATGAGAAGTGCAAACGAGTTGAATCAATGTTTCAAACTTACTGAACCGCCGACCTTGCAAGATTCAAAAGATATCGGACTCTCACGGGTCGCTCGTCACTCAAAATTAGGCACAAGGTGAGTATATATGTAAAGATAGAAAGAAGTAAAGACACTCACCTAACTCGACCTATAAGAACATGCATGCAGTTAACTTGAATAAAGTCTCTACAACCGTACATATGCATTCCAACCATACTAATGACCAAGACACATGCCGAGGACTTACATTTGGGTAAGTGAGGTAATGGGTAAGAAGGGGCTAAGATGAGTTTGGATATGTTGGGTTAATAGCCAGGCTAGCAACAACGAATCCAAATATAAACTGCATCCCAACTTCGTACTCAATATAGCAAGATGAAACGGTGCAAAAATTATGCACTAAACTCACAAAACACCAAGAACTCATCAACTCCCCATAAGATATAAATAAGACATGGGAGTGAAAATCATTATCCAATTTCCTTTTTTTTCACACATGATTTTTCTTTCTTTTTCTTCTTTTCGCAGCTTTTCCGTTCTCTTTTTTATTCTTTTTCGTTTCATTTTTTTTTCATTTTTCAACAATTCTTTTTCTTAATTCCCTTCAATTCTTCCACCAACTTCTGAAATCAGATAAAATAACCATATTGCAATAAAGCATTCCAAATAACTACTCGTCACTAGCTCAGCTAGGGTAGGAAATATTATAGATAGTAGCTAATAGGACAAAAAGGCAATTTGGCTATGTGGGGCTCATGGGTAGAATGAAATAAAGGGAACTGCCTCTCCTAACATGTGTCACCATCCACAGACCGAATGCATACAGGTATTAAGAAGACTAGACTCATGCTTATGCAAATTGATGTTACCTGCCTTAAAGAGAGTACTACTCACATCCTAAATGAAACCGGTCATGAATGTCACCAGTTTATAAAGCTCTAACCTCAGAATGTAATGTAGCTTGCCGACATATTGAATCAAGTCTATTCGTTCAGATAAGAAAGAAACAAAAACTCGTAGATTATGCACATAATCATGCCAACTAAATGTCAAGAATATGCAAGGCTCAAGTAAGGATTCAAAGTAGCGTCAATGTTCAAACGTTCCGACTCAAATTAAACATGAAATTTTTTGAATTTTTTTGAATTTTATGATTTTTATATGATTTTTGGAATTAATTAAGACAACAATGCATGCGATAATAAATAAACGTGCAAGTAAAAATGCAAGAAACATGCAGACACAGATATGGATGCACACCTCCCCAAACCAAACCGTACAATGCCCTCATTGTACCAAAAATAGGGAAAGAAATGCAAACTGAAGAGACAAGGATAAGTAGAGTCGGAAAACTTACAAAACGTCATAAGGACGAACCTTCCCAAACCGACCATGAACATGGGAGGTCAAAGAAAGTCAAGCAGTAGCTCCATAGACGTAAAACAGCAGCGGGGAAGCATAACTGCTCGATCGAGCAACTTGGAACAGCTCGATCGAGTGAACTGGTACATGGAAGGACTCGATCGAGTAGAAAACCACTCGATCGAGTAAGCGTGGTTTCTGCTTTGGTCGATCGAGGACAAATATCACTCGATCGAGTGCAAATTACCCCAAAAAGTGCTCGATCGAGTAGAAAACTACTCGATCGAGTGAAGGAACCTGCAAAACACGCATTTCAAAGCTATGAAAGCATAAGGAGTTTGTAAAACAGCGTCTAAAGTTAAACATAAAGCTAAAGAAAAAATAAAATGTTCAACAAAAGTACAATAAAACAGTCCGGGCTGCCTCCCGGAGAGCGCTGGTTTAAGAGGTCCCGCACGACCTTTCTGGCATCAAATAACTGGCGCGTCAAGCTCGTCGAAGTATAAGACTTCAACACGATTGTCTGCTTCATTCGCCTCGTGGTAATGCTTCACATAGTGGCCATTCACCTTGAACCTATGACCTTCGGAATCTTCGAGCTTCACGGATCCAAATTTGGTAACAGCCGTCACCGTATAAGGACCACTCCACCTGGACTTGACTTGCCAGAAATAATCTCAATCGGGCATTAAACAAAGCAAAGACACCTTTTTGCCCAACATGAAACTCCCGAGGTAGAATTCTCTTGTCATGCCATCTCTTCGTCTTTTCCTTGTAAATGCGCGAGCTATCATAGGCATTAAGCCTAAACTCTTTCAACTCATCTAGCTGCAAAAGAAGATTCTGACCACACAACTTAGGATCATAGTTAAGCTCACGAATTGCCCACCAGGCCTTACATTCCAATTCAACAGGTAAGTGACACGATTTCCCATAAACTAGCCTATAAGGTGATGCACCAATTGGTGTCTTAAAGGCAGTTCTGTAAGCCCATAATGTGTCATCTAACTTAAGACTCCAGTCCTTCCGTGATTTAGAAACTACCTTAAATAAGATCTCTTTCAACTCGCGATTAGAGACCTCTACCTGACCACTAGCTTGGGGATGATACCCCAAACCACGCCGGTGTTGGACACCAACTTTAGACAGAATGGAAGTTAGTTTCTTTTTATTAAAATGCATTCCCCCATCACTAATGACGACCCTAGGGACACCAAATCGGGGGAATATGATCTTTTTAAACATCTTTATCACGGTCTTAGCGTCACAATGAGGTGAGGCAATTGCCTCAACCCATTTTGACACATAATCTACAGCCACTAATATATACCTGTTACCTTTACTGGATGGGAACGGTCCTTGGAAATCAATGCCCCAGACATCGAAGACCTCAACCTATAAGATACCATTTTGTGGCATCTCATGTCTCTTTGAAATGTTCCCTGATCGTTGGCAAGCATCACAAGCTGAAACAAAAGACTTAGCATCAGCAAACAAAGAGGGCCAGTAAAAACCAGACTGAAGTACCTTAGCCACGGTGCGCGATGGACCGTGGTGACCACCATATGAAGAGGAGTGACAACCCTCCAGGACTACCTTGGCCTCCCACTGCGGAATACACCGCCTGTAGAGACCGTCTGCACATTCCTTAAACAAATAAGGATCATCCCGGAAATCTTTGCTTAGCGTTATCGAAACGCTTCCTCTGGCGATGAGAAAGGTCGGTGCGACTTGCCACCGACAACGAAGTTAGCTATATCTGCATACCAAGGTTCTTGGTTAACAATAGACGTTATAACAGCAATTAAAGTATCGTCAGGAAAAGAATCATCAATAGGTAGCGAATCTTCCCCTTCTTGTCGCATCAGTCGCGACAAGTGATCAGCTACAACGTTCTCAGCTCCTTTATTATCCTTAATCTGCAAATCAAACTGTAACACCCCCTCATACCAAGGTACCTTACCAGGACTACCTAAGCATGAAAGGCTGTTACCATCTCGGTTGCCCGAGGTTAGTATAGATCAAAAGCGTCCGTCCCAAACACATTTATTAGAAGTCTTTGAAAGTATTAATGTTTACAACAATCCAAACCCAAACAAAAACCAATAAAGTGAATACAACTGAGGACAACTACAAAATCATAGCTAAGACTCATGACTGTGATACTACAACTGGTGATGACGACTTCCCCTGACCACCCAAGCTCACCAAATGCAATACCTGTCAAGTCTGCTCACCATCCCCGAATGGATCACCGCAGGTTTTACAAAACAACAACAACGGGGTCAGTACCATTCAATCAATGTAAGACAACAAACAATATAACCGACTGATCATCCTCCATAGTAACCGACTACACACCGAAGTGTGTAGCCCTGCCAGATTACCCATCGCAACAGGTAATCCACTCCGCCAGTGGGTGACCGCAGCCCATCCCCACCAAGTCCAGCTCATCAACGAGCGACTAACAATCCCTGTCCCTTAATGTGCACATCCCCTCCCGTGGCGGGTTCCACGGAGGGCGAACTAGGGTGTGAAGCCACTCCCGCAAGTGACTCCACCACAATCACACAAACCACAAAGATCATCACAAATTGTCTCAACACCACAACCGTCACCACACAATCACATCACCACCGTCACCACAACACCCATAATCCGATAATCAATGAGATAACAACAAATACAACATAACTACGGTCTTAAATCAATTAATGGAATCGAGTAGGGAAACCCTACCTTTTCGCAATCCTCTTACGCTGCAATCAATCATACAATAAGCATAACAATTACCACATCGTCACCTACAACAATGATAATCAACAATCACATAACGCACACACTATATGCAAAACCCCATTTCCCCCAAATTCATAATCAAAGACAAACCCTAGGACAATCATCAACAAGCATGGGGAATAAAGACTTACCGACGAAAGGATGAATGATTGAATGCGGTTGCTAAGATTGTCCATACATACACAGAGGAGAGATTGGGAATGATTAGAGCGTCATAGGTTTTGATTAGGTTTACAAACCGTGTTTTAGAAACTGATTTCTCAAATTTTATAATCTCTAAAAACACTCCCATCAACCGTTGAATTAATACTCGTCAGACCGGATACTCGGTCGAGTATGATGTATACTCGGCCGAGTATCCTCCACTCGGTCGAGTATTCATCATACTCGGCCGAGTATTCCTCGGCAGAAGCCAAACAGAACATACACTTAGCACTACTCGGCCGAGTAGGCTCTACTCGGTCGAGTACTTAGCTTAATAAAGTCTGTAGTGTTACAATCTTCCCCCCTTAAAAAGAACTTCGTCCCCGAAGTTCCAACCCAACCTATAAAACATGGACACCTAACACTAAGTCTACCAACAACACTTACTTCCACAACATGACTCACGGTATCATCCCAACTACAGCATAGCCTCTCGACACTAACTCCAATATTATCGAATAACCACAATATAACGTTGCCAACCTTGTCTCACTTCCATAACACTCGAGCACTCAATCCACAAAAGAAGATCAATCATCAAAACGGAGTGTTACATTCTACCATCCTTAAAGCGAACTTCGTCCTCGAAGTTTACTCAAATACATAAACATCATCTTCCAACCACAAAACTATCGGACTCATAATCATTATCATACAACTGTCAACACTTTGTTGAAATATTCTCTCATTGCTAAACATCGAATTACTACAAGCACGGTCATGACCTTTAATCAAATCAATTAAAACAAATATCCGTCCTCTATGCTACACCAACACTCTACTTCCAATAATATTACGACATGCACAATCCTCAAACGCTATTTGCCGCATCCTACTCCTCTTAAGACACATGTTACGTCCTCGTAACTCATTAGTACTAAATCCTCAGCTATACCTCTCATTATCTTCATTGCCACCACATGTGAAAGATACACGTGTATAATCTAAACACTTACTATTCCTATATCCAAGGCTCTCTTACTTAAACAGTTATCATACCTCAACTCATTTTGCACTCCATTTAACCAATACCACACAATCCTGATCAAAACAAACACTCTAACTCTTCCACATTACCGCAACACGACATACCTCTCTATATAAACTATATAAAACTCTTATCGCCAAAAGCATAACTCACGATCCACACTTTTTACGTACACTCACACGAGATCCTCATGTTCTTTCCTTCATTACCGCAAAACTCATACATAACTTAACATGACACTAATTCCCCAACACTCTACACTCACTATCTCAACCCAGGATTATGAACCACCTGCATCTTTCAGGTCATTACCACACATGTTTTACGAATCACTAACCATTACCATTTCTACCAAAGCCTCATCTAGAACAAGATCAAAATTATCAGAATAACCTATCACAACCGTGTCCCGTCAACAGAATATCACTATACCATGATAACAACGAAAACATATACAACTCTCTTTCATATAATCCTCATACCCTCATTCCCAACCCGAAACTGGTAAGAAACATCAACAAACAAAACAACAGTTTACATGTCTAACCGAAACTCACAAGAAACAACAGCAACAAAACAACAATCTGTGCATAACTGGTATGTACTTTCGAAACTCAAATCGTAACCACCCCGTATACTCCACCACAACCGGTGACGGCATCGCAACTTCGCCACCAACAGCCGCACCGCAGCGCGAAAATGCCCGCATCACAATACGAAGTACCGTGCCCGGATCACCACCCGAGGCACAACAACCACATCGATAAACATCACGCCCACATATAATTCCCACAAGCACTGACTCGGTATAACTCTCCGGACAAGAAAACTTACTCAAAACCGCTTTACTCGATCATAACAAAACATTTTATACAGAATAAACATACAAGAATCTCATGCACATCATTCTTACCATTTCACGGAATAAACATGTATCATCAATACACATGCAATTTTAACTATCCATGTCAGATCAATCAAATTATTACCTTTTGAACCTTATTCCATTATATTGTCGTACCCAACATATATCACAAACATTCATATAACAACTTTATGACTATCACACCATACCGCTTCTCGTGAGGTCAGAACCTCACACAAACATTTATACACATCATAGACCCATAATCACATCCAACCAGTCAATCCTGATCACGTAAGTTACCACTTGACAATGAATACCTCTCATCCGGATTTAACCCAGGTGCCTTTCATAACATATCCTCTCATACCCACAATTATCACTCCTCCGAAAATTGTAGCCATAACATCAGTACCCAACTTCGAGCGAATACCTCACATATCTACATCTTATACTCCCTCACAACCAAACATATTAATTACCCCCACAAAATCAACCTCATTAAAACAACTAACTTCCCTAAAGTAACATCATCCTCAACCACTAGTGACAATACGATGGCACCAACATCCTTCATGTGATCACTCTCTTACTAACACTTCGTAATATCACAATCCGTTTTCTCTCTTTGGTTATCATCCCAAATAAAGAACATCCAATCCATCAACAAGATTTACCTCAATATTCTTCCCAATACTATGCTTAATTGTCATATTACCCGATTCCCCACCAAGATTTCATATCGTGCAAATTCTCTACCCAACTTTTACTTTACTTAGTTCCTCGAAACTCCTGACTAATCATGTTGTTCTGAAACTCCTATATAACCATTAACTCAAATCCTCATACTAGTATCATACATCTCGACGATTATTTCTTACTTTATATCACATAACTTCGGTGAACATTTTCTTAGTTTTACTCCCCTCATTCTTTTCTTTTTACACTCGACAAAAGCAATTAACCACTCAACTCCTTATTACTTCTTACCTAACTCTTAAGTAATTTGTTTATTTCTCCCATAGCTCCACAACTCTAATTCCATTAATTCATATCAATATCTTATCATTCTTCTTATCATTTATCCTCTCTCATCTTGCTTCTCACTCACCCTTGTCACATCAAGTCTACACACTAATGGTTACTCTTCCATTAGTCGTATCTCTCTTTCGTATCTCTAGGAAACCAAAAATTTATGTCATACCGTTAATTTTCCATAGAATTACACACTAGGCTTACCCCTTAATATTCCAACTTCCCAAACTTAGCCACTATCTACAAATCCACATCGCGACATCACTTCCTTTAAGTTCACTATATACCTCTCTTTCCTATCTTCTTACAACAACCTTCCATTACATATATCCTTAAGCAACTCTATCCTAGCTGTCTTCCTCCCTAAATCCTTACACATCCAAATATGCCACTATTCTTGTCCCATATCTCAATCTTTCATTCTCATGCTTCTTTACACTTACATCACCCTTGTCCATATACACTTACTTTTATACTACTCAATACACGACTATTTCACTCATCATATCTCACAAAACATGCTCTTTACCTCGATTAGCTCATCATTCTTCCCTTTTCTTCTTCCACTATCCTTCACAACCACATTAACACATGTCTTCCTTACCCAACACATGTCCCTCATAAGCCATAATTCTCCATGTCATACCTTCCTAAATTTACGTATCAAGACCGTCTCACATATAAAAGAATGCATTAAGACTCAAAACATACATGTGTATATACCCTATGACTCAAAACAATGAAAAACATAGCCACCGGCTCAAAACAAAAGTAAAAACATAGCCATCGACTCAAAACAAAAGTAAGAACATAGCCACCGACTCAAAGTGGCCGCCCAACGAGGTACTCGGTCGAGTACATAACATACCAGGTCGAGTATAAGGTACTCGGTCGAGTAACTATATTACTCGGTCGAGTTTCGACTCCGAAGCAAACTCAATTGTCGCAGAAGGATTACTCGGTCGAGTATTGGGAATACTCGGCCGAGTGGACCTTACTCGGTCGAGTATGAGACTACTCGGCCGAGTTTAGGACTCCAGACGCTAAATAGTATTATCACAGAGAGATTACTCGGCCGAATATGGAACACTCGGTCGAGTACAAAAGACACTCGGCCGAGTAGGGACTACTCGGTCGAGTATCGGCGATTCTCAAAGACCGTCCAGTTTTCGTAAAACAGTCATATCTCACTCGTTACTTGGTCATTTTGGGCGTGTGACCTATCGTTAGAATCGTAAGAGGACAAGCTATCACCTCAACTTGGAATTACAGCAATATCATTTCTAGAACTCGACTTATGACAGTTTTAAGACAACCCTTCCAAAATCGGTTTGTATACAAATTAAAATTTCTTAACAAAACAACTTAAACATGCATAAAGCAAACAATAACAACTCAATACTTCTAAAAACCAGTACATAGGTGAACTTTCATCATACTCACATTAGAATTAAACACGACATTCACATATGTAGACGTATGACCTTAACCACATGCTACGACCAACAACCAAACATTAACATCATCATGATTATGTAGACACATCCTACCTCACATCACATATACTCCAATTTCACATTTCGTTAGCACAATTACACAAAATTTTCCATCTATATATGACACTTCACACCCCATGTGACCGGCTTGAGATCGTAAGGGCCTTAGTGCGACTCCGGGACGTCTCCCAAGTCTTTGCGGTAGCTCCAAACAACTCTCCCCGGGTTCATTTTATTTAGACTCCCTAAGTTCATTGGGTTCATTTGTTTTAGGTGCCGGAATCGTCGGCTCTGATACCACTTTGTAACACCCCCTCATACCAAGGTACCTTACCAGGACTACCTAAGCATGAAAGGCTGTTACCATCTCGGTTGCCCGAGGTTAGTATAGATCAAAAGCGTCCGTCCCAAACACATTTATTAGAAGTGCTGTAAAGTATTAATGTTTACAACAATCCAAACCCAAACAAAAACCAATAAAGTGAATACAACTGAGGACAACTACAAAATCATAGCTAAGACTCATGACTGTGATACTACAACTGGTGATGACGACTTCCCCTGACCACCCAAGCTCACCAAATGCAATACCTGTCAAGTCTGCTCACCATCCCCGAATGGATCACCGCAGGTTTTACAAAACAACAACAACGGGTCGTACCATTCAATCAATGTAAGACAACAAACAATATAACCGGCTGATCATCCTCCATAGTAACCGACTACACACCGAAGTGTGTAGCCCTGCCAGATTACCCATCGCAACAGGTAATCCACTCCGCCAGTGGGTGACCGCAGCCCATCCCCACCAAGTCCAGCTCATCAACGAGCGACTAACAATCCCTGTCCCTTAATGTGCACATCCCCTCCCGTGGCGGGTTCCACGGAGGGCGAACTAGGGTGTGAAGCCACTCCCGCAAGTGACTCCACCACAATCACACAAACCACAAGATCATCAAATGCCTCAACACCACAACCGTCACCACACAATCACATCACCACCGTCACCACAACACCCATAATCCGATGATCAGCAGATAACAACAAATACAACATAACTACAGTCTTAAATCAATTAACAGTAACTGAGTAGGGAAACCCTACCTTTTCGCAATCCTCTTACGCTGCAATCAATCATACAATAAGCATAACAATTACCACATCGTCACCTACAACAATGATAATCAACAATCACATAACGCACACACTATATGCAAAACCCCATTTCCCCCAAATTCATAATCAAAGACAAACCCTAGGACAATCATCAACAAGCATGGGGAATAAAGACTTACCGACGAAAGGATGAATGATTGAATGCGGTTGCTAAGATTGTCCATACATACACAGAGGAGAGATTGGGAATGATTAGAGCGTCGTAGGTTTTGATTAGGTTTACAAACCGTGTTTTAGAAACTGATTTCTCAAATTTTATAATCTCTAAAAACACTCCCATCAACCGTTGAATTAATACTCGTCAGACCGGATACTCGGTCGAGTATGATGTATACTCGGCCGAGTATCCTCCACTCGGTCGAGTATTCATCATACTCGGCCGAGTATTCCTCGGCAGAAGCCAAACAGAACATACACTTAGCACTACTCGGCCGAGTAGGCTCTACTCGGTCGAGTACTTAGCTTAATAAAGTCTGTAGTGTTACAATCTTCCCCCCTTAAAAAGAACTTCGTCCCCGAAGTTCCAACCCAACCTATAAAACATGGACACCTAACACTAAGTCTACCAACAACACTTACTTCCACAACATGACTCACGGTATCATCCCAACTACAGCATAGCCTCTCGACACTAACTCCAATATTATCGAATAACCACAATATAACGTTGCCAACCTTGTCTCACTTCCATAACACTCGAGCACTCAATCCACAAAAGAAGATCAATCATCAAAACGGAGTGTTACATTACCACTTTGTAACACCCCCTCATACCAAGGTACCTTACCAGGACTACCTAAGCATGAAAGGCTGTTACCATCTCGGTTGCCCGAGGTTAGTATAGATCAAAAGCGTCCGTCCCAAACACATTTATTAGAAGTGCTGTAAAGTATTAATGTTTACAACAATCCAAACCCAAACAAAAACCAATAAAGTGAATACAACTGAGGACAACTACAAAATCATAGCTAAGACTCATGACTGTGATACTACAACTGGTGATGACGACTTCCCCTGACCACCCAAGCTCACCAAATGCAATACCTGTCAAGTCTGCTCACCATCCCCGAATGGATCACCGCAGGTTTTACAAAACAACAACAACGGGGTCAGTACCATTCAATCAATGTAAGACAACAAACAATATAACCGGCTGATCATCCTCCATAGTAACCGACTACACACCGAAGTGTGTAGCCCTGCCAGATTACCCATCGCAACAGGTAATCCACTCCGCCAGTGGGTGACCGCAGCCCATCCCCACCAAGTCCAGCTCATCAACGAGCGACTAACAATCCCTGTCCCTTAATGTGCACATCCCCTCCCGTGGCGGGTTCCACGGAGGGCGAACTAGGGTGTGAAGCCACTCCCGCAAGTGACTCCACCACAATCACACAAACCACAGCATCACAGCTGTCTCAACACCACAACCGTCACCACACAATCACATCACCACCGTCACCACAACACCCATAATCCGATGATCAGCAGATAACAACAAATACAACATAACTACAGTCTTAAATCAATTAACAGTAACTGAGTAGGGAAACCCTACCTTTTCGCAATCCTCTTACGCTGCAATCAATCATACAATAAGCATAACAATTACCACATCGTCACCTACAACAATGATAATCAACAATCACATAACGCACACACTATATGCAAAACCCCATTTCCCCCAAATTCATAATCAAAGACAAACCCTAGGACAATCATCAACAAGCATGGGGAATAAAGACTTACCGACGAAAGGATGAATGATTGAATGCGGTTGCTAAGATTGTCCATACATACACAGAGGAGAGATTGGGAATGATTAGAGCGTCGTAGGTTTTGATTAGGTTTACAAACCGTGTTTTAGAAACTGATTTCTCAAATTTTATAATCTCTAAAAACACTCCCATCAACCGTTGAATTAATACTCGTCAGACCGGATACTCGGTCGAGTATGATGTATACTCGGCCGAGTATCCTCCACTCGGTCGAGTATTCATCATACTCGGCCGAGTATTCCTCGGCAGAAGCCAAACAGAACATACACTTAGCACTACTCGGCCGAGTAGGCTCTACTCGGTCGAGTACTTAGCTTAATAAAGTCTGTAGTGTTACACAAACTCCTGAAGAAGGAGTATCCATTTCAGTAGCCGCGGTTTAGCCTCCTTCTTAGCAAGGAGATGCCTCAAAGCTGCATGGTCAGTAAAAACAGTAACTTCTGACCCAACTAAATAAGTACGAAACTTCTCTAAGGCATAAACTACACTAGCGGCTCTTTCTCGGGTAGTGTACTTCACTTGAGCCTCATCCAGAGTTCGGCTCGCATAGTAGATAGCATTCAAAGCTTTGTCTTTCCTTTGGCCTAGCACCGCTCCTAGTGCATAGTCACTCGCATCACACATAATCTCAAACGGCAAGTCCCAGTCGGGAGGCTGTATGATCGGCGCAGAGACTAAAGCCTGCTTTAACCTATTAAAAGCAGAAAGACAATCATCAGTAAACACAAAAAGGGCATCCTTAAGTAGCAACTGTGTAAGTGGTTCAGCAATTTTTGAGAAGTCCCTGATAAACCGGCGATAAAAGCCGGCGTGACCAAGGAAACTCCGAACCCCCTTAACATTAACAGGAGGTGGTAATTGCTGAATCACTTCCACCTTTGCTTTATCAACCTCTATTCCCCTATTAGAAACCAAGTGCCCTAAGACAACTCCCTTGTTGACCATAAAGTGGCACTTCTCCCAGTTCAGCACAAGATTAACCTCAATACAGCGCTGCAACACTTTCTCAAGGTTAGACAGACAGTTAGAAAAATCACTTCCATATACACTGAAATCGTCCATAAAAACTTCCATAATAGACTCAATATACTCTGAAAATATCCCCATCATGCACCTTTGAAAGGTGGAAGGGGCATTACACAAACCAAAAGGCATCCTGCGATAAGCAAAAACGCCCTGAGGACAAGTAAATGTAGTCTTAGCTTGATCGTCTGGGTGGATAGTGTTGGGGTTGGTGTCCTTAACAGTTAGTGCAAGGACTTATAAACCTCTAAAAGGATCAAAGGGCATACTTTGGTATAATTATCAGTTGATCCACGTTTATCAATAACGGTTGGCTTGCTAGATAAGTTTGACGTTATTGTCATACAGATGGCGGTGATCAACTGGTCCCTAAAAGTCACACCTATAGGATACGTTCGAGAGATGTGACGGTATGAAAATACTGTCATATAGATGCCAAATTTGACTAACCAGTTAGTCCGAGTTATTTGACTAGTAATTAGTCAAATATGTGATGTTGAGATATTATATTTAATACGGATTAAATATCATAGGCTAAAAGCGAATTAACCAGTTAATTCGTAAAATTAAATATACGTGATTTATATTTAATTAAATGTATATTAAAAATAATTATACAATACTGTTTTGTCGGACACGTATTAATAATTCAGCTAACCCGTATTATTAGCTGATGCCTTAATGTTCGATAACCGATAACAGTTTATAATATAAACCCGTCATATACGTTTTAGCATTTGGTGAACTGGACCTCGAGCTAAAATTAAGAGGAAGTGGAAGCCCACTTCCCCATGCATGCACTCGGTCCGGCCGAACCAAACAAAAGGAGAGACTCCCTCTCCTTTTGACGTAGACAATTTCATTTGCAGAAAAACTAGGGTTTTGAAGAGTATTCTCCTCTGAAAAACCCGAGATCTCTCATCTCGACAAAACTCACATCAGTTCTCCCTATATTGCAAGGCAATCGGAGAACACTGTTCTAGCACAAGGGCATATCTCGGACAAAGTCTTGGGTGTAACGATTAGGAGGAAATCTGCTTTGATTTCTGTTCTTTACGCCGCAATTTAAAGGACCCGAGGTTGATTTCTATACTTTAATCATTTCATTGTGTTTATCGTTTTATGACTATAAATTGCATGTTTAAATTTACGTTATAGTCCTGCAATTAAAGGGTAGTATACGGATATTAACCCACAAGTGGTATCAGAGCGAGGCCACGTGAATTTTTCATGTGTTTTTCATAAAACGTTTTTTTTTTGAAACGATGATTTTCTGCTTCGAAAACCGTGCCTAGTATACACGGCAGAATTTTTTTTAAACCGTGTCATGTATTACACGGTAATTTCATGTTTTTCGACTTGGTTTTTGCATATTGTTGTTTTATACAGAGATTATAACAATATGTCATGTTTTGTAAATTGTCAAATTTGTTTTGATGCGATTTTGATCGAATTTGCAATTGTTTTTGTCTCGAAATATGTTTTCACGAGGGTTTTGAAGTTTCAGCGACATTAGCATTCGATCGAGCGTATTTCTACTCGATCGAGTGCTGTTTCTGTCTTGTTTTTGATCGATCGAGTCCCTGTTGTACTCGATCGACCCTGTTTCAAAAACCTTTTGCTCGATCGAGTCCCTGTTGTACTCGATCGACCCCTGTTCTAAACCCTGCTGCTCGATCGAGTTGTCCTCGTACTCGATCGAGTAGTTTTGTTGATATAGGTACTGATCGACCACCAGTTCAGATCGATCGAGCACCTCCCGATTAGCATACCCCTCGATCGACTTGCAGTTCAGTCGATCGAGCCCTCCTGTCCCTCGATCGAGCACTTATGTCCCTGGATCGAGGGATTTCGTCTTTAACAGCTTTGAAAATTTGTCTTTTTGATTTAAATTTTCTTTTGGCTTCAATATGTACTTTATACGGATATAGTACACTCGCTTAATAGTGAATTAATTCACTCACGTACCATATAGTTGTTTTAAAGCGTCTTTAAAATAACGGATTGTAATGGATTAAAATTAAATGATAGAAGCGGTTTTATCACATGAATTTTAATCATTAAAAGGTGGTTTGGATAAATTTAACATAATTACGGAATTATGTCACGAATGAATTTGTTTTTAGTTGATGCATTTTTATTTATCGTTAATTTATGAATGCCGT
The DNA here is from genome assembly GCF_048544455.1 of Silene latifolia. Lineage (NCBI taxonomy): Eukaryota > Viridiplantae > Streptophyta > Magnoliopsida > Caryophyllales > Caryophyllaceae > Silene > Silene latifolia. Next base: position 140,444,579 of record NC_133528.1, on the reverse strand, counting down.
GAATGCCTTTTATTACGTATTTATTTTTACAAACGGTTGTAACTTAGTGTGGCCTTAGTAGAACGTGTTACCGTAATGATGGAACACGGTCTTGGTTGTATTTTGAGATCTTGTATCTCCGTTTTGGATTTTTCACTTGTAATTACAGTTTTAATTAGAATGTAAATAGGTTTATATTTTGTAATTTTAATTGTAATTTTTGAGAAGACCAAAGATGGAGACCAGATGCTCACTCCCGCTACTTGGATCAAGATGGAACATCAAGACAAGCTTTTCGGGTCCAACGGTGGATTCCAAAGTTGTATTATGTTCTTTTACTAGGATAGGCCACACTAGGAAATTTTTATTTACGTATTGCATTACTTTATTTATTTATTGTTACGATAATTTGCATCATTTTCCGCCTAAAAACCAAACCACCTAATTTATTGCATGAAAACTGACACATATAGAGGTCACGAGTTAGTTTTCATTGACATTCTCATGTCACACGATTTTAAGCCATCATCTAAATTAATTTATTCACGACAGACGCTAGTTATTCGTTCACTTAAAATGAATTAAAACTTAGTTGATGGGATCTTCCTCGTATAAACCAAAATTGAGAACGGTCTTTATAGGTCAAACTCCAATGAGTCCCTTCTTCGTCGGTAGGCATACTATGACCCCTTCTACGTCGGGTAAGTTGGAACCGATTGACCTATTTTATCTCAACACTATGGTCACTCGTACGATCCTGTGATCATGGTGGACTATAGATAGGATTTACTTTAAATCTATCGACCAAGAGTTCTTCCAGAAGAATTAGCTAAACAGTTGGCTTATCAATTTACTGAAATTGAGTCTTGGGATCACTTGTATCATTCTCGAGGGAGATCAATTATGCAAGTGCAAGAGTCTACATGTTTAAAATGAATTTTAAAATAGACTTAAATCACCTCGATGAGTTGCTTATTTCGTTTTGTTTTTCTTTCTTTTTCAAAGTGTAGATCACGTTTTAAATCGCTAAACTACAAATGGCTGGTTTAAGTGATAACCCAATGCCAAGTGCCACATTGGACCGTGAGTCCTGGCTTAGGATCTTCATGAGTCGGATGAATCATCTACTCGATCAAGAATGACGGATCCAACTCAAGGATCGGGAGGCAAAGATTACGGAATGCCGCCGCCGACGGAAAGCTCGAGATATCTGCTTGAGCCCATGCCGTTAAACCCAGCCCCACGGCCGGAATTAACGAAATCAACGAGTATAACGATTTCGCTTTAGAAGTCAAAGTGCGGTAAAGAACGTACTCATTTTTGCAATGGAACCCAATTTGCATAAACGCTTCATAGCCCAAGGTGCAAACAAGATTTTCACCACGCTCACTAAGGAATTCTCGAAAGCACCGAGAATCGTGACCTATGAGCATACCACTCGCTTCTTTGATGCGAGACTCGAGAAGGGCCAACCGGTTAGCCCACACATTCTCCGCATGATTGAGAATGTCGAGAAGCTGGAGACCTTTAATTGTAACATCAGCGAGAATATTGTTATCGACCGTATTCTTCATTCACTCCACGATGGTTATTCGCAATTTTGAGCGAATTACTATATGAATGATTTGAAGAAAACTCCCCATGAATCGCACTCCTTCTCGTACAGACCGAGAAGGACATGAAGTTCGAGTGGGAGCTCAAATGATGTTCTCGTTGTGTCAAACAAAGGGAAAGGTAAGGGCAAAGCTCAAGCAAACCTAACACAGAGGTAAGGCGAAGTTCAAGAAGTCGGGTTCAGGTAAGAGTGGTCCTGGTGAGGCAAGTAACTCATCAGGCATGACAAAGAGCAAGAGTGAAAACATGGAATGCCATCATTGCCACAAGACTGGGCATTGGAGACGCACATGTCCTGTTTATCATGAGGACTTAAAGGCAGGTCGTGTTAAACCTGTTGGTATGTCTTCTCTCTCTTCTACTTTTATTCATATGATTGAGATTAACCACGCAAGTTACGGAACTTGGGTACTTGATACTGGTTGTGGTTCTCATCTGTGTAATCATGTGCAGGGGCTCCGAAACATCGAACCCCTCGTAAAGGGTGAGGTGGACCTGCGTGTTGGGAATGGAGCAAGAGTAGCTGCCATCTCCAAGGGGACATATGTGATCCAGCTTCCAAGCGGATTTGAGTTGTCATTATATGACTGCTATTATGTACCTAGTCTTTCCAAAAACATTATTTCAGTTTCTGCGCTTGATAAACTTGGTTTTTCATTTGTAATAGAAAATAATGCTTGCATTTTCTCATTACACGATATGATTTACGGCAAGGCAGTTTCCATGAACGGAATTTATGTTTTAGATCAGACCTCGGAAATATTACACGTAATGAATAAAAAGATAAAGGTTGGTGACAAAGATCAAACGTATCTATGGCACTGCCGTATGGGACACATTAATGAGAAACGCGTAAAACAGCTCATCAAACATGGAGCTATCTCGGCCTTTGATTTTCAATCATTTGGCACGTGTGAATCATGTCTCATCGGTAAGATGACTCGGATTTCCTTCAAAGGTGTTGGAATGCGCGCTGCTGACCTATTAGGACTCATACACACGGATGTATGTGGCCCTATGTCAATCACCGCACGAGAAGTCTATAGGTATTTCATCACTTTCACGGACGATTTGAGTAGATATGGCTATGTCTACTTAATGAAGCACAAAAGTGAATCCTTTGAGAAATTTAAGGAATACCAGAATAGGGTGCAGAACCTATTAGGTAGAAAGATTAAAACACACGCGTTCGATCGTGGTGGCGAGTATCTTTCTCACGAGTTTGATCAACACCTCAAGGACTTGTGGGATTGCCCTACATTAACTCCACCGGAACACCTCGGTGAACGGTGTGTCCGAACGGAGAAATCGAACACTACTTGATATGGTTCGATCCATGATGAGTCACACGGTTTTACCTGATTCGTTATGGGGTTATGCTCTTTTGTCAGCCGCTCTAATACTTAACCGAAGTCCGTCTAAAGCTGTTGACAAGACTCCATATGAACTATGGAAGGGAACGGTCCCTAACTTGTCCTTTATACGGGTTTGGGGCTGCGAGGCTTATGTCAAGTGGAGACCTGAAGATAAGCTCGGCCCGCGATCGGTCAAGACATACTTTATAGGTTATCCTAAAGGATCACGTGGTCATTACTTTTATTCGCCAACCGAACAACGTGTTTTTGTTGCGGCTAGTGCGACATTCTTGGAGAAGGAATTTCTCGAGAATGCAAAGAGTGATAGAACCTTCGACCTGTCGGAGGTTCCAGAACCAAATACCGAGCAACTATTGGAGGAACCTATTCCTTCAATCCCGGCTGCGGTTAACATTCCTGAGGAACCTAGGAGGTCGGGAAGAGTCTCTATTCCTCCGGACAGATACATCGGTATGGTCGAGGAACATGACATAGATGACGTTCTACTCTTAACGAGTAGTGAACCCGCAACCTATAAAGGTGCCATGACCAGTTCTGACTCAAAGCTATGGCTTGAGGCCATGCAATCCGAGATGGACTCCATGTATGAGAACAACGTGTGGGATCTTGTTGACTTACCTGCTAAGGTTCGTCCCCTTCAATGCAAATGGCTTTACAAGATAAAGCATTCTGTGGAAGGTCGGCAAGATATCTACAAAGCACGACTAGTTGCAAAAGGTTTCACCCAAGTGCCAGGTTTGCACTACGATGAGATTTTTGCACCCGTAGTTATGCTGCGTTCCATTCGGATTATCTTAGCGATTGCCGCTTTTCATGACTATGAAATTTGGCAAATGGATGTGAAAACCGCCTTCTTAAACGGCTTTTTGGAGGAAGAGTTGTACATGGTACAACCCGAAGGTTTCATTGATCCAAAGACATCCTAAGAAAGTGTGCAAACTTAAGCGTTCCATTTATGGACTTAAGCAAGCATCAAGGAGTTGGAATCATCGCTTCGACCAAGTGATAAAAGAAAATGGATTTACTCGATCGGTCGAGGAACCATGTCTATATATCAAGTCGAGTGGGAGCAAGATTGTCTTCCTAATATTGTATGTTGACGACATACTCTGATTGGGAATGACATACCTCTCTTAACTTCGGTGAAAGTATGGTTGAAGAACCATTTCCAGATGAAAGATCTGGGAGAGGCACAGAGAATTCTAGGCATCCGTATCTATCGAGATAGATCACGACGGATGTTATCTCTCGCCAGAGTCTTACATAGACAAAGTCCTAGAGAGATTCAAAGATGACTAACTCCAAGAAGGGGTTTCTTCCTATGGCTCCGGGGTGCATTTGAGCAAGTCTCGTGCACCGAGACACCGGAAGAGAAAGAGCGCATGACACGGATTCCTTATGCTTCTGGCTATAGGATCAATCATGTATGCCATGATATGCACACGTCCGGACGTGGCATATGCATTGAGTATGACAAGTCGATTCCAACAAAGAACCAGGTGAACCACATTGGTTGGCTGTCAAGAACATTCTTAAGTACCTCCGGAGGACTAAAGATTGGGCATTGACTTATGGAGGCGATCAAAAGCTATGCGCAACCGGTTACGCAGATGCTAGCTTCCAAACGGATCGTGATGACTCGAAATCTCGGTCGGATTCGTTTTTACTCTTAATGGCGCTGCAGTCACTGGAAGAGTTCAAACAAACTGTTACAGCAGATTCTACGACTGAGTCCGAGTACTATGCCGCGTCTGAAGCAACAAAGGAAGCGATATGGATGCGTCAATTCTTACATGGGCTCTCTGTAGTGCCTAGTTCGAATGACCCGATCACCATCTATTGCGACAATAGTGGTGCCATCTTCCAAGCTAAGGAGCCAAAGTCTAGTAACAAGTCTAGACATGTACAACGGAAAGCTCATCTAATCCGGGATTACGTGGAGCAAAAGACAGTAGTGATAGAAAAGATTGCTACGGATGATAACATAGCAGATCCTCTCACTAAAGCATTACGACAAGATAAGCATAAAGGGCACGTAAATTCCATGGGAATCAAACGTGTTCCTGAGTTGTAGTACTCTTTTATGGATCAGATTCATTCTCCTTTGTACTCTATACGACATCATCGTTTTGATATTTCATATATATATATTTTGTTTTTCATGTGGAATTGTACGACAATTTTGAACACCACAAAGTGAACTGAACAAACATCATATCTTGTTAGTCCTCAATTGTCCACATGAGCTGATAACTCTGGCAATTATTTTGTGACGTTGGTTGATGGTGGGTTCAACGAGCCATAAGTCAACCAGTTGACTGACCAATCACAGAGGCGAGTTATACGGATATCTCGTAGGACACAATTGTGACATCGACGTGGAGTCCTAAATGTTTTATAACATTCGTTGCCCGGTCGTGGATAGGACTTCCATGGTGATCCTAAGAGTCGATTCTTTAACTATCGACTGTCTCTTGAGACTACGGCAGATTTTGGGTGACTTTGGTTTCTTTCTCACGGTCATCCGTAACAGGGGGCCAAGTAGATTTTTTCTGGGTCATTTCATGCTGTGCTTAGATCGGAAGGAGTCGAGTTGAAGGAAATATTCAGCCTTTATCAGGTACTCGATATTTCTCAGGGCCACTCGAGGAGTCAGAATCGAAATGCATGGCCATGCTCGGATACGGATTCGTTTTATCAGTTAAGTTACTCTCTAGTCGGGGAAACCACTCTAGATACAGATCGATTGTAAAATACGACCTTTGTGGATCCAGATCTGCAAATTGTTTTACATTGAGTGGGAGAAATTTTAAATGAATATGAGAATCGGTTATCGCACGTACACTTGTACGGACAAGTGGGAGTTTGTTGGAGCTTGTGTCCTCCAGTTAGTGCGGATAACGTCATTGCACACACACTTGTACGGACAAGTGGGAGCTTGTTGGGGTTGGTGTCCTTAACAGTTAGTGCAAGGACTTATAAACCTCTAAAAGGATCAAAGGGCATACTTTGGTATAATTATCAGTTGATCCACGTTTATCAATAACGGTTGGCTTGCTAGATAAGTTTGACGTTATTGTCATACAGATGGCGGTGATCAACTGGTCCCTAAAAGTCACACCTATAGGATACGTTCGAGAGATGTGACGGTATGAAAATACTGTCATATAGATGCCAAATTTGACTAACCAGTTAGTCCGAGTTATTTGACTAGTAATTAGTCAAATATGTGATGTTGAGATATTATATTTAATACGGATTAAATATCATGGGCTAAGGCGAATTAACCAGTTAATTCGTAAAATTAAATATACGTGATTTATATTTAATTAAATGTATATTAAAAATAATTATACAATACTGTTTTGTCGGACACGTATTAATAATTCAGCTAACCCGTATTATTAGCTGATGCCTTAATGTTCGATAACCGATAACAGTTTATAATATAAACCCGTCATATACGTTTTAGCATTTGGTGAACTGGACCTCGAGCTAAAATTAAGAGGAAGTGGAAGCCCACTTCCCCATGCATGCACTCGGTCCGGCCGAACCAAACAAAAGGAGAGACTCCCTCTCCTTTTGACGTAGACAATTTCATTTGCAGAAAAACTAGGGTTTTGAAGAGTATTCTCCTCTGAAAAACCCGAGATCTCTCATCTCGACAAAACTCACATCAGTTCTCCCTATATTGCAAGGCAATCGGAGAACACTGTTCTAGCACAAGGGCATATCTCGGACAAAGTCTTGGGTGTAACGATTAGGAGGAAATCTGCTTTGATTTCTGTTCTTTACGCCGCAATTTAAAGGACCCGAGGTTGATTTCTATACTTTAATCATTTCATTGTGTTTATCGTTTTATGACTATAAATTGCATGTTTAAATTTACGTTATAGTCCTGCAATTAAAGGGTAGTATACGGATATTAACCCACAGATAGGGATCTGAAAGAACCCTGAATACCCGTCTAAATAGCATAAAAATTTATGAGAAGCTAACCTTTCTACCATTTGATCAATAAAAGGAAGGGGAAAGTGATCTTTCTTGGTGGCGGCATTAAGCTGTCTGTAATCTATGCACATCCGCCAACCAGTCACTACTCACGTAGGTATTAATTCATTCTTATCATTCTTAACTACAGTTGTCCCTCCTTTCTTCGGGACCACCTGTACTGGACTCACCCATTTAGAATTACCAACAGAATAAATAATACCTGCGTCTAGCAGCTTCATTACCTCAGCCATCACAACATCCTGCATCTTCTGGTTCAGCCGGCGCTGACCCTGTCTGCAGGGTTTGTGATCTTCCTCCAGCTCTTTCCTGTGCATACAAACATCGGGACTAATCCCCTTGATATAGTCCAGCGAGTAACCCAGTGCTTTCCTGTTTTTCTTAAGTACAACTAACAAAGAAGTCAGCTGATCATCATTAAGCTTAGCGCTAACAATGACTGGATATTGCTCTGTATCGTCTAAGAAGATATATTTAAGATGAGAAGGGAGAGGCTTACGTTCCGGTACCTTTACCTCAATGGAGCAAAGAGTGCTAATCATCTGTTCCACTTGCTCTCCCTCAACATCGGTGAGTTCAGGCTCATCTAAATCATCAACAAGCAAATCCAACACAGCGTCATCGTCATCTGGGCTATCTGCACACTCATCAAAAAGCATAAGAGCTTCTAGTGGGTCCTTCATAAAAGAACCCGACCAGAAGTCATAAACAGACTCGTCAATAATATCAACCGAATAACAAGTATTTATCCTCTATCATTGGCCGAGCCAAAGTGCTAGACAGACTGAAAGTGATCGCGTCATCCCCTACTGCAAGAGTCAAACGCCCTTGTTTGACATCAATAACGGCCCCAGCTGTACAAAGGAATGGTCTTCCAAAGATAATTTGGGTCCGGGTGTCCTCAGCTATATCTAAAACAATGAAATCTACTGGGATAAAGAGCTTGCCTATTTTCACAGGCACGTCCTCTAAGACACCTAAGGGCTTCCTAACAGATCTATCAGCCATTTGTAGGGTAATGTTAGTCACTTTAAAATGACTCATGTTCAGTTTCTTGCAGACAGGAAGGGGCATGACACTGACACTGGCTCCTAAATCGCAAAGAGCTTTATTAATAACCACGTTGCCTATAATACAGGTAATAGAAAAGCTGCCCGGGTCTTTCATTTTAGGTGGACCCTTATTTAAAAGCAAATTACTAGACTCTTCCATAAATGAAATCGTCTCAAATTCACTTAAATTTCTCTTACGCGTCACAATATCTTTCATAAACTTAGCGTAAGTGGGTACCTGAGTAACAAGTTCGGAAAAAGGGACAGTTACCTGGAGGTTCTTCACAACGTCCACAAACTTACCGTACTGTCGCTCGATCTTTGCGTCCTTTAGACGACCTGGAAAGGGCACCCTGGTAGCAATGAGTGGACCCGCAACTTTTTCTTTACCTTTATCAATGCGTGACGTCTCCACAGCAGGGGAAGATGACGCGGTAGCGGCATTAGATAGTAAAATAGGATCTCCGCCACTTCTGGTACTCGATCGAGTACTTTTATCACTCGATCCACCATTCTCTCTTTCTTTCTCACTCGATCGAGTGATTTCTTCAGCAAACTTACTCGATCGAGTAAGAATATCACTCGATCGACCAACATCAAATTGTGCACTCCTCGATCGACCAGTATTTTCACTCGATCGAGTGATGGGATGAATTAATTCACTCGATCGAGTAGATGAATCACTCGATCGAGTGTCTTGAGCACACGCAACAAGTATTTCGGCTAAAAACTCATCCATATCATCCTCCGGGGTATCTTCGGCTATCAAAACCCCGTCTTCTGGTACTTTTGGCCCTTCATGAGTAAGGCCTACTTGGAAATTCGTTGCACTAACTGAATTGCATGTCGGTAGAAGCTCGGCTTGGTCTTTCGCGAGTGTTAACTGCGCGACTTGTTCCCTCAATTCCGCTATGACCGTTTCTTTCCTATTGCACTTCTCATCAAACTGTTGTGATATGCTCATCACAAAGGATTTTAATTCAGCAATTTCTTCATTTGCGAAGAGAAACCGGCCGCAAGACCTTTAGCGTAGAAGTGGTAGAGTCATTCTTTATTTCTTCATACAGCTGAGAAAAAGGAACTCCTTGCTTGTATTTCCGATAAGCAAGGACACGCTCTACACTTGCCATGCATCCAATAGGGTCATGCCCTTCCTCGCCACATCTACCACATGGCTCTATATGCTCAGTGATCGAACAAACCTGTGATTTAGCCATTCTGGCAAATAGACTTACAAGGCAACGAATGACCTGCAAAACTAATCAAAACTTTGCAGAAATGAGATCAGCCTCAAGGAACGAATTCCTTGAGACGAGAAACAAACTTAAATAAAGCAACAAACTTGCGCCACCTCCCTGGCAACGGCGCCAAAATTTGACACGGCTATCGCGTACCTGTCAAAAATACCAACTGGCTCTAACTAATATAGCTAGGGAAGTCGGGTCGAATCCACAGAGAGGTAGGAAATTGTCAGCTTAATCTAAGTTCGTCAAGTTAACCAAATTGGGGGTTTTTTTTAATGTGATATTCTAAACTAATAAGAATAAGGAAGAGAGAATAAGAGAAAAGGAATTAAGCAGATAGAGAGAAACAGCTAAGACAGACGGTTCACCATAATCATCCGGTCAAGTAATCTAGGTCTCAGGTTAAAGCAAATACGGTCTAAGGAGCAGTGAATATCTCCTTTCGGTCTCAATTCGCCCTAAAGCGTAAATAGCTTAGCTTTCGCCCTCACTACGATACCCTATTGTTCGCTACTAGTCTCGCCTTTTCCAACCTTTCGGTCCAGGTCAAGGGTCACTAAGATATAAATGCCTAATTGCGTCGACTCAATTAGACAGATACAGATAATTGCAGCATTTAAACAACAAAGACTATACCAGCATTAACCCAATAAAACGATTACTATTCCCTCATAATTATGGATCCCCTATAGTCTTAGCAGAAGGAAATTAGCTACGCATTATCATCGAATCAACATCAACAATTAGATAATTAAAACTAAACATGATAATAAAAGTAATATCGATTGAATTAAAGCAATTATGATAACAATAAAGGGAATAAGGAATTAAAGCAATGATTAAGAATTAAGAGATTAAAGTAGAATAAAAATACCAAAGCAAATCCGAATCCGAGTAGCAAAGTATAGAAGAAAGACAAAAATCCAATAAACAGTAGCAAAGTATAGAGTAAAAATGAATGTGAGAGTCGAAGACCACCGTAACGTAGTCCCTCTACTCTATCTTATACGAAATATCCATCCTAAAACCTAATCTATGGACTAATTACAAAAGCCCATAAGATAATTAGGCGGAAAAAGTCTTTAGAAGGATAAACCACTCGATCGAGTAGAAATAAACTACTCGATCGAGCAAACTAACACCAAACCACTCGATCGAGTGGAAATAAACCACTCGATCGAGCACTTCTTGCTAAGTCTTATCGATTGACTCCTTAAACTGCTCGATCGATCAACCTTGAGCATATAAAGCATTCGATCGAGTAGAAAACTACTCGATCGAGCTATTTAGGCACGCTAGACTTTGAAACGCCTTCCGAAACCAGCTCACGCGTCTCCAAAATGTTATATTCCAAACTCCGAATCCTTATTCTCCCTAAATGCATGCAATCGGGACAAATTAGGCTTGATTTAGCTCCTCTTTGGTTTATTCCTGCAAATTACATAAAACGAACCAAAGTAGACTATTCGGGAGTGTTTGTAGCTAGATGCTACAAAAATAGTACAGAAATGCGTGTAAAAATGAGGTAAAAACCTTATATAAAAGACACGCATCACAAAACCCGTCAAAAGCGCGACTCATTAGCTTTAAAAATCTACATTATGGGAAATACAAAGAGGAAAGACATTATACATAAGACAAAAGGGCGGACATAACACAAAATTTTTATGAAAATTTTCAATTTTTCAAAGTTTTTAGTTTAGTGAATTTCCCATAACTAGACTCACTAAATCCCCCCCCAACCTAGAACAACATATTTTCCTCAATGTGTAAAACAAAGAAGGACACCCAACAAAGGGATATGGGACAAATCATGCGGAAATAAAAAAAAGGAAAGAAAGCATACAACCGCGTAGAAGCTCCCCCAAGCTAGCTTGAAAATGGGGTGAAGTCCAATCGAAGTAGCAAAGTACCTGCGAAAGACAACCTACTACATACGAAAGCAAGCTAAATTTCTTATTGTCCTAACTATTACATCAAAACCAAATTGAAATTGCAATTGTAAATTGTCTTAAAAAGCATAAGTAAAACAATTTTTCCTAAATGAATATCCATCGTCCTTTAAAAAGCATGTCAACGCCCTTAGAAGTTGATCATATTCCTGCGCATGAGCAATACACAAGCATATGTAAGCAATTGATAAGATATTGGCATGAAACATCAAAGGCAAGAAAGGATTAATCTTATCAAATTGCCCATGAGAGATTTCAAATAGAACCACCGTACTCCCCTCGTCAGCAAGACAATGACCACCTTGCTTAAGACCACAAAAATAACTGTTAGTGTACAAATTATAATCATGAACGGTCTTAAATTGGTGGTATGAAAACTCTAAGTGGTAGGACTCATCAAAAATTTGGGGGGGGGGGTGCATCCCACTTCACCTCTATATTAGCATCACTAAGTCCTCCATCAACTTCGAATGAGTCAACTACATCCCATATGAAAGGATTTTCAAAGGTATCACATGTCTCAGGTAAAACCTCATCCGTTTCACTATGGTCGGGCTCAAGCTTATCCATGGCACGTGTGTCAACTACCTCCTCCACGAAATGGTAAATTGTAAAGACAATATGGGGCATTTCAATAATGAAAGTCGGTTCATCGTCATCGTCATCCAATACATCAAAATGGTTAGGGTCAAAAGATTCCCATTGGGAGGTTGGGAGAGCACGAGGAGAGGAAATATTCTCACATTGGTTTGCTTCCGTTTGAGAAGATTGTTCCAAACGAGCTTGAAGCACTTTGAGATCCTCTTGCATGCGCCAAACACTATATTGGCGTGATACCTCCCGCAATTGACTTTGGCTAGCCATGAAATCAAATAAGTGCCAAAGTTCTAGCCCAACCATGTAGTAGACACTCCCATCACTCACATTTAAAGCTATTTCTCGGGCCTCAAAATTCATGCCATTGAGCGCGAATTGAACCACGTAATCCTCATCAAGGACATGTCCAAGAGAGAGGAGACTATTGCAAAAATGGTAGAATCGGGCAAGATAGTCATGAAAAGGCTCATCTTTGAGTTGTGGGACGAATTCGTAATTCATTATGTAAGGCCAAGCTTTATTATCTAAAAAATAGGCACTAAAACTACAAAGAAACCGTGAGAATATCCCAAGGAATAAGTGTTCCCCGAGACAAAATAAAACAAGATAAAGTTCAACAACTAATTAGTAAACAAAACTGTACTCCCCGGCAACGGCGCCAAAATTTGATAGGCTATCGCACACCTATGCAAAAATAAATACCCTAGACACCAATGTTGTTAGGATCGGGATCCTACTTTGGATCGATGAGCTTCCTAGGATCGAGTCGGTAGGATCGGATCGTAGAATCGTAAGATCCTACATATTAACTAAAATACATAATTATGTTATTAAAATATGTTAAAATCTCGTGCTTAAATCTCAAAACACTATTATCTTAGCATGTGCCTACTAATTATTCTCGTTTATAGTAGATTTTTATCTTAAGTCATATATAAAATTTTAGTAACTAAAAAAATTGAAATGTTAAGAATGTAGGATCGGGTCGTAGGATCGGATTAAGATTCTACTTTAAAAAAATTTGACACAAGTTGAATCGTAAGTTCCTACAAAATTAAGATCCTACCTAGGATCGGGATCGGTCACCACTTTTTGGATCGTAGAATCGTAAGATCCTACGATCCGGATCGGGAGTTTAACAACAATGCTAGACACAAATGAATGTAGTACGTAGGGGTCGAATCCACAGATAGACAGTAGTTATTAATTAGTTGTTATGGAGTGAATTTTATCAAGGTCAGTTATCGTTTGATTGGTTGGTGGATAATGGAAGAAAAACAATAATGATAAAGAAATAGTCTAGGGAGGTTAGGTCACACATGAAAATAATGTAAATGCTTAAATTAAACATAGGAGTTGATGAATCGTTAATTGTTTAGGCTTAGAGACACCCACCTCACCATATTAGTGTCAACCATAAACCGGGTCCTAGAGAAAGTCTCGTTTATGACTAGGTCGTCCTACTACACATGGTTAGTCTAATCCGATTCCGTGCCTCTCGACTTATAGAATGAACTAACAAACTTAAGCAATGAATAATGCCTTTAAAAAAAGATTAAACGTCACAATACAAACATGTAGGAGAAACAGTGAAACGATATTATTGTTGGAGCTTGTGTCCTCCACAAATTAGTGTGATAACATTAATAAATCTCTTAAAGGTTCACAAGGGTATACTTTGTATTTTAATCAGTTGATTAACGATTACCTAATAGCGGTTGGCTTGCTAGAAAGTTTGACGTTATTATCATACAGATGGCGGTGATCAACTGGTCCCTAAAGGTCACACCTATAGGATGTGTTTGAGAGATGTGGTTATAGAAATATAATCACATTGATGCCTTATATGACTAAACAGTTAGTCAATGTGTTGATGAGACAATTATTTAATGAAGATTAATTAATATTAGTTGAGATGAATTAACTGTCAATTCGTAAATTGAATATAATAAGTTATATTTAATTAAATGTATGTAATGTTAGCTTGGACGAATTAATCTGTTAATTCGTAATTAAATGTAATCGGTTATATTTAATATCAACAAGATGAATGTGTCATAGTGGTAATAGTGAAGGTACTCAAACCAAGAGGTCATGAGTTCGATCCTCACTAGATGACAATTTACACATTTTATACATTTTTGGAATAACCGAAAATAAGAGAAATAATTCTCCTAATTTCGGATGATGGGCCGAAAAATAAAAACAGGAAAATCTACCCTAATCATCTATATACTCGGTTGTATAGGGTGATGAGGGATAGAATTTTTTAACCTAATTTTTGCCCTAACTCAACCTTGCCTCCTCTCATCGGAAAAACACAAAAAAACCCTAAAATTAATCTGTTAATTTTTGGATCGATTCTAGCATAATCAAAGGGCATTTGTCATATCGTCTTGGGTGCAACTGATAGGCGAATATCAACTTTGATATTGTTCTTAGGCCGTATTTGCTAGGACCGAAGGTTATTTCTTAATCCTTTACAATTTTGTTTATGCAATTTAATTTTATGACTAGTTTCATCATGTTATAATTCGTTATAGTCCTTAAAATTAAAGGGATGCATAGAGATAAATCCCACAAGTGGTATCTGAGCCAAGGCCACGAATTTTAATGTTGATGATTTTCATAAAATTGTTTGTAAAGTTTGCGAAAAAAAAGGTAATCGGCTGGATTTTTTTTTGAGCCGTGGAATTTTTTTTTTCGTTTCCGTACTGTTCACGGATGAACAGTACTTTTATAAAAAAAAAATATATTTTGTTTTTTCTTCCGGTTTCTCCTGAAAAACCGATTAAAGTTTTTTACGGCTGTTTTTGTTTATGCCGATTTGAAAAGCATCCGAGAAAAGAAAATTTTTTTTCATGTTACTGTTCACGTGGTTACTGTTCACAGTGGCCAGAATAAAAAAAAAATTTTTTTGTTTTGTTATGGTTTTTACAAAAAAACCGCAAGAAGAAAGAAATAAAAACGGGCTGTTTTTGTTGTTTTGTCTATCCAGCCGAGAGAAAAGTAAAAAAAAAAAAAAAAAATTGGTTTCTGTTACTGTTCACGTGCTGGACAGATTTAAAAAAAAAATTTTTTTTTTTGTTTTTTTTTCGGTTTTAGCTGTAAAATCGAGAAAAGTTTTTTTTTGGGTTGTTTCGGTTTTTACCGAGATAAATTTTAAAGAAATTTTTTTTTGGGTTTGTTGTGGCCAATTAATTATTGTGAAGCGGTTCATAATTCATGGATACCTAATCATTTTAAAGCAGTTTAAAATTTTGACGGATTAAATTCATATTACAAGTTTAATATGAATTAAGATTGAAATTAATGTGATTAATTGAGGAATTGTCACTTAATTTGATAATTTAAATGGGTGGTTTGGATAAAATTAATCTACATAATTAAAGAATTATGTCTTGCATGTTTAATTTTTTTTAGTTGATGCATTTTATTTAGATGAATGAATCGTTTGAATGGTTTAATTTACGTATTTTTGCAATCGGTTGTAATTTGTAATACTTAGTGTTGCCGTAGTCAAATTATGTTTTCGTAATGAAGGAAACATAATTTTTATGTAATTATGAGATCTCAAATCTCCTTCATTTTTCTTTAGTTTTGGGTTTTTGAAATTAGAATGTAATAAATAGGTTTATTATGTAATTTTATTTATTGTTATTTCAAAGAAGACTAAAGATGGAGGTTGGAGCTCACTCCTGCTACATGGATCAAGATGGAACATCAAGACAAGCTTCTCGGGACCGAGGATGGATTCCAAACTTGTATTTATGTTCATTTTGATAGGATAGGCCACACTAGGACTTTATTATTGTTTTTACGTTTTACTATTCTTATTGTTTTTCATTCACATGCTAGTTAATGTTTCATATTTCGCCTAAACCAAACCACCTACTACTAAAATGCATGAAGATTGACTCATATAGATTGTATGTTAGTTTTCATAGACATACAGATGTCACATGTTTATTAAGCCATCACCTTAGTTTATTCATTCACGCATGCTAGATATTAGTTCACTTAAAATGAATTAAAATAAAGTTGATGAGATCTTCCTCTAAAACGGAAATTGAGATTAGTCTTTATAAGGGCAAACAACTATGAATCCCTTCTTCGTCGGTAGGCATAATATGACCCCTTCTACGTTGGGTAACTAGTTGTGTTGACTTAGTTTACCTCAACATCATAGTCCGAAGAGTTTGTCGTGATTATGATGGACTAAAGATAGAATTTACAGAAATTTATCGACCAAGAATTCTAACTGTAGAATTAGCTAAAAGGTTAGCTTATCAATTTGCCAATAATTGAGTCTTGGGATCATTTATATAATTCTTGAGGAAGGTCAATTGTATAAATGCTTGAGTCTTCGCGTTATGACACTAGTTCATTAGACTTAAAATCATAAACGATGCATAGGCTTATTATTTATTCTTATTTTCGCAGTGTAGAATACGTTTTATATCGATAATACTGTCACAACAAATGGCTGGAAATAACGAAATCCCAATGCCAAGTGCCACACTTGATCGCGAGTCCTGGCTTAAAGTCTTTATGGACCAAATGAATCAGTTCACACGTCTGAAAAATGACGGGTCCAACTTTGCGGACTGGGAGGCAGCACTACGGAATGCTGCCATTGCTAACGGTAAGCTCAAGTACTTAACTGAGCCAATACCGGTAAACCCAGGCCCCAATGCGGGAGTTAACGAGTCACTTGACTATAGTGATTTCTTTATGGAAGCGGGTGCGATAAAGAACGTACTCATCTTTGCAATGGAAACCAATTTACAGAGACGCTTCATTGCCCAAGGTGCGAACAAGATTTTCACCACGCTCACTAACGAGTTCTCAAAAGCACCAAGAATCGTTACATATGAGCATACCTGTCGCTTCTTTGATGCGAAACTCCAGAAGGGCCAACCGGTTAGCCCACACATTATTCACATGATTGAGAATGTCGAGAAGCTGGAGGCACTTGATTGCAAAATCAGTGAGAGCATAGTCATTGACCGTATGCTTCATTATCTTCACGATGGTTTTGCCCTTTTTAGGGTGAACTACTACATGAATGACTTGAAAAAGAGTCTTCATGAGCTACACTCCCTTCTCGTACAGACCGAGAAGGACATGAAATTGAGTGGGAGCATGAAGCAGGATGTTCTCACGATTTCCAACAAGGGTAAAGGTAAGGGCAAGGCTTCAGGCGACCTAACTGTAGGTAAGCAGAAGTTTAAAAAGCCAGGAAACGGTAAGAGTGGGCCTAGTGAGACTAGTGGCTCACAGGGCAAGGCAAAGAGCAAGGGCGGTGACATTGAGTGCCACCATTGTCCCAAGACTGGACATTGGAGGAGGAACTGTCCCGTGTACCGTGAGGACATTAAAGCAGGCCGCGTCGTTCCAGTTGGTATGTCATCTGGTTGTGGTTCTCATCTGTGTACTAAATACTGGTTGTGGTTCTCATCTGTGTAATAATTTGCAGGGCCCAAAGAACATCACACCTCTCGCAAAGGGTGATGTGGACCTGCCAGTCGGGAATGGAGCTAGAGTTGCTGCTGTCTCGAAGGGAACATATGTAATCCAACTCCCTAGTGGTTTTGAGTTATTTTATATAACTGTTACTATGTACCCAGTTTATCTAAGAACATTATTTCTATTTCCGTACTCGATATAGACAGTTTTGCATTTTCAATAAAGGATAATAGCTGTATTTTCTTTTTAATGAAATGATTTATGGCAAAGCAGTTTCCATGAATGGAATTTACATCTTAGATCAAACCACGGAAGTATTACACGTGAATAATAAGAAATTAAAGGTTGGTGACAAAGATCAAACCTATCTATGGCATTGTCGAATGGGACACATAAATGAGAAACGCGTAAAGAAACTCGTCGATAATGGGACTATTCCCGTATTCGAATTTTCTACATATGGCACGTGTGAATCATGTCTCATTGGCAAAATGACTCGAATTTCCTTCAAAGGTGTTGGAATGCGCGCTAATGACCTATTAGGACTCATACATACTGATTACATACCGATTCCCGCATTCGAATTTTCTACATTCGTAGGGCGCGTTTTCCATGCATGTCAAGGTCGGGAGGATACTCTCCCGTTTCCTTGAATTTCAAAATGGCCGTGTACTAGGGTTCAGTTTCACTTTCCTCGTTATCATTGATTACATTCACATAGGCAGGTGACGATCTTCGTTCCGACACATATTGGCATACTGTTTACATGGTCAGAAATGTTGATCAAAGCAGCTAACTTGGACAATGCATCTGCAAATTGGTTTTCCTCTCTCGGGAGGTGAACATATCGAATATCTTCGAATTATTTTTCCAATTCTTCGATTCTGGTTTGATACGGGGGCAAACTTTGGCTCCTAATTTTCCATGACCCGCCCACTTGACTGATCACGAGGGACGAGTCTCTATGAATCAGCAATTTCCTCACACCCAAGTCTAGGGTACTGCGTAAAACAAGAAAACATGCTTCATATTCAGCGGCGGCGTTTGTGACATTGAAATCCAGTTTGATGGACACGAGAACGGGTTCACCTGTTGGCGAGATAAGGAGTACACCTACAACATATCCTATATAGTTCCATGCTCCATCGAAATACAAATCCCATATGTCATTCTCGACGTGTACCACGTTTTCGTCGGGAAATGACCAAGTGTCAATGACTTCTGTTTCTTCGATCGGGTTGTCGGCGAGGAAATCGGCAACCACCCTTCTATTGATCACCTTCAAAGGTACATATTTGAGATCGAACTCTGATAACATGAGGGTCCATCTCGACATTCTTCATTTAGCACTGGTTTTTCAAATAAGTACTTGATCGAATCCATTTTGAGTAGACACTAACACTGTAGCTGAGCATGTAATGTCTTAATTTCTTCGTTGCCCAAACTAAGGCCAAACACGTCTTTTCAAGAGGTGTGTACTTTACTTCATAGTCTAAAAACTTTTTACTGATGTAGTAAATAACTCTTTCTTCTTTGTCAACTGTTTGGGCTAGCATAACCCTCATTGCCGTATCTGTAACAGTTAGATATAGCGATAGTGGCAGCCCGGCTACTGGTGGGCTCAAAACTGGTGGAGAAGATACTACTTCCTTTACTTTTTCAAACGCGGCCTGACACTGGTCATCCCACATAACATGTTCTCCGACCTTCAGCTTCTTAAAGAACGGCTCACAAATCATTGTCAACTTCGCGATGAAACGGCTTATATATTGAACTCTCCCTAGGAAACCTCGAACTTCTTTTTCGGTTTCGGGATGGGACATTTCCATAATGGCTTTGATCTTTGATGGGTATACTTCGATGCCACGATGGCTAACTATATGACCCAACAGTTTGCCAGAGGTGACCCTGAAAGCACACTTTTGTGGATTTAGTCTCATGTTGTACCTTTGCAATCTTTGAAAGAATTTTCGTAGTGCTGCGAGAAGGCCACTACGTTCCTTTGACTTGAATATCATGTCATCGACATAAACTTCAACTTCTTTGTGCATCATATCATGTAGCAACATCATTGTTGTTCTCTGGTACATCGTCCCGGCATTTATCAAACCGAAAGGCATTACTGTGTAGCAATAGGTTCCCCATTGTGATGTGAATGTTTTATTAATCATGTCTTCCTCGGCCATCTAAATCTGATTGTAACCGGCATATCCATCCATGAAAGATAGTAATGCATGATTCGCAGTATTGTCAACCAAGATGTCGATGTGAGGTAATGGAAAGTCGTCCTTTGGACTAGCTTTGTTCAAGTCTCGAAAGTCCACGCACACGCGAACTTTACCATCTTTCTTCGGTACTGGCACTACATTGGCGTCCCAATACGAATATTTCGATACTTTGAAGAACCCGACTTTGAGGTGTTTATCAATTTCTTCCTTAACTTTTAAAGACCATTCTGAACGCATTCTCCGTAGCTTCTGCTTCACTGGTTTGGACCCTGGTTTGATTGGAATCCTGTGCTCTGCAATTGCCCTATCAATTCCCGGCATATCTTTGTAAGACCATGCGAAAACAACTTTGAACTCAAATAGCAAGTCAATGAACCCTTGTCTTTCTGCGGGATCTAAGGTGGTTCCTATCTTAAGCTCCTGTGGTTCTCAGGTGGTTCCCACATTGATGGTTTCGGTATATTCGATCACAAAGTTTCTTTGGTAATATTCTTCTAACCCTTTAACCAATTGTGGAGGTGGTTCCACCTCTTCTTCATCTTCTTCACCTTGTTCGCCTTCGACCTCATTATAAATGTCACTACTAAAACAATTATTTTTAAAAATTGAATTGCAAGGTAAATAAAACAAGTCGTAAGCAAACTGGTTTATCTTATTATTATTAATTTGAAATTGCGTGAGATGCGCTAACATTTGGGCCAACTGATCAGAGGTCAGTGGCGAGATGACAGAGGTACTCGGGATAGGCCCCAGGATACCGGAATTAGAAAGAGGTGCATTGAAAGGAAAGACTTGGGAGGGGGTGGCTTTAATACCTAACTCCTTAGACTCAAACTTAGGACTCTTATCAGACTCGGACTCAGACTCAGACTCAAACTCGGAACCGTCACCCAGTTTGAATATTTCTCCTTCTAAGAGAGTTAGAACTTCTGGTGGGGTAGTCACAGCTTTTTTTCCAAGTCATTCTTTCTGCAATAACATCCAATTGCGCTATCATCAACTCCACGGTTTCACTTAACTTAGTGACTGCAGCTTCCATTGATTTCTTTCGGGTTTGAGGCGGCCTTTATACAAGAAAAACCCCAAACCAATCAATACTTGAATTAAAAATTCCCTGCACAAACAAGGACTCGACTCACATGACTTGACCTTTGACTCAGACTTGACTCAAAGACAGAACCTAACCCGGGAAATGAACTAAGTGGCTCATTTGTAAAGGGTAACAAAGGAGAGGGTTCTATACCTGACAAGGACTATGACTCGACTCAAACAACTTCTTGACGTGGACTTGACATCGATTTGGTGTGGCTAACCCATGATTGAACCAACTTGGCTCATGGGTGCATTGAAAACGTCTTAAGTGGTCTAATATGGGATGTTTGGTTGTTTGACTTTGACCAAATGGTCGACATACTTGACTTGGACCCAAGAGGTGGCTTGGGTAACCCACTAGGGTTGTGTTCTTTACACGGTTCACTCGAACCCAAGACATGACTAGACTTGATTCGAAACATATTCTATGTTCAGGAAAGGCAAGAAATCGTTTCGAAATTGATTTGAAAATGGATGATTTGAAAATGAGATTTCAAATGGGCAGCATGCCGGCTATAAAAAGCTCATTTTGGTTAAAAACCTATATCTATTTCAGCAGCATCCCGAGTTTGAAAACATGCTTGATTTGAAGACAGTTTTCGAAAAAAACGGTTTTGACAAAAACAGTTGAAAATTTCGAAAAACATGGAGGATGATCACGTAGCACATAAGCATTCGCATATTAGTCGTGCATGAACCTAGAGTCTTCTAAGTCTCGGTCAGTCTTCTAATTGGGTCTATGCCAATGATCCACCTTATCAAAGAAAGTCAAGCCTCCCATAAGCAGAAGTGTGAAATATGGTAAGAGCAAGTACTTAGAGATCTCGGCGGTACCATTTTGATACTTAAATCAGCATAGTAGACGTGACCTCCTAACCACTGAAATCGATCCAATGGGTGAGGTGGCCCTCCTAAAGTCTTGAATGGGTGATGCATGTATGCAAAACGAATCATAATGTTAATCCTATTAGTCATCGTTTTCCTTTTCAAGTTACAACTCCCTAGCGGAGTCACCAAAATGTGGATGTGGGGATTCGGATTATCCACGGGTTTGAAAATCGTTTGGAGTCGCCACCAAATTTAAGGATATTTGGGAACTATAAATGATATTTGAGTTCGTTGTCGAAAGTACGTGATGGAAAGTTCGTTAATAAAACACCCACCCCCGCCCGTTGCAATAACAGCCTCTACTAAGGACTACGATGGCTAATTGGACAAGACTATGATTCGTTGTAAGAGAATGCAAAACACCATTTTAAACCTATCATGTGATCTTGGTTTCTAATCGTTTAATGCATCTAATCTACTCTGTCCAAGTGATTTAGCATGTGAGATTGATTTGAATTATACTAACAGGCATTTACAAACATCGCCTAGAGGGGAATGGGGGAGCCGTTGGGGAACTAGCTATTACAACCCAGACGATTCTCGTCGACTCGATTTGCAAAAAATTGAAAAGATACAACTCTATCTAAATACAATTGCTAAACACGACACTTGACACACTTTTGGCACGCATATCTAGGTGCCTCAAAAACCGTGCCAATGATAAGGCCACGACTCACATAGGACTTTGTCCTTAGCCTTATCATTGTTTGTTACACTCACTTCGATTTAATTGATTAAATACTTCAATTTAACCAATTAAATCAAATGCTTTGAAAAACCATTTTGACTCAAAATAAAGGACTTGCTAGAGCCATATTTTAAAGTACAAATTACATTGCTTTGAATTAAATTACATTAATTACAACGATAGAATAACAATAACAATTGAAATAAAAACCGCGATAATTAAAATAAACAAAACAAAATGGGCTAAAATTGGCACGAAGGCCAAGGAAACAAGCGGCCAATACATACGGCCAAAGGGGTGGTCAAAGTTCACTATTCTAGTCATCGAATGCAATGATTCGGATGCTAAGCACGCGCAATTCAACTAGTAAGAAATGGTCATAAGAAAAGATGAATTCATTAAATTCTTTAAAGAAGTTCATTTAAAATCCTATGTCAGTTTTGTATGACCTATGAATGTCTAATTCATTTAACATGCATTCTACATATTAATTGACCAGGTAGAGATTTAACAACTGATAAACGATACAAATAACATACATGCATCATAAATCAATTAAACATACGATTTAATCTAATTATTTCATAATTAAAATAAACCAAAGCATTAAATATGTGAAACAAACTAATTACTTCGTAATTAAAACATTAAACATGTGAAAACAAATTAAACTAATTAAAATTTCATTTTAATTGATTTAAGACATGTTGTCGTCATACAATCAACAAACAATTCATTAAACATATTGATTATTCTAACTAAACATGTTATCGTAATAAATTGAAAAACAAGCATGCGATTAATATACTATCTATTCTAAACAGCAATTAACCCAACATTAACATCATAATTATGTAACATATTAACAAACATAAGACATTAATTAAATGACGAAATACAAGCAATAAAGAGGCCCTTATGCCGTGTACCACACGAGCAAAAGGAAGGGAAAAAGACGAGATTGTGACTTCGTTTCTTAACCAAAATCCATTACGGAAGATGTTCTAGAATCCTTGCGTTCGAAAGATTTGAACTTTGGCAAAAAACAGAAGTAAAAAGCAATTTGAAATGACTGAAAACGAATGAAAACAGGTGCTGTCCACACGAGTTTGAAAAACACGATTTGGTTGCACTTCGTACAACGATTTTCAAAAAGCAACTACGACTTCGTTTCTTGCTCAAATCTGAATCCGACAGATGATTTGAAATCCTTGAATGACAAAGATTCAAACTTTAGCAAGAAACAGAAGGAAAAATGGTTTAAAAAAAAAAGAGAATCGGACGAGAACAATAGCTATCCAAAACGCGGGAAGACACGAATAAGAGAGCAAATCGATGCTCTAATGTTCGTCTAATACTTTGTATGAACCTTATGCTTTGTTTCTGAGTATGAGAGGAGTTTAAGGTTGCATTTAAACGTGAGGTTGAGGAAGGTTTTGCTTAGGGTTTCGAGCTCTCAAAACTGTGTGTTTCTCTCTCTCTCTCTCTTTCGTCCTCCTTTTGTGGTTTTTGAGGTTTTTCTTATGTATGAAGGGGAACGAATGCTAGGGTTCGGTTTGTTAGCTAGTAGGGAGTTTGTTTATGGAAGGATTCGAGAATTCGGTTGTGATATGGAGAGTGGAAGAGATAATGTGGTTATGGAAAGGATATGATTTGGGGAGGATTATTTCGGTTGTTATGGGAGATTGTGTAGCTGGTTATGGGTGGTAAATATCTTTGTTTACTTGGTGAACAAGTAGGGAAATATAGGGAAGTAGTAGGGTTTGGCTAGAGCTCGAAAAAGGGACGGGAAAGTCTCTGTTTTGGCGCGGCCAAAACAGAGCACGAGCGTGGGTTACGGGTGCGGGTTTGGTGAGGTTTGGACATGGGCATGGGCCAGGTTGGGTGTTGGGTTAATGGGTAAGATGATGGTGTTGGGTCAATGGGTAAAGGTGATGGCTTGGGGTAGTGTTTGGGCTCGGGCAAAACAGTAGAAGGGGCTTGGTGTATGCGGGTTTGGGGGAAGGAAAAGGGGAAGGGAAAGGGTGGTTATGGGGGTTCGAACTCAGGACCCGTCAGGGGATGGGTCGTGTGAGATCAAGCCTCCAAACGCGTGCCAAAGTCCGTCCAAATAACGCGCTAAAACCGTCTTAAAAATCGAGTTAAATACCGCTTGAAAAATTTAATTTTTCAAATTAAATAAAGCGATAAAAACACAAAAAAACGTCACAATCTCATTTCAAATAAATTAAAATAAAAACTTTGAATGATAATTTACTTTTCAAATAAATTATAAAAGTTTAAATTTTAAATAAACTTGAAAATATGAAAACCGATGAAATAAATTTCATTTATTGCAAAATAATTTAAATTTCATTTAAATTATAAACCCGCCAAATAACGCATGTCCCGCAACATTAAACAAAATCCGCTAACGAGCGGTGTAAGTAAACATGTGTCCTATCATCATCGGGTGCTTTGTCGGGATTTATGCAAATTCCAATATCGACGGATACAGGTATGTGTATCTGGGTTTATTTTTTATTTGTCCAGATTAAGAAAAAACTATGTAGCACCAAAACGGATAGGGACATGACACGGATACATAACACAACATCTCAGGAATTTAGGATACGGGTCATGGGATACGTTATTTAAATTTAATAAAATATATATCTTATAGTTATAAACGTTCGATTTTATATTTGCAAGATTATTTGATATTAAATTTAAATAAGTAAAGGTGAAACTTGGCGTTGACTATAACTCATTTTCATTTCCCACTCAAACCCATCTTCTAATTCATCTCTTTCGACATCTTATTTCTCGTCTAAAGAACATCATTCCCTCCAAATGATGTCCAAATAACATGGACACGCGTGGGACACGTGCCTAAATACAATGGACACGCGTGGGACACGGTCCCAACCATCTGAAGAAAGTTAGACATGACTTTATATATGTCCGACGAGTGTTAGTGTCCGACACGATGTCAAACAGGGGACGTCTGGCTAAGAGGAGTATATGCACTTGTAATGCCACGGTTTTCTGAGTTTATTTTACTCGGTCGAATAAGGGGAACTCTGCCGAGTAGTGTATCGTGTGTTTTCAGGTCAGGTTACTGCCCAGGAACACTCGGCCGAGTAGTGTGATACTCGGCCGAGTACTCCAGGTACTCGACCGAGTAACCGGTCTGACGGGATTAATTTCCGCGGTTTGATTAAGGGTGATTAAACATTATATAAACCTCGTTTCACAGTTACAATTCATTTTTACCAAAACCTAAACTACGTTTTCACTCCTCTAATCAGCCTTAATCACTCTCAAGGCAATTGATCGTTCGTGAGTCTTTCGTTCATCTCATTCGCATTAGTTTCATCGGTAAGTCACTAGTACTTCGTCATTTGATTAGATTTGCCCTTTAGGGTTTTTCCCTATTTGGACACGGGGGGGCCCACGGGGGCGCTTGGGAAACAAGTGTTTGCATTTGTGGAGCCGCCACCAATTTATTGTGGAAAATTGGAAACCGTTCGAATACTTCGCGTCATGTCAAGGCCTAAAGTAATGACATAGACACTAATAACTCGTTACCCTTAGCATTCTATGTCTAGAATGACTCTCTGGATGCCAATGAATACGGATGTTCACAGAGATCTGGAGTAAGGGGTGAGGGTACGTATTAGGAAATCCTTTTACTAAACACCTAATCCCGCCCGCCTCGATAACGACCTCTACTAGTGATTAGGGAAGTCATTCGTACTCGATATGTTGTCGATTATATGCATGCAATGCAACAAACAATGTTTTGATCCTAGCATGTGAGAATTGACTAAGTCGGTGAGCAAATAATTAGCAAACAATTATTGTCGAAGTAGGATTTAGGATTAATTACATGTGAAAAACAAGCAAATAAACGATACAATATGACAAAATACAATAAATAAATGAATTACAATAATAAAAATTACAATAATTACAACGGTTTAATGATTTATGTCAAAAATATATTTAAGACGGATAATTTGAGAAAAGAAAGGAAAATAAATTAGGTTAGAAAATACGGACAGATTATGAGTGATATTAGGGTTAATAGTCGATTAATACGTAAACTAACGAATTAGGTCAAAGCAAGAACGGAAGTTCGGAGACAGAGCTCAACCCAGAACAGGCGCAACAATGCTGCGTCTCTTGGAAGAGGCGCGGTGGTCACTGCGTCTGTTCCTGAGGTGAGTTTTGGTTATGAAGTCAGAACTGCGTTTTGTTAATGTTCGTTGGTAATTTTAAAGATCGATTATTGATATTTGACTCGGATGAAAGTGATTTAACAGGTTATTTACATATGAATTGGTCATAAAAGCGGTAAAAAACGAATTAAAACGGATTAAAAAGGATTAAGGATTAATTATGAGCGAATTAGAACTAATTAGGTCAAATTATTAAGATGGAAACGAATGAAAGATGTGATAAACTGATAAAAATATACAAAAGTCGAATCCCAGATATTTGATATGAATGAATCGAATCTCCAAAATCCGGGTTTGATTTTAATGACGAAAACCCACAAATATCGATTATTAGAGATTTAAGTCGGGATTTAAAGGTGATAATTATTATGAACTATGTACGATTATAATTATATATGAATGGAAGAAAGAAAGAAAAAGACGAAATTAAGATAAAAGGACGGATTAACAGAGGACGGAGGAAGAAGAAGCAAGCAGAAAATGCGGCAGCCTCTGGAAGAGGCGCAGCAGTTGCTGCGTTTCTTCTCGACGTCGGTCAGTAATTAATCCGTAAAAATAGTTCAAAAGAAAGGGTTTTAAAAATCTCTCTTTAAGCATACTTTTGACGTAAATTTTACATTATTTTATGCAATAATAAAATACAATAATAATAGATGGGATTTACACCCTTAGACTTACATGTTTGAAGAAACGAGATTAACTAAGTTAACGATTAGTGATTGCTCGACTCGAATGTATGATGAAAGTGCCCTCATTAGAGGATTTAAATTAAATTGATTGATTAATTGAGGTGGAGTTGATCAAATTGGTCGGTCATGCAACGTGACTGGTACTCAGAAGGATTCAAGCTTACGTGGTCGAATGATCAAGCACGTAGACGTCAATAAGCTTAGAGCACGGTCTTAGAATGCAAAGGGAGAAGAGAAGGGCGGATACTCGCGTGAGAAATATGAGGAACGAAGGTCCCTATTTATACTAATCACACGGAGGAATTATGGTATGACTGAAACTTTGGAAACAAATCTCGAAAAGATCTTAAAATACGCAGAAAAGAGCTGGGGAAGAGGCGCAGCAGCCACTGCGACTCTTGGAAGAGGCGCAGCAGCCACTGCGACTCTTGGAAGAGGCGCAGTAGGTGCTGCGTCCTTTCCCCAGAGGTTTCCTCCTGTGGAAGAAAGATTTCCGCGTTTTGTTATGGAATTGCGGTAGATTTCAATGTTATAAATCTATATCTCATTACTAAACATATTCATATATGTTTCAAATTAATTTAGTCATAAAATTAAGAGATGATCTTATGCATGCAAAAAATAAAAGAATAAGGAAGAAATCATCATCTTACATTGAATATTTCAGATTATTGGGCACAAGTAAGATCTCCTTCTTACTTGTTCTTGAGCACTCCTAAAATGGAAGAACAGGGATTCAAGTGTAGAATCCCTCCCAAGGATTAATACCCAAGGTAATCTCTTAATAAAATTAATATTATTATTACTAGAACAATATCAATTTAAATAAAATGACCCAAAAATATTTATTTGGTTCTCTTAATTTCGGCTAAGAGGAGGAAGAAAGAGGAAGAACTTTTTTTATCTCTCTAAAACTCTTATTTTAGATGGATGATGAATGAATGAATACCTTAACATTTGATGTAGTGTATAAGGTAAAAATTAGAGGAAAAACACATGGTTTTCCTTTCACAAAACCGGGTAGAGGGAGGGGGTCTAAGGGCCAATGCATGAGCAAGGTGCTCTTCACAAGAGGCACTAGGCTTGCGTGGCTAGTCTTAGGCAACTATGATTATGTTTACCACTTAGTTAATTAACATAACATTTTCCTAATACACCCCATTATTTCGGTCATATTAAGATAAAATGGATTCCATTTTATCTTTGTCAATTTGTCAATTTGTCACATGTCACATGTCATGTAAAATTGTTATGTATTTTTAACATATTAAAAATCAACGCATTAATAAAAATACGTCATATACAAAATTGACTTTGTAATTCATAATTACTTGTACCAAAATATTTTACCAATTATAAATCACAACATCTTGCATTTATAATAAATTATTCATTCAAATGCAATTGTTTCCTTAAACAATAATTTCATCTAAGTAACAAAACAATTCGTTCACTTAGACCGTATCTTATTTAATCAAATTATAATGAGATACGTAAACATTACTTCCAAAATCGTCCGTCAATTTTACGTAATTTAATTAACCCGTATCGTCATACGATCAATTAAATAATCAATTAAGAGTGTTACCCTTTAGGTATGACCTAAGGGGATCAACTGATCACCACCGTCGCACGACAGTAATGTCAAACTCTAGTCAGCCAATCATTACCGATATGTGTGGACCAATTGACAAGAAATATTACTTCCCAATTGTATTCTTTAGAATGAGACTTAAACATGTGATCATCATGATCAACAGCCAGATCGCATTATTGTCGGAGGACACATATTCCAACAATCTCCCACTTGTCCTCGACAAGTGTGCATCACCAATTCTCTTGTCCTATTACTATCTCCCACTCAATGCAAGGTCTCTTTCAGTCGTACTTGCAAGTGATCATATCGAGAGTGGTTTCCTCGATCTGGAGAATAACTGATTGACCGGATTTATCTACCATAGATATCTTCCGAGCGTGGCCACGCATTTCCAGTTCATTACTCCTCGAGTGGCCCTGAGATATTGTTATAGCCGTGACTAGGGGTGGACAATTCCTATCGCACTCATTCCCTTCGACTAGCCACAGCCATCATAACCCAAAATATGCCCATTTGACCCCATTTACGAAGGTCGTAGTAACACAAATCAAAGTTAATCAAATCGTGCCATCTTAGGCGAACAGTCTTTAGTCAAAAGAATCGACTCATTAGAATACTATAGTAGCTCTCGCCACGACCAAGCTATTTAAATTTACCAGAACTCTATAAGCGGTCACTGCCCGACAAAGTGTTCCTAACAGTCTGCCTATGTGATCGACTAGTCATCTCACATGACTCTATGGCACTTGAACTTGCCATCAATCGCATCACACTCTAGTCACTTCGAGACGTCACCTCATACAAGTGACTATGGGCGAATACTATGTTAATCCGAGTTCACTTTAACGGGGTTCAATTGTCTCTACAACCCGTTTGGATGTAACAAAGTATAAAAGGAGTTTTTAAGATTTAAAAACTCGAACGACAAATGTGATTATCACATATGAAGAGTAAATACCTGATTACTACTTCATAATTTTATAATCCATTTTAATCTTATGTGTAGTTGTTCATTTCAATGCAATTGAAATGACATGACTCATCATGTTAAGCCTATGAAAAGGCTTTGGTTAGTAGGTTTTATCAACTTCTTGTACCTTACGCAACCTTACTACATACTCGTTTTCCTTTGTAATGTATACATTTGCATTACAAAACTTTCTGAGTACGTGTCGAGATTAATTCAAGACATAGGCCCTCTAGCCTTAGAATAGCTCCCACTGTTTTCACAGTGTGCGGGACTCATCCTTCTTGCACATCACATGATTGCAAGTGTACTCAATTTCCGTTGTAAATATTTCTCATTGTTCTTTATTGCCTAGAACGATTTTAGAAAATCTATTTCTTAAACAACATAGCCACAATGGTATCTTAACCATCCTAATGTGTTTTGATTATGGTTTTGTCGGAACCCATGCGCAATCTCAATTGTCAATTGTCACTTGTGCAACACCTTTACACAAAATTGCATCAAAAACTCTTTGCATTACATCCTTAATGCTTCTGCAAGCACATATCGGTAATCTTTATGGCTTACTTGGTAACTATTACTTAAATTCGATTTGAAACAATTCATCATACTCAAAGTATATGAAGTGTTATACATCATTTCCTATTTAATTGATTCGGCAGCGGAAGCAAATGGAATCAATCAAATATGTTCAATTCGATTGAACTAGTCATGAATCTTATCAACATAAAACTCCTTATTTGACATTAATATCATGTAGATTTATCTCCATAAATCCGGATATTAAAGATGTACTATATTTCTCCAAAGTCTTAAATCATTCGCAATGATCAATATGTCATCCACATATAAGACTACTAAAATTTCCGTAACTCCCACTAAACTTCATGTATAAACACAACTTCTCGACTTATCGGAAAATATTTTATACCATGATCAAATCATTGATTCTAACTCATTGATGTCCTACTTAAGACCCTCTCTTAAGTTTCACGTTATCTTAGGATTGCAAGAATCTACAAAACTCAAGACATGTATTGAATACATTCCTTTTAATAGAAGAAGTGGGTTTTAGATTCACTCGCAATATGTATATCATCATAATGAAACACAATCCCTAAGAAAATCAAAATAGACTTAAGCATTTCAACTAGTGCAAAACCCTTTGCACCAATCAAGCTTAGATATCTAACAATTCACTTGGAATTTATTTCGGATATTCATGGCTCTAAGCCTTGTATTGAGTTGTGACTTAAACATTCTCATGTAAGTCATATGTTCATTACATTCCAGAAGTAATTAACTTGAATCAAACAAGTTATTTGTAAGTTGTAAGCTCTTTACTTTCTTAAAAGTAACTTGTGAATTCATCATCTTCAACAAGTGACGACTTTAACCTCCTAGGTTTCGAAGAAACAATGTCTTACACAAAACATCTCATGTAGCCAAGAAAGACCAGTTTCTTGTGACATAACATTCTTTGTGGCTCTTTGAATAATTTCTCTCACTCTGCCTGCTAGAAATAAACTTGTATTTTAGAAAGACAGCTTCACGAGCCACAAACCCGTTGTACTCGTGATTATTGAAAGGGAAAAATGAGCATTTGTTTCTTGTGTAAGCTTACAAACATGGTACCCTACCATTTCATATCTCATATGATTCGTTTTAGATTTAGTGGAAAAATAATTTAGACAAAATGATAAAATCCCCAAAAGGATCAAGTAACTCAAAGTAACTTGATTGAAGTCCAAACCATATCAAATAGCGTTTGATTTCTTTATCCAACCACACATTATCTCATAATGCGTGCTAAGAGAGATTAATTTGTGATAGTATATCACATTTCATTTGACTTATATCAAAGTCTTCACTTTGATAATCACATCACGACTAAATCGTGATTCTTTAAATTCTTTGAACTTCTTCAAAGATTTCTCTATTTACCTTATTAAGTGAACACATTAGCGTCAACTTAAATCGTTGGTAAAATAAAATGATCAACCTATTTTTGATCAATGATTTACAACCTCGATCTCCTTTTCAACTAAAAGGCACGAGACATCTTGCTTTGAATACAAGATACGCATATACCATAAGATCTAATGGTTTCAAGAGTACTCGATAACTCTTTGCGTTCATCATTCCAGAATCTAAGGTTCAATCTTGGATTACCAATTTGAGTCTTGCATCATCTACATGATATATCATTCTAGTTTGGTTTAGAATATAATCACCTTTGATAATGAGCTAGCCATACATCAAATCATGGTGTATAGGGTCACAAAAGTTGAAACATCTTTTGTATCTTAACAAAATTATATTCTTATCTAGAGTTTATTTACTTAATAGTCATAATTAAGGTATAAATATAAACCCAAAACTAGATTGAGTACACAATGACTCTATCTCTCAACATCATTGTTGCTAGTCGTCATATTCTAATCATCCTATGTATCAAATACAATGATGAAAACCACCACGGGTTTCTAATATTGACGAAGTAGTACTAGCAAAATTCATGTTTATCGAATAAACAATTAAAGAAGAAGGTCCCATTAGATGTCCCACAACTAACTTGTTGATTCTTCAATAATTTGGGGTAGTTTCCTTTCTAGCGTCTAACAATTAAGACAATGGAAACTTTATCGGTCGGGATTGATAGGTTTAGTATCGTTATTCTCAATAACATTATCTTGTATCAATTCCATTCTAATTTTACTTCTTTATACCTCACCCTTTTCTTAACGGTTTAAGAGAATGCTCCCAATCATTTCAATGAGTCTTTGCTAAGAGAAGCAAGATTGAATTTCATGAAGACCACTCTTCAATTCATTTGTTTAGTCTTAAAACTTTCATTGAAGTGGTTGCGGTATTTTGGTCAATTTTGATTTCAAACAAATCTAGTTACCAAAATGATGTAACGTTTCAAAGTACTTAACTCAATTAAGCATATGAGAAACAATTCATTGTAAGTAGATATGTTAGTCAAGAATCAAAAACCTGTTTGATAATGAATAACTTTAATCTATACTCTTCACAAGAGATCCTTCCAATGGATAACACGAGTTTTTAGAAGAATAACTCAAGTTTTGTCTTTAGGTACGATGTTTTAATGGAGATTTGAATCAAAAATCGAAATGATATCGTATAAGAATTGTGGTAAAGAAATAGAACAAAATGATAACGGAATAATGGAAAACTTAACATTTATCGTTTTATTAATACTTGTAAATGACAAGTAAAGCATTTACATAGTGACCTCTACCCAACTATGATAAATGATTCCAAGATCCAAATTCATATTAACTTGGGGCACGGTGTGCCGAAATACCCCTCATCATTATAACTCGGAGGATTAACTCTTTAATCGATTCTACTTTTAGAACTCTTGGTCGATAAAATTACATTAATATTTATCTTTAGCCCGAAACACATCCGGAAATCGTC
Organism: Silene latifolia; assembly: GCF_048544455.1. NCBI lineage: Eukaryota > Viridiplantae > Streptophyta > Magnoliopsida > Caryophyllales > Caryophyllaceae > Silene > Silene latifolia. The sequence continues at coordinate 140,411,463 of NC_133528.1, read as the reverse complement.
GTGAATACTTTCGTTGAGTTCAACCCAAATTTCGAATAAATGTGTCCATGATCCAAACTCATATCAACTTAGGGCACGGTGTGCCGAAATTCCCTTTATTAACATAAATTCGGTGGATAGACATTTATCACCCACTTCCCCTACGTAACAAGGTTTGCACCCCGGTGTGGCCGAGTGCACTCTCTCACGAAATAGGTTTTCATGGTTTTTACTTTTTGGTAAGGCTAAGTCTCAATTGTTTATTTCAGCGAGAGATCATGTCAATTTATTATCTATCACGTTTTAAGTGAACAAAAGCGGTGAACTACGATAATTGTAATTGACACGGTCGATAAACTCGATTAAAATGATAATGCATGTTTTAGTTATGGCGATTTAGCGATGCATGCAACATATAAATAACATGCAAAGCATAAAAATAAATCCTAGTATGGCCTTCCTAAAATAGAAAAACTAATTAACTATTACATATTCGGAAACCAACTCCATTGGTCCCTTGAACTTCGGTTGAGGCACTCATCTCGAGGTAACACCGTCTTTAATGGATTGCCTTCTTGAGTGACATCGTCTTCAAGGAACTCCGGAATAATTAAATTACATAACAAATTACATAATTTCCTATTATACAATTCTAATTAAAATAAAATAAATCTATTAAATTACAAAACAGTGATACGAGATCACAATAAATTACAACCGAATCGATATTCCCATACATTTCGGGTAATAGTCTAGAGCAGGCAAATAATGACACGACACGAAAACACGACACGAACCAGACACGAAATTAACGGGTTTGGGTTGAGGCTCAATGACCCATTTATGTAAGTGGGTCGACACGAACACGACACGATATTTAATTGGGTCGGGTTTGGGTTGAGCTCTCTAAACACGAACCCGACACGAATGACCTGTTTAAGAAATTAATCCTAATTTTTTTATCTTTCATCACATAAATACACTTAAAACTTTCCAAATATTGAAATGACACGAAAACACGACCCGAACCGGACACGATATTAGCGGGTTAGGGTTGAGGCTTGATGACCCATTTATGTAAGTGGGTCGACACGAACACGACACGAGATTTAAACGGGTCGGGTTTGGGTTGAAGGGTTTGTGACCCGTTTACATGTGACACGAACACGAACCCGACACAACCCGATCTGTTTGCAAGGTCTAGGTAATACCAATTAAAACTAAGGCCATACTAAGTAAAATTACATAAAATAAAATTATGACAATCATAAATAAAATGCAGCATTATAATATGTATGAACATGCCCAATTTTATGCTAAATCGCCTTTAAGGAGCCAATATCATATATTAAACGGCTTTTACGGATTTGCGTGATTCAACCTTTTATAATCACAATAAATTATATAAAATCCTATTTATGCACAAGTTAATTACCCTAACCAACTTAGGATTCAAAATTAGTCTCCACTAACTATTTGACTATAATTAACTTATATTACTTAAAATTGTTCATAAGAGGACTCAAAATTACATAAAATGCTATAAACTTCAAATAAATCACAAAAATTTGAAATAAATTTGAAATTTGAAATTTAAACTCATGAACATTCTGGAAAAATACCATGACACTCATAATGTTCAAAAACTTAGGTTAAAATTTCGAAAAATTATCGGAAAAACTATGTTGCGGTTTATCGGATTTATCAATTATAATCATAAAAACATGAGAAAAATATATTCATCAACTTTTCAATTTTAGATCTGAAAAAGATAATAAAATGCAACATGTGACGTTTTTCCTTAGTCATGTAGTACGTTTTAGCAATTATTCACTAATTAAAGTCACTATTTATGCTATTTTTCATCAAAAATTCATAAATCATGCATAAAGACTTCATTATAGCCTATTATTTTACACACATATTGTAAAATTGCATGTGACAACATACTAAATTTCTATGACCAGATTCGAAATATATCTCATATTAACCTATTTTTCATCTAAATCCGATTTTTATCATGAAAAATCCATATTTCGAGCATAAGAAGTCCAAAAATTATGAAAATTTACAGGTCATCTAAAAAACATATATGTGAAAACATATCCAAAAACCACTGAAAAATTCGAAGTTTAGGTAATTTTAGTCCGAAAATGACATTTTAGTCATAAAATCACATTTTAATGCCATTATTATGTAAAATGAACAATAAAAATCCATAAATTAACCAAAATATCCTAAATACATTTTAGGATCAGAAACTTTAACATGCAAAATATATTTCGTGATATATCATAATAACACAAATTTATAAGTTTTATATGTTAATCGTATAACTCGGAAAAACTATAACCGATTTGCATGCAAACAACCTAAGGCTCATGATACCGCTTGTTAGAAGTCTATATCTCATTACTAAACATATTCATATATGTTTCAAATTAATTTAGTCATAAAATTAAGAGATGATCTTATGCATGCAAACAATAAAAGAATAAGGAAGAAATCATCATCTTACATTGAAGATTTCGGATTATTGGGCACAAGTAAGATCTCCTTCTTACTTGTTCTTGAGCACTCCTAAAATGGAAGAACAATGATTCAAGTGTAGAATCCCTCCCAAGGATTAATACCCAAGGTAATCTCTTAATAAAATTAATATTATTATTACTAGAACAATATCGATTTAAATAAAATGACCCAAAAATATTTATTTGGTTCTCTTAATTTCGGCTAAGAGGAGGAAGAAAGAGGAAGAACTTTTTTATCTCTCTAAAACTCTTATTTTAGATGGATGATGAATGAATGAATACCTTAACATTTGATGTAGTGTATAAGGTAAAAATTAGAGGAAAACCCCATTGATTTCCTTTCACAAAACCGGGTAGAGGGAGGGGGTCTAAGGGCCAATGCATGAGCAATGTGCTCTTCACAAGAGGCACTAGGCTTGCATGGCTAGTTTTAGGCAAATATGATTATGTTTACCACTTAGTTAATTAACATAATATTTTCCTAATACACCCCATTATTTCGTTCATATTAAGATAAAATGGATTCCATTTTATCTTTGTCAATTTGTCAATTTGTCACATGTCACATGTCATGTAAAATTGTTATGTATTTTTAACATATTAAAAATCAACGCATTAATAAAAATACGTCATATACAAAATTGACTTTGTAATTCATAATTACTTGTACCAAAATATTTTACCAATTATAAATCACAACATCTTGCATTTATAATAAATTATTCATTCAAATGCAATTGTTTCCTTAAACAATAATTTCATCTAAGTAACAAAACAATTCGTTCACTTAGACCGTATCTTATTTAATCAAATTATAATGAGATACGTAAACATTACTTCCAAAATCGTCCGTTAATTTTATGTAATTTAATTAACCCGTATCGTCATACGATCAATTAAATAATCAATTAAGAGTGTTACCCTTTAGGTATGACCTAAGGGGATCAACTGATCACCACCGTCGCACGACAGTAATGTCAAACTCTAGTCAGCCAATCATTACCGATATGTGTGGACCAGTTGACAGTAAAACATTACTTCCCAATTGTATTCTTTAGAATGAGACTTAAACATGTGATCATCATGATCAACAGTTGTGATCGCATTATTGTCGGAGGACACATATTCGAGCACTCAACTTCCTTATTCTTTAAAATAAGATTTTGGGATATATTTTACCAAAAGATGTATAAAATTAAATTATGGAATAGAAATATCCGGAATATTCCAGAACATTCCGACTCGGCATTTTAAACGGTTTATTAGAAAATGAAGCGGTTTTTTACCCGGACTCCAAATGAACTCTAATTACTGTCAAAACGACCGTAACGGCGCGTAGATGACAACCAAAGGGTAGACACAAGTATTTGAGCTATCACTTGACGATAAACTTACAAACTGTCATAAAAAATTCCGTGTACCAAACATGCGGCCCAATCATCACCGGGTGGTTTGCGGCAGTGCAGAAATGAGGTATCTACAGAGCCCCCACTTTGACTGAGGCTTGGACAAGGCGAAAGTCAAAGTATAGCCATCAGGTCAATCGAAAATTACAACTTGACGACTATGTTGGGAACATTTTAGAGTTTGTCGACTATTTGGGAGGGTCGTTTAAAGTCCATTAGACTACGTAAGGAGGCTCGCCAGCCATAAGAAGAGCCCATACCTGAGACTTCTTTCTTGGTAACAAACGGAGGACAGCAGGACGTCGATAGAAACTGCTGGGGGAATCTGCTTGCGCCGGTCTCAAGCGAACTCCATCTATCGAGAAGTACAATCGGCTGTCATGAAATCTCGCTGGGAAAATAATAGGGTATTGATAAAGGCATGTCGAAACACCATCGAAAAGACGCTCGTTGCTGCAAACGAAGTTTTGATGAAACATCTTTAATGGGTTTGATGAAGTACTGCAACGATTCACAGTATTCTCGAAGATAAAGTACTGCGACAGTTCACAGTCTGCTCGAAGATAAAGTACTGTGACAATTCACAGTCTGCTCGAAATACGGGTCCGGACAAAAAATAAATGTCAAATGGACCAAATGTATGATATATGGTGTTAGAGAAGAGGCACGCCAAAGATGGGCCCACAAATAATAAACTTATAACGAACTTTTGAAAATTGAGCTGGAGGGAAGCTGGGGAAGAGGTGCAGCAAGAGCTGCGACTCTCGGAAGAGGCGCAGCACCTGCTGCGTCCTCTCCTGAGCTCGTCCCTGTCTGAGTAAAAACTCGACAGAATTCGTGTTTTATTCATCATTCAAAACACAAATTATTCTCAAACTCTCTCAAATTCCAGCGATATTCCGCCAAAATTTGATCAAAACCTTCCATTAATCATGACTAATCGAGGTATATGTCTCATTCTTGCTTTAATATCCGTATTTTGCTTGATTTTGATCGAAAACATTATGGTTTTCAACCCAATTATTTCGAAAATTTGGGGCTTTTCCCCCAAATGGATTTGCCTTGTGAAATTGACATTAGAAATGGATAATTGGTAATGTTAGGAATATAACCATGTATTCTTTTTTATTTTTCGTTGAGTATTGAGTATTTGAGTAAAATTGAGACGGTTTCTCAGCTGTTTCGAAAATCGCTTCGAAAATGGCCTTAGGATTGCCATTTTTGATGAAATTTGATTTTTGGAATCCTTGTGTGATGGGTAAACTTCCTACCATTTCGGATTTTTTATTTGTGACGGCTTTTTCAAGACACTTTTCTAGGGCATAATCGCCATTATAGCGAAATGCTGCCGAAATTCCGACTCAAACCCGTGACTAGGCTCGAAATTAGACTTGACTTGACCTATTTACCACATGAGCGGCCGGATTTTGAAAGGAATGGCCAAAGATGGCGAGAAATGGCAATTTTCAGGGCTTGAAAAGAATTGAAATCACCTTCACCGAGGCTCGTCGTCATTTGACGCGGCCTAATTTACTCTAACTTTGCATGTGACATGGCTTCTACGTCGGGGAGGGCTCCCATGGACGTGGACACCGACTTCGACTCTTCTCTCACTTTTTAGGAGGTGTTCGAGGAGGTTTTCGAGGAGGTCGTTGAGGAGGAGGTCCCGAGGCAGGCCAATGTCGGATGAGGTGGTCGCCAGCTAGCGGGGGCACCTGAGTGGGCTGAGAAATGGGATGGTCGACATCTCATTTGGGCATCGGAGAGCCACCTTTCTTACAGGACGGCGAGGAGTTTCATAAGCTTTCAGACTTGTCATTTCGTTACTAATTTCCTCCTTTATTCACCGGTAATTTCATTTCTCATTCGCTTTGGCATTTTCTTGAATCGATACAGGAGGCCGGGAACTTGAGGTCCTTCTCTGGTTATACGATAATGATGGAGGCCTGCGGAGCTTTGACGGAGGAGGAGAGGGCCATCATCGAGATAGGAGCCTTCAGAGCCTTGGTGGGAGCGTGGAGGGCGATCAAGGAAAGGAGGCTTCGGGCTAACCTTTACCTGATTTGAGCCTTCCTTGATCGGTATTGGGACACGACCTCAACCTTTTACATGCCTTTTGGGGAGGTCGGGGTCACGTTGGAGGAGTACGACATGATTTCTGGTCTACCGTCTGGAGAAGAGGCTGTCGTGTGGCCATAGACGGCCGTGAGGGTAGACTCGGCTGAGGCCAGGAGGCTGATCGGCTGGAACCTAGCAGAGAGTGCTGCCGCGGCTCCCGGATTAGTGCCGAGTACTTACGTCAGGGACTACTTTGCGGGTAGGACCCCAGCGTTGGTGACGATGGATGGGAGGAAGGTGGTTCCTCCTGCTTGTACTGCGGAGCTGAGGGCTCATCTGTGGCTCTGGTGGTTCTTGTCTTCGCTTTACCTCGGAGGCAAGGAGGAGAGGCTGTCGACGAAGCTCCTTCCGTTACTTTATGACTTGAGTGACCTAGTCGTTGGGACTGGGTTACTCCTGGCTTTGCGGTCCTCACTCGCTACATGAGGGCCATGGTCCGTCCTGAGCTACTGAAGAAGGGGACTTATCCTGCTACTGTCGGTCCTGGATTGCTGTTGGAGGAATGAACCTTCATTTCGTATCGTGAAAGATCATTACTTCTTCTTTTATTTCCATCTTTATCGAATTGTGAAAGATCATTATCGATTGTCTTGCTTTGCAGGCGTGGGTGTACTCCTACTTTCCGGGCTTCGCGCCCAAGAGGACGGAGACTGAGCCGAGGGCTTAACCAGTTGTGAGGGACTGGGTGGTGTGCCGTAGGAAGAGCCAACGCTCTTCTTACGATGTTTGTCGATGGGGCGTGAATGCTCTGAAGTTGAGTGACATAAGTATCTTCAATCACTTTTCCTTTATTGTTATTTATTACTTTTAGAAGTGATCACGAGAATGACCCCCTTCCCGCTTAGAGCCAATTAGAAGAATGACACCTCGTTTGCCTGTTTTAGTGGGTTCCCAGACCTTGGGTGGACTACCCCGATGCTCCTCCTTTCGTGGCAGAGGTCCTTCGACCTAGGAGCTCGAGTCGGTTGGTGCTGATAATGTCCATGGGACCAGGCCAGTGTGGTACCTGGGCGAGCGTTTGACCCGTCAGTGCTCTTGTGACGCTTTCACGGTTCCCATCGATCCTCCTCGGACGATGTTTAGGGAGCCTTCTGATGCTGAGAGGGAGGCGGACGTTGGTGGCAGCGCTCTTCTTCTTCCTAGTGAGGAGTACTCTCTGTTTGTTCGGCAGAGGCTGGCATACTGGCCGATCGTGGTGAGTATTTCACCTTCTTTTTTGAATTGATTTGACAAATTGACGAATGATCATCGAATAAAGAATTCATGTGAACTTTGCAGGAGATTGAGGTGGCGGGCGTCGGGCCCCCAGCGTACCCCGAGACCCTTGAGTACACTGATGCGGCGGGGATGACGATGATCTCCAAGCTCTGCGACTTCGGCGAGGAGGTGACATATGCTGGCCTGGAGGAGTGGCAGCACTTGGTTAGGAGGGTAAGCCCCCAGCGTCAGTCGACTTTTGCTATTGTATAAGAATACATTCGTTCATTTCATTGAAAATCTTTTGTTTATTGAAACACAGGTGGCGCCGTCTTGGCATGTGGCGCTGTGGAGGGTAGCCAACTGGCTGAGGGCTACAGCCATCGAGGCCCTTGCATGTGGCCGAGGACGACAGGTATGAACCTCTCACTTTCTTTATTTTGAATTTTGTTGTAATTTCTCGTGCTTTGTTTGAAATGATTGAACGAAATGATTGAAGTGAGCATTTCTTTGTCACTTGCAGAGGGAGCGCGACCTGAAGCATGAGCTGGCGCAGTCCCAGGAGGAGACAGCTCGCCTGTTGAGGGAGCTGGAGGTCAGGGACGCCGAGATTTCTGCTCTCGAGGCGAGGGTCGCCGAGTTGAGTGGCGAGCAGGAGTAGTTGTCTTTGCTTGCTTCTTTTGTTGTTGGCTGTCTTTGTAACAACCCCGTACACCGGGATGCCTTACCAAGGACCGTCCCAGTATATGAAGGTGTTAGCATCTTGGTTACTCGAGGTAGTAGATCAAATAGACAATAAAAGAACATTTACAATACATTACCGTACTCTTTACAATTCGGTACAAACTAATTATATGTAAAGATGGAGACTAATATAACTCGCGATTCTGCACTTCTAAACCGGTAGCGTGATAACTCGATCCCTCCAAGCCCAGCAGCCACAAACCAACAGTACATGCTAAGCCAACTGCTCACCATCCTCGAATGGATCACAGCAGATACCACAAAACAACAACAACGGGGTCAGTACTGCCTGACCAATAAAAGTCAAACAAACAATGTAACCCGCTGATAATCCTCCATAGTAACTGACTACACACCGAAGTGTGCAGCCCTGCCGGATTACCCATCGCAACAGGTAATCAACTCCGACGGTGGGGGACCGCAACCCATCCCCACCAAGTCCAACTCATCAACGAGCGACAATCCCTGTCCCTTAATGTGCACATCCCCTCCCGTGACGGGTTCCACGGAGGGCGAACTAGGGTATGAAGCCACTCCCGCAAGTGACTCCACCACAATCAACACACATCACAGTACCACAACATCACAAACACACAACACCACCACCGACACAACGCAACCACATCACCACCGTCAACACAACACCCATACTTCGATGATCAGCAGATAACAACAATAACAAAACAAACACAATCTTAAATCAATTAACAGTAACTGAGTAGGGAAACCCTACCTCATTGCCAAACATGACAAGCATCCACATGTAGCCAAGCAAGACTCCGATATGCATCCTACAACGATAACCATCCCCTATTATACAATTATCCTAAATAACGTACCAAAAGAGACACAAGGCAGTGACATACCTAACGACGCGAACCGACGGTGACACAGACGACAACCACACACGCATCCTTCCTAAGCAAATCCCATTCTTCCCATGATGAAGGTGTAGGCTATGAACATGAGGGTGTATGGAGGTAGGGTGATAGAAGGGAATGGTAGGCTAGGTTTAGAGAAAGAGGAACTGTCGAGAAAATGAGAAATGAAATGAATCTCGCGAACTTGCGTTTTATATTAACGCGTCATCAGCAACCATACTCGGTCGAGTATTGGCGTACTCGGCCGAGTAGGCTCTACTCGGTCGAGTATAGATGATACTCGGCCGAGTAGCCTCTGCTAGGTCGAGTAACCAATCCCATATAGTACGTGTTCCAGTCTTAGTCTCTCACCCATTCCTCCCTAAGGTCTTTCTTGGTCGGAGAGTCGGTCAACAGAGTCCTTAAATATCCTGGGTATTACAGTCTTCCCCCCTTAAAAAGAACTTTGTCCCCGAAGTTTAGCCCACACGACTCCAACAGCAAGGTTACGCATTATGAACACAATCCACATACATAAAGACATAAGGACTTTGGCCATTACTTATACCACCACTACATCACATTATTCAGACAACGTCCATACGACCACCAAACTATACCTCCATGTATTACCGGCCAACAACTATCACTTACAAAAGCAAAATTAATCCTATCATAGATTCTCAACAAAATATATTCCATTATACACCAACCACTAACGATCATACAAAGTTGCTCAAACGCTCGTTCATATAACTTAAAATGTAACATAAATCCAATTTCAAATAATATAGACATAATTTCATCATTTGCTTTTCATCATTTGCTTTTGCGATATTACTCTTCCCCTCTTAAAGGAATTTCGTCCCCGAAGTTCACCACTAAACAACTTCCCCGATAACAAATCTACACATATATCCTAAGACTGACATTACTCACACCCGCAACCAACATTGATTCATGCTACGAAACTTAATTTATGACATTACACAACTACGACCCATAGCAACAGAATCTGACGGAAATTAAGTAATCTATATATATCGAGATGTTATTACCGATTAATAGTAACTCTATCAATTATCTATTATTTAGTCACGTAATAACCATTGAGTTTCACTCATCCAATTTGACCTGTTATAACTATAATCAATCACAGACACCGCGGAAGATTGCGTTGGATGACTCAACATATATATGTATAGAACTCGGGACAGCTACAATAGTCTCTTGTCATTATATAATCATGACACACACAACTTATATGTGTACACCCAATCGCGGCACTTTGCACCATGTAAAAGCATTCCTGTTAACCATGGCAATGTGACAAAACATTTATATTTTGACATGTTATCCAAGTACATGTATACATATAACATGGTCGCACTTCATACTAAGACAATTGGTTACGCTAATCAACACTATGAGACACCCGCAAGCTTGACATACATATATTCAAAGAAATCTGATGATTCGAAAATATTAAACACAAGAAGTTCTTGTAACAGTAATATTCGGCCTAGTGTGAGTGGCTACTCGGTCGAGTAAGCTCTACTCGGTCGAGTATAATAGCATACTCGGCCGAGTAAGCTCTACTCGGTCGAGTAGTACCTATACTCGGTCGAGTTTTTACAGGCATAGAGCTTTTTCTGGCAATTTGACACAATGCATCCACGAATTCACCTGCAACCAAACTTAACTACCACACACCCAAGCATATCTAAATCAAATAAGTCACCACACAATATGCTAAATAAGTAATTGCCTTATGGCCGAGTACAGTCATCCAAAAGTAAGAGATAAATCCGGAAGATAAGTATCCAACACAAATGAAACAAATCCAGTAAATACAACAAAAGGATCAAAAGCCAGGACCCTCCTCCATGTTCTTATCACCACCTGCACCAGAAGTACCTGCACCCGGGCTACCTGCTCCCTGAAAACCTACTGCTGCTGAGTAGTCCCCTCCTAGCTGGATGCCGTAGTTGGCTCCCCACGGTCCCGCGAGGCAGCCAAACTCAGTCTCCTCGGGTGGCCTCCAAAAACCGGGATCAACTTCGTACCTGTGGAAGACTCTCGTGTCCACTCCAGGTCCTCTCCACCAAACAGGTTGTGCTAGCTGTGCCCCTCTGCCCTGATTAAGGGTCATCTCGTGCATGTTGCGGAGCACCAAGGTGGTGGAGATTCGCTCAGTCAAATCACTCACCTGCATCCTAGGGTCATGCACGCTAGGATAGGGCGAGTACTGGTGAGGGTAGGAGTCAGGGGCGGAGTAAGAGGGCTCGGTCACAACTGGGTCTGCTCTAGACTGCCTGACCCTACATCGCTCACGGGGTGGGGGAGGTGCCTGATGTCCCTCTGGCACTGTGGTAGGCTCAGGTAAGTCCAAGAGAATGGCAGGGTCAATCAGATAAGTCTGGGGCTCAGGTCTAAATATTGCGGAAGGCTCCCACTCAGCTAAGTGGTCCACAACAGGGAGACGGGCCGGATCGGGAAGTACCATCCACATGGATCCTCTCACTCTCCAGGCATAAGAACCGTCATCCATCTTCCTCAACCATCTATTCTAACACCAATACTGAGCGTTCATGGTAGGAACAGTCTTAACATACTCATCCCCCGATGGAGGTGGGGCCTCAAAATCGGTCAGACGCTGAGCTAGACGGGTCACTATAGCCCCGCAAGCCACGTGTCGGTTCGGGGACTGGGCCATACGCTCAAGACTGGAGCACACTACCCCCAGAGCACTATAATTGAACGGTTCCCTACGGTGCAGGTTAAGGTAAGACATAAGTAACATGACCTCATGATAATTAAGCTTGCTCACGTCATCCCTCGCATATAACAAACATGTAATCATCCTCAAGAACATGCGACGAGTCACGTGCTGTATATCATTGATCAACATGGCACTGGCACTAGGGGCAGGTCGGCCAGTCAAGTAAGGAAGGTAGAGAGGTGCACCACTGTTCTTAGCTACGTCGCTAAGGTATCCCGTTCCCTCAGCCTCTAAACCCAAATGCCCCGCAAACTCATCCAAAGTCAGCTCGTGATCCTCATTCATGAGGCGGAAGGAGACAGTCTTCCCCTTCGCATCGTACTCATAAGAGCTCAAGAACTCCAAGGTCAGGTGGGGGTAGGACTTCTTCCTCAAATGGTATAACCCCTCCATTCCCAAAATCTCAAAGATATGAGATATGTCCCCTTTTATTCCCAAAGTCTCTAGGATATCGGGGTAGATACAACGGGTGGGTCGAAAAGGGCGACTCATAAGAGCCAAGAAAGCTTTGCGTTGCTTGAAATCAGAGAAAATTACCGATGGATGTGCCTCCACCGACGGAACCACGGGCTCATTGCTAGACTGACCCGTCTCAAGTTGAACATTAGGACGGGTCCTTTTGTTTGTTAAACCTCTGGTTTTCACCATACTGCAAAAAGACAAGTTTTAACAAGGATACTTGACACACCAACAATTTTGCAAAAGATGGACTGTTTTCGCTTGTATAAAATTTTTGAGACGAACTTTTAAGACAAATTTTATCATCAAAACACCAAGTATTTTACCCAAAACCTCATTACCAACATCAAGAGCTTGAAATAGTACGATAATCAGACAAGGGATGAGGTTTTTCGATCTTTTAGCAAACCCTAAAACTTAAAAATCCAAAACTAAACCATGAAATTACTCTAGTAACGATATAAACAATGTTTATTTGCAATTAAATCCAAAGAATCGCAAGAAAAAGGCTTGATTTCAGTTACTCATGATGGAAATTCGAAACATAGACAATGTGACACCCCTCGATAGGGCATCAAATTTAAAGCGGAAAATACGAGATTTTTGAAACCTTTAAAAGTTTAAAGTGCGAAATCCACCATAAGTGATCAAACAAAAATGAAAAGAAAGATAATTAAGTTTTACAATTTAAAAAAAGTGCGTTGGGGAAAAGATATCCCACGAATAAACACAAGTCTAACGATAGGTGAGTCTAAGCAAACTATAACTAAGGTCCAAGGGTCAACGTTCTCGCTAGCTCACACGTCTTCCCCAAAATATGCATCACAAACCTGTCATTCATGTAAACATGAACGCCACAGTCAGTGGGGAGTAACTCAGGGTTCTCCCAGCCACAATATGTCAAGATACACGTAAGCAAGAACTTAATTAAACCTATTGATCGTGCATCGTACTTGAATAATAATGAACAAGGGAATATAATGATAATCATAATGAGATAGGCATATTGCATTCATAATGAGATAGGCATGGTACATTATATTAAACATGCATTCAAGGGAACAAAACATGGATATGAGATTAGGCATCGAATCATATGAAGAAGGTAAATAACGGATCAATTAAATAGAGAATACATGGATGGAAACCAATAGCCATTACTTTGAAAACCTCTTAACAACCATAGCACGGGACGTGGCTACTAATGTCACATTCATACTTATGGCTTGCATCTCACCATAAGAACGGATGGGAACATCAATCCCGGCGATCATATCGCAACTAGGGGCTTGAATCTCACCACTAGTATCCGATAGGACCAAGACTCTCACAAACAGTAGGAGACGTGAACTCTCGTATATAAGAACACGCCAATGACCGTAACAAGCAAGACATTTACAAAGCTTTGACTCAAAACAAGACAAACCCCTAGACTCCAACCTCCTGGTAGGACGACGCTCATAATACGGTCCTAGTCTAAATCTGGCCAGACTCTCGGGATGGACGTCACCCGATTCGACATGCGGTGACCTATCCGCATCCAAGACTCGATCCATGACACCTAGCCGTGCCCCAAGGTCGAGTAACCCCAAATCGGAACAATGGTACCTAGCCGTACCCCAAGGTCCGAAGAGGCGGAAGGAAGATAGCCCAACTCGGAAACAATGGCACCTAACCGTGACCCAATGTCCGAGGGCAAATAAATAAGGAATGTCGAGTAGTCACACAATGTAAAACGTCACACTCGGGTCACAAATACGAGCAACAATGATTGCACAAACATAACGTAAACAATTCATGTGAAGCATGTATAAACATAAGAGTATAATGATTACCAGGTGCTCTCTGCCGGCGTGGGCACCGGCTGCCGGCCCACCGGCAGAGGATTCTTGCTAAGGTGAAACAAGGCCAAAAATAGAAGCAGGTGTATTCTCTGCCGGTCCACCACCTGCCACGCCCACCTAGGGAATACAAGCCAAGGTAAAACAAAGCCAAAATAGCTAAAAGTGTATTCTCTGCCGGTCCACCCTGCCGCCCACCCCAGCAGTGGAATACAGTCAAGGTAAACAAGGTCAACATATGCTCAATGTGTATTCTATGCCGGTCGACCATTCTTAAATACCGGTAGGGAATACACCCTATAGTCAAACAAGCTAAACTTTGTACATTATGTATTCTCTCGCGGTTGACCGACTGACCGCCCACCGCCAGGCAGGAATACACCCTATAATAAAAGACATCAAAATTGCATATACTCATTGCCGGTTGGGTAGGCGGCTGCCCCCACCGAGGGGGGATCACATACTACCATATGAACTTTGCAAAACATAAGGAACTCTCTGTCGGTTGGTGGATCGGCTGCCGGCCCACCGGCAGAGACATACAAAGGCTTATTTCCTATTTTTCCAACTCAGAGATGCAAGGTATCGCTGCCGGTTGGGTAGGCCGGCTGCCGGCCCACCGGCAGGGACTCACTGTACACGAAAAACCATCAAACATCCATCTAAAGTCTTCCAAATTCAACCATCTTAAATTCAATCATTTCATACATCTCTAATATGATGAATACTCAGCAAATTTGGCATGTTAGGATAATTTAAACATATGACATCAATCATGAACATTAAAATAAGATAGCATGCCACTCAAACATATGAAAATTCTCATCAACTACTTCATTCAACACAACAATGGGATGAAACATGAAAGTTACCAACTTTAACATCTATATGCATCCAACCACACATAAAACACACAATTTTGACATATAAGTCGAGTAACCCATCACCGTTACCTTTTAGCTCTTTAATCCACAATAGAATCGTCTACCTTTCAAGAATTCACTTCCGGTTCAACTAAACTTTCTCCTAAACATAAGAAAACACAAATTAAGACTAAGAATCGAAATTAGAAAAAGGGTACCATGTATAAAATGGCTCGACAGCCCTATACAAGGAGGAAACTCGGTATCTTTCTTACCTATAAAGATGGAGGGCGATGAGAGGAAGAGATAGACGCGAAAATCGTTGAAAACCGATGAGGAATGAAGGTTTTATGGCCATTTTAGTGAAGGGGTGGAAGTTGTGTAACAATGGTGTTGTAGTTGTGTGTTTGTTGGGGACTTTCAGAATTTAGGAGTGAGGGAGATGGAGTTGTGAGGGTTTAGTTGGGGGTTTTGTTAAGGGAAAAGAGGAGAGAAAAGCCCATGAGTTATAAAAAGCCCAACAACTCAAATTGAGTCGGTTTCCACTAGAATTTTCGTCTCAACCTACTATAACTCAAGACGGAGAATATTATTATTATTATTATTATTATTATTATTATTATTATCCGACCAAAATATTTATTTTTGTATAAGATAGGCTTTAAAAATATAATATTTATAAAAATCACGTTTAATAGTGAAATTAATTAAATTAAATAATTTAAAATATAAATAAGACAATAGAACGGTTAATTAAATTATAATTGCCAAAAATGGAAAATTCGCGGGTGTTACAATCATCCCATCTTTTAAAAAGTTTCGTCCTCAAAACTTGAAAATGGAAATGAAATGTCATATAAAAATAAAACTGGAATTTTGAAATCGGTAACCAAAACATTCAAAAGGTTACTTATCGTAAGAATCAAAATCCTTTCAAAAGTCTCAATTAAAATTTTCCGACAGAACCAGATTCTCATCAAAGGAACGAAAATGCTCTTGTTGCGCATTCAAGATCATCACATTCCAAATCGAAGATATGGTCAAAAGCAAATCATTTGTATAAATCGAAAATCAAAATACTTTCAAAAACATTATGAAGAGTTTTCAAAAGTATAAGTCTCATTCATGGAACGAGATTGCTCTTGTCGTGCACACAAGAACGCTAACTTTCCAAGTCAAAGACAAATCTAAGACAAAAGTCACTCGTCGACAAGCGTAGAACAAGTTATTAAACGTTTTAAATAACGAGTTCTAACATCCGATCAACGTCAAAATCAAAAGAAAAAGGCAATTCGCTCAAATTTTCTTTTGCAAAGGTCAAAATAGAAATAAAGGTTTCATTTCTAAATTCAAAAGGAAGTCAAATTCCTGAAAATATAATATTAAACTCTTGACAACGAAATCATAAGTAGATCAAAGCTAGGTAGAAATTGAGCAAAGTTAAAAGTAACTCGGGTTTAGCAAATAAAAATCAATAAAAAGTAGTTATACTCGTAGAACAAAAGGAGAACTAAATCAAATTCTCATTTTCAAACCTTTAAAATAGGTAGGGTTTTGTAAGAGTAACATAAACTTTTAACAATGGCTCAAAATTGGTAGCTTGAAATGTTTAGAAATAGTACGAAATGAAGACAACTTAGATATCATGAAAACAAGGTACGCTAAGAGGGTTCAAACTTAACCAACAAAAGAGCTATGATGAACTTCCTAGGAGAAGAGTTGAAATCGAATCTACAAGGATATCAAAGATTGAATTTCATAGGTTAACATCAAATTCTAAAGGAGGAGCAAGCAGAAACGAGGAAGAGAGGTATGAACGGTAACACGTATGGTCAAAGAGGACGGAAAAAAAAGATAACAAGGAAACGCCAGATACTTAAATCTCGAACAACAAAGTCATCCTGAACGGTTCCGAAAACTTCCTAACCACGAAACTCATAACTCCCAAGAATTTCCTCAAAATACTTGCACACTTTAGTCCTATGCTATCTCGTGGGTCAAGTCACTCCACCACAATCGTGATTCCATAACTCTCAAATATAAATCATCTATAAATGATTTCCACGAAAGATCAAGACTACTAAAAGAGTTACACACATAACCAACTATCGACTACTAGGAGTTCTCACTATGGTAAAATCCTTAATCAAAGGTCAAAATCTCAAGGTCTTTATACTTTCTAACACTCCAAACCAAAATCTTATTCACATCCGAATTAACAAGCATATATGATCACATTCCCCAAATCATAAAGACCACCAACCAAAAGTAAATATGTTTGTCATACAATTTTTCCTACCCAACTCAACTCAAGTTCCACTAATCCAATTTTGACGAAATCAAGGTTCACAAAGAATCCTCAAAGAGCATCTCACTCACTGTACAACATAGCCAACAATGCCATCACTCCACTAAAGAAACAAAGAGTAATAACTAGGTCAAGAAATGATAGGAAATTTCAAGGGGATACATGAACCTGACGAGGTGTGAGATTAAAGGAGTCAATAAAAAAAGTAACTAGTTAACACCAGTAAGAGATATTAGAATTAGAGAGGTATTCAAGGCAAGGAAATGACAAGTAAACTTTTATACTTAAGAATTAAATCTCATCAAGGTATGAACGAAGGGAAGGAAGATGATTAATGGTACGAAGGAGGATTTCAAGGCTTAACCCATACGCTTCCTAAGACTTAAGGTTCCCTCTAACCAGGTCACGCCTATTAGGATATTGTACCATCATAACAAAACAACCAAATCCAAAAACGAGGGTGAAGGCAATTCATCTCATTCCTTATATGCAAGTCTCTCTTAAAGGATTACACCTCTATGACTGATCAAGGTAGAAATAAACGCTCGCATAAGGGTTGATAAATTGATTAGATTCATTGTTCACCTATCCTATCACATATTAGGATTTCCCTAAAGTAAGTCTACCACTTAAGTATAACAAAATCTCTTTATCTCAAGTTCTCGACAAAACCTCGTTGTTTTAAAAACCAAAGAATGAATTAACAAAGACTTCTCAACAAAGTTCTCAAGGAACAACTAACATCAAATCACATCACCAATCTATACGGGATCATTAACATCTAAAAATGGATTTTCTTCCAAATCCGCATCCTAAACTCATCTCATGTTTACTCCTAAGGTAACGACGCTCAACTTACTATGCTTTCAAATCCCAAACATAAACAACAAAGTCAAGTTCTATAACTTTAATCACATAGGCAACTCATTCCTAACACAAAGAATCCACCAATCAATTATACTTACTTGGCCAAGGAACTAGGTATGAGAATCACTAAGTATACCTCATCATACTACCTAAGTCTTTCCAACATCACAACCTCTCAAAACTAGGGTTACGGGTCAGACAAAACCAATCTCCTCAAAGCCAACTTATTCGACCAAGGTTAACATTCCATGAGGCAAAGATGAAGGTGTACATGAGGGGTCTTAAAGAAGAAAAGGTACAAAGACAACTCCCAAGATATGGCATAAAAGTTGCGAAAGGTATAGAAGCACAAAGATAAGGGAATATGACAAAGCACCCAAAGAGAGAAAGGCATCTTCGTGCCGGTAAGGACACCCGTCAAGAGAAAGAGATCCATATGCAAGATGTTAAGGAGGGAGAAACAAAAACGAAGAATAAGCCGGGTGGGTACCAAACTAGCTTCAAAGGTAAAGCAAGGAGAGTTTAGAAAGGAAGGATGAGCATCACGGGATAAAAGTAAGGAAAGGTGGATCAAGGATAGAAAACACACCCAAAACGGTGTCGGGAGGAACAACAGCTCCGACTTGATTCTCGGCAATAATGACTCTTCTTGGCTCGGCTTCCGGAGCATGAGGGAGAGGAGGAGTAATCTTCTTCTCGGCTCAATCCTTCATGAGATGTCCGGGCTTCTTGCAATGGTAACACTTCAAGGGCACATCATAGCATCCGATCCCGGGGTGACAAGCGTAGCTTTTAAAGTAAAACAGAAGAGAGTTTCGAAGGAGGATAACCACCAAGAGATAATGAATAAGGCAAGATACACAAAGAACGAGAAACATCTTCAAGGAAGTAGAAGCATTCTTCAAAGGTTGAAAAAATCTTCAATCCTCAGCAATAGGCACCAAATCTTGATCTTCATATAGATAAGCTCACGGTCATTTATTCAAGAACACAACAATTATTAAATGACAATCAACAAACATGTTAGTACCTAACAAAGAGCAAACACACTACAGACTACCACCTTAGGTCCTTAAGTCTACCCATCTCTCATTCATTATTCAAGGTCAAGTTCAAGGTTAAATTCGGGGTACACGTGTGTGCGTCGGGAGCAACATATGCTCTGATACCAACTGTGACACCCCTCGATAGGGCATCAAATTTAAAGCGGAAAATACGAGATTTTTGAAACCTTTAAAAGTTTAAAGTGCGAAATCCACCATAAGTGATCAAACAAAAATGAAAAGAAAGATAATTAAGTTTTACAATTTAAAACAAGTGCGTTGGGGAAAAGATATCCCACGAATAAACACAAGTCTAACGATAGGTGAGTCTAAGCAAACTATAACTAAGGTCCAAGGGTCAACGTTCTCGCTAGCTCACACGTCTTCCCCATAATCTGCATCACAAACCTGTCATTCATGTAAACATGAACGCCACAGTCAGTGGGGAGTAACTCAGGGTTCTCACAGCCACAATATGTCAAGATACATGTAAGCAAGAACTTAATTAAACATATTGATCATGCATCATACTTGAATAATAATGAACAAGGGAATATAATGATAATCATAATGAGATAGGCATATTGCATTCATAATGAGATAGGCATGGTACATTATATTAAACATGCATTCAAGGGAACAAAACATGGATATGAGATTAGGCATCGAATCATATGAAGAAGGTAAATAACGGATCAATTAAATAGAGAATACATGGATGGAAACCAATAGCCATTACTTTGAAAACCTCTTAACAACCATAGCACGTGACGTGGCTACTAATGTCACATTCATACTTATGGCTTGCATCTCACCATAAGAACGGATGAGAACATCAATCCCGGCGATCATATCGCAACTAGGGGCTTGCATCTCACCACTAGTATCCGATAGGACCAAGACTCTCACAAACAGTAGGAGACATGAACTCTCGTATATAAGAACACGCCAATGGCCGTAACAAGCAAGACATTTACAAAGCTTTGACTCAAAACAAGACAAACCCCTAGACTCCAACCTCCTGGTAGGACGACGCTCATAATACGGTCCTAGTCTAAATCGGCGGACTCTCGGGATGGACGTCACCCGATTCGACATGCGGTGACCTATCAGCATCCAAGACTCGATCCATGACACCTAGCCGTGCCCCAAGGTCGAGTAACCCCAAATCGGAACAATGGTACCTAGCCGTACCCCAAGATCCGAAGAGGCGGAAGGAAGATAGCCCAACTCGGAAACAATGGCACCTAACCGTGACCCAATGTCCGAGGGCAAATAAATAAGGAATGTCGAGTAGTCACACAATGTAAAACGTCACACTCGGGTCACAAATACGAGCAACAATGATTGCACAAACATAACGTAAACAATTCATGTGAAGCATATATAAACATAAGAGTATAATGATTACCAGGTGCTCTCTGCCGGCGTGGGCACCGGCTGCCTGCCCACCGGCAGAGGATTCATGCTAAGGTGAAACAAGGCCAAAAATAGAAGCAGGTGTATTCTCTGCCGGTCCACCGGCTGCCGGCCCACCGGCAGGGAATACAAGCCAAGGTAAAACAAAGCCAAAATAGCTGAAAGTGTATTCTCTGCCGGTCCACCGGCTGCCGGCCCACCGGCAGGGAATACAGGTCAAGGTAAACAAGGTCAACATATGCTCAATGTGTATTCTCTGCCGGTCGACCGAATGCCGGCCCACCGGCAGGGAATACACCCTATAGTCAAACAAGCTAAACTTTGTACATTATGTATTCTCTGCCGGTTGACCGGCTGCCGACCCACCGGCAGGGAGTACACCCTATAATAAAAGACATCAAAATTGCATATACTCGCTGCCGGTTGGGTAGGCCGGCTGTCGGCCCACCGGCAGGGGATCACATACTACCATATGAACTTTGCAAAACATAAGGAACTCTCTGCCGGTTGGTGGACCGGCTGCCGGCCCACCGGCAGAGACATACAAAGGCTTATTTCCCAATTTTCCAACTCAGAGATGCAAGGTCTCGCTGCCGGTTGGGTAGGCCGGCTGGCGGCCCACCGGCAGGGACTCACTGTACAGGAAAAACCATCAAACATCCCTCTAAAGTCTTCCAAATTCAACCATCTTAAATTCAATCATTTCATACATCTCTAATATGATGAATACTCAGCAAATTTGGCATGTTAGGATAATTTAAACATATGACATCAATCATGAACATTAAAATAAGATAGCATGCCACTCAAACATATGAAAATTCTCATCAACTACTTCATTCAACACAACAACGGGATGAAACATGAAAGTTACCAACTTTAACATCTATATGCATCCAACCACACATAAAACACACAATTTTGACATGTAAGTCGAGTAACCCATCACCGTTACCTTTTAGCTCTTTAATCCACAATAGAATCGTCTACCTTTCAAGAATTCACTTCCGGTTCAACTAAACTTTCTCCTAAACATAAGAAAACACAAATTAAGACTAAGAATCGAAATTAGAAAAAGGGTACCGTGTATAAAATGGCTCGACAGCCCTATACAAGGAGGAAACTCGGTATCTTTCTTACCTAGAAAGATGGAGGGCGATGAGAGGAAGAGATAGACGCAAAAATCGTTGAAAACCGATGAGGAATGAAGGTTTTATGGCCATTTTAGTGAAGGGGTGGAAGTTGTGTAACAATGGTGTTGTAGTTGTGTGTTTGTTGGGGACTTTCAGAATTTAGGAGTGAGGGAGATGGAGTTGTGAGGGTTTAGTTGGGGGTTTTGTGAAGGGAAAAGAGGAGAGAAAAGCCCATGAGTTATAAAAAGCCCAACAACTCAAATTGAGTCGGTTTCCACTAGAATTTTCGTCTCAAGCCTACTATAACTCAAGACGGAGAATATTATTATTATTATTATTATCCGACCAAAATATTTATTTTTGTATAAGATAGGCTTTAAAAATATAATATTTATAAAAATCACGTTTAATAGTGAAATTAATTAAATTAAATAATTTAAAATATAAATAATACAATAGAACGGTTAATTAAATTATAATTGCCAAAAATGGAAAATTCGCAGGTGTTACAGACAAAACCATACCATAACTTTGATAATAAAAGAGGAAATTGAGTTAAAACCTTACCTTGAAAAGATTTTTGGCAAGTAAGAACAATAACCCACCAAGAAATTACCCAAGAGCTTGAGAGATAGGAAGTATGGAGGTTTAGAGGGAAGAAGAAGAAGAGATGGGAGGCGGAAATAAGAAAGGACTGAGCCGAAATAGAGTTTTTGTATAACCCGGATACATCCCGATAAAGCAGTACTCGGTCGAGTATTGGGTTTACTCGGCCGAGTATCGACTACTTGGTCGAGTATTCTGTATACTCGGTCGAGTTTTCAAGAACAGTAGCGATTTTAATTCTCACAAAATGAGCACTCGGTCGAGCACAATCATACTCGGCCAAGTATGGCCTACTCGGTCGAGTATGCGTTTCTACTCGGTCGAGTGTCCAAAACGCTGAGGTGAAAATCTCGTATTTTAATGCACCTGCAAAACAGGTAGTATAGTTCGGAGTCCCGTGCAATCGGCTCGTCACTGTTAGAGCTTACTTCTACCACATAAACATGCATCAACACGAATTATGCCTATCCATTACCAATTCAATGAACATTTCTACCTACATTCCTTACTTTGCTATTTGAACAACTTACACGCAACTCGTAAGCATATATAACAATTAACTACTTCACCCGCAAAGTTTAATCTATAAACCACATCATTACACCTTCCATTGTTCATGTTATTCTCACCTTAGACAAAACGTTTGCAAGACAACAATCAACATATAACGCAACCATTATCAAACAAATCATTTGACTTAACCTTGTCACACATTTCCACAAACTCATTCACCAATTCTAGACTATTCCACGCACATTGATACACATTATTCTATCCACAGATGCACACAACAACCATCGTTAAGCAACGACTCTTACTAGCTACCCTTTTTTCCCGTGGCTGGCTTAAGTACGATGGGGCCCTGATTTTGAAATGCGGGCGCCTACTCACCCAAAATCTAGCATCGGCTGGGGCTCCCAACGCACATACACCAGGTTCATTTTAGTGGACACCCTATATTCATTGAATTCTTTGGTTCGGGTTCCAAAATCGTCGGCTTTGATACCACTTTGTAATAACCCCGTACACCAGGATGCCTTACCAAGGACCGTCCCAGTATATGAAGGTGTTACCATCTCGGTTACCCGAGGTAGTAGATCAAATAGACAATAAAAGAACATTTACAATACATTACCGTACTCTTTACAATTCGGTACAAACTAATTATATGTAAAGATGGAGACTAATATAACTCGTGATTCTGCACTTCTAAACCGGTAGCGTGATAACTCGATCCCTCCAAGCCCAGCAGCCACAAACCAACAGTACCTACTAAGCCAACTGTTCACCATCCCCGAATGGATCACAACAGATACCATAAAACAACAACAACGGGGTCAGTACTGCCTAACCAATAAAAGTCAAACAAACAATGTAACCGGATGATCATCCTCCAGAGTAACTGACTACACACCGAAGTGTGTAGCCCTGCCGGATTACCCATCGCAACAGGTAATCCACTCCGCCGGTTGGGGACCGCAGCCTATCCCCACTAAGTGCAGCTCACCAACGAGCGACAATCCCTGTCCCTTAATGTGCACATCCCCTCTCGTGACGGGTTCCACGGAGGGCGAACTAGGGTGTGAAGCCACTCCCGCAAGTGACTCCACCACAATCAACACACATCACAGTACCACAACATCACAGCTGTCATAACACCACTACCATCACAACGCAACCACATCACCACAACACCCATACTCCGATGATCAGCAGATAACAACAATCACAAAACAAACATAATCTTAAATCAATTAACAGTAACTGAGTAGGGAAACCCTACCTCATTGCCAAACATTACAAGCATCCACATGTAGCCAAGCAAGACTCCGACATGCATCTTACAATGATAACCATACCCTATTATACAACTATCCTCAATAACCTACCAAAAGAGACACAAGGCAGTGACATACCTAACGACGCGAACCGACGGTGACACGGACGATAACCACACACGCATCCTTCCTAAGCAAATCCCATTCTTCCCATGGTGAAGGTGTAGGCTATGAACATGCGGGTGTATGGAGGTGGGGTGATAGGAGGGAATGGTAGGCTAGGGTTAGAGAAAGAGGAACTTTCGAGAAAATGAGAAATGAAATGAATTTCACGAACTTGCGTTTTATATTAACGCGTTATCAGCATCCATACTCGGTCGAGTACTGGCGTACTCGGCCGAGTAGGCTCTACTCGGTCGAGTATAGATGATACTCGGCCGAGTAGCCTCTGCTAGGTCGAGTAACCAATCCCATATAGTACGTGTTACAGTCTTAGTCTCTCACCCATTCCTCCCTAAGGTCTTTCTTGGTCGGAGAGTCGGTCAACAGAGTCCTTAAATATCCTGGGTATTACAGTCTTGTATATACTTGTACATTTCGGACTTTATTTTTTATATTTGGACTTGTTTTGGGCGAGAGCCCCCAGTTTGATGTACATATAACATTTTGGTTGTATATATGATGGCCTGAGTTCCTTTGTTACTGGGTTGTATGTTTGTTCCTGCAGGTTAGCTTAGAACAGGTTTGGTAGATGACGGTTTACGTTGTCATGCTGCCGAAATTTACATAGAATTTGCACGTAAAACACATAATATACACATGGCTTAAATTAGCGTGAAATGAGAAAAAGGACCTAAAAAAATGCGAAAAATTGCCCAGAAATGAGCGAATGCGAAAAAAATTGCCAGAAATGACCGGACGGTAGGGAGGGCTACCCCCTAAAAAAACGTAAAAAGAAATGTGTAAGTTTGAAATGAAATGTGAAACGGGGAGTGAAATGATTCCCCCCCCCCCCAAAAAAAATAAAAAATAAAATGGGTAAGTGTGCTTGTTTGGCGAAAAATGTCGATTTCGTCTCGAGAAGCGAACCCGACAATTATTTGGAAACATAAAAGTTGGTAATTTGACGGAATTACCAAAATAATAACCTATAGGAATGGAAATTATAGCCAAAATAAATTAGGAAAGATTCAAAGCGGAAAATCACGGAAATCCTTCTGGGGAAGAGGCGCAGCAAGAGCTGCGACCCTTCGAAGAGGCGTAGCAGGTGCTGCGCCACTTCCCCAGTTGGTCAGTTCTAACGGAAATTAGGAAACACCTTTTAGTATAAATAGAGACGTCGGGGAAGCTTTTATTCACATAATTCCTCCGTCTACCTTCCGTCTATTTCACAAAAGTTCTCTTATTTTCATAGAAAAAATTCAAAATTATGGATGCCTTTGAAAACCGTCTCAAGGAGTGGACAAATGAGTTTACAAACATTGAGAAGCATGACATGGGTGCTTTTAATTTGTGATCAATCTTGAGTTTCAAATTAGTGAAGGTTGTGAAACCTTTCTTGGATGCTTGTCTTGAATATTGGGATCCTAATTTCCATGTTTTTGCCTTCCCTGGAGGCGATATCTGTCCTTTCCCTGAGGAAATTGCTGCAATTGGAGGATGGGATCCAGAAATTGCGCCTGCCATATCCTCTAGCTCTCAAGGGTACAAAAGTAAATTTAGAGACTTGCTTGGACTGACTAAAGTTGAGGTTGATCGCCTTGTGACCTCAAAAGGAGTTCGTATGTTTGACTTTATTGACCAATTCATAAATAGGGAAGACCCTTCTATCTCTTATGTGGCGAGGCTTAGGGTGTTCGGCTTTTGCCTACTGCATGGTTATGTCTTCCAAGGGCATGTTGATAAGGAGATGAGAGGGGATCCTCGTTACTTGAGCTTGGTTGAACAGATAGAGCTGCGCAAGACCCCAGCGTGTTTGTGCCTAGGAGAGATCATTTTGGGGCTGGATAATAGAAAAACCAACCACGAGTTTCCTTATTTGGGAAGTCCTATCATTTTCCAGGTAAGAACCCGCTTTCTCTCTTTGTACAATGCCAACCGCTTTTTTATATATTTTTTTTTCGTTTTTTTTGGTTGGGCATTAATTCCCGTCTTCTTTGTAGGTTTGCTCATGGAGCGTCTGCGGTTGATCGAGCCCCCAGTTAATGTGCCAGAATATCATGCTCGGTCAATTGCGATGAGAACCAGGCTCTATATGGTGGACTTCACTCGGGTTTGCAACTATTGGGAGAATAAGTTGAAGAATGAAGGAGGTCCTTTGATCCGATGGATTGTGCCATGTTGGCATCTCAGGTCAGTCACTGGAGTTTCATCTTTAGATCCTACTCGGTCAGTTTGCATTCCTGGCTTGGAATTCATGATATCCATCTTCCCGGAGAGATTGATGAGGCAAGTGGGCCTTAAGCAGAAGATCCCTAAGCTTGACACTGTTCCTCAGACTGCATTGGCACATACTACTGAGACTCGTCGAGAGTGGGCCCTCAAGTGGGCTCAGAGGAACATGTGGTTCATACTTTCTCCTGTTGGTTCCTTATGGGTATCGGATTCATACTTGCAATGGAAGAAGGCTACTACTCCCGAGGAGCGCGAGAAATTGAGGAAGCGCGAGCCTGTTGACTACAAGATTCGTGAGGTAGCAAAGGAGAACCATAAGTATTTGACTGAGGGGGAGGAAGAAGCCGGATTCCGAGTCGTTCATCCGTCTAAGAAACCGAAGACCGCTCCTGCCGTAGAGATGGTGGTGGATCGAAATGGTAAGGCTAGACCGCGAGAGAGACCTTTGGTGATTAGGTCAGAGATAGCACAGGCCAGGAGCGCCCGACTCATGGTTGGGGACAAGAAGTATGATAAAAATGACAAAGGCAAAGGAAAGATGGAGGAGTAGCTAAGTCGTAGTATTATATATTATTACTATTATTTTTGTAATAAATGGCGGGGTTTTTATTGTTGGAATATGTGTCCTCCGACAATAATGCGATCACAACTGTCGATCATGATGATCACATGTTTAAGTCTCATTTTAAATAATACAATTGGGAAGTAATATTTTACTGTCAACTGGTCCACACATATCGGTAATGATTGGCTGACTAGAGTTTGACATTACTGTCGTGCGACGGTGGTGATCAGTTGATCCTCTAGGTCATACCTAAAGGATAATACTCTTAATTGATCATTTAATTAATCGTATAACGTTACGAGTTAATTAAATTACTTAAAAATTGACGGACGATTTTGGAAGTAAAATTTACGTATCTCATTATAATCTGATTAAATAAGATACGGTCTAAGTGATCGAATTGTTTTATTACTTAGATGAAATTATTGTTTACAGAAACAATTGAAACGGAATGAATAAATTATTATAAATACAAGATGTTGTGATTTATAAATTGGAAAACCATTTTTTGGTACAAGTAATTGTGAATTACTATGTTATTTTTTATAAGTGACATATTTTATTAATATGTTGATTTTTAATGGTTAAAAATACATTTTAAAAATAAGATGTCATGAAATGTGTCACATATGACATATTGACAAAATCACAAATAAAATGGACTCATCCATTTTATGTTGGTGTACCGAAATGGAGGGAGCATTTAGGATAAAATTATGTTGATTAATTATAAGTGGAAAATGATGCGTGTTATTTATATGATGTTTTACATCCCATTTTACACGCATTTCAGAGCTCATTTGTGTAGTTTATGCTACATTTCTCCCTATTTCCATCTACTTCCGTATTTTGTACGTTACTGCAAAAATGTGAAGAATTCAGCGGGAAATCAAGTCAAATCCGTCCCCGAGTAATCTGCATTGCAAATGACGTAAAGGAATTGCTTAAGGAACGAGCTTGGTGCACAATCCAAGGCCCAAAAGACGAGTCCACGAGTTTAAAGCAGTCAATTAGCAGCTCAAGCGGTCGATCGACTATGCCAATCAGTCGATCGACCAACTATCGGGATCCAGAAGCTACTGTTGCTGAGATCCAGTCGATCGACCTCCCTGCTTAGTCGATCGACCACAGTACACGCTTTTGAGACGAGAATTAAAAGATCGAGGAACTTAAAGCCCATTGTGTTTAGGTTTTGGAATAAGATGTTACGTATATTTCCTATATAACGTAACCTAGATCATCAGTTTATGAAAAAAAAAGTCTTTTATTCAGAGTTTTACATCAAGTTTTGACATTAAGTTTTCATTCAAGTTCTTTATCGAATAGTTAGGGTTTGGGATTATTGTGAGCATCGGAATTTCGGTTCTTAATAATCAATCTTTCCCCTGCAATTCGGTATTCTTCCTGTTTACTTTCAGTTTATTTATTTTGCTAATAGATTAGAATTGTTAGTAGATTCCCGAAACCATCTTTATTAATGCATGTTAATTGCTTCCTTTCCTGTTTTAAGCATGAATTCAGTAGCTAGTTTTATCGTTTATGTTGTTGTTTCTACCCTTAGCATGAGTAGCTAAATCTATAGTGCTAGGATGTAGGGGAATTGTAGCATAGGCGGCACTAGATTGAACACGATCGAACAGCGTGTCAGTCGATCGACTGACATTGTTGGTCGATCGACTGACCTTGTAAGGTTATCCTTCGTTTTAATTGTTTTTAATCTTGTATTTGACAAATCGAATGCATGCGACCAGTTAGATACCTATTCTGTGACCGACCCATTAGATCGTAAGATAGGGAAGGTTATTTGACCGTCAATTAAATCGACTAAATTGTGCTAAGATCGAAAGATAGGTATAGTTTAGACCATTAGTCACTTTTCAGGACGAAAGTTAGTATTAGTGACATTAGGGACCTATAGCGAGATCGAGAGATGCTATTTGTTAAGAGTGGACCGAGAGGACCTCTTTATTTCCCGCCTTACCTGTGTTTGATTCAGACCGACTTAGTTTGCTGCCGCCGAAGCTATAATGAACCGATCATCCTAGTACCCTTTCTTTTATCTGTTTAAATCGTTATTTTAGTTTACTGTCTTAGTCATAGACCAATTCAAATCAACCCCATAATAGTTACCTCGTGATCGAATATAAATCAACTAAAGTTTACAACGGCCTCCTTGTGGTTCGACCCCGTTACCACTAGCCTAGGTTAGTCTTAATAGGAGATTATAAATTTTATCTTTGGTACTCACAACGACGGGTATCAAATTTTGGCGCCGTTCTTTAGGGGAGGCAATAGTCCTAATTTTAGTTGTTTTAATTTTTAGTCTTTCTTAGTTTAAGGAACATCCGTTCCTTAAACTGCTTCTAATATTTTGTTGTAGTTTCCTCTTATGCGCAGTCACGGGGTGGTCCATTACGCCATTTGATCCAGAGATTGAAAGATCTTTGCACGTAAATAGGAGATTATTTCAAGAACAACAGCTGGAAGAGCCAAGTTCTCATTCTAGCTTTTACGAGAACGAGCATTCGAGGAAAATCCACCATCTTCACCCGTTTCTACATCTTCACCGAGACATTTACTTCCCCGAAATTTCAGTCATGGCCGAGGAAGCAAGTATAGCTAGTTTTTCCGAGCCGACAGTGACAATTTATACAAGGGGTTCGAGTTACGGGAGATGCCGGAAATTCGAACCAAAGCCTCGCCTACATCACTATGGTCGAGAGAAATCGGTTTGGAGGAGCTGCAAATGAAGATGCGGAAGGCATATGGAGACCTTTATTGACTCTCGCCGCTCCATTCCCCCACCACCGTGGCGTGACCCGGATCAAATCAAAGAGACCATGTTCATCTTCTCCCTTCGTGATGTTGCAAGGGAGTGGTATAGAGATTTGGACCGGACCGCTCGAGAGATCACCGATTGGAATACATTGGCATTGGCGTTCTACAAGAAGTACTTTTCGCCGAGGACGATCGCTATTAGAGCTCAAATCACGGGCTTTAAACAAGGGCCAGATGAGAATTTCCACGAGGCATGGGTCCGATTCAAGAAGTTAGTGCGAACCATACCGCACCATGGGTTTGAAAAGTGGAGTTTGTGCAATCATTTTTACAATGGGTTGTACGACGATCAGAGGGCCATTTTGGATGCTGCAGCCAATGGAAGATTCGCTGAAAATTTGGGAGCGACCAAGGGGTGGAAGATCATTGACGATCTAGCTACCCACAAGGCCGAGTATGGGAATTCGAGAGGGAACCAGAGGAGAGCTGCTGAATCTTCCTCTGTTGCTGCACTTGAGGCTCTCACCGCGAGATTTGACAAGTATGAGCTAGGAGGAGCCTCTAAGGGTGGGATATACCAAGTCAACGTTGTGTCAGACGGTCCCTTCGTCTGTGAAAGGTGTGGAGTTGAGGGCTATGTCTCGAAGAACTGCCCTAGTCCCTTTGAATCTTGTGCTGCCTTTCAACACTATAGGCAGACAAACACCTACTACGAGCCAAGCCACCCAAACTTAAGTTGGAGAAGCCAAAATGTCCAAAATCCAACCCAACATCCGCAGCAGCAACAGCCATATGTGCCTCCTTATCAAAAGCAACAGCAATATCAAAAGCCTCCTTATGTGCCGCAGCAGCAACAATCACAAAATTCTGAATTTTCCGAGCTCAAGAATATGTTGCTAAAGGAGTCCCAAGCAAGAGAGGCCGGGATGAAGTTACTAGAGAGCCAAATTGCTCAACTGGCTAGTAAAAGTAACACTCGAGCTCCCGGACACTTACCCACTCAACCCGAACAAAAGGAGACCCTAAATGCCATCACTTTGAGGAGCGGGTCCACCCTTGATGGTCCTGCCATGGTTGAGGATGATGTTGGAAAAGATGAGCTGAAAACAAACCAAGAGAAAGCTTCAACGAACAAAGCAAAGAAAAAGACGTCTGCCAGGCATTTCAGTCGATCGACTGAAGTACCTAGTCGATCGACTGAATTACGGGTTACAGGAGCTTCTGGAACTGTGCAACCTAGTCGATCGACTAAGTTGGGTGGTCGATCGACCAATATCACTGCTGATGTTGAAGAATTTCGTCCTTTAATGCCAAATAATCTAAGAGACCACTTGTTTCGGGGTACCACGGTCCCGAAAATTTTGAAGCGGACCCGTCTTGATGGGTCGATCCCGCTCCGAAGTTCGATCCAATGACGGTTAATGGTTCTCATCTGAGACGGTCTGAGGAAGGGTCTAGCTTCAACAAAGAAAAGGTGACGGACTTTCAGCCTAAGTCCAAGGATATCGGCACACGCGATTTAGAGGAGAGGGCTAAGGTACTCCTTACAGCCCCATATCCGGAGAGACTCGTGCCGACGAAGGAACAGGTATCTTTTAGTAAATTTGAGAAAGTTATTCGTAGCTTAAATGTTCAGGTACCCTTCCTTGAGTTAGTTAACCAAGTGCCAGCATACACTAAGTTTATGAAACAGTTATTGTCAAAGAAAAAATCGCTTGAACATGTTCATACTGTTGCACTAACTAAAGAGTCTTGCTCCTACTTGTCTCACACTGCGCCCCATAAGTTAGAAGACCCGGGCAGTTTTTCCGTCCCTTGTAGCATAGGTAGCTTCTCTATCGAAAAGGCGTTATGTGACTTAGGAGCTAGCATAAGTGTCATGCCCTTGAGTCTAGCTAGGAAGCTTAAACTGACCAGGTTTGCTATTACTGAAATGACAGTCCAGATGGCTGACCGATCTGCGGTCGAGCCCATAGGAGTCCTAGAGGACATACCCGTCCAAATAGGGAAGTTTTTCTTCCCTGTTGACTTTGTTGTCCTTGACATGCCTGAGGATGACCATATTCCCATTATCTTGGGTAGGCCGTTTCTGCACACTGCTGGTGCAGTCATTGATGTCGGTCTAGGTACCTTGACTTTCAAAGTGGGAAAGCACTCTATTGTCTTTGCCCAGTCGGCTAAGAAAAAGGACGCCATGTGGCCTGTTACTTGTAATACGGTCTCTGAAAAGAGATCGTACTTTGTGCTTCCTAAATCGACTGTCCCTATTACTACTGCTGTGTTAACCCCTCCGCCCCGGATTGGGAGCAAGAAGGAGGAAGAATTTGTTGTTTTAGATAATGCAGGAGCTGGTTTGGGAAGGAAGAGTCGTTGGATGCTCCAGCTGCCACAAAGCCTATCATTCAAAGAGGAGGTCTTGGATGCCTAAGCTATGGGACCGATGAGGAAGTGGAAGATGAGCCAGCCAAGGTGAGATGGCCTGATTTGGATTCCGACGATTCCAAGGAAATCCTTGATTGGGGAGATGACGAAGCTGATCAGCTGAGTTCTCCGACTGTCGAAGCTAAGAAGGGTGCAACTGATAACATGAGCACCTATGAGGCTACCTCTAGTAGCCAGAAGCCGACGAAGTGGGCCATACCGTGGTCCTTCTTGATCAACTATTAAGGTGATCAAGTGCGTTATAAACTTCTTTTTAATTTTGTTAAGACATTTTATTGCTTTTGTGTGCGCGAAAACTTCGCTTTTATTTTATTTGCTTAGGATTTTTTATGCACTTTAGACATTCTTCTGGGTCTTGCGCAATTTTGGGCGCGTATTATTGTGCTTTTGCAGGTATTTAGAGCTTATTAGCTCAAATCATTGAGCAATTACGAAGAAATAAGACGCCGCAAAGAAGATGTTTTGATCGATCGACCGGCACCATTGGTCGATCGACGAATTGCGAGTTTACAGAGCTCTGTTCATGCCCATATGGTTGATCGACTTACCTTCTTGGTCGATCGACCACCGCTCTTCTATATTCGTTTGACCTCTCCCCTGTGTTTGGTCGATATGCGGACCTAAGGGAGTCTTCTACTCCACTCTATTTTCCGTCGAATTATCTATTTCTTCTATTTGTCTCATTTG
Organism: Silene latifolia; assembly: GCF_048544455.1. Lineage (NCBI taxonomy): Eukaryota > Viridiplantae > Streptophyta > Magnoliopsida > Caryophyllales > Caryophyllaceae > Silene > Silene latifolia. The sequence continues at coordinate 140,378,663 of NC_133528.1, read as the reverse complement.
TGCACAATTTTTACGCTTCAAAATTGTTTCCTCAGTCTTATGCGTGGTTTTTTAATTGTCTTTTCAGGTCCTTATTGGTAGCACTGCTGGCTACTAAAACCTCCTAGCTCACGCTGGTTTGGGGAGGTTTCCTTTTCTGCGCTCAAAGTCTTGTGAGTTCCTTATCTTTCCTTTGTGTCTTGCTTATTTATTTTCTCGCAAATTCCCGTTTCTCTTTTCTTTCATTATATGATTTTGCACAATGGGGACATTGTGCGATTTGGTTTGGGGAAGGGTTTTGCGTCGCATATCACTTGCTTGCATTCACGTTTACTTTTTGTTTTGCATTGTTTATTTCATTTGTTTTATATATACAAAAAAAAAATTCAAAAAAAAAAAAAAAATGAAAAATTTCAGAAATTTCATAAAATGCACGTTTATTTTAGCATATAGATCGAGTCGAAACGGTAGTATTTCAAGGATGATACTGCATTTGCACCTGTTTCGCCTAAGCCTTGCTAGATTAACATGTTATTAGTAGAGTCGTAAATGCATATCTACGAGTTTTCGTTAAATTAATTGCTGAACTTGAGACTTGACTTATAAAATTGGTAAGCTACATCATATTTTCTAAGGTTTAGAGCTTATAACTGGTGACATCTATGACCAGTTTACCTAGGAATGTGGGTAGTACTTCTTATGAGACATGTTTCCTTAATTTGCATAATTATGAATTTGATCTACTTAATACCTGTATGCATTTGGTCTGTGGTTTGCTGACACATGTGGAAGAGGTTTCCTTTTCTCATTTTACCCATAAGCTTCACACTGCCAAAAATACCCCTTTTTGTCCCATTACTACATCCTACATTTAGCCTGTCCCTTGTCAAGCTAGTAGTCTGCGTTTTGGGATTGTTACTTCGTTTTTGGTGGTGTTTGCTCGATTGAGATGTTGTTGGGAAAATGGAAAAGAAGGAAAGAAAGAAACAAAAAGAAAAAAAAAATGAAAAAAGATTCGAAAAAGAAAGAAAAAGAATGTTCTGTACTGTTCATATCAGTCGATCGACTGCTCAATATGGTCGATCGACTGCGATTCGAAAAGAAAAAAAAAATCAATTCGCATGATTTAATCCTTATCTTTTGGCGATTTTTGCTCCCATGTTTCATTCATATTCTATGGGGAGTTTTTATTGATTTGATAGTTTGGAGATTGTGAGCTCTGTGCTTGCTATAGCACCGCTTCATTTGTTTATGAGAAGGAAGTTGGATGTCGTCCTTTGGTTCCGTTTTGGTACTAGCTTGATCACCTGTACCTCCACTTTACCATAAAATGTTTTGCCTCTTCTTACACATACCTCACATATCCCATATATACCTCGGCATGTGTCATTGGTCATCTGTTCGGTTGGAATGCGTATGTACGGTCATAGAGGTCATTTTCATATTTTATTGCTGGTATGTTTTCATAGGTCGTAGTTAGGTGAGAGTCAGTACAAAATTTACTTCTTTCTATCTTACATTAATATCACCTGTGCTTATTGAGTGTTTTGAGCGACCCGCGAGAGTCCAATTTGATAAGTCTCTATAGTTAACGGTTCAGCATGTCTTTGACGACTTTATAATTCGTTTGCATGATTCACATTACTAATTGATTGTTGGTTGTGCATTAAATTGGTTTGGGCTTAACAGTTTGCATTTCGCTCTGAGATCGAACTCGTTCCATTAGGTCATTAGATCGAGTCTAGTTCTTGCTTGGGGACAAGCAAGGGTTTGGTTTGGGGAAGTTTGATGCGTGTTATTTATATGATGTTTTACATCCCATTTTACACGCATTTCAGAGCTCATTTGTGTAGTTTATGCTACATTTCTCCCTATTTCCATCTACTTCCGTATTTTGTACGTTATTGCAGAAATGTGAAGAATTCAGCGGGAAATCAAGTCAAATCCGTCCCCAAGTAATCTGCATTGCAAATGACGTAAAGGAATTGCTTAAGGAACGAGCTTGGTGCGCAATCCAAGGCCCAAAAGACGAGTCCACGAGTTTAAAGCAGTCAATTAGCAGCTCAAGCGGTCGATCGACTATGCCAATCAGTCGATCGACCAACTATCGGATCCGAAGCTACTCGTTTCTTGAGATCCGGTCGATCGACCTCCTCGCTTAGTCGATCGACCACGTACCGCCAGACGAGAATTAAAAGATCGAGGAACTTAAAGCCCATTGTGTTTAGGTTTTGGAATAAGATGTTACGTATATTTCCTATATAACGTAACCTAGATCATCAGTTTATGAAAAAAAAGTCTTTTATTCAGAGTTTTACATCAAGTTTTGACATTAAGTTTTCATTCAAGTTCTTTATCGAATAGTTAGGGTTTGGGATTATTGTGAGCATCGGAATTTCGGTTCTTAATAATCAATCTTTCCCCTGCAATTCGGTATTCTTCCTGTTTACTTTCAGTTTATTTATTTTGCTAATAGATTAGAATTGTTAGTAGATTCCCGAAACCATCTTTATTATTGCATGTTAATTGCTTCCTTTCCTGTTTTAAGCATGAATTCAGTAGCTAGTTTTATCGTTTATGTTGTTGTTTCTACCCTTAGCATGAGTAGCTAAATCTATAGTGCTAGGATGTAGGGGAATTGTAGCATAGGCGGCACTAGATTGAACACGGACTGAACCCGCGTGTCAGTCGATCGGCTGACATTGTTGGTCGATCGACTGACCTTGTAAGGTTATCCTTCGTTTTAATTGTTTTTAATCTTGTATTTAACAAATCGAATGCATGCGACCAGTTAGATACCTATTTTGTGACCGACCCATTAGATCGAAAGATAGGGAAGGTTATTTGACCGTCAATTAAATCGACTAAACTGTGCTAAGATCGAAAGATAGGTATAGTTTAGACCATTAGTCACTTTTCAGGACGAAAGTTAGTATTAGTGACATTAGGGACCTATAGCGAGATCGAGAGATGCTATTTGTTAAGAGTGGACCGAGAGGACCTCTTTATTTCCCGCCTTACCTGTGTTTGATTCAGACCGACTTAGTTTGCTGCCGCCGAAACTATAATGAACCGATCATCCTAGTACCCTTTCTTTTATCTGTTTAAATCGTTATTTTAGTTTACTGTCTTAGTCATAGACCAATTCAAATCAACCCCCATAATAGTTACCTCAGACTGAATATAAATCAACTAAAGTTTACAACTGCCTCCTTGTGGTTTGACCCTGTTACCACTAGCCTAGGTTAGTCTTAATAGGAGATTATAAATTTTATCTTTGGTACTCACAACGACGGGTATCAGAAAACATAATGATAATGCCTACATATAGCCTTGCATGCATGGCTTTCTCTTGGGAAGAAAAGGTGAGCATGCATTGGGTCATCTCCTCTCCATTTTTTCGGTTTTCCCTAAAGAAAAGAGCAAAATATTTTTGCTTATTATTTACACACATACTACATGCAAAAGCTAGTGTGTATGATTCATTCCAACACAACATCTAAAAATATAGATTTTTTAGAGAGACAAAAATGACTTCCTCTTTTCTCTTCCTCTTAACCGAAAATTAAGAGAGCAAAATAAATTTTTGGGTCAATTTTATTTAAATTAATATTGTTCTAGTATTGATAATATTAATTTTATTAAGAGTATATCTTGGGTATTAATCCTTGGGAGGGATACTATACTTGTATCCTTTGTTCATCCATTTAAGGAGAGCTCAAGAACAAGAGAGTAGGAGAACTCTCTTGTGCCCTTTGATCCGAAAATTAATGTAAGAATGAAGATTTCTTCTTTATTTTACTTATTGTTTGCATGCATAAGATCACCAATTAATTTTATGATTAAATTAACATCTACATATATGAATATGTTAGTATATAGATCTACTTTTCCTTCAATCGGTATCAAGAGCCTTGGTTGTTTGCATGCAAATCGGTTAAAAGTTTTTCCTAGTTATTTGTTTAACATATAAAACTTGTTCAATTTGTGTTACTATGAGATATCATGAAAATCATTATGCATGTTAAAGTTTCTGATCCTAAAATTTTTTTAGGATATTTTGGTTAATTTATGGATTTTATTGTTCATCTTACATAATAATGGCATTAAAAATATGATTTTATGAATAAAATGTCATTTTCGGACTAAAATTAGCTAAACTTCGAATTTTCCAGTGATTTTTGGATATGTTGTCACATGTATTATTTTGAGATGACCTGTAAAGTTTCATAATTTTTGGACTTCTTATGCTCGAAAAATGGATTTTTCATTATTAAAATCGGATTTAAGTGAAAAATAGGTTAATATGAGATAAATTTCGAATCTGGTCATAGAAATTTAGTATGTTGTCACATGAAATTTTACAAGATGTGTGTTAAATAATGGGCTATATTGAAGTCTTTTTGCATGATTTATGGATTTTTGAAGAAAAATAGCATGAATAGTGACTTAATTAGTGAAATATTAATAAAACATACTCCATGACTAAGGAAAAACGTCACATGTTGCATTTTATTATCTTTTTCAGATCTAAAATTGAAAAGTTGATGAATATAATTTTTCTCATGTTTTTATGATTATTTTTGTTAAAACCGATAAACTGCAACATTGTTTTTCCGGATAAATTTCGAAATTTTTAACCTAAGTTTTTTGAACATTATGAGTGTCATGGTATTTTTCCAGAATGTTCATAAGTTTAAATTTCAAATTTTGAATTTATTTGAAATTTTGTGATTTATTTGAAGTTTATAGCTTTTTATTATAATTTTAGGTCCATTAATGAACAAATTTTTAGATATATGAGTTAATTATGGTCAAGTAATTATTGAAGACTAATTTTGAGTCCTAAGAGGTTAGGGTAATTAACTTATGCATAAATACGAATTTATGTATTTTTTGTGATTATAAAATGTTGAATCACGCAAATCCGTAAAAACCAAGTAATATACGATATTGGCTAATTAAAGGCGATTTAGCATAAAATTGGGCATGTTCATACATATTATAATGCTGCATTTTCTTTATGACTGTCATAATTTTATTTTATGTAATTTTGAATTATGTAAGTTTTACTTAGTATGGCCTTAGTTTTTAATTGGTATTACCCGAAATGTATGGGAATATCGATTCGGTTGTAATTTATTGTGATCTCGTATCACCGTTTTGTAATTTAATAGATTTATTTTTATTTTAATTACAAATGTATAATAGGAAATTATGTAATTTGTTATGTAATTTATTTATTCCGGAGTTCCATAAAGACGGATTTCTTCAAGAAGGCGATACATAAAGACGGTGTTACCTCGAGATGCGTGCCACAACCGAAGTTCAAGGGACCAATGGAGTTGGTTTCCGAATATGTAATAGTTAATTAGATTTTCTATTTTAGGAAGGCCATACTAGGATTTAATTTATGCTTTGCATTTTATTTATATGTTGCATGCATCGCTAAATCGTCATAACTAAAACATGCATTATCTTTTTTATCGAGTTTATCGACCGTGTCAATTACAATTATTGTAGTTCACCGCTTTAGTTCACTTAAAACGTGATAGATAATAAATTGACATGACCTCTCGCTAAAATAATCAATTGAGACATAGCCTTACCAAAAAGTAGAAACCATGAAAACCTATTTCGCGAGGGAGTACACTCGGCCCTACCGGGGTACAAAACTTGTTACGTAGGGGAAGTGGGTGATGAATGTCTATCCACCGAATTCATGTTGATAAGGGATGAATCGGCCCTACCGTGCCCAAGTTGATGTGGATTTGTATCATGGACACATTTATTCGAAATTTGGATTGAGCTCAACGGAAGTATTCGTGACCGTAGTCGCATGTGTTCCGGGCTATAGATAAACATTAGAGTAATGTTATCGACCAAGAGTTCTAAAAGTAGAATCGATTAAGCGTTAATCCACCGAGTTATATTGATAAGGGATGAATCGGCCCTACCGTGCCCAAGTTAATATGAATTTGAATCTTGGAATCATTTATCATAGTTGGGTAGAGGTCACTATGTAAATGCTTTACTTGTTATTTACAAGTATTAATAAAACGATAAATGTTAAGTTTTCCACTATTCCGTTATTATATTGTTCTATTTCTTTACCACAATCATATACGATATCATTTCGATTTTTGATTCAAATCTCCATTAAAACATCGTAACTAAAGACAAATTTGATTTTTCTTCTAAAAACCTCGAATTATCCATTGGAAGGATCTCGTGTAAAGAGTATAGATAAAAGTTATTCATTATCAAACAGGTTTTTGATTCTTGACTAACACACCTACTTACAATGGATTGTTTTTCATATACTTAATTGAATTAAGTACCTTGAAGCGATAAATTGTTTTGGTAATTCGTAATTGACCAAAATAACGCAACCACTTCAATGAAAGTATTAAGACTAAAATGAACAAATGAAGAGTAATCTTCATGAATTCAATTTTGCTTCTCAAAGCAAAGACTCATTGAAAAGAGTGGGAGCATTCTCTTAAACCGTTAAGATGAGGACGAGGTTCAAGAAGTAAAGATTATAATGGAATTGATACAAGGTAATGTTAAAGGTAAAGTTGTTGAGAATGACGATACTAAACCTATCAATCCCGATCGATAAAGTTTCCATTGTCTTAAATGTTGGACACTAGAAAGGAAACTACCCCAAATTATTGAAGAATCAACAAGTTAGTTGTGGGATATCTAATGGGATCTTCTTTAAATGTTTATTTGATTAAACATAAATTTTGCTAAGTACTACTTCGTCAATATTAGAAACCGGTGGTGGTTTTCATCATTTGTACTTGATACATAGGATTATTAGAATATGACTACTAGCAACAATCATGTTTAGAGATAGAGTCTTTGTGTAATCAATCTAGTTTTGGATTTATAGTTGTACTTAATTATGACTATTAAGTACATAAACTCTAAATAAGAATACAAACTTGTTAAGATACAAAAGAGGTTTCACTTTTGTGACCCTATAAACCACGATTTGATGTATGGCTAGCCCATTATCAAGGTGATTATATTCTAAACCAAACTAGAATGATATATCATGAAGATGATGCAAGACTCAAATTGGTAACCCAAGATTAAACCTTAAATTCTGGAATGATTAACGCAAAGAGTTATCGAGTACTCTTGAAACCATTAGATCTTATGGTATATGCGTTTCTTGTATACAAAGCAAGATATCTCGTACCTTTTGGTTCAAAAGGAGATCGAGGTTGTAAATCATTTATCCAAAATAGGTTGATCATTTTCTTTTACCAACGATTTAAGTTGACGCTAATATGTTCATTTAATAAGGTAAATAGAGAAATCTTTGAAGAAGTTCAAAAAGTTCAAAGAAGCACGATTTAGTCGTGATGGGATTATCAAAGTGAAGACTTTGATATAAGCCAAATGAATTGTGATATAGTATCACAAATTAATCTCTCTTAGCACGCATTATGGGATAATGTATGATTCGATAAGAATTCAAACGCTATTCGATAAGGTTTGGACTTCGATCAAGTTACTTTGAGTTACTTGATCCTTTTGGGGATTTTTTATCTTTTTGTCTAGATTATCTTTCCACTAAATCTAAAACGATTCATATGAGATATGAAATGGTAGGATACCATGTTTGTAAGTTTTCAAAAGAAACAAATGCTCATTTTTCCCTTTCAATTATCACGAGTACGACGGGTTTGCGGCTCGTGAAGCTGTCTTTCTAAAAATACAAGTTTATTTCTAGAAGACAGAGTGGGAGAAATTTTTCAAGAGCCACAAAGAATGTTATGTCGCAAGAAACTGGTCTTTCTTGGCTACATGAGACGTTTTGTGTAAAATGTTGATTCTTCAAAACCTAGGAGGTTATCAAAACCTAGGAGGTTAAATTCGTCACTTGTTAAAAATGATGAATTCATGCTACTTTTAAGAAAGTAAAGAGCTTATAACTTACAAAGAAATTGTTTGATTCAAGTTGATTACTTCTGGAAAGTAATAAACATATGACTTACATGAGAGTGTTTAAGTCACAACTCAATATAAGGCTTAGAGCCATGAAAATCCGAAATAAAAAAGGCTTGATTAGTGACAAAGGGTTTTGCACTAATAAAGAGAGATTTCAAGGCTTGATTGGTTGCAAAGGGTTTTGCACTAGTTGAAATGCTTAAGTCTATTTGGATCTTCTTGGGGATTATATATCATTATGAGATATATAGCGAATGAATCTAAAACCCACTTCTTCAATTAGAAGGAATGTATTCAATACATGTTTTAAGTCTATTTGGATCTTCTTAACAGAGTTTATGTACTTAATAGTCATAATTAAGTACAACTATAAATCCAGAGGATTTATAAAGCATTCTTTTACAAATTCTTTTAAGGTAATGTTACAATAATCAATTCCTCCTCTAGAGTTCCTTCTGAACTGAACCAAGAAAAGAACATTAGCCACAAAATTGTCATCTAATTTCATACATGCATCTCCGTCAATATGAAGCCGCCGTGGATAGCTATTATGCTCTATACCCACAATTCCACCATTTGGTTCAACAAGGGAAGGTTATCGAGGAGGGAATGTTTCCCTCTTGGGTCCAAATGGACATTCTCTTCCCAAACTCGGCAAGAGCAAATGAAGGAGAAAATGGGCAAGAAGGCGAAGGGAGCGATAAATCTTGTGGTGGAGATACGATGGAGCTCAATTGTGAGGGAGATGAGTTCATGGACTTCAATGCAAGTGATGCATCCAAAGAGGCTTGGGATAGTGACTTAGAGAGGGATGATGGTGATCTCTAGAGATCTCTTCATAGCTTGATGGAGCAAGCAAGAGGAACCCATCAAGGCTTAAGTGAAGTTTTATTTATCCCTTCTCTCTTTAACTTTCATGAAAAGAATTTGTAAAAGAATGGCTATTTAATCTTTTGAGGACAAAGGTACCCTAGCTTACCTTTAAATAGATGTTTAATGGAGGACGAACAATCTTGCCTAGTGTTCCGACCAAAACCCTACCAAATATTCCCTACCAAAAATATAAACCCTGTCCTCCTCAGCCCACCACTTACAAGCAAGCAGCTCAATATCCGCAATGACGCACAACCAAGGATGAAGAATATCAGGGGCTTGTATCAAATAATTCATGGACTCTGGTTCCACCTCCGTCTAATTTTGAATCTTAGATCAAAATTTTGAATATTAGGGGCTTGTATCAAATATATAGTAATAAGATCAACTAAGTCCTTCTCTTACATGTGAGTCCATAAGTTCCATTGTTTACCCTTAGATCATGTGTTTGAATGGCTTAGATTAAAAGTAAAAAAACAACTATTAATATTATTCTAATGGCTAAAACAATTACCTCTCTCATCCTACCTCTCATAGGTTATGAGCATGCATGCAGGTTGTCAATCAAACATCATACACGTCCCACTGCCTTCCCCCCATTTCTCATTTCACTCAATTATTCAAAATTAAATTTCCCCCAAAATATTTCCCCCAAATTAAACCCCAATAATATCAACCGTCTAAGAAAGAAACTGCTCTCAAAATCTCTCAATTCTATCGCTTTTTTGTTACCTTATTATCGGTTTCTTCTCCATTTTCTTCACTCACTTGCAACCTGCCATTTTCGTCCATTTTCGTCCATTTTCTTCACTCACTTGTAGGTTATAAAGGTAATTTATTTTTTGGTTTTTAGAGTTTTATTATTTTTTCTCTTCATTTATTTTGATTAGACGTTTTTTTTTTAATTTATTGGGCATTGTTATGTAATTGCCATTCGCCATTGTTGTTGTACTATTCTATTTGATCACTGTATTGGCTTACTTCATTTTGATTACCCAGTTATTTTTAGCACATTCATTCAACTTTTGTCCTTATTTGTATCGTCACCTAACTCACCACCGAAATCTCATATCGTGCAAATACTCCACCAACTTTTTACTACCCTTAATTACTCAAAACACATGACTAACATGTCGTCCTGAAATTCCTATATAACCATTTACTCACACCCTCATGATACTATAACCATTTACTCGAGTAGCCATGTCCAATTCTAGAGTTCCTCATTCAGTAAAATGGGCCAGACTCGTATAACCCGACCCATGGCATAGATAGGTTAACCCACACCACCACTGGGGACCGAGCTCTGCTACCATGGATAGATTTCGTCAAAGTAACCGATTCTTTTTATGTATTTGCTCAAGTGAACTTATACTAGGAACCGATTCAAAATATTGCATAAAAGGCGATTTAGCATAAAATAATATATGGTCTTTAACAGACAACAAATTATTATAAGAGAGAAAAATGACATCTTATTCTAATGTGATTAAATGAGATATCCCAAATCCTCAATGTTATTATCATCATTGAAATCTATCGTTCCGACTCAACCTATATGCTAAAATAAATGTGAAATTTTTGAATTTTTGGAAATTTTTCAATTTTTATGGGATTTGAATTTTTAATAAGAATAAACAACAATGCAAACGGAAATTAAACGTGAAACAGAAATGCAATGAAAACAAAATGCAGACACAGATATGGATGCATAACCTCCCCAAACCAAACCGTACAATGCCCCCATTGTACCAAAACATGGAAAGGAAATGCAAACTGAAGGAGAAAGAGAGTAAATACGGAAAAACTAACAAAATGCGCGAATAAAGGGACCTCCCCAAACCAGCCATGAACATGGGAGGTTGCTAAAGGCCCGGAAAACCGTCTCAAGAAGCTAATCCAAGTCAATAACACTCGATAGCAGTCGTACAGTGGCTGGTCGAGTAGAATGGGCATCCAAAACTGCTCGATCGAGGAGAATAGCAGTCGATCGAGTAGTTCTCTATCTGCAGGTGGTCGATCGAGTAGATTAATCAGTAATTGGTTTATATTAGTAAAATGTAGGACTACATTTACTAGAGATTTCAAATCCGAGCATAAGCAATATTATGCCCAAACCGTAGTTGCATGTGTTCCGGGCTATAGATAATTATTAGAGTAATTTTATCGACCAAGAGTTCTAAAAGTAGAATCGATTAAAACGTTAATCCACCAAGTTATATTGATAAGGGTTTCATCGGTCATACCGTGCCTAAGTCGATATGAATTTGGGTCTTGGAATCATTTATCTAGTTGGGTAGAGGTTACTAGAAAAATGCATAAAACTTGTTTAAATTATAAATTTTTACGAGTATTATTATTAAAACGACATTTGTTTTACTCCTTCTATTTTGTTTTGTAGACCACTTCTTTTTCTCATAACAAATGGCAACACCAACCCCTAACGCCACGCCACTCGCTAATTCATCATGGCTCCGATCCTTCATGGATCGATGTAAACTTGAAAAGAATGGGTCAAATTTCTCCGATTGGGATGCCCAACTCAAACTAGCCGCCCAAGGTGACGACAAGCTTCGTTACCTTACCGAGGCCTCTCCTCCCGAACCTACTACTAGGTCGACCGCCGCTACTAGGGAAGCATATGAGGCTTACCATAAGGAGTCCGCCACATTGAAAAACGTGTTGATATTTGCGATGGAGGCGGACCTCCAAAGGAGAGCCTTTAAAATGGGCACCGCTAATGAGCATGGTAGAGTACGTAGCAAGGTTTTTATGTTCGGGGAGTTACTATGGCGTAAGAGTAACATTCATTCAACTTTTGATTAACCGACAATGCCATGGTTACGCTTGTTCTTTCCCAATTTGGTTACTTTGACGAACTTAGATTAAGCTGACAATTTCCTACCTCTCTGTGGATTCGACCCGACTTCCCTAGCTATATTAGTTAGAGCCAGTTGGTATTTTTGGCAAGTACGCGACAGACGTGTCAAATTTTGGCGCCGTTTTATTTCCACTCGATCGAGTGGTTTATTTCCACTCGATCGAGTGGTTTGGTTTGGGGAGGTATGCATCCATATCTGTGTCTGCATGTTTTCTTGCATTTCTGCTTGCACGTTTATTTTTCCGCATGCATTGTTTTTTTAATTAATTCCTAAATCTTATAAAAAAATCATAAAATTCAAAAAATTTCAAACCTATCCATGGCATTGTCGAATGGGACACATAAATGAGAAACGCGTAAAGAAATTCGTCGATGATGGGACTATTCCCGCATTCGATTTTTCTACATATGGCACGTGTGAATCATGTCTCATTGGCAAAATGACTCGAATTTCCTTCAAAGGTGTTGGAATGCGCGGTAGTGACCTATTTGGACTCATACATACTGATGTTTGTGGACCTATGTCAATTACCGCTATAGATGGCTATAGATATTTTATCACTTTCACGGACGATTTGAGTAGATACGGATTTGTCTACTTAATGAAGCATTAAAGTGAGTCATTTGAGAAATTCAAGGAATACCAGAACAGGGTTCAGAACCAACTGGGTAGAAAGGTTAAAGCACTCCGTTCAGATCGGGGTGGCGAATATCTTTCAAATGAGTTTGATCAACACCTTAAAGACTGTGGAATCATTTTACGATTAACTCCACCTGAACACCTCAATTAAATGGTGTGTCCGAACGGAGAAATCGAACCTTACTTGATATGGTTCGATCCATGATGAGTCACACGGTAGTGCCCGATTCATTATGGGGTTTTGCTCTTTGTCACCGCTCTTATACTTAACCGAAGTCCGACTAAAGCTCTCGACAAGACTCCATATGAAATGTGGAAGGGAACGGTCCCTAACTTGTCCTTTATTCGGGTTTGGGGCTGCGAGGCTTATGTCAAGTGGAGACACGAGGATAAGCTCGGCCCGCGATCGGTCAAGACATACTTTATAGGTTATCCAAAAGGAACATTTGGTCATTACTTCTATTCGCCTACCGAACATCGAGTTTTTGTTGCGGCTAGTGCGACGTTCTTAGAGAAAGAATTTATCGAGAACAAGACGAGTAATAGAACCTTCGAGCTATCGGAGATTCCAGAACCAACAACCGAGGAACGGATGGAGGAAGTTATTCCTCCAACTGATGATACGGTTAATATTCCTGAGGAACCTAGGAGGTCGGGTAGAGTCTCTCATCCTCCGGACAGATACATTGGTATGGTCGAGGAGAATGACGTTTTACTCCTAGAGAGTAATGAACCCGCTACCTATAAAGGTGCCATGACCTGTTCCGACTCATAGCTATGGCTCGAAGCCATGCAATCCGAGATGGACTCCATGTATGAGAATAACGTATGGGATCTAGTTGATTTACCTAATAAGGTAAAACCTCTACAGTGCAAATGGCTTTACAAGATAAAGCATTCTGTAGACGCGTAACCAGATACCTATAAGGCACGACTAGTGGCAAAAGGTTTCACTCAAGTGCACGGATTGCATTATGATGATATTTTTGCACCTGTAGTTATGCTACGTTCCATTCGGATAATATTAGCGATTGCCGCATTTCATGACTATGGCAAATGGATGTGAAAACCGCCTTCTTAAACGGTTATTTGGAGGAAGAGTTGTACATGGTGCAACCCGAAGGTTTCATAGATCCTGAACATCCTAAGAAAGTATGCAAGCTTAAGCGTTCCATTTATGGACTTAAGCAAGCTTCTCGGAGTTGGAATCATCGTTTCGACCAGGTGATAAAAGAGTATGGTTTCACTCGATCGGTCGAGGAACCGTGCTTATATATCAAGTCGAGTGGGAGCAAGATTGTATTCTTGATATTGTATGTCGATGACATACTCTTGATTGGGAATGACATTCCTCTCCTATCTTCGGTTAAAGGATGGTTAAAGAACCATTTCCAGATGAAAGATCTGGGTGAGGCACAACGCATTTTGGGAATCCGTAAAATCAGTGTGTGCTTTTCACTTTTTTATTCTTTAAATTTTTTACTCCGTTTAAATTGTAACAAAATTACAAAAATAGCTATATGTTTCAAATGCAAAAAAAATAAGCATAAGTTTTTGTATTAAACTAACAATCTTCTTTTTTTAATCATAAACTTATTCCGAGTAAAAATGTAAAATTCGTTCTGTTTTAATTATTAGTATTTTTACACATTAACAATTGTAGATAACTACAAACAAAATTCAAAGTTCATTTATATATTATTATTATTATTATTATTAGCTCTAATTGTTAAGTTTTATACACATGACATTCTAAAATACCGTGCATTTGCACGGGCTCTATACTAGTTTGTGAGTAAAAGTCGACCGATGGAACTTTCAACAATGGCGAATAATCAATCAAAGTTATACAATTCTTGCTCAAATTATACGTAAAGACAAGGTCAGTCACCTTCTTTATCTCAATTACGAAACTTACTTTTGAAAATTCAAAATGCTTGTAATTTCTGATTGAATATATAATGTCATTTTCCCTAATTCCAATTTTTTTTCAATTATTCAACTTAATTGATTACTAATTTGACGCGTTGTATGATATTGATTCTGGAAAATTGTTGTCTCAATTAATTTAGGGTTTTATTAGTTTTTATATGAGATGATGAGAATTGTTATTTTAGGTTAATTGCAGTAATTGCCAATTTTTTGTAATTCAAATTTTAATTTAATTGAAGAGTTGAATTCTTGAAAATTTATATGTAAGTGGGTATTTCGTCTACCAACTGCTCAAAGTAAACCTTTGATTTGTATAAGTCAAGCAATAAAAACAATAATAATAAATTAGCCATACTTATCCTTTCCATTGACTGACCTTACAAGTCCTTCTCACAAAGTCAAGCAATGAAAACCAAGCCAGTCTGCCTTTTCAAGTCTTTCCTCTAATTGATGGCTTCTGTGACTCAGCTTGGTTAATACTCTTCAACATTCAATGCTCGAATTCGATTTATATTCAATACGGTGTACTATTTTTTTTTTTTTGGTGTTGACCAGGAGTATCCCCTACCGACAGCTGGGCAATCTCCTTCGGGTACTGAAGGCAATTTAATGGGTTGACCCCTCCCAAGTTTGACTTTTTCATTCGCAAGAGTCAGGAATCGAACCCCTGACCACTTGTTTAAGAGATGAGAGCCCTTACCACTCACACCAGCCAACTTTGGTACGGAGTACTATGTTGTCATTTACTTTTAACTTTCGTTTTAATTCACTGACTTGATTACTAGATAATTTTTATGTGTTGCATGGGATTGATTTTGAACAATCGTCTTCTTAATCACTATTAATTTATAGGATTTTCCTCACCTGTGCCCTGAACTATTTAGTTTTGTAAGTTGTACCCTCTCATGTGAAAAAAAAAAAAACACTGATTTGTTATTTTGTTATAACTCTCGGTTATGAGTTCAGTCATTACTCTTTAGAGTGTACGATTGTAGATATATTGTTAGAGATTATGGTGTATGAAGTACTTATCGTAATAGGAGATATCATATAACATTAAAAATAGATGGATACTAGCAAATTTCATATACCATATCCTCCAACAGATATCCTTTTAAGTTGATTTTTTTAGAACTTTTTGTTAGACGATGATACTAGATTATTGGTAGATGATAACGAATTATTAGCTCAATTATTAATGGCTTAGTCGTGCAGTACTGTAGTATGTGTAGGTCAGATGAGAGTTTATGTTGACCTGGATAATTCGAGTTTTACTCGCAATTATCTGTTATCTAGGAGGAACGTATTTAGTTGAAACCTAGATTAAGGGATACATTTTAGGCTCAGACATGGTTGTGAGTGGATTCAACCACATGACGGTTCAAGTGTTCAATATCTCTTATTGTCATTCTGCGCTTTGTGGCTCACCTTTAGCGGAAAAGGACTCGGGATAAGTCTCCGTATATTTGAAATTGTAATAGGCTCCAGTGTTCAACACAAAAAGACCCCCAGAAAGATAACCCTTGCCCACAAATTCCCCATTACGCGACATTACCACCTTGTCGGCCTCAAAAACAAGTTTCAAACCAGCTTTGTTTAACAAGGCACCAGACACAAGGTTTCGACGTAACGAGGGTACATACAAAACATTATTTAGAGCAAGTGTTTTCCCTGAGGTGAGTTTGAGAAAGATCTTGCCTTTTCCTTTGATCGGTGCGGATGAAGAGTTACCCATGTAGACGCATTCCCCATCAGCAACTTCCTCGAACTCAGCAAATAAACCCCTATCAGCACAGAGGTGTCTCGAAGCTCCAGTATCCAGGACCCATTCAGCAACATTACCCACCAGATTAGCTTCCACAACCACAGCTGCAATGACATTATCAGTCACAGCAACATTGGCCTCAGCAGATTTCTTCTCAGAGCATTGGTAGGCTTTGTGCCCAGGTTTTCCGCAAACATAGCAGACAAAAGGGCCCTTAGCAGCTTTCTGAATCTTAGGAACCGGTTTGGTGTGCTTCCCTGGACCATACTTCTTAGCCTGACCCTGGTTCTTACCCTGACCAAACTTAGCCTTACCCTTACCCTTGAACTTCTCAGTATAAGACGGACCACCAGACTCAACCAGATTAGCATCAACAGCATTAATAGAAGTTTTAACAGATTGACTAACAGGTTTGTCTTTAAGGCGATTTGCCTCTTCGGTCCTCATGTGTCCTACTAGTTCTTGGAGAGACAGGTCTTTTTTCTTATGCTTAAGGTGGTTCCTATAGTCTGACCAGGAGGGAGGGAATTTTTCTAATAGAACATTAGCCACAAAAATGTCATCTAATTTCATACCCTCATTAACAACATCAGCACAAAGGTTCTCATATATATGAACTTGTTCCATGATGGGTTTCCCGTCAACCATCTGAAATTGCAGCCACTTTCCCACAACATATTTCTTTTTCCCCGCATCATCAGCCCCATACTTAGCCTCTAAGGACTCCCATATAAGTTTAGAAGACTTATGAACCATAAACAGGTCAAAGAGGAATTGGTGCATTGTAAAATGTAGGACAAACACATGCTTCAAATTCTTTACAAATTCTTCTGAACTGAACCCAAAGCATAAGCAATATTAGTAAAATGTAGGACAAAACCGATTCTTGTAAGTGGTGGGCTGAGGAGGACAGGGTTTATATTTTTTTGTAGGGATTCCTATAGTTACTCAAAACTGATCCCAGAGGAAACCCGCTCGTCTTGGGCATAATCCGAAAAATTGGGGGTTACAAAAAAGTATACTTTTTTACCTTTCTCAGTTCTCGGTTGCCAGCTCCTAAACAACATGACTGACACCCTCTTTGACCTGTTTATGGTTCATAAGTCTTCTAAACTTATATGGGAGTCCTTAGAGGCTAAGTATGGGGCTGATGATGCGGGGAAAAAGAAATATGTTGTGGGAAAGTGGCTGCAATTTCAGATGGTTGACGGGAAACCTATCATGGAACAAGTTCATATATATGAGAACCTTTGTGCTGATGTTGTTAATGAGGGTATGAAATTAGATGACATTTTTGTGGCTAATGTTCTATTAGAAAAATTCCTTCTTATGAAGACTCTCAATCTCAACACCTGGAATGCCTTCTTTTCTCTTAAAGATCCACTTGCAACTGATAGCTCTCTTATCATCTGGTAACTTCACCAAATCCCAAGTTTCATTCTTATGAAGACTCTCAATCTCTTCTTGCATAGCTGCAACCCATTGTGCTGAATCTCCATTGGAGGTAGCCTCAAAATAACTTTTAGGCTCATCACAATCATCAATTTCTTGTGCAGCGGCCAAAGCATAAGCAATATTAGCACTTTGGCCAACGTATCTTTGAGTCGATTTTCTTGGTCTCTGTTCAGGAAGATCTAGAGCCATAGACCACGGTTGTGGTAAACCTCGTCTTAGAGGTTGACGTTGCTGTTGTTGTGGACTTATGTGGTCGGTGGTAACAGTTTCATCATTAGAATTTGGTGGAGGGTAGGAAGTTGGGACATCTTCCTCAGGAGTATTCTTGGCTGCGACCTCAAACTCCACCTTCTCTACGGTACTCTCTGTATCATCTGTACCAGTAGGGGAAGCAACAATATCTCTTCCAGAAGATAACAAAGCATTCTCATGAAAGGTTACATTTCTACTATGAAAGGTTTTTCGAGACTCAGGGTCATATAAACGGTACCCTTTAACCCCTAAGCCATAACATAAGAGAATGCATTTTTTAGCACGAGGTTCCAATTTTCCCTCGTTTACATGAGAATATGCAGGACAACCAAATATTCTGAGATTAGAATAATCAACAGGTTTACCTGACCAAACTTCTTCTGGAATATCGCTGTCTAACGATCTGTTTGGGGAGCGGTTGATCAAATAGCATGCGATGCTTAGCCGCTTCACCCAAAACTCTTTTCCCATGCCAGAATGAGAGAGCATGCAGCGAACTCTCTCCAAGATAGTTCTGTTCATACGTTCTCGCGACTCCATTTTGCCGAGGAGTACCGAATGGTGTGATGTCCGCAATACCTTCCCTTTTGCGAATCGATTGAAATCATTTGAACAATTCAAGACCATTGTCTGCTTCTCAATCTTTTTATCTTCTTACCATCCGTTCTCAATCAAGACTTTCCACTCCTTGAAAGTGGAAAACACTTCGGTCTTGCTTTTAAGGAAATAAACCCAAAGCTTTCTTGAGAAATCATCAATAATGGTCAACATATAAAAACATCCTCCTTTTGAAGGACCTCTAGAGGGACCCTAAAGGTCAGAATGGATGTAATCCAATGTACCTTTGGTTCTATGAATGCCCTTTGAGAAGCTTACCCTTTTCTGCTTACCAAAAACACAATGTTCGCAGAAATCAACCTTACCGGTACAATAGCTTCCGATGAGTCCTTTTTTGTTGAGGACACGCAATCCCTTCTCACTCATGTGGCCCAATCTCATATGCCACAATTTTGTGCTATCAGTGGATGAGACAACTGCTGCGGAACCTGAAATGGTTGAACCCCGCAAACATACAAAGCTACCAGATCGATTTGCCTTTAACAATACAAGAGAACCTTTGGACACTTTCAAAACTCCACCTTCAGCTGAATACTTACACCCAAGTGATTCAAGAGTGCCTAATGAAATGAGATTTCATTTTAAATCGGGGACGTGCCTGACACCCGTCAAGATTCTGGTAACACCATCATGTGTTTTAATTGTAATTGTACCTTCACCAACAACTTTGCATTGAGCATCGTTGCCCATCAAAACAAGACCACCATCCAACAGACAACATATGATGTCTATACTCGATATATTGGCTTACTTCATGTTGAGCTTTCCTATGAGAATCGGTTGTGAAAGTTACCTCCGGATATTCTTGTAATTGCTCAATATCCGGAATAGGATTAGTAGCTTCCACCATAGGAGTAGGAACCTCTTGAATTTCCACTCTTGCTTATTGTACCACCATAGCCTTTGAGGCTTGAAGAAATTGTTGCCTCTTTGAAAGATTTGATTTTGTGGGTGCCTTGTTTCCACCTTTAGTCCTTGACATTGTTCTTCTCCTTGTTAAGAATGTATCAACAACCAATGTTTTGCTTGAATGCTTCTAGAATCCTCAAGCTTCAATAAATCCCTAATCGATTTTGGGTTTTTCGAATTTTGCCTTAAAACCCTAGAAAATCAATTCAATTTTTGAGGATTTTGATGTTTGAATGGCTTTTTGTTGATGAAGGAGTAATTTGATTGTGTTTAGAGGATGTTTGGATTTTATTTGGTTGAGGAAATTATGTTTTATGGATGAGCGGATTGAGGGTTTTGAGGGTTTTGAATGTGTGTTTGTGTTTTGATAGAATGAAATGAATTGGGGTAGAGGGGTTTTAAATCCCGTGTTATGGCTTCAGCAGCAAAAGACGAGCGGATTCCTTTGAAGACGCTCGGATTGTAAGTCAGTCAGCTTTAAAGTTTCTAACCCGTGCTGAGACGCGCAGATTCTTCAGGAGACGAGCGTCTTTCAGCAGGATACGAGCGTCTTCTCCTGGGGACGCTCGGATTGTAAGACAGTGTGAAACTTCAATTTTTGAAACAGTCAAGACGCGCATATTTCCACTGAGACGAGCGTCTTCAGACTGAGATGAGCGTCTTCAGACTGAGACGAGCGTCTTTACTTGGGGACGCTCTGATTTATAGTCAGTATGGATTTTCAATTTCCAGCTCTTCTAAGAAAAGCGGCTAGAAGCCAGGACGTTCGGATTATGCCCAAGACGAGCGGGTTTCCTCTGGGATGCTCGGATCTTCTCCTGTACCCACGGGTTCAGTTCAAAGCATGTGTTTGTGTTTTGAGGTAATGTTAAAAGTCATAATTAAGTACCCACGGGTGTTAAAGAATCGGTTTCCTCTGAAAAAGACACAAATTCTTAAATCTAGTATAATTTTTCATCATACTCAAAGCATGTGTTTTGAGTAACTACTCCTCGAGTAACCGGGAGAAAAACAAACTGAGTCCATATCTCTTAATATAAATCAGAGCGTCCCCAGGTAAAGACGCTCGTCTCAGTCTGAAGACGCTCATCTCAGTCTGAAGACGCTCGTCTCAGTGGAAATATGCGCGTCTTGACTGTTTCAAAAATTGAAGTTATATTGAGTTTACCCACGGGTTTATGGTGACAAAGATCAAACCTATCTATGTGTGTGAGTAACCGATTCAAAATATTGCATAAAAGGCGATTTAGCATAAAATAACTTAATTTGTAATTTCTACCAAAAATATAATTTTTCTTATATTTTTATGATAATATTGCATCCACATCTTACCTTTAAATAGATGTTTTGAGTAACTATAGGAATCCAAAGTGTATAAGTTATTTTATGCTAAATCGCCTTTTATGCAATATTTTGAATCGGTTACTCACACACATAGATAGGTTTGATCTTTGTCACCAACCTTTGAGTAACCTATAGAATAATCGACAATGCCATGGATAGGTTAATCGGATTTATCAAATATTATCATAAAAATATAAGAAAAATTATATTTATCAAATTTTCAATTTTAGATCTTAAATAGGTAATAAAATGCAACATGTGACGTTTTTCCTTAGTCATGAAGTATGTTTTAGCAATTATTCACTAGTTAAAGTCACTATTTTACACACATCTTGTAAAATTGCATGTGACAACATACTAAATTTATTGCTACACTTACTCGAAAAAAGAAATGTTTTGACTCGTGAAGTGGGAGTGTGCCACTTGTGTCAAGTGAGTTTTGAGGAAATGACAAAGTTTGAAAATGTTGGTCCTAGTCAACTTTAGTGTAGTTGTAGGAGTGGACTCGAAGTGAGGTTTTGAAATGGGTTTTGAGGCCCGAATTTTGACTCGACAATTGGACAGAGTTTCGTCTAGTTTCACGCTAATATTAGGCCTATGTTTCGAAAATTTTACATTTTAAAAGGGATTTTGATTTTATAAAAATCGTCATGGTTTTGTTTAGAAATGGTGATCACATATGGTACAAACATTATACAAGCATTATAACGGGATGCTGAGTGCATTTAGAAGGGTTTTGGTTTTAAAGGGTGAGTCGCCATACCGAACAATCAAACCCGAGGTCTGTGGAGACGCTCGTACCGAACAAGAGTAAGGCCGATTCCTAGTCCATTTCCTCAAGTAGTGAAAGTCCTTGATACAAACAAGAGTAAGTATCATGGTATGGATGACGTCAATCGCTATCCATCCTTAGGCTCAAATAAGAATTAGGACCGTTTAGACGGGACGATTGGTCGAATGGGTTGGGTTAGGCTTAGGAAGGCCGAATGAAACGATCTAGGAAGACCGGGTTATGAAAACCGACAATTGTCTTGTACAAACTATTCCCTAACCTTGTTCAAGTTTCACCCTTTTGGCTACACATAAGTGTATTATCCTCAGCGGAGTCGCCAAACTGTGAACGCGGGCCCACGGGGGCGAAAAGCTAAGCAAGCTTTTCCTCTTGGTTTGTTTTGCATTTGTGGAGTCGCCACCAATTTATTGTGGAAAATTTATAAACCGTTCAAATACCTCGTGTCATGTCAAGACACAAAGTAGTGACATGAACACTAAGCACTCGTTACCCTTAGCATTCTATGTCTAGAATGACTCTCGTGGATGCCAATGAACACGGATGTTCACAGAGATCTGGATTAAGGGGTGAGGGTACGTATTAGGAAGCTCTTTTGATCGAACACCTAATCCTGCCCGCCTCGATAGCGTCCTCTACTAATGATTAGGGAAGTTGTCTATACTCGATATATTGACGGTTATATGCATGCAATGCAACATCCAATAAATTAATCCAGTAAAGGCACTCAGGCCATCAAATATTCCGGAGAATTTTGTTCCGGGACCGTGGAATCCCGAAAAACCGTGTATTATACACTTCAATTTGAGCCGTTCGGGAGGTCGTACCAGCCCCTGTTTATTTTTCTCCCGGTTTTCAATCACGCGTCCGAGGTTATTTTAGGAGTTAACCTATTTGATTCAGTCTCAAATAACGAGCATTAATCCATTTTTCACGATTATCCGAGGTTCGACGAATGCTGGTTTATGGCATACCGGGACCCCCAAATGACTTCCGTTGCTACTCAAATTTTGCGTGGCTGCTTTATCTGACCCGAGGAACTTTCTATGTGATTTCCGGAGAATTTTGTTCCGGGACCCTGGAATCCCGAAAAACCGTGTATTATACACTTCAATTTGAGCCGTTCGGGAGGTCGTACCGGACCCTATTTATTTTTCTCCCGGTTTTTCAATCACGCGTTCGAGGTCATTTCAGGAGTTAACCTATTCGATTCAGCCTCAAATAACGAGCATTAAACGTGCATTAATCCATTTTTCACGATTATCCGAGGTTCGACGAATGCTGGTTTATGGCATACCGGCACCCCCAAATGTCTTCCGTTGCTACTCAAATTTTGCGTGACTGCTTTATCTGACCCGAGGAACTTTCTATGTGATTTCCGGAGAATTTTGTTCCGGGACCCTGGAATCCCGAAAAACCGTGTATTATACACTTCAATTTGAGCCGTTCGGGAGGTCGTACCGGACTCAGTTTGTTTTTCTCCCGGTTACTCGAGGAGTAGTTACTCAAAACACATGCTTTGAGTATGATGAAAAATTATACTAGATTTAGGAATTTGTGTCTTTCTCAGAGGAAACCGATTCTTTAACACCCGTGGGTACTTAATTATGACTTTTAACATTACCTTAAAACACAAACACATGCTTTGAACTGAACCCGTGGGTAAACTCAAAACATATTATGCCCAAATTTTTGAAACAGTCAAGACTTATGAATCGATTATTGAGTTTACCCACGTGAAGCTACATTTTACGAATGCCCAAATTTCTACCACGAGAAATTACTCAAAACATCTATTTATGCAATATTTCGGATTATGCCCAAGACGAGCGGGTTTCCTCTGGGATGCTCGGATCTTCTCCTGTACCCACGGGTTCAGTTCAGAATTTGGAGGTCATTAATGACCTCGGATTATATAACTTATACACTTTGGAAGTTTCACTAACTCCCCAAAAAACACATTTTTCACCCTTGTCATCAAGCTTCTTTCTTTGCACATCTAGAACGTGTGCATAATTAATGCACCCAACACTCGAAAATGGTCAATAACCGGTTTTCTTCCACTCCATGCCTCCTCTAGAGTTATATTTTGAGCAGTAAATGTAGGACATCTATTCAATATATGAACACTCTAATTTACCGCTTTTGGCCAAAATGATTTTGGCAATCGCCAATTTGCCAATAAGATTCCCACCATATTAAAAATAGTTTTTTTTCCTTTTTTATACACCATTTTGTTGTGTTATATATGTTGTTGTAAGCACTCTTCGAATACCATACTTTTTGCAGAAAGTTTCAAACTCGTAGAGCAAAACTCACCTCTACGATCAGTTCAGATGGTTTTAACCGTCTTTCCAGATTTATTTTCCACAAGAACTTTCAAAACTCCAAACATAGAGAAAGCCTCTGATTTTTCTTCGAGAAAATAAATTCATGTTTTTCTTGAATAATCATCAGTGAACGTAATCACATACCTCTTACCTCCATTTGAAGATGGATTTATAGGACCGCAAATATCTAAGTGTACTAATTCTAAAATATCTTTTGCTCACCATGACTGCCTTTTGGAAACTGAGTACGGTGATATTTTCCTACCATACGTTCTTCACAAACTTGAGAAGGAGTCGTGATATGAGGAAAATCTATTACCATATCTTTCTGTCAAAGTATCCTTAGTCCGCCAAAATTTAAATGCCTATAATGAAAAATGCCAAAGCCTTGGATCTCTCAATTTAGTCATCAAGGAACAATGGGTACTTTAAATATTCAAAGGAAACAGCCTATTTTAATTCAATGGCATAAAAACAATAATAACACTTCTTGAGGAAGAATATATTTTACACGTTCCATTTATGGTTCTTTTATAACCTTACTCTTGTAGATATCGCTCACTCAAAATATTACTTTTGAGATCTCGAACATACATCACATTTGAGATTGTTTCAATACAACCATTCTATGAGAATCGGTTGTGAAAGTAATTTGAGACCGTTTCAGGGGTGTGTTGCGTTTTAGAAATAGTTTCTGACCTGTTGGGTACTAGATCGAGTAACTTTGATACTCGATCGAGTAAGAGGGCACTCGATCGAGTACCTCAGCTACTCGATCGAGTAGCCGGTTTACGGGGGGATGATTTGTCGGTTTTATTAATAATGCGATTAAGTATATAATTACTTCCGTCACTTTTCCTTAAACACTTTACAAACCTAATTCTTTCAAAAAGAGAAAACAAACGACGTTCTTCGCATCAATCGCATTGTTGGCAAATCCCGGAGCTTGGAAGGTCGGATTTTATCTTTCTTTATACCGTTGTGATCCTTGCGTCGAGGATAAGATCTACGTACCGTTTTTATAGTATTTCATTAAAGTTAGTTAAACCCTAATATTGGGATTTGGGGGTTTTGTTGTATCTCGTGATTGGTAGTGATTATATGTTTGTATGTTAGGAGGATGATTCGTAGAAGAAGCCTTTTGATATCAGCTGTGAGACCGTCTGATTTTGTTGCTTTCCAGATAATTAACTAAGTCGATATGAGATTTCGGTGGTGAGTTAGGTGACGATACAAATAAGGACAAAAGTTGAATGAATGTTACTCTTACGCCATAGTAACTCCTAACTGTTAAGCTTGGGTCGGGTTATACGAGTCTGGCCCATTTTAGTGTAATGGTAAGTTACCACTACACCATGTAATGCTTGGGCTGAAATTTAAAGCGCCTGCATTTTCATGTCACAAGGGATGTAGTTGCTTAGCGGAGAAGCTACTTGAATACGAGTCTAGTTTCAGGGGTAACCTGGAACCATTTCAGGTAATAAGTTTTATCAAAAGCCCATTTGTTTATTTTTTGATTTTATGCCCTATTTTTGAAAAAAAAAGTTCCATGCACAACATGCCTTCCTTGTGTATATTACCCACAAAATTATCCGCCAAATTGACAAATTGGTAAAAAGAAATTGGGGGTTGGAGAGAAATTGGTAAAAAAGTTCTACTTTAGACAAATTGGTAAAAAAAAGTAAAGAATTGGACAAATACACCAAAATTTGACCATTTGAGTGCTTAACTAAAATTACTCATCATTAATTACTTAAAGTAACTAATTAAGTTAATCTATATAAAAAAAAAAGGCAATTGAAAATAAATTTGTTTTGTCAATCAATTTTGTCACACATAATTTTCATTTTATTTTTTGTAATAATTTAGCCTGGTCGGCTTAGCATAAGAATCATGAAGAACTAGACAGGGTAAACATGTCTGTCGGTAAGAACTAAACAGGGTAAACATGTTTGTGATTGGAGTGACACACAGATTGAGACACTAAATGGGACAGAGGATCCCCACTCCATGTCTATGTGTTAGATTTGAGTTCGATTGATAGATATCGGTGAAAGTATGGTCGGTAAATACGAGTCAGATCAGAATATATATCGAGTTTGTAATACGTAACGAGAATATATATCGAGTTTGTAATACGTAACGAGGTCAAGTCATGATTATATATGGGTCAAAATATTTTGACACACGAAAATAATATCTTACTCGTATTTAATAAGAAAAATATACTCCTATATACCAATTTGTCTATAACCTCCAACTTGTTTTACCAATTTGTCAATTTGGCCCAAAATTATCCATAAAGTAAATATCAGGGGCGGCCCAAAGGCTGTGCAATTAGGTTCATAGCACAGGGGCCCAAGGGGAAATAGGGCCCCAAAATCTAAGCACAATTCATAACATTAAATGAAAATGATTTTGGCAATTTTCCTCCTTGTGGACTACTCCTGTAAAGTCGCTACTCTACACTCCACAACATCTTTGTTTACCCAAAACACATGTGCATCCCCATTAATAGGCAGATTTTTTAAAAACTTTATTTATTTAAGTGGGTTACAAAAAAGTATACTTTTTTACCTTTCTCAGTTCTCGGTTGCCAGCTCCTAAACAACATGACTGACACCCTCTTTGACCTGTTTATGGTTCATAAGTCTTCTAAACTTATATGGGAGTCCTTAGAGGCTAAGTATGGGGCTGATGATGCGGGGAAAAAGAAATATGTTGTGGTAAAGTGGCTGCAATTTCAGATGGTTGACGGGAAACCCATCATGGAACAAGTTCATATATATGAGAACCTTTGTGCTGATGTTGTTAATGAGGGTATGAAATTAGATGACATTTTTGTGGCTAATGTTCTATTAGAAAAATTCCCTCCCTCCTGGTCAGACTATAGGAACCACCTTAAGCATAAGAAAAAAGACCTGTCTCTCCAAGAACTAGTAGGACACATGAGGACCGAAGAGGCAAATCGCCTTAAAGACAAACCCGTTAGTCAATCATTAAAACTTCTATTAATGCTTTGTTGATGCTAATCTGGTTGAGTCCGTGGTCCGTCTTATACTGAGAAGTTCAAGGGTAAGGGTAAGGCTAAGTTTGGTCAGGGTAAGAACCAGGGTCAGGCTAAGAAGTATGGTCCAGGGAAGCACACCAAACCGGTTCCTAAGATTCAGAAAGCTGCTAAGGGCCTTTTTGTCTGCTATGTTTGCGGAAAACCTGGGCACAAAGCCTACCAATGCTCTGAGAAGAAATCTGCTGAGGCCAATGTTCTTGTGATGATAATGTCATTGCAAATTTGTGGTTGTGGAAGCTAATCTGGTGGGTAATGTTGCTGAATGGGTCCTGGATACTGGAGCTTCGAGACACCTCTGTGCTGATAGGGGTTTATTTGCTGAGTTCGAGGAAGTTGCTGATGGGGAATGCGTCTACATGGGTAACTCTTCATCCGCACCGATCAAAGGCAAAGGCAAGATCTTTCTCAAACTCACCTCAGGGAAAACACTTGCTCTAAATAATGTTTTGTATGTACCCTCGTTACGTCGAAACCTTGTGTCTGGTGCCTTGTTAAACAAAGCTGGTTTGAAACTTGTTTTTGAGGCCGACAAGGTGGTAATGTCGCGTAATGGGGAATTTGTGGGCAAGGGTTATCTTTCTGGGGGTCTTTTTGTGTTGAACACTGGAGCCTATTACAATTTCAAATATACGGAGACTTATCCCGAGTCCTTTTCCGCTAAAGGTGAGCCACAAAGCGCAGAATGACAATAAGAGATATTGAACACTTGAACCGTTATGTGGTTGAATCCACTCACAACCATGTCTGAGCCTAAAATGTATCCCTTAATCTAGGTTTCAACTAAATACGTTCCTCCTAGATAACAGATAATTGCGAGTAAAACTCGAATTATCCAGGTCAACATAAACTCTCATCTGACCTACACATACTACAGTACTGCACGACTAAGCCATTAATAATTGAGCTAATAATTCGTTATCATCTACCAATAATCTAGTATCATCGTCTAACAAAAAGTTCTAAAAAAATCAACTTAAAAGGATATCTGTTGGAGGATATGGTATATGAAATTTGCTAGTATCCATCTATTTTTAATGTTATATGATATCTCCTATTACGATAAGTACTTCATACACCATAATCTCTAACAATATATCTACAATCGTACACTCTAAAGAGTAATGACTGAACTCATAACCGAGAGTTATAACAAATCAGTGTTTTTTTTTTCACATGAGAGGGTACAACTTACAAAACTAAATAGTTCAGGGCACAGGTGAGGAAAATCCTATAAATTAATAGTGATTAAGAAGACGATTGTTCAAAATCAATCCCATGCAACACATAAAAATTATCTAGTAATCAAGTCAGTGAATTAAAACGAAAGTTAAAAGTAAATGACAACATAGTACTCCGTACCAAAGTTGGCTGGTGTGAGTGGTAAGGGCTCTCATCTCTTAAACAAGTGGTCAGGGGTTCGATTCCTGACTCTTGCGAATGAAAAAGTCAAACTTGGGAAGGGTCAATCCATTAAATTGCCTTCAGTACCCGAAGGAGATTGCCCAGCTGTCGGTAGGGGATACTCCTGATCAACACCAAAAAAAAAAAAAAATAGTACTCCGTATTGAATATAAATCGAATTCGAGCATTGAATGTTGAAGAGTATTAACCAAGCTGAGTCACAGAAGCAATCAATTAGAGGTGTTTTGGTAAAAATTTACCGATTACGAATTAATTATGTGAGTGATAGTGATTAACCTACGGCCGGGAAATATTCGATTTGTGACAATGATAACGAACGAAATGAAAACGAATAAAAGAATGACACGAAGGATTTTTGGTGACGCGGAAAACCCGGTGTGGGAACAACCGCGGGGGGAGTCGGAATCCCGCCAATTTGCACTATAATCGAGGTCAAATAAGCAAGTAAGGAAATACAAGGATAAAATTTCTAATGGAGTATTGTTGTATGGCAGAGGGAATTGGGCGAGTAAGAGTGTGAAGTTGACGTTGAATGAGATGCCCTTGGTTTGCTCTTCCTTGGCTTTATATAGCTGCTAGGTTTAGGTCAAAAAGTCCACCAACTTCCCTCCTACTTTTGCTGCTGTGTACTTAGTCAACCCCACAAGAATAGGAAATGGTTGTTGATTTCTTCACGTGGGTTTTGACAAAGTAAATACCCCACTTAGGTTTATTTGCCATCTTGATCCTATGGCTCTCAATATGCCACGTCACCGGTCCTCTTTAATTGCTCTCCTCCAATCAATGTCAGCCACGTCATAGGTAATAAGAAATGTAGTTTTTTATCCCTAACAATTGCCCCCAATTTTCCTTCTCAGCCTCAAGATGAGGAGGGAAATTAGTCTTTCTGGTTCCGGATGCTATGTCGTCTGATATGTTGCTCGTCGCTTTATTTGCGATCTGCTGCCGCTGCTTCTTTGTTTCTTGACTTCTCACCTTCTTCCAGGATCCGCTAAGCCTAAGGCTACACTTGCTTTACGGTTCGGCTCGAGGGAGAAGAAACGTGCTGAAGATGCCTCCAAGCCAGCCGAGAAGAGAAAAGCTGGCCCTGCCTCTGCTTCTACGCAGCCTCTGCTTCTGAATCTTACCCTGCTTCTGAGTCCAACCCTGCTCCTGGGGGTCCCTCCGAAGTAGCACTCAGATTCCCAGGAGATTTCGGATGGTCGAGATCTACACGAGACCTGAGTCTGCTTGGTCGGATGCTGTTTCCTGCTCCTAGGTCTGCTGAGAAGAGAAAGGCAGATTCTGGTTCTGCATATGGATCCAGCGCCAGAAATAGGGTTGCTACGCTTCGCCGAGTCTACTTCTATTGAGATTACTTCACTTGCAACCATGCCCCAATCAGGCCTGCTCCACCATTTGGGTGTGTTTACGCCCGAAATGCTTCATTTGGATATACTCTGGCATCTTGTTCTGCTGCTGAGTTTCCCTGGAGCTTTTGACAAGTTCAGATTTCTCGAGAGATTTAAGTTTCTATGATGTTGAGGGTCGCACTTTTGATGCTGAGATTCGCCTCTCACGGCTGGATACTGAAGCTTCTCTAGCCTTCAAGGTGCAGTCTGGAATTTGGAAGCGAGAGAGAAAAGATGGTTGCGAGAATTTCCTGAGGGTCTGAACCTGGACGTGCTATCTGGTCTGGAGGGGGAAGGTGCTCCTGTTGACGCGCCAGATGCCGAGGAAGAAGTGACTTCTGCTGCTCCTGGTATTCGAACTACTGCCTCTGAGACTGTTCCTGTTTCTGGGTCTAACTCTGCATCTGGATCCCACGCTTCTGGTGAATGATGGATCCAGCTCATGGATGCTAGGTCTAACCTCCTCCTTACTCTACTGATCTGCGTCTGGTCGGCATAGGTGCTTCTGGTGCTGAGAACCTCTGTCAAAACTTGCTTACGCAGTTTACATGCAGCTGGTACCTAAGAAATGTTAGTAATACAACCTAGGTGTATGCGATGATCTTCTAATGCATGATCTAGCGATCTAACCAATGTAGACACGTTATGAACTTATATGTCGGGAATGCAATGTTTATCAATGTGTCGTGAGAATGATCACGTTTGAGCGTGTGTTGCGAGTGTCGCAGGTGTTCTATCGTTTGCTTTGTATCTTGCCGTTTCTGGCGTACTTTTGATTTGTGCATGCACGTTTTACGCTGTATGTTTGGCCATCGCTGTTTGGATGCTGGCTAAGGGGTTTAGTATGCCCACTCGTTCAGAGGAGCCAGGCTTGCGTGGGTGCTAATGCATCGCGGGAGGCTGGTTGTCCCGGTTGTACGTGCTTAGCCACGGACACACGCCTTCTGTAGTGAATACAGAGTCTGCCAGATTAGTTTGCATTTTTATTCACTTGGTCATTTATTTGAAAGATATTTATAAAAAGGAACTTCTTCACTTAAAAATATTAAAGTGGTTTACTAACTTGAAAAACTTTCAGAATCAGGAAATATCAGGGTCAGAATACATGTAAGGTCTTTTCAGAACCAGAAAATGTTGAGATTGAAATACGTGCAGGAAATTTTCAGAACCAGAAAATGTTGAACTTAAAATATATGTAGAAAATTTTCAAACTTAAAATGTTGAACTCGTAATATATGCGAAAATTTTCGTAACCGAAAAATGTTAAATTCGTAATAGATGCAAAAAGTTTTCAAACCATAAAAATATTCGAACCAGAGAATATTCAAAGCAAAATCTAGAACCTGGGCCGAGTCAGATCCGGTAGGCTGAGTACCCGATTCTTGACCTTGCTGGTGGTCGACATGTGCGTGCCTCGACAAAGCGTCACACCTTTTTGCAAATTCTACGGCGACTTTGCGACTTTGTGGGCTAAAAGTATATCTACCTCGTACTTTATTGGACAGGCTCCGCCCCTGCATGGTTTCCACATTCTCCACTTTGTGGAGAGCATGCAAAAAACTGAGACTCTTCCCGATCCAGGCATCCGAGGTAGGGTCCAACGAGGGATTTCCTCCTTTTATCTCGTTGGCGGTGTGTCGTTCTGCGGCCAGGTCCGTACGGTTTCCTCCAATCTGGAGTATCTTCTTCACTTCTGGTGCTGCACAACACTCCTGCTTTCT
Source organism: Silene latifolia (assembly GCF_048544455.1). Classification (NCBI taxonomy): domain Eukaryota; kingdom Viridiplantae; phylum Streptophyta; class Magnoliopsida; order Caryophyllales; family Caryophyllaceae; genus Silene; species Silene latifolia. Next base: position 140,347,323 of record NC_133528.1, on the reverse strand, counting down.
GCTTAGATTTTAATATCGCTGGGTCCAGCACGTGGACAATTGGTATTGTGGAGATGGCTCCTGCTTTGAAGGTTTCCCCCAAGGTGGCTAGCACATCTGCTTCTGCGTTCTGGTCTCTGGGGATTTGTTTGATGTTGAACTTGGCAAATCTGAGGGTCAATTCCTTTGCTATATCTAGGTATGCCATCATCCTGGAGGTGTCTGATTTTCAGATCCAGAGCTAGCTTCAGACCCAGGATCAAGGCCTCATATTCTGCTTCGTTGTTTGTGGCCTTGAATTCACATCGTATAGCTTTGACTATGATATCTCCCTGGGGTGATTTGAGGACCAATCCTACTCCTGCACCTCTTGCGTTTGGAGGCTTCGTCCACATGTAGCTCCCACACTTGTTCTCCTTTGTCTTCCTCCAGATTCAGAATGTCCCGCTCTGCTGGGTCTGGTCCCCGCAGAAGCAGAGACTTAATGACGTAGTGTACTGGATGTTGTGACCCCTCCTGCTCTCGTACTAGCACTGCACTTGCTGCTGCTTCTGTGACTGGCAGATGCAGGAATAACGGTTCCCCTGGCTCTGGCTTTATTAGGAGTGACGGGGTGCTGAGATAATGTTTCAATTCCTTAAATGCTTTTCTCATGTTCCTTTGTCCACTCAAATATTTGAATCTTCTCTTGGGGGTAGGTCTGTGTCGTCCTTCCCTTCCGTGCTTGCAGACACCTTATTCTCGCTTTTCTTTGTAGGGTCCCGGTCTTTCGCTCCTCTTTTCCACCGGGGTTTTCCCGGATACGGTTCAATCATAGATGCTCCTGATTGGTGCAGAGTCTTCCTCCAATCTCATGACAGCAATCGCCTTTGATTGTACCTCCTCAAAGGTAGTGCATGGATGCATGGTCATATCCTTGTATAGCTCTGAATCCTGGTGCAGTCCTTGGCGGAAGGCTTGTATAGCGGTTGCTATATCGCACCTCGGAATTGCCACTTTCTCTTTGTTGAATCTGTTTAAGTAATCACGGGTAGACTCCTCAAACCCTTGCACTATCCGGTAGAGGTCACTGGTCTGCTTCTCTGGCTTTCTGCTGCTGGCGAACTGCTGGTTGAATGCATTAACTAGGTCGGCGAAGTTAGCTATACTCTTGTTGGGCAGGCCGACGAACCACTGCAGGGCTGCTCCAGACAAAGTTGACCCAAATCCTTTGCACATACAAGCTTCCTTCACAGATCCAGTTGCGGTTATCACCATCATTTTTTGCTTGTAGTGGTTGATATGATCGAGTGGATCTGTGGTTCCATCATAGAGCGTCATGGCTGGAGGCACACATCTTTTAGGAACACCAATTAGGGATATGTCATCCACGAATGGGGAGTCTGCGTAGCGTCTCTAGTTTGCTTTCTCCAACGGACGGGCTACGCCCGGTATCCTATACATCGCTCCCTCGGCTCCCGGTATTGCTTGCTCCAAATAATTACCCGCTCCCGCAAGAGGGTTAGAAACAGGCGGAAAGAACCAAGCAGTGTACCTCCTAGCCAAGGTACTCCGAAAATTGGCCAGGTGTTTGGATGACCGTTCTTGGTTTTGCAGACCGATTATGGATCCAGGCCGCCATCCTGGTGTCTCTGTGCGATCCTCCGATCCAGGCTCCATCGGTGAACTGGCTGCAGGATGGACCTGCTGCGTTGATGACAGGTCCAGACTGCCATCCTGATGTCTGGTGTGCGGGGGTACCTGTAAAAGGCGGAAGGTCAGATCCTGAAGGGGTGCTAAACAAAGCATTACCTGATGTCTGCTGCAGGTTGGACGGGTTATCAAATGATAGGCATCCCAATCCTCTGGGCTCAATTGGTTCACTGGATGCTACTCCTGCAAGGTCTAGTCTGGTGACTAGTTCTGATGGAATTGGTCGACGTGATCCTCCACCGCCGGTCGTTTGAGCCTCAGTCCGGTCTTTGGTTTGGGCCGGATCATTGGCCACGATCTGAGCAATCATGTTCTGGTTGTCCTTTCTCAGATCCTCAACGGCCTGACGCAGAGTGTCCATCCCCTGAATCATCACCTGCATCGGGTCAAGCACTGGAGGTCCTCTGCTTCTGAGAACTTCTGCACCTGATCCCTCCTGGGTCGGGGCTCCAGACGCAGCTTGACCTCTGCTGGGGCTGCTTTCCCTGCTGGATCTGGGCTGACTGGGCGCGCCTGCTTCCTTTGGTACCTGTGGCGGTTTCAGAGGCAGAGGCGGAAGCATGGTTCTGGGTGACATGCTGACGGAAACTATCTGGCTGGATGCTGGAGGAGCGCTCATTGATCCTGCAGACGCAGGAGAAGGTCCTGCTCCAGAGGAAAGGGGCCGATCTTTGCCGGGTCTGCTGGAAGGATTCTGGCTGGTTCCAGACATTGTGACGGCTGGTTCGGTCTTGCGAGATTTGGCTATAGAAAATGATCACTATGCCCCACGGTGGGCGCCAAATTGTTTTGGTAAAAATTTACCGATTACGAATTAATTATGTGAGTGATAGTGATTAACCTACGGCCGGGAAATATTCGATTTGTGACAATGATAACGAACGAAATGAAAACGAATAAAAGAATGACACGAAGGATTTTTGGTGACGCGGAAAACCCGGTGTGGGAACAACCGCGGGGGGAGTCGGAATCCCGCCAATTTGCACTATAATCGAGGTCAAATAAGCAAGTAAGGAAATACAAGGATAAAATTTCTAATGGAGTATTGTTGTATGGCAGAGGGAATTGGGCGAGTAAGAGTGTGAAGTTGACGTTGAATGAGATGCCCTTGGTTTGCTCTTCCTTGGCTTTATATAGCTGCTAGGTTTAGGTCAAAAAGTCCACCAACTTCCCTCCTACTTTTGCTGCTGTGTACTTAGTCAACCCCACAAGAATAGGAAATGGTTGTTGATTTCTTCACGTGGGTTTTGACAAAGTAAATACCCCACTTAGGTTTATTTGCCATCTTGATCCTATGGCTCTCAATATGCCACGTCACCGGTCCTCTTTAATTGCTCTCCTCCAATCAATGTCAGCCACGTCATAGGTAATAAGAAATGTAGTTTTTTATCCCTAACAAGAGGAAAGACTTGAAAAGGCAGACTGGCTTGGTTTTCATTGCTTGACTTTGTGAGAAGGACTTGTAAGGTCAGTCAATGGAAAGGATAAGTATGGCTAATTTATTATTATTGTTTTTATTGCTTGACTTATACAAATCAAAGGTTTACTTTGAGCAGTTGGTAGACGAAATACCCACTTACATATAAATTTTCAAGAATTCAACTCTTCAATTAAATTAAAATTTGAATTACAAAAAATTGGCAATTACTGCAATTAACCTAAAATAACAATTCTCATCATCTCATATAAAAACTAATAAAACCCTAAATTAATTGAGACAACAATTTTCCAGAATCAATATCATACAAGCGTCAAATTAGTAATCAATTAAGTTGAATAATTGAAAAAAAATTGGAATTGGGGAAAATGACATTATATATTCAATCAGAAATTACAAGCATTTTGAATTTTCAAAAGTAAGTTTCGTAATTGAGATAAAGAAGGTGACTGACCTTGTCTTTACGTATAATTTGAGCAAGAATTGTATAACTTTGATTGATTATTCGCCATTGTTGAAAGTTCCATCGGTCGACTTTTACTCACAAACTAGTATAGAGCCCGTGCAAATGCACGGTATTTTAGAATGTCATGTGTATAAAACTTAACAATTAGAGCTAATAATAATAATAATAATATATAAATGAACTTTGAATTTTGTTTGTAGTTATCTACAATTGTTAATGTGTAAAAATACTAATAACTAAAACAGAACAAATTTTACATTTTTACTCGGAATAAGTTTATGATTAAAAAAAGAAGATTGTTAGTTTAATACAAAAACTTATGCTTATTTTTTTTGCATTTGAAACATATAGCTATTTTTGTAATTTTGTTACAATTTAAACGGAGTAAAAAATTTAAAGAATAAAAAAGTGAAAAGCACACACTGATTTTACGGATTCCCAAAATGCGTTGTGCCTCACCCAGATCTTTCATCTGGAAATGGTTCTTTAACCATCCTTTAACCGAAGATAGGAGAGGAATGTCATTCCCAATCAAGAGTATGTCATCGACATACAATATCAAGAATACAATCTTGCTCCCACTCGACTTGATATATAAGCACGGTTCCTCGACCGATCGAGTGAAACCATACTCTTTTATCACCTGGTCGAAACGATGATTCCAACTCCGAGAAGCTTGCTTAAGTCCATAAATGGAACGCTTAAGCTTGCATACTTTCTTAGGATGTTCAGGATCTATGAAACCTTCGGGTTGCACCATGTACAACTCTTCCTCCAAATAACCGTTTAAGAAGGCGGTTTTCACATCCATTTGCCATAGTCATGAAATGCGGCAATCGCTAATATTATCCGAATGGAACGTAGCATAACTACAGGTGCAAAAATCTCATCATAATGCAATCCGTGCACTTGAGTGAAACCTTTTGCCACTAGTCGTGCCTTATAGGTATCTGGTTACGCGTCTACAGAATGCTTTATCTTGTAAAGCCATTTGAACTGTAGAGGTTTTACCTTATTAGGTAAATCAACTAGATCCCATACGTTATTCTCATACATGGAGTCCATCTCGGATTGCATGGCTTCGAGCCATAGCTATGAGTCGGAATAGGTCATGGCACCTTTATAGGTAGCGGGTTCATTACTCTCTAGGAGTAAAACGTCATTCTCCTCGACCATACCAATGTATCTGTCCGGAGGATGAGAGACTCTACCCGACCTCCTAGGTTCCTCAGGAATATTAACCGTATCATCAGTTGGAGGAATAACTTCCTCCATCCGTTCCTCGGTTGTTGGTTCTGGAATCTCCGATAGCTCGAAGGTTCTATTACTCGTCTTGTTCTCGATAAATTCTTTCTCTAAGAACGTCGCACTAGCCGCAACAAAAACTCGATGTTCGGTAGGCGAATAGAAGTAATAACCAAATGTTCCTTTTGGATAACCTATAAAGTATGTCTTGACCGATCGCGGGCCGAGCTTATCCTCGTGTCTCCACTTGACATAAGCCTCGCAGCCCCAAACCCGAATAAAGGACAAGTTAGGGACCGTTCCCTTCCACATTTCATATGGAGTCTTGTCGACAGCTTTAGTCGGACTTCGGTTAAGTATAAGAGCAAATGTGACAAAGAGCAAAACCCCATAATGAATCAGGCACTACCGTGTGACTCATCATGGATCGAACCATATCAAGTAAGGTTCGATTTCTCCGTTCGGACACACCATTTAATTGAGGTGTTCCAGGTGGAGTTAACTGTAAAATGATTCCACAGTCTTTAAGGTGTTGATCAAACTCATTTGAAAGATATTCGCCACCCCGATCTGAACGGAGTGCTTTAACCTTTCTACCCAGTTGGTTCTGAACCCTGTTCTGGTATTCCTTGAATTTCTCAAATGACTCACTTTAATGCTTCATTAAGTAGACAAATCCGTATCTACTCAAATCGTCCGTGAAAGTGATAAAATATCTATAGCCATCTATAGCGGTAATTGACATAGGTCCACAAACATCAGTATGTATGAGTCCAAATAGGTCACTACCGCGCATTCCAACACCTTTGAAGGAAATTCGAGTCATTTTGCCAATGAGACATGATTCACACGTGCCATATGTAGAAAAATCGAATGCGGGAATAGTCCCATCATCGACGAATTTCTTTACGCGTTTCTCATTTATGTGTCCCATTCGACAATGCCATGGATAGGTTTGAAATTTTTTGAATTTTATGATTTTTTTATAAGATTTAGGAATTAATTAAAAAAACAATGCATGCGGAAAAATAAACGTGCAAGCGAATGCAAGAAAACATGCGGATACGTATATGGATGCATACCTCCCCAAACCAAACCACTCGATCGAGTGGAAATAAACCACTCGATCGAGTGGAAATAAAACGGCGCCAAAATTTGACACGTCTGTCGCGTACTTGCCAAAAATACCAACTGGCTCTAACTAATATAGCTAGGGAAGTCGGGTCGAATCCACAGAGAGGTAGGAAATTGTCAGCTTAATCTAAGTTCGTCAAAGTAACCAAATTGGGAAAGAACAAGCGTAACCATGGCATTGTCGGTTAATCAAAAGTTGAATGAATGTTACTCTTACGCCATAGTAACTCCCCGAACATAAAAACCTTGCTACGTACTCTACCATGCTCATTAGCGGTGCCCATTTTAAAGGCTCTCCTTTGGAGGTCCGCCTCCATCGCAAATATCAACACGTTTTTCAATGTGGCGGACTCCTTATGGTAAGCCTCATATGCTTCCCTAGTAGCGGCGGTCGACCTAGTAGTAGGTTCGGGAGGAGAGGCCTCGGTAAGGTAACGAAGCTTGTCGTCACCTTGGGCGGCTAGTTTGAGTTGGGCATCCCAATCGGAGAAATTTGACCCATTCTTTTCAAGTTTACATCGATCCATGAAGGATCGGAGCCATGATGAATTAGCGAGTGGCGTGGCGTTAGGGGTTGGTGTTGCCATTTGTTATGAGAAAAAGAAGTGGTCTACAAAACAAAATAGAAGGAGTAAAACAAATGTCGTTTTAATAATAATACTCGTAAAAATTTATAATTTAAACAAGTTTTATGCATTTTTCTAGTAACCTCTACCCAACTAGATAAATGATTCCAAGACCCAAATTCATATCGACTTAGGCACGGTATGACCGATGAAACCCTTATCAATATAACTTGGTGGATTAACGTTTTAATCGATTCTACTTTTAGAACTCTTGGTCGATAAAAATTACTCTAATAATTATCTATAGCCCTAAACACATGCAACTACGGTTTGGGCATAATATTGCTTATGCTCGGATTTGAAATCTCTAGTAAATGTAGTCCTACATTTTACTAATATAAACCAATTACTGATTAATCTACTCGATCGACCACCTGCAGATAGAGAACTACTCGATCGACTGCTATTCTCCTCGATCGAGCGCTTTTGATGCCCATTCTACTCGACCACCACCGCATTTGATCGCTATCGAGTGTTATTGACTTGGATTAGCTTCTTGAGACGGTTTTCCGGGCCTTTAGCAACCTCCCATGTTCATGGCTGGTTTGGGGAGGTCCCTTTATTCGCGCATTTTGTTAGTTTTTCCGTATTTACTCTCTTTCTCCTTCAGTTTGCATTTCCTTTCCATGTTTTGGTACAATGGGGGCATTGTACGGTTTGGTTTGGGGAGGTTATGCATCCATATCTGTGTCTGCATTTTGTTTTCATTGCATTTCTGTTTCACGTTTAATTTCCGTTTGCATTGTTGTTTATTCTTATTAAAAATTCAAATCCCATAAAAATTGAAAAATTTCCAAAAATTCAAAAATTTCACATTTATTTTAGCATATAGGTTGAGTCGGAACGATAGATTTCAATGATGATAATAACATTGAGGATTTGGGATATCTCATTTAATCACATTAGAATAAGATGTCATTTTTCTCTCTTATAATAATTTGTTGTCTGTTAAAGACCATATATTATTTTATGCTAAATCGCCTTTTATGCAATATTTTGAATCGGTTCCTAGTATAAGTTCACTTGAGCAAATACATAAAAAGAATCGGTTACTTTGACGAAATCTATCCATGGTAGCAGAGCTCGGTCCCCAGTGGTGGTGTGGGTTAACCTATCTATGCCATGGGTCGGGTTATACGAGTCTGGCCCATTTTACTGAATGAGGAACTCTAGAATTGGACATGGCTACTCGAGTAAATGGTTATAGTATCATGAGGGTGTGAGTAAATGGTTATATAGGAATTTCAGGACGACATGTTAGTCATGTGTTTTGAGTAATTAAGGGTAGTAAAAAGTTGGTGGAGTATTTGCACGATATGAGATTTCGGTGGTGAGTTAGGTGACGATAAAAATAAGGACAAAAGTTGAATGAATGTGCTAAAAATAACTGGGTAATCAAAATGAAGTAAGCCAATACAGTGATCAAATAGAATAGTACAACAACAATGGCGAATGGCAATTACATAACAATGCCCAATAAATTAAAAAAAAAAAACGTCTAATCAAAATAAATGAAGAGAAAAAATAATAAAACTCTAAAAACCAAAAAATAAATTACCTTTATAACCTACAAGTGAGTGAAGAAAATGGACGAAAATGGACGAAAATGGCAGGTTGCAAGTGAGTGAAGAAAATGGAGAAGAAACCGATAATAAGGTAACAAAAAAGCGATAGAATTGAGAGATTTTGAGAGTAGTTTCTTTCTTAGACGGTTGATATTATTGGGGTTTAATTTGGGGGAAATATTTTGGGGGAAATTTAATTTTGAATAATTGAGTGAAATGAGAAATGGGGGAAGGCGTGGGACGTGTATGATGTTTGATTGACAACCTGCATGCATGCTCATAACCTATGAGAGGTAGGATGAGAGAGGTAATTGTTTTAGCCATTAGAATAATATTAATAGTTGTTTTTTTACTTTTAATCTAAGCCATTCAAACACATGATCTAAGGGTAAACAATGGAACTTATGGACTCACATGTAAGAGAAGGACTTAGTTGATCTTATTACTATATATTTGATACAAGCCCCTGATATTCAAAATTTTGATCTAAGATTCAAAATTAGACGGAGGTGGAACCAGAGTCCATGAATTATTTGATACAAGCCCCTGATATTCTTCATCCTTGGTTGTGCGTCATTGCGGATATTGAGCTGCTTGCTTGTAAGTGGTGGGCTGAGGAGGACAGGGTTTATATTTTTGGTAGGGAATATTTGGTAGGGTTTTGGTCGGAACACTAGGCAAGATTGTTCGTCCTCCATTAAACATCTATTTAAAGGTAAGCTAGGGTACCTTTGTCCTCAAAAGATTAAATAGCCATTCTTTTACAAATTCTTTTCATGAAAGTTAAAGAGAGAAGGGATAAAGAAAACTTCACTTAAGCCTTGATGGGTTCCTCTTGCTTGCTCCATCAAGCTATGAAGAGATCTCTAGAGATCGCCATCATCCCTCTCTAAGTCACTATCCCAAGCCTCTTTGGATGCATCACTTGCATTGAAGTCCATGAACTCATCTCCCTCACAATTGAGCTCCACCGTATCTCCACCACAAGATTTATCGCTCCCTTCGCCTTCTTGCCCATTTGCTCCTTCATTTGCTCTTGCCGAGTTTGGGAAGAGAATGTCCATTTGGACCCAAGAGGGAAACATTCCCTCCTCGATAACCTTCCCTTGTTGAACCAAATGGTGGAATTGTGGGTATAGAGCATAATAGCTATCCACGGCGGCTTCATATTGACGGAGATGCATGTATGAAATTAGATGACATTTTGTGGCTAATGTTCTTTTCTTGGTTCAGTTCAGAAGGAACTCTAGAGGAGGAATTGATTATTGTAACATTACCTTAAAAGAATTTGTAAAAGAATGCTTTATAGATCCTCTGGATTTATAGTTGTACTTAATTATGACTATTAAGTACATAAACTCTGTCAAGAAGATCCAAATAGACTTAAAACATGTATTGAATACATTCCTTCTAATTGAAGAAGTGGGTTTTAGATTCATTCGCTATATATCTCATAATGATATATAATCCCCAAGAAGATCCAAATAGACTTAAGCATTTCAACTAGTGCAAAACCCTTTGCAACCAATCAAGCCTTGAAATCTCTCTTTATTAGTGCAAAACCCTTTGTCACTAATCAAGCCTTTTTTATTTCGGATTTTCATGGCTCTAAGCCTTATATTGAGTTGTGACTTAAACACTCTCATGTAACTCATATGTTTATTACTTTCCAGAAGTAATCAACTTGAATCAAACAATTTCTTTGTAAGTTATAAGCTCTTTACTTTCTTAAAAGTAGCATGAATTCATCATTTTTAACAAGTGACGAATTTAACCTCCTAGGTTTTGATAACCTCCTAGGTTTTGAAGAATCAACATTTTACACAAAACGTCTCATGTAGCCAAGAAAGACCAGTTTCTTGCGACATAACATTCTTTGTGGCTCTTGAAAAATTTCTTCCACTCTGTCTTCTAGAAATAAACTTGTATTTTTAGAAAGACAACTTCACGAGCCGCAAAACCCGTCGTACTCGTGATAATTGAAAGGGAAAAATGAGCATTTGTTTCTTTTGAAAACTTACAAACATGGTATCCTACCATTTCATATCTCATATGAATCGTTTTAGATTTAGTGGAAAGATAATCTAGACAAAAAGATAAAAAATCCCAAAAGGATCAAGTAACTCAAAGTAACTTGATCGAAGTCCAAACCTTATCGAATAGCGTTTGAATTCTTATCGAATCATACATTATCCCATAATGCGTGCTAAGAGAGATTAATTTGTGATACTATATCACAATTCATTTGGCTTATATCAAAGTCTTCACTTTGATAATCCCATCACGACTAAATCGTGCTTCTTTGAACTTTTGAACTTCTTCAAAGATTTCTCTATTTACCTTATTAAATGAACATATTAGCGTCAACTTAAATCGTTGGTAAAAGAAAATGATCAACCTATTTTGGATAAATGATTTACAACCTCGATCTCCTTTTGAACCAAAAGGTACGAGATATCTTGCTTTGTATACAAGATACGCATATACCATAAGATCTAATGGTTTCAAGAGTACTCGATAACTCTTTGCGTTAATCATTCCAGAATTTAAGGTTTAATCTTGGGTTACCAATTTGAGTCTTGCATCATCTTCATGATATATCATTCTAGTTTGGTTTAGAATATAATCACCTTGATAATGGGCTAGCCATACATCAAATCGTGGTTTATAGGGTCACAAAAGTGAAACCTCTTTTGTATCTTAACAAGTTTGTATTCTTATTTAGAGTTTATGTACTTAATAGTCATAATTAAGTACAACTATAAATCCAAAACTAGATTGATTACACAAAGACTCTATCTCTAAACATGATTGTTGCTAGTCGTCATATTCTAATAATCCTATGTATCAAGTACAAATGATGAAAACCACCACCGGTTTCTAATATTGACGAAGTAGTACTTAGCAAAATTTATGTTTAATCAAATAAACATTTAAAGAAGATCCCATTAGATGTCCCACAACTAACTTGTTGATTCTTCAATAATTTGGGGTAGTTTCCTTTCTAGTGTCCAACATTTAAGACAATGGAAACTTTATCGGTCGGATTGATAGGTTTAGTATCGTCATTCTCAACAACTTTACCTTTAACATTACCTTGTATCAATTCCATTATAATCTTTACTTCTTGAACCTCGTCCTCATCTTAACGGTTTAAGAGAATGCTCCCACTCTTTTCAATGAGTCTTTGCTTTGAGAAGCAAAATTGAATTCATGAAGATTACTCTTCATTTGTTCATTTTAGTCTTAATACTTTCATTGAAGTGGTTGCGTTATTTTGGTCAATTACGAATTACCAAAACAATTTAACGCTTCAAGGTACTTAATTCAATTAAGTATATGAAAAACAATCCATTGTAAGTAGGTGTGTTATTCAAGAATCAAAAACCTGTTTGATAATGAATAACTTTTATCTATACTCTTTACACGAGATCCTTCCAATGGATAATTCGAGGTTTTTAGAAGAAAAATCAAATTTGTCTTTAGTTACGATGTTTTAATGGAGATTTGAATCAAAAATCGAAATGATATCGTATATGATTGTGGTAAAGAAATAGAACAATATAATAACGGAATAGTGGAAAACTTAACATTTATCGTTTTATTAATACTTGTAAATAACAAGTAAAGCATTTACATAGTGACCTCTACCCAACTATGATAAATGATTCCAAGATTCAAATTCATATTAACTTGGGCACGGTAGGGCCGATTCATCCCTTATCAATATAACTCGGTGGATTAACGCTTAATCGATTCTACTTTTAGAACTCTTGGTCGATAACATTACTCTAATGTTTATCTATAGCCCGGAACACATGCGACTACGGTCACGAATACTTCCGTTGAGCTCAATCCAAATTTCGAATAAATGTGTCCATGATACAAATCCACATCAACTTGGGCACGGTAGGGCCGATTCATCCCTTATCAACATGAATTCGGTGGATAGACATTCATCACCCACTTCCCCTACGTAACAAGTTTATTTCTAAAAGACAGAGTGGGATAAATTTTTCAAGAGCCACAAAGAATGTAATGTCGCAAGAAACTGGTCTTTCTTGGCTACATGAGACGTTTTGTGTAAAATGTTGATTCTTCAAAACCTAGGAGGTTATCAAAACCTAGGAGGTTAAATTCATCACTTGTTAAAAATGATGAATTCATGCTACTTTTAAGAAAGTAAAGAGCTTATAACTTACAAAGAAATTGTTTGATTCAAGTTGATTACTTCTGGAAAGTAATAAACATATGAGTTACATGAGAGTGTTTAAGTCACAACTCAATATAAGGCTTAGAGCCATGAAAATCCGAAATAAAAAAGGCTTGATTAGTGACAAAGGGTTTTGCACTAATAAAGAGAGATTTCAAGGCTTGATTGGTTGCAAAGGGTTTTGCACTAGTTGAAATGCTTAAGTCTATTTGGATCTTCTTGGGGATTATATATCATTATGAGATATATAGCGAGTGAATCTAAAACCCACTTCTTCAATTAGAAGGAATGTATTCAATACATGTTTTAAGTTTTGTAGATTTTTGCAATCCTAAGATAATGTGCAACTTAAGAGATGGTCTTAAGTAGGACATCAATGAGTTAGAATCAATGTTTTGATCATGTTATAAAACTTTTCTCGATAAGTCGAGAAGCTGTGTTTATACATGGAGTTTAGTGGGAGTTACGAAAATGTTAATTAGTCTTATATGTGAATGACATATTGATAATTGGGAATGATTTAAGACTTTTGGAGTAATATAATACATCTTTAATATCCGGATTTTTGAAGATAAATCCACATGATATTAGCGTCAATAAGAAGTCTTATATTGATAAGATTCATGACTAGTTCAATTAAATTGAACATATTTGATTGATTCCATTTGCTTCCGCTGCCGGATCAATTAAATGAGTAATGATGAATTGTTTTCAAAAAAATCGAATTTATGTAATCTTTACCAAGTAAGCCATAAAGATTACCCTTAAGTGCTTGCAGAAGCATTAAGGAAGTAAAGCAAAGTGTTTATGATGCAATTTTGTGTAAGGGTGTTACACAAGTGACAATTGACAATTGAGATTGCGCATGGTTTCTGACAAAACCATAATCAAAACACATTAGGATGGTTAAGATACCATTGTGGCTATGTTATTTAAGAAATAGATTTTCTAGAATCGTTCTAGGCAATAAAGAACAATGAGAGATATTTATAACGGAAATTGAGTACACTTGCAATCATGAGATATGCAAGAGGATGAATCCCGCACACTGTGAAAACAGTGGGAGCTATTCTTGGGCTAGAAGGCCTATGTCTTGATTGGATCTCGACACGTACTCAAAAAGTTTTGTGATGCAAATGTATGCATTACAAAGGAAAACAAGTATGTAGTAAGGTTGAGTATGGTACAAGAAGTTGATAAAACCTACTAACCAAAGCCTTCTCATAGGCTAAACATGATGAGTCATATCATTTCAATTGAATTGAAATGAACAACTACATACAAGATCCAATTAGATTATAGAACATGAAATAGTAATCAGGTATTGACTATTCATATGTGATAATCGCATTTGTCGTTCGAGTTTTACTTTAAAACTCTTCTATTATACTTTGTTACATCCAAACGAGTTGTAGAGACAACGTTGAACCCCGTTAAAGTGAACCCGGATTAACATAGTATTCGCCCATAGTCACTTGTATGAGGTAACGTCTCGAAGTGACTAGAGTGTGATGCGATTGATGACAAGTTCAAGTGCCATAGAGTCATGTGGGATGACTAGTCGATCACATAGGCAGACTGTTAGGAATACTTTGTCGGGCCTTATGACCGCTTATAGAGTTCTGGCAAATTTATATAGTCTGGTCGTTGCGAGAGCTACTATAGTATTCAAATGAGTCGATTCTTTTGACTAAAGACTGTTCACCTAAGATGGCACAGTTTCAGATTAACTTTGATTTGTGTTACTACGACCTTCGTAAATAGGGTCAAATGGGCATATTTTGGGTTATGATGGATGTGGCTAGTCGAAGGGAATAAGTGCGATAGGAATTGTCCACCCCTTTGTCAGGGTTAAAACAATATCTCAGGGCCACTCGAGGAGTAATGAACTGGAAATGCGTGGCCACGCTCGGAATGAATCCATGGTGGATAAATCCGGTCAATCAGTTATTCTCCAGATCGTGGAAACCACTCTCGATATGATCACTTGCAAGTACGACCTGAAAGACACCTTGCATTGAGTGGGAGATAGTAATAGGACAAGAGAATTGGTGACGCACACTTGTCGAGGACAAGTGGGAGATTGTTGGAATATGTGTCCTCCGACAATAATGCGATCACAACTGTCGATCATGATGATCACATGTTTAAGTCTCATTTTAAAGAATACAATTGGGAAGTAATATTTTACTGTCAACTGGTCCACACATATCGGTAATGATTGGCTGACTAGAGTTTGACATTACTGTCGTGCGACGGTGGTGATCAGTTGATCCCCTAGGTCATACCTAAAGGATAATACTCTTAATTGATCATTTAATTAATCGTATAACGTTACGAGTTAATTAAATTACTTAAAAATTGACGGATGATTTTGGAAGTAAAATTTACGTATCTCATTATAATCTGATTAAATAAGATACGGTCTAAGTGATCGAATTGTTTTATTACTTAGATGAAATTATTGTTTACAGAAACAATTGAAACGGGATGAATAATTTATTATAAATACAAGATGTTGTGATTTATAAATTGGAAAACCATTTTTTGGTACAAGTAATTGTGAATTACTATGTTATTTTTTATAAGTGACATATTTTATTAATATGTTGATTTTTAATGGTTAAAAATACATTTTATAAATAAGATGTCATGAAATGTGTCACATATGACATATTGACAAAATCACAAATAAAATGGACTCATCCATTTTATGTTGGTGTACCGAAATGGAGGGAGCATTTAGGATAAAATTATGTTGATTAATTACAAGTGGAAAACATAATGATAATTCCTACATATAGCCTTGCATGCATGGCTTTCTCTTGGGAAGAAAAGGTGAGCATGCATTGGGTCATCTCCTCTCCATTTTTTTGGTTTTCCCTAAAGAAAAGAGCAAAATATTTTTGCTTATTATTTACACACATACTACATGCAAAAGTTAGTGTGTATGATTCATTCCAACACAACATCTAAAAATATAGAGTTTTTAGAGAGACAAAAATGACTTCCTCTTTTCTCTTCCTCTTAGCCGAAAATTAAGAGAGCAAAATAATTTTTTGGGTCAATTTTATTTAAATTAATATTGTTCTAGTATTGATAATATTAATTTTATTAAGAGTATATCTTGGGTATTAATCCATGGGAGGGATACTATACTTGTATCCTTTGTTCATCCATTTAAGGGGAGCTCAAGAACAAGAGAGTAGGAGAACTCTCTTGTGCCCTTTGATCCGAAAATTAATGTAAGAATGAAGATTTCTTCTTTATTTTACTTATTGTTTGCATGCATAAGATCACCAATTAATTTTATGATTAAATTAACATCTACATATATGAATATGTTAGTATATAGATCTACTTTTCATTCATTTAGAATCCTAGCCTATTTATTTTTCAGCATTTTATATTATGTGGCGTATTATTATTACTTATGGAAGAAAGATTGATTAGTTATGAAACTATTGTATTTTCTTTTTATTATTCTTATCGAAGTTCAAATGCAAATACAAATGTGCTTCTATTTACATTTAAAATAATGGGTTGTTTCCTATGAAGGATTGCCTACTTATTCATTTAAAAAATGAAATCAAACCCTTGCGCGTAGTTCGAGTAAATGTAAAAGAATAATTGTTCTAAGCAAGAGCTTGTAGTGAACTAGAAAATAAGCATGAGCTTTACTTACTCCTAAAATACAACTCAATTTATTTGATGATATGAGGATGACGAATTGTCAAAATGCAAGAGCAAGGTGACATAAGCTTTATTTCAGCGGGCTAGGGGCCATTTTTATTTTGTGTCGCATGAGCGGCACGTGGGTGTTACGCAAGGCGCGTTTTATTTTTTTGTCCTACGCTAAGCATAATATCGTTTCAGCTGGTCGAGTTTAGTTGGATTAACAAATTCATTCCCATCTAGGTCTGTAAACCTAACCGAACTCCCCGAGGGAATCGACTTGACTAATAATGGTCCGGACCAGTTGGGTTTAAACTTTCCTCGTGGATCGACAGGTAGAAGAGCTTTAACTGATTTGAGGACTAAATCTCCTTCTTTGATGTTTCTAGGCTTAACCCGTTTATTGAAGGCTCATTTGATGCGTGCTTGATATGTTTGCACATTATGTAATGCGCGCAATCTTCGTTCATCCAAGAGGATGAGTTCTTCATATCTATCTTTCTTCCAATCAGCTTCTGGAATTTGACTTTCGAGTAGAATGCGTAAGGACGGGATTTCTAGTTCAACTAGTTGAACAGCTTCCATGCCGTAAGTTAAATAGAAAGGAGTGGCCCAGTGGGCGTCCTAACTGATGTGCGATATCCCCATAATGCGAATGGTATCTTACTGGGCCAAACGAGATAATTGTCGATCATTTTCTTGAGGATTGTGACGGCATTCTTATTAGTTGCCTCTACCGTGCCATTAGTTTGAGGTCTGTATGGCGAGGAATGGTGGTGTTTGATCTTATATTTGGCTAGCAATTGTTCAGTCTCAGCCTAGAAATATGATCCATTGTCACTGATGATCTCATGTGGACAACCATATCGACAAATGATATTGGTTTCTATGAACTTTGCCACGTTTTTGGCTGTGAGACTAGTGTAAAATGCCGCTTCGACCCATTTGGTGAAATAGTCGATAGCCACCAAAATGAAACAGTGGCCTCCTATTCCGGCTGGGGTGATCTTCCTGATAATGTCGATTCCCCAAGAATAAAATGGCTAAGGAGATGTCATGGTGTAGAGTAGTGAAGGAGGGACATGTTGCACATTCCTGAAGATTTGGCAGTTATGGCAATGTCTGACATACTTGATGCAATCTGATTCCATCGTGGTCCAATAATATCCCAGATGCGTGATTTTCTTTGCCGTCATTGGTCCACTCATGTGAGGGCCATATTCTCCATCATGAACTTCTTCCATCACTTTTTGTGCCTATGAATGATTAAGGCAACGTAAGACTACACCAAGAGGTGTTCTTTTGTAAAACTCTCCTTGCATGAGGAGATATTGAGAGGCTAGTAGGCGTATGGCACGTTGTCCTCTCTTATCCATATCTGGTGGATATGTACCATTGAGCTTGAAGTTTAGAATGGCTTGAAACCAAGGTTCCCCCGGATTTTCTTCCTCATCTGTAATTTGGTGCACATAGGCTGGTTCTGATCGTCGTTCGATGCATAAAGGCATTTCTACCATGTCGTCTGGCATGTTAATCAGAGATGAAAGTTTTGCGAGAGCGTCTGCAAATTGATTTTCTTCTCGAGGTAGGTGTAGATAAGTTACTTGATCGAAGAATTGGGCAACTTGATCTATCCTAGCCTGATAGGGTGCTTGACTTTCACTTCGAATTTTCCAAGATCCCGTAATTTGGTTGATGATCAAGGATGAGTCTCCGTGAACTCGAAGATTTTTGATGCCCAATGAGACAAGCTTTATATTCTGCTGCGTTATTTGTCACCTCGAAGTCGAGTTTGACAGAGAGTGGCATATGCTCACCTTCAGGAGAAATGAGCAATACTCATATTCCAAATCCTCTTAGGTTCGATGCTCCATCAAAGTAAAGGTCTCAAGAATCTACATTGGTTTGTAGTATATCCTCGTCTGGAAATGACCATGTGTCTATTGCTTGGGTGTCATTGATAGGATTATCCACGAAGAACTCGGCAACGGCGCGCCCCTTTATAACCTTTAGAGGTACGTATTTATGATCGAACTCATAGAGCATTAAGGTCCATCTTGCCAAGCGTCCGTTGAGAACGGGTTTTTCGAAGAGGTATTTGACAGGATCCATTTTGGAGTACACCTTGACAGAGTAACTAAGCATGTAGTGGCGTAGTTTCTTCGTTGCCCACATAAGAGCGAGACATGTCTTTTCGAGAGGTGTGTACTTGCACTCATACTCCAAGAACTTCTTACTAAGGTAGTAGATAGCTCTTTCTTCTCTTCCTGCAGTTTGTGCTAGCATAGCCCCCATGGATGTTTCGGTCACTATGAGATATAAACCAAGAGGTTGATCTCGTTGAGGAGGCATAAGCACTGGTGGCTTGGCTAGTATCTCCTTAATTATATCAAATGCTTTTTGGCAATCATCGTCCCATATGGTATGATCTGTTTTCTTGAGCTTTTTGAAAATGGGTTCGCAGATCATAGTAAGCTTTTATATGAATCAGCTTATATATTGCACCTTGCCTGGGAATCCCCTAACCTCCTTCTCTGTTTGAGGCTGTGGCATTTTACTTAGAGCCTTGATCTTGGATGGATCAATTTCTATTCCTCTTTGACTGACGACATATCCCAGAAGCTTGCATGTTGTTACCCCGAATGCACATTTCTGAGGATTGAGCCTCAAGTTGTATTTTTGCAACCTCAGGAAGAATTTACGAAGGTTTTTAATGTGCCCCTTCCTATCTTTGGACTTGACAATCATATCATCCACGTACACCTCTACTTCTTTATGCATCATGTTATGTAGCAATATGGTCGCAGTGCGTTGATATGTAGCTCCAGCATTGATTAACCCGAATGGCATAACAGTATAGCAATAGGTGCCCTATTGGGTGACAAAGGCAGTCTTATGCATGTCTTTTATGGCCATCTTGATCTGATTATATCCTGCATATCCGTCCATGAAAGATAACAATGCGTGGTCTGCTGTATTGTCTACCAATATGTCGATGTGTGGTAGAGGGAAATTGTCCTTGAGACTTGCTTTGTTTAAGTCTCTGAAATCAACACAAACTCGGATTCACCCATCCTTTTTGGGCACGGGTACTATGTTAGTCACCCAGTCTGAATACTCGGAAACTTTTATGAACCCGACTTTGAATTGTTTATCAACTTCTTCTTTGATTTTAAGAGCCCATTCTGTCCTCATCTGACGAAGTTTCTGCTTTACAGGTTTGAAACCTGGTTTGATTGGAATTGTGTTCTGCAATATCCCTGTCGATCCCTGGCATGTCTTTGTAGGACTAAGCGAAAATGTCTTTGAACTCATATAGGAGGTCTATGAAACTGGCCCTTTCGGTTGGGTTTAAGGTTGTCCATATCCTAAGTTCTTGGGGTTCTAGTTCGGTTCCTACATTGATGGGTTCAGTGTTCTCTATAACTGGTGCCCCTTCCCCCTCTTGTAATATTTCTTTAGCTATGTAGGGAGGAAATTCGATTGAGTCTGGGTCAGGATCATCCTCATTATCATCGTAAATATAATTGCATTCAGAATAACACAAAGAGTAAGCAGAATTTAATTTATTCATATCAAATTTTGAAAAGAGTTGAAACAAAGAAGCCATCTGCTCGGTAGTCAATAGTGGTGGTAAAGGGACAGCTGCTGGGATATTTCCCAAGCTACTGTTTTTTCTCGATGCTATGCTAGGAGAAACAAGGGGATTGGGAGTGACAACAGGAGGAGACTCTCTAGGAACTTATCTAGACTCAGACTCTGATTCCGACTCCGACTCTTACTCTGACTCAAATTCGTTGTCTTCAG
The DNA here is from genome assembly GCF_048544455.1 of Silene latifolia. NCBI lineage: Eukaryota > Viridiplantae > Streptophyta > Magnoliopsida > Caryophyllales > Caryophyllaceae > Silene > Silene latifolia. Next base: position 140,327,483 of record NC_133528.1, on the reverse strand, counting down.
GTTCTCCTTTGAACATCTCTCCTTCTCCAGTGGTGAGCTTGAAGAGCTTTCCTTGACTGTTGGTCCACTTGATCGACTTTCTCTATCCTTTCTGCGGGTTTGAGTTGGTGTCAGTGATCAAAGCTGTGGGGTTGAAACGGTCGTCCCGAAGTAACATGGTAATGATCTCATCGTGAGACTTTCGACACTTTTGATCAAGGGAAGATCCCGGAGGTAGACATCTTCATCGCCATCTTCCCATATTCCGTTGACGGTAGCAAGCTCTCTCAACCTGATGATCTCAGCTTCTAAGTGGATTATTTGATCGACTAGGCTATCAACCACGGCTACTACTTATTGTAGAATTTCGAGACAAATTTAGTGGCACGCTCTCCTTAGGTATGGTGCTTGGATTGCGGAGGGATGCTACTACATCTTTCAATTCTGAGACTTGCCTACTCACACTCTTTGCCCATGCAATAAAGTCGGCGATGGTAGGAGAAATGGTTGAATAATTCCCCTCATCTTCTAACGCATTGATCTCATCTTTGATTGGAGAAATGAGGTGTGAACAATCTAAGGTAGATTCTTCATTTGTAATCATCAGAACTCCAAGATGATTCTGAGTATTGTTAGGCTTACCTCCGGGAGGTATGGGTAGGCGACCATATTCGATCATATCTTGAAGGACATGCTTTAGCTTGTAACACTTCTTTGTATCGTGTCCCTTACCTCTATGATAATCGCAGTATGAATTTTCGTCCCAGAACTTGGACTTCTTTTCTGGGTCACTTGTAGGCCCTATGGGTTGGAGCTTACCCTGTTTCATCAACCTTTTCAAAGCATTCGAGTATATATCGCCAATGTTTGTGAACTTCCTTTGTGGGTTATTCTTCTTTGATGATTCGAGAAGGTTAACCTTATCAGTCTTGCTATTATAGCCATAAGAACGACTCGTTGAACCTTGATATACACGACCCACCATTTTGGACAAGAGCCCTTTACGGATGTCATCTTCATTTCTTGTCCCTAGCACAGTTAAATCCTTGAAGGTCTTAATGTTTTGGTACCTCAAGTGGTTTGCATAAATGGGTCTTAAGTGATCCACAAACTTTTCCACAAGGGTAGCTTCATCTGGACCCTCGACAAGTTGTGTGCTAGTCCTCCTCCACCTACTTAGGAAGTCGGTGAAGCCTTCTTTCTCATTTTGGGTAAGAACCTCTAAAGTGCACATGTTGACTTGGATCTCAGCATTATCCGCGTATTGTTTAGCGAACTCGATTGCGACATCATCCCAAGTGGCAATCTTCTTGTGCTCTCGGGAATAGAACCATTGTGTAGGAATGGTGTCGATATATGAAGGAAAGATCCTTAGGAACATCTCAGGTTTGATGCCTTTGATAGACATGTAGTCTTTGAAAGCGCGAATGTGGTTCAAAGGGTTTTCATGTCCCTTGAACTTCGAGATGTTAGTCATGTTGAAGTTGGTTGGCAAATTGGCATTCACTGCCTCATACTTGCGATTGTTTTCCATATAGATGTCATCTCCCTTGAGATACATTAGTTGATCCTCCAACTATTGGAGTCGCTTTTCAGGTTCAGTAGGAGGGTTGATTTCTGGTTGTCCAACATAGGGTAGAAAGCTATTCTGTACAACCTCATTAGGAATATCATTTTCTGCAGGAGGGAGTCTAGTTTCTACAGCAACAATTCGGCCTTCAATAACATTGAGGCGCTCATAAGCTTGTTCTTGACTTGTTTGGAGACGAGGGAGCGCAGCTATGATTAGATCATTACCATTTTGGGGTTGTCCATTGACACTTGCGTTATCAGTTCCAGGCATCTTGCAAGCTGGGTAAGAGATCGGCGATGAATCAAAACACGATCGACCATTCTAGCACACTTACTCAAAAAAAAGACAACTTGTGAAGTGGGAGTGTGCCACCGTGTTAAGTGAGGTTTGAAAATGACGAAGTTTTGAAATATTTGTCCTAGACAACTGTAGTGTAGTTGTAGGAGTATTGACTCGAAGTGAGGTTTTTGAAATGGGTTTTGAGGCCCGAATTTTGACTCGACTTTTGGACAAAGTTTTGACTCATTTTGCGAAATGTAGGCCATTTTTTGAAAATATTTACATTTTGAAAAGGTTTTTATTTTACAAAATTCCGTCATGGTTTTGTTTATAAAATGGTTACCACGTATAAAACAAGCATTGATACAGTAATTATAACGGTATACTGAGTGCATTTAAGGGGTTTTGGATTAAAAGGTGGGTTGCCATACCAAGCAATCAAACCCTGGTCTGTGGAGAGGTCCGTGCCAAGGATGAGTAAGGTCGGTTCCTAGTCCATTTCCTCGAGTAGTGAAAGCCCTTGATACAAATATGAGTAAGCATCACGATATGGTTGACGTCAATCGTTATCTATCCTTAGGCCCAGATAAGAATTTGGACGGTCCAGACGGGACGATTGGTCGAATGGGTTGGGTTGGGCCTAGGAAGGCCGAATAAAACGATCTAGTAAGATCGAGTAATAAAAACCGACAACTGTCTCATATAAACTATTCCCTAACCTTGTTCAAGTTTCACCCTTGGCAACACGTAAGTGTATTACTCCCCAGTGGAGTCGCCAAACTGTGGACACGGGGGGCCCACGGGGGCTCTTGGGAAACAAGCGTTTTCATTTGTGGAGTCGCCACCAATTTATTGTGGAAAATTGGAAACCGTTCGAATACTTCGCGTCATGTCAAGACACAAAGTAATGACAAAATCTGGAGTAAGGGGTGAGGGTACGTATTAGGAAGTCCTTTTACTGAACACCTAATCCCGCCCGCCTTGATAGCGCCCTCTACTAATGATTAAGGAAGTCATTCGTATTCGATATGTTGTCGATTATATGCATGCAATGCAACAAACAATGTTTTGATCCTAGCGTGTGAGGATTGACTAACTCGGTGAGCAAATAATTAGCAAACAATTATTGTCGAAGTAGGGTTTATGATTAATTACATGTGAAAAACAAGCAAATAAACGATACAATATGACAAAATACAATAAATAAATGAATTACAATAATTATAACGGTTTAATGATTTACGTCAAAAATATATTTAAGATGGATAATTTGAGAAAAGAAAGGAAAATAAATTAGGTTAGAAAATACAGACATATTAAGAGTGATATTAGGGTTAATAGTCGATTAATACATAAACTAACGAATTAGGTCAAAGCAAGAATGGAAGTTCAAAGATAGAGCTCAACCCGGAACAGGCGCAGCAATGCTGCGTCTCTTGGAAGAGGCGCAGTGGTCACTGCGTTTGTTCCTGAGGTGAGTTCTGGTTGTGAAGTAAGAACTGCGTGTTGTTCATGTTCGTTGGTAATTTTAATGATCGATTATTGATATTTAACTCGGATAAAAGTGATTTAACAGGTTATTTACATATGAATTGGTCATAAAAGCGGTAAAAAATGAATTAAACCGGATTAAAAAGGATTAAGGATTAATTATGAGCGAATTATAAATAATTAGGTCAAATTATTAAGACGGAAACGAATGAAAGATGTGATAAACTGATAAAAATATACAAAAGTCGAATCCCAGAGATTTGATATGAATGAATCGAATCTCCAAAATCCGGGTTTGATTTTAATGACGAAAACCCGCAAATATCAATTATTAGGGATTTAAGTCGGGATTTAAAGGTGATAATTATTATGAACTATGTACGATTATAATTATATACGAATGGAAGAAAGAAAAAGTCAAAATTAAGATAAAAGGACGGATTAACAGAGGACGGAGGAAGAAGAAGCAAGGCACGAACTGCGGCAGCCTCTGGAAGAAGCGCAGCAGATGCTGCGACTCTTCGAAGAGGCGCAGCAGTTGCTGCGTTTCTTCTCGACGTCGGCCAGTAATTAATCCGTAAAAATAGTTCAAAAGAAAGGGTTTTAGAAATCGTTCTTTAGCATACTTTTGACGTAAACCTTACATTAATTTATGCAATAATAAAATACAATAATAATATATGGGATTTACACCCTCAGACTTACATGTTTGACGAAACGAGATTAACTAAGTTAACGATTAGTGATTGCTCGACTCGAATGTATGATGAAAGTGCCCTCGTTAGAGGATTTAAATTATATTGATTGATTCATTGAGGTGGAGTTGATCAAATTGGTCGGTCATGCAACGTGACTGGTACTCAGAAGGATCCGAGCTTACGTGGTCGATTGATCAAGCACGTAGACGTCAATAAGCTTAGAGCACGGTCTTAGAATGCAAAGGGAGAAGAGAAGGGCGGACACTCGCGTGAGAAATATGAAGAACGAAGGTCCCTATTTATACTAATCACACGGAGGAATTATGGTATGACTGAAACTTTGGAAACAAATCTCTAAAAGATCTGAAAATACGCAGAAAAGAGCTGGGGAAGAGGCGCAGCAGGTGCTGCGTCCTTTCCCTAGAGGATTCCTCCTGCGGAAGAAAGATTTCCGCGTTTCTGTTATGGAATTTCGGTACATCTCAACTTCCTTATTCTTTAAAATAAGATTTCGGGATATATTTTACCAAAAGATGTATAAAATTAAATTATGGAATAGAAATATCCGGAATATTCCAGAACATTCCGACTCGGCATTTTAAACGGTTTATTAGAAAATGAAGCGGTTTTTTACCCGGACTCCAAATGAACTCTAATTACTGTCAAAACGACCATAACGGCGCGTAGATGATAACTGTTTGGGCTAAAAATAGCATAATAAAGAAGGCCCATTTGGTAAAATAAAGGTTATGAAAGAAGTGATGAGGAGGAAGGGAGCCCGCGGTCAGGAAAAAGGGAAACGGGCTTGAAAAGGATCAAGAGCCCGTCATAGAAGGTGCCCGTGTTAAGGAAAGGAGTGTCAGGGAGAAGTTAGGGAGATCGGGGGCAATTGGCAAGGGAGTCCGGGTTTGGAAAGAAGTCCTTATGGAAATAATATTCCCTTTCCATATTCGAGGTAGGATATATCTAGGGTTCTTACCCTATAAATAGACAAGGAAGCAAATCAAGAAGACATTCAACATCATATTCAAGACATCCGCACTTACGCATTCACACCAAATTCCACGGCATACCATCTTCAAATATACGTTCACCTGAGATCTTGCAGGCCAGACACCTAGCGTCAGCGAGATTAGTATAAATGTTACTATTGTAATCATCCTCCTATTCATATAGTGCAATACTTGGCAGGGTACCGTCCCTCCCGCGGTTGTTCCCACATCGGGTTTTCCGCGTCACCAAAATCTTACGTGTCAATTTACATTACGCACTTTATTTTCCTATTTACTCAACGACGTACGAACAAACATACATCCAACCAACGAATATAGACTACATTGACCCTAATTAATCGATTTGGGTAAAAATACCTAAACAGTTTGGCGCCCACCGTGGGGCATTGTGGTCGTCAATCGTTGATATCCTAGATACGCAATGGATAAGCAAGCATCTGAAGCCGTGTCAGGGAGCAGGCATCCATCGCCACCACCACCATCTACTCAAAATCCAATATCAACAGTGGCCACGCAGGCTCCCGGACATACCTCAAGAGTCATACCGACAGCAAAAGCTTCTTTACCTCCTAAGACCCCTGCTGTCTCAACTCAGACCAGATCGGACAAAGGAACATCAAGCTCAGGCGTCACTCCGCCGCCCAGTCCCACGCAAATCCTGCTTGCCGGCGTGGAAAATCTTCAGAAAGCTATGGAAAACATGAGAGAAGACCAAAGGAGAGCAGATGCTGAGGTAAGAAGGAGAGACAGAGAGCTCTGGGCACAAATTGATCTCCTAAAGCAAAGAGTCAACACTCCAAATGGGAACAGGACGGTGTGAAGGGAGATCTCCTTGGTAGATCCGACACAAGGAGCATCGGGCGACGGCGATACCAGCTGAAATAATTACAAGATTGGATTTGGCTACGATACCGTCAGATGGAAGAATAACCCCACGAGGGTTAGGATACCTTACACCGAATAGTCGGCGGCCCGGCTAGGCTGCGTAGGGATACAAACAGGTGGCCTCCCCGTCGCCGATCCTGCAAAAATCGATCGGACACCCGTAGCAGGATCCGAGTCAAACCAAAGAAATAAATCGCGCGAGGAGACAATCGTTACTACAACCCCTTGGTCTGCCGAGCCTATCGTAACCTTCCAGGGCCGGATCGGGAGGAAATATGCGGACAATCGACAAAGCGAACCCCGATTCGGCTAATATAACTAATCGGCGATTTGGAGCTAAAGGAGATGCTTTGAGCGGGGTTCCGGGCTACCACCCCCACTCGAGAAAGAAGCTCTGCACGATTCGCCGACTCACCATTCGTGGACACCATATCCATCACGGCCATGCCAAAGGGATTCACAAATCCAAACATGCCTCTCTTTGACGGCACAAAGAGATCCCTTTGATAATGTTAGCCAATACAAGCGAGAAAAATGATGACGCTAACAAATTTGTAGGGCAAGTCAAGGAGGCTTGCATGTGCAAAGGGTTCGGGTCCACCCTAACAGACCGACACTCCGATGGTTTGTAAGCCCGCCCAACAGTCGATATATACATTTGTTGAATTGGTGAACGCATTTACTCAACGGATTCGCAAGCGAGAAAGCCACGAAGCACGCGGGAGACCCGTACGGAATCGTCCGGGGGCGGGAGAGAGCATTGGAGAATACAATACCAGATTTAACAATGAGAAGGTAACGATGCAGTGCGATGTCTCAACAACGAGTAGAAGCCTTCATAAGAGGCCTCCACCACGACTCCGACCTATACAAGCAAACACTATGCATCCCCGCCATAGTTTCAAGAAGCGATCAGAAAAGACGGCTACCGCAATCGGATCAAGGAAGATATCCTAGCCGAGCCGCTTATAGAGCACACCGAGTATTTCTAGTACTTCGGTACCTGGGGGAAATCGGAAGAAAGCAAACCACCAACAAGAAGGACGAGAGATACGAGACCATATGGGAGGGGAGTCAACGAGAATCGAGGAAAACCAGCTACTCCCCACCCTGGCGAAATATGGATTCACTACGGTATCGGAGGAATCTTGAAGGCACTCGAGAGAGATGGGAGATGGAGTCGGTGGCCCAACCCACCGGGGAGAGCAAGCTTGGAGAAAGGATAGCAAGAAGAAGTGTGAATTACATCGTGATATCGGACACAACACTGAGGATTGGTACACATTAAGAAGAGAGATCAAGCGCCTGTACGAACAAGGAAAGCTGAGCCACCTATTACCACGTGGGGGCAAGCAGCAGGATAAGGTAGGTTCCGCCAAGCCGGCAGACCCACCCACATGCACTAAAATTATAAACGTGATAACCGGCGGCTCAGACTTAAGCGGCCTGACATACTCAGCAGCTAAGAGACATGCCACCGAGATCAAAGGAGACAGCCGACTAATTCTTGCGAATTTCTCACAAAGATCCGCCGCCAGCAAGCTTTGATGAAGGAGATACATACGATGAACGAGAACATCATGACGCACTTATTATCACCTTGTCAATGGCCAATTGCACAAATCGAGAAAAGTCCTGGTAGATACAGAAGCTCGGTCAACTTAATCATGCTTTGAAAACCATAGAGAACATGGGATTCGAGCGAGAAGGATTTACTGAGAAGAAGACTATTCCGCTAGTAGGCTTCGGCGGAGAAACAACCGGCTAAGCTAGGTGAGATAGTCATCCCAACCTATGTGGGAGGAGTCAACAAGCAAGTCAGGTACCTGGTTATAGATGGCCCCTCTACTTACAACGTCATCCTAGGAAGACCATGGTTGCACCAAATGAAAGCAGTCCCCTCAACATACCACCAGTGCATAAAATTCCCCACACCATGGGGAGTAGAAACAATAAGAGGAGATCAGGAGGAAGCTAGAGGCTGTTATAAAAAGGTGCTCAGGTGCACTGCCAGCCCTCCCGCATAGCAATTACAGAAGCGGCCTATCCAGAACGAATACATTGAACCCCCAGCAGAAGAGCTGGATCAGATCAACCTGGACAGGCTGCACCCAGAAAGAACCGTGCTCATTGGAGCAGGATGTACAGGAAGCGTACGACAGCAGCTAGTCAAGTTCTTGTAAGATAACATGGATTGCTTTGCATGGTCACACGATGATATGATAGGAATAGATCCATCCATCATAACACATAAGCTTAGCGTGGACCCAAAGTGTAAGCCCATTCAACAAAGAAGAAGAAAGTTTGCAGCGGAGAGAAATAAGGTAATCAACCAGGAAGTAGATAGCCTGTTGGCAGCAAAGAAAATAAGGGAAGTAAAATATCCAGAGTGGTTGTCTAATGTGGTGGTGGTGCCTAAAAAGAATGGGAAGTGGAGAGTATGTGTGGACTTCACCGATCTCAACAAAGCATGCCCTAAAGATCCATTCCCGCTGCCTCATATTGATGCAATGGTGGACGCAACAGCTGGACACGAGATGTTAACATTCCTGGACGCATGGAGTGGATACAATCAGATCAAGATGGATCCTGCAGATCAAGAGAAGACAACATTTATGTCCGAGAGAGGAATATATTGCTACAACGTCATGTCGTTCGGCCTAAAGAACGCAGGCTCCACATATCAAAGGTTGGTTAACCGAATGTTCAAAGAACAAATAGGAAGAACAATGGAGGTGTATATTGATTACATGGTGGTGAAATCAGAAAAGGCCAAGGATCATATGCGGCATCTGGCAGGAACATTCAGCACCCTCAGGGAATACAAGATGAAACTAAACCCATCTAAGTGCACCTTCGGAGTATCTTCTGGCAAGTTCTTAGGCTATATTGTAACTCAAAGAGGAATAGAAGCCAGCATCGAGCAGATCAAAGCTGTCTTACAGCTGGAATCACCCGAGAAGCCTAAAGATGTTCAGAGACTAGCTGGAAAGGTAGCAGCCCTGAACAGGTTCATTTCAAGATCTTCAGACAAATGGAGGCTATTCTACGACGTACTAAGGAAAAGCCAGAAGTTTGAATGGACCTCTGAGCACGAGCAAGCCTTTAGAGAGCTGAAGCATTATCTCAGCAGCCCGCCACTGCTATCAAAGCCGGAGCCAGGAGAACCATTATTCCTATACCTAGCCGTCACAGAAGTAGCAGTGAGTGCTGTCCTGGTCAGAGAGCAAGAAAGGGAGCAGAAGCCAGTATACTACGTAAGCAAGTCTCTATTGCCGGCAGAGACCAGGTACACATCTCTTGAAAAGTTAGTACTAGCATTGGTAGTAGCATCTCGCAAACTGCGTCCCTATTTTGAGTCACACATCATACATGTTGTGACAAACTACCCGCTAAAAGTTATCATGAGGAAGCCCGAATCTGTCGGGAAGAATGTCTAAATGGTCTGTACACCTCGGTGGATACGACATCCAATACGACCCTAGAACAAAGAATCAAATCACAAGCACCGGCCGACTTCGTGTCAAATTTCATCCGGCCATCCGAATCTTGCAGATATCGAGATCCTCACTTTCGAAGGAAGCAAGCGCAGAAGTCCGCGGATGCATATCGACGAGCCTCCAACCAAAGGGGGCGGTGTAAGATTAATTCTGCGATCACCACAGGGAGACCCGATAGCGCAAGTCGTAAGATGTGAATTCAAGGCAACCAACAATGAAACAAATACGAGGCCTTGATATTGGGAATGAAGCTAGCTGGAGTCGGGGTCGACACACGCTCATATCCAGTGACTCTCTGTTAATAGTCAACCACGTGAATGATGAGTTTATAGCCAGAGATTCGAAGATGATTGCACACCTAAAAGTAGCAAAGGAATTAAAACAAAAATTCAAAACCTGCAAGCTTAAACAGGTCCCCAGAGATCATAACGTGGAAGTGGACGCCCTAGCAACCCTGGGGGCAACATTCAAACCAACAGAGCTATCCAACATTCCAATAGCACATATGCTGGAACCTTCTATCCAGAAGGCAGACGAAATAGACAGGGGTGAACTGGAGGATCCACAAAGCGAAAAGGAAGTCCAAGCAGTTACAGAGGAAGGTGAGAGCTCTCGGCCAAACAGGCAGGTGCCTGACCAAGTAGCCGATCCAGCAGACGGCTGGCGCACACGTTACCTAGACTGGCTGCACCATAACAAGCTACCAGATGATAAGAAAGAAGTGAGAGCTTTTAGAATAAAGGCCTCCAGATTCATAATTATTGATGATATATTATTCAGAAAATCGCTAGCAGGCCCTTACCTACGGTGCCTGGACAAGGAAGAAGCACAGACTGTGTTACATGCTCTCCACAGTGGCGAATGTGGAAACCATGCAGGGGCAGAAGTCTGGAAAATAAAGCCCTCAGACAGGGATATTATTAGCCTTCAATAAAGGCAGATGCAGCAGAGTACGCACGAAAATGTGATGCCTGCCAACGCTCAGCGCCCATGATCCACCAGCCAGCAGAGCCTCTGCACCCTATCATATTTCCCTGGCCATTAATGGCATGGGGCATGGACATAGTAGGCCCCCTACCACGGGCCACAGGAAACAGAACCTGGATGCTAGCAATGACAGATTACTTCTCCAAGAGGATAGAGGCAGAAGCATTCATGGAGGTAAAATACAAACAAGTCATTTCGTTCATAAAATGAAACATCATTTGCAGATTTGGTATCCCATCAGAAATTATATGTGACAATGGCTCACAATTCATCTCCAACGATACCGAGGGATACTGTGCCAGGTGGAATATCACCTTAAAAAAGTCAGCACCTAGGACTCCAAAGTCCAATGGACAAGATGAATCCAGCAATAAAATCATTATGGACAATTTGAGAAGGAGGTTACAGGAGTTAGGAGGAAAGTGGGCAGATGAATTGCCACTAGTGTTGTGGTCAGACAGAACGACACCAAAGATAGCAACAGGTCAAACACCCTTCAGCCTGGTGTTTGGCGCGGAAGCGGTCATTCCATCGAAGTTCTAGTTCCCACCCACACGGGTATGAAAATATGACGAGGAACGAACAATGCGAGATGCCGAAGCCCGGACACAATTGAGGAGCTGCGAGCAAGCGCAAAAATCTGTCATCGCCTACAAACAACAAAGGTGGCAGGAGTTACAACAAGAATGTGAAAGTCGGGCTCCTGGAGGTTGGAGACCTGTTTCTCGAGAGGTGTTTGAAACACCAAGAATCGAAAAGCATGCAAATTCGCCTACAAATGGGAAGGACCATACCAGGTAGAAGGAGTTGTTGGCCATGGTGCATACAGACTGATGACTATGGACGGTCAAATCATACAACGCCTATGGAACATACTTCACCTGAAGATATATTACTTTTAATAATAAGTAGACTTTAGTTTTCAGAATAATGTACTATGAGAAGCCAAATCGTTTTTAAAAGATAAAATAAAATCCGGTAGTAGGCATACTGCCAATTTCACTCTTATTTCTGGTGTCTTTAATTGTTTTTAAGACTTTAAACTACTATTGGATGGTGTGGTCTGGCAGCGTCCTGGGACCACAATTGCTCTGGTACCCCATGAGATGGCGACAGGTATTTCACATCATTCTAATAGATTTTCTTATTTTTAGGCTTCTCTAAGTACATCAATTTGAATTCTATTGTCTATGGTACTTTGAGAGGATGTCTAGCAGGACTGTCAACTGCCAACGCGGGGTGACAAGGCACACGGCACTCCAACATGCCCAACCTATTTTCTCCACAAGGAGCACCCTCACCAAAGTGACGTGGAACATACGAAAGGAGCCTGGTTGACAAATGAATACGCTTATCCGGCCTACCCCGATACCACCCCCGGACGTAGCTCGCACTAATCGCAATTAATCAAGGCCCCGAAGATGCATGCAAAAACGAACATGGAACGTAGGGATATCTGCGCTACCAGAATCCTGCAGCGTCTCCATTTGGTCCTAGAATGACGATAAACTTGCCTCAATGACGCCCCTTCTGGCATAAAACGAGATGAACACACCTTGCGTCATGAACAAGGTTAAGTAGTCCAAAATCACGGATACGCCTAAATCGACCATCCCAGGTGACACGGCACTAGCTTGGTCCGGATCGGTCTTTTCAGTGACCAGTGCCGGTCTAAATTAGCCTCCTAGGTTGACACGACCACTCCTCCTTACATTGCGGCATACGCCTAAATCGGCCATCGGTGACACGGCGACCTAGGCGAGTCGAACGTTAGCCTTTTCGGGGTGACAAGACTCGCCTAAATCGATCAAGCGATCGACACGGCACAAACTTCCTAAAAACAGGGAAGATAAACAACGAACACACGATATATAAGCTAAAACCTTGCCAAACTATGATAAGGAGCCTTTCAAAATATGGCCAAATTACGGCCCAAAGTTTAACCGCCACCTTAGCGGAGCAACCACATAACAAGTTTAAAAACTTACAAAGTCTGCCACCTCTGGGCCAGACTGCCAAAAAAGTTCATCAAAATATAAAAACTTAATTATCGGTCACATTAATGACCTCCACCTCTGGCATCTCCTCTGCCTGCTGACCTCTCATTTCGGTGTACCGCATCGGCCTCGGATCCTCGGCCGCCATAGCTCCCCGAGCTCCGTCACCAAGTCCCGGGACATTCCAAATCACTCCCAACAACTGCTCGGCCAACGCGAGAGAATTCACCTCACCAACTTCCGCATCGCACGCTCGGATCGGGTTGGGTGGGGTAGAGCATCTCCACCGCTTCTCCTCTTCTTCTACGGCTGCGGGTGGGAGCCTCCTCAAGGGCGCACGCATCCCACGATCTTTCCTCGCCGGTGGCATAGGCAACAACGTTGGTGGCCGGGGAGATCACTCACCGATCTTCTCCTCGGATTGCTTCGAGAGTCGGAAAAGTCTTTGCCGCACACCGCCTGGGTTCGAGCCACCGATCGGCCCCTCCTTCAACTTCTTCTTGGTGACAAAGAAGCTCAGTCTTCAGCTCCACCACACTCTCCTTCAGATCAACCCGCTGATGTGCCAGATCTACAATAGTCTCCTTCAGCTCCTGGTTCTTGGCGCTGGTAGCAAGGCTGGTGGTCTGCACTATGTTGATCATCTTCCTGTTGTAGAGTGCGGATCAAGAGTCCAGGGCGGAATAATCGAAGTCGCAAAGAGAGTTGAGAAGCAGAATTTAAGCAAGAAGCAGATGGACAGACAGGTAGAATACGAAGAATATTTACCATGAAGGCATTGTGCACATCGTTCTCAGCCATCTCCTCTGGGGAAAATTCCGAAAAAGTCTCCTTAACAGGAGGAAAGAGCAACTGGTCAATCTCCGGCCAGTACGGCACCATGTCCACTTTCCTGAAGCCCTCTGGGAAATGAGCAGTAATGCCTCCGCTGGATGAAGCGCGAGGACTAGCAGGAGGAGTAGGCGGATGACGAGACAGCGGACTAACTTCCAAGGGCTCGTGCAAATTGAACTGGAAACTGTAGGAGGAGTCCGAAAAGAGGCAGCAGGAGCACTCCTCTTGGAGGCAGAGGCCACATCAGGGCTGGCAGAGGGTCTCTTTCTTTTAGCACTTTGGAGGATGAGTTCCAATGGATCAACTTTAGAACCTGCAAGCATACATAGTCTCAGATGACAGGATGATTAAAACATCAGCAGAAACAGCATGCAAATAAAAGTGGTTGCAGAAGTCTTACCAGAAGACATACTGTGAGCCGATTGGGGAGGATTGGAGGAGGAAGCAGGTGAAAAACCAGGAAGCAGGTCTGGGAAATTTCTCTCAGAATTAGGAATGCTGAACAGCTTGCTGCAGGCAGGAATCTTGGCGCCAATACGGGTAAGGTCACGGGGGCCTGCACGAAGACGATGAAGTAAGCTAGTAAGCAGCGAGATAAAATAAATCAGGCGACAGGGAGGCTACTTACTCGAAGTCAGAACCCATTGCTCGAAAATATAATCAGCAGGAGGCTGGATAGAGTCCTTCCTCACGTAGAAGAAGTCCTCAAACCATTTATCATAACGGGATTTTGACACGTGTCTGAATGGAGCCTCTCCATGGCCCCGAAATGAGAACTGACCCCTGCCCAGGGATCTGATGCTGTACATGTGGGCCAGATCGCCCAGAGTGACGGATTTACAAGATTCGACCGGCGGCCGAGAATAGAGAAGAACTCTCCATATGGCAGCAAAAAAATTGTGCCATGGCGAAATTGTTGGTAAAAATGAAATCTTGGATGAGTTTAGGGAAAGGAAAACGGAGGCCATATTTAAACGAGTATAGGTAGAAACTGACCCACCCCGGACGGAGGGCGTCGGCTTTTGTCCCGGTTCGTGGATGGCGATATCCACCCCATCACCAAGACCCAAAGAGATTCTTGATCATAGGAATGTCGGCCGGAGTTAGGGCGGAGTCACAATCATGTGGATGTTTAAAAAGTCCCCGAGAAGGGAAAGTGGGGTCAAGATTACGGTCGGAGGGTGTAGGGGTTGACGAGGATTGTCGAGTTTTACCCATGGTGGAGAGAGAAAATGAAGATTAAAAGAAGAAGAGAAGATGGATTACCTGATGATGGAGATAGGGAAGGGGAACAGTGAAGCCGACGAGGAATAAAGGGGAAGGAAGATTGAGGGTTTAAGAGAGAAGAGTTTTTGAAATGATTTGAAGTGATTAATGAGAGTGGAAGAGGGACGTTGGAGTTATAAAGAGGAGAGAGGGAGTTGGGTGCGGAGAAAGAGGAGTAGGGCGGCTGGAAATGATGGATTGCATGGGAAGGAGTAAAAAGACGGCGTAGGGTTTAGTATTTGGTTACGTGAGATTCCTTGCTCGATACTTGAAAGCGTACTTCACAAGAAATTTGGGGCAAACTGTTTGGGCTAAAAATAGCATAATAAAGAAGGCCCATTTGGTAAAATAAAGGTTATGAAAGAAGTGATGAGGAGGAAGGGAGCCCGCGGTCAGGAAAAGGGGAAACGGGCTTGAAAAGGATCAAGAGCCCGTCATAGAAGGTGCCCGTGTTAAGGAAAGGAGTGTCAGGGAGAAGTTAGGGAGAAGTTAGGGAGAAGTTAGGGAGATCGGGGAGAATTGGCAAGGGAGTCCGGGTTTGGAAAGAAGTCCTTATGGAAATAATATTCCCTTTCCATATTCGAGGTAGGATATATCTAGGGTTCTTACCCTATAAATAGCCAAGGAAGCAAATCAAGAAGACATTCAACATCATATTCAAGACATCCGCACTTACGCATTCACACCAAATTCCACGGCATACCATCTTCAAATATACGTTCACCTGAGATCTTGCAGGCCAGACACCTAGCGTCAGCGAGATTAGTATAAACGTTACTATTGTAATCATCCTCCTATTCATATAGTGTAATACTTGGCAGGGTACCGTCCCTCCCGCGGTTGTTCCCACATCGGGTTTTCCGCGTCACCAAAATCTTACGTGTCAATTTACATTACGCACTTTATTTTCCTATTTACTCAATGACGTACGAACAAACATACATCCAACCAACGAATATAGACTACATTGACCCTAATTAATCGATTTGGGTAAAAATACCTAAACAATAACCAAGGGGTAGACAAAAGTATTTGAGCTATCACTTGACAATAAACTTACGAACTGTCATAAATCATTCCGTGTACCAAACATGGGGTCCAATCATCGCCGGGTGGTTTGCGGGAGGTGCAGAAATGAGGTATCTACACGCTAATGATTTTATTTGGGGAAAAAGTGGATTGGTATGATTGTGACTAGATTTGTTGTGATTGTTATTAGGTGAAGGATTCATAGAGGAATAATTCTAGCTTCCACTGTGCGCGTGTGATTCGGATTCGTGATAAGGTAGGGTTTCCCTTCCCAGTTGCATGTTTAATTGATTTAAGATGGTGTTAATTATTGTATTGGCATGATTGGAATTGTTATTGGAATTGTCTATCTTGGATGTTGGATTGGTTGTTGTTTGTCTATGTTTACGAAGTGCGTCCTTGGCTGAGTGGAGTCATCTTCAGGAATGACTTCAGGCCCTTGATTCGCCCCTGGTGGTTCCCGTCGCATAGAGGGATGTGCACATAAATGGACATGGGTTATTGCTCGTTGTGATGAGCGGGGCTTAGGTAGGCAAGGCTGCGGTCCCCCACTGGCGGTGAGGATTACCTGTTGGGATGGGTAATCTGGCAGGGGTGTGTAGCCCGATATTGGATACTAATGGAGTTGGGAAAGTGGTTATACAGTTAGATTGGATTGCATTGGTTTTTTCTTTGTATTGTCTTATCTTGATTATTCAGTGAACTAACCCCATTGTTATTTTATAAAACTGTGATGATCCATTCGGGGATGGTGAGCAGATTGTGACAGGTGATGGTTCATATGAGCTGCGGGCAATCTGAGGGGATGTCGTCCCCTAGATTCTTAGCTTCCGCTGTCACGAGTTTTAGATACTTGGTTTTGTTGTATTGGATTTATATTCTTATTACTTTGGTTTTTAGTTTTGAGATGATGTATTTATTTTATGTTACACTTTAATAAATGTTCTTGGATGGTCACTTTTGATATACGTACCTCGGGCAACCAAGATGGTAGCACCGTTATATGTTAGGGTGGTCCTTGGTAAGGCACCTTGGTATATGGGGGTGTTACAAAGTGGTATCAGAGCGACGCTTTTGGAACCTAAAACAAATAAATGAACCCGGGTAGGAATTGTTTGGAGCTACCGCAAAGGTTTGAGAGACGTCCTAAAACCACAAATTGCCCTTACAATTTCGAGCCGGTCACTACGGGGATGTCTTGGAATTCGTTATGTGTAATGCGTTGTTGTTGCATGATATAATGGATGTGATTTTTGGCTTAAAAAGTTTATGATATGGAAAGGATGAAGAATCTGATGTGATATGGCGTAAAGGTGAACATGATTTATAGCATGCATGTATATTGTGTGTTGTGTTTGATTTACATGCTGGTATGATAAGAGCTCATCTAGTATACTGGTTTTAGAGATATTGAGTTGTTATTGTCTGCATTGTTATTGTTTAAGTTGTTTGGGTAAGAAAGACTGATTTGTAAGAAGTTCGATTTTGGGAAGGCGGTCTTTATAGGGTCATAACCTGAGTTCTAGGATTGATATTTATTTGATTCTAATTGGAGGTGATAGCTTGTCCTCTTACGATTCTAACGATAGGTTACACACCCAAAATGACCAAGAAACGAGTGAGATACGACTACTTTACGAACACTGGACGTTGATGAGAACTGTACAGAAACTCGGCCAAGTAGGGCCTACTCGGCCTAGTAACTTGCGTATTCGACCGATTAATCTTTCTATGATAATTTGGGTCAGCTTCTGTAGTCGAGAACTCGGCCAAGTTCTATAGTTACTCGACCGAGTGCCATGTACTCGACCGAGTACGTCGTATACTCAACCGAGTACCTCTTTGGACGGTTGTTTTGAGTCGATGTTATGTTCTTACATTTGTTTTGAGTCGTAGGTTGTGTGCACACGTATGTCTTGGATCTTAAAGATTCTTTTACATATGTGACGGTCTTGATACTTAAGTTACCAAATACTATGATGTTGAGAATACCAGCTTATGTAGGATATGTGTTTGGTGGAGAGGACATGGGTACACGTGATTGTGATGGATAGTGGAAAGAATAAGCGAAGTTGATGAGTTATTGAGATAAGGAGCACATTTTGTGAGGTATGGTGAGTGGATTAGTCGTTGGCTTAAGTGATGTAGTGATGACCGTATATGGTTGAGTGATGATGAGAATGGTAAGGTAAATTCGAGGAATGTGAGAAAGAAAAGTTTGAAATGAGGGATGTGAAAAATACGGTAATTTGGGATATATAGTAATTTCTGGAGATAGATGATTATGACGATGTTGGGTAAGGAGATGTGTAATGGAAGGTTGTGATAAAAAAAATGGAAAAGATTGGTGTCTAGTGAGCTTAGATCGAGGGATGCCGCAATGAGAAATTGTATGTAATAGTCGTTATGGAGATTTGTATTACTAGTAGGTGAGCCTAGTGTATAATCATTTGAGAGGTCACGGGATGAAGTGAATGTTGGTTTTCTAGAATTATTAAAAAAATATATAATCAATTAAGGAAAAATCATTGAGTGGTGGATCTATCGGTGGGGAGTATGAGTGAGAAGCATGATGAGAGGGATTGTTGATAAGAAATGAATGAAAGATAATGATATAGGCTAATGGAATTTGATTTTTGGAGGTGATGGGAAGAGAAGTGATAAAGTTGTTTTCAGTCGTTGGCCTATCAAAATAAATCATATTCTCAACTAACTAGTAGCTAGCAGTAAGAAAGGGTGGTTACCATAAGGAGGCGAGTTAATTAATCTAGTTTGTTTATATTTAAGTTCGTCTTAAAGGTAACAATTTTATGGGGT
This sequence comes from Silene latifolia, assembly GCF_048544455.1. Taxonomy (NCBI): domain Eukaryota; kingdom Viridiplantae; phylum Streptophyta; class Magnoliopsida; order Caryophyllales; family Caryophyllaceae; genus Silene; species Silene latifolia. Next base: position 140,309,135 of record NC_133528.1, on the reverse strand, counting down.
TTGTTTGTTTGATTTCTAATGACTAATTGCAAGGTAAATAAGACGAATTCAATAATATTAAAAGGTCTAGGGACTAGGTTCACTAGATAGTTATTTGGGGTGTGATTTAATTCATTAATAGAGCAACTTATGTCGTTTAAGGTCATATGATCGGTTGATTCTAATATGGCCTTTAGATCTAACTTAATATGCGATTGCTATCATTAAGATAATTCTATTCAGTTGTCGTGGCCTATATTAGTCTTAACCTGGTCGGTGAAAATCCTAGTTTATGCAATATTAATTAATTAACTCTGCAGAAACTAATCAACTAGATTCAAACCAACAAAATGAACAATAACAAAGAGCAATTTAACTATCAATACATCAATATAATCCCCCTTCTAACAAACTAGATCCCCATTCACCCTAGATTAGATGAATTAGCTACTCATACTAATAATAATAACAACAACAACGATATAAGAAAGCATAATTAAGAACATAATAAGATGAATACTAATTAAGCAATTGTGTAAATTAGAACTTGAATTAATAACAATTAAAGAAAGATTAACAAAGTACCTTAATTAAAGAGCAATAGATCCGAAGCAAAACTAATGTAAACTAATCTAAGAGTATTCTAAGAGAGTTTTTAGAGAATCTATGCGTAACTAGGTAAAATAAGACGTAAAAATAACTTAGGGTACAAACTGGTTATTTATAGTAAAACATAACCGACTTAAGGAAATTGCGGAAAACTGCCAAAATAGTGAGTACTCGATCGAGCGTGCTTGTACTCGATCGATTACACTCACAGTTGATCGAGCTCGCTTATGCCCAGTCGAGGATCTTTCCTGTTTCAGCTCTTTTCTTCGTGTTGTCTTCTTTACTTCTCTTCCTTTACTCTTCTAGATTCCCGTGCCATGCTCCGTGTTTTTCTTCATGCCCACTCCGTGATTCCCATTCCATTCCTTTGCTCCTCAAATGCATCATTCCTGTATTAAACATCAAATAGCGGAAGTAACAACATTCTAACATAAAAGGCATGTAATTAATATAAGTTAGCAAGAAAACCGTATCAAAAGTAATTAAGGGGAGGCATAAATATGTATATAATTATGACTCATCAAAATCCCCCAAACCGTCTCTTTGCTTGTCCTCAAGCAAAGCATCACACAATACAAAAGGCAATCATACAAATGGCAAACAAATAACTCAGAGCTAAAGTTTAATGTATACAAATCCCTGGCTATCCATAACTGTAAGAAAGCAATGACCAAAGTGTACCAATAAAACAAATTCAAAGGCACGGGTAATAGAAAACGTAGCTCAAGTCTCATGTCACCATACTATAGACAAATGCCAAAAACCTTTCGATCTTGCAAGACAAATTAGTCGGATTCTCGCGAATTCACTCATGCACTTATAAGTATGTAAGGGTGAGTTATATGTGAAGATAGAAAGAAGTAGAAACACGCACTCAACTTATGAAACATGCATACAATCTAATGTGATAGAGATTTCTCCAACTAGTGTGCATCCAATATGTAGACAAAAGTACATGTATCAAGGACAATAAGGGTGGCAAGTGGGTTAAAGGGAGAGAAATAGTTTGTGCCAAAGCACGTTATGGATATGTGGAGCTAAGACGGTAGTCCCAGTGCTAAACCAAAACCAAAACCAAATCTATGATAACAAACAAACCCAACTTAGAGAAATAATCTTAACTTTACAACACATGAGAGCGAATGAAGTACACTCCAAAAATACATTAGACTCTAACAACCATCCTTTTGATCCTTGACAAAACCTAATGAAGCAATCAATCTCTTTTCTTTTCTTCTTTTTTTCTCAATTTCTCAACTTTTTTTTTTGAATTCTTTTTTTCCTTTTTCTTTTCTTTTGCTTCCTATTTTTCTTTTTCCAACACCAGGATACAACACAAGTGCTAATAAGTACTTTTCTATACTCACATGACAATAAGTCCCAACCCAACCATAATAGCAAAGTAGACACGAAAAATAAGCAACTGAGACTGTCCCGAAAAGGTAGGCAAATTCTGGGATTGTAGCTCATATGATGTAATTTAAAGTTGGCTACAAGGGTTCAAACGGGCTAAACAAAAGGTAATGTAAAGCTTATTTGAACGGTAAGAACCGCCTATCCACATGTACTTAGTCGAATGAAAGCAATAAAAGTATCAAGAAATCAATGTCACACTTATGCAGTTTGATATTACATATTCCACAAGGAGAAACCACACTCAAGCCTACTTGTCAATTGAGATCAGTTTATTGATGTTCCTGGCCTAGGAAGCTCTATAGACCTCAGAATTTAAGTAGTTTACCAACATAATTATGTCAAATCTAATTAGCATAAGGCACGTCAAATACGGTCAAGACTTGAATTGTGAGCTTTGTTTTCATGGATAACGGGTCAAAACAATGTACACGAACAACTATATTGGGATTCAAATGCAAACAATGCAATTTAACATCATTGTTATTTAATTCACCAAGACTTGACCTAAAACAAAGGAAAAACATGTTTTTGTTATTTGAAATTTTTTTATTTTTATGACTTTTTGATTTAGATGCACACAACATATATAAATCACACAACATAATTAAAGACTCCTCCCCCAAACCTAAATGTCACAGTCTCCTCATTGTGACGCCTACAGCACATCAATCACACACAAATTTCCAGCAACCTAAAGGACACATCTAACAAAATGAATGGAAAAGAAATAGAGATAATACAGTAGAAGTAGATACAAGGGAAGAGAATACTGGGTAAGAGCGTAGGAGTTCCCCCAAACCAGCTGTAAAAATAGGGGAGAAATAACCAACCGCGCAATTCCTATCCAAGACAGCTACGTTTCTGGCCCAAAACAAAAGGGTACTCGATTGAGCCTGGCAGCACTCGATCGAGTACTCTTCCTGGCGAGACAATTTCTGCATTTAAAACAAATGCCCATACAAATCACAATCAATACAACTTAACGCACGTAATAGTAAATCAAAAAGTAGCGCATGTGCTACACAAAGACACAAGTAGCACCAATAAATAGTCCAAGCAAAGAAAATAAGCAACGAATAAAGTTCTGGCTCATCAAACTCAAAGTCTAAAATAAAATATGAGCAAGTGTGTTCATCGCTCTTCAAGTCATCATCATTTGGAAGGAGATGGGGTACTTCATCCGTCGTAGGAGCTTCATCAAAAACTTTGACGGGCTCCTCTTTGAAAATCTCGGCCTCCAAGGCATCCAATTCAGCTTCTATATCAACATTGTCATCAAAGCTATAAACTGGCTCAAGATGAGGCTCATCTCCATAAATCAACTTCTCTATTTCATCTACTTCCTTGCTCCATAGTCCTGACGCAATAGTAGGGGCGTCAGACGGATTCCTGTCCAAACAATAAGCAAGGGAATCATCAATAGTAGGAGCAAGAGCATTAATCATATGACAAGTAGCTTCTAAATTGGGATGTCTTAATGTTTTATCCAGAATAAAAGTGATTTTATCATCCCCAACTCGTAGTGAAACCATACTCTTTTATCACCTGGTCGAAACGATGATTCGAACTCCGAGAAGCTTGCTTAAGTACATAAATGGAACGCTTAAGCTTGCATACTTTCTTAGGATGTTCAGGATCTATGAAACCTTCGGGTTGCACCATATACAACTCTTCCTCCAAATAACCGTTTACGAAGGCGGTTTTCACATCCATTTGCCAAATTTCATAGTTATGAAAAGCAGCAATCGCTAAGATTATCCGAATGGAACGTAGCATAACTACAGGTGCAAAAATTTCATCATAATGCAATCCGTGCACTTGAGTGAAACCTTTTTCCACAAGTCGTGCCTTATAGGTATCTGGTTGCGCGTCTACAGAACGCTTTATTTTGTAAAGCCATTTGCACTGTAGAGGTTTTACCTTATTAGGTAAATCAACTAGATCCCATACGTCATTCTCATACATGGAGTCCATCTCGGATTGCATGGCTTCCAGCCATAGCTTTGAGTCGGAACAGGCCATAGCACCTTTATAGGTAGCGGGTTCATTACTCTCCAGGAGTAAAACGTCATTCTCCTCGACCATACCAATGTATCTGTCCGGAGGATTAGAGACTCTACCCGACCTCCTAGGTTCCTCAGAAATATTAACCGTATCATCAGTTGGAGGAACAACTTCCTCTATCTGTTCCTCGGTTGTTGGTTCTGGAATCTCCGACAGCTCGAAGGTTCTATTACTTGTCTTGTTCTCGAGAAATTCTTTCTCTAAGATCGTCGCACTAGCCGCAACAAAAACTCGATGTTCGGTAGGCGAATAGAAGTAATGACCAAATGTTACTTTTGGATAACCTATAAAGTATGTCTTGACCGATCGCGGGCCGAGCTTATCCTCGTGTCTCCACTTGACATAAGCCTCGCAGCCCCAAACCCGAATAAAGGACAAGTTAGGGACCGTTCCCTTCCACATTTCATATGGAGTCTTGTCAACAGCTTTAGTCGGACTTCGGTTAAGTATAAGAGCAGCTGACAAAAGAGCAAAACCCCATAATGAATCAGGCACTACCGTGTGACTCATCATGGATCGAACCATATCAAGTAAGGTTCGATTTCTCCGTTCGGACACACCATTTAATTGAGGTGTTCCAGGTGGTGTTAACTGTAAGACAATTCCACAGTCCTTAAGGTGTTGATCAAACTCATTTGAAAGATATTCGCCACCCCGATCTGAACGGAGTGCTTTAACCTTTCTACCCAGTTGGTTCTGAACCCTGTTCTGGTATTCCTTGAATTTCTCAAAGGACTCACTTTTATGCTTCATTAAGTAGACATAACCGTATCTACTCAAATCGTCCGTGAAAGTGATAAAATATCTATAGCCATCTCTAGCGGTAAATGACATAGGTCCACAAACATCAGTATGTATGAGTCCTAATAGGTCACTAGCACGCATTCCAACACCTTTGAAGGAAATTCGAGTCATCTTGCCTATGAGACATGATTCACACGTGCCATATGTAGAAAAATCGAATGCGGGAATAGTCCCATTATCGACGAGTTTCTTTACGCGTTTCTCATTTATGTGTCCCATTCGACAATGTCATAGATAGGTTTGATCTTTGTCACCAACCTTTAATTTCTTATTATTCATGTGTAATACTTCCGTGGTTTGATCTAAGATGTAAATTCCATTCATGGAAACTGCTTTGCCATAAATCATTTCATTAAAAAGAAAATACAGCTATTATCCTTTATTGAAAATGCAAAACCGTCTATATCGAGTACGGAAATAGAAATAATGTTCTTAGATAAACTGGGTACATAGTAACAGTTATTTAAAAATAACTCAAAACCATTAGGGAGTTATATTACATATGTTCCCTTCGAGACAGCAGCAACTCTAGCTCCATTTCCGACTCGCAGGTCCACATCACCCTTTGCGAGAGGTGTGATGTTCTTTGGGCCCTGCAAATTATTACACAGATGAGAACCACAACCAGTATCAAGTACCCAAGTTCCGAAACTTGCATGGTTAATCTCAATCATATGAATATAAGATGACATACCAACAGGAACGACGCGGCCTGCTTTAATGTCCTCACGGTACACGGGACAGTTCCTCCTCCAATGTCCAGTCTTGTGACAATGGTGGCACTCAATGTCACCGCCCTTGCTCTTTGCCTTGCCCTATGAGCCACTAGTCTCACCGGGCCCACTCTTACCGTTTCCTGGCTTTTTAAACTTTGGCTTACCTACAGCTAGGTCGCCATGAGCCTTGCCCTTACCTTTACTTTTATTGGAAATCGTGAGAACATCCTCCTTCATGCTCCCACTCAATTTCATATCCTTCTCGGTCTGTACGAGAAGGGAGTGTAGCTCATGAGGACTCTTTTTCAAGTCATTCAGGTAGTAGTTCGCCCTGAAAAGGGCAAAACCATCATGAAGAGAATGAAGCATTCGGTCAATGACAATGCTCTCACTGATTTTACAATTAAGTGCCTCCAGCTTCTCGACATTCTCAATCATGTGAAGAATGTGTGGGCTAACCGGTTGGCCCTTCTGGAGTTTTGCATCAAGAAGCGACAGGTATGCTCATATGTAACGATTCTCGGTGCTTTTGAGAACTCGTTAGTGAGCGTGGTGAATATCTTGTTTGCACCTTGGGCAATGAAGCGTCTCTGAAAATTGGTTTCCATTGCAAAGATGAGTACGTTCTTTATCGCACCCGCTTCCATAACGAAGTCACTATAAGCGAGTGACTCGTTGACTCCTGCATTTGGGCCTGGGTTTACCGGTATTGGCTCAGTTAAGTACACGAGCTTACCGTCGTGCAATAATGGCATTCCGTAGTCTTTGCCTCCCAGTCCGCAAAGTTGGACCCGTCATTTTTCAGACGTGTGAACTGATTCATTTGGTCCATAAAAACTTTATGCCAGGACGCGCGATCAAGTGTGGCACTAGGCATTGGTATTTCGTTATTTCCAGCCATTTGTTGTAACAGTAATATAAACGTGTTCTATACTGCGAAAAGAAGAATGAATGATAAGCCTTTGCATCGATTTGATTTTTAAGTCTAATGCGATACTGTTATAACGCGAAAACTCGTGCATTCATACAATTGACCTCCCTCAAGAATTATATAAATGATCTCAAGACTCAATTTCTGTAAATTGATAAGCCCACCTCTTGGCTAATTCTACCTTTAGAATTCTTGGTCGATAAATTTCTGTAAATTCTATCTTTAGTCCATTATAATCACGAGAAACTCTTCGGACTATAATGTTGAGATAAACTAAGTCAACACAACTACTTACCCAACGTAGAAGGGGTCATATTATGCCTACCGACGAAGAAGGGATTCATAGTTGTTTGCCCTTATAAAGACTAACCTCAATTTCCGATTTAGAGGAAGATCCCATCAACTTTATTTTAATTCATTTTAAGTGAACTAATATCTAGCATGCGTGAATGAATAAACTAAGGTGATGGCTTAATAAACATGTGACATCTGTATGTCTATGAAAACTAACATACAACCTATATGTGTCAATTTTCATGCATTTTAGTAGGTGGTTTGGTTTTAGGCGGAATATGATGCATAAACTATCATGTGAATGAAAAAACAATAGGAATGAAAACGTAAAAGCAATAAAAAAAAGTCCTAGTGTGGCCTATCCTATCAAAATGAACATAAATACAAGTTTGGAATTCATCCTTGGACCCGAGAAACTTGTCTTGATGTTCTATCTTGATCCATGTAGCGGGAGTGAGCTCCAATCTCCATCTTTAGTCTTCTTTGAAATTACAATAAATAAATATACATAATAAACCTATTTATTACATTCTAATTTCAAAACCCAAAACTAAAGAAAATAAAAGGAGATACGAGATCTCATAATTACATAAGAATTATGTTTTATTCATTACGAAAACGTAATTAACTAAGGCCACACTAAGTATTACAAATTACAACTGATTGCAAAAAAAATTACGTAAATAAATTCATTCAACGATTCATTCAACAAAAATAAAATGCATCAACTAAAAATAAATTAAACAGACATGACACAATTCCTTATTATGATGATTAATTTATCCAAACCACCTATTTAAATTAACAAATTAAGTGATAATTCCTCAATTAATCACATTAATTTTAATCTTAATTCATATTAAACTTGTAATATGAATTTAATCCATCAATATTTTAAACTGCTTTAAAATAATTAGGTATCTTTTAATTATGAACCGCTTCACAATAATTAATTGGCCAAAAACAAAAAAAATTTAACAATTATCTCGGTAAAAACCGAAACAACCCATAAAAAAACTTTTCTCTCGGTTTTTCAGCAAAAACGAGAGGAAAAATACAAAAATTTTTTTTTTTTTATTTCTGCCCAACGTGAACAGTAACAGTAACAGAATTTTTTTTTTTTTTCTCGGCAAAACAGCAAAGCAAAAAAAAAACAGCCCGTTACTTTCTATTAAACTCGGTTTTTACCTTTAAAAACCGAAACACATCAAAATTTTTTTTTTTTATGAACTGCTCACAGTGAACAGTAACCGAACAGAAAAAATTTTCAACGGCAAAAAAAAATTAAACAGCCGTCCCAATTTTCTTGCGGCAAAAAAATTGCCCTAAAACAAAATTAAGATGAAGAAAGATCGTTTACAGTTGCTATTAGAACACGATTAGCATATTAATTAATGAAACGTGATTAACCGTATATGCTAAAAACTATATAGCAAAAACGAATTTTATATCATCAACATGACGATTCCATTTACAATTTAATTTAATCCGAATTAAATCAAAGTATCTGCAAATTCATTTTATTATCATCTTAACTGATTAAAACAATAATATGTATGAATCAAATTGAAATAAATCATCAAAACAAGAAAAAAAAACGCAACAATCGGCTGCATAAAAAAAACTTCAAGGCACAAAAAAAATATTTCAGCCGATTATATTTTTTTTTTCGAAAACCCTAATTATTGTTTACAAACAATTTTATGAAAATCATCAAAATTAAAATTCGTGGCCTTGGCTCTGATACCACTTCTGGGATTTATCTGTATGCATCCCTTTAACTTTAAGGATTATAACGAATTTTATAAAGATGATCACTAGTCATAAAATAAAATTACATAAACAAAATTAAAGAGGATGAAGAAATAACCTTCGGTCCTAGCAAATTCGGCCTAAGAACAATATCAAAGTTGATATTCGCCTATCAGTTGCACCTAAGACGATATGAGAAATGCCCTTTGATTATGCTAGAATCGATCCAAAAATTAACTAATTAATTTTTAGGTTTTTTTGTGTTTTTCGTAGAGATGAGAGGCAAAAGTGAGATGGAAAAATTAGGTTAGAATGAATTCACCCATCTCCCCTCTTAAACGTGTATTAGGGTAGATTAGGGTGGATTTTTCATCATCTAATTTCCGGCCCAATTACCGAAATAATAAGGAGTTTTAATTCCTTATTTTTGGTTTCCAAAAAATGTAAAAATGTGTTAAATATAAATTGTCATCTAGTGAGGATCGAACCCATGACCTCTTGGTTTGAGTACCCTCACTATTACCACTATGACACATTCATCTTGTTGATATTAAATATAACCGATTACATTTAATTACGAATTAACAGATTAATTCGTCCAAGCTTAGCATTATATACATTAATTAAATATAACTTATTATATTCAATTTACGAATTGACAGTTAATTCGTCTCAACTAATATTATTTAATCTTCATTAAATAATTGTCTCACCAACACATTGACTAACTGTTAAGTCATATAAGGCATCAATGTGATTATTTTTCATAACCACATCTCTCAAACAAATCCTATAAGTGTGACCTTTAGGGACCAGTTGATCACCGCCTTCTGTATGATAATAACGTCAAACTTTCTAGCAAGCCAACCGTTATTAGGTAATCGTTAATGAACTGATTAAAATACGAAGTATACCCTTGTGAACCTTTAAGAGATTTATTAATGTTATCACACTAATTTGTGGAGGACACAAGCTCCATTAGTTGGAACACTTTCGATCTTGTGTTAAATGAGACTTTTGTTGACATAGTTGTGGCAAGTAATTAGCGGAACATGTGGGTACTGAGCTGAAAGTTGCGGTTGGTTCATAGTCTTTTATCGGAGAAGTAAGTATGGAGTGTTTTGGAATTAGTATCATGTTAAGTTTTTGACGAGTTTGACGACAATAAAAAGGGGAATTTGAGGACCTAGTGAGTGTGTAACAATTTATGGATCGTGGGTGATGTTGTGGGAACAGGTGCGAGAATAGGGAAGTATGTGGTTGTGCGGTAATGTGGGAGAGTTGTGGTAGTGGTTATATTGAGGATTTTGTGGTATATGTTAGGTGGTGTGCGGAATGATTAGGAGTATGGAATTAGAGAGAGAGAGAGAGAGAGAGAGAGAGCCTTGGAACTGGGAATGGTTATATGTGTTAAGGTGATAGTAGGTTATCAGTGACATGAGATGGTGATAAAAGGAAGGAATAGATAAGGATCTAGTACTAGTTGGGTTTCGAGGACGTAACATTTATCTTAAGAGGACCAGGATGCGACAAAGAGAGTTTGATGGTTATGCGTATGGTGGTATATTTGGAAGTGTTGAGTCTTGATGTGGAATAAAGGATGGACTTGTGGTTGTTTTATGAAAGGTAGAGGTTATGCTTATAGTAGTATGTATTTTATGTGTATGGTTAGGAGTAAGGTTGTAGGTAAGTATGGTTACGATAGTGTTGACAGTTTTGGGTGGTGACGTTTATGAGTGTGAGTAAACTTTGAGGACAAAGTTCATTTTATGGGTGGTAGAATGTAACAACTCGCTTAGTAGATGGTGGTGATATTATATTTGCTAGTGAGCGGTATGGAAGTAAGACAAAGTTGGCGGCGCTTTTGTTGTTGGTATTCGATAGAGTTATGGAGTTAGGTGGGCTACTTTATGGTTGATGCTATGTTGTGAGCTGTGTTATTAGGTAGGCGTTAGGCATTGTTGGCTGCGTTAGTGTAGAGGATGGAGGAAGAGTGTTGTGTGGTGAGGTGATGGTTGGTGGACTGATATATGTGCTTGCCATGTAGGTATGGGTGTGAACTTCGGGGATGTAGTTCGTTTTTAAGGAGGTAAGACTGTAATACCACGGTTTTCTGAGTTTAGTATACTCGGCCGAATAGGGGGAACTCGGCCGAGTAGTGTGTCAAGTGGTTTTAGGTCATGTTACTGCCCAGGAACACTCGACCAAGTAGTGTGATACTCGGCCGAGTAAGGCGTACTCGGTCGAGTACTCCAGGTATTCGACCGAGTATACTCGGCCGAGTATACTTGGCCGAGTAACCGCTCTGACGGGATTAATTTCCGCGGTTTGGTTAAGGGTGACTAAACCTCGTTTAAGAGTTATTATTAATTTTTAGCAAAACCTAAACTACGTTCATCACTCCTCTAGTCACCCTTAATCACTCTCAATGCAATTGATCGTTCGTGAGTCTTTCGTTCATCTCTTTCGCATCAGTTCCATCGGTAAGTCAATAGTACTTTGTCATTTGATTAGATTTGTCTTTTAGGGATTTGCCCTAATGATTAGATTTGGGGAAAAGCTGGATTGGTATGATTGTGATTAGAATTGTTGTGAATGTTATTAGGTGAAGGATTCGTAGAGGAACAATTATAGCTTCCGCTGTGTGCTTGGGATTCGGATTCGTGATAAGGGAGGGTTTCCCTACTCAGTTGCTTGTTTAACTAAGCTGAAAGTTGTGGATGCTTCATAGTATCGGAGAAGTAAGTATGGAGTGTTTTGCAATTAGTATCATGTTAAGTTTTGGACGAGTTTGACGACAATAAAAAGGGGAATTTGAGGACCTAGTGAGTGTGTAACAATTTATGGATCGTGGGTGATGTTGTGGGAACAGGTGCGAGAATAGGGAAGTATGTGGTTGTGCGGTAATGTGGCAGAGTTGTGGTAGTGGTTATATTGAGGATTTTGGGGTATATGTTAGGTGGTGTGCGGAATGATTAGGAGTATGGAATTAGAGAGAGAGAGAGAGAGGGATAGAGAGAGAGAGAGAGAGAGAGAGAGAGCCTTGGAACTGGGAATGGTTATCTGTGTTAAGGTTATAGTAGGTTATCAGTGACATGAGATGGTGATAAAAGGAAGGAATAGATAAGGATCTAGTACTAGTTGGGTTACGAGGACGTAACATTTGTCTTAAGAGGACAAGGATACGACAAAGAGAGTTTGATGGTTATGCGTATGGTGGTATATTTGGAAGTGTTGAGTCTTGATGTGGAATAAAGGATGGAATTGTGGTTGTTTTATGAAAGGTGGAGGTTATGCTTATAGTAGTATGTATTTTATGTGTATGGTTATGGAGTAAGGTTGTAGGTAATTATGGTTACGATAGTGTTGACAGTTTTGGGTGGTGACGTTTATGAGTGTGAGTAAACTTTGAGGACAAAGTTCATTTTATGGGTGGTAGAATGTAACAACTCGCTTGGTAGATGGTGGTGATATTAGATTTGCTAGTTAGCGGTATGGAAGTAAGACAAAGTTGGCGGCGCTTTTGTTATTGGTATTCGATAGAGTTATGGAGTTAGGTGGGCTACTTTATGGTTGATGCTATGTTGTGAGCTGTGTTATTAGGTAGGCGTTAGGCGTTAGACGTTGTTTGCTGAGTTAGTGTAGAGGATAGAGGAAGAGTGTTGTGTGGTCAGGTGATGGTTGGTGGACTGATATGTGTGCTTGCCATGTAGGTATGGGTGTGAACTTCGGGGATGTAGTTCGTTTTTAAGGAGGTAAGACTGTAATACCACGGTTTTCTGAGTTTAGTTTACTCGGCCGAATAGGGGGAACTCGGCCGAGTAGTGTGTCATGTGTTTTCTGGTCATGTTACTGCCCAGGAACACTCGACCAAGTAGTGTGATACTCGGCCGAGTAAGGCGTGCTCGGCCGAGTACTCCAGGTATTCGACCGAGTATACTCGGCCGAGTAACCGGTCTGACGGGATTAATTTCCGCGGTTTGGTTAAGGGTGTGGTTTTGATGTGGAATAAAGGATGGACTTGTGGTTTTTTTATGAAAGGTAGAGGTTATGCTTATAGTAGTATGTATTTTATGTGTATGGTTATGGAGTAAGGTTGTAGGTAAGTATGGTTACGATAGTGTTGACAGTTTTGGGTGGTGACATTTATGAGTGTCAGTAAACTTTGAGGACAAAGTTCATTTTATGGGTGGTAGAATGTAACAACTCGGTTGGTAGATGGTGGTGATATTAGATTTGCTAGTGAGCGGTATGGAATTAAGACAAAGTTGGCGGCGCTTTTGTGGTTGGTATTTAGTCTTTTTAGGCCTTTTATGCACGTATTTCAATGCAATTATCGTAGTTTTATGCTACGAAATGCCCCGAATATGCTACTTTGGTTTGTTTTGTCTTATTTGCAGGAATGAACCAGAAAGTAGTGAAATCAAGCCATTTACCGTCCGTTTTGCTTGCATTAGGAGGAAGAGTGAATTTGGAGCGGAAATATAGCTGTCTTGGGATGCGTGAAGCCATTTCGGGAGCTAAAAAGGACAAGTCATAGCTGAACTAACGAGATTATGAGCTGCTGAAGTTAAATTTCACTTGATCGAGTACTTTATTGGTCGATCGAGTGGTTTTAGATCAAATAATAAGTCGATCGAATAGAATATATGGTCGATCGAACAGTTGCATATTAAGGTTTACTCGATCGAGTGGTTATTTCACTCGATCGAGTGGTTTGCGCTTGAGTTTGCTCGATCGAGTTGTTTTAAACCACTTGATCGAGTGGTTTCTCTTACGGGCTCGGGCTTTTAGCTTTAATCCGTCATTAGGTTAAATAAAAGTTCTATTTTCTTATAAATAGGAAGAGGGACGTCATTTGTAACTCTCTTCCGGACGACATACATTACTTTTCTTCTGTTTACTGCTGGATACTTTGTTCTTCTTCATTTTTCCGGATCCTTTCTTTGTAACTTTCTCTCTTTTCTTTCTCGCTTTATTTAATGTTTATTCTTTCCCTTTACTTTTATTTTATGCTTATTTCTTCTTTATCTCTTGCTCTCATTTCCTTTATCGCTATGTCTAGCTAATTTCTCTGCTAGGATTAGGTGATTCGATGGACTGTTGTTAATTGCTAATTAAGTTTATAGGTTGTCGTTGTTGTTTTAGTCTATGTTGTTAATCGCTGCTTTAATTGTATCTTGTTGATTGAATCGATGCAATTAGCCTTTTTAACCTTGGTAAACCTTGACCTAGACCGAAAGGTTGGAAGGGGTGAGACCCGCAGTGAACAATAGGATGCTTTAGTGAGGGTGAAAGTTAAGCTAATAGCATTTTAGGGCGAATTGAGACCAAAAGAAGATATTTATTACCCCTTAGACCAACACATCGACTGATCTGTGACCTTAACTGTGATTAACTGACGTTCATTGATGACCCGAAATCCTAGTTCCCCTCTTTTTCCTGTTAATTTGTCTTATCCCTTTTATCTTGCGTTTATCTTATTTAGTTTAGTTCAAACATTTCAAAACCCCCATTGTGACCTTAGACAGACCGAGTAGACAAGTAGATAGTGACAGCCTCCCTCTGGAGATCGACCCTACTTACCGCTGACTTCTGTTAGTTGTACTTAGGTATTTATTTTTGGTACTGAACGACGGTATCAAATTTTGGAGTCGTTGCCGGGGAGGCAACTATTTATTTATTTGTTTAATTCTGTCTGTTTTTAGCCTCAAGGGATTTTTCCCTTGAGGTCGTTCTAATCTTTTTCCTCAGTGCTGTTTTGATAGGCCCTACAGGTCTTACCTAGACAGTTCTAGGTGAAAGCTTGTCAAAGGGAAGGCTTGAGTACCTTTGACCCGTCACCTATGTTCCATTATATGGCGCAGCAGGTGATTTATTGCGGGAGATGTGGTGCTGCTGAGCACAATGCAGATAGTTGCATGGCAGAGAATGACGAGGTCCACGCATTCAAGCAGCGTAGACGAGCTAGTCAACCGTCTGTAGTTGTGCCGCCACATCTACCTTGTCAACGAGGCTACCAACAACCTCCGTTTGTCTGGCCACCACAACAACAAGCTCCTCCTTATATACAGAAAGAAAAGATTGCGGAGCTGAAATCTTTGTTGAAGACACTTGCATCCAAAAGGCACGAGTATGATAGACGTATAGAAGCTCAACTCATTGAGCTAGAGTCCCAAATAGCTCAGCTAACTGCTGAGTCGAATAGTATTCAACCGGAGGAGGTGTACTTTACCGAGAGTGGTCTTTCCCATGAAGGACCCGAGTAACCTAGCGCTATTTATGATTTGGATGACTCGGATTACGAAGATCTATCCGAAAATGAAGCGAGCTATGAAGATTTCTGTGCTGCAATGCAAAATTCGCTCGATCGAGCAGTTCAATGTACTCGATCGAGTGACAATCAGTAAGAAAGCCTTCGATCGAGTAATAATTCTACTCGATCGAGTAGTCTGGCCAGCGAGAGCATTGATTCGTCATGTGGGTTTGTTTTAGATGACGATTTTGATGATAATAATGGATACGGTGAATCTCCCTTATTCAAAGCCGAGTTGGATGCACTTGAGGCTGCAATTTACAGGATGAAATCCACTGAGGAGGGTGACGAGGAGGCACCTGAGTCGGTAATTGCTCCTAGAACGGAAGAGGTAATATCTTCCTTTGTCAATGATTCCGTCATTGAGAGCAACCAACCCGAGGTAGTTAACGATAATTTTATTATTGTTTGTTTAAGCAGTACATTGCCTCATTTGACTTATGCTTCGCATTTTAATGCTTTGCCCCTTCCCAGTTGGTCAATTAATTTAACGATTTTCCGCCGTTCTTGTCATCTTAAATTTGTTAAACTAAAACAATGCCCTAGATCATTATTAATTGCTCCTGCGTTCCTTTATTTTATTGACAAATTTAGGAGCTGTCATAGGAAATTTGTTAGGCTTAAACTGATGCACACTTCAATTTCTTATTTTATTTTTCTACTGTGGTGCTACTTACATTTCTGTGTAGCACATGCGCAGCTATTTGATCGGTTGCTGCGCGCTTTGAGCTGTTTTGATTGTGACTGATTAGAGAGGCTCGAAGAAAAGAAAGTCGAGCTGGGACCTGTCTGAAACTAGCGCTACCCGGGAGGCAACCTGGAGTTTTTTATTTGTTTTTAGAACATTTTATTTCAGTTTTAGTTGTAATAAATGGTCTTCGTACCATAGACTATATCAGTTATGCTTGTTTTGTTAGTTTTGCGGGCCATTTTATTGCGTCTTAGCAGGTTTCTACTGAGGATCACTCGATCGAGTACTTTTTGTACTCAATCGAGAACTTTTTCTGCTGATGTTACTCGATCGAGTGAAATTTCTACTCGATCGAGTACCTGCAAAGAGAGAAGTCTTCGATCGACCATTATTCCTCTCGATCGAACTGTTTTTTATGCCCATTCCACTCGATCGATTATTACTCCCATTCGATCGAGTGGTTTTGACTTGGATTTGCTTCCTGTGATGCTAATGGAGCTATTTTGCGACCTCCCATGTTCATGGTCGGTTTGGGGAGGTCCCTTATTCGCATATTCTTGTAAGTTTTTCCGCATTTACACACTTTCTATTTTAGTTTGCGTTTCCTTTCCATGTTTTGGTACAATGGGGGCATTGTACGGTTGGGTTTGGGGAGGTTATGCATCCATATCTGTGTCTGCATCTCGTCTTTATTTGCATTTCTGTTTTCACGTTTTTTGCATTTTCGTTTGCATTGTTATTTATTTCATAAAATTCAAAAATATCAAAAAATAGAAAAATTTCAAAAATATCAAAAAATAGATAAGGATCTAGTACTAGTTGGGTTACGAGGACGTAACATTTATCTTAAGAGGACCAGGATGCGACAAAGAGAGTTTGATGGTTATGCGTATGGTGGTATATTTGGAAGTGTTGAGTCTTGATGTGGAATAAAGGATGGACTTGAGGTTGTTTTATGAAAGGTAGAGGTTATGCTTATAGTAGTATGTATTTTATGTGTATGGTTATGGAGTAAGTTGTAGGTAAGTATGGTTACGATAGTGTTGACAGTTTTGGGTGGTGACGTTTATGAGTGTGAGTAAACTTTGAGGACAAAGTTCATTTTATGGGTGGTAGAATGTAACAACTCGCTTGGTAGATGGTGGTGATATTAGATTTGCTAGTGAGCGGTATGGAAGTAAGACAAAGTTGGCGGCGCTTTTGTTGTTGGTATTCGATAGAGTTATGGAGTTAGGTGGGCTACTTTATGGTTGATACTATGTTATGAGTTGTGTTATTAGGTAGGCGTTAGGCGTTGTTGGCTGAGTTAGTGTAGAGGATGGAGGAAGAGTGTTGTGTGGTGAGGTGATAGTTGGTGGAATGATATGTGTGCTTGCCATGTAGGTATGGGTGTGAACTTCGGGGATGTAGTTCGTTTTTAAGGAGGTAAGACTGTAATACCACCGTTTTCTGAGTTTAGTTTACTCGGCCGAATAGGGGGAACTCTGCCGAGTAGTGTGTCATGTGTTTTCTGGTCATGTTACTGCCCAGGAACACTCAACCAAGTAGTGTGATACTCGGCCAAGTAAGGCGTAATCGGCCGAGTACTCCAGGTATTCGACCGAGTATACTCGGCCGAGTAACCGGTATGACGGGATTAATTATCGCGGTTTGGTTAAGGGTGATTAAACCTCGTTTAAGAGTTACTATTCATTTTTACCAAAACCTAAACTACGTTCATCACTCCTCTAGTCACCCTTAATCACTCTCAATGCAATTGATCGTTCGTGAGTCTTTCGTTCATCTCTTTCGCATCAGTTTCATCGGTAAGTCAATAGTACTTTGTCATTTGATTAGATTTGTCTTTTAGGGATTTGCCCTAATGATTAGATTTGGGAAAAAGGTGGCCTGGATTGGTATGATTGTGATTAGAATTGTTGTGAATGTTATTAGGTGAAGGATTCGTAGAGGAACAATTCTAGCTTCCGCTATGTGCTTGTGATTCGGATTCGTGATAAGGGTGGGTTTCCCTACTCAGTTGCTTGTTTAACTGAGCTGAAAGTTATGGTTGGTTCATAGTCTTTTATCGGAGAAGTAAGTATGGAGTTTTTTGGAATTAGTATCATGTTCAGTTTTGGACGAGTTTGACGACAATAATAAGGGGAATTAGAGGACCTAATGAGTTTAACAATTTATGGATCGTGGGTGATGTTGTGGGAACAGGTGCGAGAATAGGGAAGTATGTGGTTGTGCGGTAATGTGGGAGAGTTGTGGTAGTGGTTATATTGGGGATTTTGTGGTATATGTTAGGTGGTGTGCGGAATGATTAGGAGTATGGAATTAGAGAGAGATAGAGACTTGGAACTGGAAATGGTTATATGTGTTAAGATTATAGTAGGTTATCAGTGACATGAGATGGTGGTAAAAGGAAGGAATAGATAAGGATGTAGTACTAGTTGGGTTACGAGGATGTAACATATTTTTTAAGAGGACCAGGATGCGACAAAGAGAGTTTGATGGTTATGCGTATGGTGGTATATTTGGAAGTGTTGAGTCTTGATGTGGAATAAAGGATGGACTTGTGATTGTTTTATGAAAGGTAGAGGTTATGCTTATAGTAGTATGTGTTTTATGTGTATGGTTATGGTTATGGAGTAAGGTTGTAGGTAAGTATGGTTACGATAGTGTTGCCAGTTTTGGGTGGTGACGTTTATGAGTGTGAGTAAACTTTGAGGACAAAGTTCATTTTATGGGTGGTAGAATGTAACAACTCGCTTGGTAGATGGTGGTGCTATTAGATTTGCTAGTGAGCGGTATGGAAGTAAGACAAAGTTGGCGGCGCTTTTGTTGTTGGTATTCGATAGAGTTATGGAGTTAGATGGGCTAATTTATGGTTGATCCTATGTTGTGAGCTGTGTTGTTAGGTAGGCGTTAGGCATTGTTGGCTGAGTTAGTGTAGAGGATGGAGGAAGAGTGTTGTGTGGTTAGGTGATGGTTGGTGGACTGATATGTGTGCTTGCCGTGTAGGTATGGGTGTGAACTTCGGGGATGTAGTTCATTTTTAAGGAGGTAATACTGTAATACCACGGTTTTCTGACTTTCATTTACTCGGCCGAATAGGGGGAACTCGGCCGAGTAGTGTGTCATGTGTTTTCTGGTCATGTTACTGCCCAGGAACACTAGACGAAATAGTGGGATACTCGGCCGAGTAAGGCGTACTCGGCCGAGTACTCCAGGTATTCGACCGAGTATAGTCGGCCGAGTAACCGGTCTGACGGGATTAATTTCCGCGGTTTAGTTAAGGGTGATTAAACCTCGTTTAACAGTTACTATTCATTTTTACCAAAACTTAAACTACGTTCATCACTCCTCTAGTCACCCTTAATCACTCTCAACGCAATTGATCGTTCGTGAGTCTTTCTGGCCGGCCTCTCTTGGAGCTTAGATTTCTGTTACTTGTCGTTAGGAGCACCTACACCAAAACAATATTTATATCTTCACAAACAACTCTATTATTAGTAAAGAGGCAAGTAAAGGTCGGATCCCAAGGGACGGGTATTGATGTATATTTTCGATTGCAAGTAGTGGTGTCTAGGGGTGTCACAATTTGGATTGAGATAAGTAGATCACTAAACTAAATAGCAATAAAAGTAAACAAGCAAGATGATTAAAAGGAGATGTAAACAATTGATTAAAAGCACTAGGGTGTCATGGGTTCATAGGGGATTCATGGGATTTGATCATACAAACATGTTTTCAACTAGATGCAAGCAATTATTGTTGTGATGGAATCGAGTTAGTGTATATCTTACAATCCCTAGGAAGGTTTGGGTCCCGGAGCCGAATCGATTAGATTGTACAACACCTACAAGTCGACTTAATCCTCCATATCCAACAATATGCATGGTCTAATGAGACTCGAGTTGTTTTATGTCTTACAATTCTCATTGAAAAGATAAGTGATGGGTAAAAAATGCAAGGATTCATAGGCTCGCATTTCATCAAACATAACATGTGCATAAGTTGAAATCACAACAAGCAAGCAAATTAATTATGAAAGCATATTAGATTAAGCATGAATCATTCCCCATGTTGGTTTCCCCTAATTCCCCATTAACCCTTGTCAAGGAAACTACTCACTCATTATCAAGTTTAACATGTTAACAAGGTTGTCAATCACATTAACAAAGCAAAACATGATGAATAAATGAAGATGATTAACAATAATTAAAAAGGGATTAAGAGAGTTATACCTAATGATGATTCCAAAATAATAATGCAAAGAATAATAGAAGTACTTGATGATTGATGGAAGGTTGTCAATCTTCCAATAAACCCAAATAATCTTCAATTACCCAAAATAAAAGATGAACAATAGAGAAATTAAGAAAATGAGATTTGTATTAAGACTTGATTAGAAGTTGATTACAAGATTAAAGAGAGATTAGAATAATATAAACTACACTAAATATTGATAAGAAGAACATGATAATCTAATTAGACTAATGGGGTATTTATAGTGGGGATTAGGTGCACAAATTTGGGTTACTAAGGGCTTAAATGACGATTAAGTCCTTGAGGAATTGCTCCTCTCAAGAAGAGATGCGGGTCTCCTTTTAGCTAGTCTTTCAAAAATATGCGCATCTTGAATGGAGGAAGAAGAGGACGTGTTGCTCTAGAAGACAATCCGAGCGTCCAAAGGGTCCGGATGAGCGGTGTGACACCCTCATTCATTGCGGAAAAGTAAACACGTAATTCTAGAATAAAACTGCATGGATATGTTTGTAATTGGTTCATTTGGGTAAAAACCTGTAATTTTTAAAACCTGAACCTGTTATAAAGATATCCAAATTGAAAGGTGTCAAAACATACAAGGTCTAAATAAAAGTTTCATAACATAACCATCGCTAAAGTCGCGAATAGCAAAGTTATACAACCAAATGTAAAGAGGGAGACATATGTCCCTAAAATGTATGTGACATAAAAACTCGTATAAGAGTCTCTACAAATAAAACCAAATCTAAGTAAGTCCATGTAGGGTAATATCCGTATAAAACCCATTATAATTAAGGACTATAACGCAAAATTATCATGTGATTACTTGTCATAAACGAAAAACAAGAGAAAACGATAAGAGAATAAGAATCAACCTCGGGTCCTTGTGCAATTCGGCCTAATGAACAGAAATCAATATAGATTTCCTCCTAATTGTTGCACCCAAGATCGTCTGAGACTATGCCCCTTGTGCTAGAAATTACTCTCTAATTGCCTTGCAATATTGAGAGAGTTTTTGTGAGGTTTTCGATGTGAGATCTAGGTTTCCAGAGAGAAATGCTCCAAAAACCTAATTTTTGTGCAAATGAAATGAATTAGGTCAAAAGGAGAGAAAGCCTCTCCTTTTGTTTCACTCGTCCAAACCGTGACATAAGGAGGGAGTGGGCTTTCCACTTTCTCCTTATTTTAATTCGTGGTCCGACTCGTTTCGCTAAAATGTATATGACGGGTTTTAATTATAAATCGTCATCCGTCATCGGATATTAAAATATCAACTAGTAACATGCCTCAGTCGATATATTAATACTTGTCCGACAATGACAATATTGTATAATTAATTAATTCAATATACATTAATTAAATATAATCGTTTATATTCAATTTACGAATTAACTGCTTAATTCACCTTAGCCATTATTATTTAATCCGTATTAAATAAATATCTCAACATCGCGTTTGACTAATTTTTAGTCAATAACTCCGACTAACTGCTTAGTCATATTAGGCATCAACATGACTGTATTTTCATACCGTCACATCTCTCGAACGTATCCTATAGGTGTGACTTTTAGGGACCAGTTGATCACCGCCATCTGTATGACAATAACGTCAAACTTATCTAGCAAGCCAACCGTTATTGATAAACGTGGATCAACTGATAATAATACAAAAGTATACCCTTTGATCCTTTTAGAGATTTATATGTCATTGCACTAACTGTGGAGGACACCGGCTCCAACAAACTCCCACTTGTCTGTACAAGTGTATGTGCGATAACCGATTCTCATATCCATTTTATATTTCTCCCACTCAATGTAAAACAATTTGCAGATCCGTATCCGCAAAGGTCGTATTTTACAATCGATCTGTATCAAGAGTGGTTTCCCCGACTAGAGAGTAACTTAACGATAAAACGACCGTATTCGAGCATGGCCATGCATTTCGATTCTGACTCCTCGAGTGGCCCTGAGAAATATCGAGTACCTGATAAAGGCTGAATATTTCCTTCAACTCGACTCCTGCCGATCTAAGCACAACATGAAATGACCCAGAAAAAATCTACTTGGCCCCCTGTTACGGATGACCGTGAGAAAAAAACCAAAGTCACCCAAAATCTGCCTTAATCTCAATAGACAGTCGATAGTCAAAAGAATCGACTCTTAGGATCACCATGGAGGTCCTATCCACGACCTGGCACCGAATGTTATAAACATTTAGGACTCCACGTCGTTGTCACAATTGTGTCCTAAGAGATATCCGTATAACTCACCTCTGTGATTGGTCAGTCAACCATTTGACTTATGGCTCGTTGAACCCACCATCAACCAACGTCACAAAATAATTGCCAGAGTTATCAGCTCACGTGGGCAATTAAGGACCAAGATATAATGTTTGTTCAGTTCACTTTGTGGTGTTCAAAATTGTCGTACAACTCCACATGAAAAACAAAATATATATAAATATCAAAACGATGATGTCGTATAGAGTACACAAGGAAATGAATCTAATCCATAAAAGAGTACTACAACTCAGGAACACGTTTAATTCCCATGGAATTAACATGCCATTCATGCTTATCTTGTCGTAATGGTTTAGTGAGAGGATCTGCTATATTATCATCTGTAGCAATCTTTTCTATCACTACCTCCTTTTGCTCCACGTAATCTCGGATTAGATGAGCTTTCCGTTGTACATGTCAAGACTTGTTGCTAGACTTAGGCTCCTTAGCCTGGAAGATGGCACCTCTATTGTCGCAATAGATGGTGATCGGGTCATTCGAACTAGGCACTACAGATAGTCCTTGTAAGAATTGACGCATCCATATCGCTTCCTTTGCCGCTTCAGACGCGGCATAGTACTCGGACTCAGTCATAGAATCTGCTGTAACACTTTGTTTGGAACTCTTCCAGTTGACTGCAGCGCCATTAAGAGTAAAAACGAATCCAGACTGAGATTTCGAGTCATCTCGATCCGTTTGGAAGCTAGCATCTGCGTAACCGGTTACGCATAGCTTTTGATCGCCTCCATAAGTCAATGCCCAATCTTTAGTCCTCCGTAGGTACTTAAGAATGTTCTTGACAGGCATCCAATGTGATTCACCGGATCTTTGTTGGAATCGACTTGTCATACTCAATGCATATGCCACGTCCGGACGTGTGCATATCATGGCATACATGATTGATCCTATAGCCGAAGCATAAGGAATCCGGGTCATGCGCTCTTTCTCTTCCGGTGTCTCTGGTGCCTGAGACTTGCTCAAATGCACCCCTGGAGCCATAGGAAGAAACCCCTTTTTGGAGTTAGTCATGTTGAATCTCTCTAGTATCTTGTCTATATAAGACTCCTGACTGAGAGATAACATCCGACGTGATCTATCGCGATAGATACGGATGCCCAAAATTCTTTGTGCCTCACCCAGATCTTTCATCTGGAAATGGTTCTTCAACCATACTTTTACCGAAGTTAAGAGAGGTATGTCATTCCCAATCAGGAGTATGTCATCAACATACAATATTAGGAAGACAATCTTGCTCCCACTCGACTTGATATATAGACATGGTTCCTCGACCGATCGAGTAAATCCATTCTCTTTTATCACTTGGTCGAAACGATGATTCCAACTCCGAGAAGCTTGCTTAAGTCCATAAATGGAACGCTTAAGCTTGCACACTTTCTTAGGATGTTCAGGATCGATGAAACCTTCGGGTTGTACCATGTACAACTCTTCCTCCAAATAACCGTTTAAGAAGGCGGTTTTCACATCCATCTGCCAAATTTCATAGTCATGAAAAGCGGCAATCGCTAAGATAATCCGAATGGAACGCAGCATGACTACGGGTGCAAAAATTTCATCGTAGTGCAAACCTGGCACTTGGGTGAAACCTTTGGCAACTAGTCGTGCTTTATAGATATCTTGTTGACCTTCCACAGAATGCTTTATCTTGTAAAGCCATTTGCATTGAAGGGGACGAACCTTAGCAGGCAAGTCAACAAGATCCTATACGTTGTTCTCATACATGGAGTCCATCTCGGATTGCATGGCTTCAAGCCATAGCTTTGAGTCGGAACTAGTCATGGCACCTTTATAGGTTGCGGGTTCACTACTCGTTAAGAGCAGAATGTCATCTATGTCATGTTCCTCGACCATACCAAGGTATCTGTCCGGAGGAATAGAGACTCTACCCGACCTCCTAGGTTCCTCGGAATATTAACATGTAGGGATTGAAGGAACTGGTTCCTCCAATGGTTGCTCGGCATTTGGTTCGGAATCTCCGACTCGAAGGTTCTATTACTCTTCGCGTTCTCGAGAAATTCCTTCTCTAAGAATGTCGCACTAGCCGCAACAAATACACGTTGTTCGGTTGGCGAATAGAAGTAATGAGCAAATGTTCCTTTAGGATAACCTATAAAGTATGTCTTGACCGATCGCGGGCCGAGCTTATCCTCGTGTCTCCACTTGACATAAGCCTCGCAGCCCCAAACCCGTATAAAGGACAAGTTGGGAACCGTTCCCTTCCATAGTTCATATGGAGTCTTGTCATGACTTTAGACGGACTTGGTTAATTATTAGAGCAAATGTGAGAAGAGCATAACCCCATAATGAATCAAGCAATACGGTGTGACTCATCATGGATCGAACCATATCAAGTAGTGTTCGATTTCTCCGTTCGGACACACCATTCAACCGAGGTGTTCCGGTGGAGTTAACGTAAGACAATCCCACAATCCTTAAGGTGTTGATCAAACTCGTGTGAAAGATACTCGCCACCACGGTGATCGTAGTGTTTTAATCTTTCTACCCGGTTGGTTCATGCCCGATTCTGGTATTCTTTGAATTTCTCAAAGGACTCACTTTTATGCTTCATCAAGTAGACATAGCCATATCTACTTAGATCGTCCGTGAAAGTGATGAAATACCTATAGCCTTCTCGTGCGGTGATTGACATAGGTCCACATACATCCGTGTGTATGAGTCCTAATAGGTCAGCAGCGCGCATTCCAACACCTTTGAAGGAAATTCGAGTCATCTTACCAATGAGACATGATTCACACGTGCCAAATGATTGAAAATCAAAGGCCGAGATAGCTCCATTCTGTATGAGTTGTTTAACGCGTTTCTCATTAATGTGTCCCATACGGCAGTGCCATAGATACGTTTGATCTTTGTCACCAACCTTTAACTTCTTATTCATTATGTGCAATATTTCGGTGGTCTGATCTAAAACATAAATTCCATTCATGGAGACTGCCTTGCCATAAATCATATCGTGTAATGAGAAAATGCAGCTATTATTCTCTATTACAAATGAAAAACCAAGTTTGTCAAGTGCGAAACCGAAATAATGTTTTTGGATAGATCACCGGGTACATAATAGCGATTATATAAAAATAACTCAAATCCGCTAGGAAGCTGGATCACATATGTTCCCCTCGAGACGGCAGCCACTCGTGCTCCATTCCCGACACGCAGGTCCACCTCACCCTTTACGAGGGGTTCGATGTTTCGGAGCCCCTGCACATGATTACACAGATGAGAACCACAACCAGTATCTAGTACCCAAGTTTCGTAACTTGCGTGGTTAATCTCAATCATATGAATAAAAGAAGAAGAAGAAGAAGAAGAAGAAGAAGAAGAAGAAGAAGAAGAAGAAGAAGAAGAAGAAGAAGAAGAAGAAGAAGAAGAAGAAGAAGAAGAAGAAGAAGAAGAAGAAGAAGAAGAAGAAGAAGAAGAAGACATACCAACAGGAGTAACGCGACCTGCTTTTATGTCCTCATGGTATACAGGACATGTACGCCTCCAATGCCCAGTCTTGTGGCAATGGTGGCATTCCATGTTACCGGTCTTGCTCTTTGTCGCGCCTAGTGAGGTGCTCGACTCACCAGGCCCACTCTTACCTGATCCCGACTTCTTAAACTTCGGCTTACCTACTACTAGGTCTGCCTGAGCTTTGCCCTTACCCTTGCCCTTTTTTGACACAATGAGAACATCCTGTTTCAGGCTCCCACTAAACTTCATGTCCTTCTCGGTCTGTACGAGAAGGGAGTGTAGTGCGTGAGGACTTTTCTTCAAATCATTCATATAGTAATTGGCTCTAAAGAGCGCAAAACCATCGTGGAGTGAATGAAGCATGCGGTCAATCACGATGTTCTCACTGATCTTACAATCAAGTGCCTCCAGTTTCTCGACATTCTCAATCATGCTGAGAATGTGTGGGCTAACCGGTTGGCCCTTCTGGAGTTTCGCCTCAAAGAAGAGACATGTGTGCTCATAGGTCACGATTCTCGGTGCTTTCGAGAATTCCTTAGTGAGCGTGGTGAAAATCTTGTTTGCACCTTGGGCTATGAAGCGTTTCTGCAAATTGGATTCCATTGCAAAAATGAGTACGTTTTTAATCGCACCCGCTTCCATGACGAAATCGCTATACGTGGCGATCTCGTTAGCTCCAGCCGTGGGGCCTGGGTTTGACGGGATGGGCTCTACCAGATATTTGAGCTTCCCGTCAGCAATGGCAGCATTCCGTAATGCCGCCTCCCATTCCGCGAAGTTTGATCCATCATTCTTCAGTCGAGTAGACTGATTCATCTGATTCATGAAGATCCGAAGCCAGGACTCACGGTCCAATGTGGCACTTGGCATTGGGTCGTCAGCACGGCCAGCCATTTTGTTATTAGCAGTTTAAATGATCGTGATCTACACTGAAAAAGAAAGGAAAAACAAAACGAAATAAGCAACTCATCGAGGTGATTTAAGTCTATTTAAAATACATTTTAACGTGTATACTCATTGCACTTGCATAATTGATCTACCTCAAGAATTATACAAGTGATCCCAAGACTTAATTTCCGTAAATTGATAAGCCAACTGTTTATCTAGTTCTACCGTTAGAACTCTTGGTCGATAGATTTCCGTAAATCCTATCTTTAGTCCACCATAATCACAGGATCGTACGAGTGACCATAGTGTTGAGATAAAATAGGTCAATCAGTTCCAACTTACCCGACGTAGAAGGGGTCATATTATGCCTACCGACGAAGAAGGGATTCATTGGAGTTTGACCTATAAAGACTATTCTCAATTTTTGGTTATACGAGGAAGATCTCATCAACTTAGTTTTAATTCATTTTAAGTGAACGAAAAACTAGCATTACGTGAATGAATTAACTTAGGTGATGGCTTAAAAAAAACGTGTGACATCTGTATGTCAAAGAAAACTAACGCGTGACCTCTATATGAGTCAGTTTTCATGCAAATATTAGGTGGTTTGGTTTTAGGCGGAATATGATGCAAACTATCGTTACGATGAAAACATAAAAAAAAAATGCAAAACGTAAATAAAAGTCCTAGTGTGGCCTATCCTAGCAAAATTGAACATAATACAACTTTGGAATCCACTGTTGGACCCGAGAAGCTTGTCTTGATGTTCCATCTTGATCCATGTAGCGGGAGTGAGCATCCGATTCTCCATCTTTGGTCTTCTCAAAAATTACAATTTAAAATTTACAAAATATAAACCTATTTACATTCTAAATTAAAACTGTAATTACAAAGAAAAACCAAAACGGAGATGCGAGATCTCAAAATACAACCAAGACCGTGTTCCATCATTACGGTAACACGTTCTACTAAGGCCACACTAAGTTACAACCGTTTGTAAAATTAAATACGTAATAAAAACATTCATGGCATTCAAAAGTAACGATAAATAAAAATGCATCAACTAAAACAAAATTTATTCGTGACATAATTCCGTAATTATGTTAAATTTATCCAAACCACCTTTTAACGATTAAAATTATGTGACAAAACCGCTTCTATCAACTTAATTTTAATTCATGATAATCCGTTACTTTAAATTGCTTTAAAATAACTAAATGGTACGTGAGTGAACCGTTTTACTATCAAGCGAGTGTACAACATCCGTATAATGTACATATTATGGCCAAAGAAAAAAAATTCGAACAACAAAAAAAAATTCAGCTCGGACAAAAGAAAGAAAAACACGAAAAAAAAAATTTTTTTTTTTTCTGCGGTTTTTGCCGAGAGCAAAAGAGAGCAAAAAAAAAATCAGCGGCTCAATTTTTAGCGCGGCATCCAAGAACAACATTTGGACAAAAAAACCAATTGCAATTTTGATATAATCCGTATTAAATTAAAACTCCAATTGACAAAACCAAAAACATATTGCTTTTAATAATCGTTTATAATAACAATATGCAACAACAAAACGAAAACAAAATCAGTCGATTGAGACTGATCAGCCGAGAGCTAGCATGTCACGGTTTTCAATGCTCAAAAAAAATATAAAGCAGCCGTGTATAACAATCGGCCGCACGGTTTTCAAGGCATAGAAAAAATTATCGATTCAAATCGTTTAATGAAAATCACAATGAAAAATTTACGTGGCCTTGCTCTGATACCACTTGTAGGGTAATATCCGTATAAAACCCATTATAATTAAGGACTATAACGCAAAATTATCATGTGATTACTTGTCATAAACGAAAAACAAGAGAAAACGATAAGAGAATAAGAATCAACCTCGGGTCCTTGTGCAATTCGGCCTAATGAACAGAAATCAATATAGATTTCCTCCTAATTGTTGCACCCAAGATCGTCTGAGACTATGCCCCTTGTGCTAGAAATTACTCTCTAATTGCCTTGCAATATTGAGAGAGTTTTTGTGAGGTTTTCGATGTGAGATCTAGGTTTCCAGAGAGAAATGCTCCAAAAACCTAATTTTTGTGCAAATGAAATGAATTAGGTCAAAAGGAGAGAAAGCCTCTCCTTTTGTTTCACTCGTCCAAACCATGACATAGGGAGGGAGTGGGCTTTCCACTTTCTCCTTATTTTAATTCGTGGTCCGACTCGTTTCGCTAAAATGTATATGACGGGTTTTAATTATAAATCGTCATCCGTCATCGGATATTAAAATATCAACTAGTAACATGCCTCAGTCGATATATTAATACTTGTCCGACAATGACAATATTGTATAATTAATTAATTCAATATACATTAATTAAATATAATCGTTTATATTCAATTTACGAATTAACTGCTTAATTCACCTTAGCCATTATTATTTAATCCGTATTAAATAATTATCTCAACATCGCGTTTGACTAATTTTTAGTCAATAACTCCGATTAACTGCTTAGTCATATTAGGCATCAACATGACTGTATTTTCATACCGTCACATCTCTCGAACGTATCCTATAGGTGTGACTTTTAGGGACCAGTTGATCACCGCCATCTGTATGACAATAATGTCAAACTTATCTAGCAAGCCAACCGTTATTGATAAACGTGGATCAACTGATAATAATACAAAAGTATACCCTTTGATCCTTTTAGAGATTTATATGTCATTGCACTAACTGTGGAGGACACCGGCTCCAACAGTCCCAAGGTTACTTTGCTCGCTAGCTCGTCCATGAACCCCATATAAGCATCACCATACCTGTCGATCGCATTTTATACAAATACGAAAGCCACAGTCAGTGGGGAGTAACTCCGAGTTCTCCCAGCCACGAAATGTCATAATTAATATAACATGTAAACATAAGAATATGAATATGAATAACACATAGCCTTAGCATATAGATGCTAGACAATCGTGCTTATCATGTGAACAACAATATAACAACACATAGTCCTAGCATGTGAATACTAGACCGACTCATACTACACTATCATGTGAATCACATAACATCCAGGAATCCAAACTCTATCAACCATAGCCGGCTTGCATCTCACCTTCTATGATTCATAGAATCATCAAACAAGAAAGGACAATATATCTAGAGACAGGCATAAGTTCCTAGTACAGTCAATAGTCACTCTGTAACTCGAGTCTATACCACGAGGTAAGGTAAACACCCTAGTCCTAAACCTGCGCAGACCTAGCGACATGCGGAAAACTACCGCATCTAAGACCCATGATAATAACACATGAGTACCCCCTAAGGAGTCCACCAAAGGGTTGGCTAGTACTTAAGCTGACTACATACTTCTAAGAGTACGTCAGGAAGTCATACCCTAACTTGGATATAAACCCACCAAGCTAAGACACAAAGGCTATTAAGCGGTGAACATACACTCGTCAATGACTATAAGGGTCTATCTATAACGATGGTCTAAGATACCAACACCACACAAGACAAGTAGGACACCCACTTAACCATAAGAGGGGCAAAGAGTCCAAACTGGCAACATAAATACTTATACTCAAATCAAGGACTCTAGGATAACATCCTTCCTTGTGAAAGACTACAAAAATGTAAATTCAGCTGACAATCCAACCATATCCACAATATCATTAGTAATCCAAAACTCAGCGAACCGTTAATCTCATAATTCATGAGAACAAGTTAAAATGGCAACAAGGCAAGAAGACTCAAGTATAAGGCAACCAATTCATCCAACAACCAACATATGAAAAGACAATCATACTCAAAGACAAATCATCGACCCTAGTCCCGCGACGGGTCATCGGTCAAATCGAGGCTGACCGGTTTAAACCTAGCTTGACCAAACTCATTTGGTCAAATTGGCCCACCTCAGAGTCTTGGCCCATTTTGGCCCACATCACGGAATTTACAAAATGTCATACTCTTGCCATTTTTAATTTCTATCATGTGAAAACTATTGACATAGAGAAAATATGCCAACTTATAAAATAACCAATTCAACGGAAATATTAGCTTAAACAATTTCCTACATGCCAAAATACCAACATACTTCAAAACATGAACCATAGGCCCAAAACATCAAACAATAGACCCAAGTCCCGACCCAAAGTGACGGGTCAAAATCCGGGCCGGACCCACCGGGCCTGCCGGGTCTGCCGCGCCCCTTTATGGTCTGTTTTGGGCGGTTTTTCCGCCCTTTTCCTTTTTCCTACCAAAATCCGTTTCAAGCTCAATTTAATACCGTCTCAAGCAACAATCATCAATACCCATTTCGTTTCAATACTCAAGTATATGAAATAACCACAAATTAGTAAACTTTAACAACACAAGTCATGTGAAAAACGAAACTAACACATTATCAATCACCTAAACACTTAACAAACAACAAACACAACATCTATGTGACATTAAATCGTCGAGTAACTCGGAATAGTTACCTTAAGCTAGCAAAGAGACAAGTAATAACTTGAGAAAGCTTCTAAAACCCAAAATTACTCTCCATCTTCAACCACATATGAGTCACCTAACTCATCTTCAAATTCTTCACCTATAAGAACAACAAAAACACATAAATTAGTCCTAAATTCGAAACCCTAAAAAGATAAGACCCGAAACGAAATTGGGGGAAATGAAAATAAAGCTTACTAGTAGATGAGGATTGAAGAGAGGATTCCAAATATATAAGTTTTATGCAAATTGGTGGAGAAATGAAGGATTTATGGTGGTTTTAGGGATTGTAAGGAGGTTATTTTGAGAGGAATTTGGTGTTTGATGAAAGGAAGAGAGAGAGTGAATTATGGAGGAAATGAAAATTGAAAGAGGGGACAAATGGAGGAGGGGTGGCCGGTCCAAAAAGGCATGGGGAGGTGGGTCAATTGTTTACGTTTTGGGTTTGCTTCGACGGTAATTAGAAATATTCGTCGAACGCGATTTCCGAGAATATTAAAGTTCTTAAACACGATTTTACTAAAAGATTAAGTACTCATATGCCCAATATCCCAACTCGTTTACCCAACGACCGTAAGAAATGGGAAAATCCCAATATTACGACTTTTATCAGAAATCTATTTTATCAAAGAAAATGTTTAAATATAGTTTAAATTACTTTTAAACATTTCTAAACTATCAAAAGTGATTACATTACTTCAAACAAATAAATTAATATTAAATTAAAATGGATTAAAATATTACTTTTAAAATATAATAAAGGTCTTCAAATTTACGGGGTGTTACAAGCGGATTGTGCAGTGGCTGGACGAGCGGCCTGACAGCTTGGACGCTCGGATTCTGGTGCTTTTGGACGGGCGTCCCGACAGGTGAGACGCTTGGATCTTGGTCCAGCGTGCCTTTTCTTCTTTTCTTCTTTTCTTCTTCCAAAAATCGTCCGGTATCTTGTCGGAGATGCAAGGATCTTCTTCATCATTGCCTATCTACTACATTATGTACAAAGGCCTTCTAGTCTTGTCTCCACATTGATGCTTGGTCATTGGATTCAATCAATTTAGCTCTATTTTGCCATGAAAATGCAAGGTTTGCGCTCCTCTCCTACCAAGGAAACAAAACCTCAAAGAATATGCAAAACAAAGGACTAAAGATAGTAAATGACCCAAATATGCATTAAAAAGAATAGGAACGAGGCTAATTCGGGGACTAAATATGCTCAAATATTTGTCACGTCACTTTTTGTGCCCATTCCCTTTTGTTGACAAAATGTGGTAGAATATGGAAGATGGTTGCATGGTTTCAAGGGTCACCTTGGAATAAACGGTAGCCAAGGAGTTATCACACCACAAGGTACTCTTGACTAGGCCTTAATCCATGGGTCAAAGGATACTAATATGACACATCCTAGGGTGTTTTACAAGTATTCTAACAAGCAAAGTCTTAAGAAGAAAAAGCATCTACTAGGGCCTATATACACTTGTCAAGCATCCCAAATAGACGGTTTTACAAAATTTTTCTAACCATGCAAACTACATGGCATGATGCAACTAGCATTATATACATCCTAATGCATATGCTTCTACCAACTAGTATGCCAAATAATCTAAATGCAAGTCCTAGATTCACATTGTTTATACCGCATCAATCAAAATAAAGCCACATAGTCATTAACATAAAGAGGAAAAATGAGATTGGAAAGATCATACCATGCGATTTTCAATATCCTCATGTCTCGGATGTGGCGTGGTCAATCAATGTGAACAAGGATGAACAAACACAATATATACAAAACAATATATACAAGACTACACTACAAAGGAAATGAACTTGTTTCTGGATTTTCAATTTTTCAATTTTTTTGAATTTTCAAATTTTTTTGATTTTTGTGGATTTTGAATAAGAGTTAAGTTATAATTTCCCATCCCCACACTAGTATGGGCATTGTCCTCAATGGCCAATACGATAGGAAATTATGCAATGAATAGGCATGATTTCTAAGCTAAATGCAAACTACACTAAACTACACTATATGATGCACGTGTTTTTGTTATGGTGGAAAGCATAATGTAAATTAGCTCCCAATGCATGGACTTCCCCAAACCAAAATAGACATTATTTCTAATGTCATGAATTTCGGGGGAGTTTATGCACATGGAATGCAATGCATGAAACTACAAATTGTCATTTTGGATTTTACAAGTCGGGAACAATAAAAATGAACACCTTAATGAAGCCAAGGTGTTAGTCCTCCAAGTTGTTAGGACTCTACAAAATGATCATGATAAAATAAGAACAAGAGAAGTAGACAAACTATAAGGGAGGTGTAAGAATGTAGGAGCCTCCAAAGTTTGCTAATCTTCACCCATCGTATCATTATCATCATCATCAACTTCTCTTGAGGCATCGTCAACCTCCATAGATGTGAAATCATGTCCACTCTCACTTTCACTTGCTTGTTCTTCCTCACTTTCCTCTTCTTGGACTTCTTCTTCTTGAACCTCTTCTTCTTCTCCTTCTTCGTCACCACCCTCTTTAACAACCATCTCCTATCCACCCGGTCTACCACCACTAGAAATGCTAGGAAAGAATACTTCCCTATCCGCCCAACTAGGCAAGGGATATGATGGATCAAGAAGTCCTTGCCTAGCTAGATGTAGGAGGGGCAGATATTGGGCCTTGTAAGCATCCACTCTATCATTGTAAGCTTGCTTATGCATTTCCCTCATGAGTAGAGTCACGTAATCATTTCCCATTTCGATATCTTTGGGTTTGAACTCGTGATATTCAAATGGGTAAGGTGGGGTGATAATGGAGGAGGAGGGTTCGACAATTTCGCCTCTTTGTTGTTGAATGATATACTCGGTCTCTTCGGAGAGTGGGAGAAGGTAGTTTGGTCGGTGAACATTCAATCGGCAAATTTTGGAAGGCAAGGTGAAGGATCTAGCTTCATTGGTTAACCACCCATATTTGTTAACAAGGGTGTCATGCTTGACCCATTTAAACTTGTGAATCATGATGTCCATATCAATAAGGTGGCCTCCTTTAACCGTCACATAAGTGTTGTCTTTGTTGAAATTTGGGTTAAAATGCTTAGCCAAATTGGTAACTAGTCCTCCATTGACAATAAAGGCGGTGCCTTCTTTGCCACAATCGACATTAAGCCATCGTTCAACCAAAAGTCTTAGAGCATTGTATGGCTTGGTAAATTCCCTTCCTATGTTCAAGGCCGACTCAAGAAGAATACAATCGAGTTTGGTAAGATGGTTTGTGTCATTTCTTGCTATCAAAGTATTCCCAATTACCTTATGCCACACTCTAATGCCCGGATGGTGGACTAAGAGAGCACGACAATCATGAAACGTATGAATTTCTTTCCGGAAATTGCCTCCCAAAGAGGAGCGGGGTCATATTTGATAGGGATCTTTGTATATTTCGGGTTATCACTAAGGCCTAATATCTTACCCAATTAGCCATAAGTTATGCGTCTATCAACATTTTCAAGACGAAACTCGATGTTGGTTCGAGTCTCCACCCTTGTGACTTTCAAAGAACTTAAAAATTCCAAGGTGAGGGAGGGGTATGTCAATTATTTCATGGTAAACAATTTACCCAATCCCATAGACTCAAAGAAGGTTTTGTTTTGTTCAAGAACACCTAACTTTGACAATGCATCTTCACAAATAAACTTAGTAGGCATAATGGTCTTCTTAGCAAAGTGAATGAATTTCTCCCTATGAGAGTCGGAAGTGAAAATTACCTCCGGATAATCGGATAATTGTGCAATGACCGGAGTTGTTGATGTTGTAGCTTCCATAGGGGGGTCTTGTTGTTGAACCTCCAACCTTGCATTGTGGATTACCAAAGCCTTTGACAATTTTTTTTCCTGAAGAGCTAGTTGCCTTTTGGAAAGTGTCTTCTTTTGGGGTGCCTTGTATCCTCCTTTAGTTCTTGCCATTCTCCTTTGCTTGATTACACCAATGAAAGATTGAAATCTTCAATTTTTAGTGATGCCCAAATCGATTTAGGATGAATAAATGTTGCTTTGTATCCTATGAATCGACTCAAAAGTTGAAGACTTTGGTGTTTGAATCACTTGTTGTTGCAAAAGGAGTGATTAATTTTTGTTGTGAGGAAGTTTGGATTTGATTTGGTTGAATTTGGTTGAGGAAATTTGTTTTTGTTGATGGAGAGGATGAGGGTTTTGGGGGTTTTTGGGGTTTTGGGGGTTTTGGGTTTTGGGTAGTGTTTGTATCTTGAAGGAATGAGAATGAATGAAGGAAGGGGGTTAAAAAGACTCGTTATATTTGAAACTGCAGGGGAAGACGAGCGGACCAGGTATCGGGACGCTCAGATTCTTCGGAATTTGGCTCAGGAAAAGACGCCACAGGACGAGCGAATTCCTAGAGAGACGATCCGATTCTTCATTGTGGGACGAGCGTCTTTCTAGGTGGATGCTCGGATTCCTTTACAGGGGAAAATCCCAAATTTCAGCGGCAAAAAGACGAGCGGATTTCTTGAAGGACGACCATCCAGTTTGAGACGAGCAGATTCTCAGCTGAGACGCTCGGATTCAAAGTCAGACCAAATTTTTGAATTTTGCAGCTCTACCAGACGAGCGTCCGGTGACATTGGACGCTCGGGTTTCTTGAGGACGAGCGGATTCTTCATTTGGCCGCTCGGATTCTTCCCTGACCACACGGATTCAGGTCCATCCGTGGGTACTCCATAACCCGTGTCATTTTCATTCTTCAACTCTCGTGTTCTTCATTGTAGGAGCACTACAAAGGCATGAATAGCCTAGGCAATTGATATCCACACGTTAAGGTAAGTCCCTCCCTCACTTCTCTCAAAATGATAAATATCTTGATCGAGGCACAAAAATATAAATCCAAAAATGACAAAAATGCAATGTAATAATTGAGATGCAAGTTAGGGAGTTAGAATATTTACAAATGGTGGTTTAGGGAGGACTCCACCAAACTCTCATCCAATGTGAGATGTCAAGGGGGCATGTTCAAGGTGTTGTTGATGTTACTCAACACCTTGAAGAAGTAGTCGAAAGCTTGCTCATTATCATGATAAAGGTGCTCAATAGATCTTTACACTTATTGTTCTCCATGATGGTCTTGGTTCATAGCATTACCAATATAGGGATTGAATATCCCTTCAAACTCATCATCCCAAAGACCGCAAACTTCGTCTACTTGATCACTAAAAATTTCTTGAGTTGATAGAGACAAATCTCTTTTCTTGTCTTGGCCTATGAGCCATCTTCTTCACTTGTCATGGGTGAGCTTTTCAAGCTCTCTTTGTTGCTATTCCCTTGCTCATTGAACGAAGCATCATCAACTTTCTTTTTCCATTGAAATTCCAATTTCTTCCTATCATCCTTCCGGCTAGAGTGATCAACCATAAAGCATGGCTCATGCAATCGGGGAGCTCTCATGGTCTTGTCAAGATTGAAAGTAATGGTTTCATCTCCCACTTCAAGGGTGAGCTCTCCATGCTTCACATCTATCACCGCTCCCGCGGTGTGCAAGAAATGTCTTCCTAGGATAATTGGAATGTTGGAGTCTTCTTCCATGTCGACAATAACAAAGTCCATCGGGATGAAGAATTTCCCAATTCTCACGGGAACATCTTCCCATACTCCTAAAGGTGTCTTGGTTGATCTATCGGCCATTTGAAGTGTGATGTTGGTACATTTAAGTTCTCCCATCCCTAGCCTCTTGCTAACCGAATATGGCATGACACTAACACTTGCCCCAAGGTCACATAAAGCTTTGTTGATTGTAGTGTCGCCAATAGTGCACGGAATGGAGAATCTTCCCAGATCCTTGAGTTTTGGAGGTGAACTCCCTTGAAGGATGGCACTACTCACCTTAGTGAAGGCAATAGTCTCAAGCTTCCGGATTGATTTCTTCTTCGTAAGAATGTCCTTCATGTACTTTGCATAGGCCGGAACGTGATTGATTAATTCCGTGAAAGGAATCGAGACTTCCAAATTCTTCACAATCTCCATGAATTTTCCAAGTTGGTCATCAAACTTAGGCTTAGCTTGACGACTCGGGAATGGAAGTCTAATCACAATGGGCTCCTTCTCTTTGGCCTTTTCTTCACTTTTCTTTGAAACTTCTTGATTTGTTGGTTCTTCTTCCTTAGAGTTTTGCACAACTCTTTCCTTGTCACTAGCTTCCTCAACTTCATCCTCAAATTTCTTCTTTGGTCCTTCATATCTTGTACCACTCCTCAAGTGGATGGCACTAACCGATTCATGTCTTGGGGGATTACTTTGAGGTGGTAATTGCCCCTTTTGTCTTTGAGAGCTTGAAGATGCTAGTTGGGTCATTTGAGTTTCCAACATTT
Source organism: Silene latifolia (assembly GCF_048544455.1). Classification (NCBI taxonomy): domain Eukaryota; kingdom Viridiplantae; phylum Streptophyta; class Magnoliopsida; order Caryophyllales; family Caryophyllaceae; genus Silene; species Silene latifolia. The sequence continues at coordinate 140,271,805 of NC_133528.1, read as the reverse complement.
TTGTGTGGGCTAGGATGTTGTTGATGGTGATGTCTTTTGCTTGGCTATCTTTTTGCATTTGAGTGAAAAATTCTTGTTGATTCTTTTGCATTTGGAGGACCGCTTTTTGAACATCGAAACCTTGGTCATTTTGTTGATTATATGGAGTTTGATTTTGGTAACCTTGGTTTTGGTTGTAAAAGGGTCTTTGATTTTGGTTTCTCATAGGAGGTGGGGTGTATGTTGGTTGAGGGTTTTGAACATTTTGGCTTTTGTATGAGAGATTTGGGTGGAATTTGGTGTTTTCATTGTAATAGTTGGAATAAGGGGTACCACTCTTGTATGCTTGGAAAATATTCACTTGCTCACTTGTTCCCCTACATTTACTTTTGTCATGTCCCAAAGTTCCACAATTCTCACATATCCCACTTGGGATTGATGAAGATGCCACCATGCCATTAACATGTTGCTTTGGTGATTTTGAGGCTTCTTCAAGCTTAGCCATAGCCTTTTCAAACTTCAAGTTGATGGTATCAATATGAGCACTAAGTTGAGCACCCAATTGAGTAATAGAGTCCACTTCATGCTTTCCTCCTCTAGTAGCCTTGCGAGGCCTACTATATTGTGAATTATGGACCGCCATTTCCTCAATCTTATTCCATGTTTGATTATCGTCAACTTCGGTGAACATACCATTTGATCCCATGTTGAGAATGTTTCTTGAGTCTTCATAAAGATCGTTCCAAAATTGTTGTACCAAGAACCACTCGCTAAGTCCATGATGAGGACATGAGCGACAAGTTCCTTTAAATCGCTCCCAAGCTTCATACAAAGATTCTTCGTCCCTTTGCTTAAAACCCGTAATTTGAGCTCTTAGCATGTTTGTCTTTTCCGGAGGGTAGAATTTTTTGTAGAAAGCTAGAGCCAACTTCTTCCAAGAGTCAATTCCAAGAGTAGCCTTATCAAGGCTCTTCAACCATTGTTTCGCGGTACCAATTAGAGAAAAAGGAAATAAGACCCATCGAATTTGGTCTTGAGTCACACCGGTTTGTGAAATCGCATCACAATAGTCACAAAAAGTCTCCATGTGAGAATGAGGGTCTTCACTAGGCATCCCCCCAAATTGGCTTCTTTCGACTAATTGGATAAATGCGGATTTTGCAATGAAATTTCCGGTTAAGTGTTGTGGTGTGGGAGTTCCATTGGGTAGGTTCTCCTCGGTTGGTACGGAATGTGATGAAAACTTAGGCATTGTGGGTTGATTTTGTGGTTGATTTTGTGTTGGATTCTCCACACCTTCTCTTGCAAAAGGGTTGATGAACTCAAGAGTATTTGAATGAATATCTACAACCTCACCAATACCTCTCGAGGTGTTTCTAGCAAGTCTTCTATTGGTTGTCAAAGTTCTTTCAATTTCGTGATCAATGGGTAACAAGTAACCTTGTGATCTTCTAGACATGCAAAATATCAAACAACTTGAAAACAATTAGAACAAACCTTGAGGAGTTTTACTTCCCCAAGGCAAAGAAAGACACAACTAATAACAATCTAAGAAAATCAAATCAAGTTAACACCGTCCCCGGCAACGGCGCCATTTTTGGCCGGACTCTCTTGTAGCTTAGATTTCGGTTACTTGTCGTTAGGAGCACCTAGACCAAAACAATATTTATATCTTCACAAACAACTCTAATATTAGTAAAGAGGCAAGTAAAGGTCGGATCCCAAGGGACGAGTATTGATGTAGGATTTTCGATTGCAAGTAGTGGTGTCTAGGGGTGTCACAATTTGGATTGAGATAAGAAGATCACTAAACTAAATAGCAATAAAAGTAAACAAGCAAGATGATTAAAAGGAGATGTAAACAATTGATTAAAAGCACTAGGGTGTCATGGGTTCATAGGGGATTCATGGGATTTGATCATACAAACATGTTTTCAACTAGATGCAAGCAATTATTGTTGTGATGGGATCGAGTTAGTGTATATCTTACAATCCCTAGGAAGGTTTGGGTCCCAGAGCCGAATCGATTAGATTGTACAACACCTACAAGATGACTTAATCCTCCCTATCCAACAATATGCATGGTCTAATGAGACTCGAGTTGGTTTATGTCTTACAAGTCTCATTGAAAAGATAAGTGATGGGTAAAAAATGCAAGGATTCATAGGCTCGCATTTCATCAAACATAACATGTGCATAAGTTGAAATCACAACAAGCAAGCAAATTAATTATGAAAGTATATTAGATTAAGCATGAATCATTCCCCATGTTGGTTTCCCCTAATTCCCCATTAACCCTAGTAAAGGAAACTACTCACTCATTATCAAGTTTAACATGTTAACAAGGTTGTCAATCACATTAACAAAGCAAAACATGATGAATAAATGAAGATGATTAACAATAATTAAAAAGCGATTAAGAGAGTTATACCTAATGATGATTCCAAAATAATAATGCAAAGAATAATAGAAGTACTTGATGATTGATGGAAGGTTGTCAATCTCCCAATAAACCCAAATAATCTTCAATTACCCAAAATAAAAGATGAACAATAGAGAAATTAAGGAAATGAGATTTGTATTAAGACTTGATTAGAAATTGATTACAAGATTAAAGATAGATTAGAATAATATAAACAACACTACAGATTGATAAGAAGAACATGATAATCTAATTAGACTAATGGGGTATTTATAGTGGGGATTAGGTGCACAAATTAGGGTTACTAAGGGCTTAAATGACGATTAAGTCCTTGAGGAATCGCCCCTCTCAAGAAGAGATGAGGGTCTTCTTTTAGCTAGTCTTTCAAAAATATGCGCATCTTGAATGGAGGAAGAAGAGGACGTGTTGCTCTGGAAGACAATCTGAGCGTCCAAAGGGTCGGGACGAGCGGATTGTGCAGTGGCTGGACGAGCGGCCTGGCAGCTTGGACGCTCGGATTCTGGTGCTTTTGGACGGGCGTCCCGACAGGTGAGACGCTCGGATCTTGGTCCAGCATGGCTTTTCTTCTTTTCTTCTTTTCTTCTTTTCTTCTTCCAAAAATCCTTCGGTATCTTGTCGGAGATGCAAGGATCTTCTTCATCATTGCCCATCTACTACATTATGTACAAAGGCCTTCCAGTCTTGTCTCCACTTTGATGCTTGGTCATTGGATTCAATCAATTTAGCTCTATTTTGCTATGAAAATGCAAGGTTTGCGCTCCTCTCCTACCAAGGAAACAAAACCTCAAAGAATATGCAAAACAAAGGACTAAAGATAGTATATGACCCAAATATGCATTAAAAAGCATAGGAACGAGGCTAATTCGGGGACTAAATATGCTCAAATATTGGTCACGTCACTTTCGTTCATCTCTTTCGCATCAGTTTCATCGGTTGTAGACACCTCGTTTCTGCACCTCCCGCAAACCACCCGGTGATGATTGGGCCGCATGTTTGGTACGCGGAACGATTTGTGACAGTTCGTAAGTTTATCGTCAAGTGATTGCTCAAACATTAATGTCTACCTCTTAGTTGTCATCTACGTGTCGATGCGGTCGTTTTGGCAGTAATTAGAGTACATTTGGAGTCCGGGTCAAAAACCGTCTTCATTTCCTAAAACCGTCAAATCCCGAGTCAAAGCAATGTCCTTGTCTACCTAAGGTTAGAATGTCATAAAATGTTGAGATTATATCTCATTTTGAGTCACATGTCACTTCTTTGGGCTAAACTTAAAGTTTACATTACAAGATGTGCATTTCATTTAGCTAAAATGACAACCCGACCTTTAAGCCCGTTTTACGAGGTGATATCGACTTTTTTGGGTCAGGCATATTTCACAGAAAGTTCTATATCTCTTTCTTAGCTTTCCAACGCCACCGAAATCACCTTATTCCGAGTCTTGTAGAGAAAGTTATGCCTAAAATACGACAGGCTGTCAAACGCGTTTTCTACGCGCAGAGGAACCTACCCGGGAAAGGACGCAGCAAGTGCTGCGCCTTTTCCCAGGGCTTTCTTTTTGTCCAAGTTTCCGTGTTTTAACCTAAGTCGGTTATTTCCGGATCTTTCCTTCCGTATCCTAGTCTTACCATAATTCCTTCGTGTGATTAGTATAAATAGAGACCTTCGGTCTCACATATTTCTCACGCGAGTGTCCGCCCTTCTCTTCTCCCTTTGCATTCTAGACCTTTGTTCTTACTTTTTGGCGTCTACGTGCTTGAACTTTCGACCACGTAAGCTCGGATCCTTCTGAGTACCAGCCTCGTTTGCATGACCGACCAATTTGACCAACTCCACAATCAATCAACTTAATTAATCTGATCGTTTTCCTCTTACGAGGGCACTTTCTTTACATTCGCGTTGAGCATCACTAATCGATATCTTAGTCCTTCTCGTTTCGTCAAACATGTAAGTCTGAGGGTGTATAATCTCTCTTTTATTTATTGTATTTATTTTATTGTATCATTAATGAAAGGTTTATGTCGAAGATATCATTAAAATCGATTTCTAAAACCATGTTCTAAAACCCTTTTTACGGATTTCCAGAAGACGAACCGTCGAGAAAGGACGCAGCAACTGTTGCGCCTCTTCGAAGGATCGCAGTTCCTGCTGCGCCTCTTCGTGAGGCTGCCGCAGTTCCTGCTTCCTTTCTTCTTCCTTCGTCCTCTGTAATTCGTCATTCTTATTTGTTATTTGTTTGTTCTTTAATTCTTTGACACGATAGCATATTAATTCATATGTATATTATTTATCATTCTTTAACACGTTTTAATTCATCATTAATTCCGACTTGAATCCCTTATAATCTCATATTTGCGGGTTTTCGTCATTAAATTCAATTCCGGGTTGTAGAAATTCGATTTGTTCATATTGAGTTTCTGGAATTCGACCTTTGATATATTTCCATCTGTTTATTGTCATATCCGTCATTAATTTGTTATTAATTAATCATGTTTAGTTTGTTTCATTCACCCATGTCACTAATTAACCATTCGTTCATGTAATTAGTTCGTTTAATTCCATCTCATCCATGTCTTTATTGTTTTATGACCCATTAATCACATGTAAATAACCTATTAATCACTTTCATCCGAGTAAATAATTTAATCAATCATTAAATTTATCAACGAGTATTAACAACACGCAATTCCGGCTTCACAACCAGAATTCAGGTTAGGAACAGACGCAGCGTCTGCTGCGCCTATTCCAAAGGACGCGGCTCTGCTGCGCCTGTTCCGGGTTGAATTCTGTCCCTGAACTCCGTTTTTGCCTTGACTTAGTTATTAGTTTACGTATAATTAACTATTAACCATATTATCACCTTCTCTTTGGTTCGTTAATTTATTCTTTTATTCTTTTTCTCAAATTGTCCGTTTTAAAGGTATTTTCGACATAAATCGCCTATCCCAATGTAATTATTGTAATTTTATTCATTGTAATATTTATTGCCTTGTATCATTTGTATGTTTTCACATGTAATTGAGCATTAAATCCAACTTTGACCTAATTGCATGATAAATTACTTGTTCACCGACTTAGCCTAATTCTCACATGTTAGGATTAAAACTTGGATGTTGCATTGCATGCATATAATCGACGATATATCAAGTACGAATAACTTCCCTAATCATTAGTAGAGGCCGCTATCGAGGCGGGCGGGATTAGGTGTTCGATCAAAAGAGCTTCCTAATACGTACCATCACCCCTTACTCCAGATCTCTGTGAACACCCGTGTTCATTGGCATCCACGAGAGTCATTCTAGACATAGAATGCTAAGGGTAACGATTGCTTAGTGTTCATGTCACTACTTTGTGTCTTGACATGACACGAGGTATTCGAACGGTTCCAATTTCCCATAAAAATTGGTAGCGACTCCAACACAAAATGCAAACGCTTGTTTCTCTTTCCTCCCAAGCGCCCCCGTGGGCCCCTGCTGTCCACATCGGTAAGTCAATAGTACTTTAATTTGTCATTTGATTAGATTTGTCTTTTAGGGATTTGCCCTAATGATTAGATTTGGGGAAAAGGTGGATTGGTATGATTGTGATTAGAATTGTTGTGAATGTTATTAGGTGAAGGATTCGTAGAGGAACAATTCTAGCTTTCGCTATGTGCTTGTGATTCGGATTCGTGATAAGGGAGGGTTTCCCTACTCAGTTGCTTGTTTAATTGATTTAAGACGGTGTTAATTATTGTATTGGCATGATTGGAATTGTTATTGGAATTGTCTATCTTGGATGTTGGAGTGGTTGTTGTTTGTCTAATTTTGCGAGGTGCGTCCTCGGCTGAGTGGAGTCATCTTCGGGAATGGCTTCACACCCTTGATTCGCCCCTTGTGGTTCCCGTCACAAAGAGGGATGTGTACATTAATGGACATGGGTTATTACTCTGCGATGAGCGGGCTTAGGCGGGCAAGGCTGCGGTCCCCCTCAGGCAGTGAGGATTACCTTTGCGATTGGTAATCTGGCAGGGCTACACATTTAGGTGTAGTAGAAAAATAAACATAAAAGAATGGAGTTTGAATTCATGAAGAGGAGGTGGTATAGGATTTCAAGCGGTTGGGGTGAAGATGGATTCTAACTCCATTCCAAAATAGCCCAACCAAACACTAGAATGACTAAAATCTATTCCGTTCCATTCCAAACCTCCCAACCGAACACGCATATGACTAGGGATGGCAATGGCTCGGGTCTAGTAAGACCCGGGCCCGGACCCGGGCCCCCAATTCTGGATCCGGACCCGACCCAAACCCTATAGGGCCTAAAATTATCAGGCCCTTACCCATAACCAATGGGTCCGCGTTCGGGTCGGGTATACCCACGGGTCTAGGGTAGATGATGCGTTTTTGTAATTTGAATGGTGAACATTGTAGTATATTGGCAAATTCTGAAATCTAAATGGGCAGTACACAAATCAATATCAGTTGAAGGTGTACCAATACACATTACTCCCTCCATTCAACTCCACTTTACAAGTATTCTATTTTCTTCCATTCAACTCCACTTTACAAGTTTCCTTATTTGGACATGTAAAAGACCTTTCTATCCTTATTGAAAATCTATATTTACAAAAAATGTCATTCATACCCCACACAAATCCAAATAAAACTCACCTTTATATTTTTTTTAATATCTTTAACCCCACCATTCCCTTTCCCTATGTACTTTTAATAGTTTTTTTAATCCGTTTCTTAATACCCGCGCAAAAAGCAATGTTGCAAAGTGCAGTTGAATGGAGGGAGTATAATATACTGGGTTTTTTGTAATTTAAAAGGTTACATGCTTCATTTCAAAGATAAATCAATACCAGTATACAAATCAGACCAAGCATATGAAATTACGAACATATTTAATATTAATTGAATATCAAATTTATCAAATTAATACTAATTTGAGGGTAAAGTAATTTGAATAAAAAATGAATAGAAAGTTAGTATGAGATATCAATATAAAATTAAGAACAATAAAAAGATTAAAATCATACTAAATAACTAGTTGAGATCTCGTGCTAAAGTACGGTATTTATGAGGTTAACTTATATAGAGCTAGTAAGAATTTAAAATATTTATATAAATGAGTTGTAATTATAATATATTGTTGTAATGTGCTGATTATAATGTTACTGATATTATAAAAAAATTGTGTTATTTAAAAGACTTTTAGATTAAGTTATTTTTGGGCGAACCTATTTTTATTATTGAAAATAATGATAGCCGACTATTATGGAAAACGTAATCTAATATAGGGTCACTACTTTATCATTGCATTGATCGAAAAAATTTATAGATGGGTTAATCTTTTAGTTTTAGTCATTTGTAGGAGGATTATAGCCTTATAGAGGATAAGAGGATTGAGTTAGAAACGAAATGTAAGTAAAGCGTATATTGACTTTATAATGGTAGTGTATAATATAGGCCCCACTTTCTTTTGTACTCCGTATATCAATTGCGTTGAGTTCGGAAAGAATAATTTGATTAGACTTTATGATTTATTGACATATTTTATTATGTAGCAAATTTGTTAGTCACTCAATCATCAATTATTATACTTTTAGCATGGTCCACCACTATTGTCAATTATTTGGGCGAGAAAATATTGAAAAGTTCTTATTCTTTTAGTTTAGTGGGGATTGAAGGATTGGAAATAGGAATAGAAAACCCTAAAAAGAGAGGGATTTATTATAATAGAAGAAAAGGAATACATAAGAGATGTCGAACTTATTGTTGGTCATCGTCCTCGTCGATCGCCGTCGTAGGTCGGCCGTCGTAAAATGGTAGTTTAAGGTTTATTGTTAGAGGTGAGATTATGGTTAGAGCCGTGGAAGGTGGAGGAAGTTGATTGTAGCAACGCCGTTATTGTTGAGTTTGCAACTGAAAAAGATAATTCGATAAGAGATGAAGAAGTTGAATAAAAATGGAGGAATTTAGGTGTTTGGTTCACGCGTGGGTATGGGTTTGGAATCGGGAATCATACCTGGGTGGTATTGGGTTGGAACTTGATACCTCATACCTTGTGTTTGGTTCAATTTTGAGGGTATGGGGTTAGAAACTAATCAAAGCTAAAAACTCTTCAAAATACAATATTTTTAATAATAATTTTTATACTATTAAATTATGTAGAGAAAATTTAATCAAATAAATATATAAAATAATTTTTTTACAATTGTTTTTAACACTTTTTAATATTTGTAATTTGATACCATGAGTATCAATCTCATACCCACCCCCCTCCCTGGGTATGAGAAACCCATACCTCATGGGTTTGAGGTATGGGTATCAAACCTTTAATTTTGTCAACCAAACACATGGTATGGGTTTGGTTCATTCCAAACCCATACTTCATACCTATATTGGGTGAACCAAATAGGAGTTTAGTGTTGAAGGAAAGGATTGGAATTTGGGAATGAAATGGAGAAGTGGAGAACGCTGTGGTATGTGTGTTGGTTGAAGAGTTTTTTTTTTTTTTTTTTTTTTTTACTGGTCTAAGGGTCGGGTCCGGGTCCCATAAATCAACTCGGATCCGAACCCGAAATATTAATATAAGACACTTACCTGCCCGGGTCTCAAAAAGTAAGACTCAGACCCGACCCATTAGGGTCCGACCCGAAGGGTCTGGGTCGGGTCCTCGACCCACTGCCATTCCTACCTGTACCTGTGACCTAGGTAAGAAAAAATAATTGAAACTTGCACACTCGTAATATATACTTTGTATCAAGTACTCCCTCCAAAAACTAATGTTCTTCCCTCCTATTTTTTAACATCTTCCACATTTTCTAAAACGGCAAATTCACTAAGATCTTCCACTTTCCTTATTTGTCTATCTTTTGTGGTTACAATATCTTATGACCCCACATTCTCTCTCTTACTTTCATTTACATCCACATATCATACCCCACTAAATTCTACCCAAAAACAATTGTGGAAGAACGTAGAGAATATGAGGGAGTAGTTTTTAGAGGGAGTATCAAACATTTCAAACCTAATACTACAGAGGTAATACAACCGACGTACGTGACAACAGAAATGAATACCATTTAATTAAATCAATAACACACCATTTTTTATTTCAAAAAAAAAAAATTTACACACCATTTTACATTTCAATCATGTACGTAACGAGATTACAACAGAAATACAAATTTAAGATATTGCATCGGATAATTCCGAACTCAGTATCCCATCTCACTCAATTTAAATTATTTTAATAATATATGATTATATATTATTAAAATATTATATGCAATTACGGTGGTACTGGTTCTCCTACGAAGAACCCAACTACGGCTTCACAGGCCTGACCTAGATCCCCGGACACTAAAAACCGTATTATAGCGATTACTGTCGAAGTGACTGTCCAGAAACTCCAATCTTTCACTTGTCTACGGGGCTTAGGTCGCTCACCATCTTGTTCCGATCGTATGGATGAACCCTCCGATTGTTTGGACGAACCCGACATTTGAGGCTTCGTATTCTACGTGACCTATACATCCAAGAACTCGTTAGTTTTAGCCACACATTCATTTCTGTATATATAGATTTAGTACCACAACTAGCTAACCAGCTTTAACTTCCTACATACCTTTGCTACAGCTTAAGATATAGAGTCTACTACTCTCGAGACACTTATATCATAGGCTAGAGACACGTCACACGTGTATTGATAATTTTAACACTATGATCAACTCTGTTACTTCCCCCAATTCACTTTATTAGATTACGTTTGATTAAATAAATCTCACAATATAATAATGAAAATTCGTTTTTACTCAACGGTCTAAGTAAAATATTATTAATATGATATTTCCTCACATTTTCTTTATTCTCACTTTTTAAATTTCCAGTCATATAATTTGAAAAAAGGAAATAAAATTGAGGAAATAATACCTTCACGAAACTAATAACTTGTAATTTGTTTCTCGTTTCTTGTTGCCGTGAAGGCTTGATATCCAGCTTATACTAAATCGAAGTCTCGGCTCCTATTTATATACGAAGTATATGCATATATTGAGCTGACGGCTTCTTTCTGCATATGGACTTTTTTTCTTACGTTCAAGACACGCTGGTGACGAAGCACAGGCCTGGCCAGGCGGGCCATGGCCCGGGTAGGTTTTCTGAAAATTTTCCATACATAAAAAAAGTTTACAAAAAAAAAAAAAAATTTCCTTTAACTTCTGATTCTTTTCCATACTCATTGCTGCATCACAAATAGAAACAAAGTTAAATTTGTACAAAAACTAATTGCAGGATAACTACCATAGTTAAAACTTTCTATATTATGGGTCAAATTTCCGTAAATTGTTATCATACTCTAAAACTAATTACTGGAAAACAAAGTAAGTAAAACAAAGAGCCATTATAAATAAATAAATAAATAAAACTCGTGGAGTCTCTTGCATTGATAGGAAGTCCAAACTTCGGAATTTGGAGACTAATTACAAGTAATTTCTCATCTAATTTTATTTCTCCTTTTGGTAAGCAAAAATTACTGTATTAATTTTAAATTGGAGTTGATTCAATTTTCAATTAAACTGCTGAATCTTTATTTTTCATTGTAAAATTTTCTTAGAGTAGATAGATTTGCATTTAGGTTCTACCAAAGATTGCTGAAAAATAATTAATTACAGTGAATTAATATATTACTTTAGGATAACTCAAGAGCATCGAACCCCATCGAATCGAATCATTTCGCTTGATTTTGTGCTTGTTAGATGACAGGATATTGGAGATGAAGGTTGCTGTGTACTGGGCTTAGAAATGGGATTAAGAGTTTGATTAATTAGATTTAGAAGTATGGCGAGTATTGTGTATTATGGGGACTTTAGTGGGTTAATTTTGACGTTTTAATTAGTTTTGATTTCTTCTTTTTACTAAATACAGTAAAACGTTTCATCATAACTTTAGTGTTTTGTATTTTTTTTAATAGTTATAATGGGTAAACTCCTATAATAATCGACAAATGAACCATCAACAAATACAAAGAGTAACGAGAATACATCTACAACTTCAACATTAGTCTTATAATCGCTCCATAATGAATTAATATTTTACTGTATTATATAAAGTTTTCATATTAAGGATTGAAGGCGATATTATAGTAGATGTAACAAAAATTTCGGCCCAGGGTGTAATTTGGTCCGAGCTTCGTCCCTGGACTCGTGTGAGTCATGACTCGTCTCCTAATTGAGAGAATTAATGATGGACCAATTAGATCCTTGTAAGAATTATCGGCCTAAATACAATATCGTTTTCTTAGAGAAATATTACAAGATTAATTTATTAATTATGGTAAATATTAGTCTTTACATTATTTTCTAATGATATATTTTTAAGTAACATTTTTTAGTTAACTTCTTTTAAGAAAATTTAGCCCAAAATAAAGTGACCATAAAAGCGGAATGGAGGGACTAGTTTACTAGTTTGTGCATGATCTAATATTTTACTCAATAGCTCCAAGTTCGATTCGTTTGCTCAATGGCCACTATATTTTCAGCAAGTCTCCTGAGAGACTGTCTATCACTGTATTAATGATAAACAAACCTAATAAATACACTAAAAACTAACTAAAAAGAAAAGGATAAAAATAATAACTAGCTATTAGAACAAGTCCAATGATAAGCGGTAACCTTCTAGCTTAGCAAATCACATCATACCCTAAGCTACAAGCCTACAACCATTCTAATCTGCTAAAATACTAGTTTTATGCCTGTGCAAAAAATGCACGGGTTTAATTTTAATAAATTGGAAATATCAATAAGAAGGTGAATATATTTAATAAAAATATGATTTTAGTATTACAATTATATCGATGTAAGAAGTAAGGAAATTTTATACGCTTAATTTAGACGTAAATAAAAACAACGCATCAGCTCGACATTATAATAATATTGGTATCTATGTTAAATTTGGTGTATAATGATATGAATTTGCTTGTCTATATTATTTCATTTGTTATTATTCATTCGGTTTGTAATTTTCTAATTTATTAGTTTGAAATTTATTGTAGTCGTTTAACATTTGGATTTCTGTACAGATATTCATTTTTTATTTTCTTTTTTAGCATAAAATTTTATGTAAATAAAGTTTTTATCATAAACTTAACATATGAATATGAATATTTTGAAATTTGTAAAATGGAAAACAAATGAAATTGGAGGAGAGATAGTAATTAATTGAGAGAAATTATGATAGGGTCCATTGCCCTAAAACTAAACAGCCAATAGGAAACATCTAAATCCTTTGTCTTTTATAGATAGAGGATTTCAATGTTTTAGCTAGTTTTTATACTAGCTTGATGGGATCCACGTGTCAAATTCTTTTTTCAAACCTAAATTTCTATTGGTTGATTTGTAAATGCGCGAAAGTGGTAATTAAACCCCTTAACATTGTTCAATTGTGAAATTAGGCCCATAAGTTTTATTTGGAGCAATCAATCACCTTAAGTTTCACCAAAAGTGAAATTCAACCCCATTTTTAAAATTTTCACAAGAATTTAATTAAAAACATTTTATATTAGTATTAAACAATTTATTAAAAATTAAAAATTACTAATTGCAACTTTACGAATTTCTACATAATTTATTAATCATTGAAGAACACTTTTACATACATATTTAGTAAGTTGTTTATAATTTATATAATATTCATACATATATAATAGATTGTCTATATACTATAAAATTCAAAATAAGACAATTCTCAATATTTAATATAAATATAAAAGTTCTAAAATTATAAAAAAAATATTTTATATTTGATAAATTGTATTAAAAGTGATTTTAATATAAGGATTTGGTGAAAATTATGAAAATGGGGTTGAATTTCACTTTTGGTGAAATTTAAGGGGCTTGATTGCTCCAAATAAAACTTATGGGGCCTAATTTCACAATTGAACAAAGTTAAGGGGCCTAATTACCACTTTCGTTTGTAAATGTGGGTCATTGTAAGCAAGTAGCTTAATGAATCAATTAGCTTAAGCCAAGCCATCCTAATCGGCCTTCTCCAATATTGGCGTAGCAACTATCTTGTAATTTTAAGAAATTGCAAGCAAATCCCTAAGTAACATCATTGGACTTATTCTTATAAAAGAGGCTCCCACTAACATTAACGAGAAACAGTCTCTCTTAAGAATTTGTGCCCATATTTTAGCACAACCCATATTTTATTGTGCACAAATTATACAATACATCCGTCCGTATGATAGGACCATAAAAAAATGACCATTTGTAGTAAATCATAATTATTTTACGATAAAAGGTAACCAGTATTTAAGGCTTGTTTGGTTGGCATAAGAGAATTAAAGTTCCTAGCACATGAATTTTCAATTTATGTGAATTTTCAAAAAGTGTTTGGCTTGCACGTGGGAAGTTATTTCATGTGGAAGCGTCCAATGACCAAGGGGGCTTGGTGAGTGACTTCCCACATATTGGAGGAAGTAGATTTATGTGCAAATTTCTACTTCCCATGATTTTGGCAACCAAACAACATCATGATTTTACACTGCCTAGGAAGTTTAAGATCCCAGAATTTAAATGGGCAATCAAATAAACCCTTACTATAAATAATACTTCGTGCTTACTAATAATAAATGACAACTTTTAAAAATGTCATTTTAAACTTAAAACTAGTTTTGAAACCCGTAAAAAAAATCACGGGTCTTATATAAATTTCTCTCTACTGGTTAATACTACATGTATAAACACGAATTATTTGGAAATATGGCAAATGATAAAATAAGATAAATTATGAAAATTAAACATAATTGTTCCGGGTGTAATTCCAGAGCAAGTATTGTTACCACCCGTGGCTTGTAGAATGATGTCTTGAGTTGGGTTCCTCACGTCTCTATCGTTCCTCTCGGCCTCTCCTGCAACAATGAACGAACTGAGGGCTTGGCTTTGTGCCAAGCGTACTCACTCCGACGCTCAAGTCAGCGAACTTAGTGGGATAAGTTGTTATTACTTGGCTAAGGATATATTGTAGAGAGATAAGGAAGATATTACCAGATGAATAGTGATTCTTAGGTTAATTTGTGTATCCTTTCCTCAATGAAGGTTGAAGAGTATTTATAGGCTTTCACCTTTTGTCACGTAGTGGCCAAGTGGCCAAGTGGCTAGCAGGTGGAAAGACCGTTCTACCCTCGGCCGATGGACCCATGGCAGGCCGGCCGAGGGTCTTGGATATGAGTACGCGGATATGTGTCCCGGCTGGCTGGTTGCCAGGCCGAGAGCCCAGGTGACAGGCCGATGGGTTGCATCGGCTAGACTGTCTAAGTCGTTGACTTGTTGTGGATATCCTTGACCTTGCTCAATATGTTGACTTGGTCAGCGGTGCAGAATATGCCCCATCAATTTGCCCCCAGCGTAGTCTATGCCGTGGTATGGGCTCCGATGTATGCTGAGCGTATATTCTGCGAAAGTAATTTCTGAAACTTTTCTGTATCGGCTTCTTCTATCTCGGCCTGGTTCTTATTAGGCCGTACCATATATATCCCCCCTCCGCATGGATGTGTAAAGGGCATCCGATGTGGAAGAGAAAGTGACGCTGGCCGAGACCAGGGTTGGGAGTGCTTAGGTTGCTTTTGATTGCCCCCGGTGCCCTGCTCCATAGCATGGTTGATCGTGTGGCGGCGGAGAGCAGAAAGATACCTAGGAATTTGTTGAGGAAGATGAATAGGCAGAGAGATATGAAGGGGCGTGTTGAAGACGCTTGATCACTGTTGCGTTGATTGACATGTAACTGTTGCGACGATTGACATTCCGTGGTTGCATGTCCGACACGTGTCTGTTCGCTGATTGGCTGACGCTTCATGGGCTGTTCCCTGATTGGTCCTTCTTTATGGGCTTTTCCCTATAAATAGGGCAGTTATTCCGTGAATTTGGCCACCAATTTCATTCTCCAAAATTTTCTTCTCTCTAAACTTCCAAGGCCTTCTTTGTCTTCTAACTTTCGGGGTTGCTACTCCGGCGAGTGTTTTTCTTCAAGGTAAACAAACAAATTTCCTTTCTTCTCTTGTTAAATAATCATTGCTATCATGTCTTCCGCTGACGCTGGGACTAGCGCTTCGGCGCCGGGGGGTTCCCCGTCGCGTCTTGATGGGGAGGGGATACTAGAGGCCATCCCGATAAGGTTTGGGGGTCCTAGGTCTCCCTCTCCCGTAGTTGATCCGCCAATTTTGGAGGAGTGGGAGGATGAGGATGATGATGCTGATGATGATGAGAGGACTCCTTCTGATGGTGAGAGGACTCTTTCTGTTGTCGAGAGGCCGTCTATCCCGGATCATGGCGAGGCCTCGCACAACCGGTCTTGATCGCGCCGGACTAATAAATTCGCCACTGCTCCGGCGGGACTCTTTTCGAAGGCCATTTCTCCTTCGGTGATGGGTACAAGATCGTTATCCCCGAGGAGGGTCGGGCGGTCTGTTGCCCTCCCCTAGTCACATCGGCGTGTATATCGGGCATCCGGAGTATGGGCTCCGGTTTCTCTCGAATGAATACGTCATGGCCATCATCAAAGCTATGAACGTCGCTGTGGCCCAACTGCATCCGTTGGCCATGAGGACGATAGTTGGCTTTGTGTGGCTTTGTCTCTTTAGGGGGGAGATCCCAACAGTAAACTTATTCCGCCGCCTTCACCATCTACGGCCTTCGATCGCCGGTAAAGTGGGGTGGTACAGCGTGCAGACGGAGCCAGGCGTTGTCTCCGTGTCCAAGCTTACTTCTTGTAAGGACTGGCAACGGCGGTGGGTGTACGTCCAAGTGCATGAGGACTACCCATTGCCTCGGTCCTTCCAGAGCCTTGTTTACTTGCGGTGTGAGAACCGGGAAGAATATGAGAAATGTATCTCCCGGGGTAAAGTTAAGATGGACGCTTCGATGGTCCCTCTTACTGCGGAGGAAGAACGGGCGATGCAGCTGTTTGATGCTGAGAAGGGATGGCTGCCCCCGACTCAGATTATCCTGCAGGATGAGCTGCTTTGCCGCGTCGGCCTCATACCGGCCCTCAATCAGGGTGAGTGGGGTCGGTGTGAGGCCCATCTTTGCCTGTTGTATTCCTGTTTTAGAGCTTTGTTTCGCTTCCTTTATGTAACTCTTGCTTGATTTCTTGCAGACCGGTTTGGCCAGGATCTGTCCGAGAAGACCTTAAAGAGGTTGGGGCTTGATAAGGACGGGAAGGTTGTTCAACGGCGTCCTACGGCTAACAAGCTTGATCGCAGACTGGCTCCCAACGAGCTGATGGACAGGCAGCTGAAGGCTTTGGATCCGGAGGCGGCCCAGGCACGGGTTCTCGGAGG
The DNA here is from genome assembly GCF_048544455.1 of Silene latifolia. Lineage (NCBI taxonomy): Eukaryota > Viridiplantae > Streptophyta > Magnoliopsida > Caryophyllales > Caryophyllaceae > Silene > Silene latifolia. Next base: position 140,255,058 of record NC_133528.1, on the reverse strand, counting down.
CGTGCCGAAGAGAACGAAGAAGGCGGCGTCCAAAACGGCGGCGGCGTCAGTGCCAGCCCCCTCTTCGACTCCAGCGGTCCAGAAGGATCATTTGGAGGTCGTCGATATCACTGGTGGGGTGGTGACCGTTGCTCAGGTCCCTTCTCCTCTGAAGAAGAGGAAAGTGCCACCGTCTGCTTCCACCGTTCTTTGGGGAGAAGATCGCCCAACCGGCCCTCCGACTAAGAGGGTCCAGACCGGTACGGACCTAACTTGCGGTTCGACCTAGGCCGGTTCGTTGGACATTCCCGATGACCGACTTTCTAATGTGTCGATGCGTGTTGACGTGGATGCTCTGTGTAAATTTTTTGTAGATCCGCCGTCGGCAGCTGCCGTTCTCACTGAGCGGCGGCTCGAGAAGCAGCCTGAGAAGACGGGTGATAGAAATGTCACCGTTGACTCCTCGGTTCAGAAGATTTCTTCCGACGAGCTCGTGGCGGAGGGTGAGAGAATATATAAGAGGCTGGCGAAGTGGACCCGTCTAGCCGGCTCCCACATTATGGAGCAGGAAAAGACCGTGGCCCAATCTGCGCCGCTGATCGCAAAGCTCAAGCTTGATCTCTCCGCTTCAAGGGGGAAGCCGGGAAGGCTAAGCTGGACCTCTTTGCTGCCAAGAGGCGTGTGGAGGAAGTTGAGAAGCTGCTGGTGGCCGAGAGAGCCAAAGTTGAGGATGCTGATGCTGCCACCGCCAAGTTGATGGAGGAGCGAGACCGGTACAAGGGCGCTTATGACGCCGTGGTTGCCAAGAGGGACGAGTGGAAAGATTTGTTCCATAACCAGGTGGAGGCGCTTAGGGATACGCGGGCTTCCCTTGCTCAAAAGGAGAAGGATATCGAAATGCTTCAAGATGATCTCCTCCCTAAACTGTGCGCCCAATACCGGGACCAGGCCGAGGAGGCGACCAGGGAGGCGATCAAAAAGCTCGTCCCCGACGGCTCCTTCCCGTGGGACAAATTTGATCAGCTTCTGGATGAGATGGCCGAGGCTGTTGAAGTAGCGGCTGCAGAGAAGGCGGAGGCAGCGAAGGCGGCTCAGATAGCTGAGGCCAAGGCGGCCTACGATGCAAAGGTGAAGGAGGGTGAGAGGCTGAAGTCACTTGAAAATGTCGAGCCCTCTTCTGAGCCGGCCGCCGAAGATGTCGCCACCGATGGAGGGCGAGAACGAGGCATAGGGAGACGGGCGGTCGTCACCAGACTCACCCGGCATCTCGGATAGCTTTAGCTGTTCGGGGGCCAACTATTGAGCCTTTCCTCCCTGCCACTTTTGGCGCTTCAAATGATATGTTTGTAACCTTTTGCTTTTCTTTCCCTTGTTTTGTTAGTAAAACTCTTGGTAGGTTGTGTTTAGGCTTATCCCTATGGGGACGGCCGTCGTCTGTACTCTCTCTGTAATTGTTTTCAATAAAGTTCGTCTTATCGGCCTTTGGCTTGGCCAGGGCTTCGATCACAATTCCTCGTTTGTCTTTTTGCGTTATTAATTGAGTGCCTTCGTTTTTACCTTCGGCATGACCGAGGCAGTTTGAATGCATGTCCCAACTGTGTTTAACGTCTTTAGCGTGTCGACCGGCGTGTTCCCCGTCGCTCTCGGCTTTGACCGAGGTAATCGGGGTTGCGGCTTCGACAGCGTTCGTAACTGTGTAGGCATATTGATCGCTAGATTTGCGTCTCAATTGCACTGAGTATACGTCTCTTTTTAGCGTATCGACCGGCGTGTTCCCCGTCGCTCTCGGCTTTGACCGAGGTAATCGGGGTTGCGGCTTCGATGAAATGTTAGAATCGTGTAGGCATATTGATCGCTAGATTTGCGTCTCAATTGCACCGAGTATACGTTTCTTCTAGCGTATCGACCGACGTGTTCCCGTCGCTCGGCTTTAGCCGAGGTAATCGAGGGTTGCGGCTTTCGACGGCGTTAGAATCGTGTAGGCATATTGATCGCTAGATTTGCGTCTCAATTGCACTGAGTATACGTTTCTTCTAGCGTATCGACCGACGTGTTCCCCGTCGCTCTCGGCTTTGGCCGAGGTAATCGGGGTTGCGGTTTCGACTATGACTATTTTCAACTCCTTTTATTTGTTTTCCTATTTAATCCTCGTTTGCTTTTAAAGGATTAAAATTATTAAATTTTAAGAGATTTTGCGGTTTTTATTTTAAATGGTTTTTTTGTTATTCTAATTTTTTTAATTGTGGTCTTTATATAATCAAATAATAACTAAAATTAATTATAAGAATGTCAATGCTTTAGTTAGCCTTTAACTATATTGTATTGTATAGGTTTAATTATTATTCTATAGATAAAAATGCTAGAAATTAATGAATTTACAAATTCCATGTGGAATAAAATTAAATCTGTTAAGATGATGTGGAATAAAATTAAATGGGTTAAGATGATGGTCACTGTAAATTAAATAAGATGATGAATTGGGAACTCAATTAGCGCTCGACACAATCCTCTTTAATAAAGCAACAATCAGTTGAAATTTTCAAAGATTCCATTTTTGTTCCTAAATTTATACACCTACGTTTTATCATGTACAAGTATTTAATTTGCTAGCCATATGATAAACTAGTTTTACGCCCGTGCAGAAATTGCACGGTATGTTTTGATAAAATTTGTTATACATATATTTTATTGTCAGAAAATATATGTCCATGTGCCCTTCTTGGGGATTTTTGCTACACATGCATATCGAACAATCCTCTGCATCCAATATTGTAACACTACGGATTTTCCTTGGTGACTACTCGACCGAGTAGAGCCTACTCGGTCGAGTAGTGCTATGGTTGTGTGTTATTTTGGTTCTGCCGAGGAATACTCGGCCGAGTATAGTGAATACTCGACCGAGTATTGGACACTCGGCCGAGTATGCACTTACTCGACCGAGTGTCCGGTTTGGCGAAGTGTTATTTCGACGGTTTGATTAGGGAATGTTTAGGGTATTTTATATTTCCGCGTCAGTTTCTAATATCATTTTCAAAGCTTTATCATTTCTACGTTACCCTAATCACACCCAAATCATTCCCTAATCCTTCTCTTAAGCATTTCGTAGCGTCATTGTGTGGGTAATCGCTGTGATTCTTGCGTATAAGTTCTTGTTGCACTGTTGGTAAGTTCTATCTTTGTGATTATTGTACCTTTTTGGGTTACTGTACATTTATATGGGAAGGGGATTTTGGGAATTGTGCAAAGTGTAATCGTGTTGTATGATCATTGTATAGGAGAAGACTTCGTAGAGGAGCCTTTTTGATTGTCCGTGTTGCATACTACTGTGATTGCTAAGGTAGGGTTTCCCTACTCAGTTACTGTGCTTTATATGACATGTTGTTGTAATTATCGTTGTCTGTTGATCATCGGAATATGGAGATTGTTGTGACGATGTTGGTGTGAGGGGATTGAGATGACTGTGATGTCTTGTGGTTGTGATTGTGGTGGAGTCACTTGCGGGAGTGGCTTCACACCCTAGTTCGCCCTCCGTGGAACCCGCCACGAGAGGGGATGTGCACATTAAGGGACAGGGATCGTTGTCGCTCGTTGAGGAGCCGGACTAGGTGGGATCGGCCGCGGTCACCCATCGCGGCGAGGATTACCTGTTGCGATGGGTAATGGCGGGGGCTACACACTTTGGTGTGTAGCCTACATTCTTGTGTGAGATTGGATGATTGGGAATTGGTGATGATCAGACGATTATTGCATTTGTTTGTCTTATTAGTTGAGTAATACTGACCCCGTTGTTGTTTGTGGAATATGCTGTGATCCATTCGGGGATGGTGAGCAGGCTTGACAGGTATTGCTAGTGAGAGCTTGGGGATTGTCTCGGGAGAGTTTTCATCTCGTGTCATAGCATCACCGTCTGAGTCCTAGTTGGATTTCCTTTATTGTTAAGACTTTGCAGTTGTATTTGTTAAACAGTATTTGGTTTTGGAGATTGTAAACTTTACATTTCACCAATGTTGTCAGGATCGGGATTCTACTTTGGATCGATGGGGAGGGCAGGATCGAATCGGTAGAATCGGATCGTAGAATCGCAAGATTCTACAAACTCACTAAATATAATTTTTTATTTGGTAATAACATATAATTGAAAATCAAAACTCTTATTTATTAATATTTATTCATAAAATATTGGTAATTAATGATTTTAGTATCATTGTATGAACAACGTACACGAAATTTGGGTTTTACGGTGTCATTATATAAAAATATATATTAATTTTTTTTATTATGGAATCGGATCGTAAGATCGTAAAATCGTAGGATCGTATTATGATCCCAACTCTAGAAATTTTCAAATTAATAGAATCGTAAGATTCTACATCTATGATAGAATCGTAGGATCCAGAATCGGTCAAGCATTTTTGGATCGTAAAATCGTAGAATCGTTGGATCGAATCGCGATTCTGACAACAATGCATTTCACAGTACTTTAATAATTGTGCTCAGTTCAGACGCTTTTGGTATGTACTAACCTCGGGCAACCGAGATGGTAACACACTTTCATGGTAGGGTGGTCCTGGTAAGGCACCTTGGTATGAGGGGGTGTTACAAAGTGGTATCAGAGCCGAAGATTCCGGCACCTAAACAAATGAATTTAATGAACCTAGGGAGTCTAAATAAAATGAACCCGGGGAGAGTTGTTTGGAGCTACCGCAAAGACTCGGGAGACGTCCCGGAGTCGCAAATTGGCCCTCACTAACTCAAGCCGGTAACATGGGAAAAGTGGTGAGAGTAGGTTTTGTATGTACATGTATGTGATGATGAAGGTTGGTAAAAGTTGATAGTTGAAAGTATATGTGTTAAAGTTGTGAATGCGATGATGGGAGAAATGGTAGATGAGACGGATTGTGAATGGTTGTCATGTTAGAACTCGAATAAGCATGAATTGTATGCTGATATGATTACAATATGGCATTAAAGTTTTTGATATATGCATTGTATGCTGAAGTGATTATAACATGGCTTTTAAGTTCTTAAGACTATGTGTGTGCTACGGGAATAGTGAGCATGATAGGGGAATTGTAATCTGTAAACCCGTATATATCGTAACTCGGCCGAGCAGGGCAGGTACTCGACCGAGTATGGAGTACTCGGCCGAGTAACCAAGCACTCGACCGAGTGTTGTTTGATGGAAAATAGCAGTCGCTACTGTTTGTGATAACTCGACCGAGTATGAACGTATACTCGACCGAGTAGTGTCCACTCGGCCGAGTGTTGTTTCACTCGACCGAGTGTTGTTTTTGTGTTTTGACGTTTGCTTCTGGAGTCGAAACTCGACCGAGTATCTGGGGGGGGTACTCGACCGAGTTGGCTTTACTCGACCGAGTATGACGTATACTCGGCCGAGTGTTCTTATGGCGGAAGAGTGTTAAATTTTGAGCCTGTGTTTACGTTTCTTTAATTCTTATCAGCTCAAAATGCCGCCCAAAAGAACTCCTGCGCAGATCCAAGCTTCGGAGATGACTCTTGATGAGATTGCTCGCATGATTGAGCAACAAGAGGCTCTCCTCGAAGCTCTCAAAAATGTGGGAAAGGGAAACGAGAAGTCGATGGATGCAACTCAGCTCAGCATCATCATTGCTCGCTTTAACCCTCCCACATATGACGGGGTAGGCGAACCTAAGCTACTTGAAAAGTGGCACCGTGAGATTGAAGCCCTCATGGAAATGGTTAAGTGCCCCGAATACATGATCGTCGAGCAGGTAGTGTACTACCTGAGGGGTGAAGCTGCAGTTTGGTGGCAAAACGTTAAGGAAGATGCTAGGGCTTTCTATCAAGCTGAGGGAGCTATTCCTTGGTCGGGGTTGAAGAGTGCTATGAGGGAGCAGTTTGTACCGGAACACATCCGACACAAGATGAGATCCGACTTTGATTCTTTCACCATGACTGAGGAGATGACAGTTACTGACTACTATCATCGGTTTTTGGAGCTATCTCGTTATGTTGAAGATATGCAGCTAGGGCAGAGAGGTTTGGCTCTCCGTTTTTAGAGGGGTTTATCTGCTAAGATCGTGAGTCGTATGCCAGCCGGGGTTGCTACTGATCTCAAGGAAGTGTATCTGAGAGCAGGCCAAGTAGAGAGAATGGTGGATCTCTCAAGAGAGATCGAGGAGAGAACTGCGGTAGAAAAGAGGAAGGCTGATGGAGGGAACAATAGTCAGCCGACCAACAAGAAAGGGAACTTCAACCATGATAAGGCTTTTTCTGGTGGAGCTGGTTTCTCGGGAGGATCTCGTAGTTGGGGCAAGAATGGGGGTAGGGTCGTGAGTGACAACTCCAACCTTACTTGCTTCAACTGTGGTGGGATAGGCCACAAAAGACGGGAATGCACGAGCTACAAGCCCGGCACCGGTACAGGAGCACGGGCGGGGAACTTCTCTCAGGGGCCGACTCAGAGTTTCGCTAGTAACCGACCGGGAGGTTCATGGGGCAACAGAGGTGGACAGGGCAGCCATGGTGGTTACAACCGCGGTGGTGGTGGAACTTATCAGCGCCAGAACAACAACACCACAAAGGATTCAACAGCCAAGCCTAGTACCTCCAATGCTTCAGTTCAGGGTGGAGGACAGAAAAACAGTGGGAAGCTTTTCATGATGGACAAGCAAGAGGCGCGGGATGATGCTCATGTAGTTACCGGTACCTTTCTTGTTCATAATGTACCGTCCTTTGTTTTGTTTGATTCCGGGGCTACACATTCTTTTGTGTCTAAGAGTCATGCTGTGTCTATGGGTTTGGGGAAGTTCGAGGTTGTAAAAGATGATGTCTTCATACCTTCAGAGGAGTCTGTGTCGTGTCTCAAGTTATATAAGGGTATATCCATGGTGATTGGAGGGGTAGATTTACCAGTAGACCTGTTAGAATTTCCTATGGATGGGTTTGAGGTGATTGTCGGGATGGATTGGCTAGGTAAGTATGATGCCAGGATAGATTGTCGACAAAAGAAAGTGTCTTTAAAGGGTCCCAAGGGTGTTAGGGTGTCCTATAGAGGGTTTGTGGTAAAGCCGAAGTGTAGGTTCATAGCGGTGATGACCTTAAAGTCATGTTTAAGGAAGAAGTGTCCCTTGATTCTTTGTCATGTGAGAGATCACCGAGTAGAGCCGTCGACAGCTTCTGAGATATCGGTGGTGAGAGAGTTCGAAGTTGTTTTTCCTGAGGAGATACCGAGTCTGCCTCCCAAGAGGGATGTTGATTTTAGCGTGGAGCTTAAGCCGGGAACGGGTCCTATATCTAAAGCACCTTACCGTATGGCACCTAAAGAGTTGGCAGAGTTGAAAAAGCAGATACATGAGTTGTTAGGCAAGGGTTACATCAGGCCTAGTGTGTCACTGTGGGGAGCTCCAGTTCTTTTTGTAAAGAAGAAAGATGGGAGTATGAGACTGTGCATTGATTACAGAGAGCTCAATCGGGTCACAGTGAAGAACAAGTATCCGTTGCCGAGGATTGATGACTTGTTTGATCAGCTAAGTGGAGCAGGTGTGTTTTCCAAGATTGATCTGAGGTCGGGGTATCACCAGCTGAGGATAGCAGATGAGGATATTCCTAAAACAGCGTTCCGATCTCGATATGGTCATTACGAGTACGTGGTAATGCCTTTTGGATTGACCAATGCGCCAGCAGCTTTTATGGATTTGATGAACCGGATCTTTACACCGTTTTTGGATAGGTTTGTGGTTGTTTTCATCGACGATATCTTAGTTTATTCTAAGACTAAGGAAGAGTATGAAGAGCATTTGAGAATAGTTCTGCAGACCTTGAGAGAAAATCAGCTCTATGTCAAGCTATCCAAGTGTGAATTCTGGTTAGAGGAAGTGGCTTTTCTGGGCCATGTAATATCTAAGAAGGGGGTATCTGTGGATCCTAGTAAGATTGAGGCCGTTACCAAGTGGGAATCGCCGAAGAATGTTGCTGAAATTCGGAGTTTCTTAGGCCTTGTCGGATACTACCGGAGATTTGTGAAAGATTTCTCTACCATAGCGCGGCCTATGACATCCTTGATGAGAAAGGAAGTCAGATTTGTTTGGGATGAGAGTACTGAAACGGCGTTTCAGACCTTAAAAGAACGCTTGACCACAGCTCTTATCCTATCCTTGCCAGAGGGTTGTGAGAACTTTGAGGTGTATACCGACGCTTCAAAGAATGGTCTTGGTTGTGTTTTGATGCAGGGAGGAAAGGTCATAGCCTATGCCTCGAGACAGCTGAAGCAATATGAGGAGAACTACCCTACTCATGATTTGGAGCTGGGTGCAGTTGTGTTCGCTCTTAAGATTTGGAGACACTACCTTTATGGAGCAACTTTTAAGGTGTTCTCTGATCATAAAAGTCTAAAGTATATCTACACTCAGAAGGAGCTTAACATGCGACAGAGACGGTGGATGGAACTGATTGGAGACTATGATATGGAGAACATCTATCACGAGGGTAAGGCTAATGTTGTTGCAGATGCACTGAGTAGAAAGAGCGTTCATTCGTTATGTTCAGCCATGTCCTTACTGAAGTTGAGAGATGAGATGTCTAACTTGGGAATCTTTATGATTCGAGAGGGGGATACCATCGGGGATCTGACGATCGAGCCTGAGTTGTACGAGAACATCAAGAGCAAGCAAGAGCTTGATCCTAAGATTCAGGAGTGGAAGTCAAAGGTAGAGAGTGGAACGGTTTCAAGGTTCTCTATACACCCAGATGGGAGTGTTCGTTTTGATGGGAGATGGTGTGTTCCTGACGATGCAGAGTTAAGGAGAATGATCTTGACAGAGGCTCATTGCACTCCCTATTCAGTTCACCCGGGTGGTGACAAGCTTTATAGAGATCTTAAGAAGACTTTTTGGTGGCCAAACTTAAAGAGAGATGTAGCTGAGTTTGTGGCTAGATGTTTGACCTGCCAAAGGGTCAAGGGTGAACAAAGGAGACCACAGGGTAAGATTTAGTCTTTGGCAGTACCTGAGTGGAAGTGGGAGTCGATTTCCATGGACTTCATTGTGGGGTTACCTAGGTCACAACAAGGTAACAACATGATTTGGGTGATTGTTGATCGGTTAACCAAGTCAGCCCATTTTGTTCCAATGAAAGATACTTGGTCTAAGATGCAGCTGGCATTGGGTTACATGAGGCATGTGGTTCGGTTACATGGTATACCGAAAGATATCGTTTCTGATCGTGATGCGAGATTCATATCCAAGTTTTGGCAAGAACTGCAAGAGTTGATGGGTACAACGTTGAAGATGAGTACAGCCTTTCATCCGGCAACCGATGGTCAGACAGAACGGACCATCAAGACCTTAGAAGACATGCTAAGGGCATGTGTTATGGACTTTGGGGGCAGTTGGGAAGACAGACTTGATCTGATCGAGTTTTCATACAATAATAGTTATCATACAAGCATTAGGATGGCACCTTTTGAAGCTTTGTATGGCCGAAAATGCCGAAGTCCAGTTTGTTGGGATGATAGTTCCGAGGCAGTGGTTTTAGGACCACAACTGGTTCAAGATATGGTTGAGCAAATCCAGTTGATTCGACAAAAGATGAGAGCAGCTCAAGATCGTCAGAAGAGCTACGCCAACTTACACCGCAAGGACATTGAGTTTTCGGTAGGTGACAAGGTTCTTTTGAAAGTGTCACCTATGCGAGGTGTTATGAGGTTTGGGAAGAAGGGTAAGCTAAGCCAAAAGTTTATAGGTCCTTATGATATTTTGGACCGTGTTGGCGAGGTAGCCTACAGGTTAGCATTACCACCAGCTTTGGATAGAGTGCACAATGTTTTTCACGTATCTCAACTCCGGAAGTATGTGAGCGATCCGTCGCATATCCTTGAGATGGAGAACATCGAGCTTGATGAATCCTTGTCCTATGCCGAGATTCCTAAGGAGATTCTTGACCGCAAGGTTCGTAAGACCCGGAATGGTGAGACGGTCTTACTCAAGGTCCTTTGGTCTAATCATAATGTGGAGGAAGCCACATGGGAACCCGAGGAGGCTATGCGAGAACGTTTTCCTAACCTTTTTGACCAGGTATGTTTGGTTACGGGGACGTAACCGTTGTCTTTTTAGGGGGGTAGGAGATGGTCGCGATAGTGTTTTTGTTTTGTTTTTGTTTTGCTTCGAGTCCGGAAATGTTTTGTGGTGACTTGTTGTGGTGACTTGTATAGTTCCTTGGAGTTGTCTTATGTAGTTGGTATAGTCTTGTGATGTAGTGTTGCGCTTGGTTGTATAGTAGAGTGTGAACTTCGGGACGAAGTTCTTTTTAAGGGGGGAAGATTGTAACACTACGGATTTTCCTTGGTGACTACTCGACCGAGTAGAGCCTACTCGGTCGAGTAGTGCTATGGTTGTGTGTTATTTTGGTTCTGCCGAGGAATACTCGGCCGAGTATAGTGAATACTCGACCGAGTATTGGACACTCGGCCGAGTATGCACTTACTCGACCGAGTGTCCGGTTTGGCGAAGTGTTATTTCGACGGTTTGATTAGGGAATGTTTAGGGTATTTTATATTTCCGCGTCAGTTTCTAATATCATTTTCAAAGCTTTATCATTTCTATGTTACCCTAATCACACCCAAATCATTCCCTAATCCTTCTCTTAAGCATTTCGTAGCGTCATTGTGTGGGTAATCGCTGTGATTCTTGCGTATAAGTTCTTGTTGCACTGTTGGTAAGTTCTATCTTTGTGATTATTGTACCTTTTTGGGTTACTGTACATTTATATGGGAAGGGGATTTTGGGAATTGTGCAAAGTGTAATCGTGTTGTATGATCATTGTATAGGAGAAGACTTCGTAGAGGAGCCTTTTTGATTGTCCGTGTTGCATACTACTGTGATTGCTAAGGTAGGGTTTCCCTACTCAGTTACTGTGCTTTATATGACATGTTGTTGTAATTATCGTTGTCTGTTGATCATCGGAATATGGAGATTGTTGTGACGATGTTGGTGTGAGGGGATTGAGATGACTGTGATGTCTTATGGTTGTGATTGTGGTGGAGTCACTTGCGGGAGTGGCTTCACACCCTAGTTCGCCCTCCGTGGAACCCGCCACGAGAGGGGATGTGCACATTAAGGGACAGGGATCGTTGTCGCTCGTTGAGGAGCCGGACTAGGTGGGATCGGCCGGTCACCCACTCGGCGGCGAGGATTACCTGTTGCGATGGGTAATGGCGGGGCTACACACTTTGGTGTGTAGCCTGTTACTGTGTGAGATTGGATGATTGGGAATTGGTGATGATCAGACGATTATTGCATTTGTTTGTCTTATTAGTTGAGTAATACTGACCCCGTTGTTGTTTGTGGAATCTGTTGTGATCCATTCGGGGATGGTGAGTAGGCTTGACAGGTATTGCTAGTGAGAGCTTGGGGATTGTCTCGGGAGAGTTGCCACCTCGTGTCATAGCATCACCGTCTGAGTCCTAGTTGGATTTCCTTTATTGTTAAGACTTTGCAGTTGTATTTGTTAAACAGTATTTGGTTTTGGAGATTGTAAACTTTACATTTCACAGTACTTTAATAATTGTGCTCAGTTCAGACGCTTTTGGTATGTACTAACCTCGGGCAACCGAGATGGTAACACACTTTCATGGTAGGGTGGTCCTGGTAAGGCACCTTGGTATGAGGGGGTGTTACAAATATACCCTGGACCGGGTCCGCCACTTCAGAAGTCCTAGAACACAAACGGTCTCTGGCATCCAACCTGGAAAGGACCCACCAGACCCGTGGCACCCAATCTGATAAGGCTCCACCTGATCAACAGTTCTAGTACACAAATGGTCTCTGTCCCACAAGACCTATGACGCCTTTCATCCATTTAGCCCTAGATCGGGCTTGCTCAAGGACACTTCCCGAGCTAGGAGTTCCATGCCTTACAGTGTACAACTTCAAGTCTTAGGCCAACTGATGCATCCTCGTGTCTAGCCCAAGTCGAACCTTGGGCTCTGATACCACTTGTTGTGCGGAAGCGTGAATACCTTGTGTTGGGGCTCTGCTGCATCTGTGTCCACTGACCATAATAGTACGATATTGTCCGCTTTGGGCCAAGCCCTCACGGATTTACTCTTATGCGCGGAAGGGTGTTGAGACGATGCAATAACAATAGCAAAATAAAGAATACAAGAATTTACGTGGTTCACTATCAATATGATAGCTACGTCCACAAGGGTCAGGGAAATATTTCACTATGTAGGGAGAGAATTACAGATTACAAAAGACGAACCCTCAAACTTGCCTCACCAAGTTTTCTACCTTTCTCTCTTAATTAACCTAGAATATAGTCGGGTCTTTATAAAATTACTAAAGATCGCCCCTATATTACTCATCTCGCCCCTAATGTTCATTTCACTTTCCAACTTTGCCCTTTACTCTAAAACATTCTCAAAACTAATTTTTATCGGTAATTCAAAATATGAGTGACGGTGACCCATTTTACGATAATTAATAATCAAGCACGATTAAATTCGAAACAAAATTGACGATTAGAAACGTAAAAACTTCAAACGATCATAACTTTGTGCTCGGGTGTCCGATTTTGACGAATTTTTTTTTCAAATCACTTAACTCGACGAGACGAATGCAATGGTAAAAAAAAAAAAAAAAAAAAAAAAATTGAAAAGTGGGCCCATTCGTGTGAAAAACACGAACTGGCCTAGGCCGGTTCATGTGGTTTACATGAACCAGCCTTGGCCAGTTCATGTAAATCACACGAATGGGCCTAGGCCAGTTCATGTGGATTACACGAACTGGCCCAGGCAGGTTCATGTAAACTACATGAATCGGCCTAGGTCAATTCGTGTTTTTTACACGAATGGACCATTTTTCAATTTTTTTTTTTTTTTTTTTTTTTGTTACCATTGTGTTCGTCTCGTCGAGTTAAGTGATTTGAAAAAAAATTCGTCAAAATCGGACACCCGAGCACAAAGTTATGATCGTTTTAAGTTTTTTGGTTCTTTAATCGTCAATTTTTGTCAAATTTAAATCGCTATTTTGAAGTATTATTTTGAGACGGTTTTGTTTTTGTTAATTTCTGAAGCGGTTTTTTTGAAATTTTAAATTTAAAATCGAAAATGAGTAAAAAGGAAAGTATATGGGGTTTTAATTACTCAAGGGCAAAAAGGTAATATTTAGGGCGCGAGATGAGTAAAACTAGGGGCGATCTTTAGCAAACCCGTAAAAAAACCAAGCTTAAGAAATTAATCAAGCACCAATCAAATTTTAGTGCACAGCCATCATGTTTCATACGTACACACCCCATGAAACAATTCTAAGGTCAGAAACATGTGCGGGTGACCCCATGAAACAATTCTAAGGTCAGAAACATGTGCGACCCGCATAGATAAACAACGGACTCCATATAGCTGCTCTTCGTCCTCTGTCTTTGCTTTTATTCCTTAGTTTATTTTTCTCCATCTTTTAATCTCACTCTCACATACCCAAATCAAAAACGACTCGGACGAGTCATATATTTCTTCCTTAGTCTATTACTAAAAAACTGTTTTGCCAAAGGAGAAATTTGAAAATTTCAAACGCTTAAAATTGCTGGAGTTTTGAGTACAAAAATGGCCAAGAAATCCGTCACCATAAATTGACCACGGAATGTCCACGGATAAAAAATGCAGGTAGTAAAAAGTCCACATATTCGAAACTACATGTGACATGATACTTCCAAGTATTGGAATATTTCTACAACCAACCTTTGATAATCAGTGACTGATCTTAAAATAAAAAACACAAGGGTTAAAATATAAACATTTAATCGCGTGCTAAAGAAATTGTTACACCTACGCATGTAACTAAAACAATTTGAGATCGAGCTCCATTTGGAAGTCATGGAGCATACAAAAGTGTACCAGTTTTAGCTACTCTGTATGTTCCTAATATACCAATGAGTCTCCTTGTGCCGGGTATATCCATCACAAGCTTGTGACGGACCAAATATCATTCACATGGGTACATAAAACAAATATTAAAGTGCTAAGGAATTACAAATAATTTGTCTTATTTACCCATGTGAGTTTTACTTAACCCGTCACAAGCTTGTGACGGATATCGACTGTCACAAATGAGAATTTGTTTAGAGCCCAAAATTGGATTGTATCTTTAAAACTCTGTGATGGAGGAACTTGTCAAACATGAACAATGAACTATAAACTACAATTACAAGTCACATCAAGTAATAAGTATGTGTTGAAAATTTATATTGGGCTAAGAATTATTCCATGATTAATGAGAGATGAAAATTTTGACCGTGTAATTTATACTTTCTCAGTTTCAATGACTTATATATATACACATTCATTTGTTGGACATTATTGTTAAGTAAGATGAATCTTCATTATAACTTCTAATATACTCCCTCCGTCCCGGTCAATTGTTGTTATTTTGTTTTGGCACAAAGACCAAGAAAAGAGGAGGGGTCAATAACTAGATGACAAGTTGAACAAATTGAATGTGAATGATCAAATTGTTCATTGAATTCATTTTTAAAATAGAAAGGACAACAAATGACCGGGACAGAGGAAGTATAACATAAAAGATAGTCATGTAAGATCTTTTTGAAATTGTCTTATGAATACGTTATTAACATCAAATTTTATAATTTTTAATAATATGTAGTTGAAGATATGAGCAAAAGAAAACGTGCATTAGTGTAGGTGTATAAAACAAACGTATACAACTTATTGGAAATTTGGAACGGAGGAAGTACGAGTATTTGATTTAATAAATTATTTGCTCATAATTTTACCTTTTCAAAAAAAAAGATAAGAAATGCGTAGTGACATCCTCTAGGTATAAAAGTCAAGTTTTTTAGAGGGATATGTAATTTCTCTTCTCTTCTTTACACTTCCTCTTTTTCCATGACATAATCTTCTTGATTTCATTATTTTCCCGATGTTTCTAATTTTAGTATAAAGTAGATATAAAAAATATGAAGTATCGACTTCAAAATAAATGCAAGCAAATATTAAAAAAACCAAATATAAGTGACGGATCGTACTTACATGAACATATTTTTGTCTAGGCGATATAACTATCTAATAGAAGTACTACATTTATATTTATGTCGAGTTTTGAAACTATCTAAATTTTCAAATGGTAGATATATTTTTATTTTATTCAAATTCTTGCATATTAAACCCCTTACAATTCTATCCGCATTCGCTTAATTTATAACAATATTATTATTGTTATCGTACCTGTGCATTATTTTGCACGGGCTTAAAACTAGTTTAGTGGTAAATTCATGATACAACTCATTTTTATGCTCCCTTCTATTCCAGATAACCGTCTCATTGTGAATATGACACAAGAATTAAGAAAATGAGTTTAGACCACACAAAACGGACAATGAGACAGTTATGTGAATAGACGGAAATGAAATTGAATTTGGACCACACAACACTTACCAAGAATGAACAATTGGACATTATTGTGAATAGACGGAAATGAACAATGAGACGGTTATCTGGAATAGGAGGGAGTACTTTTTTTTTGTGTAGCAGTAAATTTATGACCCTTAATTTCAATTTTCTAACGCACAAAATGTGGTTTAACATGAAAAAAAAGGAGTGTTTTTTACCCATAAGTATTAAATACGGGGTTTATAGTAAAGAGCAACTTTATTTTCAAATACGTACTACTAATATTTAAGATTTAAAAATATGTACAAAATAAGATTAAATTGTAGCCAATGTACTTTAAGAGACGGAGATATATTTTTCTTTTAATTACGGAACTTCAATACCCTCTCCCATCCACTCTAAAGGGAACATGGATTCACTTTTCCTCTCACAAAAAGTGGGTTTATGTTACCTTTGAAGTGAATGGGAGGGAGTATAATCTAAAGTCGTTTATTCAGTTAGCAATTTTTTGATAACGCAATAAACAAAACGACGACATTAGTCCAACTGCATATTAATCCATTTTTCACAACAAACTACTCCGTATACATTTTCTTATGATTAGGCAACTCGCAGCTACTAACGTTAATTTGATGCACAGGTAAACCGCCAAATATACTCCCTCCTATTCCGAAAATGGCAAATGAGACAGTTATTCGGAATAGGAGAGAGTACATGATAAGTCAACCACAAGTCAACCACGCACTCATTTGAACGGATAACAGATTCAAAATCCCTTAGAAATTTGATAATTTTTCCAACATGGACCATACTTCTAGATTATATTTTGAAACACAAATTCTCTTTTGTGATGGATATATTCATCGTAAAATTGCGACGGGTCAAATACTACCATTTATGTGGGTATATGACATAAAAGCATGGTGTCTAGAAAGTAGCAATCTATTTTATTTTATCTACGGTAGTACTTAGCATGTCGCAAGCTTGTAATGAATACTCTCTCCGTCTCGATCAATAGTTATCTACTGCTTTTGACACAAAGATTAAGAAAAGAGTAATGAGTGAATTTAGACCATACAACCTATAACCCCACATTTATTGACACACCCAAAATATAAATAGATAACAATTGACCGACACAGAGGGAAGGGAGTATGAGACTCGCTCATTTTGGAAATTTCCTCAAAACAATTTTGAAAAGAACCCGCGCTTCTCGTACTTGCCTTATATATATATCAACTTCCCTACATTGTTTCCCTATTTTCTATTTCTATCACTCTTTTTTTCCGACAACAACTTTGATTCTGGTTTCACAAGCTCAACCAATTCAGGCCTTGGGTTATTTTGAATCGAACATACCATGGGTACTCTCTATTTTCCCCCTGTTTTTACTTTTTACAGCAACTTTCGATTTCGGTGTGATTTAATCCCGACTATTTGTGTATTTGTTTATCTTCTACGATAATATTGCAATTTACAGTACTTAATTGTTGCTTAAGTTATAGATGACGAAATTCACCATTACAGTTTTATCATTTCTAATGGTGGAAACTTTGTGCTTAACGGTTTAAACGCCTTGGGTGCGTAAAAGAGTTGGGTTGCTGATTTGTCTTGTTTTAGGTTGTGGACAGTGGATGTTTTACGATTATTATACCTAGGTAAGATTATTGGTGAGTTTTGAGATAAAATGCACCTATAGAATTATAGACTCTCAATAATTTACCATAAAATTATAGACTCTCAATAATTTACCATAATCTTAACAAAATCTCAAGTTGAGTTTTGGAAATCCAAATCTCAACTTAAGATTAGGCTATATTTGGTAAATGACATATTGGCCAAATTTCAGCATATTGGAAAGGTTTAGCTTAGCATGTTTGACTTACGAATATGCTAGTTATAGCGTTCGGTTAATGACATATTGAAATAGCATATTGGGGTCCAATATCCTATATTTTGCAATAGGCTGCTCCTACCAGCATATTGGGTTAGGGGCCGGGATTAGAAATAAGAAAATTTGTCTTCTTTATCCCCTGAAAAATATTAACATTCCTTTTATATATTTAATAAATAATTTATTTATATCCTTATTTGTAATTTTACAAATATAATTTTACAAAGAATCTAAACAATCTGCTAATCCAAAATTATCAATTACCAAACATCCTCTAAAACAATTTTAAGGCTTCGTTAGCCTCTTATACTTTTCCACTTTATCCCTTAAAACACACAAAAAATATTAAGACTCATAAAAACATCCACTACAATATATAGGCGTGTGTAGAGTAGACAATGGGCCGTGCTGGGCCGGCCCGCGTGCCGGCCCATCGTGCCTTCCCCCAAAATTGGCC
Organism: Silene latifolia; assembly: GCF_048544455.1. Taxonomy (NCBI): domain Eukaryota; kingdom Viridiplantae; phylum Streptophyta; class Magnoliopsida; order Caryophyllales; family Caryophyllaceae; genus Silene; species Silene latifolia. The sequence goes on along the minus strand of NC_133528.1, from coordinate 140,237,343 downwards.
CGCCTGTGCACGATATTGGGCTCCTCGTGCGTGCCGTGCCCCCACTAATCCAAATCTACGCCGCGGCCGCTCAAGGCACGGCCATTTTTCGTGCTCTGAGGCCGTGCCTTTTCCATGGGCTTTTCGTGCCTTGTCCGTGGGCCACCCATGTCTTTAATATTTTTTTTATTTAAAAAAAACGTTATATAATTGATATATTTTTAATACTTTTTGTTTAATAAATAATGATTAATGGTTTAAATATATATTTTATTAAATATTATTGTACTTTTTGTTTAATAAATGATAATTAATGGTTTAAATATATATTTTATTAAATATTAATGTACTTTTTGTTTAATAAATAATGATCAACGGGTCATTCTTCGTGCCCGTCGTGCCTTGTCCGTGCTGGCTCCACCGTCTTGGGCGTGCCGTGCTTGCAGACGGATTTTTGAAGAAAATCGCGCCGGAGCCCGTCTCAAGCCCAGTCATGCCGTGCGCGTGCTTCCTCGATTTTCTCACCGGGCCGTGCCGTGCCGTGCCGTGGGCCGTGCTTGGTCGTGCCGCCCACCGGCCCGCGGCCCTTTATGCCAACTCTAGGCGTGTGGATCCTCTCCAGTTCTAAGAAAAACTGGAGGGTCCAGTTCCACCTTCATCTGCTTACACGTGGACAAGACACAAATCAAGGGCTCTGATGGGATTTTATTTTTCAGCCTAATAAAACAGAACATCTTCATCTTTATTTTTTCATTTATACTCCCATATTTCACAGTCCACCACTCCACCGCCTTATCAATAGCTGCCACCAGAACCACCACCACCACCATTTCGCCGTTAGCACCGCTTGTCCATATCTACCAAAACCGTCAACGCCGACATGCGTCACCTTCATCCCCAAACCAACTTTCCATGACAAATTAAATTAATTTCCCAAAGTTTTTGGTTTCATCTTCCTCCATTTCAATGGTGATCCAAGAAATTGTATTATGTTCTTGCCACCATCACAAATACCCACCCTCCTGAGATTCACGGGAAAAGCACCGGACCGTCATCTCGTTCCTGGACCGTCACACTGAGAAAAGCCGTCATTATCTCACTTATTTCCACCTCTCCCTTCACCATTGAAGCAGTAGTTAAGGTGAAAATGACGAGATTTGATGAGGAGAGATGATAAAATACGGAGTCGTGAATTGAGGAGATTTCTCAAGTGGCAACGATGGACAAGAGATTGCGTAAAATCGTACTCGAAATCCAAAATTGGGATGACTGAAATTTTATGATGGTATAGATATGGGTTCATCATCTACATTCATAGATTTCGATTACTCCATTTTATTTGTTTTGAAAATTTGAGTTGAAGAATTGAAGCAAAGGCATTAGTTTCACACTCTCTCCCAGTCACTATATTGTTCCCATTTGATATGGGCACAATACTTAAGGAAAAATATTAAAATAGGAGTAAAAGAGTTGTGTGGGGTTGGTGATAGGAGAGAGGATGAATTACTAGTAGTTAAATAAAGAAGGGGGGGTCAAAACATAAAGGAAAGTAATAAAATGTGAGTAAAAAAGTTGTGTGGGGTTTGGTGATAAGAGAGAGAAATGAATAAAATAAGAGTAAAAGTTACCAAAAAAAATGGGAATATTAGTTGAATAATCCGTTTCGAAAAAATGAGAACATTATAGTGACCGGGAGGGAGTACATCATAATTAATGGTGGACAAGTGAGAAATAAAGAGGACAAAATATAGGGAAGGAGAAATTGTCATTTGCAATTACAGCCATTGATTCTGGCTTATAGCACGTGGCAGAATCTGAATATAGGTACTGGACCCTCCAGTTCCTAGAAGGACTGAAGAGAATCCGCGCTCAATATATAGGACCCACGTCTAATCGTCGCATGAGTTTGAAAAAACTTGTTATTATTAATTTCTAGTATTATCAAAGATGTGAAGTTAGACCTTCATTTTTTCGATGAAGTGATAATTAAACATTGCTTTCGTGAAGCCAACAAGGTTGCTGACTTCATGGCTTCAGTTGGACATTCATGTCCAACTCTTTCGAGTTGGTTTGATAGCCGGTGGTTTCAACTTACCTCCCTCATTCGAAAGGATGAGATAGGTTGGTCCTACCCTAGAGAATCAACCTAGTTTTCTTACCTAATCAAAAAAAAAAATAAAAAAATAAAAAAAAAAATATATAGGACCCACATTTCACCTCACAAAATAATATTCATGCATGAGTCTTGGATTTCCAATGACCCACCAAAATTTTGAGCGCATATCTCCAGTTCCTACAATAACTGGAGGGTCCAGTTCTGTCATTAAGATAATGACACGTGTGTTATTGTGGAATCAACGGCTATAATTGCATATTAATTTAATATATCTATCTAATTTTTGCTTTTCATAGGTTTACAGCATTATTCCTTCATATAAATCCAGGGGCGGATCCAGGATTCGACTAAAGGGGGGCACACTAAAAAAAAAAAAATTACAAACAACATTTATACATTAAAATTCTAACATAGTCATAAAGAAAAAATATACCAAAAAACTCTAAACCAAATAGCAACAAACCCAAGTGTATTATTCTAGAGGAAATATCCATTTTCGGCGATATAAGTTGAAGAGGCGAAACACCAAACTAATGATTGCAACGATGTGAGTATTATACAAAGCTAGAGGAAATCATTCAAGTCCTTTGAATCAATCATTAACTCAGCCCGATTGTTACCATACCAATCAAACATAGACTAATAGCACAAAGTTAGATGTAAAGGGGTTATTGTTTGAATCTCTTGGTTTGGTGGGTAGTTGAATAAATCAAAAGAAAAACCAAAAAATACAAAGATCATTAGCTAAATCTTAATAAAATCACACGACCAAAATCAATACATATAAATTACCTATTAAGTACACCCGTCAAGTCTTAGCCTTCATCAACCATATGCTCGCAAAAATTACAATGGTGAAGATGACGATGTGATTTTTTGTGACTTCCGAGTTCCGACTCCCAAAAGACTAGGAGCTTAATAGGTAATTTACTAATTGACTATCTGCCTACAATAGCTAGCAAAAGACGAGGAGCTAAATATGTACAGCATTTTTTACTAAATCATTGAATAAGACCCAAGGGAGGCCCTTTGTGAAAATATCAGCACATTGATAGCGAGACGGGGCGTGTCGGACATGAACTTCACCGAGGGCTACCTTCTCGCGGACAAAGTAAATGTCGAGTTCAATATGTTTGGTACGTTGGTGATTGACAGGATTACCGGAAAGATATATGACACTTATATTGTCGCAATACACAATATAAGCTTCTATAATTACCGAATGTACAGAAATTGAACTCAAACAAGTATCCTACAAATCGAAATTAATTGATAAGTGAGTGATTGATTTAGGGTTTGAGAAAAAATGAGATAATTAACCAATCATCTAATCTAAACTAACTCAAATCTACAATTACACAAATAGATAAATAGATTAACAAACTAATAAGAACAATTAACAAATTAATCAATCAAATGCTCAAAAATCAAATTTGGGGAAAAAAAATTACTTACCCACTACCCAGTGCGGCACTACGGCGGGTGGAAGGTCGGAGGTGAGGAGTAAGCCGTGGTAAGGTGGAAGGCCGGAGGTGAGGAGGTGGCCGACGGTAAGGTGGTTGTATTTTGGATCTTGGTTTTGTTTTATTCGTAGAATGTTAATGTTTCTGTGGTATTCTACCATTCTATGCGCCTTTCCTCTTTTTTTCAGATTTTCAGTTTTTTTTTTTTTTTTTTTTTTTTTTTTTCGCGCGTGAGGGCACGTGCCCTCACTTTCCCCCCCGCAAATCCGCCCCTGTATAAATCATAGAGTAAATTAACAATTACTCCCTTTTATAAACCACTTTTCTAAAATAACTCCCTTATGAAAACTTTTTAATAATTTACTCCCATAAAATGTTCTCAGGTCAAAAATTGCACCCATTTCAACATTCCGGTGAAAATTCTTTTATTATGACCGTTTTGCCCCTGCGTCAATATTTAGAGATTAGCTTTAGACATCCCATCTTTTCACTTCTTACCTCATTTTCTGATCAACAATGGGATTTCTGTTAAACCAAAATTCAATTCATAAAATTCATTTACAATTTTACAGTTTTTTTCCCTCTATGCCACTTCCACTTTCATTGCCATTGATTTAGATAATTAAAATTAAAATTCATTTACAATTTTACATCACCACCATAACTGTTCATCATCATAGAAACTATTCGATTCACATCCATCTCCGTTTTAAACCCGACATCGGAACGAGTTCAAATCAACAGCGTGAAAACCTGACACCGAAGCTACACCAACGATCCAATTTCTGTGTTTGAACCCCTTAATTTCTGGGTTTGAACCCGTAATTTCTGGATTCAAAACCCCTAATTTCTGGGTTTAAAATCCCCAATTGCTCGTCATCCAAAGTTCACCCGATGGAATCAATTAAATCCTCTTGCTTCCTTCTTCCTTACTTCTTTACTTCAATTTCATACCCAACTAGGCCAAGCCAATTCCTCGGGTCACTTGAACACAAATCACGACCCGACCACGATGATTGATGACGATCGTCGGAGATGGCGGTGCTGTTTTCTGGTGTTACTCGCACCTGATGGCCGTCTTGGTGACAGACGCCTGGTCACGGTGGTAGAGGAGTATAACGGTGGTGATCGTGCCATCTGGGCTCAACTAGTGTGTCAAACGGCGTTCAATGGTGGCTGCATGTGGTTATTGCGAGACTCGGCGAAAGAGTTAAAAGAGTAGGAGGTTGTCAGGTGCGGATGAGCAAGGTGGTGCCGTTGAACTGAGACCACCAGAAGAGGGGAGAATTGAAGTGGATGAATGATGGGAAGAGTATAAGGGAGATAGAAAAGACATGAAGTATATAAAAGAGTAAAGAAGGGCATTTTCGTCATAAAAGTATGCTTTAAATCAAAAAAGTTGAATTTTGACGGAATTTGTCACCGGAGTGTCAAAATGGGTGCAATTTTTGACCTGAAAACATTTGAGGGGAGTAAATTATTAAAAAGTTTTCATAAGGGAGTTATTGTAGAAAAGTGATTTATAAAAGGGAGTAATTATTAATTTACTCTAAATCATACTCCGTATTTCTCACACTTCATTCATACTACACTAATCTTTTTCTCTCCATTTTCCCATGCATCCTCCACCATTTGTTTCTTCGACCAAAAACATTTTAAACTAATGTTAGAATATAGCAGATCCAATAACCTGAGATTATAAGAAAATGAAAAAACCTCAAAATCATAAGTCATAACTCAAATTTCTCAAAATGGATCAATTATTTTCACAAGAAAACATGCATGAACAAAAAAATTTACCTGAGCTTTCAAAAAATGATTTTAAAACAATAGTATCCTTGTCTTATTTTTTTTTAAAAAAAAACCCAAATTTTAGAACACCTAAAAATTAAATGGAAAATTGAGTTAAAGTTCGGAGCCTCGGAGGTATAATCATCTTCTTTGCTGTGACAATCTTAAAGAAACCACATCATTGGAATAATGGTTTATTTAAAAGTAGCTAAGAAAAGAAAAAAAAATGTTGCGATTGTGTTTGTGAGTGACAATAATCAGGGCCATGTCTTCATTTTACCCAAGGAGCAGGTTCTTACTTCTTAGAGTGGGGAGTTGGCCAATAAATTATCACAACCGTTGATTGTGAAGTAAGCCACGTGTCATTATCTTAAGGAGGAATTGGACCCTCCAGTTATTGTGGGAACTGGAGAGGATCCCCACGCCAAAATTTTACCCGTTTTATTGTAAGTCTTAGTTAAAGAAGATCAAATCTGAGCTTCAGACCCATGTTAAGACTCGGATAAACTTAGTCTAGGGCTCTGTTTGACTATTTTTCCAAAATGGGGTTTTCTAACAAACAAATTAGCAAAATGGGTTGTTTTTCAAAGTATTTTCCGAAAATGGGTTCACGTAGGATCGAATTTGGCGAAGCTAGGTTAAGAATTCAAGTCGCTTCGTCGGTGAGCGATTTTAGGTTAAGTCGCTCAACCACTGAGCGACTGTAGCGAACGCGAAAAAAAAAATCAAAAATGGGGATAGCTGGAATCGAACCTCAGACGTTTCGTCTCAACTAAGAGATGTTATGTATACTACCAATCTACCAATGATACACGCGTATTTCAATGTTAAATAGTAGCACTTAAATACATAACTACCATAGTTATTTGTCCATTTGCATTAAATATTTAACTTAAATGCCTAAATATAATAATATATCATAATAATTGTCTTTGCCTGGAGGTTCATTCATGAATATTGTGGGGAAGAAGTCTGGTGTTCGACTCACGTTAGCAACATTATTTATCTTTTTTATTGCAAAAGTATTTTAATAAGGGAGAAGTCGCCGGGCCCCTAAGCGATTTGGGCTCAAGTTGCTGGGCCCCTAAGCGACTTGGGCTAGGATCAAGGGTCTTTAAATGCAATTGTAATTTCATGCGAACCAAGATATAGTCGCTTAGCGGGAAAGCGATTTGAATACAACTCTAGCTTCGGTTATGACGTGGATCCATTTCGTGTAATAACTTTCAACAAAACCCCTTTTTGTTAATTTCTTTAATTTTAAGCCCTATTTTTGAAAAAAAATCGCTCTGTTTGGCATACCTTTTCAGGTAGCTGTTTTGACTAAAGTATCATTTTTCCGGTGATTTGGATGAGTCCGAAATTACACTCATAGACTCGAAATCCCTTCACCCGCCCCTTAAACTATCATATCTAGTGGTTTCATGAGTGTTTCGAGTGTATGAGTGTAGTTTTTCGATGATTTGGATGGGTCCGAAATTGAAGGGTGTGAGATGGGTGTCGATGGGTGAGGATGGGGTCGGCGGTTGTGTCGGACAAGGGCGGTAGTGTCGGGCCTTGACTTCGGTTGTGATGCCGATAATGAAGGTAGTTTTGGAGTAGGGTGGGGGTGGTTAGGGTGATTTTCTTATTCCCTTACTTATCTTAACTAAATAAGAGTAATATTAACCAAATAAGAGTAATAATCGAAGTGTATGTATCTCATTCCTTTTCTTTTATTGATCTCATTTCCTTTCTCCTTTGTCAACTAAATGCCCTCTTATTTATTACTCCAATATTTATCTATAAAATATTGGTAATTACTAATTTTAATATTATTGTATAAATATGTTTCTACAATTTACACGAAATTTGGGTTTACAATGTCATTATATAAAAATGATATTTTGTTTGGTCGTAGCATCGTATTATAATCATACCTTTAGAAAGTTTCAAATGAACAAGATTGTAAAATTCTACACCCATGACTCGAATCTCAGGATCAAGTTTATAGTCTTAGTCTATCCTTAACTCGACCCATGACCAAGTTTCCTTCAATCCATTTAAAATAGGGATGTCATTAGCGTGGTGGAGGGTGCTCTTCCCATATTCCTACCCTTGGAACAAAACTCAATTTATACCTACTTTTAAAAGTGGAAGTGAGCATGCATGTTCTTGGGCTGGCACGTCCTAGCACGACCAATGAGCCATTTTAATATGATACGAGATTGCACGGCCAAGCACGATACGACACATCCATGGGCTGTGAATCGAAGTTTGAGAAAAAAAGATCGTGCTTAATCCAAGCACAACACCCTTTAGCATGCCTAGGCACGTTCCAAATACAAAGAAATAATGCCTATAGTGGAGGAATTGCTTAGGCACACCCAAACATGACACGATGTGGGTTGTGCCTGACCCCATTTTCATTTCATCGACATGACACGACACGACCCGACCTGAATCCCACTTCTATGTACCTGGATCGTGCCATTTTCTTCTCCTAGCGCGGTTGGACAGCATGAGGCACGCCTTGGTATGAGCCACTTCCATCTCTACTACCTCACCATGCCATCGCCTACGGCAGCTACAAGTTTTAAAGACTCATATCCGCTCAAATCGGTGGAAATAATCTAAACTCATATCCATCCCTCTGTCCACTAACTCGTTATACCATTTCTTTATTTGATAGTCATCTTCAATAAAAGTTAGGTTGATCTTTTCAAAAGTTTTTAATTTTACTTGATAGTCATCTTCAATAAACATCATATAAAATAGTCATAAAACTGATTCTTTTTTAATAATTGGCGAGCATGCGCATATGCACTAAAACTTGGGAAAGATGATTACTCACTACATTATTGAGAGATCACTCGTTCATATATATCTTTAGGGAAGTGATTAAGCCACGACCCTTATTACTAATGCCACGAATTGATAGAGTAAATGGAATTGGTGGGACCGTGCATTGCATGAGAATATGTGATTGTTCGTGGCATTAAAGCATTCCTCCTTGGAAATATGTGAGCCTAATCTTTTATCTGTCTTTTGTGACTCTTTTATTGTTGACCATTAATTGTATGATACGACAAATTAAAAGTGATAATTTAATAATAAATAATGATCATTTTATATTAATAATAAAAAAAATTATTATTTTTTTGATCAATTTTGCCATAATGTAATTTGTTCCTCACCACTCCAACCGAGATAAAGGCAATAATACCATACTGCTTATATATGCCCTAATGTCTTAGTGTAGAACTGACAAACGTGTCATTTGGATCGGGTTTGGGTTCTTGAGGTTTGCGAGAATTCGATTGCGTTAGGTCAATTCGGGTTCATATCATTTTCAAATGAGTTTTTTTTTTTTTTTTTTTTTCGACAAAAGTAAACCATATATTTAAAGAAAGAAAGAAACATAAAAGGTCCGAAACAAAGAAATACAACATGAAACTAACCAGTAGCTAAACTAACTAACCATATATTCAAATGAGTTGTTATCAATGCGGATCTCAGGTCATACTCGAGTCCTCAATTTACTCGTGCCCCACCGCCACACCCTTTTTAAGTTTGAACTTTTAACCTCCTCCTCGTTTTCACCCTTTGGCCTTCACTATGTACCGCTAGCCTTTTAGATACACTTTTGCACGTCGTCATGTACCTAGCCACCTATCGTCCCCCTCGACCTCGTCATCTCCTTTACGATGAAGTTAAGGTAATATTGTTCTCCCTCCGTATCAATCATTTGATTTGTTTTGTTTAGTTTAGTTTAGTTTTTTTAGAGGAGCTCTGGTACCCCTCCCGAGTATTTGTTTACATTTTTATTATGTATGAAAGTATCCTAAATTCCTAATCAACCCTAATGATTGGGTGGACGGAGGGAGTACAAATTCTGCGTGTCGAAAGGTTTTGACAATTTAACAAGCGACATGATCTTCTGCAGTTCTGCATGACTGCATATTACATGAGTTCTTAAACTCTGCTGAGTGCTGATTATTTGTCTCTGATATGATCTCAGAAGACAAATGCTGTTCTACTCAATTGATCGATGGAGACGGCAATTTCAATGTCACTGGACTTGATAAGTATTTGAAAAGAGTAGAATTGGAAAAATGCGGGATTTCATATGCCGTTGTTTCCATCATGGGTCCCCAAAGCAGTGGTATGTGCGATCACATCTTACAAATTCTCATTTAAGACGGTTATATTTGAACGATTAGCGATGATAATTAATGTGGTTTGAAAATAAGTAATTGAATCCGTTTCACACAAACTGTTATTGTCTTGCAACTTTGTAAATTATGGAGTTGTTTACTGGTGATGCGGAATTGGTTACTAATGTTCCTGTTTTATCAGGGAAAAGCACACTATTGAATCATCTATTCCAAACCAACTTCAAGGAGATGGATGCATTTGAAGGAAGGTAATCGACTCGTTTCTGCTTTGAGCTGTTTCTTATAGAGGATGAAGCAATTAATAAGAGGGCTTTTTTCACATAATGATTCTTCTCTTTCCAGGTCTCAAACTACCAAGGGAATTTGGATGGCGCAAGGTGTTGGGATCAATCCGTTGACAATTGTTATGGATATAGAGGGTACTGACGGAAGGGAAAGAGGAGAGGTGATTTCCTAAGCCTTGTATATCACTAGCTACTGAAAATTTGAGCTTTTCTTTTGGACTAGAAGCCTATATACAACGGCATGTTTTAGTACCTGGACATTATGGTGACTTGAAACTTTGAGTGTTTTGACATAAGCTAGTGTTTGGGAAGACAAATGGATTTCATTTTCATGATTGCAATTGCAGACATTAAATTGTTTTTAACTCAATTTAAAATCCAATGTTTGGAGATCATGTGGAATTTAATTCAAAGTTTCAATTTCTTAATGATGTCTTGGAACCAATGGAATGGGAATTGGAATTGGGCGGGTCGTGTCGGATCGGATCAATGACCCACCCCTTCTATTTGACAAGTCTAAGATAGAAGATCAGATAGTGATGGAACTATAATGACTAAGAAGGGGTAGTAATTGGAGATCCTTTAACTAGCTTGTAATTAAAAAGGAATCGAGTCCAATTCCAATTCCAAATTTCCAATTTATGTGGGAAACGCTTGAAATTTCACAATTACTTAATTCATTTCCAGATTTTTGTTCCCAAACATGCGCCATTATGTCATTTAGTTATCATAGCAAATATGCTCCAATTGCCCAGGGAAATTTAATCACTAGTCTTTGATGTGACACCATGTACGTTGTTCAGTCATTGAAACCTTATATGATGTGATATCAATATTGGTTTTTTGGGACCTTGGTAACTTACTTATGCTCCCGGTGGCTATTCGATGCCCAACAATGACAAAAAGTGAAAGGGACAATAACCTCTCCGGGAGTCCAGGCTGCTTGTCCGAAGAGGCATCTTAACATACTCAAATTCAGATCGGGTGTTAAGGCTACTTGAATTGCTGTAAAGATCTATATAACTGTAATGAAGACGTAATTTTGTCTGTCGCTCAGATTTTTATTGTGATAGTTATAGTTTACTTGTGTTACTAATAAGCGATGATGTGGCCGGCTTACATTACAGGATGATACTGCTTTTGAAAAACAAAGTGCTCTCTTTGCTCTTGCTGTTTCGGATATAGTGCTAATGAACATGTAAGAGCAAGGACTACCTCTATACAACTCTTTCTACCACTTTGACATTCTTTTCTGTATGGCCTTATCTCTGATGTTTGAATTTTGCTTTATAGGTGGGGTCATGATATAGGACGTGAGCATGGTGCCAATAAGCCTCTTCTAAAGATTGTATTTCAAGTAAAATCTTTTTTTTTTCCTTTACTTTTTTCTCATTTTTATGATTTTTCATGTCTGTAAACCTTTCTTATCAATTATCTTGCCACCTTTGAGTTGCTGGATAGGCCACTCATTTTGTTGTTGCAACAATGGTTTAGTCTTTGAATTGAGATAGTAATTTCTGTTGCTTCTTGTTAATAGGTCATGATGCGAGTGTTTACTCCTCGTAAGACTACTTTGATGTTTGTAATACGAGATAAGACACAGGTAGGTTCAGTTCCCACTTTCTTGCCTTTCTTAGAGTATTATCCGTCTATGCTTCGATCTTCACATGCACTGACTGTTGTAATTCTTCCTTTATTCATACAGACACCTTTAGAAAAATTGAAAAATCAAATACAGGTTGATACTCAGAAGGTGAGGGGAGTTGAGTTTGTGAATTTGTGCTATACCACATCATGCCGAAGGCTAATTCTTTGTATTTTACCTCTTTATGATTTTTGTCCATCAGATATGGGATTCAGTTCCCAAGCCACAAGCGCATAACACCCTTCTAAGTGATTTTTTCAGGGTAAGATAGTATATGTTTAGATATGTCTGATTTATTTGTGGGGTTACCTTGTTACATTTGCTTTTAACTTCTACAGGTTGAGGTAATTGCTCTTTCGTCTTGGGAAGATAAACAAGAAGAATTTGAAACGCAGGTATGCCATGTTCTTGGACTTATTATTTATTATTTGATATTTGCTGAATATATCTTTGTGATAATAGCTTCCAACATTTTTTAAGGGGTTAATCAACTCTGATTACTACTTTAGTTCTACTTCTGTAGATACTATTGTCCTAGGCTCCTATGTCTGCAAAGTGTTCTTAAAAGCTAACTTAATGATCTGGCTAACTTGCTGTTATGGATGAAGGTTTTTGATTTGAGGCAGCGATTCTTCCACTCTATAGCTCCTGGTGGGCTTGCTGGAGATCGAAGTGGTGCAGTTCCTGCATCAGGTTTTCCCATTAGTGCTCAACATATTTGGAAAGTTATAAAGGAGAACAAAGACCTCGATCTTCCTTCTCATAAGGTTAGTTCTCTAATTACTTTCTTGGTCAATAAATTGCGGAGTTATGGTTTCATGCAACAAAATTGTTCCAGGTCATGGTCGCTACAGTTCTCTGTGAAGAGATTGCCAATGAAAAATGTGCCGGCTTTACCCTAAACCAGGTAAGACAGCCCTTATTCACCTACTTGTATTGATTCTTTCTTTACAGAGTCCTATTTTGTTCTTTCCCTTACCTTTTCAGCTGGCCTATGTGCTACTAATATTTGCAGGATTGGCTTCTTCTGGAAAAGGCCTCAAAGTCTGGTCCTGTCAAGGGTTTTGGGAGAAAACTTAGTTCAATTCTCGGAAGTTGTTTATCTGAGTGAGTAGCAACCATAGCAAATAACTTGCTGACGTGTCATTTTAATAATGTTAAATCATGCTATGTCCATCCCATTGTTATTGTCCCTATTTTTCAAAACTTTGAGCATTACCTTCTACACCAGTATGTGTTTGAAAATATTTGATAAAGTTGGCACTATTGAGTCACTACAGTTAAAATAGGTAGAAATAAGTAGAATATAAATAGGATGGATGGAATGATAACTAACTCTATACCTTCCATGGTTTTAGAGTGTGCAATAATTTTTGTTTTGTAATCAAGTTATTTAAACTCAGCTTGAAATATTCACATAAACTCAGCTAGAAGTATCATTGGTGTGTGTCCTAGTGTTGGTTACGCCTACTTTGGGAAAAATTTTTCACTTTCTGTCTTTTTGCTTAAATTGAAGTGAACGAGTGTCTACAATGTCAAGAGTTTCAACTCTATCTTGTACGTGACTCAAGTATCTGAGGTCATACCATACGATATCCTTACCAACTGACGCCATCGTCTCATCATTCCACATCACCAACATATGGACCACTCTTACAAACCTACATTCATCAATGAAAATCATACTACTTTCATCCCAGTTTTGTTGCAATTCGACCAACTTTCACAATTAGCTTCTCCATCTAAATGATCCAGTGTAGAGGTTGTTTAGCTCGTTTTGTCAAAAACAAAATATTTTCATTTGAGAAGTTGATTTTACAAAAAAATATTCGACTTTTTGCACTATATATTTATACTTGCTGATTTACTATTACTGTATATTATAATTATATTTAATCTTCTTTTCATTTTTTAAATAAATCAAATTAAGTTATATTTTATATCTTAGTTTTTGTAATTTACAAAAACGAGTTTCTGATTCTTATACTTACAAGTTAGATGGTCTTTCTGAGAAGGTTCCCTTCCCTTTTCACCCTTCCCATTTATCTTCTGGTATTCTGGGTGTACGATGTTCAAATAGGTTTTAAATGATGATTTATGTCAGTTGACCCCAAATGTTTTGAGTTCAAAAAGTCTCACACAAGTACGTGAGAATAATCTCTTATAAATATCTAAAGGACTTTAACAATTCAAGGAGCATCACATTGTAGCCATATCTGTTGATGTGTTACCTCTCTTGCCCAGTTTATGTGTGGAGTGTCCTTGGTTCTCTTTCTAATTGGATAATGACATTTATGGTTGTTTGGGTTATGTGGAGTATTTCGAGTGTGGTTCAAGTAGTATTGATTATGACACTGGTTCATATTTGATATTCTTCTTCAAAATATTAAAACTTTGTATTTTTTGTTGGATTAATTAATGAGAATAATCCATACTATGAGTGGTCTTCCTATATTACTCCAAACTATGTATTAACCGGCTATAATCCTAACTATCTTACACCGTTCTCTTATTGCACTTGGTCAATTTTTTACCTTCTAATACCAGTAATTTGTTATTACCTTCTTCTTCTTCTTCTTCATGGTGTTACGTCTTCTCTCTCGTTTTTCCTGTCCTTTCTCCATTACTGAGTTCTTCCGCATCATAATTTTTTTTCCCCAAATTATAAATTCAATTTTCCTGCTATTTTCATTCATTCACTTTTCATAATTTTATACACCAAATCTTTCTTTCTTTCTTTGTTTTTCTTACCAGTTTCATTCATTCTCTCAAATGAGTTTTCTCTCAAAATCTTGTCTTTCCCCTCACAATTCGACATCTTGTAATTTCTTTGTTCCTACGCTAACATTCTTTGTTCAAGGTTATTATTATTCATTATTTCATTTGAATTTGTTTGGGTAACTGTTATATAAGACCGTCTTACAATACCAAATCTCCCATTCCAATAGTCTTAATCTTAAAATAATCATCTCCAAGCTTACCGATTTGCTATGCAACATCAATGCACCTGATCCCTTTTAATCATCCTCAAATTCAACATGTTAAATTCTTATAATTATCATTTGTTCCACTTCCTTCTCTTTTCTTCTTATTATTCATCTTTCACAAGATTCATTGAACACTCCAATCAAATTAATGAAATTAACAGTCAAACCCAGAAAAACTAATCAAACTCTAATGTTAAAAGTGAATTTTTTCATGGTAGATGATAAAGAACGAACCTGTGAATTGATTAATTTAAAAAAGGGGATGGAATTAGGGTTTGTGTGGAGAAAAACTAAGCTTATTCATAAGGGTTTTGGTATAAATTGGGGAAAGATAGCTTGAAATTAACGGAGAAAGGAAAAGAATGAGGAATTGAGATTTGTTGTGAAGATGGAAAGATGAAGAAGAGTTTGTGGAAAACCAAAATCTTTGGATTAATTTGATGAAGGCTCTTGTTAATGGTGTTTCAATAGTGTTCTGAATTTTGATGGATCAATGGCGAAATAAAAGGACAGATGACATTAGGTTAGAAAGGGATGAATGATAACCTGTTCTTTAGGTAGCAAGTCAGTTAGGTGCAATTTGAGAAGGGCGTAAGATAGTTAGGATTATAGTCAGTTAATACATAGTTCGGAGCAATATAGGAAGACCACCAAAAGTATGGATTATTCTCATTAATTAATCCTTTGTTGTTTACTCATTTCTAATTATATGTGAGGCAGATTTAAGAAAAGTAGTGCACCAAAGTGCTTAGAATTGGATATAGGATTATATGGATATACGGGTTCTAATTTTCTCACTTCCTGCTTTTCATTTGTTCATTCACCTTCACGATGGTTATGGTTACGGTTTTGGCCCGTGACATGTATTTATCTTTCTCGTTACAGGTATGATGAAGAGACTGTATATTTTGATGAGGGTGTGAGAACTGAAAAGAAAAAGCATGTGGAAGACAAGTTACTACAGGTATAGTCCCTGTCAATATTTCATATTGATGCCTGCATAGTTATGTGCCGCATGTATCA
Organism: Silene latifolia; assembly: GCF_048544455.1. NCBI lineage: Eukaryota > Viridiplantae > Streptophyta > Magnoliopsida > Caryophyllales > Caryophyllaceae > Silene > Silene latifolia. The sequence goes on along the minus strand of NC_133528.1, from coordinate 140,221,898 downwards.
TCTCAATCTTTATGCTCACGTACATTTGGGATAAGCTCTGGCATAAGAATTTTGTATTGCTTCTGCTTTTCTTCACTCTGTTGCATAGCTTGTTCAACCTGCATTTCAATCTATACTGCGACATCTGCGTTCTGGATCATTGGAAAAATTCAAAGAAGCATTCGAGAAAGCTTTGAAGAATCGTGAACGGTTTTCTGATGCTGCCTGCAGAGTCAAACAGTCTGTTCTGGATATCTTTGACAACGAACTTGCAGGTATTTCTTCTCTTATGGTCCAGTCTAGATCTGTTCTATGTGAAATCACACCCCCCAAAGTCTATCCATGCATTTTCTAAGACATTCAATCAGGCTCTGCTGCTCTCCAATATCCCTGCAAATTTTTATGTGGGGATCATGTAATATAAGTGACTGTTTGGAAGGTCTCTCTTGATGTGTCATGAACAATTGACGTAGGGCTTCTTCTGATCCAAGGACAGCTTTTAGCCTAGTATTGAATTCATATAATCCCTTGAAAACTGAATTATTTTGCGGACATTCGTCAACTGGACTCAACTTCCTTCAATCTATAGAAGGCTCATTTAATCAAAGCTTCAATACACTTACCTTGCTTTACACAGACTCTGTGGTTGATCAAGCAAATTGGGATACTTTTGAAGCGAGGTCAAAGCTTGACCGTGACTTGGCTGAACATATCACCTCAATTCGTGCTTCAAAGTTGGGCGGACTTACATCCGATTATGAGGTACAAAGTATATAATATATAATTACAGTTGAACTTTGTAGAACAATCCCACAAATTCTCAAATAAGAACGTTTTGGGGCACAATCATATAATAGCTTATGGCTTATGCACCTCATTAAATGTTATGAGTAGCGCTTTTTGTCGCCCGAGTTTTTACTAATGTCGCCCAAATTATGACAAGGTTTCCAATTCTACCCCTCATCTTTATTTCCACTAATTAAATACGGAGTAATAGTTATAATTTTTTGGTTTTTACACTTTTATTGGATATACAACTCCCAAAAGTTATTGAATTGACAATTAATTTGTACTATAATTAGATTAAGAACTAGATGATTGCTAGAAGATGTAGGATTCATGACACCAAAGTACCCAACAATTTTTTTTCCCATCAATTCATAATGAATTCGTTCAAATTTCAATTCATAAATAAACCTCCATTAACACCACCACCATGTCCACCAAGTTCTATCCTTCACCCGCGAATGGAACCGGACAAACCCAATTTAGCATAACCGAGCCATCATCTTCCACAATATCTACCGAGCAAATCGTCTACAACACACGTTGCTACCATGGAGGGTTCGTGTGGCAACCACGCCGCCACCGCGGAGAGGTCGTATGATAACCTCGCTTCCGTCATGGATCGTTCATGTGGCACTCACGAAATGCCCTTGGTGTGTTCGTGCATCACACACGACAAAGCCAAAGGTGTCTCGTGAAATGTGCATGAAGCCACGAATGCGCCATTGTTTTTAGTGTATGCGTATGAAATGCCCTATCATTATGAGTGTGCTTCTTTAGTTTATTCAATTAATTCATTTTCGATTCTTCTTTTGTTCAAATGCAGCCTTAGTGTCCAAATCATTTTCCAGATTTTTTTTTGCCGCAATCTCAATCAATCTACAATTGTTTTCATCAACCGATGCAAATAACTAATTAAATTAAGTAAACTAAAGGGATAATTCACGTGGTGCCTCTGAGGTTTGGCTTAATTCACGTGCTACCCCTGCGTTTAAGAATGTGCACATGGTGCCCCTAAACTTTCAGTTTAGTGCACAATTTGCCCTTTGCCATTAACGGTGTCAAATATTAAACGGCAGCAGGTTTGGGAGGAAAGTTAGTTAAATCCCAACAACCTTTTGAATTTCCAACTAACTAAAATCTACAACTAACTATAAGTAATTAATTTGACTTTCACCAAATACCCCTGAAGTTTGAGAATTGTGCACCAAATACCCCCGAGGTTTGAGAATTGTGCAAGAAATACCCCTGTTACCACCTGTAACAACTAGAAAAGTAGCCGTTGGACTGGAGTTATTGCATATAAAGTGAGTTGATGTTAAAATTGAGAGCGCAAATCATTGAGTGACTCTTAAAATACTACTACAAACATATTCCTACTATAATAATGAAATCATCTAATTTAAGATCTAATTCAAAGTGAATGCAAATAAATAGCAAAAATTGCCCTAAATGCAAGAAGAGATTCAATATAAGGTCATCAGGACCTTGGGAGCAAACCCCTCGAGATTAAAGAAGAGTTGAAGAAGAAATTGAAGGAACAAACAACTAGCATTTGTGACTTAAAAAGATATTATAAATTTATCTAAAATGTTTCAATTTAGTTGGAAACAATCACAATAATGTATATGTTTTTAGTCTATATTATAATGAAGTAAGTGTACTAGCATTGTGATATCAAAAATGGAGATTTCTGAAATCTAAAACAACCTTCATGCATTATATAACATCATGGCATCCAACCATCCTCAGTACCATCTTCATCCCCTTCACTCTCTTCATCAGTGGCAGAGTAATCTTCATCAAATTCCTCAATCTCTTCATATGTTCATCCTCATCCAAGCCCAAATTAACTGGCTCACCCTTTTCTTACCCCTCCCTATCCTTATCTTAGTTGCCTCAAGATTAGTTTTAGACTCTTGACCTATAATGTGGAGTATAAATCTCTTTTCTCTTAGTAGTTGATCTAGGAATTCTTTGCATTATTATAGTAGGGATATCTTTGTTATCTATTTGCACCCCTTTTGAATTAGATTTTGAGTTAGATGATTGCATTATTATAGTAGGACTATGTTTGTGGTAGTGTTTTAAGAGTCACTCAATGATTTGGGCTCTCAATTTTAACATCAATTCTCTTTATATGCAATAACTCTCAAACCAACGGCTACTTTTCTAGCTAGCCATTCTGACCTTTTATAGGTCTTTCTCGTAATGGGGTATTTCGTGCACAATTCTCAAATTTCAGGGGTATTTGGTGCATAATTCTCAAACTTCAGGGGTATTTGGTGAAAGTCAAATAAGTTACTTATAGTTAGTTGCAGATTTTAGTTAGTTGGAAATTCAAAAGGTTGTTGGGATTTAACTAACTTTCCTCCCAAACCTGCTGCCGTTTAATATTTGACACCGTTAATGGCAAAGGGCAAATTGTGCACTAAACTGAAAGTTTAGGGGCACCATGTGCACATTCTTAAACGCAGGGGTACCACGTGAATTAAGCCAAACCTCAGGGGCACCACGTGAATTACCCCCTAAACTAAATGAGTTACCTTGATTCTCTGGATAATGTTGCTAAAAAAATTTAATTTATTGTTCTTCATTAGGTTAGATGTTAAAGATGAGGAGCTGGGAGGGGAAGTAAATAGAAGAATAAAAAAGGGTATTTTAGTCTTTTACTCGGGCGAAATTAGTAATTTATGAGCGCTTAAAAGAAAAAGTGAATGTTAATATTAGAGTTGGCAAAAGCTGACCCGACACAACCCGAAAATTGGGTGGACCGAAAATGAAACCGACCCAACCCAACCCGACCCGATAACATGTTTTTTTTCCCAACCTGACCCTAACCCGAATTGACCCGTAACCGGTTTTGACTCAACCCGATAGATGACCTGATAATGAATTAGCTTAATAATGGTGTTAATAAGACCAAATTGACAAATTCATCTTAATAATTTTCAACTAAAACTACAATTAATACACCTACACATTGGTTAAACATAAAATTACCCGCCTAAAACTAAATACATAAGAGAAAATATATGCTGATAACCTGACCCGACACTGGCCTACTAACGACCCGACCCGACCCGACTTGCCACCTGCTGATAAACCGACCCCCGACATGAACTGTAATGACCCGAACCCGTCATTGACCCGACACAACGTTAACCCGATATGACCCGAACCGCAACCGACTGAGTGACCCGATTGCCACCTCTAAATGTTATCATTAGATATGACACATAATGTCGTAGAACGGTCTTACGAAAGACCAACTTTGACTCTCCGTCTTTTCTTTGTGTCTGAATGATAAATTAATGAGAACAATATTTTTTTGTTGTTTTTACACTTAAGATTGTTTCACCGAATCACCGGCTCTCAACTATACTTGTTTGTCGAATCACTTGGCGATTGTGTTGCCATGGTCTCTGTAAAAGTAATTTTGCATTCTCTGGATCAGGAGGGGTATTTACGGTGGACATACCATTGGCTTTTTATCCTTTATTAAGATTTGGTCATATTTTGTCAGAGTTACTCCATCCCGAAACGCAGATCTAAAATGCATTGCTCTTTAATTAATGATGCTAATTCTTCGCAGGCAAAATTAAACGAGTCACTCTCAACGCCTGTTGAGGCACTACTAAAACATTCAAATTCCAAAACATGGGAATCGATAAGGAATCTTCTTAAGCAACAAACTCAATCAGCAGCCTCTGGACTTGCTACTGATCTGTCTGATTTTGATTTGGATGAGGAACTCACAAAAAACATGTTAGCAAAGCTAAAGGATTACGCTAGAGGTGTGGTTGAGGCAAAGGCCAAAAAATTAGCAGGAATGGTCCAGATTCTTATCAAAGACAGGTTAGCACTCCACATTATATTTTTTTTCTTTGGTGTTTAAATTATTACTTACACGGATCCTAAGATTTTTGAACGAATGATAATACAACTATAGGGAATTTTAGTAGGGATAAAAATATATGAGCGCACGCACAATAATAAAGACAAGAATAATATGGACAAAAAGATAACAAGGTTCACCAATTTGGCCACGTCCTCACTGCGGTTGCACTAGGATTTTATTGATCACTCTTAGAGGAAATACAATAAGAGTAATATACACAAGATAAGGCTGCTCTGATTACTACACTTATACTCCATTTCATAGTTAACTGAGGAGAGTATGTTATTGTAACTTTGACTTTCCGTATGTTATTGTAAATTAAACGAGCCACTCTCAACGCCTGCTGAGAGTAACTCAAGAGTAATATATACACAAGATAAGGCATTGCACTCATTCCCTTTTATAGGGAAAAGCTTGGGATTGTTCTACCTATAGTCATGTACACAAGAGCAACATTTTCCTTGTGCACAAATTATACGCCTATCATTGGAGACTTTGCTGTCAACATTTTCTTCAAGCGTTTAATGCATTTAGTGGCTTGATCTTCGGCGGGATGGCCTAAGGGTCATTGAGGAGAGTATGTTATTGTAACTTTGGACTCACAAAGATTGGTGGATTCACCTCATCCTCTTCTCTCTTTACCTATATATATAGGTGGAGAGAACACTTATTTCCTAATTAATCTCAGTCATCCATCAGCGAAGATTGTTAATTTAATATTTTAATGCGACTTAGGTATGAATAATATATTCTAATTATTTTAATTCTATGATAATAGTAAAGAATATTGATTAATCTAATATTATTCCAAAAAGGTAGGATTTGAATTAGCGACATGCCCTGGCGTGGATACAATGCCTACTTTGATTCAGCCCACTGACGGTGGACTTTTCTGTCTTCTCTTAGATTTATGACATCATTCAAACCTGACGGAGGATCACTGGTTTGGACTGAGGGCGATGATGTTGAAAAAATTACAGTCTCCACTCTATCTAAGGTACAATTATGAAGCTGAATTAATCAATCAAGTGTATATTAGGGCATCCACAATAGATGAACCCATTTTGAGGTTTTTCAAATGCCAAATCATCAAAAACACAAACCTTTTTACAACAAACCTCTTACCAACAATAAGAGAGCTTCTTTAATGTTTATACAAGCGACCCACCCTCTCTCTTACCTCTCTCCACAAACCATTTGCATATATTAGAAGTATTTGCATGAACAAACCGGTTCATCCTTTTACAACAATAGAGGGGTTTGTGCATAAACCTCTAAAAAGTATACAAAGCTTTGTTGACAAACCTCTATCCATTTCTCTCCTTTTTTTTCCCATGGAAATTAAATATTGATTGCTTTTGTAGTCTCTTGAGTTACTCTCAGCTCTGGCAGCCATTCGGCTGGATGAAGAATCTGATGATGTTAAGGAATTGTTGACCGATGCGTTGTTGAAAGACAGTAGTTGTGATACGATTTTGATTGCAATGGCAAAAAGCACCTGGGAAAAGGTGGGATTTCTTATTTGATTTTTTCAACACAAAATTCTTATTTCTGGGTGCTACATATATTCTGTTCATAAGCGTAATTCTATCTCTCGAAGATGATTCGAACACAATACTCTCTTATACCTTGTTATGTGTTGTAACAGAAGCAAGAAAGAACAAATAAAACATTAAAGACAAAACGCACAGATTTACGTGGTTCACTAACGGTGTTAGCTACGTCCACGCAGAAGGGAGAGAGTTTTATTGATATGTGAGGAGTTTTCAGATTACAGATTCAGACGGTATGACCTCTAGGTAGAGGCTTAGAGAGTTTATATAATACTCTCTAAGACCTAATACAGAATGACCTAATAAAGGCCCAAGACAGACCGCATAGTCGTTCGAACGGCGACTAACAGAATCAAGGCACAAACCCGACATTATGAATTGTCCGTGTACATTCTTTCTTATTGGGTGGGATGAGGAATAGGGTTTAAGGAAAACAGAGGACGGAGATTCCTTTTTCCTTGTCATTCATTCTTCCTTTCAAAGAAAAATTAAAATCCTTTAGTTGTGGAATCACACACTTCATTCCCCTCTCCTCCGCTCCCCCTTTCTTTTAGTTTACATCCCAACTCGTCCATCTAATTCTCATAAAGTTATATCAACACACTGATAGTCTCACTTAGATTTCTTTAAAGTGCTTTAAGCCTTCAGATTAATTGGACAAATTGTTTTGATTAGAGGTCCTTTTTTTTAGAAGGGGAGCCTTGGCGCACCGGTTAAGGTGTTGCTTTGTGACTATGAGGTCACGGGTTCAAGTCCTTATTACACCCTTGTGGTGGGACCCTTCCCTGGACCCTCGCCTAGCGCGGACGCCATCGTGCACCGGGCTGCCCTTTTTAGAGGTTGTTTTTTTGGAATTTGGATACTGGAGTTTGGAGAGAAAGGTATGGAAGAGATTTGAAAGGGCAAATTTTCTTTGTTTGTGAGACGTGGTTAGATTTGTAAGGAGTGAAGATGGATGATTTGAAGGGAACTGTGTCCCTCCATTCTCCCTTCTCAACAATCTGTGATATTCTATTGCCTACATGAACATTCTGTAAAAGCTTCCTTGTGTTTTTCTGCACAGGTTTCACCATCAAAGACATTAATAACGCCAGTGCAATGCAAATCAGTGTGGGAGCGGTTCCAGGAGGAGATAAAAGATACAGTTAACCGAGCCTTCTATAAATATAACCCCTTAAAGGTAACTCACTCCCTACATTACTCCTTCCGTAGCCTTCTATAAATATAACCCCTTAAAGGTAACTTGATTATTTGAACCCGTTGAATACTCTTCAGAGTTCATTAGTCTTCTTATTAATGCTTTATGTTGGAGGGAACTTGCTTCAAATGAACCGGTAAGGCTTTTTTCGAGCGATATCAGAGCGTCCACATTATTAAAAATTAATTTAGGAAAATATCATAACTAATATCTTTGATGTAAAAATAAAGTGGAGAATCTTTTAATTACTATAATATATATTTCCTATAATATATTCAAGAGATGTTTCTAATTTTTATGTAAAACTTTTACATTTCATTTGGCAAAAAAATATCGTTCAAGAAATTATGAAAATAATGTAATTAGATTCGTGGTAAAAAAAATGTTATCATTAGAGTATAAATTTCATATAATTTGCACATATTAAAAATTGTGTACTTCTTAATATGTTATATGTCCCACATTGAAAAATAATGTAGGTGTAGTGATTATACTACGTATAAATAATAGAATTGTCCCACATCGAAAGATTAGCATAAGATTGGCTGATTCTGTGGAACTTTGGTATCAACTCAAACCCAAAGTCTTTTCAGTCTCTGAAGCATTGTCTTAGAGAACTATTAAGAGTTTGTATAATTATGTCCACAATATGATATAAAAAATAAAGTGGAAAATATTTTAGTTATTATAATTTTATATAAAAAAACATTTTCATTTCATTTGACATAAAGTATCGTAAGAAATTATGAAAATTATATAATTAAATTCGTGGTAAAAAAATGGTATCATTAGAGTAGATTTCAAATCATTTGTACATATTTTAATTAGGATTAAAAAAAAAACGTACGAATATTAGTAGATAGTATAGTGTTTGCTCATTTCTAAATCAAGTTGGATGTCGAACTATGATGCGAAAATGATGGTGTACTTCTTAGTATGTTATTTGTCTCACATTGAAAAATAATGTAGGTCTGGTGAATATACTTCGTAGAAATAGTAGAATTGTTCCACATCGAACGATTAACATAAGGTGTGGTGATCCTATGATTATAAATAGGAGGCATCCTTGAAACGTATGTATCAACCCAAAATCTTTTTGAATTTTTTAATTATCGTCTTATAGAGCTTTTAAGATTTTGTATTATTATCTCCACAATATGATATAAAAAATAAAGTGAAGATCTTGTAATTATTATAATATATATTTTCTATACTATAATCAAGTGATGCTTATAATTTTTATAGATAAAATCTTTTACATTTCATTTGACAAATAAGTATCGTAAAAAACTTATAAAATTTATATAATTAAATTCGTGGTAAAAAAATGTTATCATTAGTTCATATCATCTGCACATATTTTCATTAGGATAAAAAGGAAAAAAACGTACGAATATTAATAGATAGTATAGTATTTGCTCATTATTTAATCGGTTGGATGTCGAACTATGGTGCCAAAAAGATGTTCTAATTCTTAGTATATTATTTGTCCCACATTGAAAAATAATGTAGGTGTTGTAAATATACTACGTATAAATAGTAAAATCGTCCCACATAGAAAGATTATCATAAGGTGGGGCGATCTTACGATTATAAGTAGGAGTCATCTTTGGAACTTGGGTATCAACTCAAAATATCTTTTGGGTCTCTTAGGTATTGTCTTGTAGAGTTCTTAAGAGTTTGTATTATTACCTCTATAGTAGTGAAATTTATTTGTTCTTGTCACATAATCAATAACTGCTTGTTAAAAATCTATGAAAATAATATAATTAGATTCGTGATAAAAATTGTTATCATTAAAGTATATACATATTTCATATTATTTGCACATATTTTAATTATGATAAAAAATAGAAAAAAAAAACATACGAATATTATAGATAGTATTTGCTCATATTATTAAATATAACTATAATTATTAGATACAATGAGTAACAATTGTTCGTATTTCGAGATTCGGGTTGCATGTCGAACTTGGTGCGAAAAAGATGATATACTTCTTAGTATGTTATTTGTCCCTCATTGAAAAATATTGTAGCTGTGGTGAATATACTATGTATAAATAGTAGAATTGTCCTACATCGAAAGATTCTCATAAGGTGGGTTGATCTTATGATTATAAATAGGAGTCATCCTTGAAACTTAGGAATCGACCCAAAATCTTCCGAGTTTCTAAAGTATCGCGAAAGAGAGCTTTTAAGATTTGTATTATTATCTCCACAATAGTGAAATTTATTTGTTCTTCTTGCATAATCAATAAACGACCGGTAACGGCAAGCCTCACTAAACTAATTTAATGTTGAGTATCAACAAAGTGTTTTCAACAAAGTGAAGTTTTTATATCACCTTTGTAGTCTTCAGCTGTCGCTTGATGAACTCGAAATAAGAGGCTTTTCATAAACTCCGTACAAGATAGCGTATTAAATTAAGAGAAATGTACATTTATAACGTGTGGAACTAAAAATGAACATTGTTAAAAAGACACAAGTCAACCCGTATTTTGACCCAAACCCAATCCCAAACCTGAAACCTGATTATCCAAATCTGAAATATGTTCAGCCCGTAATTTATCCAAACCAAAATCATCCAGCTCATAACTTGCCAGTCCGTCCTGTTCTGTTTGACAAGAGTCCTTGTAACTTATTTTTATTAGTCTCCCTAAGTAAAAGAATCCCTAATTCATGTATGCTTTGATTTTTTGGACCATTTAATATTACTGGAATCTTAAAAGGTTAGCTCATTTTCAGAAAAATGTCCTAACATTTTATTTTCTTGCATTTTGCTACCTTATTTCATTGCAAGTTTGGTAGTATAGTTAATGGCTAAAGTTGAAGCAGTATGAATTGAAAGAATGAGAGGGAGTATTTCACAACAAAACCCTTGTAGTCATACAGTTCAATTTAGGTCAAAACTTGCTTTCCAAGCCAACATAATATTTAACACTTGATTTTACGTCCTAATCAATGACTCATGAGACACTTCCGTTTGAGCGGCTCCGATATTTAAAGCCAAGCCGAAGTATATAGGTTTCATTTTTATCGCCCTGTTATACTGTTTCCAGTTTGCCACATAATAGATCACTTTTGTAGAAGATTGTGTACATACATGGCAATTTCACTTATCTTGGTTGTCTTTTATTTCCCCAGAGAGAAGCCAACACGGGTCACACATGGAAATTTTGGGTTTCAAGAGGACTAAGTGTGGGCGGAACGGTTGCTATAATGGTCGGTCAAGGTCTGAAGGGTCTCTCAAGTTTCGTAGGTAACTCCGAAAACTAGTGAGAGTGCGAGGCTTATAAAGAGCTCGTGTGTGACAGTGTGAAGTTAGAGGACCAACTATAAAAGAGAAAAAAGATCGCTCCTTTTTTTTTTGTTGACAGCTGGTGCTTGTTTTTAATTATCTTGTATATTCTCACTATTATACACTGTATTTTATTTTCTTACCCATTTGACATAAATACTGGTATATTTTGAGTTAATTTTTGAGAGAATAAGATGAGAAATATTTCTATCATCTATGGATGATCGAGTTCCTTCCAGTAAGACTTTTACCTTCAGTTTTAGCATCTGAGTATCTGACCACTACTCTCGGCCAGTGATTTCTTACCCAGTGGTAGACACTGCAAGTCTTGTGGCATGGCATTGTATTTTCTTTGCCAAGGGACTCCGTTCGATAAAAACATTATCCCAATTTGTCAATGACTCTTTTCCAAACTGGGGTAATGAGGGCCAGTTGTACGCATTCTCACCCCTTGTGATTGTTCTGAACTATCTAGGACGAAAATTGCATTGAATGATTGCAACTGAACGGTAAGAAACTAAGAACCACTTTAGTATTGAATCGGCTGTTCAAGGCTCTGCGTCATTTAGCTCTTTTCATGATAGTTTCAGAACCCAAGACTCCGTTTGCTTCATCGCCGCTTGACCTTGTCTTAGATTAGGCAGTCTCAAAGCGATTGTTCATGTGTCCGTATCACCTGTGGCTCTTTCCGCGACAGTTTCAGTAACCAAGGCTCCACATGGTTCAACACTGCTTGACCTTCTCTTTAGACACAAATTCTTATTATAGACGGCCACTATCCGTTAGCTATAAACGGATAGTCCCTCTCACAGAGGGCAAGTGGGTGAAAAATGAATGCCCCCAACTTTCATTTTGTGAGAGGGTCACTATCCGTTTATAGCTATAGACGGATAGTGGGCCGTCTATAGCTATAGGCTGGCCTGGGCAACTTATTTTTATTCTTCTTTTGCTTAATCTTCAGCAGTTCCACCGGCCAAAGTTTTGGAATCATATAATTAAGATCATTCAGACGACTAGTGGCTAAGATGTTCTTCATTTCCACCCTGGTATCGATGCAGAATCCTAAGCTCGACTTCGTATCCTCCAAGCAAAGGCGAAACTACGCTTGGGCCCTTGGGGCCATGACACGTGTCAATAATAAATAAATTTATGTATAAGTATATAGTCAACTTTTAATGGTGTAGGATAGATGGTAAATCAATGTCCTATATGTTGGGAAAAACTCGTATTTCCCTCTTTGTGTAATTATGGGAAAAATAAATAAAGTGAGTAAATTAAATTGACAAAGACACAATAGAATTTTTGGTTACGCGGAAAAACCCAAATAGGTAAACAACCGCGGGACGAGTGTCCAATTCTTCCACTATAATATTTGTAGTTGGATTACAAGTCGTCACCTTAATAAGGTGGATATCTCTCACTATTAATGGTGGCTTTCTTCTCTCTCAAATGAGGATAACTCTCACAATAATAATACTAATTATTGTGGATTAATAATATATGTTTTTTGTGTTTTTGATTGATGAAATAAGCTCTCTAATCTCACGTATATATAGGTGATCATGAGAGAGTAACATATACTTCCTTAATAGCTCAAATGAATGTTTCTCATACATTCATTCAATGAGGAGTTTTTGTGTATTGAAGAAATGAACGCATCAACCATTCAATAGACGAGTTTCATCTTATGTGAAACATCTTGATTCACTTATTGTGTTAACTCCCTTAATTAAAGAGAGAATAACCCAACACTATATATTTAGTTGAGAGATCACGGGTTCTATTCCTTTTACTGACAACTAGTATAGGACCCGTGCTACAGCACGTCATTTTTAAGATTTTGTTTATAAAGAGTGAAAACAATAAAATTGTTTTTGGCATAAAATATATGGTACTTTTAAGTTAATATTATAATATAGTAGATATAATATTAGCAAGGAGGAAAAAAATAAAGTTTATTACCGTAAAAGATAGTTGAAACTAAGTTAGTCTTGTTTCGAACTATTAATAATAATACTATAATGTTAAATCAATAAGGGGAACTAATTTATGAAATTAAATTAGATGTAAATTATAATTAAAAAAACCTATTAGCCTTATAAAAAAACGGTCGAAATAATATACTACGCGTTTAAAGAGACGATTTTAAAATTATTAAACTAAAATTTCTATTTCTATTTCCTATAAGAAAATTCATCAAAATTGACACACATCAAATTATTGTATATTTGGGGTAATTTATTGTGATTTGAAAAGTCAGAGAAATTTTTTGGTTCTAACGTTAGAATGTTAGTAATGAGATCTGCCAAATTATATAGAAACAATTTGTTTCCATATAGGATTGTTAATTATCAAAGTCGGAATTTTTTTGGTTATACGATGGAATGGTAGTAATCAATGGGAAATCAATTTGTTTCCATATAGGATTCTTAATTAGAAAAGTCAAAAGAATGTTTTGGTTATACGTTGGAATGGTGGTAATAAATGAAAATCAATTTGTTTCTATATAGGATTCTTAATTAGAAAAGTCAAAGATTATTTTTAAATAGTGGGCTCAACTCAGAATCTTATTTGTGGTGTTTTCAGTCCATAAAGCACAGGCCCATTAAAGTAGGGAGCAGTTGGGCGGGAAAATACTAAGAGAATTTTATTCTCTTAGTAGTAGGGGGCATTTCTGGTATATTTTTTATGTTCATTTTCCCATCTTACTTATTATGCTCTTTGTTTTCAACAATTTATGACCGATTTTCCAATAAAGCATTTTGCTCTTTATTTCTTAATCAATATTCTCCTCTATATTTATTCTTCATTTAAAAAAGTAAGTTATTGCAGTACTTTGCATTTTAAACATAACTTAATTGTAGGACTAATATTACTTTTCGACCCCCTCACACTTTTCATTCGAGCTTCGTCCCTGGCTCCAAGCGCTTCGGGTTGGCGAGGTAAAGATCTTAGCCACCTTATCCAGGCCACTAATCGCTAAGCAATATAAGTGAACCGATATTTTTCTAAAGTTCTTACATTTAGAAGGTTTTTAGATTCACAGTCAAGGTATTCACAACTTGATTACTAAAAAAGTAAATGTTATCTATCGATTTTAATGGAGGGGGTAATTTTTATATCTCAAAATGTTTAATATAGTTAGTCTCATACTCTCATACCACACAATTTTATTTGGGCGAACAAGCAATTGACCAAAATATGTTCAACTGGAAATAATTGCACGCTAACTAAAATTTAAGGAGTCATCTAATACCTATTGAAATGTTTCTGAATAAATTGTACATATAAAGCACGTTTGAGGTGTGTTTGTTACTTCCGACGTTTTATATGTGTTAATGTGAGTCAAGTAAGTAAATTCACAATTTGTATAGTATTTGTAAAAGTAGTATATATAAACCGCATTTTTTTTAATAAAAACCGTTTTCAATTGCCACTTTTCAGCATTTTATAAGCCAGTACAATATATAATTAAGGATAAGCGTGAATCTATAATGGAGGAGTTAATTGGTTATTTTTTTTTTTTTGATTAGGTAAGAAAACTAGGTTGATCCTCGGAGGAGTTAATTGGTTGATGCATCATTTTTGTCGTATTTTTATGGAATTAGTAGAAATGCTAAAATTTAAATAATTATTTAGCATTAACAAGTCGTTGACACAGTTTAAATAATTTGCAGTTAAATGTCTTGCTCTAAAGAAGGTTTGGTTGAAGGATTTAAAATAAAAATTTTGTCCTAATTTATATCCCTAATGGATCTTTTGAATCTTTAATTTGTTAGATCGAGTTTCCTAGAACAAATTCGTTTGCTTGTTATGTTGTTCATGGAGAAATACTTGTTAGTTGTTTATCTGATTTTACTTTGTTTTTTTTTAATGCTATTTTTGTCTTGACTTTTTATCAAGTCACTCTCATTTATAGTATGATTGTATTCTTTTTAGTGTTCTGTAAGTGCTTGGGTTTCGGTCACCCTTGTATTGGGAAGGATGTTATAAGTTGGTCTTATTTAATAAGACCATCATAATTTCTTTACCTTATTAACACTTGACAGTTGACATTATGATAATATTCTGGCCAATTGCTTCTCAGGATTGTAGGAAACTACTTCCTCCATTCAACTCCACTCTACCTATTTCACTTTTGTACACTATTCACAATTGTGTGTTCAATTTCGATTTTCTCTCGATATGTAAGTGGAAATATATTCATGTGGGATCTTGTTTGATTCGTCTTTACGAGTATATTAAAAATATCTAACTTTTATATTTTTTGCAAATACGTAGCTAACGATATTTAACGCGTAAAACACGCGTTGACAAACGTGAAAAAAGAAAGTGGTAGAGTGGAGTTGAATGGAGGAAGTAGGAATGTGTTACTCTCGACAGCTATGACACCGTTGTCTAAAAAAGACAGCTATGACACCAGTATAATTCATAACGACATTTCAGTAATTCAGTGTATAACACCATCTTGAGATTCCCGACGAACATTCTTTTCCAATATTCGACTTTGACAATTGCTTATTGTGTAAAACGTTTTTTTTCCAACAAACTAGTTGTTGCCCCGCGCCCTACCGGGCGCGGGACCGCAAATTGGAAAACGTTTGAACGATCGTATATGAAAGCATCAAAATGGAAATAAAATTTTCATACTATACAAACATATGTAACTTTGTACCGTAAGAAATGGTTTAGTATTTAGTAGCCATACAATTTTATTCCACTGCTGCCTAAGAAGCAATGTTCCACCCATAGAGGAAGCGGGGTTAAACTTGTCTCTATAGCTCAATCACTCTCTACTTACAATTCACGAGTTCATGGCTTGGAACACACTTACAATTGAATTTTATGCATTAGTTATTTGTTGGTCAACCATTGTTTGGGATGAACCCTTATTGTATTTGGAATTTGGATGCTTTTTAAATCCCAAGGAAGTAAACTGCATCATCTTTTGTTGCAGTCCACGGGCAAGTACCCGTTGGAGGATGGTTGATGGCTAGCTAGTCAGTATAGTTATGGTTTCTGATTTCCAATATTCGTCCAAGCTTGAATAATGCGGAAGTGTAAGGATTATTGGTGGTGCTAAATTCAATAACCACTACGCCCCTATATCTGAATCACCCAAGTGAAGTAACTTAGTATTCAAAGCCACGTAAGTATTAGCAACTTGTATGATATTATAAGAGGTATCTAATTCATAAGCCCCATGATATAACAACTATACAATGTAGCATGTTTATTTGAAGTAAGATCAAGTTAGTAACGCAAAACATTCTTAGTAAAGTGCGGCATGAGCACTGAATTCTTTTAGCGTATGTTTCATACAATGAAAATTGATAAATTTTACAACCATCACCTTGACTCCTTGAGTAACTATCGACACGCAAACGACCACCCTAAAAGCTACCAAACTCCAGTTAACAATCCCTAGAGTTCTTTTTTTGTTCACCTGACCATTATCCGCTAAGAAGGTATATTGCAAACATCATTTATTGTATTTGTCATGTCGCATATCATCCCACTCTATTTTATCATTACTTCTTCACCCCATCACCATTCCGCAACTATTCCGTTTAAAACAAAAACATTATTCGAACTCTGTAAACATAAATTATTTCGAGTATTATCATCAAGGAAACAAATAAACAAGCATATTAAGTAAAACAAGTACTGCTTTCTTTATACCTTCAAGGGAAAAAACACATGCAAACCAATATACTTTACAACCTCCTAATAGTATGGAACATTATTGTAAGGGAATACAAAATTGATCTTACATTCCATGTGATATCAACATCACACTCACACCACCACAAACACACGCTGAAGACAAGATACAACTAAGCTAGAACACCAACAGGGTTACTAATATCGATTTGCAAAGACGACAGACACAAAGAGAAGGAATGGTAGAATTATGACATGAATTGAAAATAACATGGAGTTAAGTCTAGGAACAAAAACGCATCATACACACAAACTTCAACCCAAAACGAAGCAGCTGACTATTGTTCAAAATTAACAGTAAGTTGGCTTAGCCGCAATCATATAGCAGGGACACGCCGACCTTCAAAACACAGCTATCTGCATCAAGCAACCAAGTGAACCTGCCTCAGTAGTTCGGAAGTTCAATATATCCGCCCGGGTTGTACTTATGTTCTATTCCAAGTGGGTTAAACACTGCATAAAATATTATAGTATTAAGTACGGAGTATGTTGTAGGATTATTACTTCTTATCACGGAAAGAAATGTCAAAAAGTTATGCAGCATTAAATTCCAAGACATTAATTTAAGAAAATGATATGTAGATCTTCTGTTTCCATACCTTCAATTTTCCTTGATCTAAAAATAATCAAAAACCTAAAACAGAATCAAAGAAACAAAAAACTGTAACTACCGGCTGCAACAATTTCCACATCTCTGTTAGCTGCGACAAGATTATTTCTGTTAGCTGCCACAGGATCCACAACTCTAAAACAGTCATAGCTATAAGCCTGTAACTACTCTCCCGTTGTTCTTCATGCTAGTATTCTTGCCAATGATCTATGTCTAGAAGGGAAAATCCTAATTACGCAGCAATAGAAGTAAATAGTATAAAGTTGCACATCCGAACACAGATTACCAACAATTTTGTTTGATGCTAATATAAAATGATGACAGTCGGTCTCCCAAATCTAACTACTTAAAAATCTCTTTATTATGTAACTGAAACACCATCACCAACGATTTCAACCTCCTCCAACCTCAACCTTAACCTCAAAGCTCAACCTCCGTCTCCTCCTCCTCCTTCAGCCTCATCCTTTACAACCTCAACTTGCCCCTCCTCATCTGCCTCCTCCTCCACTCCCAATTCCAACCCCAAACCTCTTTCTCCTCCGACATCAACTTCCTTGTCCAAAATAACATTATCCTCATTCTCTTTAACTCAAGGGGCGGGGTTGTTATTTTACCACTATTCCTTTAAGCTTTCCTAATAAAGTAGAAAATGAGACAACAATCTTGGAATTAAGGGAGTAATTTATATAAGGCATCTTAAGGCATAAATGGCACAGAAGTGATAAAATGCATCATTTGAAAAATACTACTATATAAATATAATTAGTCCAACATCTTCAATAAATCCCACTATGAGCCTCTTATTAGCTTTAAAAGTATATAAATCAGATAAAGAGCCTCCTGGATCTCTAAATTAAATCTACCTATAATTAGTTCAGGAGCATAAGAAGTTCCTCAAATAAAGAACAAACCATGAGTACAATTGTAAGAGCACTCAACCAAGAGTACGATTGTAAGAGCAGTCTTGTAATAATTTGCACTTGATTATCAAACTTGTAAACTTTGCACTCTTAATCGCAATCATCTCAAGCTAAAATCAGAATCATCAATGAGGATTATCATTAGCCTACAACAAGCTATCCCTAACAATAACCAGCACCCCGACAATAAATAAACATACAAAACAAGAGCAAGAAGTTACTTACTCGATATGCATCTACTTGCAAGGTGACATTGTATCCCCACTCTCTGCAAATGAGTTTGTGTGATGTAAATAATCAAGGATATAATCACACTTTCCAGCATAACTAAGTTATATCATAATCATAAAGGGTAAAAAGAAAACATGAATTTTCTTCTAAAGCAGTAATGACCTTAAAGTTAGAGTATCAAATGTTAGTTTGAGATTATGGTCTCTAGTTGACTTGAGGTTTCCCTAAGGAGGCTGCTTTTGCCTTTTTTTTACTGTACTGAGTTTTTTTATCCACCACCCTTTTTCCATTTTTATAAGCTATTCCGACAGGCAGTAACTGCCTGTAAATTAACCAAATATGATTAGTTTTACTTCCAATAGTTTGAATCAGTAATAGCACTCAGCTTACCCAAATATACCAGAAAGATAGAATAACTGTAAATAATTTGTTGTTTGTGTATATTATTTACATAACCCGCACGTTACATATATGAGTTGACTATGTTTAATTTCAGAGGAAATGAGAATGCCACAATGCTAGATGTCTATTCCTTTTTGCTGACATCAAGTGCAATACTTCAGGACTATGGACTTATTCTTTTCAATTTATTGTTGCATATATTGAGAAGGTGCGTATTGTTCAGATAACCGAAACTAAGAAACACCTTAATTCATGTTCATAAAAAGAAAGTCCAGGAAAGCTAATGTGTAGAGAACAGACCCTTAGTGATGAAGGATAAATATATTGTGAGCTTTACTCTGGCCCGATAAAAGTTTATGTTAACTGAGGAAAGGTTCGTAGGTGCTCTAAATTGTCAAATCATCCTAAATTAAAATTATCAATTTTATTCATGGTCTTATTCTATATTACAAAGAATAAAATTGAGAAATTTGAACAAAAGGAAACTAACACGAGCTTCATCTCGACAATCTTAAAAAATCGGTTCATAATCATCCTGATCTTAAACCACAAGTACAATTTCAAAAAAAAAAGTAAATAGGCATTATCAACTCTAATTTCAGTTAAGTTAGCTTTATTTCTACGATTGAAGAACACTAAATTTCGTAATCACTAAAAACTAATACCACCAATATTTCAAAGCAAAGGGAGATGGGCACGAAGAATTCAAATTAAAGTAGTCAAGCTCAATTGCAACCAATATACATCATCTCTAAATGACTTCATTATTTCTCTCATGATTCAGACTAAATTTTTATTCTCTCATCCTGTGTGTACCGAATCTGCATAGATGAGAGACCTGTCTCCCTCCATTTCACATTGTTGTTCTCACCTTCCTTATCGGGAAATTGTGTCGTCCTCTTAACCCAACTTATATTTCATAAATGAGCTTATTATCTTAATTAACCCTAAACGTAACATTAAACATCTATTTACCTCTCACCAACCTTCCCCGCACTACCATATCACTCACCTCACCCATGCTCTCTCATGTCACCACCACCACCACTAACAACAAACCTACCACTGATTGCCTGTCATCGGTGCCAGCTCGGGTAAAGTACCTTCCATAACCACCTCTTAGTAGTTTAAAAGGCATTAGCCGTATCTAGATTATGAGAGAATATGTTCAAACGTAAATAATAAATAAAGAAAATTCAATAACAGCCTCTTTGAACTATAGTCTCTTTGATATTTAGGCCAAATTCAAGTTGCTTTTCAAAAGTGGAACGGATTAAAGCAATCTTGTCCTAACCACCTCTAAGTGGTTTAACAGGCTTCAGCCTCATCCACATCCAGAGGAGCACATGTTCAAACTAAAAAAAATAAAAAAGAAAACTCA
Source organism: Silene latifolia (assembly GCF_048544455.1). Lineage (NCBI taxonomy): Eukaryota > Viridiplantae > Streptophyta > Magnoliopsida > Caryophyllales > Caryophyllaceae > Silene > Silene latifolia. The sequence goes on along the minus strand of NC_133528.1, from coordinate 140,201,913 downwards.
ATAAAAGCTTCAAAATATAGTTTCTTTGATATTTAGCCCAAATTCAAGTTACTTTTCAAAAGAGGGACAGATTAAGCAATCATGCCTGTGTTTAGCTACATTAATAGGTTTTTTTCAAGTGACCCAATATATAAATTCTATCAATAACTCCAGCAGCAATGTCTCAATAAATATCCATAATGAAACAACAAATACACTCAAAACTGTATTAATATCCGCTACAAGATAAGGAAACAACCCTAACCTTTTGTTTTCGGATGGTATAGATTTTTTGGTGCTAAATGCTGGCCGGTGGCCTACAAAGAAAGGAACAGTCGTCTCTTTCCAACACAAGTTTTAACTTAGATCATTAACCTTGCCAAAATTTGTATGAAAACATCAGTTTGCATTCAAAAAATGAAAGAACAGACTGAACTTGAGATAACACGAATAGATAACTAACAAGATTGCCTTTTATTCTATAATATCCTTTAGAGAATTTTGTTGATTTGGTTGGTGGATTTCCATGAATAGATTAGTACTCTTGAGAGTAACTTTCAAGTATGGCGTTCAATTAGGGTCGATGGGAGAGTATCTAACTCTCAACTCTCAAGCAGTAAGTTCTATGAATAGTTCTATGAATAGATTAGCCTATGAGGTACGTTAACATTATGGTCTCCAACTCTAAACTCTCAAGCATGCATGTCGGGATAGATGGGAGAATATCTAAATAGATCACACCAATCACTGAACCTAGACGACATATATAATAGTTAAAGGTGCTACCTATACCAAAATTTGCAACCTAACGTCCAACTTCGATTCGTCGTTGAAGGGCTTGACCCACAAGCCAGCTGATGCAACAACAATTGAACATGCCGAGTGGTTTCCAAAAAACATACTTAAGGCCATCGATTATTTCATTTTCCGTGTAACTGAGAAGTCTGAAGGAAACACCAACCTTTGAGGACCCCTCCCTCAGAATTTAACTTGAATCCATTATCCTCAATGAGCTGATTGAGGCTATATATGGTTCTCAAGTTAGACTTCCGTTGATGAGTAGGAATCGTGACATGATTCAAACCATAACCATTGACAAGTGTCCATGCAGCATACTCGTTTTCCCTGCATTCTTATCATAATATATGAGAAAAGCGACCAGGTAATGCCCTTACTACATGCTAAGATCAAGCCACACAACATCCTGCAATATCTCATTGTTATTACCTACGGCCATCACACAAATTCGAATGCAAGGGTTTCTCCCATGTTAATAGCTCGGGTGTACTGGCAAGAGCTCCATATTTGTTTCCTTGACTCGACATTTCAGCGTGCTTCCAGATTATGTCCTGTGTTTACATACGGAAAACTGTAAGAAAAACATATTTAAAAGTAGCAGGTAGTGGTTTGCCGCAACAAAAAAATTGACAGATCAGATATCTCAGCGATAAGGTATCCCTACAGCTTGTTTCTCAGTAGTACAACAAGACCAATTACAATAAAATTACGAATATTCTTAACAAAGCCAAAAATTCACCTGAGCTTCTGAACTCATCTGGTCTACAATGAGCTCAGAAATGAACACCCTTGGCAAAAGACCCTTGAGATTTAAGGATGTAAAACTCCAACCAGTTGGTGGATCCAGTCCCATTCTCACTTTGCGAACTGCAGAAGATAATATTATGATTAAAAAGAGCAACTCAATTATTAAATTGGCAACACCTCATTTTATTGTGCAGTAGTCACTTGGTGCAATTCTCGACACGATTTTCATGATGGGTTAACCGTAAATAAGGGTTAGAATGCACACATCACAAGAAATCTACCAGTACAGATCTCAATGATAACATTGCATATTACCTTGGACCTTCATCTTTCGAATGATTTTTTTCGGTTTTTGAGGTGCTTTATCAACTGCAACTTCTGAACCACGTTTGGACATTAATTCCTCTTCTGACTGTAGTAGAATCTGCTGTAAGCTGAATTACAATAAAAGTTCATTAAGCTATATCATGAACAAAGAGACATTCCCCTGACAAAACACATAACTTCAGTCATTTCAATCAAAAAATTAATGGTTGAGATGAAGGGACTTATAAGAGATGCAGAGATTCTTATCATCATTATGACCTTTAAAGCGATCATGGAAAACAAAACACTGGAATCACGACTGACTGAATAGATAAAAGAGACAACACACAAGTTTAAAGCAACATATGATCAATTGTAGTCCTTCAACTGATATAAAAGAGTTACTGAAGAAAGGCTAGACTTACCCAAATGCGAACACAACCCTTGCCCAGGCATTTACATAGACGAACACAAGCGTCGTAGGCGAGCACTGAATGCCATAGTCCTTGCGTGCTGGATTTGATTGGCAAATATAGATATAAGAGGATCAATCTTATAAAAATGAGTGCAAGTCTAAAAGGGAGTAGCGGCTAGCATTATGATGAAGGAAAACATTGATGTTTTGGCGAGAGGAGGCACAGGGCCAGTCACCTGAAAACACAGAAAGGGTAATTAGTAATAGGAAAACAGAGAAAATAGGCGGCATACCCAGGGCTGTTGAATCAGAAACTGAACCACTAAGAATGCCAAGGTAAGAGCCACGAAAAAAATCAAATTCTCGCATCTTTTGTTGAGTCGGAAACTGCAGTTTAGACCGGCTGACCGGCAAGAACAAAGCTGGTGGGAGGCTACTGCCTAACTTCAAGATTATACAAAGCTGCATCAAAATGCTCTGTAGATTAGGCTAATGTGACTTATAACTGGGCTTTGGGGGTAACGATGGATCTGCTAATCCCAAAACCACTGATTAGAAGGTAATGTCATTCTATGCAAGGGCGTAAAATATGCAACGTATAAATCATAGTCTGCAGAGAATGGAAGGGCACTATGGTATAAAAACCGCAGAGTACTAAAGGCAGGCAATAGTAATAACACACCCAATCAAATTCGCCTACTAAGTCAGCAGTAATTAATCCAATGGAATCAGCATCTGTGCCTTGAACGCAACTGATGGGCTCGCCAATCAATCTAATGTTACAAACTTGTAACACAACCCAATCAACATCAACTTTCGAAAGCATCTGAATTGTATTGGTTGATTCCGTTGTCTGCAGCATCAACTGCCTGCCGCCACAATGGCCAAATTGTGAAAATGAATTTAGCAGTATAAAGTTATCCACTCAGCATCTCACCACTCACAGGCACAAGTCAACCCCTCCTTCCCCATACGCGAGGTTCAAATACCTCAACAAAGTTCTTGTAGACAGCTAGAAACAAGTGATGCACATCTGGGTGTTCCTGATCAACTTCAAGCTGTTTCACTATTATCTCTTTTCCATAATGCTACAAATCCAAAGATAAGTATCATCAGACACATTCAACTAAAATAAAACATTCCGAAAACATATAAAATCCCATTAAACCAAAATCGAACTCAAACCAATAATACTTACTTCCTCTGTCTCAATCATTTGTTTACCTTTGATTAAATACCTCTCACAAATAATATAATAGGTAAACAAATGATTGTGACGGAGGGAGTACAAATTGTACACATGCTCAACATTTCCATAAAACAAGTGTCTACCCCACTGGCTATAAAAGATAACCACTTCCTCCATTCATTTGGATTCACTCCATTTGCTTGTGCGTTCAAATTAATTCACTACAGTTCACTTTCGGCAATTTAACCCGCAAAGCACTCCAATGCGAGTGCGGGCAATACTCTTCTCTAAATTATTTGTTCACTTAAAACATTGGTCCAAAAGCAAATGAAGTGAATTCAAGTGAGTGGAGAAATTAAGTTACACTAAGCGCAAATATAAAACCATGCGAAAAAAGAAAGCGATTTCAATGAGACATTTCGTCGAGCACCTTATATACAAGAACAACACTGCTAAGTTTAGTATCAAATCCATGACCAAAAACCTCATTAAACCCCTTCGGATGATGATCATACCGGTCTCGACTCGGCTCAAAAACTCCACCAACATCCACCACAGCATCCAGCGTCTCCAACACGGCAACACCTAATCCTTAAACCCCATGTCAAAACTCAATGCCATTAATTAATTAATTTAATTAATATTAAAATAGATAGGGTTAGAAGATAACCTCGTGCACTAAACGAACTAAAACCCCTAAAATTGAGTAAAACAAACTGAATTACCTGACAATAGCCGAGTGCTATGGGGTTTTAGATGCGGCGTCTTCAAATTAAATAGATTATGTTAGCAGAAAGACATGAAACACAACCTGCACATCACATATATTTTTCAAAATCATACAGAGAATGCATCTGATTGAACTTGGTATTGTGCGTGAGTAGTGTAGAAGAAAGGTGAGTGAGTTATCAAGAGAAAATGAGTGAGAAGATGAGTGAGTAGTGTAGAAGAAAGGTGAGTGAGTTATGGAGAGAAAATGAGTGAGCAGTGTAGTGAGTAGTGTAGAAGAGAGGTGAGTGAATTATCAAGAGAAAATGAGTGAGAAGATGAGGGAGTAGTGTAGAAGAAAGGTGAGTGAGTTATGGAGAGAAAATGAGTGAGCAGTGTAGTGAGTAGTGTAGAAGAGAGGTGAGTGAATTATCAAGAGAAAATGAGTGAGAAGATGAGTGAGTAGTGTAAAAGAAAGGTGAGTGAGTTATGGAGAGAAAATGAGTGAGCAGTGTAGTGAGTAGTGTAGAAGAAAGGTGAGTGAATTATCAAGAGAAAATAAGTGAGAAGATGAGTGACTAGTGTAGAAGAAAGGAAGGTTAGTGGTGTCGAAGAAAGGTAGGGAAGAATGGAGGGATAAGATGTGTTAGGAATGAAGGGCTGAGATTTTGAGGCAACTATTCATAGCTACAGTGATACAACTTCAAACTTTTATAAGTGTATGGATACTTATAATAAAGCACACATATCATCTAAGTTATGGCTCGTAATGGCGGACTTTATTGGTTAAAATCTGGCTAAAACTTTCAAGAGTCTCAAGTTTGATTCACATGAATCACATCAATAGCAATTTTGTGGGGTAAAGTAGCCTGGAATTATGGTGGGTAGAGAATTTTTCTATGGGTTTACTAATTTTTAACCGACCAATTTAAATCTGTTATAATAACACATTTACTAATAAGTATACCTTCTTAATAATACTTGATTAATGACATTTACTTTTTCAATATGCCTTGTTAATGTCATTTAGTGGCAAATTAATGAGATAGACTTATAGTTTGTTTTCCTAGGGAGTAAGACTTGTTAATGAGACATTTTAGTGGCAATTTGATGAGATGAGATGAGATTGATTGTTTGTTCCATGGGGAGAGAACAATTTATTTTCTTTCTACACTTAAAAATTACCAATGGTGGACGTAGGATATTGAACTCGGTGAGCGGTTCGGATTCTCTTCATTACTCTCTTCTCTCCATTACTTTTCAACGGTCCGGATTTTGTTTCGAAACAATCCAACGGTCAAGTGTTTTAATGAGGTGAAAAAATTGAAATAATTTTATAATAGTATACTCCCTCCTATTCACTATAATATTCCCTATTTCCCTTTTCGTATTATTCAGGTTTTCTTCTCTATTTCCTCTTTTGGGTTGATTTATGTGGTCTAAATTCAATTGCATGTGGGGTAGTGTGTTTTGTGTGGTCTAAATTAACTTTCTTATTTCTTGTGCAAAAAAGAAAGGGGGAGAATATAGTGAATAAGAGGGAGTATATACTCCCTCTGATCCAGACCAAAGGTAACATTGACTTTTTGGCACTATTCATGGTAGTAGATAATCTTCGATATTATTCTTAATCTATAAGACAAAATATATTCATGAGAGATCTTGTTTGATTCATCGTCATGAATGCTATAAGAATATCAAATTTTTATAATTTTTAATAATGTGTAACTAAAGATATTTACGTTGCAAAACGTGCCTCGACAAGTATGAAAAAGTCAATGTTACCTTTGGTCTGGATCGGAGGGAGTATTAAGAGTAATGGAAGATCCATTACTTTTGAGGTAATGGAGAGGATCCTTAGACCTCACTCCTCAGGGAGGGGTGGCCATCATTTTACAATCATAGGACTATAGGAGCGGACAAGGACGGAGGTGATATAGTCTAGTCATTCACAATATATATTTCCTTGGATGACCATTATCTAAAAACACAAAATTATACAATACGCCACAATGTACATGAAATATTACCTCATTAAAACCTTACCTGGAAAATCGATACATTTGATAAGTAGGTAAACTTATGAGAGATTCCGTCATAAATTCTTCACGAGAAAGAGGGGTGCAAAAAGAAAATAAAGATTGTTTCACAAATAAAGAGCGGACAAGGACGGTGGTGTTTCGAAAAAATTATTAATTGAAACGACACTCGAAACTTGAGATTGTTACGACAATTTTTCATTTTCTTAAAAGATCCCAAGTTTGAAAAATATCTTTTATATATATATATATATATATATATATATATATATATATATATATATATATATATATATATATATATATATATATAGAGGCGGATCCGGTGAGGCCGTTAATTATGGCGAGGCGGCCGGCCTCACCAAATTCCTTAAACTTGGGCGGACTGATTAACATGGACTGATTATCAATGTTCATTGGGCTGGATATTTGGGGTCATTCTTAACTTTTCATTTGGCCCAAATATTTTCTCTATCTAAAATAAACAATTAAGAGCACAAATACTTTACTCTCTCTAAAAAATATAACACACAACGTTGCAGCGATTTTCAAAATCTCGTTTCCAAAAATCCAATCAGCAACATCAATTGCAGCGATTTCCGGCAAAATTGTTCGTAGATTTCATCAGAACGACATACAGCAACGCGATTTCAGTAATTTTCGAAGAATATTTTGATTAATTTCCAGGTAATTTCATAATTTTGATCAAAATTGAACATATTCATATAATTCTGTTAATTCACTCATAAATTGATGATATAAGGCTCGATTGATCAAAATTGAGCGATTTCAAAAATATAAGGTTCAAATTTTATTGATGATAATCGAATAGTAGGCAATACTCAATACGCAGAGTAATTAGCTGTTCTGCCAGAATCGTCACTGATACTGCAGTTTGTTCCATGGTATCAATATTATATACGCATGTATATATAAGCTAGTGACATTATTTGGAATTGCATAACTTTAAGAGTATAGAATTGCTCGTGTGGAGTATAGCTTGTTGAGCTGTGCATAATGTATGTCAATGATATTTCTCTCTACAGGCTGATGATCAAGCATCAGATGTTCTTAACGATGACAACAGTTGGAGTCTTGTTTCTTCTGGTGAGTGTGTGTCCGTGAAGGTCAGAATAATTTGAAGGTGAAACCAAAGACTTCATCCTGCTCTTCTAGAGTGACAACAGTTGCTACTTGACTGTCATTTGGAAATTGACTAACAGCACCTCAAACCTCGTTTTACTATGACTTACTATGTGAATAGTTGATAAAAGTGTGCCGAGTGGAGTGTGCTAAGCCTTTGCGCTTGGTTTGTAAAGTTCTGCTGCTACTTTTCCCTTCAAGAAGCTCTTTGTTTTTTTTTCTCTTCAATTAATTTTTTTGATAACGAAACAAAGGCAGTATAGAGATATAGTGGTTTCGGATGATAGTTGTTTGTATGGTGTGGGCGTTGTGGTCTCTGCATTGTTGGAGAGTTAAGATTTTGGGATCATATTGTGTACAAGAATTTATTCTTACTAGAAATCCAAAATGTGTAGCACGGTTGCACATGATGCCTCCCCATACAAACTTCTGCTTATTTTACATGCATTTCAATCAACTCGCAAAGTCGTAAATCCCTTGAAATGGATGCATTGCCATGGCAAGCTGTAGTGTTGTTGAACTGTTTCTTGAGTTATGCAAAGACTGCATTTTGTTACCAAGGATCAAGTCCCTTTCATTTAGGATTCTCACAGTAGTTTGAAGACTGTGTAAGAAGAGTTAGGACCAAGTGACTAACACAAATTATAGAATAAGACGTCTGAAATTTATTGCTATTATTTAAATGCTGACGTACTTTGCTCTTTTTCTTATTTTGTGAATCATAGACCTTGTTTTGTAACACTTAGAGCTTGTTATGTGAAACGCAAAGCTAATATTCTTAAACTTGGTCATAAGTTGTTGAAATAACCTATTTTGCTATTTCTCTTATTTTGTGAATCTTAGGCCTTGTTTTGTGAATTTCACAGCTTGTTTTGTGAATCTTAGAGCTTGTTTTGTGAAACTAGAAGGTAATATTGTGAAACTTGGTCATAAGTGGTTGTTGAAATCACCTATATTCCTCTTTTCTTATTTTGTGAATCTTAGACCTTGTTTTGTGAATCTTAGAGCTTATATTGTGAAACTAAAAGGTAATATTGTGAAACGTGGTCATAAATGGTTGAAATCACCTATTTTGCTCTTGTTCTTATTTTGTGAATCCTAGACCTTATTTTGTGAATCCTAGAGCTTGTTTTGTGAATCTCATACCTTATTCAGTGAATCTTAAGGCTTGTTTTGTGAAACTTGGTCATCATAAGTGTTTAAAATAACCTTTTTTGCTCTTTTCCTTATTTGGTGAATCTCAGACCTTATTTTTTTAATCTCATACCTCATTCAGTGAATCTTAAGGCTTGTTTTGTGAAACTTGATCATCATAAGTGGCTAAAATCACCTATTTTGCTCTTTTCTTAATTAGGTGAATCTCAGACTTTGTTTAGTGAATCTCAGACCTTGTTCAGTGAATCTTAGAGCTTGTTTTGTGAAACTTGGTCATCATAAGTGGTTAAAATCACGTTTTTTGTTCTTTTCCTTATTTGGTGAATCTCAGACTTTATTTTGTGAATCTCATACCTTATTCAGTGAATCTTAAGACTTGTTTTGTGAAACTTGATCATCATAAGTGGTTAAAATCACCTATTTTGCTTTTTTCTTTATTGGGTAAATCTCAGACTTTGTTTTGTGAATCTCAGACCTTGTTCAGTGAATCTTAGAGCTTGTTTTGTGAAACTTGGTCATCATAAGTGGTTAAAATCACGTTTTTTGCTCTTTTCCTTATTTGGTGAATCTCAAACCTTTTTTTGTGAATCTCATACCTTATTCAGTGAATCTTAAGGCTTGTTTTGTGAAACTTGATCATCATAAGTGGTTAAAATCACCTATTTTGCTCTTTTCTTTATTAGGTGAATCTCAGACTTTGTTTTGTGAATCTCATACCTTGTTCAGTGAATCTTAGAGCTTGTTTTGTGAAACTTGGTCATCATAAGTGGTTAAAATCACGTTTTTTGCTCTTTTCCTTATTTGGTGAATCTCAAACCTTTTTTTGTGAATCTCATACCTTATTCAGTGAATCTTAAGGCTTGTTTTGTGAAACTTGATTATCATAAGTGGTTAAAATCACCTATTTTGCTCTTTTCTTTATTAGGTGAATCTTAGACTTTGTTTTGTGAATCTCAGACCTTGTTCAGTGAATCTTAGAGCTTGTTTTGTGAAACTTGGTCATCATAAGTGGTTAAAATCACGTTTTTTGCTCTTTTCCTTATTTGGTGAATCTCAAACCTTTTTTTGTGAATCTCATACCTTATTCAGTGAATCTTAAGGCTTGTTTTGTGAAACTTGATTATCATAAATGGTTAAAATCACCTATTTTGCTCTTTTCTTTATTAGGTGAATCTCAGACTTTGTTTTGTGAATCTCAGACCTTGTTCAGTGAATCTTAGAGCTTGTTTTGTGAAACTTGGTCATCATAAGTGGTTAAAATCACGTTTTTTGCTCTTTTCCTTATTTGGTGAATCTCAAACCTTATTTTGTGAATCTCATACCTTATTCACTGAATCTTAAGGCTTGTTTTGTGAAACTTGATCATCATAAGTGGTTAAAATCACCTAGTTTGCTCTTTTCTTTATTAGGTGAATCTCAGACTTTGTTTGTGAATCTCAAACATTGTTCAGTGAATCTTATAGCTTGTTTTTTGAAACTTGGTCATCATAAGTGGTTAAAATCACGTTTTTTGCTCTTTTCCTTATTTGGTGAATCTCAAACCTTATTTTGTGAAACTTGGTAATCATAAGTGGTTAAAGTAAATGGGGGTATGATTTTCTTTCACATTCTTTCAAGATGGAATGAACTAAAGCATCACATAATAAAAAAAACCGCAATTAATTTTGTTCCTCAACATGAACGTGGAAAAAGATCAGAAGCTATATACACAACTATACTAGTTCAGAGCAAAATACCAAAGTGACAACTATTTCTTTTCAGCGTAGCAGTTAACCAAAAAATGGAAAGTTCCAAGGTAAGGACTAGAGCACACCTCGAGAATCAATTTCTTCAGTCGTTCCTCTAATGGCAGGGGGAGCAGAAATAAGGGAACAACTCACATGATGAAAACTAGTGAAATGATTTAATTATTTTAAAACCAATTAGCTCAAATGGCAGAGCGTTGTGCAATGCACAAGGTGTGGGTTCGACTCCCATGTTGGTTATTGATCCATCTTTGTTACTTCAAAGCCTAATTGGTATTTCTCTAGTGGACTTTTGGGTTTTGGCCTTTTGTGTCATGTCCAATTGCACCCAATTTAGATAATTTCTAACATTGACTTTACAAAGGACTCAAAATTGTAATCCTTTGCTCCTTTAGTGGCTATGCACGACGTTTTGGCTTATGCACGCCGTTTGTGCACATCTAAGTTTGAGCTTCTTCTACTCATCCTCAATTTTGCACATCTGAGTACGGAGTTGGCTAACTCATCCTCAATGTTATTGTATTTAAGTTTAATACACTAAATTCTTAAATTAACTAGGCTATATGAGATTCGAACTCATACCTTTGTGCAAGATTTGCATATTGTTCTCCCATTTGAGCTAATAGCCGTTAAGATATACGAGTACATAACAAAGATTAAATAAGGGGAACCTTAAGCTAATAGCCTTTAGATAGCCTTAAGATATACGAGTACATAACAAAGATTAATCTCACATTCAAATCAACTAAGACCATTTTTCAAGATAGTAATCGTAAATTAATATACAATCAATTGCTGTTTTAGCAGAAGTCTATAAATTCAACTTACCTCGGAGCATATAAATTGATTCTATAGTCACAATAGTCAACACTCAAGCCACCATACTTGAATTGAAAGTTACTCGAAATATATATCTGACGCACCCAAGATATGAACTTGTCATGACTCCAACCAACAACATGATTGAATTTAGTAAATAATTTGGCTAGAAACATCTTCCCCAAACCTGCAATAGATGAAACCAACAGCAAATTGATTGCGGAATAAACCCAAAGTAAACACTAATCAACGAAAGCGTTAAAACATTAGACGAAAATTTAGGTTTTCAGAAATCAAGCACCCAGAAGATAAACTGAAGACGAAAATCAGTGAAGAAAGAAAGGAATTTTAAAAATGATCGGACATACTTTGAATGTACCTACCAAAAAGACAGCAAAAACACCCGACTGCCCCAACTTGCTTGTAAATGACGCACTCGAGATAGCTGACCAAAACAGATTTGATTGGCATAGACCATAAAACGATGATGGTTTAGGTCCTTCTCTTGCCCATTACTCCTAAAATAATGAAATAAGTTGTAAAACTGAGCAAACATTACAAAACCCTATCCTACAAAATTTAATCACCCAAAATCGATTTCTCTACATGATTGATCCTTCAACGATATTAAAACGCATTTATCCATGGTACTACTCTTTCTTAATGGTTGTTTCAACTTTCAACTTCTATTTCAAATTTCATTCTCTAACCTATAAAACATTCACTGCTACATCCCCCTCTTGCCATTTCAATAGCTAACTTAACAACAAGAATGTCAAAGTAATACGATTAAGCAGACTTAATCTTGGAACCAATCCTTCCAATAGAGCATAATTAATATGGGTTTGACATTATTAATTAATTTCTGCACAGTAAGCACTTGCTAGAAACTAACTTGATGTCCACCTTAACTTTGTGTGCTTTATACCAACAAACCTAGTTGAATTGAATTGTATCAAATTATCAAATTAACGACTGCTCACAATATCAAGAATTCATCTTGCTTAATGACTTTTTTTTGCTATACTCCATTATAATCCAGTGATAGATAATATGGAAGCATTAAAAAGTACAATATCTTCCGTAGATATACATCTAAATTAGATTGTAAACGAAAGCATTGCATAAAAAAAGAGACTTAAAAGTATTTGACAAGAAGTCAACAAGGCCTTTTGTTTGCGGCAATAAATGAGCAAGGATAGCAACATAATGAAAACACATCATCATCCGTCACATCCGAAAAACACATCCACATTAAAAGAATCACCGTGACGGAAATTCAAAATCGACCAAATCAAATACATAGTACCAACGTAGCGATAAAGGAAGGCCTTTTGTATGCCAAAGAAAAATAAAAACAGGAATGAGGCATTTCTAGTGCGCAATCAGATAGGTTCATGTGGGACATTTAGATTCATTTAGTTACGAGTCTTTCGAATATGCCAAATTAGGTTCAGACTTTGGGTCCAATCCAAGTTAGCCACATCTACTGTGCAGTCAAATATCAAATTCACATATTTCAGATCAATTCTTCATGTTTAAGTTTGTTTTATCATGTCTATTTGTAATCTTTCCCTTGCATAATCTCTAATTAAGAAAGAAAAGTTTCTTTGTGTACATTCAACTGATCCTTGCTCAGCCAATCGGCAATAGTCTTTGAGACTTTAAGGTAAAATTGTACTGCGTATTATTTTGCGCTATAGACAAACTATCATAAAGAGATTGGTCTAAAGTAGGAACAAAAGGTGTCTACTGTCTACGAGCAAGAAAAAGGCTGAAATTGAAGCCCGGTGGTAAAAAATACTAAGCCGGGGTTTTCACCAACTCCCTTGAAGTTCGGGGAATTTTGTTGCCACAGACACGCTAAGTACACATTCCAGAGCAAAGATAGCACAAGATTTTAATTGATCGCACAAAGAAAGCAACAACTTGCTTTCTTTGCTTTGGTGACTTACTACTTCAAAAGGCAATCTTATATATGTTTGTTTAAACTCCACTCCTATTAAGGTATGTGCAAATGACGGTAAAGACTAAAGAACAACTTTTCTTAAAACAGAGAAGCGGCATCATCCTGTACTAAACAAAGCAGCAATATTTCAGGAATGGTAAGGATGAAGATAACAGTTCCGGATGGTAGCAGTATTGCTCTACACCATCTCTTATAAATCAGAAGTCTCTGTTAGTCTGTAAAGGAAAAGCTCAAGGTAACTAAAAATATCCCTAGTATGCTCTCTTAGCGAGCTTACTTAAAAATGATAAACAAATCAAGTAGATTAACCTAGAAGACAACTTATTTAATTTGAACACAAAGTAAATGATGCAGCACAAACTAATAGCAGATAACCCCGTCTCTTTTCTGCAACAAAGTGATTGAACATTTAAGCAACAACAGGTTGAGAAAGACAGAGTTGAGACTGATATTTCCTCAAACCTATTAATAAAAAAACGCATCCAAAGAACGTCAAGGTAATGAGTAAATGCGTGTGCAAACATCGAAAACGAGGAAACCAGAAACAAAGCTACTAAAATTAACTGAAGTCGAGTGAAGAGAAATAGGAAAACAAGAGCAAAATTCAGTAATTAAAGTAATTTAATTTGTTTTTGACCAAAACGTACAAGATTAACCAACGAAAATCGAAATCGAGGTAGTAAATACTTAAGAAAGAGAAAGGAACATACGAAGAAGCAGAGAAATCTACTTATTGATTTTATGCATTCTACTGTGCTCGATTATGCTCAGAAATGATCAAAACCTGCATAAGAACAACGATAATAAGTAATAAAACTACCTGAGCTTTAATTCAACGAATTAATTAAGTCGATTGAAAATTAGGGTGAAAAATACGGAATGAAAGCGGGATGAATCGAAATGAAAATTAGTTGATGGAAAGTACCTAATTTGCGGATGATAATGGCGGTCGAAAAGCTCATAGATAATGGCGCTCAGAAAGCTCAGTGACAATGGCGAAGACGGAGCCGAAGATGAAGGTCAGCTGAAGACGAGTTGAAGAGAGAGAGAAAGAGGACGGAGTAAATGAATGGAGTAATTGAGCAGAAATGTGTTAATTTTTTTTTTTGAAATAAGAAATGTGTTCATGAGTTAGAGTTATATAGGGGGACACGTGGCATTATTTGAGGAGTCCATAATTTTCAGATCCGACGGTTTAGGATGGGTACAGCTGCCTCACCCTAAGAAGGGTGCCTCACATGATTCTCTCTCTCTCTCTCTATATATATATATATATATATATAGAGAGAGAGAGAGAATCATGTGAGGCACCCTTCTTAGGGTGAGGCGGCTGGACACCTTCTAAACCGTCAGATCTAAAACCTATAGACAACAAGATAATTCCACGTGTTCCATACAAAACTCTATCTAACTGATGTTTCGCCTCAAATTCACTCATTTCGCACTCTGTCACTTTCTCTCTCTTCAGCTCATCGTCATTCACTCTATCTAACTGATGTTTCGCCCTCAGATTTTGATTGTCATCGTCAATCTATTTTATTTTCCGATCTAGGCAATTTTGATTCATCCTAATTTCGATCATCCTAAATTTCCGATCTAGGTAATTTCGATTCATCCTAATTTCGATGAATTCAACCTCGATGTTGCTCAATACGGTACACAATTTCACTTCTCCATTTCTTCTGTTTTGCACTATCAACATAGTTTTTGATGTTCTAGTGAATTTGCATATTGTTGATTTTCCAGAAATCGACTATGATGATGCATTGACGTAGCTGATTGATAGTTTATGCGATTCGATTTTGATTATGTTCAGTTCATTTCATTTCATTTCATTTCATTTCTTCGATGTTCAGTTAGTTCTGTATTTGTTGTTGATTTGATTTGCTTCTAATTAAGTTTTTAATTTGATTTAATTTGTTGCTGATTTAATGTTGGCCGTAACAATATTAGCATGGGCAAACTCGATGAATGATCTAATGTTAAACTCATCGTTTGCAATGAACGACAGTAATGGAGTACAGATCGTAATGTCAGGATGTTATGCAGGTCCAATGTTCAACACATAGGATTGAGAGTTTCTTTAGTGCTTGGAGCCTGGTCTACGGGTTCCAACCATATGTGATACCTCAAGACGCTGGTTTGTTCTTGACAATCGGGTTTCTCACAGCCGGCCTCATCTATGCGTTGATTGTGTTGCCTCAAAATGATATGCGGCCGAATAAGGTGTTGGGTATCGGTCTCATTGTTATCTATGTCGTGTTTCTTTCGATTAGGTTCAGTATGGCTGTTGGTTTTGGTTCACTTGACAGCTTGTAAGTTTTAGGCAACTAAAGGTCTAGTGCAGCATCATGTATCAAAATATTTTTGGAATCAATTGCATATTTACAAATTGGTTCACTTCCAGAATGATGGGAGTAAAAAACTTGCCTTTGCTTAATTGCTTTGACGACTTGATTTATATGTTCACAGTCACTTTTTTTTTTTTAATTAACGTATTTTAATTTTGTTTAACTTTGAGATCGCTAGTATAATACTCCGTAGAATCAATTGCATATTCGTTTGCTTATGAAATTTTTAATTTCTTATTTTGTGAATCCTACACCTTAATTTGTGAAATTTGGAACTCAATGTGTGAAATCGTTTACTTATGAAATTTATTTATTTCTTATTTCGTGAATCATACACCTTATCATTTTTGAAAGGTGTATGTATAGTAAGGACAATAATTTGACTTATCGAGTATACTGTGAAAGGTGTATGTATAGTATACTCTGAGAAAACATTGGTCAAAGTCGACATAATTTGATTTATCGAGTAAAGTAAGGACAATATAAATGGGTTGGAGCTGAGATAAATTCTTTGTTGGGCATTTCCATTTTGTAGTATGAAATTTAACTTTCTGGAGTAGGCATTTCAGTCTTGTATTTATGAGATTTGCTAGGAATTCCAAGATACTTGCTCTTGTATATTTCAGGTTTTGACGAACTGAGATTGTTTGCTTGGCTCATTTTGATGGCGCTCAATAGCTTATAGAATAACAAGAGCACTAATAGATACTCATGGTTTCTATTTTTTGCAGCCCAGAAATTGCATAGTCCAGGTTGGGTTCCCCAGGAACATTTAATTGAAAAGGTAATTAAGGTATTTTCTTGGGGTATTCAGATATCAATTCGTCCTCTATTTTTGCTTCTTAACCGTTAACATGCTATAGGTGGCTGGTAAGCTACTTCAATGCTTAAGGTTATTAGCTTAAGGTTCCCCTTATTTAATCTTTGTTATGTACTCGTATATCTTAACGGCTATTAGCTCAAATGGGAGAGCAATGTGCAAATCTTGCACAAAGGTATGAGTTCGAATCTCATATAGCCTAGTTAATTTAAGAATCTAGTGTATTAAACTTAAATACAATAACATTGAGGATGAGTTAGCCAAATCCGTACTGAGATGTGCAAAATTGAGGAAGAGTAGAAGAAGCTCAAACTTAGATGTCCACAAACGGCGTGCATAAGCCAAAACGTCGTGCAGAGCCACTAAAGGAGCAAAGGATTACAATTTTGAGTCCTTTGTAAAGTCAATGTTAGAAATTATCTAAATTGGGTGCAATTGGACATGACAGAAAAGGCCAAAACCCAAAAGTCCACTAGAGAAATACCAATTAGGCTTTGAAGTAACAGTAGCAGTCAATAACCAACATGGGAGTCGAACCCACACCTTGTGCATTGCACAACGCTCTGCCATTTGAGCTAATTGGTTTTAAAATAATTAAATCATTCAACTAGTTTTTATCATGTGAGTTGTTCCCTTATCTCTGCTCTCCCTGGCATTAGAGGAACGACTGAAGGAATTGATTCTCGAGGTGTGCTCTAGTCCTTACCTTGGAACTTTCCATTTTTTGGTTAATCGCACATGCCGAAAAGAAATAGTTGTCACTTTGTTATTTTGCTTTCTACTAGTATAGTTGTGTATATAGCTTCTGATCTTTTCCCACCTTCATGTTGAGGAACAAAACAAAGTCTAAGATTCACCGAATAAAGAAAAGAGCAAAATAGGTGATTTTAACCACTTATAATGATCAAGTTTCACAAAACAAGCCCTAAGATTCACCGAATAAGGTATGAGATTCACAAAATAAGGTCTGAGATTCACCAAATAAGGAAAAGA
Organism: Silene latifolia; assembly: GCF_048544455.1. Lineage (NCBI taxonomy): Eukaryota > Viridiplantae > Streptophyta > Magnoliopsida > Caryophyllales > Caryophyllaceae > Silene > Silene latifolia. The sequence continues at coordinate 140,184,737 of NC_133528.1, read as the reverse complement.
GCAAAAAAGGTGATTTTAACCACTTATGATGATCAAGTTTCACAAAACAAGTCCTAAGATTCACTGAATAAGGTACGAGATTCACAAAATAAGGTCTGAGATTCACCAAATAAGGAAAAGAGCAAAAAAGGTGATTTTATGACCAAGTTTCACAAAACAAGCTCTAAGATTCACTGAACAAGGTCTGAGATTCACAAAACAAAGTCTGAGATTCACCTAATAAAGAAAAGAGCAAAATAGGTTATTTAAATCACTTATGATGATCAAGTTTCACAAAACAAGCCTTAAGATTCACCGAATAAGGTATGAGATTCACTAAATAAGGTTTGAGATTCACCAAACAAGGAAAAGAGCAAAAAACGTGATTTTAACCACTTATGATGACCAAGTTTCACAAAACAAGTTCTAAGATTCACCAACAAGGTCCGAGATTCACAAAACAAAGTCTGAGATTCACCTAATAAACAAGCCCTAAGATTCACTGAATAAGGTATGAGATTCACAAAATAAGGTCTGAGATTCACCAAATAAGGAAAAAGGCAAAAAAGGTGATTTTAACCACTTATGATGACCAAGTTTCACAAAACAAGCTATAAGATTCACTGAACAAGGTCTGAGATTCACAAAACAAAGTTTGAGATTCACCGAATAAAGAAAAGAGCAAAATAAGTGATTTTAACCACTTATGATGATCAAGTTTCACATAACAAGCCCTAAGATTCACCGAATAAGGTATGAGATTCACAAAATAAGGTCTGAGATTCACCAAATAAGGAAAAGAGCAAAAAGGTGATTTTAACCACTTATGATGACCAAGTTTCACAAAACAAGCTCTCGATTCACCGAACAAGGTCCGAGATTCACAAAATAAGGTCCGAGATTCACCAAATAAGGAAAAATATTCCCACAGACACAATTGTGACTGAATTGAGACATTAATGCTCTCTAGATTGTAGACTAATTACATCACAAAATTTTCGCAACAAAATCGTGGGCTTTCTCCTACTAAAAGCCTCGTGTATTCTACCACAACACAAACGATTATCAACGACTCGACAACTATATAGAGCCCAAGCAAAGCAGTTCACAAAGAATCGGTTTGGTTGCTCGATATGCTCAATCGAAACTTTCAACAATCATCCACCCATCATTAAACAAACCTAAATTTGACTAATATAGACGTCCGTTCACTAGCTACATTTCAAAACGCTTGCCAAACACGTGATTATGACGACAAACATGTCGCCGTTTGTCAACAATAGCTCATTCTTACATTAACTGCCTTATCATAGCTATCTGATCAATCCAAAACCTTCAACAATCGTCTAGTCCATCAATAAACAACTAAATTCGACAAATTTCGGTGTCGTTTCCCTCAATTATACAAATAAATATCATGATTAAACTAATAGTAACAATGAACATCAAACTAACAAGTACAGTAACAAATCTCAAACACGAATCACAAACAACGATGATCACATTTCAAATCATCGCTCTTTGAATCACGATTCTAATCTCGCGAATAAAACGATCATCAAACAAGCAAAAATCAACACAGTAACAAAAATCAATGCAAAATTAATCAACAAAATCAACAAAAACTTGGAGAATATTCGAATCAAACCTGTTGTTGAATCTTAGCTAATTCATCGGGAGACATACGACTCATCTGTTCTTGTGCAAGCTTAAATAATTCAGGATCCATCATACCGTTAAACATCTTCGCAAATAAAATCCCTAAATTTCAAAAATTTCGAGATTAAGAAGCTATAATTATAAGTGGTCATCTTCGCAAATAAAATCACGTTTTTTGCAATTTCATGAATGATATAGCTTGTCTATGAAGAATAGCTTATCCATGAAGAATAGTATAATTGATGCCAAATTTTCAGATTTATAAAATATTTGGGCCAAAATTTCAGCCCAATTTGGACTCCGCGCTAACAGTCCATTCTAAGTCTAATGAAGGAATTTGGTGAGTCCGGCCGCCTCGCCATAATGAGGTGCCTCACCGGATCCGGCCTCTATATATATATATATATATATATATATAGAGCAAAGTTCTTCTAAGTCCCTTTTTTTTTTTTGAGTCCATAAGTCCCTCCCACAACCCTTGGATCATACATGGTGGAAGGTTGAGATTGAAAGCAAAAAACACACTTAAAACTAATTAATTCACTTCTCTCTCTAGTTTTAATAATACATTCACTAATTCATTATCATACACAATTAATACCATATTTTGTCTTATACTTCAAAGTTTCTGATAATTTTGTTAACATTTTTCCTGTTTCGGTTTTTTTCGTTTTTTTTTTTTCGAGACAATTTTCGACTGTTTCGTTTTTTTCGTTTTTTTTTTCGAGACAAGTTTTCGACATTTTAGGATTTTACGAGTGTAATTCTAACGGCAAAAAGTGTAATTTTAAGAAATATTTTCGAGAATTTAGTGTTTTACAAGTTTAACTTCAATCTTTTCCGAGTGATTTTAACGAATAATATTTTGAATTTTTGTCATTTTATCACAAGTTATTGTAATTTAGCATTTTACGAGTGTTATGTTAATGACAAAAAGTGTTATTTTAGTCCAGGTAAGTGTAATTTCAGTCCAATGAGATTGTTATTTTTAGTCAAGGAGAATGTAATTTTAATCCAGAAATGTGTAATTTTAGTCCAGAAAAGTATAATTTCAAATCAATCGAGAATGTAATTTTAGTCCATTGAGAATGTAACATTAGTCCAATGAGAATATGAGAATATGACCAAGTCCATTGAGAGTATAACATTAGTCCAATAGAGCTAAGTGTAATTCTAACAGAAAATAGTGTAATTCTAACAACAAAAAGTGTAATTCTAACAACAAAAAATGTAATTTTAGCAGAAAAAAGTGTAATTCTAGCAAAAAAAAGTATAATTTTAACAAAAAAAAGTGTAGTTCTAACAACAAAAAGTGTAATTTTAGCCGAAAAATGTGTTATTCTAGCAAAAAAAAAGTGTAATTTTAACAGAAAAAAGTGTAATTCTAACAACTAAAAGTGTAATTTTAGCCGAAAAAAGTGTTATTCTAGCAAAGAAAAGTATAATTTTCACAGATAAAAGTGTAATTTTAATGGAGGAAAGTGTGATTTTAACAGAAAAATGTGTAATTCTAACAACAACAAAAAGTGTAATTTTAGCAGAAAAAGTGTAATTTTAGTCGAAAAAAGTGTTATTCTAGCAGGAAAAAGTGTAATTCTAGCCAAAAGTGTAATTATAGCAAAAAAATGTGACTAAAATATTATAAGATCTAAAATTTTAAAATAATGAATAAAATACCAACAATCAGATCTAAAACATTAAAAAAAAAATCAAAGAAAACAAAAACAAAACCCATATCTATCGACACAACAAAACAAAACAAAAAAAGAAAAAAAAAAAAAAAAAAAATCAAAGAAAACACAAACGCACAGACAAAAGTCACAAAACCAGCCCAACTACAATTGATGGGTAGCCCTTATCAAATATCTCCCTTTCACTTGTCTAAAAAATATCTCCCTTCCAAACAGGGAAGTCACAAAACCAAAATCAAAGAAGACACTTTTCTCAAAAAAAATCAAAGAAGACACCCACACTTTTAGATCGCAGAAAATGAAAAAAAAAAAAAAAAAAAAAAATCCTATTAAATCTGAAACGAGCCGGAGAAAGGTGTTTTTGGTTTGTGGTAGACGATAATGCAGTGGTGTTGTTGTGGTGTGATGCGTTGTGGTGGTGGTGGCCGGATTTGGGTGTTTATATTTTCGGATCTAGTTTTTTTTTTTTTTGGTTTGTGGTAGACGGTAATACAGTGAAGGTTGCCGGGGGGAGTAGTGGGTTGTTGTTGTTGTTGTTGTTGTTGTTGTTGTGGGGTGGTGTGTCCGATTAGGTGGTTGGTGGTCGTTGGTGATGGTGGTGAGACAGGCGTGAGAGGGAGGTGGTTGTCGGCAGAGGGAGGTGTGAGACACGGTAGATCTGGTCGCGGGAGAGGTAGTCGTGGTCGTGTGGGTGGGAGTGGGTCGTGGTGCGGTTTCTTTGGTGGTGGTATGGCGAGTTGGGCGCGGTGGGTGTAGCGGTGATAGGTCGTGGTCATTGGTGTATGTGGTGGTGGCCGGTGGGGTGCGGGGTGCCTGTTTGGATTTTGAATTTTAGAGAGGAGGCGGGGTGGCTGAAGGAGGGGGAATTTTTTCTTTTTTTGGATTTTTTCTTTTTTTGATTTTGAAGTGGATTTTTTGGGTATTTGATTTAATTGGGATTTTAGAGAGATGAATGGATGAAATTGTGAGGGATGAGTGAGAAGTTATTGTGAGAAAAAATGTTATATAGTGGATTAATAATTAATTAATGTTGATTAGTAAAGTAGAGAGGGAGAGTGTTTTGTTAGGCATTAATCCCCTTTTTTTGCTTTTAATCTCAGCCCTCCAACTTCTTCATCTAAAGGCTCACAATGAGACTTATGGACTCAAATGTAAGACATGGACTCACTTGATCTTTACACTATATATATATATATATATATATATATATATATATATATATATATATATATATATATATATATATATATATAAAAGATCCTAAAGGAAATGAGTCACCTTTATTTTTGGGAAATTCCATGAGTCCACTTATGTATCACACGCTATACAAAAGAATATCACGAACTTACACTAATATAAGAATATCTTAATTTAAATCTTCAATGAACATACACAAACCATTCTCTGATGGATCCACTTCCTTTCATGTTAGTCAAACCATTTTAAAACTGTGTTGCATCTATGCTATTAAAAAAGTTGCCTTACTCCATATGATGATTGATTCCAAATTTGACAAACATCCCCTGTTCATATCGGATGAGGCAACCGTGAATGGTTTTACACTTCCATTATTTAGGATTTTAGCATGTTTGTCATTCCTGTTGTAGTATACGAGTTTTAAGCCAAAATACATGGGCATTGCTCTCTCCACTTCACTCGCTCTCGCACTCTCCTCCTTTACTGGTAATTCTTATTCTTCTTTTAACTTTAATTCATCTTTTATGTTCAGCTGTTATTTGATGTTTGATTACTTGGTGTGTATTCATGTCTTTTTGTCATGTCATTTTCCCTAGAATTCAGTTCTACATTTTAAGAATATTAAGTTGGCTCCATTGATACCAATGGAACAAAAGGGGTGAAATGGAGTTTCAAATATGCAAGAACAGTCTCAGCCATGTGGCCAATTATCGGTTATTTTTGGGAACCCTTGTATATCACGGAAAGTTGAAACCCGTTTATGTAGCGACCGATATACTGCATAGAGGCGGATATTTGATACCATGTTCAGAAGTAATGTGACAACTGACAACTGTGTGAACCCTTTGGTGGGAGTCTTTACAACATTGGGTTAGTGTTGCTGCTGTCAATACAATAATACGGAGTACAATATTTTATAAATTTGGGAGAGAGATCATAATGTAAACCATTGATTAGGCTTCTATTTTACTCAAACTTGTTTAGAAGTATTGGACATGGGTGCGTGTTCGAGTGTGAGACCCAACTATTTTTCAAAAATATGCACATTTTGGCTTAAAATAAAAAGTTGCCTTACTCCATATGATAATTCCATGGCGGTCATAACAACAGATTTCTAAGTTAACATGTTTGTCATTCATGTTGTAGTATACGAGTTTTGTCTCTTATGAATGTGGCTTTCAAGTTACGACTGATACTTGTTCGATGAATTACCAAATCAAATTCAATTCCATCCATATTCCTGTTGCTGGTTGTTGTTCAATTTGGATTTGTTATTTTGCAGGCAATGTCACCTCTTTCCTCTTGTTTCTTTCCCCAGCGTATGTCACGCTTAATGAATAATTGAAACGTGAATTACTTGTGTTCTGATATAACGTGCAAGCTTTAGAGAAGTAGTTTGGCATATTTTGGGTTTAGTGGTGTGATATCAGATAAGATAACCCGTGATATTATTTAAGATAACCAGGTGATATTGTTTATTATAAGGTGTGATATTGTTTTGTATAACTCGTGATACTCTTTTACTGGACTCACAGACTCAGATACAATATCACAGGTTATACTAAAAAATATCACAGCTTTTTTTTTCAAAAAAAAGAAAAAAAAAATTATTAAATATTTTTTTTTTTTTTAAAAACGTGATATTTTTGTGTAGAGCGTGTGATACATATGTGGACTCACGGGACTCAAAAAAGATAGGGTGGACTCATGTGATCCTAATTCTATATATATATATATATATATATATATATATATATATATATATATATATATATATATATATATATATATATATATATAGGGGCGGGTTCAGTTAACTACCTTAACGTCTGAACCGTATTTAACTAGCTTCAAACCAGTTTTTTTTTTTTTTTTTTTTTTTTTTTTTTTTTTTTTGGATACACTTTATTTTTTTTTACCAAATACACCTCTTATTCGGATACATTTTATAACATATGTAGATACACTTTTTTAAACTCTAATTTTTTTTGGGAGTTTTAAGACTAACTTTTGAGATACATTTTATACTATTTGCAGATACACATGTTACTATTGTTAGATACACATGTCAATACTCTCAGATACGCATATCAGTATTGCCAGATACGCATATCAATAATCTCAGATAGGCATATCCGTGCCAGATACACATGTCAATACTTTCAGATACACATATTGTATGTGTATCCAGTAGTATTCATATACGTATCTAGTAGTATTCATACACGTATCCACCTCCAAACACAACTTCCCACCACCACCACCACTACCACACCGCCGCCACCACTACCGCCCCATCGCCACCACCACCACCACCGTAGAACACCACCTCACAACCCGCAACAACGAAGAATGGAATGAAAAGAGTCTGCGAGTGAGTACCATACACCACTAACACGTCAATAACCTCGCCGGTCACCCAATCAATGCTGCACATCACACACCACCGGATCCACCAAGTTATCTCGACAAAACGAAGCCATTTTTCTTATTTTATTTAGATCTGAAAAATTGAGGTGAAAAAGATGGGTACAGTACCGACAATGGTCAAGGGTCGACTTCCAGTCTTCCACCATCACCATCCGTCACGGCAACTATTGATATACACGCCGGAAACATCACTGGCAAGCAGAAAACACTAGAGCCGACCACCTTCATCAATCTCACCGGTGTGGCCTCGTCGTTGCTCTCATTTACCTACCTTGCGTGTTGACAGGTTCGCAAATCGTAGATCTACAAATGTAGAACTAAATTTTCAAAAAGCGACTTCACCAGCGAGCTTGTCAGAAAATTTGAGTCGAAAATGTCCAAAAATGCACGGTGGTTATCTAACTAAAACTAGACAACGCAACCAAACCAACGTCAGCGACAGCTCGGCCACCCCATAGGACTCCGGCGACGGCGGTGACTACTACAGAGAACAAATTTCGTTAAATCATAGATCTGATTTCTAAAAAAAACGAAATTGAGTTATTTAAATCATATCTATTTTTTAAAAAACAAATTGAGCGATTTAAATCTACGAAAAACAAGAAATTTTTTTAAAAAATAATCACACGGAACACATTTTTGGAAGATTTTGACTCAAATTGAGTTCCTAATGACTGAAAATGTGTAAAACGTGACCGTTGACGTTAAATGAGGTCGTCGATTTTTCCGGCGAGAAGGTGTTGAACCTCCGGCAATGAGATCCACGTGTTTGGGTTGTGGGTAATGTTGGGGAGATGGAGTACTACTTTGGTAATTGAGTTATGCGAATGGTCAAAGGGAATATTGTGGTATAGAGAGCTTTAATGGTGATTTTACCAAATATAAATAAGTTGTCGATCTTTCGTTTTTGATATGGTAGTTGGCTAGTGGAGGAAGAGTAGGTGGAAAGGATGAAGATAATGGTTTTAATTGAATGGCAGGGGGTTGGGTTTGTGTGAGGGAGAAAGGAATTGATTTTGGCCGTTGATTATACAATATCTAGTGGTGCTTATTGAGTTCGTACAGTTCGCACCGTAAAATGGTTCGTACGGGATCCTGATAAGTCCTCCTTATAGCCATTGGATGAGGAAGATGGAGGGTTGAGATTGGAAGCAAAAAAAGGATGATTAATGCCTAATAAAACACTTCCCCTCTCTACTTTACTAATCCATACTAATCAAATATTAATCCACTATATAACCTTTATTTTTCCACCAACTTCTCTCTCATTCACACAATTCACTTCTCTACTCTCTCTCTAAAACCCAAATTAATTCCAAACCCAAATAATTCTCTCATCCTAACAAACCCAAATAATTCAAAATCTAAAAAAAAAAAAAATTCCCTCCATAACCCCACAACGCCTCCTACCCCGCCACCAGCCCACACCCCACCTTCCCATACCCACACGACCACCACCCACCCCCACCCCCACACCATCACCACAACCCCACCACGCACGACACCCTCACACCGAAACCACCAATTTCACCACCACGCCACCCCTACGATGCCGCCTCCACCAGCCCAGTAAATCTGCCCCCTCATACGCCCCCCACTGCTACCCCCTCCTCCACGCCGCCCCCACCAGCCCACCATCTCCCTCCCCTTTTCAAGATCTACCGCATACCCACACCCACCACCACCACCGAAACTACCCCACACCTACTCCACTCCCGTCGCAAAAACCGCCACACACACCTCCCCCTGCCGACAACCAGACCTCCCCTGCCGACACCACCGTACCTCAGCCTTCCTCTTCTCCCTCATTTTTTTTCCTTTTTTCTTGGTTTGTTCTCAGTTTTTAGATCCACTTTTTTTTTCAATTTTTGTTTCTTGCAGTGCGTGTGTCGTCCTCTTCTCCTTTTCTCCCTCATTTTTTTTTCCTTTTTTCTTGGTTTGTTCTCAGTTTTTAGATCCACTTATTTTTTCACTTTTTTTTTTCTTGCTGTGTCGTGTGTCTTCTTGTCTTTTTTTTTTTCTTTTTTTTGTGTATTTATTCCACATTAGTCTTGTTGTACCAAATCTTGTCTTTTTTCTTTTTTCTTTTTCTTTTTTTTGTGTATTTACTCCACATTAGTCTTGTTGTACATATTTCTTTCAAATTTCCTTTATATTTTTTCCTAGATCTTATTTATATTTTGTGAGATCTCATTTTTTAACTTTTTTCACTAAATTTTTTAGTCTTGTAACTTTTTTCGGCTAGAATAACATTTTTTTGGGCTAAAATTACACTTTTTGTTGTTAGAATTACACTTTTTTCTGTTAGAATTACACTTTTCTCCATTAAAATTACACTTTTTAATGTTAAAATTATTCTTTTTTTTTGCTATAATAACACTTTTTTCGTCTAAAATTACACTTTTTGTTGTTAGAATTACACTTTTTTCTGATAAAATTACACTTTTTTTTGCTAGAATAACACTTTTTTCGGCTAAAATTACACTTTTTGTTGTTAGAATTACTCTTTTTTCTGTTAAAATTACACTTTCTTTTGCTACAATAACACTTTTTTCGGCTAAAATTACACTTTTTGTTGTTAGAATTACACTTTTTTCTGTTAAAATTACACTTTTTTTTACTAGACTAACACTTTTTTCGGCTAAAATTACACTTTTTGTTGTTAGAATTACACTTTTTTCTGTTAAAATTACACTTTTTTTTTTAAGAATAACACTTTTTTCTGCTAAAATTACACTTTTTGTTGTTAGAATTACACTTTTTGTTGTTAGAATTACACTATTTTCTGTTAGAATTACACTTACCTCTATTGGACTAATGTTACACTCTCAATGGACTTGGTCATATTCTCATATTCTCATTGGACTAATGTTACATTCTCAATGGACTAAAATTACATTCTCGAAATGGTGAAATTATACTTCTCTGGACTAAAATTACACTTTTTTGGACTAAAATTACATTCTCTTTGACTAAAAATAACAATCTCATTGGACTGAAATTATACTTACCTGGACTAAAATAACACTTTTTGTCATTAAAATAACACTCGTAAAATGCTAAATTACAATAACTTGTGATAAAATGACAAAAATTCAAAATATTATTCGTTAAAATCACTCGAAAAAAATTGAAGTTAAACTTGTAAAACGCTAAATTCTCGAAAATATTTCTTAAAATTACACTTTTTGCTGTTAGAATTACACTCGCAAAATCCTAAAATGTCGAAAACTTGTCTCGAAAAAAAAAAACGAAAAAAAACGAAAAAATCGAAAACTTGTCTCAAAAAAAAAAAAACGAAAAAAAACCGAAACAGGAAAAATGTTAACAAAATTTTCATAAACTTTGAAGTATAAGACAAAATATGGTGTTAATTGTGAATGATAATGAATTAGTGAATGTATAATTAAAACTAGAGAGAGAAGTGAATTAATTAGTTTTAAGTGTGTTTTTTGCTTTCAATCTCAACCTTCCACCATGCATGATCCAATGGTTGTGGGAGGGACTTATGGACTCAAAAAAAAAGGGACTTAGAAGAACTTGACACTATATATATATATATATATATATATATATATATATATATATATATATAGTATTATAAACGACATGAAAAAATAGAAAACACGTTACATTTTTCTTTAATATCTTCAATTAAATATGTATCCGTCAAGTATAAAATATTGATTATGACTAACTAAATATTACTTTTAGTTAAATATTTTATATGTTATCTTTTAAATACTTTGAAGTTAAACCTCAAAAAAAAATATTTGAGAAAGTTCAACCTATTTTATTTACAGGTAATTTATTAAACATCATTGTTGAAAAATAATATAATTGATAGTTGTTTAAAAAACAAAAGGTGTAAATTTCTTATAGATATGTTTGATACATAGCACTTGCAGCACACAATCAAAATAATTGAATAAGTTGAGTTTGGACGCTATATGTTTGATACATAAATATAACACGTTATACATAAAAAAAATATAAATTACATAAAATTATATTCACATCATTTTGAACAAATATTAACTGACTCGGGACATAATGTATCGTTAAATAATATAATGTGAGAACTCAATGTTCATCGTTTTGTTATTCGAACAAATTTATTTATAAGACGTTGATCATGCATAATTAATTATAACATATTAGTTTTAATAATTAAAATTGTATGTATTTTATTTTAAAACATTGAAGTTAAACCTAAAAAAAATTAATTTGAGAAAGATTAATTTATTTTTATTTCTAAGTAAAAGTATTAAAGATCATATATGATTATAGTCCCTCCTATTCGAGGTTTTCTTTCCCTTTGATGTGCGCACAGGAATTAAGGGTGAGAGTATTATATTAATAAATGATATGAGTGGAGTTTGGTGATTGGAGAGAGACAAGAATAATTAGAATTAAATATTAATTAATAAAGGAGATGTGTGAGGTTTGGTGCTTGAAGAGAGGTAGAAATATTTAAAATTAAATATTAATAAAAGATATGGGTGAGGTTTGGTGATTGGAGAGAGGTGGAAGTATACTATTAATAAAAATTTCCCAAAACGGAAAAATGGAAGAAAACCTGAATAATCCGTTTTAGGAAATAGGGAAGAAAACTGTGAATATAAGGGAGTATTACTTTTCTTCAATTAAAATAATAAAATTTTAAAACAGGTCGCGCGAAGCGCGGGATACTACCTAGTTACATATATTAGTAAGGTGAGTGCTTGCTGCTCGAGTTTACTAATGCGATCATATAAAAAATTTATAAAGAATGATGGTATAAGTTATAATGTCAAAATTCAAAATAACACCTTACTTAACAAATATTGAAATTAATTAATACGACACCAATGGTTTATTTAGTCATGACAAAATATTTTCTCTCTTACCATATATATATATACTATATACTATATACTATATACTATATACTATATATACTATATATAATTTACTTTACTATTAATAATCTAAGAACTTACTCATATAAATCGCCTACGATTATTACTAATATTAATAAAGTTATATCAATAGTTGGGAGTTTGGGACTAGGATCACAACTCCGTACAGTCGATATCCTTTATCTCGTTCTTCTGACTCAAATTCGACCAAATAAATTCCAACACATCAAAGATTAAAACTGATAGATATATTCATAATCATAAATTTATATACAATAATAATAATCCAATATATATGATCAACCACACACAATTATAATAGTTACGGCGTTACGCCATACTATGCAATAATACAAACCATGATAATAATAATAATTACTACCCGACTAATATATACTTGCTTCCCCGTATTCATTTTTCATAATCATGAACTTAATATATAATCCAATATATTTGATTCCTACCGTATCCTATAACGGCGATATACCTGAACGACCCAATAAATCACGGCGGAAACGGGTCCTGCATACCTGAACCTCGGGTCCAATGATAAGCTGTAAAACGTCCAAAAGAGACAAATCACAAAGGAATTGACACCCATCTTTACGATTGTCCTCGGCACCCGATGCTGCTCATCTTCCGGGATCTCTACATAGGCTAGATACACTGCTGCCAGGGATGTTGTGTAAACAAACAACTCCCATATTGGCAAAGAGCGATGCTTGATGTACTCTTTCGGGATAGTAGTCAAACCCAAGAATAGGCCGCCTACGAAAGACAAAACAACCAGTATATCACGAGGTTCGCCCATTCTCCAATCGTCCCTTCCACCATTATTTCCTGCTGCCTCCATAATTTAGGTTATATTTATTTTTTTTTAAATAGAAGTGTAAGAAAATAGGGATGAAGGAAGGTTGATGGGGAATGACTTCTTTGTGAGTATGTGAGACTGTTGTTTATATAAGGTCGAGTGTAATGTTTTTGTTAGGGTTTTGATAAGTATGTTTTTCCTGTGTTCACATGCATTACTATGTTTGTAAGGTAGATGATTTTTTGAAGGATGATAATCACATATAAATATAATGTCGAGTTCGATGTGCATGGTACGTTGTATAAGATTTATGTATAAAATGAATTGTATTTGATATTTAGAATGATGATACAACCTATCTATTTATACTAAATTACAATAAGCTAATTAGGTAACAAGAATAACAAATCCCTTTGATGGAAGGATTGTATACGATTCATATCTACACAAGAATAGGTTATTTGTTTCCTAACTTAATGGAGCAATATGTGGAAGAATATTATCTTTGATTGACTTGACTTAGATGAGTATCTTTGACATTCCCGCTCAATATGGACGGTTGTTGATGAAGTCCGATCTTGGATGATCAATCAAGGAACCGAGGCTTATGAAGAGGCTTCGTAAGGGTATCGACAAGTTGATCGTCACCATTGATGTGTTGTATGCGGATTTTACCAGCTCAAACTTGCTTTTTGACAAAGTGGAAGGCCAATGCGATATGTTTCATGCGAGAGTGGAAAACGGTATTGACCGTGTAGTGTGTAGTACTTAGGTTATCACAGTAAATGGTATGAGGTTGACTTGTAGTGATATCTAGTTCAAGCAACAGTGATTGAAGCCATATAATCTCAGATGTAGTATTGGCCACTCCTCGGAACTCGGCTTCAGTAGAGGATAAGGAGACGGCCCTTTTTTTCGTGAGGACCATGATATAGGATTAGATCCGAGATAGACAATGATTCCAGTAGTAGAAACACCATCGTCAAGATCACCTCCCCAGTCCGCGTCGCAGAAACCATGTAGGCACAGGGGGGAGTTCGTGGTGAGGTGTATCCCGAGATGTAGGATACCAGATAGATAACGAAACATCCTTTTAAGTGTTGCCTAGTGGACCATTGTTGGATGGGTAAGAAATTGAGCTAATTTATTGACAGGGAAGGAGATATCGGGTCGGGTTAGCGAGAGATATTGGAGACTCCCAATTATAGCGCGATAATCACTCTCGTTTTCAATGGGTAATGTAGGTTGTTTGGTAAGTGGCGGATAGGGTAGCATGGGGGTGGGGGCCGGTTTGCACTCATGCATGTGGAATTTTTGAAGTAAATCATAGAGGTATTTCGATTGGTTAAGATGCAAGCCGGAAGTGATTGGGGTTACTTCTATACCAAGGAAATAGGATAAGGGTCCAAGATCTTTAAGAGAGAACCGGGTGGAGATTTGGGTTATAAATTGAGTAATATGGGTTGTGTTGAGGCCGGTGACAATTATGTCATCGACATAGCCTAGAACGAAGAGAGTTTTTAAGGTGGACTGACAAATGTAGAGGGACGGGTCAGCCAAGGAGTTTCGAAACCCATTGTCAAGTAGGTAATTTTTCAGTTCCGTGTACCACGCGCGTGGAGCTTGTTTGAGACCGTAGATGGCTTTGGATCGTTGACAAATATAGCCGGGTTTTTCCGAGTCCACGAAGCCTGGGGGTTGAGTCATAAAAACGTTTTCCTCAAGTCGACCTTGAAGAAATGCATTGTTGACATCAATTTGGTGAAGATGCCACCGACTAGTGACTGCTAGAGTGAGTATGCACTACTACAGATACAGCCTATAACAACGGGTAAAAACCGTTGTAAAATCAAAAAGCGGACGTTGTTAAAGCGGCCGTTGTAGAAGGTATTTACAACGGTTTGCTTATTTAGTGAAACCGTTGTCTAAAGTATTCACCACGGTTAAAAGTCGTTGTTGTTGGGTGTTCTCCGTTGTGGAAAGTGTTTCAAAATTTTGGAGGGAATAATATAACAACGGTTGTCGTATGTATAACCGTTGTTGTAACTTTCCCTCCAAAATTGTGAAGTCTTTTGACAACGGGTTTATGGTACATACTCGTTGTTGAAATTTTTAGTAACAACGGTTCTTAGTTTAATACCCGTTGTTGTTATTTTACCTCCAAAATTGTGAAGACTTTTAACAACGGTTCTTCGATTAAAACCTGTTGTTGAATATTATGCGCGGGTATTTGTGAATGTCATTCACAACGGTGTTATTTTTATTAACCGTTGTGAAAGGTATTCACAACGGTTTTTTTTAGTAACCGTTTTTATTACAAACGCCTAATGTTTTGAAAAAATAAATTGGTTTCATGCCATTCAAAAACCTGCATATGTCAAGACCATATACCAAAGACCAAAGATAAATCACAAATGGGTTCATCGAACTCAATAGATTCAATTCAACCACAACAAAGAAATGCATCATATATATATATATATATATATATATATATATATATATATATATATATATACTTACAAGGAGTTGAATTTACATGAACTAATCATTCCCTAACTTCAACAAAAAATTTACTAATAAGTTGATCTAAACTCTGAGTATCATGCATTTCTAATATATTCTAAGACGTAGTTACCCCACATGTCTCTTACCTCGTCTATATCTACACTTGATTACTTTGCTCAATCTGTGACGGGTTGATTGCATACTGGGAAAAAACAAAGAGAAGACATTATGGTATATATAGCAGCAAGCAAGACAACATTAGCAACATCATGGTATATATAGCAGCAAGCAAGACAACATTAGCTCTAATTTAAAAAAAAAGTAATAAACACATGTTTAAATTATTACTAACCTTTTCTGGAATAACGAGATATCTTCGCCTAATAATCTCCAACATGAACCGACAAGCGTAGTATCCACATTGTATGCTATCTGGCTGGCGAGGGGCCTATTATTACATAAAAAAACAGACGAGAGAAGGCTCACATCAGAATCTTGAACTTTAGGTATTGTATTAGTATTAAACACAGATTTTGCACTTAATGTTATTGTATTTGAGCACGTACCCCTGTTATCGTAATAAAATCGGGGCCAACATCGAATCTTCCGTGGGTTGATCCCGCTTTCGTTTGCTCTTTTCTTCTTAAAGGCCCTTTTTAAAAAATAAAAAAGGAGGAAAACTAATTTTTTAGGGGCAAAAATATGAAAGAGCTTTTTTCTATAAATAAAAAATGAAAATGTTATTATAAATAAATCAGTATTATAAACTTACATATTAATCAAGTGCTTAAAAGTCTCGCTTGGTTGATTATGTAAAGAGTCCAACCAGAAAACTTTATTCCTTGTCGGCATGATGGCTGCTAGCACCCAATGAGTCCTACATCAAGAGACATCATCATTATTAACAAGTACATATATTAGTTATGAAAATGCAATTGTAGGGGGAAACGTAATATTAATTTGTTTATTACCCTTTTTCATTATAAGCGCCAAAAATCAGCTTCTTGGTTGTCGCAAATTGCTGAGCAATATAATCTACCCGTTGTTCGAACGAGAAATCCGGAATAAATAAAGATAAAACATAGGGGCACAGGAATCCGTATAGATCAGATGGAATATTCTTCTCGTGGATCACTCTCAATTTCAATATCCTACATTATTACGGTATTAATTCCGGTATTTAAAACACTATCTAGTAGTCAGAATATTAGACTATGAAATTATTTATTAAGAAACTTACTTCATCCAAACAAATATGTGTGCTATATCAATCTGGTCTAGGCCAGCCCATACGGCTAGCAGATCCCATGATATAAGCGCTTGGCGCTCAGCCCCTAGAATATCCTCCTCGAGCGGAATAACTATCAGTTGCTCGGTGGCTATGCGATGGCCAGCCTCCTCATCGTCACCGTTCTTACTTTTTGCATGTAATCCTTCCCTTTATATTGTGTGGAGTTTAAAGTCCTAACTTTCAGGTCCGGGAAAGAATGAGTCTTTGATTTTGTGCTACTACCACCAGCCTACACATGTAGTAGATAATTAAAATAATAAAAAATCCAAAGGTAACATATCCTAGTTGGAGTAATAAAAATAAAAGCGAGGTCGTTGGCATATCAGTCTTTTTTGTCCCCTACACAAAATTACCATGCTTTTTATAAATACAGACAAAATATAAATAAAGGGAGCGAGGTTAATTTTTAAAAAAATGGAGAAGTTAATTAAATACCTCATCAAGTTGTTGTGAAGTCGAGGTCGTTGGCATGTCTGTGGACTTAGGCTTATCCGCCAAAGCCGTCTTTTTTGTTCCCTACAAAAAAAAAAAATAACATATAAATTTAACATATAAAAACATTCAACAATTAAAAATGTAACATATATATAAAGGTATTTCTTCTAACCCCAACTGCTTTCATTGAGGCGGCGGAGATATCTTCGCCAAGTAGATGTGAGTTTCAGGCCATTGGATGAAACTTCCAAGCGCATCTCCCATAATGGTAATGTCGTCACGAATCGGGACAAGCGGTTGAAAGTTTTCATGGTCCGAAAGACTGTAGTTATCTCTACTATTCTATGATTCGGCAAAAGTTTTTCGCCATGAACAACTACGATTTCTTGCTGCAGATTTGTTTTCTACGAGACCCCGGCCAACACGCACATGTGGCTTTTTGATTCTATTAGGGTCAGAAGAATAACTGGCCTCTTGTTTACGGCAAAGAAGAATATACACATACATTATTATATCTTTGCAAAAACGCTTGAAGATTCAAAGATTTTGCAAAAACGCTTTCGTCTCGGGCCGATTTTTGCACAAACTTCATCATTCATATAAATTTAACTAATTAAACACTTCATGCATACCTTATCAAAAAACAGGAACCGACTTGAAGGGGATGTATCTTTTTTTCCATCACCGCCTTCTTCTCAAGTTGCATCTCCTTTTCGGACCCATTATTTACCTAATAAAATTAACCAATTCAATGGCACCATGTCAGAAGTTGGCAGTGAACACACCCCCTGATCTTACCCAAAAAAAAACAAAAGAAAAATAAGGAAGTATTAGGTACCTGATCGGCTTTAGTTGTTACAACTTCAGAAGCATTATTAGGTACCTGATCTTTCTGAATCTCGTTGACCGATACTTCCTTCTCATGTATTGCCAAGGTAGTAGCGGCCTCTTCACCAATCTGTTGTACCTTATTATTACCCCCTTTAGAAATGACATCCTCCATCATCTTCACTTCTTCTTCTTGAAAGCTTACCTCCAAAGATTCACTTTAGTAGTACGGATGCCATTAATCAAGTCGCTTGCCAAGAATGTAATGTGTCCGCAATTTTTATCCCAACAATAACATGTGAATTGAACTTAAATGAAAATAATAGAATAAATGGTACCATGTCAGCGTTCTCGAGACTTAGTCTTCCTTTTCTTCTTTATCGGGGCAGTTGTCCCATAATATTTCGTTACTCCAACCTGTAACGGACGCCCCTCAAACGACCTGGATGTTCGGGTCGGCCGATCGCTCTAGCAAGAACGTCATTACGACCACTGGGAGTGAATTTCCCTTCTTCTACCTCTTTCAATACGTTGTCCTATAATATATTAAATAAACTTCAAATTATATTTGTGACTAAAATAATAAAGTTAGTAATGAACTTGTCTTAATAAAATAATGCTTACTATGTTGGCCAAAACTTCCTCATCATATTTGTCACGCGACGACCGGGATCCTTTAGGCGTGTGCCCTTGTTTATAAGTTACATGCCGATCCACCTCTTTCACTCCCTTTGCCACCTACACATTAACATGGTAACATTTATACACGTAAATGTGTATCAATGCAAGTCCAAGTGTGATTAAAAAATAAAGTCTCACAGGGAAATAATGCATGCTACTTACGAGGTCCTCTTCTATCTTTCTCAGAACCGCCTCGAGAACCATAGAATTTCCCCTTCTTGCATGAAATGTTAGCACGATTTCTTCTGCTAACGGCCTTCAAATAATTATATAAAAGCGCAAGTAGATGAGATAATAAAAAGATTATATAAAGGACTCATTAATTAAAAAAATGATAGGTAAATCGTTAAAAGGCGAGGATATTTAACCTGAAACTTCTCAGTAGTTCTCATCTTTTTGAAAAAATCCCATTCTTCCTGCTTGATGGTGGGACACTTGTTTTCCGGTGGGCTCTTACGCATCTCCCTCGTTGCCTTGTCCACATACAACCAATCCCTAGCAACGCCACACCTCCACTGCCTGTGGACCATCCGCTACCTTATGCATTAAATACTCATCATGGCTTTTATCGGGTATAATAAAGCCTTCCTTTACACGAGCCAAGTATAACTCCGCCAATTTTGGATTCAAAGTTCTAACATCATCTAAATGGATAGGCACAAACTGTCTTGTGCAAGCACCAATCCAATCGGAGAAAAGACCCGCATTTGGACCAAAGGGGAAACCCATCTCACTCCATGTTATTTGGAACAATTTTTAGCGGCTATAGCTTCAAGGACTTTCTTGCACTTCGTAGCACCCCTCTCACCAGGCTTATTATCACCAGGCTCATTATTCTTTTGACTTCTTTTACGTTTTTCACCCATGATAATCCTAAAACCCAAATATGAATGATATAGCTGGAAATGAACAACTTAACAACGTACATGCAGAGTATTATCTAAAACCCTAAACCCTAATAGGAATGAAAATTTAAAACAACAGATTGAGCTTCTAAAATCCTAAACCCTAATAAGAGGAGTAAAGTAGATGATGCGGGATGATAAAGATAACAAAGAAGACGAAAAACAAACAGATGCATGAAAAAGAAACAAGATGATCGTCTTAAAACCCTAATGACGAAACACAAAATTAAAGTGAACATACCTGTTGATGATGATGATAAAGAGAACGAGCGGGATGATAAGGGAAGGCAACGGAATCGGCTTGAAACTGGCGGGCGGCGGCGGCGAAAATGTAAAAAGCGAGGAAGAGAGAAGAATTAACACAGGATACCAACGGTTGAACTAATAATGTTGTGTGTGTTTGTGTATGGCATGCTGTATGGGTTTCTATATTAGTTTTTTATTAAGACAAACTATTGACAACGGGTGCTCAAAGAAGAACCGTTGTTATATGTTAATAACAACGGGTCAATAAAAGTAAACCGTTGTCAAAAGTTTATTACAACGGTTAAAATATACCCGTTGTAATATATTTTCACCAAATTTGCGCCAAAATGAAATATGTCAAAAAAATAATTGACAACGGGTAGAGGTACTACACCCGTTGTTAAAAGTATTAACAACGGGTAATTTAAATATAACCGTTGTTATTGTTGAACCTCTTTTTTTTTTTTTTTTAAAAATTATCAGTAATTCCATTACAGTCCAAACTGTAACAATACATACTTTAATGTTATGAAAGCACCCATATACTGCAACATTATTCAAAGAATTTCAACACCAAAGATCCACATCTAATAATAAGATCAAGAAAATAAGACAACACCAAAGATGCATGCATACTTGTGTCCTGATGAACTATCTCGGGATCGGGGACGTTTCTTGGATGTCATAGTTTCTTCGTTAACCCAAATACCTTCACCATGGTCATCACGCATATAGATGCTTTCGGTGTCCTCATGATCGTGTCAACATCGTCGAAATAAGATACGATGGTAGACGATCCATTCCCTCAAAAACGACATCCTGATCATCATCACCATTATCGGATGGACTACTCCTTCTTTTCCTTATAGACAGTACAACAGACCACTTCTTATCCATAGGATCGGTGACATAGAACACTTGTTTAGCTTGGGATGCCATTATGAAAGGATCATCCTTATTATTGCCAACCTTACCCAGATTGACCAACGTAAATCCCATCTTATCCTTTCGGACACAATGGATGTTGTTATCAACCCAGTTACATCGAAACAAAGGCATTGTGAAATCAATGTAATCTAGTACCAATATTTCTTGAATAACACCATAATAAAGGCATTTTCCCCAAATAGGCTTTTTATCTTTTGAAGTAGCAAAGTGCATTGCCTCAAATTCAGAACTCACACCACTATTTTGCATTGTGCTCACCTCATCTTGCTCGCGGGTGTAAAAAGTATATCCATTAATGGCAAAACTGTTGTAAAAGGTGACCCTGGCATTTGGACCTAAACCAAGACGTAGTAACCTAGGAGAGATGTCATCACCAGTTTGATCAAGACACGTAAGACAATATTCCTAAACCACTCCGGAAACGTCTTCGTATGCTCGTTCGCAATCCACTTCTCGGTCTTGTTTTGGTGATCGTATTTGAGCTCATCTTTGTGTTGTTGAATATAAGGTTGCACCTCATCTTCGTTGTTTAGCACATACATGTGTGCTAAATGCAACATTTCACGTGTCACAATTTTTTCAACCCGGCCCCTAATACCTTTTCCGGTCATCCAGTCACTATGACGATTCTTAGGAACGCCAATCAACTCCTCAGGGGAGAGATGAGCGTAGCAATATGAAAGAGCTTCGTCTAAAATAGCGCGTTCAGCAATACAACCTTCAGGACGATACCGATTAGATGTATAGTCCTTGTAGACTTTCATCAATCTTTCGAAAGGATACTGGTATCTCAAGTACACGGGCCCAAGGTACAAAATCTCCCTAACCAAGTGAATGGTCAGATGAATCATGATAGTGAAGAAAGAGGGTGGAAAATACATTTCCAACTGACAAAGAGAGGTTACAACGAGGTCCTGCAATGAATCCGCGTCATCGGGATCGATGACTTTCTCGCATATGGACTGGAAGAAGAGACAGAATCTAGTTATAGCATATCTTACCTTTTCAGGTCATTATTCAGCTAAACCATCCTTGTAGGTGCGGTCACTCATATTTGCATCAATCACCCAAGTTCGAGTCATTATTCTACATTCGTAATAATAGGCAACTAATTCAGAAAATACAATAATAGGCAAACAAATAAACGAAATTCAGGAAAGCAATTAAGCTAAATTATCAACAAATTAGATAATAACCCAAAAAATCCTATATCTATAAGCGTTGCTAAGAAACATATATACCGATTGATAAACACGATGAGGAGAGAAGACGTGACAACAAAGGACGGAGATGAAGACAGAGAGACGATCAGGGAGGAATGGAGGATGATATAGTAGCAGTATTAGCTTGTGTTTGTGTTTTGTAGCGTATAGCAGAATAAAGCAATATGTTGTTCTTAAGATTTTCATAATATTAATAACAACGGTTATTGAGTCTACAACCGTTGTTAAAAAGTATTAAAAACGGGTTCTAATATAACCGTTGTGATTACTTTTCACTAATTTGGCGCCAAACCATTAACAACGGTTAAAATTTAACCGTTGTTATTAGTTTTTTCATTAACAACGGTTGTTTAAGTATGACCCGTTGTTAAAACCAATAACAACGGTTAACAACACAGAACCGTTGTAATTAAGTTTGGTAAAATTCGCGGAATCAATTCTACAACGTGTTTTGATGATTTTCGTGAATAAGCGTTGTTAAAGGGCCGTTGTGGTTGCCTGTATTTGTAGTAGTGATGAGTCTAATAGTGGTTGGTTTTATAACTAGGCTAAAGGTTTCGGAATAATCAATACCGGGTCGTTGGTGGAAGCCTTTGGCAACAAGGCGAGCTTTATGTTGCTTGAGGCTGCCATCGGGGTTGTAATTTACACGATACAGCCATTTACATCCAACAATGTTTTGGGCGAGGTGGCGAGGAACAAGGGTCCAAGTATTGTTGCGGATAAGGGCTTGGTACTCTTCAAGCATGGCATTTCGCCATCTTGGATCAATGAGGGCCTGTTTGGTGGTGGTTGGGGTGACATGGGAGTTAGCGAGGTTGGCTATTTTAGAATACCTAGGATTCGGTTTGACAATGTTGTTGCTAAGGCGAGTATTATGACGTGGGGGAGGTGGTGGGGGTGAGGGTTGATAGGCTAGTCGTGTACCTACCAAAAATAACCAACTGGCACTAACTATATAGCTAGGGAAGTCGGATCGATCTCCACAGGGAGGCAAGATATCTGTTAAAGGTCCGCTTATCTAAGTCACTAAATGGGGGATTTAAAATTGATTTCTAAACTAATAAAGGCTTAAGGGAACCAAGTGGTGTTAGTCCAGTGGTAGCCGGGTTAAACCTTGAAGCTTGCAGAAATGCAGGAGTTGAGAGGTCCCGGGTTCGACTCCCAGCTGGGGCGATGATCACTTGGCCACTGCAGCTTCCGAAGGGGGTGGCTTACATGGTCCATGTGGTGGTACGGGAATGCATGGGCCCGGGGGGATTCAACCCCTCGTCATCAAAAAAAAAAAAAAAAAGAGCAGTAAAGGCAAGAAATGTGATAAAAGTGATCAATAAAGAGAGAACATGTCAGGATTTCGGTTCACTATGGTAGTCCAATGACTCAACTGCAAATAGCCTAGATAATTTTACTGTGAGACGGATATTGGAAAGGTCCTTCCGGTCCACTTTCTATCCTAGATTTCCACTAACTTAACTTCCGTCCTCTTCAGGGTAGTCTACTGTTCATAGCAAGTCTATTTAGTCCAATCTTCCGATCCAGGAGTAAATTTAACCAGATTAAAGGGTAACTTAGAAGCTTGCACTCAACTAAGTCGGTATTATAATTATATTTCTATGGGTACAGATTCTCACGAATAAATCATAACCTATTCGCTACATCGTCACAATTCTACCATAGCTCCCCTAATCCCAACATGAATGGATTTAGCTACTCATATCGTTAATGATGTCAATAATAACAATGATGAATGAACTAATATAAAGCATGATGAAATAATTAAAATATGGCATAAACTAAATTAGGGCAGAAATTAATAATAAGAGAAACAAGTAATTAAAGCAACAAATTACGAGATTAAGATTAAAAGGAGAGAAGAATTACAATCACAAGAATTCCGGCGTAAAGAACAACCAAGATCCAAGCAAATAAATCCGAGAGCAAAGTTACAGTAAAGAGTTTAAGGGAAAGATTAAGAGAGTAAGAGTGGCGTTCTTAGATGAGTAAAACGTAATTATAAACCTAATTAACAAAGCTTAAATAGAGAATACTAAGTCCATTAACGAAATAAAGCAACACGGGTTAATTAAGCCCGTGAAAACTAATAACCTCTCGATCAAGCAGTTAAAAACCACTCGATCGGGGACTTCAGCAGAAAATCCTCTCGATCGAGTAGAAATGTTACTCGATCGAGGAAACCCCTAAAACAACATTTCGATCGAGTAGATTAAAGTACTCGATCGACTTCTTCAGCACATAAAACCACTCGATCGACCAAGTAAACCATTCGATCGAGTGTTATTTCTCCAAATCTGCTTCAAACTCGTCGCCGACTGCTTCGTTGACCATTCCTTCACGCATCTCAATGCAGTATCTCGCTCTAGAATTCCCGTCTCCTCAGAATGCATGCAAAACAGGACGAAAAGAGTACGGTCTCACCACTTTCAGGTTCATTCCTGGAAAACAGACAAAACAAACCAAAGTAGCCATTTCGGGGCACATTGCAATACAAAACAGTACAAAAGTACATAGAAATACGTGCAAAATAAGACTAAAAAGGCTATATGAAATGCACGTATCAGGGGTGGAGAGGGACTGGTGCTAGGGGTGGTGGGAGAGGCTGTGCTGGTAGAGGTGTTGGGTGAGGTAGGGGAGACGGTGATTGGGGTGGCTGGAGTAGTAGGGGTTGTGGGAGTAGGAGGGGAGGATGGAGAGGAAGTTAAGGGAGGAGGTTCGGTGACAGCCGGTTGAGGTGAAGGGGTAGCAATAGGGAGGTCAGGTATCGACGGTGGAAGGAGGGGAATGGTGAGACTGCACCATTTGTCGGGGGAGGGTATGGGGGTGGGATGTTTGGTAAGATCGAGATAGGGGAAGGAGTCCTCGACAAATCGAACATGTCGAGATGTATAGGTCTTGGCGGAGATGAGGTCATGACATAGATACGCGCTTTGTGTCATTGAGTAACCAACAAAGACACATGGGGTGGACTTGGGATCAAGTTTGTGGGTCGTATAGGGTTTTAACCATGGAAAACAGAGACACCCGAATGGACGGAGTTTGTGGTAGTTGGGTGGTTTTTTAAAAAGTTTTTCGTAGTGAGATAGATTTTGTAGTGTAAGGGTAGGAAGGCGATTGATTAGATTGGCGGCCGTAGAGAGTGCATTTTGCCAGAACGTGGTGGGTAGTTGGGCTTGGGTGAGGAGAGCGAGGCCCGTTTCGACAATGTGACGGTGCCGTCGTTCTGCAAAGCCATTATGCTCGGGAGTATGAGGTGGGGAGGTGAGGTGCGATATTCCGGAATCAAGAAGAGACGGGTTTAATTTAATGTATTCTCCTCCATTATCCGAATAAAGCATTTAATTTTTGTGTTGAAATAGTTTTCGATAATAGCTTTGAACCGAGTGAATATTGAAGTGGTGTCGAATTTATTTTGAACCGGGTATAACCAGAAATAGTGGGTGAAATGATCGACAAATAGTACATAATTGACAGGGCAGTCGTATAGCTATAAAAAATAACCAACTGGCTCTAACTAATATAGCTAGGGAAGTCGGGTCGATCTCCACAGGGAGATGGGAAAATGTCAGCTTTGTCTAAGTTCGTCATGGTAACCAATTTGGGGGGTTGAATTTGATTGTTTTAAACTAACGAGACTAAGAAAGAGAGGAAAAGCGAGAGAATAAAGATTAAGCAAATATGGAGAAAGCAGCTAAGACAGTCGGTTCACCATGATCATTCAGTCAAGCAATCTAGGTCTCGGGTCAATGCAAGTATGGTCTAAGGGGCAGTGAATATCTCCTTCCGGTCTCAATTCGCCCTAAAGCACAAATAGCTTAGCTTCCGCCCTCACTACGGTGCCCTAATGCTCGCTACGAGTCTCGCCCTTTCCAACCTTCCGGTCCAGGTCAAGGTTTACTACGATAAAATGCCTAATTGCGTCGACTCAATTAGACAAAAACAATTAAAAGAAGCGATTAACATCAAAGACTACACAAGCATTAACCTAATAATTCAATTACTATCCCTTCATGATCATGGATTCCCTAGTCTTAGCAAAAGGAGAATTAGCTACGTACCATCATTAAATCAACAACAACAATGCATAGATAATACGAATTAAACATGGTATTAATAAACAAGAGAAATTCAAATAAGCAATTGCAAAATAAGAGAAGAGAGGAAATAATAGCAATAAAATGAATTAAGAATAAGAATTAAGAATTAAAAGGGAAAAGTAGTACCGATTACAAGTTCCGAATCCAAGTTCTAGAGTAGAATAGAGTAAAGGAAAGGGAAGCAGTGAGTAAGATGAAGTGCGGAAGAGTTACGCAGTCTACTGTGTGATATATCACACGAAATTCTCTTCCTAAACCTAATCCAAACCTAATTACAAAAGCCCATACGAAAATAGGCGGAAAAACATAATTACAGGGACAAACCACTCGATCGAGTGGAATAAAACCGCTCGATCGAGTAACTGTGCAGAAAACCCTTCGATCGAGTGGAAATAAACCACTCGATCGAGTAACTCCTTATAATGACTTCTCGATCGAGTAATATTTATGCTTGATCGTGTGATCTTCATGATATAAAGCATTCGATCGACTAGAAAAGTGGTCGATCGAGCTATTTTGGCACGTTAGGAACTATGACACCTTCCGAAATTAGCTCGCTTGTCTTCAAAGTGATAGATTCCAAGCTCCAACACCTTGTTCTCCATAAATGCATGCAAATGGGACGAGTTTAGGCTCGATTTATCTTCTTTTCGGTTCGTACCAGCAATTTGCACAAGACAAACCAAAGTAGACTATTCGGGGGTAATTGTAGCTAGAAGCTACGTAAAATAGTACAGAAATACGTGTAAAAATGAGGTAAAAACCTTATATAAAAGACACGCATCAAATATCCCCAAACCAAACCTTTGCTTGTCCCCAAGAAAACTATGAATGCAACTAAGAAATAACAGTGGAACGGGACCAACGCACTAGCTACAAATCGTCCGCCAAAACCAGTTTAATGCAACAACTAACAAAGTGGCAAATGATAAGTGCAAACGAATTAAATCAATGTTTCAAACTTACTGAACCGTCGACCTTGCAAGACTCAAAGATATCGGAATCTCACAGGTCGCTCATCACTCAAATTTAGGCACAGGGTGAGTATATAAGTGAAAGATAGAAAGAAGTAAAGACACTCACCTAACTCGACCGATAAGAACATGCATGCAGTTAACATGAATAAAGTCTCTACAACCGTACATATGCATTCCAACCAAACTAATGACCAAGACACATGCCGAGGACTTACATTTGGGTAAGTGAGGTAATGGGTAAGAAGGGGCTAAGATGAATTTGGAAATGCGGAGTTAATAGCCAAACTAGCAACACGGATCCAAATTATGAACTGCATCCCAACTTCGTACTCAATATAGCAATACAGAATGGTGCAAATTCGATGCACTTAACTCACAAACCCATAAACTTGTCAACTGTCAACTCCCCATAAGATATAAATAAGACATGGGAGTGAAAATCATCCATACAATTTTTTATCTTTCGCATATGATTTTTCTTTCTTTCTTTTCATTTTTCATTTTTCCTTTTCAATTCTTTTTTTTTCATTTTCATTCTTTTTTTTCTTTTTTTTTTCACAACATTTTCTTTCTTTTCATTCCCTTCGATTCTTCCACCAACTTCTGAAATCAGATATATAACCAAACTGCAGTAAAGCATTCCAAACAGCTACTCATCACTAGCTCGGCTAGGGTAGGCAAAATTATAGAATGTAGCTAAAAGGAAAAAAAAAAGGCAATTTGGCTATGTGAGGCTCATGGGCAGAATGAAATAAAGGGAACTGACTCTCCTAACATGTGTCACCATTTACAGACCGAATGTATACAGGTATTAAGAAGACTAGATTCATGCTTATGCAAATTGATGTTACATGCCTTACAGAGAGTACTACTCACATCCTAAATGAAACCAGTCATGAATGTCACCGGTTTGTAAAGCTCTAACCTCAGAATGTAATGTAGCTTGCCAATATATGAGTCAAGTCTATTCGTTCAGATAAGAGAGAAACAAAAACTCGTAGATTAAGCACATTATCATGCCAACTATATGTCAAGAATATGCAAGGCAGAGGTAAAGATTCAATGTAGCGTAAAAGTTCAAACGTTCTGACTCGAATTAAACGTGAAAACTTTTAATTTTATGTGATTTTTTTTAATATAAAAATGACAATGCATGCAGAAATAAATAAACGTGCAAACGGAAATGCAAGAAAACATGCAGACACAGATATGGATGCACACCTCCCCAAACCAAACCGTACATAGCCCTCATTGTACCCAAAATAGGGAAAGAAATGCAAACTAAGGAGAAAAGGATAACTGGAGTCGGAATACTTACAACACGTCATGAAGAGGGACCTCCCCAAACCGACCATGAACATGGGAGGTCATAGGTAGTCGCACACCAGCTCAACAGACGAAAACTAGCAGCTGGAAGACGAAACAACTCGATCGAGTAAAATAGAACAACTCGATCGAGTGATTGTGAATCTGCAGCTTGTCGATCGAGTAGAAATGTTACTCGATCGAGTGTTTATCATAGCAAATGTGCTCGATCGAGTAGAAAAACTACTCGATCGAGTTGTTGCACCTGCAAAACACGTATACGAAGCAAGGGAAATACAAAAGACGCATAGTTCAGCGTTTAAAGTTCAAAAAAAAGCTGAAGGCAAAGAAATAGTTCAACAAAAATACAGTAAAACAGTCCGGGTTGCCTTCCGGAAAGCGCAGGTTTAAGAGGTCCCGCACGACCTTTCTGGAATTAATTAACTGGCGCGTCAAGCTCTTTGAAGTACTAGACTTTAACACGATTGTCTGCTTCATTTGCTTCGTGATAATGCTTCACATATTGCCCATTCACTTTGAACCGATTTCCTTCGGGACTTTCTAGCTCGACAGATCCAAATTTAGTAACAGCTGTCACCGTATAAGGACCACTCCACCTGGACTTCAGCTTGCCAGGAAATAACCGCAGTCGGGCATTAAACAGCAACACCTTCTGCCCGACATGAAATTCCCGAGGTAGAATTCTTTTGTCATGCCATCTCTTCGTCTTTTCCTTGTAAATGCGCGAGCTATCATAGGCATTAAGCCTAAACTCTTCCAATTCATCTAGCTTCAAAAGACGATTCTGACCACACAACTTAGGATCAAAGTTAAGCTCACGAATTGCCCACCAAGCCTTACATTCCAACTCAACAGGTAAATGACATGATTTCCCATAAACTAACCGATAAGGTGATACACCAATCAGTGTCTTAAAGGCAGTTCTGTAGGCTCATAATGTGTCTTCCAATTTAAGACTCCAGTCTTTCCGTGATTTAGAAACTACCTTAGACAAGATCTCTTTAATTTCGCGATTAGAGACCTCAACCTGACCACTAGTTTGGGGATGATACCCCAAACCACGCCGGTGTTGAACACCAACCTTAGACGGAATGGAAGTTAGTTTCTTCTCCTTAAAGTGCATTCCCTCATCACTAATGACGAACCTAGGAACACCAAATCGGGGAAATATGACCTTTTTGAACATTTTAATCACGGTCTTGGCATCACAATGAGGTGAGGCAATTCCCTCTACCCACTTAGACACATAATCAACAGCTACTAAAATATACCCGTTACCTTTACTAGACGGGAACGGTCCTTTGAAATCAATGCCCCAGACATCGAAAACCTCGACCTCTAAGATACCATTTTGTGGCATTTCATGTCCCTTTGAAATATTCCCTGATCGTTGGCAGGCATCACAAGCTGAAACAGAAGTTTTAGCATCAGCAAACAAAGAAGGCCAGTAAAAACCAAACTGAAGTACCTTAGCCACGGTGCGCGATGGACCGTGGTGACCACCATAGGTATAGGAGTGACAACCTTCTAGTACTACTTTGGTCTCCCACTGCGGAATACACCGTCTGTAGAGACCGTCTGCACATTCCTTAAACAAATAAGGATCATCCCAGAAATACTGCGTAGCATTATACAGAAAACGCTTCCTCTGCTGATGAGAAAGGTCAGGCGGCAGCTTGCCACTGACAACGTAGTTAGCTATATCTTCATACCAAGGTTCTTGGTTAACAATAGAAGACAATATGGCAAATAAAGAATCATGAGGAAAAGACTCATCAATAGGTAAATAATCTTCCCCCTCTTGCCGTGACAGTCGCGACAGATGATCAGCTACAACGTTCTCAGCTCCTTTCTTATCTTTTATCTGTAAATCAAACTCCTGAAGAAGGAGTATCCATCTCAATAGCCGTGGTTTAGCCTCCTTCTTAGCAAGGAGGTGCCTCAAAGCTGCATGGTTAGTAAAAACAGTAACTTCTGACCCAATCAAATAAGAACGAAATTTCTCTAAGGCATAAACTACAGCTAGCAGCTCTTTTTCGGTAGTGGTGTACTTCACTTGAGCCTCATCCAGAGTTTGGCTCACATAGTAAATTGCATTTAAAGCTTTGTCTTTCCCTTGGCCTAGCATCGCTCCTAGTGCATAGTCACTGGATCACACATTATCTCGAACGGAAAATCCCAGTTGGGAGGCTGTATGATCGGTGCAGATACCAAAGCCTGGTTTAACCTGTTAAAAGCAAAAAGACACTCGTCAGTAAATACAAAAGGGGCATCCTTAAGTAGCAGCTGTGTAAGTGGTTTAGCAATTTTTGAGAAATCTTTGATAAACCGGCGATAAAAACCGGCGTGACCAAGGAAACTTCTCACTCCTTTAACATTAACAGGAGGAGGTAATTGCTGAATCACTTCCACTTTTGCTTTATCAACTTCTATTCCCCTATTAAAAACTAAGTGCCCTAAGACAACTCCCTCATTGACCATGAAATGGCACTTCTCCCAGTTGAGCACGAGATTAACCTCAATACAGCGCTGCAACTGTAACAACCCGGATTATAAAACAAAGGAAAAACATGCTATAAAGTAAATATCAGAGTATAATACTGATAAAAGGGTCAAGGTGGCGGAAACACCTGACCAATCCGGTTCGTTACTAAAACCAAAACAAACTAATACATTATTCAAAGGTTCTCAAAACATGAAAACAAACTCCTAATCTATTATTCATCTCGCCGCACAATACTTCCCCAGCAAGATATCATCCAAAACAGCAATCATCTGAACAGCCTGAGAATGGGGTCGACAATCCGTCGGGAGTAACTAGATGCTCTCCCAGTCATGTTTACAACAATTGAATATAATCAACAATCATTAACAAATGAAATATAAAACCAGTAAACATGCGAGATCATCTATACTCATGAAAAACCAACAAAGCTTACCATGTCTTATCAACCTTAGACGATTGCAATCATGCAAACCAAGACCATATGCAACCACTAGACCATGAACACTTACAAGACCAGTAGCGACAAACGACCCACAACAACCTAAGGCACAAAGCTAGCAATCAAGCATAGCGAACATGGTGACACAGAATCCACAGCAACAGAAAGCATAAAGCTAGCAACAAAGCATAGCGAATAGAGTGAACACCACACGTCATACCGATTAGAGCATATACCCAATACTTCCACCCAATACGCATAGGGTATAAAACGAACACCGGCTCGAGCGTATAACTGACACTCTAACCTCGTCGTCGAGCATATAATCGATACTCACATCGACGGATCGTATAACTGACTCCCCGTCGGTGTGAAGTATATAACTGATACTCCACGGTACTATGTATAGCGTATCACCACTGCCTATGTGCCTAAGACCTGGCCAGACCTCTCGATGTAATAACTGTACACCGAACGACACTCGGGACCCAGAACGTATAACTGACGAATCTGGCCACCCCCGAACATAGACCAAATAAATCCCATAATGGGTGGCATTACTTCATTCCGTTTGGTATATAACTGATACCGCACGTCATCTATACCACTAGCCAACAAACAAATGCACAGTATAACTGACTGTACCAACATGCGTGAACAACATCAAGACTCAACTCATAGGATAGTATAACTGACTACCCTACTTATCATATGAATAAGAGCAACCAAAGACATAAGCAACCACAAGGACATAACACGTTGAACACAATACAACATATGAAACAAATATAAGTAACCAATGTTATAGTAACTTCAGCTATAACTTTAACAATAACCATTCAATGTTATAGTAACCATAACCGTAACATGGACTCTGGATGCGAGGTTATAGTAACCTCGACTATAACTTCAACATATACGACTTGAAGTTACACTTACCTCAACTATAACCTTGACACGAAACTCAAAGTTATACTAGTTCCAACCATAACCTTAAGCCATAAATCTCAGGGTATGTTAGTTCCAGCTATAACCTTAACTCGTACTTCAATGTTATAGTAGATTCAGCTATAACCTGGATTCATACTTCCAATGTTATACCTGTTTCAGCCATAACTAGAGTAACTACCCAAAGTTGTATTAACTTTAGCTATAACACTTGAATCATCATCAATGTTATACTAGCTTTAGCTATAACTTTGGAGAGAACTCTTGGCCGCCTATCATGCCGCCACTAGGGTTCGATTCGGAAACCCTGATTACGCTCATGACACCCATAATAAACACATAAACAACATACGATATATAATTAATGCATTGAAACATATATAAACATGAGAAAAACATTACTAACATGATAATAAACAATCAAACATGTACTAATCATACAAAGCATTCATTAAATCATATTAATTACATCAATTGGCATAAACACAATTAAAAGAGAAACACCTAGTTACCTGATTAGCGATTATTAATGATGCAAATTAATGAAAACCTCCAAGAAAGACACGACCAACAAATCCTTGTCTCCAACATGTGTCCACGTCCCAAAAATCGACTTTAAAGAATATACCCGAATCCAAATCCATCAAATCACCATAAAAGACTCTTCTTCTTCTTCTTTACCCATTAAAATAGGAGACCCAAAACGTAGGTCTAAAGGTCCATACAAATAATTCTCATAAAAATATTTGGAGAATAATATGTTGTAAAGATAAGAAGAAGGATTGTGAAAATATAATTTGTGTATGAGTTTGGAAGAAGGAAAGATATTCAACAATGGAGTCAAACGGAGAAAAGAATAACAACAGAGAGAAATAGAGGAGGGATGTCGTGCGGCACTTCACGGGAAACCAAATAGAACAGCTTGCCTGCTAGGTTATGTTTCACGCGAAAAAGAAATAGGATTGACCTAGTTGCTTGCTAGGTTAATTCTGTTTATAAGGGGAATAACTAATGGGCTTTGGGTCCATTAGCTTATACAATGGAGTATCTGATTACAAATCGGATTGAGCCATATTAAAACGCAAGGAAAGCTTATATATGAAAAGTATTTATTAAATTAAAATAATTAATTGGTGCACGGACATTTTAACCCATCCAAACGTAGATCAAAACGGGAAATAATAAAACAGAGAATGGATGCGATAAATATAAATATTTCCAAAATACATCCTACACTTCGAAATAATTAATTTAATAAAATAATTTTATAATAAAATATTTTTATAAAATACGGGGTGTTACAATCCAACCCCCTAAAAAGAAGTTTCGTCCTCGAAACTTGAAATTCAAAGATAAGATCAAAAAAAAGGTAAGAATTACAAGTGATCATCAACAAAGGTCATCTCGGAATCCTAACCGCTGCGCACTCTGATCCTTATCCAAGCTCAAACCAAAGAAAGTATCCCAGATCCTCAATGTTATTATCATCACTCTACGTACAATCCCAAAAGTTACATCAAACTCATACCGTCGAAGTCCATAAAGATCATTAAGCCAACATCTAATTCTCATATTTCAAACACTCATCCAACTACCATTAACCATCATTAGACAACATATATGATCTCCCATAAACATATTGTTATTACTACAAGTCCACATAACCTTCAACAAATACTCCAATTCTAGTTTACCATTCACCACAAGATCTGACATTAACCAAAACCCCAACATAGATAATCTTTAAACAAGGAAAATCTTTCGAATGAGAAAACTCTTCTATTCACAAGTGCCATTAAAAAGTCATTACTACCCTAAAATCCTCAAAGCCAGTGGTGCTTACTACCACTCACAACCCCTTAAACTCAAAAGGCTTTAATAAATCTCGATGATTCTCGATTTATGTCTAGTTTCCAAATTCATCAATCTCAACCTCAAGCTTTGACTAAACTGTCAAAACCTATGCAACCGCAAACTCATGACAAAATTATTAGTCGCACTCTCAAGACCCAATTATTTCCTTTGAACACTTATGATCACAACATTCCTAAGCACCAAAGGATCCATACACCTTTTGTTAAGCTAGAAACTATTGTACCACAACACACTTATCCATCGATAACGCATTTCCATCATCGCTCTTAAAATGATATCACCGTACAAATATTATCATCTGTGTCCATATAACAACAAAACTTATAACCTCAATTTCTAATAACATTTTACTATCCATGATCAATATCATCTCAACATCACAAATCCACCACAAGATTGTATGAATCTATTTCCTTCAATAACACTCATACTCTTAATAAAACATCTTTAACCCCAGATAGAACAAACAAACATCTATGTATCCTCAATATAAAAACACCCTCAAACCTTTTTAACTAAGTATAAAACCTTTAATACTCCTTCTCCAAAACTCTATACGTTGTCCTAGTTCATACTCACATACAACTAAGCTACTATGTTCTCAACCTCAAATAACCAAACATCAATCTCGAAGTATCTAACATCGCTCGCCAAAGGATCCAAGCTTCCACTACGAGATGATCACAAGTAGTTCTAAAGAGAGAATTCAAAAGTTTTCACGTTATCATGAAAGAACAAACAACTTTCAAAGCAAAACAAAACATTCTCGTGAAATACCACAAAGCAAAAGAACACATAGCTTTTGAAAGTAAAAGCTTAGAGAGAAATCAATGTGAAAAGGTTAATTACAAAAGTTCAAAGAAGAAGAAACTGGAGCTGAAATAAAGAACCAATAGAGAGCAACGATAGATGAAACAGACAGAGGACAAGGATAAAAGAAAACTTTGGTCTGAAGGCTCAAATAGAAGAGGTTTGGTCAACACGCGCAAGGATAACAAGAATAGGCGATTCAAAAACAATTTTATCATCCCGAAGACGACACCTTAATATAAGATAAAATAATAAAGCAGATAACCAAGGTCTTACAAATATCGTACAATCATCACTCAAGGTATATCCGTCTCGTAACATCCTTCCGTCATATCTCCATAATACCTCAAGACCAACAAATCTCCATATAGTTGCCCCTTTACAATCACTATATTCCTCAATTATAAACTCTCAACATCATAAACGCTCACGGCCATTAACCCTTAAATCCTCCCACTCTCAATAACTCCATCTAATCACACTTAAAGAATCAATCCATAGCAATCTCTATACCCTCAAAAGATTAACACCGCGATTCATTATAATCATCGTCAACATGTTCGTTCACTAAATCAACGCTAAAATACTTTAACATTAACATCTCACAAGTCCATAAATTACATTTCACCTCTTTCACTCAATCCTTTAAAAGATACGATCAGTAAGTAACTCCTCAACGGATAAATCATAAAATCTTTCATAACTCACTAATAGTCATTAACAATAATTCTTACTCCTCAAATATGGTATTCCAATTACAAACGACTATAGTCTCCAAAATTCCCAACATGCTCAATCTAAACTCCACAATAACATTCAATTTATTTCCATTACTCTACCCTCGATCCATAAATAACTCGCATAACTTTTCCCTTAACACAAGACAAAGTTCATTAATTCTCATTGTTAAGAACATAAGTCTCAACATTCCCAAATAATACCATAAGATAAATACATCTTTCATGTCTCTCACTTCTAGTGAAACTATGACACCACAATCATACATCTTATGCCACATATCATCACCCTCTATCATCAATAAGGATTTCCTCAAGACATAAAAGAAGATAGAGACTACTTATCCCAAATGAGACTTTATCTCAACAACCTCTAATCTCAAGGTAAACTTCATCTCAACAACTTTTGATCCCAAAGGAAACATCATCATAACAACTTCTATTCCCAAAGTAAACGTTTTCGTTACCAAACTCATAATAATAAACGCTCTTTTTTTTCATACTTGAACATCCAACCTGCCAATCAATCCTAACTTGATGCCTCAAGAAACCACAAAGGGATCAACCTCGAAATTACCTCAAATAAGGACAATACCACCAAATGATCCAAAAGGATGAAAGTACGATAAGAGTAAAACTCGGGTTATCAAGGATTAAAAGTTTTGACCGATATATGACCAAAATGCAAGACACGTAACATGCAAATGACATTTTTAAAATCGACCATCTTTCAAATCAACAAAGCATGCTCGAAAAGTCATACATGAACAATACATTGAATACAATTAATGACGAAACAGAACATTAAGTCATAAACAACACAATACATAAACTATACATTTAATACAATTAATAACGATATACATTAAGACATAAACAAACAAATAC
Source organism: Silene latifolia (assembly GCF_048544455.1). Lineage (NCBI taxonomy): Eukaryota > Viridiplantae > Streptophyta > Magnoliopsida > Caryophyllales > Caryophyllaceae > Silene > Silene latifolia. Next base: position 140,148,386 of record NC_133528.1, on the reverse strand, counting down.
GTGAACAAAACATGTGATACAATTAATAACGATGTGGAATGTTATGGCATAAACAAGTAAGTACATGAATAACACATTTAACACAATTAATAACAACGCGAAACATTAAGGCATAAACAAACAAGTCCTTAATTGTTTCTACCTCATTTACTCTCACTCATTTACTAAGTCAATTTATTTTAATCATTAACTACGTGAGAGTTGGGAGCGTGTTCGCTCTGATACCAACTGTAACAACCCGGATTATAAAACAAAGGAAAAACATGCTATAAAGTAAATATCAGAGTATAATACTGATAAAAGGGTCAAGGTGGCGGAAACACCTGACCAATCCGGTTCGTTACTAAAACCAAAACAAACTAATACATTATTCAAAGGTTCTCAAAACATGAAAATAAACTCCTAATCTATTATTCATCTCGCCGCACAATACTTCCCCAGCAAGATATCATCCAAAACAGCAATCATCTGAACAACCTGAGAATGGGGTCGACAATCAGCCGGGAGTAACTAGATGCTCTCCCAGTCATGTTTACAACAATTGAATATAATCAACAATCATTAACAAATGAAATGTAAAACCAGTAAACATGCGAGATCATCTATACTCATGAAAACCCAACAAAGCTTACCATGTCTTATCAACCTTAGACGATTGCAATCATGCAAACCTAGACCATATGCAACCACTAGACCATGAACACTTACAAGACCAGTAGCGACAAACGACCCACAACAACCTAAGGCACAAAGCTAGCAATCAAGCATAGTGAACATGGTGACACACTATCCACAGCAACAGAAGGCATAAAGCTAGCAACAAAGCATAGCGAATAGAGTGAACACCACACGTCATACAGATTAGAGCATATAACCAATACTTCCACACAATACGCATAGGGTATAAAACGAACACCGGCTCGAGCGTATAACTGACACTCTAACTGTCACAAAGATATAACCGATACTCGATCGATGGATCGTATAATCTCCTCCGTCGGTGAAGTATATAATCGATACTCCACGGTACTATGTATAGCGTATCATCACGCCTATGTGCCTAAGATCTCGCGAGACCTCTCGATGCAATAATCGTACACCGAACAACACTCGGGACCCGAACGTATAATCGACGAATCGCCACCCCCGAACATAGACCAAATAAATCCCATAATGGGTGGCGTTAGTTTATTCCGTTTGGTATATAACTGATACCGCACGTCATCTATACCACTAGCCAACAAACAAATGCACAGTATAACTGACTGTAGCAACATGCGTGAACAACATTACGACTCAACTCATAGGATAGTATAACTGACTACCCTACTTATCATATGAATAAGAGCAACCAAAGACATAAGCAACCACAAGGACATAACACGTTGAACAAAATACAACATATGAAACAAATATAAGTAACCAATGTTATAGTAACTTCAGCTATAACTTTAACAATAACCATTCAATGTTATAGTAACCCTAACCGTAACATGGACTCTGGATGCGAGGTTATAGTAACCTCGACTATAACTTCAACATATACGACTTGAAGTTACACTTACCTCAACTATAACCTTGACATGAAACTCAAAGTTATACTAGTTCCAACCATAACCTTAAGCCTTAAATCTCAGGGTATGTTAGTTCGAGCTATAACCTTAACTCGTACTTCAATGTTATAGTAGATTCAGCTATAACCTGGATTCATACTTCCAAGGTTATACCTGTTTCAGCCATAACTAGAATAACTACCCAAAGTTGTATTAACTTTAGCTATAACACTTGAATCATCATCAATGTTATACTAGCTTCAGCTATAACTTTGAAGAGAACTCTTGGCCGCCTATCATGCCGCCACTAGGGTTCGATTCGGAAGCCCTGATTACGCTCTTGACACCCATAATAAACACATAAACAACATACGATATATAATTAATGCATTGAAACATATATAAACATGAGAAAAACATAACTAACATGATAATAAACAATCAAACATGTACTAATCATACAAAGCATTCATTAAATCATATTAATTACATCAATTGGCATAAACACAATTAAAAGAGAAACACCTAGTTACCTTATTAGCGATTATTAATGATGCAAATTAATGAAAACCTCCAAGAAAGACACGACCAACAAAATCCTTGTCTCCAACACGTGTCCACGTCCCAAAAATCGACTTTAAAGAATATACCCAAATCCAAATCCATCAAATCACCATAAAAGACTCTTCTTCTTCTTCTTCTTTACCCATTAAAATAGGAGACCCAAAACGTAGGTCTAAAGGTCCATACAAATAATTCTCATAAAAATATTTGGAGAATAATATGTTGTAAAGATAAGAAGAAGGATTGTGAAAATATAATTTGTATATGAGTTTGGAAGAAGGAAAGATATTCAACAATGGAGTCAAACGGAGAAAAGAATAACAAAAGAGAGAAATAGAGGAGGGATGTCGTGCGGCACTTCGGGAAACCAAATAGAGCAGCTTGCCTGCTAGGTTATGTTTCACGCGAGAAAGAAAAAGGATTGACCTAGTTGCTTGCTAGGTTAATTCTGTTTATAAGGGGAATAACTAATGGGTTTTGGGTCCATTAGCTCATACAATGGAGTATCTGATTACAAATCGGATTGAGCCATATTAAAACGCAAGGAAAGCTTATATATGATAAGTATTTATTAAATTAAAATAATTAATTAGTGCACGGACATTTTAACCCATCCAAACGTAGATCAAAACGGGAAATAATAAAACAGAGAATGGATGCTATAAATATAAATATTTCCAAAATACATCCTACACTTCGAAATAATTAATTTAATAAAATACTTTTATAATAAAATATTATTATAAAATACGGGGTGTTACAGCAACACTTTATCAAGGTTAGACGGACAGTTAGAAAAATCACTTCCATAAACACTAAAATCGTCCATGAAAACTTCCATAATAGGCTAAATATACTCTGAAAATATCCCCATCATGTACCTTTGGAAGGTGGCAGGGGCATTATGTAAACCAAAAGGCATCGTACGATAAGCAAACACGCCTTGAGGACAAGTAAAAGTAGTCTTAGCTTGATCATCTGGGTGAATAGGGATCTGAAAGAACCCTGAATACCCGTCTAAATAGCATAAAAACTTATGAGAAGCTAACCTTTCTACCATCTGATCAATAAAGGGAAGGGAAAAGTGATCTTTCTTGGTGGCGGCATTCAACTGTCTGTAATCTATACACATCCGCCAACCAATCACTACTCGAGTGGGTATTAACTCATTTTTGTCATTCCTAACCACGATAGTCCCTCCTTTCTTAGGGACCACCTGCACTGGACTCACCCACTTAGAATGACCAACAGAGTAGATAATACCTGCGTCGAGCACCTTCATTACCTCAGCCATCATAACATCTTGCATCTTCTGATTCAAATGTGGCCGACCCCCGTCGCAAGGTTTGTGATCTTCCTCCAGCTCTATCCTGTGCATACAAATATCGGGACTAATCCCCTTGATATCGTCCAAGGAATAACCCAAAGCTTTCCTGTTTTTCTTAAGCACAGCTAACAAAGAAGTCAGCTGATCATATCAAGCTTTGCACTAAGAAAACATATTTTAGATGAGAGGGAAGTGGCTTATGCTCAGGTACCTTTACCTCAATGGAGCATAGGGTATTGATCATTTGTTCCACTTGCTCTCCCTCAGCGTCGGTGAGTTCACGCTCATCTAAATCATCTTTAAGCAAATCCAACACAGCGTCATCGTCATCTGGGTTATCTGCACACTCATCCAAAAGCATAAGGGCCTCTAATGGGTCCTTTATAAAAGAACCCGACCAGAAGTCATAAATAGACTCGTCAATAATATCAACAGAATAACATGTGTCCTCTATCATTGGCCGAGCTAAAGTGCTAGGCAGACTGAAAATAATCGCGTCATCCCCTACTACAAGAGTCAAACGCCCTTGTTTGACATCAATAATGGCCCCAGCTGTACAAAGGAACAGTCTTCCTAATATAATTGGGGTCCGGGTATCCTCAGCAATGTCTAGAACAATAAAATCTACTGGTATAAAGAGCTTGCCTATTTTTACAGGCACGTCTTTCAAGACACCCAAGGGCCGCCTAACAGATCTATCAGCCATCTGTAGGGTAATGTTAGTCAATTTAAGGTGACCCATATTCAATTTCTTGCAGATAGATAGGGGCATGACACTGACACTGGCTCCTAAATCACAAAGAGCCTTATCAATTACCTCATTGCCTATAATACAGGTAATAGAGAAGCTACCCGGGTCCTTTATTTTAGGTGGAGCCTTATTTAAAAGTAAATTAATAGACTCTTCCATAAATGAAACGGTCTCAAATTCACTTAGCTCTCTCTTACGCGTCACAATATCTTTCATGAATTTAGCGTAAGTAGGTACCTGGGTAATAATTTCGGTAAAAGGGACAGTTACCCGGAGGTTCTTGACAATGTCCACAAACTTACCGTACTGTCGCTCAACCTTTGCGTCCTTCAGATGACCTGGAAAGGGTACTCTGGTAGCAATGAGTGGACCCGAGACTTTCTCTTTACCTTTATCAGTGCGTGACGTCTTCACAGCAGGGGAAGATGACACGGTAGCGGAATTAGATGTTAAAATAGGGTCTCCGCTGGTTCTGGCACTCGATCGAGTACTTTCCTCACTCGATCGAGTGGTTTTATCTTGGAATTTACTCGATCGAGCTGTTTAAACCACTCGATCGAGCTCTTCTATTTCAGGCTTACTCGATCGACCATCTTTTTCACTCGATCGAGTGACTGCTTCATCTTTTTCACTCGGTCGAGAGGAATTTTTACTCGATCGACCATCTATAAATTGGGCACCTCTCGATCGAGTAAGGTTATCACTCGATCGAGTACCTGAATGGATTATTCCACTCGATCGAGTAGAAATTTCACTCGATCGAGTGTCTGGGACAGCATGCAGCAAGAATATCGTCCAGAAACTCGTCCAAATCATCTTCCGGGGTATTATCAGCTGTCACAACCCCGTCTTCTAGTAGTTTTGGCCCCTCATAAGCAAGGCCACTTTGGAGATTTATTGCATTAATTGGGTCGCATGACGGTGGATGGTTAGCTTGATTTTTTGCGAGTGTTAACTGCGCGACTTGTTCTCTTAACTCCACGATAGCGGTATCATCCTTGTTGCATTTCTCCCCAAACTGTTGTGTTAAGTTCAAAACCAAGGATTTCAGTTCGGCGATCTCCCCATTTGTAGAAGAGGGGTCTGGTTGCGGTATTTGCCTAGAAAGAGTAGAAACATTCGTCATCTCTTCATATAATTGAGAAAAAGGAACTCATTGCTTGTATTTCTGATAAGCAAGGACGCCCTCTATTCTCGCCATACAACCAATGGGGTCATGCCCCTCCATGCCGCATCTACCGCATATCTCCACATACTCAGTAATAGCACAAACTTGTGCATGCTCACCCATAGTCTCCGTAATCTCCGCACTACCTAGACTTTTGCTAGGACTTGCCACCTCAGCTGTCACCAACTCGTTAACTTGCCTACTTCTTCGAGGATTTCCATATTCGGGAACATGGATGGCCATTTCCTCAATAAGATGCCACCCTTGATCATCCTCTACATTCTTCGTGAATCTCCCCTTCGCTACATTATCGAGGATAGTTCTCTGGTCCGGATATAACCCGTTGTAGAATTGGGTACATAGGAACCAACGCTTGAAACCGTGATGAGGCACAGAACGGACGAGCTTCTTGAACCTAGTCCAAGCCCCATTCAAGTCTTCAGTGGACAATTGCTCAAATGCAGTAATCTGAGCTCTCAACGCATTAGTGCGTTGTGGTGGAAAATATCGCCTGTAAAAGGCCAAGGCAAGGAACTCCGTCGCCACACACCCGTTCCCTGTCTAAATCCCTCAACCATTCCCGGGCATCATCAGCTAAAGAGAAGGGAAAGAGGACTCCCTTCACTCTGTCTTGTGTCACCCCAGCAGCAAGAGGAATGGTGGAGCAATACTCCGTAAATAGCTCTATGTGCCTTCATGGATCTTCTTCAGGTACTCCCCTGAAGAGATTTCTCTCGACCAGTTGTATATAAGATGGGTGGATTCCAAAGGTTCCCCATTCAGTAGTGGGTAGTAGGAAACCTTTTGGGGGAGCAATACTCCGTAAATAGCTCTATGTGCCAGCAACAGATGCGACAATATTCTCTTATAGAACAGATAACCTGCAAAACTAATCAAAAACTTTGCAAAAAAGAGATCAGTCTCAAGGAATAAATTCCTTGAGAGGAGAGATAAACTTAAATAAAGCAACAAAATTGCGCCACCTCCCCGGCAACGTCACCAAAATTTGACAGGGCAGTCGTATACCTATCAAAAATAACCAACTGGCTCTAACTAATATAGCTAGGGAAGTCGGGTCGATCTCCACAGGGAGATGGGAAAATGTCAGCTTTGTCTAAGTTCGTCACGGTAACCAATTTGGGGGGTTGAATTTGATTGTTTTAAACTAAAGAGACTAAGAAAGAGAGGGAAATCAAGAGAATAAAGATTAAGCAAATATGGAGAAAGCAGCTAAGACAGTCAGTTCACCGTGATCATTCAGTCAAGCAATCTAGGTCTCAAGTCAATGCAAGTATGGTCTAAGGGGCAGTGAATATCTCCTTCCGGTCTCAATTCGCTCTAAAGCACAAATATCTTAGCTTCCGCCCTCACTACGGTGCCCTAATGCTCGCTACGAGTCTCGCCCTTTCCAACCTTCCGGTCCAGGTCAAGGTTTACTACGATAAAATGCCTAATTGCGTCGACTCAATTAGACAGAAACAATTAAAAGAAGCGATTAACATCAAAGACTACACAAGCATTAACCTAATAATTCAATTACTATCCCTTCATGATCATGGATTCCCTAGTCTTAGCAAAAGGGGAATTAGCTACGTACCATCATTAAATCAACAACAACAATGCATAGATAATACGAATTAAATATGGTATTAATAAACAAGAGAAATTCAAATAAGCAATTGCAAAATAAGAGAAGAGAGGAAATAATAGCAATAAAATGAATTAAGAACAATAATTAAGAATTAAAAGGGAAAAGGGAAAAGTAGTACCGATTACAAGTTCCAAATCCAAGTTCTAGAGTAGAATAGAGTAAAGGAAAGGGAAGCAGTGAGTAAAATGAAGTGAGGAAGAGTTACGCAATCTACTATGTGATATATCACACGAAATTCTCTTCCTAAACCTAATCCAAACCTAATTACAAAAGCCCATACGAAAATAGGCGGAAAATCATAATTACAGGGACAAACCACTCGATCGAGTGGAATAAAACCGCTCGATCGAGCAACTGTGCAGAAAACCCTTCGATCGAGTGGAAATAAACCAATCGATCGAGTAACTCCTTATAATGACTTCTCGATCGAGTAATATTTATGTTCGATCGTGTGATCTTCATGATATAAAGCATTCGCTCGACTAGAAAAGTGGTCGATCGAGCTATTTTGGCACGTTAGGCACTATGACACCTTCCGAAATCAGCTCGCTCGTCTTCAAAATGATAGATTCCAAGCTCCGGCTCCTTGTTCTCCATAAATGCATGCAAATGGGACGATTTTAGGCTCGATTTATCTTCTTTTTGGTTCGTACCTGCAATTTGCACAAGACAAACCAAAGTAGACTATTCGGGGGTAATTGTAGCTAGAAGCTACGTAAAATAGTACAGAAATGTGTGTAAAAATGAGGTAAAAACCTTATATAAAACACACGCATCAATAATATTTAAAGTTATCATTTGAGAGAATGGGCGAGGTCCTAACGCCAGAGTAAACAAAATCAAACGGTGCTTTAGAAGTGATTGTAGAGACGGAGAAAGGAAGCTTGTGGCTTTTATTAATTAAGCAAACAGAACAATAGTTGAAATCATAAATGCGTAAATTTAAAGAACGATTAAGGTGCTTAAGAGTGGCAAGAGACGGGTACCCTAGTCGGTGGTGCCACAGATTGAATTTGGTGATGCTAGTCGAGTGTGCTTAAGGCGGGTGGGTCGGCTGCCAGATGTAGGTACCCTCATGGTTGGGCCCCTGAAGAAGAACTCGCCCCGTCATAGTTTCCTTAAAATAAAAAGAGTCGGGTGAGAATATAGCATAAGCGAAATTGTCTTTGCAAAACTGATCAACAGAGAGAAGTTTTCGAGAAATTTTGGGTACAACTAAGACATTATTAAAAGAAAGAGAATGAATAGAGAAAGAACCAATGTGAGTGATAAGGAGCGAGGAACCATCGCCAATCACCAGATCATCGAGACCGTCATAAGCAGTGTTAAGGGCGAGGGTGTTCAAATCATTAGTGGTGTGGTGAGACGCTCCACTGTCGATGAGATAGGTCGAGGGAGTGGCATTGGTGGTGGTAGCGGTGTGAGCATGGGGACGAGGCTGCCTAGAGGGTGGTGGCGGAAAAATAACAGTGGGATAAGTACGTTTAAAGTCCGGACAGGCTGAAATAACATGGCCAGTGGTGCGGCAATATTGACATTTGCCACGAAACTGGTTGGGTGGGTTGGTGTCGATTTGGTGGTTAGGGTTGGGAGTCGATGAGTTGTAGGAAGGGCGTGGTTGAGTGTTTTTGGGGTAATGGCGTGGTTGGTTGGGGTGAGTGTAGGGACGATGATGAGCAGCGTGGCCCGAGGGAGTGAAAGGGGTGGGTGGTGGCTGGCGTTTGACAGTTAGTTCGTTGTGGATAAGTTTTTCGTGTAATGCATCGAAGGTGATGGGGACATCACGTGCGTGGACATCGTCAATAACGGGCTTGTATAGGTTTTGGTCAAGACCATTAATGATGTGTGACGTGATGTCCTCGGGATCCATTGGCTTACCGAGTTGAGTGAGTTGGTCCGTGCATGATTTTATGGCAAGGAGATAGTCAGTGACGGATTTTTCACCGAGAGTGATGTGTTTGAGACGGTCTTTGATTTGGAGAATGTGACCCCTAGATGGGTTGGCATAGAGGGTGGCGAGGGTTTGCCAAGCATCTTGAGATGTCGTGGCATCGAGAATGAGTGGGGCGACAGAGTCATCGAGGGTGGCTACGAGAGCACCGAGTATCAACTTGTCATGTCGATGGTGGAGGTTACCATGGTTGTTGCGTGGGTGGCGGAAGCACGAGGTAGTATTAAGATCGATGTGAACCTGATACCATATAAGATTTATGTATAGAATGAATTGTATTTGATATTTAGAATGATTATACAACCTATCTATTATACTAAATTACAATAAGCTAATTAGGTAACAAGAATAACAAATTCCTTTGATGGAGGGATTGTATACGATTCTTATCTACACAAGAATAGGTTATTTGTTTCCTAACTTAATGGAGCAATATGTGAAAGAATATTATCTTTGATTGACTTGACTTAGATGAGTATCTTTGACACGTTGATGTTACACTGGGAAGATTCCATCGAAATGATTCCATGCATAGGAGTGATAGGGCCACTTCCTACTGCAAACTGTCATCCTAAATAGGATGTCTTATATGGCACACGTGGTTTGCAGGGTATTGCATGTGCCCGGGGGGATTTCAACCCCTCGTCACCAAAAAAAAAAAAGAATTAGTTGAGTTTTGGATTACTTTTGTAAGGTAATACTCTCCCTACATTCAAACTGCCTCTGTGTCTCGACTCATAAAATCTACAATGGATGACGGTGTAAATTATAATGTCAAAAATCGAAATAACACCATACTTAATAAAAAGGTTGGAATTAATTAATACTACACCAATGATTTATTTAGTCATGACAAAATATTTTCTCTCTTATTTTATACTCCCTCATATTCACTATTTTCTTCCTTATTTCCTTAAACAGATTATTCAAGTTTTATTTCTCTTTCTTATTTTGGAAACTTTTTCTCTTATTTTATTCATCCTTTCCTCTATTACCAATCTCACCCAACTCTTTTACCCATATTTTATTACTTTTCTTAAAATTTTGACCCCACAATTTCTTATTTAACACTCTTATTTTATTTCTCGTCTTAATATCTGTGTCCCCAAACAAAGGGAAGAAAATAGAGACTAGGACGGATTATTTCATACTTCCTCCATTCAACTCCACTCTACCACTTTGCTTTTTCACGTTTGCCAACGCGTGTTTACGCGATAAATATCGTTAACTACGTATATGTAAAAATTATAAAAGTTATACATTTTTAATGTTATCTTAAAGACGAATCAAACAAGATCCACATGTATATATTTTTACTTATGTATTGAGAGAAAATTGCAATTAAATGGGCATTTGTGAATAGTGTACAAAAGACAAATTGATAGAGTGGAGTTGAATGGAGGAAGTATATACGTAAAAATGAGGTCATTTGTCCTCTCTCATGCTAAAAAAAGCAACCAAAGTATAGATGATACGATGACCTAGGTTGCACCAAAACGGACACGGACACTGACATGACACGGACACGTGGCACGGTATCCCTTGAAATTTAGGACACGGGACACGTCATTTAAATTTAATAAAATATACTTCCTCCATTCTCATATGATGTACCCATTATATTAAAATGCTACACTCATATATTCAACAAATGGGTACATCATATAAGAACGGAGGAAGTATATTTTATATTTATATATGTGTGATTTTATTTTTGAAAAAGTATTGAATATTAAATTTAAATAAGTGAAAGTAAAACTTACGTTAATTATAACTTATTCTCATTTCCAAAATCAAAAACCAACTTATAATCAATCTATTTCGACATCTCATTACTAGTTTAAAAAACATCATTTGTCTCAAATTCAGCTTATTTCCCCACCAAATTCAACCATATAACAATTCTCGCCATTTACCTTAAATTCAACTTGATTCCGTTCGGAGGTGTGTCCAAATACCGTGGACACGGCTCAAAATACCATGGACACGTATCGGACACGTGCCCAAATAAAAAAATGAAAGTTAGACACGGCTTTACAAGTGTCCGACACATTTTGACGTGTGTCCAACGAGTGTCGTGTCTGACACGGGTGTCCGACACGGGAACGCTGATTAGGAGGAGTGTCCGTGCAACCTAGACGATGACAATGACATGATTCTCTCTCATGCTAAAAAAAGCTTGAAATGAAAATAAAGAATGCTGAATACGTCATCAATTTGTCATTGGTACACTGAATTAAGAATTAAGAGGACAAAAGCAAACTTAAGCGAACTTGTGAAGGTCTTATTACTTATTAGACTATGTTTAACAATGATTTTTTTCACAAAATGACAAAAAAAAAAATCACCAAAAAGTATTGATTAAATAATCAAACTAAAATTAGGTGCGCAACATTGTCTTCAATTGTGTTGCAGAGCAACCTAAGGTTGTGACACTCCATTTCTCTCTCCCCACGCCACATGTCTATATATGATTGGACCATTTTTTTTCAACTTAAAAAGCAAAATGGATGCAGATTTCTTTCCGTTGTAAATGTACAACAAATTAGTAACGGCTCTATTTTTTTAAAAAAACTTTATTAAAATAAAAAATAATTACATAGATAGTCATAATTTTTCATGCTCTATAAATAGAGACCAATCTTGATATATTTTTTATCACAAAAAAATCCATATTTTTCCTCTGTAGCTTATAATAACCAAAATACCACATATAACTCCTTAAAAATTAACCATTTCAATAATTATGGATCTTAATGACCCTAATTTTGGAAATACCTCAAATTCTCCACAAAATCAAAACTCACAAAGTTTTGATTTTGATTTTACAAATTACCATAGTTCTTTATTACCCCAAAATTATACTATAAACTCTCAAATAAACTCTCAAATTAATCCAAATGCACATAATTTTCCAACTCCCCCATATTATCAGAACCCTCAATTTTATCCAACCTCCCAAGATCAATCAAATTTTCAAAATGTTCAAGTTTCTCAAAATATCTCAAGAAATTTATTTCAAGAGAATCAAGAAAAACAAAAAAAAATCTAGAAAACAATCTACCCCTAGTTTATGGAGTGCTGAGGAGGATATGGTTCTTATGAAATCATGGTGTTATTATAGTTGTGATGAGATTAAAGGTAATAATCAAAAGGGTGAGGGTTTGTGGGCAAAGGTGATGGAAATGTATGAACAATATCGACGAGAAAATCCAGATAAAATTGGCGAGAGAAATTTGGATTCGATGAAAGGTCGTCATCAAAGAATTTGTAAAAACGTCAATTCGTGGGTTGCTTGTTATAGGAAAGCATACGCGAGAAAATCAAGTGGAATGAGCATGAGTGATGTTAAGAAAGACGCACATGCTCAATATACTCAAGTGAATAAGTAAAATTTCAATGATATGGCAGTATTTGAAGAAGTGATGAGTAAACTAAAAAAAAGGGAAGTTCCAACGGGAATGGATATGGGAGGCAATCAGTACGTGGAAGAAGGCGATGATATCATTCAAGAAAGTGAAGGTAGCACAAAAAGATCAAAAACTAATGAAGATGGAGACTATGTAATCCCTACAAATCTTGATACTCCAACTAGTGTTCCTACATCTAGTACTATTAGTCGTCCTCAAGGAAGGGATGCTGCTAAGAAGAAAAGAGGAAAGCAGAAAGTTACAGAATCTTCACACAATAGTGAGTTTACTGAAGAGTATCGTGCTATGAGAATGATAAGAGAAAAAGAGCTCGAATTGAAGGAAAGGCAAATTCAAGAAATGGCTATGCTTACTAAGGAAAGAGATGAAGCTGAGAAGCACAAGAGTTATGCCGCAATACTGAACACATTATTGGTAAAAACCCATTTAACTCCTGCACAAGAAGCCATGATAGAAGATCTTACAGAGAAAGTGATGGGTAAAACATTTTAATTGTGTATTTGTCACTTCATTTCAATTGTAGTGTATTATTATTTCGTTCCAAGTCAGTGTATTGTCATTTCATTTCAATTAGTGTATTGTCATCTCTTTTTATTGTCAGTGTAATGTCTTAGTTTTACTGTCATTGTATTGTCACATCATTTTAGTGCAGTGTGCTTCAGTTTCTTTGTCATTGTAACATCACTTCATGTCTAACATAATGACAAACTAAATTATTGTGTTTCAGTATTCTAATATCTATATAACATGCTTGACTCTTAGAATATACTTCCTCTGTTCCATATGATAGTTTACGTTTGCTTTATGCACGTATGCCAATGCTTGTTTTCTTTTGTTCATATCCTTAGTTACATATCATTGAAAATTATAAAAATTTGATATTCATAATGCACTCGGTAAGACAATTTAAACAAGATCTCACATGACTATCTTTTATGTTATACATTAGAAGTTATATTGAAGATTCTTCTCACTTATGAATAGTGCCCAAAAAGCAAACGTAAACAATTCAATGGAACGGAGGAAGTATATGATATACAATTCAACAAAATCTATTACCTACATTTTTCTCTCAACTAAAAATATGTCTGATTCTGAAAATGAAACAAACTTAAATGATTCCAATATCATTTCTTTTGATAAAAGAATGAGAGATTTCTATGAACGACAAACAAGAAATATGCAACAAAATCGTCACATGGATAACATGGTTGATGATATGATAGGTTCCAATTCAAATCTATTTTTACAACCTTCAAATCATATCCCTAAAAAAAGCGTAGATACTATGAAAGAAATCGGGAGGAAGGTCACATACGGTTGTTCAAAGATTATTTTCATGATAATCCTGTCTACCCTGATCATATATTTAGGCGTAGATTTCGTATGCGAAAACCTCTTTTTCTTCGAATAGTGGAAGCTGTCACCGCAAGTGATACATTTTTTCAGCCAGGACCAAATGGATCTGGTCGGGAAGGTCATTCAGCATTGCAAAAATGCACTGCAGCTATAAGGGTTCTAGCTTATGGATCAGCTTGTGATGCTGTTGATGAGTATTTACGAATGAGCACCGCACAAACTTCAAAATGTATCACCAAGTTTGTGGATAGTGTTATTACACAATTTGGGAACCAATATCTAAGAAGACCGAATGAACAAGATGTGGCAAGATTATTACATGTTGGGGAAGAAAGGGGATTCCCAGGTATGATAGGAAGTATCGACTGCATGCATTGGCAATGGAAAAATTGTCCAACTGCTTGGCAAGGGCAATATGCAGGAAGGAGTGGTAAAGCAACAATTATTTTAGAAGCCGTTGCAAGCTATGATCTATGGATTTGGCACGCATTTTTTGGAACACCGGGTTCACTGAATGATATAAATGTACTTCACCGTTCTTCCGTTTTTGACGACATCTTAGAGGGGCGTGCTCCAAAAGTTAACTATTATGTGAATGGTAATCAGTATAATATGGGATATTATCTTACTGATGGTATATATCCAGCATAGGCTTCTTTTGTTAAGTCAATTCGTACTCAGGTACTTCAAAAGCACAAATTGTTCGCACACCATCAAGAAGCTGTCCGAAATGATGTGGAGCGTGCATTTGGTGTATTACAAGCTCGATTCGCATTTATCAAAAAACCAAGTCTAGTTTGGGATCCGAATCTCATGGGTAAAATCATTATGGCATGTATAATAATGCATAATATGATAGTAGAGGACGAACGAGATACATATCTTAACCAATATGATAATACTGACTTTGATGGGGAAGATCTTGATGACGATAATAGTCAACCATCCACATATTCAACTCAACGAATTGCAAGTCTATCAACTTATATGAACAATCAATCACGACTTCAAAATAGAGAAACTCATAATGCTCTTAAACGCGATTTGATCGAGCATATATGGCAAAAATTTGGTAGTGGTGATTAATATTTTATTTTTATTTTAAGAATTGTATTTTTATTTTAAGAAATGTATTAGTTTTGCCTCTTTTTTTGTTATTATTAATGTACTCGTATTGTATTTTTAAATTTTTTATGAATTATTAAGAATAATTTTTATTTTTATATTTTGTGGGTTATAAAGTAACAAAATAAGTTATATTTTAATAGTAGTAATTAGAATAAATATTAATGTATAAAAGAGAATATAAAAGGTGGGGTATAGGAAATAGTGAAAAGTAAGTGTTATAAGAATGTTATTGATAAAGTGTCTAAATTAGGAGTAGTGTTATTGAAGTGAAAGAAGAATGAAAAAGGTAAAAATATTAATATAATAATCATAACATTCATATTGTGAAAATTGTTGATGTACATAATCGTCGTCAAAACCTAAATAAACTCCCAACATATGGAGAAGAAATGGGGTCCAAAGTACACTTTTTTTGTTTCTATATTATCTCCTTCCTCCCCTGAGAATGAACCCACTAATCAATTCACCGATGACGCTGCTGTCGCTGCTCTAATTACGGATAAGTATCATAAAACGCTGTTGTCGCTGCTCTCAGCTCATCCGCCTCCTACCACTCCTCTGTACGTGACCTCTTCTCCATCTGTGCGAGAGGGTGGCTAATCCAAAACATGATGTCTCCTTTGTCAGAAACCTAGCACAAATCAGATATAGCCATGTAAATTGAGAAAGACAGTATCATAACCTCTAGGCCATTCAGTTGTCTAAAATAACCTCTGCCATTACCAGGTCACTCAGCAAATCAACATACCTTGATTTACAAAGTAAAGAGTACCGAGTATTCCATAATAAACAAGAAATAACAATAATAGAAATCAGCCCTTGAACTCGTACATATAAATTATTGCCAAATAATCACACCCAAACCCATGACTACTACCGCCCTCATCTTCCTCCTCACAAATCACACCCAAACCCATCAAACTCATCAAAAAAACATAAATAAAAACCCATTATGACAAAAAAAAACAAACTAAGAATTCGAACTCGTACATATAAATTATTGCCAAATAATCTGGAGATATCAATAACGATTAAAAATCGTACCTGAGAATATCAATCAAAACAAATCAGCTAAATGCCAAGTGTATTCGTCATCATCCTCATCTTTACCAGTCAGTCGTCACCACCACTGCTATCAGCACCATCGCCGCCTTCTAGGTGTTCCGCGTATTCCTCTTGCTCTTTTATAATCTGAAAATAAACGATATAGTTAATGTCTAACTATAAAAGAAACAACAACTAACTAAACTCCAGTTAGAATCTGATCTACCTCTTATTAGCCTCCTTACTCGGCTTCTTAGGTCTGATTCCCACAAAAAAAAAGCAGTTAAGCACCATCACCAGACATGTGCTGTTCAATCTTCGAGACTGCCTTATTGGCGGCATCAGTCTTTGCCTTAAATTCTGCCACATCATCCTCTTTCATGGCACTTCACAAGTCTGAAACAGCATTTCTATTTCCTTGGCTACTTCGCTTGGGATCGCCTCCTTGTATTCTCTAAAGCTCTTCTCTACATTTGTAAATGGTTGTGTTGGTGATAGTGTCAAATTATGACGAGTCAATAGGTTAATGTTATCACAATAAACATGCTTGATACCGGGTTTTAGTTGGACTTGTTGTAATATGTCGGTTTGCGCTTTGGTTGTAATTTTAGAGTCTTAGCTTATAACTTACCAAGGTGAAGGAGGAGAGGCAAAGATAAGCCAAGGGAATAAGTGCAAAGTCAAGAGAAGCAAGTAAAAGGAAGAATTGAAGCCTTGGCATGCACAAACAAGAGCCAAAATGAAGAATTGAAAACTCGATTTCACAAGGGTCAACTTCAAACGAGTATATCTGGAGTTCTAGAGCTCATATTGATGCAAGGCCAAGTGGTGGTGAAATCTTGTGATCTTAGCTTTCCAACGGTAGGTCGCATGCCTTATTTGACCAAGAAACGAGAGAGTTATGGCTCTCGCAAATTTCTGCCACAGGAAAAACCGCAGTCTGCCAAAATAACTGTAACGCCCCGTAATTTCGGACCGTTAATATATTTCGAAAATAATTAATTAATCAAGTAAAATTTGACATTAATGTATTTAAAGTAAAAATAATTCAAATAAATATAATTTTATTATATTTTGAAGAAAAGTATTTATTTTGATAGTTTCGAAATGTTTAAAAATAGTTTAAACCGTGTAAAACTTTTTATTTCGAAATAAGGGCGTATCGGGGGGAAAAATGACAATTGTTTTGAACATTGGGTAAACGATTTTGGAAATGGGTCGTATGAATACTCAATTTTCTTGTAATCTCATGTTTAAGAACTTTGGTCTTGTCGGAATTTGTATTTGACCAACGGTTCTAATTATTATCGAAACGAGCCAAAACCGACTCGTAAAATCCCGACTCAAACCCGCTCTTTTCCTCTCTTTCTCCCCTAACCCGCGGCATCCCCTTCCCCTACCTTTCTTTTTTCTGATTTTTGCCTTTGTTCATCTTCCTCAAGTTACCAAAACCTTCCAAACACCATTTTATACCTAAATCAAGCCAAAATTTGACATAACTTCCTCATTTCTTATCGGATTTTCGCAAAATTTACATTTCCGGAATCCTCTCGTCGAGATCTACAACCTAGTATGTTTTAATTTCAGTTTTCTTGAAGTTGTTTTAAGACGAATTTTGGCACAAATTCGGTATTTATACTTATTGTTGTGTTTTTATTGTTTGTTTAGGTAAAGAATTGGAAGACGAGTTTGGGGACTCGTATATTGTCGAGGATAGCGGCTAGTGCTTGTTAGGGTTTGGGTTTTAAGGTGCTAATTGCTCATTTTCTAGCTTAAGGTAACATATTTCGAGTTACTCGACGAAAAATCGTCACATGCTTTGATTTTTGTATGTTTTTGTGATTTTTAATTAAGTAGTTAATTTCACATGTTAAAATGATTGCATGCATGTTTATTTCATGTCCTTTGGATAGTTTAAGTTAATATGTTAGTATTGGGGACGATTAATTATGTTTCAGACGGTCTCATACCGAACAAAAATGGAAAAATGGAGGTGTGGGGGTGGCGCAAAGAGCCCACTACTGCCCCCATGGTCGGCTCGGGTCGGCCCGTTGCTTGTTTCGCGGTTTTCCATGCTTTGTTCGTCATTTTAGGTTCATTAATGATATAATAAGAATAAGTAACATATGGTTAAACTTAGGAAATGAATCATAATAGTAGTTAAAAATTATGTTAATGGTAAAAAAATATGTTATATTGATAGTTATCACATGTTAGGATAGTTTACAAAATGAAATTGTAATTAATAGGCTCAAAATGAATTTTATAGCGATAATTGTAATGTTTTGATGATTGTGCCGAAAACTGAGCCTTAGTCCCTTTGACTGATTCGATGTCAGTTAATTGAGTGATTGGTCAGCCGCAATGTAACCCGTACCTGTCGCAGGGCTGAGGTTGCGGGTAAAAATTCGGTTGGGATGAAATTTTAAATGAATTGGATAATCGGCCTTTTTCTTGTTTTAGGCCATTTATTATATCTTTATTCCACATGTGTAGTTAGTTGAATTTAATAGCTTCTTATATTGTAGAAACGGCCCTAGATTCCCCGAAACCTTTAATATGGTTAATATTGTTAGAATTGGAAATTGGTATTTAATACTTATTGAGGATACTGTTGGATTGTCTGCTGAATAGACATTTATATAGCCTTTCACATGATAGAATGTTAGCATTTAGGTTGGTAAGTTGGACTTTTTGTCCTCTTATGGTTAAGTGGGTGTCTTACTTGTCTTGTGTGGTGTGGGTAAAAGTATTCAAGTCTGGGACTAGCGGGACTAGGTCCTAGGTGAGTATTTCGCCTTCATCATAGATAGGTCTTTATAGTCTTTGACGAGTATATGTTCACTGCTTGATAGCCTTTGTGTTCCTGACTAGTGGATTTATATCCAAGTTGGGGCATGACCTCGTTACTTATTTTGATAGTAAGTGGTCAGCTTAAGTACTAGCCAACCCTTTGGTGGACTCCTTAGGGTACTCACTTTGTTTTAGAAAAATTGTGGGTCTTGGGTGCGGTGGTGTGTATCCGCATGTCTAGGTCTCAAGCAGATTTTAGGCTAGGGTTGTGTTGTGTCTTGGCCATGTTTTATTAATATTAACCGCTGAGCCAAGATACCGGTTCGATTACCTTCCCTACCTCGTGGTATAGACTCGAGTTACAGAGTGACTATTGACCGTGCTAAGAACTTATGCCTGTCTTTGATATATTGCCCTTTCTTGTATGGTGATTTTATGAATTGTAATAGGTGAGATGTAAGCCGGTTACAATTGATAAAGTTTGGATTACTGTTTGTTATATGTTTTACATGATAGTTTAGTTTGGTCAGTTTAGAGTTCACATGTTAGAATACATGATAAGTAAATGGTTTATCAAATTGTTTACATGTTACATTACATGTTACATTAATTTTGACGATTCGTGGCTGGGAGGACTCGGTTACTCCCACTGAATTGTGGCTTTCGTGTTTGTATAAAATGCGATTGACAGGTTGTTGATGCTTTGTTGGGGTCACAGACGAGCTAGTGAGCATAAGGAACCTTGGACCTAGTTTTGGCTATTCTTATAGTAAACCTTTTAACTTTTGGTTTTGTATATAATTTGAAGGGACATATGTCTCCCTTTTCTATTTTGGGTTTGTATCATTACATTTTCATATAGATTAGCTATGGCATGTAAATTAGTTCGTTAGCATTGCAGGTTTTGGCACCCTCCTCTTGGTAATGTTGGAAATGTTGTGATTGGTTTAGAAATTTTTTTGAAATTACAGGTTTTTATCTAGTTGGACCAATTACAAACATATCCTGTCAGTTTTTCTGTAGAATTTAAGTAATTAGATAACGCTAAATTTAAGGGTGTCACAGTTGGTATCAGAGCCTATTGCTCCCGACGCACGTTTGTGCACCCCACTTAAAATCACTTGACCTTTAAATAATAAACTTGAGAGAAGGGTAGGATGGGTAGAATTAGGATTTTATGTGGTAGTCTGTTTGTGATTGCTAATTGTTAGGTACTAATTAAATTTTCCCTTTTGTAAGATGGCTCCGCCAAGAAGAGACATTGATGATGCTATCTTACTAGTTCTTACTCAAATTCTCCAAAATCAACAAAATCAACAGAATCAACAAGCTCCTCCTCCTCCGCCTGCTGAGGGTACTCCAGGCACCTATACCTGGGTGGCTAATCAGTTGACCCGAATCAACACTCCCACTTATGGTGGAGAGATTGATCCAGCTGCTCTTACAGGGTGGTTTGGGAGTTGGAGAAAAGCTTTACATTGTATGATGTCAAGGAGGAACATAAAGTGAAGCTAGCCTCTCACTTCCTAGTACGAGAAGCGATCGATGGTGGTCCATGATCGGGCCTACCGTTTCAAATTGAACCGGATTTGACTGGGTACGTTTCAAGGAGTTAGTGGAGGCCCGATTCTATCCGCAAGAACTTAAGCAGCAGAAGTTGAAGGGATTCATGGAGTTGAAGCAAGGAAGCCTTCCAGTTCAGGCCTTCACCGATAAATTCAACGAGTTGGCTCATTATGCAACTAGATTGGTGAAGGATGACAACGAAAAAGCCTTCTTTTATCTTGAAAAGCTCTCCCCTAAGATCAAAAGCATGGTCCGTCGGGATTCCACTAGCTTTGTTTCCATTTATAATGATGCTTTATGGGCTGAGAATTCATTGAAAGAGATTGAAAATGAAGCTCGTGCAACTAGTTCTAATCTTGGCAAGAGGCCTTTATATCCCTCTTCCAGGCCCTTTACTCCTTCACCTAGGTTCATCTCTTCTCCCTCTGACCCAAACAAGAGGAGATTTGTTTCTAATGTTCAAGTTAACCGGGGTGGTCAATCTTCAGCTTTTAATGACAATAAAGGTACTAAAGACCGAGTGTGCTATAACTGCAAGAAACCAGCACACCCTGGTAAATGCTTCGTTGATCCTATTATATGCTTTTCTTGTAACAAACCGGGCCACAAGGCTAATGTTTGCCCGGAGAGGAAGGTGATGGCTCCTACTACTCCTACTGCCCCAGTGAGGCCAGTGAAGCCAGTGAGGCCGAAGGGCCGTATCTTTGTCATGAGCCGAGCAGAAGCTGAGGCACATCCTGATATCATTACTGGTACATTTTCTATTTTTGATGTTCCTTGTTTGGTACTATTTGATACGGGTGCCTCTTTATCTATTATTTCAATAAAACTCTCCAATAAATTATCACTTGAATCCTCACAAGAAGGAAGCACATCTATATCCTTACCCTCTGGTGATGTCTTTTCCTGTTCTAGAATCTATCCGGAAGTCCCTATTTCTATTGCGGGATCTATATTTCCAGCAAATCTTTTCCAATTTCCACTTGAAGAATTTGATGTCATTTTGGGCATGGATTGGTTACATACTTATCATGCTCGATTTGAATGTCGAGATCAGAAAATAATTCTTACAAGCCCTTCAGGTCACCGTGTGTATTATCAAATGGTCAAAAGACAAACCGGTACTAAATTAATTTCTGCTATGAAGTTTGTCAATGCGATGAAAAAGGGTCATCAAGCCTTCTTGTGTATGGTGACTACTTCTGATTCTTCCTCTCTACCTCCTAAAGAGAACATTCCTGTAGTATGTGAATTTCCCGATGTTTTTCCTGATGAGCTACACGGAATTCCTCCCGAAAGGGAAGTTGAATTTGCTATTGATCTTATTCCTGGTACCGGCCCTATTGCTAAAGCTCCTTATAGGCTGGCACCGTCTGAAATGAAAGAGCTGAAGACTCAGCTGGATGATTTGATTGCCAAAGGTTTTATTCAACCTAGCTCTTCACCTTGGGGTGCTCCTGTTCTCTTTGTAAGAAAGAAGGATGGGTCTATGCGATTATGCATAGATTATCGTGAACTTAACCGGGTTACTATCAAGAATAAATATCCTCTTCCTAGAATTGATGATCTTTTCGATCAACTCCGTGGTGCTTCTACTTTTTCTAAAATTGATCTTCGTTCGGGCTATCATCAAATTCCAGTCCGAGAAGCTGACATTCCTAAACCGCCTTGATGACGAGATATGGTCATTTCGAGTTTACGGTGATGCCATTCGGTTTGACCAATGCTCCAGCAGTATTCATGGATCAGATGAACCGTACTTTCAGAGAACACCTTGACAAATGCGTTGTGGTGTTCATTGATGACATCTTGATCTATTCTAAATCTGAAGAAGAACATGTCCAACACCTTCGTGCTATTTTGGAGATTTTGCGCCGTGAAAAATGGTATGCTAAATTCTCTAAATGTGAATTCTGGTTACCTAAAGTGACCTTCCTTGGGCATGTCATTTCAAAAAAGGGTGTTATGGTAGATCCTGCCAAAATTGAAGCCGTTGTTGATTGGAAAAGTCCGACCAATGTTTATGAAATCCGTAGTTTCCTTGGCTTGGCGGGTTATTATCGACGGTTTGTGAAGGATTTCTCAAAGATTGCTAGGCCGATGACTCAGTTGCTGAAGAAAGAGTCTAAATTTGTGTGGTCTGAAGAGTGTGAAAATGCCTTCCAGGAATTGAAAAGGAGGTTGACTACCGCTCCGGTGTTGACCTTACCTGAAGAAGGAGTGGACTTTGATGTTTACTGTGATGCTTCTAAGCGTGGTATAGGTTGTGTCTTGATGCAAAAGGGGAAAGTCATTGCGTATGCCTCTCGACAGCTTAGAGTTCATGAAGTTAACTACCCGACTCATGATCTTGAATTAGCTGCGGTGGTGCATGCTTTAAAGATTTGGAGACACTACCTCATTGGAGTCCATTGCAACATCTACACCGACCACAAAAGCCTGAAATATCTCTTTACCCAAAAAGATCTGAACATGAGACAAAGAAGATGGTTAGAATTGGTGAATGACTATGATGCCGATCTAATCTATCACGAAGGAAAAGCTAATGTGGTGGCTGATGCTCTTAGCATAAAATCCTGTCATTCTTTGAATTCTTTTCGGGACTTACCTCCTGAACTTGCTTTAGAACTTCAAAAACTAGGAATAAGCCTTGTAAAAAGGGGCTCTCATCATCTTGATGCCATGTCAGCTGAACCTGACTTCCACCGTGAGATCCGTACTTGCCTTCCTGATGATTCTACTTTCAAATCCATTCGAGCTAAAATTCAACTTGGGCAAGCTAAGGATTGTAAGATTGATGATGATGGGTATCTTCGTTATCATGGTAGAATCTATGTTCCGAGTGCAACCGATTTGAGAAAAAGAATTCTTGATGAAGCACACCTCTCTCCTTACTCCATTCATCCGGGAGGTACCAAAATGTACAAAGATTTGAGATTACAATTCTGGTGGCCTAGGATGAAGATTGAAGTTATGGAGTATGTCAGTAAATGCCTCATCTGCCAGAAAATAAAGATAGAGCATCAAAAGCCCGGGGGTTTGCTTCAACCCTTGGATGTTCCTCTTTGGAAATGGGAGTCTATTTCCATGGATTTCGTGATGGCTTTACCCAGGACTTCCACTGGGAAGAATGCTATTTGGCTGGTTGTGGACCGATTGACTAAGTGTGCTCGGTTTATTCCCATCAAAGAGACCTGGAGATTAGAAGTTCTAGCTCGTACCTATGTGGATGAGATAGTGCGCTATCATGGGGTTCCTAAAGATATAGTTTCAGATCGAGATCCTCGATTTTGTTCTCGTTTCTGGACTGCATTACAGGAGGTCTTAGGTAGTAAACTATTGATGAGCACTGCTTTTCACGCCGCCACTGATGGTCAAACTGAGAGAACAATTCAAACCTTAGAGGATCTTCTTCGTGCCTGTGCTTTAGATTTCCAAACTTCTTGGGAGAAATGTTTACCTCTGGTTGAGTTTTCTTACAACAACAGCTATCAAGCCTCCATTAAAATGGCACCATATGAAGCTCTGTATGGTAGAAAATGCCGTACTCCAGTCTGTTGGGATCAAACCCAAAATGTTCCAATGTTAGGACCTGATTTGGTGACCGAGTCCTTGGAACAAGTTAAAATCATTCGGGAGCGGATGAAAGCCGCTCAGGACCGTCAAAAATCATATGCTGATGTCCGTCGTCGACCACTTTCCTTTGAGGTTGATGATCAAGTATTCCTTAAAGTGTCACCTATGAAAGGGGTGAAACGATTTGGTGTTAAAGGGAAGCTGAGCCCTAAATATATTGGACCTTTCCGGGTGATTGAAAAGATTGGTCCTGTTGCCTATCGTTTAGAATTGCCTCCAAATCTGAGCAAGGTTCATAATGTCTTCCATGTTTCTCAATTGAGGAAGTACATTAGTGACCCTAGCCATATCATTCGAGAAGAGATTCTTGAATTGGAGCCTAACTTGGTGGTTGAAGAAAGGCCAATTCGGATTCTTGAAAAAGCCAATAAGCAACTTAGGAGCAAAGTTGTACCTTTAGTCCGTGTTCTTTGGCGTTGTGGAAATGTCGAAGAAGAGACTTGGGAGACTGAAGCTTCTATGTTAGCTAAATATCCTGAATTATTCTCGTAAGGTATTTCTTTTCTTACTCTTTTTCCGAGCTACTAAGCCGTATTTAGTCATAATTAGTAAAGATATTATTCTTATTATAGAATTTTAAACTAAAAATTTGAAAATGCTTTTATGATTCTTAATGGTTTTTAACATTAAATGAATGTTAAATCTCGTTGTTGGTGACGTCCCAATAATGGGTTTTCTCATTTATTGGTGTAGAAATATTTTTATATCTTGATATGAATGTGGATGTTCTTGTCTGATCAACGAGAGTATCACCGTTTCATTGAAAAGATTCCTATATTTTCTTATAACTATAATTTCTCCTTCTGAGTTTCGAGGACGAAACTTTTTAAAAGGAGGGGTGATTGTAACGCCCCGTAATTTCGGACCGTTAATATATTTCGAAAATAATTAATTAATCAAGTAAAATTTGACATTAATGTATTTAAAGTAAAAATAATTCAAAGAAATATAATTTTATTATATTTTGAAGAAAAGTATTTATTTTGATAGTTTCGAAATGTTTAAAAATAGTTTAAACCGTGTAAAACTTTTTATTTCGAAATAAGGGCGTATCGGGGGGAAAAATGACAATTCTTTTGAACATTGGGTAAACGATTTTGGAAATGGGTCGTATGAATACTCAATTTTCTTGTAATCTCGTGTTTAAGAACTTTGGTCTTGTCGGAATTTGTATTTGACCAACGGTTCTAATTATTATCGAAACGAGCCAAAACCGACTCGTAAAATCCCGACTCAAACCCGCTCTTTTCCTCTCTTTCTCCCCTAACCCGCGGCATCCCCTTCCCCTACCTTTCTTTTTTCTGATTTTTGCCTTTGTTCATCTTCCTCAAGTTACCAAAACCTTCCAAACACCATTTTATACCTAAATCAAGCCAAAATTTGACATAACTTCCTCATTTCTTATCGGATTTTCGCAAAATTTACATTTCCGGAATCCTCTCGTCGAGATCTACAACCTAGTATGTTTTAATTTCAGTTTTCTTGAAGTTGTTTTAAGACGAATTTTGGCACAAATTCGGTATTTATACTTATTGTTGTGTTTTTATTGTTTGTTTAGGTGAAGAATTGGAAGACGAGTTTGGGGACTCGTATATTGTCGAGGATAGCGGCTAGTGCTTGTTAGGGTTTGGGTTTTAAGGTGCTAATTGCTCATTTTCTAGCTTAAGGTAACATATTTCGAGTTACTCGACGAAAAATCGTCACATGCTTTGATTTTTGTATGTTTTTGTGATTTTTAATTAAGTAGTTAATTTCACATGTTAAAATGATTGCATGCATGTTTATTTCATGTCCTTTGGATAGTTTAAGTTAATATGTTAGTATTGGGGACGATTAATTATGTTTCAGACGGTCTCATACTGAACAAAAATGGAAAAATGGAGGTGTGGGGGTGGCGGCAGCAGGCCCGGCAGGCCCACGGCTGGCCCATGGCTGGCTCGGGTCGGCCCGTTGCTTGTTTCGCGGTTTTCCAGGCTTTGTTCGTCATTTTAGGTTCATTAATGATATAATAAGAATAAGTAACATATGGTTAAACTTAGGAAATGAATCATAATAGTAGTTAAAAATTATGTTAATGGTAAAAAAATATGTTATATTGATAGTTATCACATGTTAGGATAGTTTACAAAATGAAATTGTAATTAATAGGCTCAAAATGAATTTTATAGCGATAATTGTAATGTTTTGATGATTGTGCCGAAAACTGAGCCTTAGTCTCTTTGACTGATTCGATGTCAGTTAATTGAGTGATTGGTCAGCCGTAATTTAACCCGTACCTGTCGCAGGGCTGAGGTTGCGGGTAAAAATTCGGTTGGGATGAAATTTTAAATGAATTGGATAATCGGCCTTTTTCTTGTTTTAGGCCATTTATTATATCTTTATTCCACATGTGTAGTTAGTTGAATTTAATAGCTTCTTATATTGTAGAAACGGCCCTAGATTCCCCGAAACCTTTAATATGGTTAATATTGTTAGAATTGGAAATTGGTATTTAATACTTATTGAGGATACTGTTGGATTGTCTGCTGAATAGACATTTATATAGCCTTTCACATGATAGAATGTTAGCATTTAGGTTGGTAAGTTGGACTTTTTGTCCTCTTATGGTTAAGTGGGTGTCTTACTTGTCTTGTGTGGTGTGGGTAAAAGTATTCAAGCTGGGACTAGCTGGGACTAGGTCCTAGGTGAGTATTTCGGCCTTCATCATAGATAGGTCTTTATAGTCTTTGACGAGTATATGTTCACTGCTTGATAGCCTTTGTGTTCCTGACTAGTGGATTTATATCCAAGTTGGGGCATGACCTCGTTACTTATTTTGATAGTAAGTGGTCAGCTTAAGTACTAGCCAACCCTTTGGTGGACTCCTTAGGGTACTCACTTTGTTTTAGAAAAATTGTGGGTCTTGGGTGCGGTGGTGTGTATCCGCATGTCTAGGTCTGCGCAGATTTTAGGCTAGGGTTGTGTTGTGTCTTGGCCATGTTTTATTAATATTAACCGCTGAGCCAAGATACCGGTTCGATTACCTTCCCTACCTCGTGGTATAGACTCGAGTTACAGAGTGACTATTGACCGTGCTAAGAACTTATGCCTGTCTTTGATATATTGCCCTTTCTTGTATGGTGATTTTATGAATTGTAATAGGTGAGATGTAAGCCGGTTACAATTGATAAAGTTTGGATTACTGTTTGTTATATGTTTTACATGATAGTTTAGTTTGGTCAGTTTAGAGTTCACATGTTAGAATACATGATAAGTAAATGGTTTATCAAATTGTTTACATGTTACATTACATGTTACATTAATTTTGACGATTCGTGGGGTCGGGAGGACTCGGTTACTCCCCACCTGAATTGTGGCTTTCGTGTTTGTATAAAATGCGATTGACAGTTGTTGATGCTTTGTTGGGGTCACGCATTTGAGCTAGTGAGCATAAGGAACCTTGGACCTAGTTTTGGCTATTCTTATAGTAAACCTTTTAACTTTTGGTTTTGTATATAATTTGAAGGGACATATGTCTCCCTTTTCTATTTTGGGTTTGTATCATTACATTTTTATATAGATTAGCTATGGCATGTAAATTAGTTCGTTAGCATTGCAGGTTTTGGCACCCTCCTCTTGGTAATGTTGGAAATGTTGTGATTGGTTTAGAATTTTTTTTGAAATTACAGGTTTTTATCTAGTTGCACCAATTACAAACATATCCTGTCAGTTTTTCTGTAGAATTTAAGTAATTAGATAACGCTAAATTTAAGGGTGTCACAGTTGGACAGCAATATGCCGTGGCAGACTGCCAAAACCACGGCAGTCTGCCGTTTTGGCTGGAAACGAGATTCTTAATTCCGTCATATGTTCCTATTGAAAGCCCGTTTTCATATGCCTTGTTTTTAGACTATATATACATGGTTTGTATTAGGTTTTGGGGATCCCTTTTCACCTCCTTACCATCAAATCTTATGCTTGAGTTTTATTTAATCTTGTAATAATTAGACCTTAATCAATTTCCATTTTCATTGTAATCTTTCCACAAAAATTGGGTTGTAATCAAATTATGGTTGGATAAGTCTTTCATCTTGGTGTAATTCATCCAAAGTTTCCAACTTTGGTATTGTAAGACTCTTTTAATCTCTCTTTATTTATCCATTGATCCTTCCTTGTGCTTATTTTCTTAAGTTGAGTAGATTAATGTATGAATTGATCACTCTTGCATCTTATTTACCCAACTATTGCAAATTCTAGAGAAATGGTTTAATCTATCTAGGATTAACTGGAGCAAGCTTGTTGTATGCTGATTTGGTTTAAAGGATTCATGCAATAAGTAGGAAATTTCATGTCTTTTCTCATTTGTATGGTTTAATCTTGTGAGAATTGATCCTAACTTCTTATCTTGGCATAACCCTTAATGCTCATGTTTAATTTTCACTCATGGGTTAATGAATTGTTGGTTAAACTTGAAGGATATGCATGGATGGTTTAATTTGTGTATGTTCAAATCTTGATTTGATACGAATTTAAAAGCGGAAGTAAAGAACAAAGGATATATTTGACAAGCTAGACCTATAGCTCGACAAATTACGAGACCAAGCCAAGACCTATTGACTCGAAACTCAAAAAACTATGCTAGAAAACGCGTCCAAGTAACAGTTTGAACTTGAAATTGTACACGACAATTTGCAAAGTAATTTGAAAAATATTTGTGAAAAAAACAACTTGATAGTACTCCCTCCAATTTCCTATTATCTTCCCTCTTTCCTTTTTCACACAAGTTTGATTATCTTCCCTCTTTCCTTTTTTGGTAAGTTTCATTCATTTTTTATTAATTTCTCTCTCCTAAAAAATCAAAACAACTCTCCTTACTTTATCTATTCTTTATTCATCATTCATTCTTTATTATTTTCTCTCACCTATAAATTTCACAACTTACAATACTTTATTCTACTTTATTCCTTCTTTCTTCCCCTTTCTTAATTTTTGTGCCCAAAAGAAAGGGGAAGATATAAGGAAATAGGAGGGAGTATTTCTTATTCCATGAAACTGATTTTATATAGCCTAAGAGAGACACATGAAAAGTCTCTTGTAATCCTAAAATTAACTAGCTAATTACTACCATTAAACTCAACAAAATAAATAAAGCTATTAACTAAATAAAATAACATAAATAACAATGCAAACAAAATAAAATTGTCACTTGGAACCATTTGTTTAAGACGGTCCAAGCTATTTAGCCTAAACATTGGACCAAACAAACGTAGTGTATCAAGCTCGCAAGTCCGGACTTCATAGTTGCTACGGACCTAGCCATTTCCGTATCATGATTTGATAGTATTGGGTGGATAATAAGGAGAGAATTACAAAAGAGTCAAACTTTATCCTTGTTGGTTACTAAGGAGGGATTACACCCAGTCCTCCTTAATATTGAATTTTCTTGCTCACCAAGTGTTTGTTATATTGCTTGTTGGAAAAAGATTGCAACTTTACTTTGTATTCATGTTACCAATCAACTCAAGCCCCCCCCCCCCCACCCCCCCCCCCGTCTATGTTCATCTATTGTTTATCATTGTTAATAACCATTGTTTGCTCATAACCTTGTCATTAGAGCCTAAATTTGTAGTAGAGTCTTGTTTAGAAGTCGATAGTTTACAATTCAAGTTTTTAGTTGTTAGACTTTCTCTTGGGTTCGACCCTTACTTATGCTATACTACTATTCTTAATTGCATAGTGTAGAGTTGAGTTCGGTTTTAGAAATTGTTAATTTGATAGTTAATTCTAGTATTTAGCGACCTAGTATTTGGCTAATCAGTCGGGTGTCTTCCTCGCAACGATTAGGGCTTTCCTCTCTTGATCCTTTTGGGCGTGTAACTCAGCTTCCCTAACCATCTTTTCAATTACTTGTTCTGATAGTCCACCAGAAGACTTGATGGTAATTTGCTGTTCCTTTCCTGTGGACTTGTCCGTGGCAGAGACGATGACAATGCCATTTACATCGATGTCAAAACTGACCTTAATTTGGGGGAGGCCGCATGAAGTGTTTAAAAACTCGCCCGAGTTGACTCGTATCGGCCCATAAGTATCGGTCTCGTGGCTGTAACAACAAATTTGCGTTAATCTGCAAATAACAAGAGAAAAACACAAACAATGCAACAAAATAATAATTTTATTAATCAAAAGATTTCGGGTACAATCTACTAGTTATTCTACTGATTCGATTTCCGCAATTGAATGAATATGAGGGTCTTGATTTGAAGACTTGGTTCTCCTGTGACGATTTTGATTTGCTTCTCTTCTACTGACTGCGATGGATGCTTGACGTCGGGTGAAAGAGTAGTTTAATATTCAAATCCAGATGATTAGAAATGAATGTATTTTCCTTTTCTCTTGTTTTCTCTTGGGAGAGATTTTGTAGAGAGTGTTTTGTATTTTCTTTTCCCTTACTTTCTCTTAGAAGAGATTTTTTTAGTAAAGAAGGTTTTGTTTTAGAGAGGTTTTGGTTTCTTTGTGAGAATGTGATTTTTTTGTGATTATGGAGATTCGTGTCAAATGAGAGTGAATACTCTCCATTTTATAAGACTCTCTGTTTTACGGTGCCAACTACAAACATGCAACTGCTTTCCATTGTTTACGTTGACTCCCCCTAGTCTCATGCATACTCTCCACAAATAGTGGAGCTAATTTGTCATGCATTATGGACTAGGTCTTTATCCTTATCATATTACTCCGTAGTAATGATTTATGCATGCCAACAACAACTTCATGTCAACAATCCATGGTTTTTTATTTTCTTTCGACAATCTCTGGGCTTGTGAGACTTCATTTGGTGGGCTCGCCAAAGCACGGTCCGATTTACTTTGCACCATTATTTTCGAACTTATCATTTACGTCCAATACTTCATATTAGATATATAGCACAACTGCACAACTCATTTTCTGATTGAACCGATTTTATATCTTGACGAGATGGACTAAAATACCGTCATATTTGTTCGGGCTGAAATCCACCGACCCATTTCTCAGACGATAGACTTTCACATAAGTCGAGTCACGTACACGAATTTGAGTGTTTAGGCGTGAGTCGGTCCCGATACTTGGCATTGTAACGCCAAACCATCTTAGATGAATGCGAGTTGCATCCATGAGCAGCCTCAACCTTTTGTCCAATTGCATGTGCTTTTTCTTTATCGGACTCTCGTATTTGGTCAACTGGATAAACTCCAACTTTGCATGGACTCTTTGACGTAGTTGGATAAACTACAATTTGCATTTCGCAATTCTCGCAGTAGAGATAAAGTTTGACCACAATTGATAAAATAATACTCCGTAGTCCGTACTTGGCAAGTAATTTATCAAGCTTTGGATACCTTTCAAGATAGAATTTTCAATCCCCTAACACTAGTAAACTTGTGAACTAACTCGTCCATTGAGAAGTATAAAAGCTAGAGGAGCTTCAAAATTCAACACCGACTTTCCTCCGTTGCCGAGATAATTTACCATCAAGACTCTACTCTGACCATAGGCACGCCCGACGAACAAGCATCTTTATGAAAAGCATTCCCGAGTCAACCTCGCCTTCGCAAGAATTCAATGCGCATTTTGACTCCGGCGACGAAAACCAAAGCCGCTAAAGACTAAAGAGACGAATCAGAATTTCAGGTTTGTAGGTGAGCGAAATTTATAATTTAATTAACCCACCATTTTTTTTGTCGTACGCAGCTTGTTTCTTAAAGGACGCCGTAAACGAACCTCCTTGTCATCACGGACTGAACTTTGACGGACCATGACCGAAAATAAACTTGATTTGGTGGACAATTTGAGATACACTGGACTTGAATTCACCTTGATATTCAGAAAATTGAACCAATCTTGAAATCAACGGCATATTTAATTTTGGTTCATTACTTGCTTGGTTCTGTTTTTCACGTTTTTTTTTTTTTTGTTTTTTAATGTGGGAGTGTGCAGTAGGAGGAAACTCCTTCTGTTTCATTTGGAATTTCTCCTTGCATTTTTTTTTTCTTATTTTTTTTTTTTTCTTATTTTTAAAAAAATTGTGCAGGTTAATGGATTCACCTTCTCGGGTGAGACGTAGTCGCCATGCTGATTGTGTTGGACATCATGCCCGTAAAGACACCATCGCCTTGAGATGACTATTAGCAAAGAGCCGTTAGCTCTCTCAAAAGAGCTGTTAGCTCAGCTCGTCACATCCCCTATAGACTAAAAGAATAACACATCTGTGTTATTCCCGCTCAAGTTTCCCGCTCATCTTTCCCCCCATGTGGAATATTCCCTTCTAGAATATTTTCTTCTAATATATTTTCCTTCTAATATATTGTAGTCAAAATATTTTAGTCAACCCATATATGAAATATTTCTACTACAATATTCTACACAATTAATAATAATATTGCCGTCAATCACTATGCCCCTATATATGGAATATTTCTTATAGTTACGTTTTATATGTAAAAGTACATTTACATTAAATTAAATTCATATTCTATTTATTAAAATAATATTAATACACTCAATCTCTAGAATTAGCCTTTATAAAATTACCGTGCTGTAGCGCGGGTTGCTATACTAGTAAGGCAACAAATAATCTGCCTTCCTCCTTTGTAGCAATACAATTATCTCCTTCCGTAAATACTTATTTCCATACACTGTATATATAATTGCATAGAACCTTGTATAGCAGTCAAGTTAATTGGAATTGATTTTACATATGCATTCACTATTATTCTCTCAATCTCACGTTTAATATGGTATCAGAGACCTAGGTCTCTCTGCCTCCTCCGTCTGTCATCTCTGCCATTCTCCTCTGTCTATTATCCATTTTTTTTCTTCCTTCTTTTTCTTTCATCTCATGACAAATTCTGAACTAACCGACACCGCAACATCTCAATCTTACACCATGGTCCACGTTGAACACACGGGTCAAAGCATAACCCCAATCGTCTTCAACGGGAACAACTACGATGAATGGTCTCGGTCGTTCACTCTTGCCCTTTTAGCAAAAGGGAAACTCGGGTACATTGATGGTACCATTGTTAAACCGACTGTTACAGCTGCTACTTTCGAAACATGGCAATCAAGCAACGCTTTGGTCACCATGTGGATTTTCAACACAATCGATTCTGGGATCCGAAATCAAATTTCCCTTCGTCCGGAGGCAAAGCAGGTATGGATGGATATCAAAAATCGTTTTTCTCAGGTTAACGAAGCCCGCATCTATCAGTTGCAGGCTGATCTTTTGGCGTGTAGACAAGGACCGACTGAATCACTGGTCAATTACTACGGCAGAATGACAGCGATCTGGAATGCGATTTCGGACATCGACGCACTTCCCTCTTGCTCTTGCAATCCCTGTAAGTGTGACTGGCTCCAAATTATCACCACTCGACGAGAAAAGAAAAGGGTACGTGATTTTTTAATTGGTCTTGATGATCGCTTCGTTAATACCCGATCTCAAATTATTGGTCTAAACCCTCTTCCCTCGTTGGACTTAGTCTATAATCGTCTTCTCCAAGACGAGGGTGTCCGTAACTTATCCCTTAATACCACTGAGACCACACCCGCTCCAATGGCATTTGCCACTCGTGTCCATCATGGACCACGGCAGTCCGGGGGAGGAAAGGATAATAAACGTAACCTGTCTGAGCCTTCCAAATATTTTTGTATCGCATGCCAAAAACCGGGTCATGGCTAAAAATTTTGCTACCAAGTCACTGGGCTTTACCCCGAGTGTTGGGGAGACCGTCCCCGTCCTCGTATTTTCCTCGCCCCAAACGCTACAGATTTAACAAATGCCACTTTCGTCCCGGATACAAAGGGAAAAACTACCTCTGACCGAGCCAAAACAAATATCCCATCTGCTAAGGTAAATATGGCGTCTGGTAAACCGCCCGTCGCTACTGTAGCGTCGACCTCTCGTCCACAGTTGGCTCAATTTGATAAGCTGGACCTTAATTCTCTAACGCCGCAACAATTGGATGAACTGACCGTGCTCTTGAATTCTCGCAACAATGAATCACACAGTGATCGTCTCAATGGTAATATCTCTTCTTTTACTTGGATTGTTGACACGGGAGCATCCCACCACATGTCGGGATGTCTCTCTCATTTTTCGAATCTTAAAAATATTACTCCTTTATCCGTTGGTTTACCCAACGGGGATCTTACTATTGCTACTCAAAGCGGTGATATACACTTGACTTCTCGTCTTATTTTACGAGATGTCTTATACGCCGCTAACTTACATTGCAATTTACTGTCTGTTTCTAGCCTCTTGAAAGATACAACTTTAACCATTCAATTTTCGCATAATCTTTGTCTAATTCAGGACCGTACCTCGAAGACGGTGATTGGGGCGAGTGAGCAACACGAGGGGCTCTATTACCTTAAGAGTGTCAGGAATGACAAAGTCCACGCTTGTCTTGCTGGGTCCATTGATTCCGTCAAAATTTGGCACCGAAGGTTGGGGCATCACTCTTCCAATATTTCACGTTTTTTGCCATTTATTAATAAAGTTTCTCGCACTTCGGACACGTTCCATAGTAAAACTTGTGACATTTGTTTACGCGCGAAACAAACTCGCGAACATTTTCAATTAAGTTCAAGTCATGCTATTTCTTCTTTTGATCTTATTCAATGCGATCTTTGGGGTCCATACTCCGAAAATGCTTCATGCGGGTCTAAACATTTTCTTACTATAGTCGACGATTTTTCCCGGTCTACATGGGTTTATCTTTTACGTCACAAAACTTTATTGAAATTTTTCACCATGATAGAACGCCAATTCGAAAAGAAAATAAAAGTCTTACGGACCGATAATGGCACCGAATTTCGCCCTCTTATCCCGTTTTTTTAAGAAAATGGTATTCTTTTTCAAACCTCTAATGTCGACACCCCCCCAGCAAAATGGTAGGGTGGAACGGAAACACCGTCACATTTTAAATGTCGCACGTGCTTTACTTTTTCAGGCAAGCTTACCCTTATACTTTTGGGGTGAATGTGTTTTAAGTGCAGTTTACTTAATAAATCGTACTCCGACACCCCTTCTAAATGGAAAAACCCCTTATGAAATGCTTTTTAATAAACCCCCACCTTTTGAAAATATTCGCATTTTCGGCTGTCTTGCTTATGCTAGAAATTTAAATCGTACTCACGATAAGTTCGCGTCTCGAAGCCGTAAATGTATCTTTATCGGTTATCCTTTTGGAAAAAAAGGTTGGCGTTTATACGACTTAGACACCGGGTCTATTTTTGATTCAAGGGATGTTGTTTTTGTGGAAACCGAATTTCCATACCAAAACCTAAACATTCATGATTTAAACCATGACTCCACGTCCTTTTTAGCTGACACTATGTCCCCAATTGACCACAATATTCTTATCACAACTCATACATCTCCCACACCTACGTCAACTCCAGACATGACCCCCTCACCCTCCCTGGATACTACCACGACAAACACCACCATGACTACTACCACACCTAGCGACCCCCCACCTATGGACACAGACTCCACGGACTCACAAACCTTGGGTCGTGGTCAACGTGCTAAAATTCCAAACTCGAACTTTAAAGACTTTGTTCTCACTAAACCTCGCCCCTCGTTGCAACTCACTCGTCGCTACAACATCGTCCTCAGGTACCGCACATCCCCTTTCTCACTACCTTAATTATGCGAAATTTTCACCTAACCATCAAGCTTTCTTGTCGGCCGTGACTAAACACCACGAGCCTAGTTTATTTAAAGACGCCGTGCAGGTACCAGAGTGGCGAGAAGCTATGAGACTTGAGATCGATGCACTCGAGAAAAACAAAACTTGGACTCTTGAACATCTTCCACCAAATAAAAAGACCATCGGCTCTAAATGGGTCTACAAAATTAAATACAATGCCGATGGTTCGATTGAACGTTACAAAGCCCGTCTCGTGGTCATGGGGAACAGACAAGTCGAGGGTGTGGATTACAATGAAACTTTTGCCCCCACCGTTAAGCTCGTCACTGTTTGAACTTTGCTCGCTATAGCCGCTGCCAAACAATGGGCCCTACATCAAATGGATGTACATAATGCCTTCCTTCATGGCGATCTTCACGAAGAGGTATACATGAAACCTCCCCCCGGATTTTTTCCATCCACGGATGGTAAAGTGTGCCGCCTCAGAAAGTCCCTCTACGGGCTCCGTCAAGCTCCTCGATGTTGGTATGCTAAACTTGCTTCCGCTCTCAAAAACTATGGCTTCCATCAATGCCCGTTTGATCATTCTTTGTTCTCTATTTCTCGACCCGACACCGAGGTACACATTTTAGTTTATGTGGATGATTTAGTAATTTGTGGCAACAACTCAACATTCATTACGACATTCAAAGAATATTTGAGTAAATTTTTTCACATGAAAGACCTTGGGACACTCAAGTATTTCCTCGGGCTCGAAATTGCTCGTCACCAATCCGGGATATTTCTCTCTCAAAGGAAGTATGCTCTAGACATCCTAACTGAGACTGGACTTCTTGGAACGAAACCAGCCCACACACCAATGGAGCAAAACCACAGGCTGGCTCTTTCAAAAGCCGAATTTATGAAGGACCCACAACCATATCGTCGTCTGATCGGTCGCCTCGTCTATCTCACTATCACTCGGCCAGAACTAACTTATTCAGTTCATACGCTAGCTCAATTCATGAATGCTCCAACAACTGACCATTGGAACGCAGCTCTTATGGTTGTGCGCTATCTCAAAAACTCCCCGGGACAAGGGATACTTCTTCGCTCGGATAGTGATTTACGCCTCAATGCATACTGCGATGCCGATTACGCTATATGTCCCACCAGCCGCAGGTCGCTCTCCGCCTACCTCGTCTTTTTGGGTTCTTCTCCTATCTCTTGGAAGACAAAGAAACAAGCTACGGTCTCACTTTCCTCAGCTGAGTCCAAATACCGAGCTATGGCTTTTACAGTCCGGGAACTAAAATGGCTAAAAGGGTTGTTACAATCACTCGGCATACATCATCATCAACCCATTAAACTGCAATGCGACAACAAAAGTGCTCTTTACATAGCTCGCAACCCAGTTTTCCACGAGCGTACCAAACACATCGAAGTAGATTGCCACTTCATTCGCGATGAAATACAAAACGGTGTCATTGCTCCTAGCTATGTACACACAAAGGAACAACTTGCGGATATTTTTACAAAAGCTCTCGGCCGGGCATCTTTCGAAGACCTGCTCTCCAAGTTGGGTGTCTCGGACCTCTCCACTCCAACTTGCGGGGGGGTATTAGCAAAGAGCCGTTAGCTCTCTCAAAAGAGTTGTTAGCTCAGCTCGTCACATAAGGCAACAAATAATCTGCCTTCCTCCTTTGTAGCAATACAATTATCTCCTTCCGTAAATACTTGTTTCCATACACTGTATATATAATTGCATAGAACCTTGTATAGCAGTCAAGTTAATTGGAATTGATTTTACATATGCATTCACTATTATTCTCTCAATCTCACGTTTAATAATGACCGTCGCCATTTCGCTTGAGAGGAAGCCATCGACTATGCCCTTCAAAACGAAGTTGCCATGCCATTTGAGACCTTTTCTGGTACAAGAATAACAGTGGATTTTTTTTTAACAAGCAGGCCCGTTTCCGAGACACGACACTTGTTTTGCTTGACTACTCAACGCATTAATTTCTTCGCTAAGTAGTACGCTGCCTCCTCTGATCATGAAGATGCCACGACTCGAGGACAAGACCACCGTGCTGCCATGTCGATCGAGCAAGCGTAGCCATTGAGTCATGTATGAAGCCACCGTTGTATTCAAACACCTGGCGTCCAGATGTTAAGTGTTTCATAAGTCTTTCATGACCATCCAGTGGGGCGAAGCGACATTGGTTACGAACTGGCAATTTTGTTAACCCGGCCTTTGCGATTTTCATTTTTTTTGTTTTTTGTATATTTGATTTGTGCAGGTACAATTAACATCAAAGAGCCACCTTCTCATCCAGTACGAATTCAACATGTTTATTGAGTTTGGTACCGTCTGTACTGATTTTATTTTGAGCTTGACGACCAATCGGCGCCAACTGTGTCGCCGAGTTAACTCCATTTTCATCCCAACTGCTCCCTTGCTCTTGCAGTGCGGCCTTCGAATCTCAACGTTCATCCCCTTTTCTTTATGGCATGAACTGCAAAAATGTGATGGCCGCTTAGCTTGACGATGATGGCCGCAACCTTGCCTAGCTTGACGTTGTTGAGACAAATTCACAGTGAAGCCTGCCTTCAGATAAAAAATCCATATCTACAGAAGCGGATTCACCCTTAACAAATCGATTGTTCATGTCATCCTTGTCTTTGTCTAAGTCGCATCGTTCCATCACCTCCCATCAATTATGAAAACCTTGGGGTTGATGATTGATGTTGGAGCCGGCGTTGAATTTGAAATTGTTGCTCTTTGTTTTAGTCAAGAAATCAAGGATTTGGAGAATCTGCATTTGGGACTCTCGCTTTTATTTTGCTTGGGCTGGAGTCTGGAGATGTTAGCCTACTCTGCTATCAATTCCTTTTTTTTTATTTTTTTTGTCTTTGTGAAGTGGACAACAAAAGAAAAAAGAGGTTTCGTGTAATTTGATTTCAGGATTTTTTTTTTTTTTTTTTTTTGAAACTTTACAATTATTGGATTTTTTTTGTTTGACGAATTTTGGTGCAATAACGCTTTCTCCAAATAATCGTCCGAACATTTTACGAAGAATCGATGCTTATGTTTTCTCGATTCTTCATTAAATTTGTATCGAAATCCAATGCTTGACCAATTTTTTTTTCAAGTATAGGACTCCTATAAACATTGTGACATCTTGCGGTATAGTCGGTGCTTAAATGCTTTCTCCGAATCTTTTTCCGTTTCTGATATTTCTCGACGAAGTATTGTTGCTTAGGAGCTTTTTCTAATTCTTCATCATTAGATTCTCTAACGAATTTTGGTACTTAGAAGCTTTCTCCAAATCTTCGTCAATTTGACTTCACGGTAAATCATGGTGCTTGGAAGCTTTCTCCGAATTTGTATGTCTTTAATTATTTGACGATATTTATAATACACAAGTTCTATCTCCACCCGTTCTCATCATTCAAGTAAATTTGGTGCTCGTGAGCTTGAATTTGGTGCTTGTGAGCTTGCTTTATTTGACTGTGAATCACACTTTATAGCAAGGTCCGGGCCCTGAAAACTTTCTCCGGATCCATATCACACTTCACCATTTAATTTTGACGAAGTCTTGGTGCTTAAGAGCTTTCTCCAACTCTTCATCATTTGACTTTACGCTAGAGTCTCAGTGCTTGGAAGCTTTCTCAGAGACAGCCTATCATTCATATTTCAACGAAGAAGTTGTGTACTCGTGAACTTTCGCCAAATTTACATCGTGACAATTAAAGACTTTTGGTGCGTAGAAGCTTGAGTGCTTTTACGTCAAAATAGCACATCTCGAAGGATAAGCAACGATTTGATACTTAACGATGCCCCCAAGATGCGAACATTTAGTTTTTTTTTCCTACGCACTCGTAGAAATAAGAAATTATTTCACGAGATCAAGTCAACGTAGTTCCTGCAAAAAAAAGTCGATTTTGTTTGGGGGTTTGGCCGCACCTAAGTAAAGGAGTTTTACTTAAGTTGCCTACGTACCTACAAAGTAATAATACTTCGCAGGATCAAGCCAACGTAGTTCATCAAATGTAAATTTGTGTTTGGATTGTGGTTTTTTTTTTTTTTTTTTTTGCAGTTTAGGCTCGTGTTCGGGAGCTGGCATGATGATGGATCTCCGGACTATTGCCCCTCGGGATCTTACAACGTGCACTTTTTTTTTGGCGTCTTAACGTGGCGCGGTCCCGATCCATTTTCCTTTGACTTAGAAGTCGATAATGAGCGTCCTAACTTGTCTCGAAGGCAGCTCCACTTGGCTTGACTTGGAAGTCGATAATGAGCAACCTAACTTGTCGTAAGGATGATCCATCTTTCTTCTAATATCACCCTGTCATTATCTGACTTGGCGGGCGAATTTGTGTTTGACTTGGAAGTCAAGGCGTACCAAAACTTGTCGCAATGGTAATGGTTTTTTTTTTTTTTTTTTTTGAAGTCACCCTGTCATTAAATGACTTGGCGGATGATCAGTCGTCAGATAGCTTCTTGAATTTTTTTTTCTTTACTTGGAAGTCGATGGCACCTCAACTTGTGCCTAGGTTTATTTCCTTCAGTCATCAACGTTGCTTGGACACCATCTTCGAGAGTTTTAGGAGTTTCACCAACTTCTATCTCATCATCCGAATCTTGGCACTTTTGTGCCGTCACATGGTTGAACGAGGCAATATCCCGAGCGGTTTTCCTTTGACCTGACTCCTCTTGCGGATTTGTGAAGATGATGGTACGTCCTTTAATTTTCAGTGACTTATCCATAGTTATTTCCACTTCATGATGGCGTTTTATTTGAGAGGGAATGATACTACGGATATCTTTGCTAAGGTCGACTGCAACTTTTGTTTTCGAGGATTTCCTCTGCTTTCGTCGACGCCTTTTTTGCACATTTGAGCTGCCAATGCGACTGAAGACTGATTTCTTTAGCTCACTCCCTCCAATGCGAGTGAATACTGACGCATTTGGTCTTTGTTGTTGAGAACATGATTTTAATTGCACCCGGACGGTCTCTTCCCTTTCTTCGAGCCGGTCGAACACGGAAGAGCGAAGAGTAGAAGTTGGTTGACCCAGCCTGTCGAAAACAGACCTTTGTGGCAATATTTCTGTATTATCGCCTTCACTTTCCGCGAGATCTGCCGCAATATATTGGGATGAAGCATCCTCGACAACATCAAAAGACACGGTGTTCACCGAAGCTTGGGGGAGGTAGGACTTGGGAAAATAGTCCCATAATGTCAGAATTTGACGTAACTTCGACTTCACTTTCTCAGACGATGTCACATTTGGCGGAGACTTCAAGTCGGTTCTCCAATCTTTCTTGTATGACGATCTTCTTATTTTTGGACGAGTCGATGTTCGATGTTGGGAAATTGGCACTTGGCATTTTTGCTTATTTGGTCGTCGCTTAGTCGCAAGGGTCCACCCTTCGTCGCCGCCTCGTTGATTTGGAGTGTCGGAACTTGATGACATGGCGAATGTAGACTCTTCAGGCGTAATGACGATCACCGGCTCTAGAGTTCCGAATTGAATCATTTGTGTACATTCTTTGACTGCAGAACGAAGGTATGGCCTACAGCTTTCAACATCCACTTGTGCTACAATGCAGTTGGACTCAGCAGCATCATCTAGATCCAAGAGAATTTTCCCTTCTTCGGCTAACCTCATTATTTTCTCTTTGAGGGTTATGCACTTTTCCAACGGATGACTCACAACCCTATGATATCGACAATACTTCGGATCAGTCGTACATCCGGCTTCATTTGGTCGTTTTGACTCAGGAAGCTCGATCACCTTCTTTTCTAAGAGATCGTCCAACATGCCGGCTAGATCGGAATCCGGAAAAGGATACTTCTTCTTCTCGAGCTCTTTCAAAGTTGGGCATGGCTTTCGTGTATCCTCTGAAAAGGTTGCCACCCTTTTGTCTGTTTTAGGATGCGCCGAGATTTTCACCGGACTGGAAGTAGAAATTGTCATAACCTCCTTTGAAGTGCTCTTGGACACTTTATCGTTTTTCTTAAACTCCATTCTCTCCGTCTTTGGTTCCGAATGAGTAAAAAGTCGTCCTCCGTGGCTAGCGATAGTAATCTCCATGTCGTGAGCTCGAGTGGCTAAATCTTGGAATGTTTTTGGCTTGTTGCCTTGGAGGATGTAGACTAGCTCCAGATTCATTCCCTGGATGCACATTTCAATAGCCGAAGTCTCTGACAAACGATCTTTGCACTCAAGGCTTAACGAGCGCCATCTACTTATGTAGTCG
This sequence comes from Silene latifolia, assembly GCF_048544455.1. Lineage (NCBI taxonomy): Eukaryota > Viridiplantae > Streptophyta > Magnoliopsida > Caryophyllales > Caryophyllaceae > Silene > Silene latifolia. The sequence goes on along the minus strand of NC_133528.1, from coordinate 140,106,544 downwards.
ATAACGGGTTCGTCCTTCCATTGCTTCGTGTTAGTCGATTCCGTCATGCTTACAATACGCCTGGTACTGTAGAAGCGATTAAGGAATTCTTTTTCCATCTGGTCCCAACTGTCGATTGACTCGGCGCTTAGATCCGTGTACCAATCAAAAGCAGTCCCTTTCAGAGATCGGACGAATTGCTTGACAAGGAGATCACCATCAGTACCGGCAGTGTTACAAGTTTCAATGAAATGGGCGATATGTTGCTTGGGATTGCCCTTTCCATCAAACTGCTGAAACTTTGGTGGTTGGTAGCCAATAGGAATCCTCAAATAATCAATCCTCTTACTATATGGCTTGACGTAACGATGTTTGTCAACGGAGTGAAAGTTTCCATCGAACTGACTTTTGAAAGCCTCCGCAATCATCTTTTGGACGTCTTTGGCCGTAAATGACTTACCCTTGTCACGATCATCATCGTTCTCGCTGGCGTCATCACTATCACCACTTTGAAACGACGATGCGGGCCGCTTCTCCAATTTTTTCGTCAAGGCGGCAATCTGCTTGGATTTCTCTTCGTTTTCCTTGTGGAGGTCTTCGAGAATAGCTTTCATTTTGCTGAGTTGTTCCTCCATGTTGTCGCACTCAACGACCATGACGGGCGCCACCATAAAGTAAGACTGCTGGCTTGACATCTCTTGATTACGCCTTTGTGGTAACGATGGAGACGAACCAGTGCTACTGTGGCTGTCCTCGACGGTAAATGGCTTGAACAAAGGATTAGTGTGAACAGTCATCTTCTCGAAATTGTCGCACACCTTCTCCCGAAATGTTGACGAGACAAATTGAGGGTCGTCGACTCGGATGGGAGAAGATGAACCGAAGACAGGATATTCATATGGCCTAGAGTTGCCGGCACCATATGATTCCCTTGGAGCATTGACAGTGACATTGGATTTGCGGGGTCTCGTAGGCACGGATGCAGAACGGAGTCTCGCTGCAGCGGTACGGAAGAGGATGGATCTGGTCCTGCTCCTTGTAGAAACACCAATGGGCGATCTGTCGAGAGACCCACCGAGACGGATTGAGCTTTTGTTAGAGGCCATTGAAACGATTGTTGTGAAACTTGATTGTGCGGAAAAAAGAGATGAGTAGTAGAGACGTCCCACCGGGCGTGCCAAATTTGTAACAACAAATTTGCGTTAATCTGCAAATAACAAGAGAAAAACACAAACAATGCAACAAAATAATAATTTTATTAATCAAAAGATTTCGGGTACAATCTACTAGTTATTCTACTGATTCGATTTCCGCAATTGAATGCATAGGAGGGTCTTGATTTGAAGACTTGGTTCTCCTGTGACGATTTTGATTTGCTTCTCTTCTACTGACTGCGATGGATGCTTGACGTCGGGTGAAAGAGTAGTTTAATATTCAAATCCAGATGATTAGAAATGAATGTATTTTCCTTTTCTCTTGTTTTCTCTTGGGAGAGATTTTGTAGAGAGTGTTTTGTATTTTCTTTTCCCTTACTTTCTCTTAGAAGAGATTTTTTTAGTAAAGAAGGTTTTGTTTTAGAGAGGTTTTGGTTTCTTTGTGAGAATGTGATTTTTTTGTGATTATGGAGATTCGTGTCAAATGAGAGTGAATACTCTCCATTTTATAAGACTCTCTGTTTTACGGTGCCAACTACAAACATGCAACTGCTTTCCATTGTTTACGTTGACTCCCCCTAGTCTCATGCATACTCTCCACAAATAGTGGAGCTAATTTGTCATGCATTATGGACTAGGTCTTTATCCTTATCATATTACTCCGTAGTAATGATTTATGCATGCCAACAACAACTTCATGTCAACAATCCATGGTTTTTTATTTTCTTTCGACAATCTCTGGGCTTGTGAGACTTCATTTGGTGGGCTCGCCAAAGCACGGTCCGATTTACTTTGCACCATTATTTTCGAACTTATCATTTACGTCCAATACTTCATATTAGATATATAGCACAACTGCACAACTCATTTTCTGATTGAACCGATTTTATATCTTGACGAGATGGACTAAAATACCGTCATATTTGTTCGGGCTGAAATCCACCGACCCATTTCTCAGACGATAGACTTTCACATAAGTCAATATTTGACTTTGACCCATTTTAAGAATGTAAGACATATTTTTATGTCTACAGTGGCTTCCCGAGACACGAAACGACGAGTTATAACGGTTACTTTTAAAAGGGTCGAAAATCGTCAGAGTAGACCGAATCAATTGGGGTAATGTAATAGACTAGGCCCTGTTTGGTAATCAGCAGATTGATATTAGTAGAAGCAGGTTGGTCAAGCAGATTATAAATGACAGATTGGATTAACAGGTTTGACTAATATATTTCAATTAGCAGATTTAGTAGAAGTGTTTGGTAATTAGCAGATTTTGGTTAATAGATTGTTGTATTTATGTGTAAATTGTTGACGGATTCATATTTCATAATCTACTAATGTGAATATGCTAGGTAGAACAGCATATTGGAAAACAGTAGATTGAGCTCCAATCTACTCTGTCAATATGCCATTTACCAAACACTCAAAATAGTAGATTGGTAAGTCAAACATGCTAAAAGCCTTGAATATGCTGAAAATTTTCCAATCCGCCGTTTACCAAACACCCCCTAGGAATAGAAACAGGTGCAGCTACTTCGAAAATTATCAGACGTTAAACGATGCAATATCTCCAAGAAGAAGCTTCTGTACATTTTTCCTGATAACATGGTGTTGTCAAGTCAACCCTTGTTTCTCAAGAACATTTTACCTAAAAACTTCGAAACAGCTGAGGCACCAGTTTTTGACTTTTTGATAGACTCCTCTTTACTTTACTTGTATTTTTGGTACTTGGCATTCAAACTTTTTTTTTTCTTTTTTTTTTTTGAATTTGCTGTTTCCACTGTCAGAAAATAGGCTGTTTGTTCATGTCTATTTTCACAACATTTTGCCAATGTTTGATATATTTTCTTTTCTTTGCTAGAAAGATGCCTTACCAAGTCATTACTTGTGTGATCTGCTGATCCACATTGAGGACTTAGATCTTACTTGTGTTTCCTCTCTTGTCTATGTTAGGTTCTTCTCTGCACTCTGGTTTTCACAGCATTCGAGCTCCCTCCAAATGCAGCATTCGGGACAAAACTTTTGGTGTTTTTGTTTCATTCACGGCCAGATCTCGTATGACTTTTTCTGTCATCATATTCTCCTTTTTTGTTCATAATCTAGCTTCATTGTCATGAAACTTGGTTCGGCTAAAGATTTGAAGGCCTGTCTCTTTATGCCTGTTATTTTTTGTAGTAAAATCGCTTTTCTACACCACTTTTTCATCTCAATCTCCTACTGCATTTTCCATGACCTCATGGTTAAGGGATGAAGTGAGCAACCACTACACCAAGCCCATTTGGTTAACATCAGAAGTGTTGATGAGGCCATAGTAATAGGTGTTGCTTTATCATTGTCGTCTTCTGCATTTGTTTTACAGGTATTCTGAGGTAAAGTTCTTTATCTTTTTAACGGTACCATTTTGTAGTTGTAGAGGTCCTTGAACACGAAAAGCAAGGTCTTCTGTAAGTTGTTTATTTTTATCGACTTGCCTAGTACTGAGTTCTCTCGCATACAAGATATTGTGCTTGTGGGGCGAGGAGAGAGCACAATCATTTGTAAAGAGTGAGCTTCCCACAAGATTTGGTTCAGCAACTTTGGGCATTCTTCTGCTTCAGGTTCATACATATAAGATTAATTTGTAACTGACCAAGTAATCACCCACAACGGCATAAGTTATTTTTCCGATTTCGGTTTTTGTTTTAACTTGCTTGGTACTCAAGTGTTTCTAGCTAATGTTGTACTCCCTATGTCCCAGTCCGGTCATTTGTTGTCCTTTTCCATGTTTGGGTGTCTCACTCATTTGTTATCCTTTCTATTTTAAGAATGAATTTGATGAGTAATGTGAACATTCACACTCAATTTATTCCACTTGTCATTTAGTAATTGGCCCCCTCCCCTTTCCTTGGTCTTTGTGCCAAAACCAAAGGACAACAAATGACCAGGACGGACGGAGAGAGTATATATTTAACAATGACATTATCTGTATGTTTCAAGCGATTACCATTAGCTGACCCAAAATTGTTATGGGACTAACTAACTATGCCGCTGTTGTTGATGTCGTTGTTATGGGACCTTTTTGATATTATGCAGGATATAGCAGTTGTGCCTCTGTTGGTGATACTCCCAGTTTTAGAGACTCAGGTTGGTGACTCTGCATTTAAACCCAACTGTCTTACGAGGGCATGTATCATGTCCACGGAGTCTTGTCTACGGACTCTGCATTTAAAGTTTAAACCCAATTTGACATCTGAAGGCCAGTACAGTGCATCAGGATCATTGCGACTTGGAAAATATATAGAGGTAATTAAGTTTTTTCATGATGGTAGTAATTCACATTACTTCTCAAATTTCTGGGACTAATTTTATGATTTTTGTTTCCAGTGGTTCAATGATGTACAATCCAGTGAAATCTCTCAGAAGTGTGAGGATGTTCTGAAACGGCTCTCAGAGGCTTATGATTGCAAAGTATGGTATCCTTCATGCTTTGATAGTGTTCTTTAGGCTTTAGTTCATCTCTACCCCTCCCGCAGTCCTATGACGCATCCGCGGATCTAATTATATGATACAGTTTCTGCTGGTCTGACACTGCTAGATGGGTCTTTATGATGTCCAGAAAGTCTAACTTTGTGTGTTCTAAATGGTAAAGACAGTCGAAATCGCTATTCCTGAACTACATGAGATGCGAACTACCCATGTTGTTTCAGTTGGATCTGAATCCTTGTGTTCACTGAATCCCTCTTTCGTGGTCTAATCTACAAATCCATCTTACATGGCTTCATTGTTGTATTCTCCTTTGTTTGGTGTCTGGGTATATTGTAGAACTTCACCATCGTCAATCTAGTTATAAAATTAAAAATTATTAATATTTTTCCGTCTTCATTTTACTTTTTGCAAATGAAACTATAATCATGTAATTTTGATTTCGTATGTGCGCTACTGAACAGTATAACAGCACCAGTAATACCACCAAGTGCTCTCGAATCTGGCTAGTCAAACTTGCATGTTTCAGGTCAGCTGTATTTTCAATCATATACTCACTTGATCGCTGGTGCCTGGTAATTAAGTTTCTGGTTCACTCAGGAAGAAATCATGCATGGTTTAGAGGTTGGAGCAGTCCAAGGATTGGAGTTATATATTACTTCCCTTCTATTCACCCGATTCTTTACATTTGTCGTCTTTGTGAGGAGAATTTTGAACAAACATAACGTGTAATAACTAGAGGGAGCATCGTAGAAAAAACATTACTTTGTGTGGTAAGAGGCCCTTTCATTCTTTAATGGCTACTGCAAAAGGAATGAGTTTAAGCTTCATAGCACCTGCTGTAGAGGAGGGCAAACCTGTGGTTCAGTTACGAGAAGAAGTAGTCGAAGAAGAGTTCAATGAGTGGCAGAATGTTCTCATTCGGTATGTACCAGGCGAAACTTCGTGGACTATGAGTTATATGCTCAGTTTTGTTGAACAAGAGTGGAACATGGTGGCTAAACCCACATTAGTGTTCCATGAGGAAGACAGGCATTTTAGTGTAAAGTTTGATTCTTTGGATGATCGGAACACAATTTTGTGTTCCGGGCCATATTATATTGGTGCCTTGGTGGCAAACACATGATCATGAAACCATGGACCTCGGACTTAAGGTTTGAGAAGGAGGTGTTCATGAGTTTGATTCCTTTGTGGGTTCAGTTGCCGAATCTTCCTTTGAACTTTTGGGGAGTGGAGTCTTTGAGTAGAATCGGAAGTGTCATTGGTGAGCCATTGTATGCGGATGAGTGTACGTTTAAGAAGTCGAGGAACTCGTATGCAAGAGTTTTGATAGACACTGTCATAAATTGTTCTAAATGCTCGTGCTGAAACCGAATCATGGCTATATCACAAAAAACAGCAGCAAGATGCTCTACCCAGTATGCCCCTCCTGTTTTGCCAACAGCTGACATGAAAAAGAAGGCAGATGCGATTGTCAGGTTGCGTTTAACGAGAGACTCTCCCACTAATCCTTCCATTTTTTCTTCTTTTATACTTCAGTTGCAAATCATGTACAGATTGAATTTTGAAGCATGCTTTAATTGTCAGACTAACCATGGACTGATGTAACAGGTTGTGTAACCCAAGAATTATGAACCCTGAACGAGCTGCTAATAACAAGGAAGCAACTCCGGAGCCTCGACAGCCACAATCCGCCCACAGAAAAATCCATGCCAATCACATAAATTTCTATTTGCCTTTGGAAATCCATACTCATGTTTTCCAAATCCACCATTTGTTCTCTTTTATTAATTTCAATGTCTTCATAAATTGCAATTGTGTGGGCTATCATTTTTCATTTGATACTGGACTTTTATAAGACCATTGACATATACAAATTTTAAAATAAGATCGTATATTTTGGGGTAAACCGGGGTGTCCACCATCGACAACCGTGTATAATCTCATCGTCGCGCGTTCAAACAATTTTATAAAAGAAGTTATTCTTTTATTGCTAATAAAAAAATTGTGTAAAGTTGAATAAAATGTAAGGCATAATAACATAAAAATGAAGATGAAAAATCCAAACTTGAATAAAATCGTGTTAAATCCATACTCATGCTTTTCGCTTTCGAGGTCTTATAATAGAAGTTGTATCTCTTTTTATAACTCTCTTTATAATTATTGTGTGAGACCGTTTTATTGTACACAAAAGAATCGTCTCATAACCTAGGACCATCTTATTTTGAAGTTTATAAAGTCATAAAAATATCCATAAAATATAATAATTAGTGTATTACACACATGATTAATATAATGATGTGGCATTAAATTACCATATACACTACTCTTAATTAGTAGTTAACTACATGACAGTTAACTACATGACTAGCTACTTCACTTAAATAATAATAATAATAATAATTAACTATCCATAAGACCATAATAATAATTAAGTACCCATAACCGTATGTAATAACAGCCCAGGACCGGTCATGCATACGAAGATCAGATAAGTTATTAATCGAGGGAAGCAAGGTAGTTCCTATTAGAATAAGCGACAACCACACCATATGTAACACCTGTTACCGGCCCGAGGATACACATCGGCCACACCCACACCCACATGAATAAGCCTTGAAATGAGTAAAAGAGGTTTAGAGACAAAGCATTGAGAAGGATCTTCATCTTAGTCCTCCTCACTTGATACTTCAGTGGCATGGTCAAATAGGTCATGTAAACCGCACCAAACATACTTGTGTAAAAAATCAGTATCGTAAGGGGCGCTTCTGGTAGTTTCTCGTCAGTCCACATTGCGCCGACACCTAGGAAAATGGTTGCAATGTAAGCCATGATCTTGATCATTTGTTCTGGTTCGGCAATGTTAAGGGATGAAATTCGTCTGTTGCCTTCTTGTTGTACTTCTGGAACCGCACCCGCTTGAATATCCTCCATTGATTATCACCTAATTTATCAACATTTAAAATGTAAGTAAATCAATAGTTTGAAATTCACAAAATGAACCAATACTCTAATATTAATTGTCAAATTCCAATTAATTGACCTTCCAAAAACATCAAATTACCACCAAGATAGTTAAGCATAAATTCAGCTTTCAAAAAAAGCTACAACTGATGATCCTCGCAACATTCAACCCTACGTCCAAGACATTTAATTATTTACCTTTTGGTTAAAAATACAACGTAAACAATTGAGTGACACTGATGAAGCATTATTCTAAAAGTTCAATGAACTTAGCAAGGATCACCAAACAAATAAATACCGGAAATTAGAAAAGCAATAAGACCTAAAAAGCGAAAAGCAATCAAACAGAAATGTAAGGCATAATAACATAAAAATGAAGATGAAAATCAAAACTTTTGAATAAAATCAAATCAAAGAAAAATGGTTAAAAGAAAAGAGAGGAAGAGGGATTGAAGGATTACAAATTATAACCCTAATTAATTAAAATTGGAGAACTTATTACTTTAGTTTATGGAAGAGAGCTGTTACTTGGGAGTGAAGGAAGGAGAGATGATGTGATATTTTGATGTATGGGATTGTTACTATGCTAATGATAATAATAATAATAACCAGTTGCTCCTCTATTTATAGCCAAAGTGATTGTCTAAGACAAACTTAATACAATGATAATAATTATAATAATTTTATGTTGAAAGCTACTAGTAACCAAGTCCAACCTAATCCTTTATTTTGTTGGAGAATTAATAATTTGGAGTGATTATTTTAATAGTATTAGTAATAACCGTAGGTGTCAGGTGATATATATATATATATATATATATATATATATATATATATATATATATATATATATATATATATATATATATGAGAGGAAGTTCTTAGGTTATTAATAGTAAAGTAAATTTTTAATTATTATTTTACCAAAAAAAAATTATTTAACATGCATGGAGATATCATTCTTAAATGGAGAATGAGATGGTGACACCGATCACCGGGGACATAATTGTAAAATGCTTGCTATATTTTATTTTCCAACATAAAATTTGAACTTCAAATTAATTAATTAATAATAAAGAATAATTCAGGAATTAAAAATATATAATAATTAGTTATAACAATATTTAAACGATTTTTAGCGGAAATTAACTAAAAGATTTTAGTTGTAAGTAAACTGCTCGTTTTTGCTTCCCCGCGGCTTTAAACTCAAAACAATGAAATTCACAATATGGTAAGACTAAATTATCAAAATCAAATATAATACATTCGATAACTATTTTAATTCGAATGGAAGTAATTTTATTAAATTTTCACCTTCTTACTACGTTGCATAACTGATTAATCAGGATGAAGACCTTGTTATTGATCATGGATTTATAATACAGATTAGGTTAAATGTTATGAAAGGGTTTTTTTTCTAGGTATGAGATATGAGATTAGATAGATTCTTAGTCTATTTTAATTTAATGGATGTCAATTTACATTTATACCCCTTTAATTTTGGCGTAAAATCGAAACTGACTTTTTATTTTCTTATTTGTTTTAGTTATGGTGGCACCATCCCTCTTTAAATCTTAAGACGGACTAAATAGAAACCAAATCACACGATAAGTTGGATTATCCGTTTTAGAAATAAAACAAATACTCCGTCTTAAGCTAGGTATTTTCGGTGCTTATATGTAAAGTGATGGTTTCTACTATTTCGCTATAATTCCACCGTCATAAATTTATGTAAAAACACGTCAATGTGATGATAAATTGCTAGTGGTAAAAGAACTATACTCCCTCCGTCACAATCATTTATTTAATCACATTAAAACAATTACTCACAAAGAATAAAAGATAAATAAACGAATGCGTGATAAAGAAAGTAGGTAAGATAATATAAACAAACTTATTTTTAAGTACATGGTACACTTATTCACTTAATATTAAATTTTGTTTTACATAAAAGTGTCATTTTGTAGGATAACTTTATGTTAAAAAAAAAGGGATGTGAATTTACTAAATTCTTTATACTCGTAAATCGTAATTAAAATGTAGCGACTTGACTAATTGAATAAGAAAACACTTTAAAAACATACTCGGTAATTCTTTTAACAGTTAATGTATTATACAACCGGTTGTATATACAACTTATTCAGTGTTGCCGAGCTTTGTTACAAAGTTGTCGAGCTCTATTAACAAAATTATCGAGTTATGATACAAAGTTGTTGAGTTTAACAGTGTAATTATTAAGCTCAATAACTTCGTAAAATAGCTCAATAACTTGTAAAATAACTCAATAACTTTGTGTGAGAGCTCGATAACTTTGACGCGGTTGTACATAGCTATTATACAACTAGTTGTAGGATAGTAAATAGGTTCTTTTAATGGGTGAAATGTGAAAACCAAAACTTAGAAGTGCCATTAATATTGGTTTGATTAATGGAGAAACGTACTATGAAACTTCTAAACTTTGATTTGATATTGTTTGTATCCCATTTTTGGTAAATATATTTATGCAGGCTCCCAACCCTATTTTGGCCATTTGATATGAAAAGGGCTTCCACACAACTAGGGATGGCAATGGGTAGGGTCTGGGTAGGGTCCGCCTAGACCCGGACCCGACCCGAGATTTTCCCTTTGGACCAGATTCGACCTGGACCGTAAGGGTCTAAAATTTGAGGACCCATACCCGGACCCTATGGGTAAGGGTAGGTCCTGCCTACCATGGGTCCCGAGTTTACCACTTTAAGAACAAGATTAATAAATATGGGGTCTATAATATTAAAAAAAAAAAATTACTTTAACATTATGAGTTTATTAATCTGCCGTTAATGGTGGTTGTCGGTCGCCGACTATTAGAGAGGTGGTTGCCAGTCGCGTATCGTCTTTGTGGTGGTGGTTTTCTTGTGTCAGTGGTGGAGTGGTGGTATTGTCAGAAGAGTTTGGTTGGGTTTTATCACTTTATGGGATGAGGGAAGAGAAAGAGACTTTAGTTGGGTTTCTACAGTCTGTCAGTATAAATTCAGAAAAGTTGTAATTTTGATTTTTTTTTCATTAATAAAGGGTCTAAGGGTCGGGTATGGGTCTCATAACTTAGACCCTGACCGACCAAATATTTTCTTAAGACCCATACCCGACCCATACCCATCGGGGTCGAAAAAATGAGACCCATACCCGACCCATTGCAGGCCTCGACCCTCAGTGGTCAGTGCAGGTCCCCCGACCCACTGCCATCCCTACACACAACAGGTTCCATATTGACTACTCATAATGAGATGCATATTCTTTCTATACATTTCTATAGTATCAGTTTCTCACATGCTACTGTTTAACATAACAAATAGCATGCAAAATGAGTGTAATTGAGCATTTGAGCCAAGTACTCATAATTTGTGGTCCTTGCATCGTAGAGCATATGATATGTATTAGGCTAAAGATATGTGTTGACAAGAAAATTAGGGCCACAATTATTACTTACAATTATTATTAGGGTAAATTGATAAAGAATACCAACATTTGTCCTCCTTTTCATAATCACTACCAACTTAAATAAACCTTCAAGATCACTACCAAATTAGTTACTCCGATTTAAAATCACTACCATTTGACCTGAAAAGGTCATTAATTTCTTAAATTCCGAATTTCCAACCAAAAATCTTCTTTTCTATTCCCATTCTACCCTTCTCTTTGTTACATATAAGCCAGACCATCTCTTCCCCTTCATTCATCTTCTTCGTTTTTGCTTGTTTGAGGTATGTATGTGACTATGTGTTATCTTCTTCTTCTCTCATTAATTCTTATTTCTTCCATTTCATTAAATCCAAACATGGGTAAACTTGATTTCCCCCTTTTAATCTAAATCTGGGTAATCCAAATCAAATCTTGGAAACTTTCAATATGTCACACATATTTAAGAAATAAGAAACATCAATAAGGATCAACAAACAACCTAATTTAAAGAGAAACATTGGGAGCTGCCCATTTTCAGCAAACGCCAGTAAAAAAATTAGGAATTGTCCCTGAAATTGGTATAAAACGTAATAAGAATGGGTTAGTAGTAATAATTGAAATGGGTTTGTTGCTCAAATTATTGGTCATAATAATTACATTTGAAGCCGTCATGTTTGATTGGCACGAGTGTTGCATTTTTACAGTACACACAACTACACATGTGTCCAAGAGCTCAATAAGGATAAAAAATTGAATTTGGATAGGAAAGGAATAACAATAACTCAATATGAGTAGTCGAGTAGACAACTAACCCAGCAAAATAGAATATTGATAGAGAAAGGGAGAAATTTGGGGATAGTAAGAGGAAAAGTTGAAGGCAGAATGTCAAGTATCAAATAAGACGTAAAGTTGAGGGGATGAAGTCAAAGCAAGGGTAAACTGGTCACTTTGTTAATAATTTTGACTGAAAAGGTTAAATGGCAGTGATTTTAGATCGGAGTAAGTAAGTTGGTAGTGATGTTGAAGGTTTATTTATGTTGGTAGTGATTATGAAAAAGAGGATATATATTGGTACTGTTTATTAATTTACCCTTATTATTATTATTATTATTATTATTATTATTATTATTATTATTATTATTATTATTTATAGAAGGATGCGCGCAGCTATCATTAATTGAAAAACAAAAGTTTACATGAAATTGGTGGGGAGTCGAGAAACAAAAGTTTATTATTATTATTATTATTATTATTATTATTATTATTATTATTATTATTATTATTATTATTATTATTATCTATTGTAAAAAAAGAAAGAGAAAAAATAATAATAATGATCTTCATTTATTAATATTAAATGGGTGCGCTTTGATCGAATATTGTCTTCTTTTTTTTATTAACTTTATTGTTCTTTTGGTGCGCTTTGATCTAATATTGTTTTGTATCCCATTTTAATAATATAAATATGGAGGCTCGCATTAGACATACAAAGAGTCTGGAGGTAAAACTTCGAAATAAAGACTATAAAGACTTGCAAATCACGGCTTTATTACATGTGATAAAAGAACTAATTTAATTACGATTAAAATTAACATGTGATCTTACATATGCCAAAACAATTAATTAGGGTGTATTTTTCATTTTTATTTTCTGGCTTTGCAATTTGAATATATATACTACAAAGCACAACCTCAATACGATGATATGATCAATTAATGAAATTGTCTAAGCTAAGGCGTGCAACAAACTTTATAAGATAATGTTGGTCTTTATAGCTAATTAATTGCATACAAGTAAATGTGTATGAATGGTGTTTATAAGCCTTATTGAAAGAGTATTTAATTACATATGAAGTTATTAAGAAAATTTTCGCTATCGTATTCCATTTATATGATGAATGGTATGGAGTATAGTGTAAGATCGATGAATCTATGAAATGTCTTTACAAAATATAGTTTGACGTTGCTAACTTAAAATTATGTTATAGGAGTATAATTTAATCATATATAAAGCACAAAAACTTCGGAGAGATGGTTTGATATATTAACTTAAAAATTAATCCAAAACTTTAACTAAAAATTTAAAATTAATGTTAAGAGGGATGACCGGTCGTACAAATGATTAAGGTTGTACCGTGAATCCGTGATGCACAGAAGCAAAATAAAGTAGGACGTAGTTAGTGGTCCTCATGCAATAATTCTCATACATACACTAATTACATACACTAATTGGAACAAATGCAATCTGCGTGTGTTTCATTTTTGGTAATTAAACTCAACCAAAAATCAGATAATAATAATGAAAAAAAGTGGCATAACTAAAGGACTAAAATTTGAGAGAAACGGTATTTTAATAAATTATTGAGAGATCAGTTCTTTGTACCCTTTTATTATATTTCGTGACCTTTTGTTGTTGATCAAATCATGGTATTTTCGTACCTATTTTCATAATAAATGTAATAAGTTTATCTATAATAATGATTTGTATCTATTTTACTATCTTTTATACCACTTTTTCTTAAAATTATAAAATAGTCTCTCAATAGGCTTAAAAAGAGACCGTCTCTTAGAAGACATACTCCTAAAGTGTGTATTTAGGATAGAGTATGAATTTTTCACATTGTAAAACTATTAATTGAATAAAATAATTGTAAAAAAGCGAAAAAAAAAATTCAGTAAAGATTTTAAGATGACGGTTTCTACTATTCTTCATTAATCCCGCCATTGTACAGATTAATATTAAACACTTTTTCTTCAAATTGATGATAAATATAGTGTCAAACATGAAAAATTCTTATTTGCTTCAAAAGACCATTAATATATCCTCCCTAACTATAAAAGCTACTCCCTCCCATCCACTTTTTTCTTCCATTTTTCCTAAAACGGAATATTCAGGTTTTCTTCCTTATTTCCATACTTGGAAAGTTTTTTTGTTGTAAAATTACCACAATACCCTTGTTATGTTTTTATATTTACACATTATGCCACATATTAACACAACAATTAAACACCAACTAAACCCATTAAACCCAAATCCACAAAATTAACAGAACCCAATTAACCCAGCCCAACTAATTACCCTACTAACCCAACCCACTAATCTCTCCCGACCTTTTAAAGCCCCCCCCCCCTCTCCAGAAACCCTAATATTATCTCACTCTCTCTCTTCCGCCATTTTCACCATTTCTCTCCTCCCTTTCTGATCTCCCCTTTCTGATCTTCTCATTCAATCGTCATGTCGATGTCTTATTTTCTGAATCGTGATAAAATTGATGTCCTTACCAATTTAACTCTAGATCTGAGTTGTTACTACTCAGAAATTAAAGAAGGTCCATGTTTGTTCAACAACTCTACTGTTGATTTTCATGGTGTTGGTGAAGGTTACAATGGGGAGAAGAGAGAGGATGTGAAGGCGGAGATCTTAGGAGAAGACGATGATGAAAAAGCAAGGGAAGAAATGGCGAAGTTTTTAAGGGTTGATTCTGAGAGGAGATTGAAGAAGATGATTGCGAGGCGTGAAAGTCCTGAAAATCAACGTTGAGTTTTAAATGAGCTTTCAAAATTATTTCCAATCTTTCATTCTGCACTAGATTCTGTTGCTTTCCCTGAAGATTCTGTTCCTGTCTCTGATTCACAAGATTTTGTACCTGATTCGTTTGGGGAACTTGATGAGTGTGTTCCTGAAACGTGCATGTAGGACCAGATAATGGAAGATCTAGATGATGAGAATGCTAGGAAGGTCTATTTCTGTTTCCCTGAATGTTCTTTAATTTTTTGTTGTTTTTATATGGACTAGTGATGATTATGTGCCATTACTTTTTGTTTTTTCCTCCTAATATTCACTTGTAGTGCCCAATGACAATTTTGAGGGCATTACTTTGCCAAGATAATCCATGCATTACGCCATCACAAGTGATTGTGATGAGGCTATGCGTGGATTGTGTTGCCTAATCAATAATCGAAATTGATGTTGAAGTCGTACTATAAATGCACTAATGCCATTAACATTTCATTGATCTGGAAGTTCCAAATGACATAAAAAATATTTGTGCAAAGTTCAAAATACATTCTTGCCTACCATGACTTTCTCTGATGTTGTTTTAATTGATTTTGATGGACTGCTGTTTTCACTTGTGAAATTGACTGCTTCCTTCTTGCTGCAAAAAGTGTCATGTCCATCTGATTCTCATGTACTTCATACATGGTCTGCATCATCTTCAAACTGCATTGCATTAGTAAGAGCATAATCCTTAGTAAGGCTACCAACATGCTCAATGTCACTTGTTTGGTCATTACTGCAACTTGCTTCCCCTCTTAATTCTGAACTGTTACCTAGACTACCTAGTGATTCTACTAACTCACTTATAGAACTTGCATCCCCAATATTCTGTACATATCTTATGCACTCCTTCACCATTTCTACGTCATCATTCAAATACTCGGTAGTAAACCAGCAGCTGCTAGTTTAGACTTGTGCATATGAGGCAGAGGATAATCATTCCCACCTTTAAGCTTCATAATTTCTAACATACATGCTTGCAATGTGATGAACACATAGTTTAGTTTGTGGACTTCCAACTTTTGAAATGCTTTCATGGTATTGTCAACAAGATCTTTCACTACTTTAGACTTTTTCTTTTATTGGAGTGATTGAATAACTCTAAAAAAATCTCAAGTCCAGTACATTTAAATCTGGGGAATTTGGTGGTTGATGAGTGAACTCAATATTATTCCACCCATCTTCTGTTCCCGCCCTTCTAAAATCTGCATCTTTGTTGGTAATATGGGGTCTTGCATTATCCTGCTGTATGAGAATGTGCTTGCTGCAAGTAGAAGGCCATTTAGCTTTAATTGCTGGAATCACTTGATTGATTAACATATCCTTAGTAACTTGCTTTGTGATTGACTTAATACATTTGGTTTCTAATGTCCCTGCACATATGTTTTTTGATTTCCTCTGAGCTGGTACCTCCATTACAAATGGCCAACAACCCAATTTCCCATCAAAAATAATTTCCTGATTAGGCCCATATAATTTGGGTCTTGCAACAGCACACATAAACATAACTTTGGTAATGAATCTCTTTGATTGACATGTTCTATAAGGTCTTTTTTCATTTTTACCTACATAAAATCTTTGAGAAGGTTTGGTTATAAAAAATCATTTCTCATCTATGTGAATAACATTACCTTGATCTTTGAAAGTATATTTTTTAGACACTTGATCATAATGTAAATGTTCAAGACAATAAATTAATCTAGCAAGTATGTTGTTGTCTGTCAAACCTAGCTTGATTGCATTAGTATGAGAGTCTATTAAATCTGCTTTTACCCATCTGCTTATTGTTGACTGACTTACACCTAAACCTGCTGCAACTTCTTCCTGTGTTGTCCTCTTAATCATGTCAAGTTGTTCAAGCTTTTCAGTGTCAAACTTGCATCTGTGAGCCATTGGTCTACCTATAAGTTTGTTGTTGACATTGATTGCTTGGCCTGATGCATACTGTTTCCTTGCTATATTCCATATGTTTGTAATTGTCTTCCTGCAAACCCCAAATTGTAATGCTATTTCTGACATTGTTCCATATTTGGGTTTTCCATCTGTACATTTTTCCAGTAAAATTTGTGATATTCTTGACCTTTCTGCATTTGTGAGATTCTTTATCTTCATTTATTGAGAAAGTAAGGTTACAAAGTTAGTTTTTGTTTGGCTGGAATAAATGAAAGTTTGTTTTTGTTTGGATGTAATAAATGATCTACCTTGTCTTTATATACCCATCTGAACTTTGCACAATGTTTGAATATTAATTTGGCGCAAAAATGAAATGTTTGCTGAAATTTGGCTCCTTCTTTGAATATTGGTGCCAAAATTCTAATTATGGCAACTTGCATCCAAGTAATTAGACTTTGACACTTTGGTTATGGTTCAAGGACAACCAAATTGGTTGGAAAGGAGGAAGAAATCCCAAGACAGAATCTGAAGTCCATGAGTCACAAAAAAAATCGTCTCATTTTGTTAATTACTGTAACTTAATTAATGTAATTTCTGTTTTTTGTACTTAGTTTTTAAAAGAAAAATAATGTAATTTTATTAATTAGAGGCATGTCTCCAAAAAAACAATGCATTTTTATTAATTATTGTAACTTAATTAGTGTAATTGTTGTTAAACTTTTGTGATGTTTTGGAGTAATTACAACCGGAATTAATTGAGGAAAGAATTAACAAAAAGTGCACTTGCTTTATTAAGTGTTAATTGTACTTCCTTTATTTCTAATTACCACTACCCTTCAACAATACCTCAACCCCACATATGTACTTTAACCATTATAATACTCCAACCCTTAAACTTTGTGCCCTTTTGATATGGGAACAAAAGAGTGGATGGGAGCGAGTATAAAGATAAAGATAAATATAAGGAAAATATTAGAACGAATGCTTCTTATTAGTTATGGATGACACATTAATGGTCGTTCCAAAAAATCAAAGAATTTTTCGTCAAACATTTATACTCGCATGTATTAAGATGAGACAAAAATAACTTATTTTTTCCCTTAAATTTAGTTTTGGGTCAACGTGTCACTTTGTATGAAAAGTTTCTGTTAAAAAAAAAGGGTGGAACACCGGAAAAACACTCCCTCCTAGTCGGTCTTTTCTTCCCTCTTTTCTTTTTTTATGGTAGTCGGATTTTCTTCCCTCTTCCTTTTTTTGGAAAGGTTTGTGTGGTCCAAATTCATTTGCATGTAGGGTAGAGTCTTTTGTGTGTTTCAAAATCATTTTCTTATTTCTTGTGCAAAATGGTAGAAGGAAGAAATGAGCGATTAAAAGGGAGTATTTTTTATAAAGTGAAATTTAAAATGAAATAAAGTTGGGAATTTGGGACTTGGGAGCAACTAAGAAGCTTCCCAACTTTGACATGATAGATATTGTTTATACCCCAATTTGGTAATAATCCTAGTTTGATGATTTGATAGGAAAGTATTCACTCGTAGTCTGATTGTTGGTTCCCTTATTTTTGGGAACCAAAATTAAGAAATGAATTTGGACCACACAAAACATCATACCCCACATAAAATTAAATTTAGATCACATAAAACTTACCAAAAAGGAAAAGGGAAATCAACACCCGACTAGCATGGAAAAGGAAAGAGGAACCAACAATTAGACAAGGAGGAAGTATTTTTTTTTTTTTGACAACAATGTAATAATATTACATAAACCAAAGATACATATACTATTCTTTTATACATATATGCCAGTTATCTCTCTTCTCCATAACATACCTAATATTGGTGATAGTATGAAAAACATATTGGTGGGGGTGAGTTTGACTGTATCAATTTGAATAAGCCTCTGCCTTTGTGACCGACTTTCAAGGTAACAGAGATCAAGTCTTCTTTAAGAGCAAACTCCAAAGCGACTTGGAAAGCAAAAGCATTTGCGAGCAGAAGTAATGATGTGAGGAATATCTCGCTGCGATGTTGTATATTCATATTGACGATCAACTGAAACTGGGATCGACCTGTCCTTTTGTGACGCTGAACGCATATTGTGAATTTGTCATATACTTGCTATCATGTCTGTTAGAACACACTTGGTTGATAATGCCAAGTTTCATTATCATTTAATTGTTTGCCTTTTAGTTAAATGTTTAGCAAATTGAAGCATCCATTGATAGATCAAAGAAGTTCAAAGATGATCAAGATGAAAGACAAGTCAAGCATGCCCATTGTCTAGAAAGAATGTTGTAAACGAGGTAGTTAAACATATCCTCTTTAAGTATAAGTGATTGCAAAACCGTGCAACAGTTCCTGTGACTGTTGCACCAAGGTTTCTGGTACTAACGTATGGAGAATTTTCGGAAAAATTCACAAGTGTTTGAAATTCTTTAAAAAGCTTTTCTATGTTCAAGAGGAACATTATTTCAAAACTGAAGAACAAAAAGAACAAAAAGAATATGCTTGCAAATTAATTTAAAGATGTCAATCCTATTAATGCAAGTTGTTTTCCATGCTAAAAATGGGTCTTATGCTTTTTCCATTTGTGGCAAAATTGTGAGTTCCCATAAATTTTATGGAAAACACTCCTTTGCTTCTGAAAAATGCAGTCACCTTGAGCCTCACAAATCTGATTATTCTTTTATAATTTTAAATGAAATGCATACTACAAACCTATGGATTTTAGATTAAAGAAGTGTTAAGACCCTTCTCTTACACACTTCCTTTCTCTATAAATAGCCACTTCATTTATCATTTATTGTAAGACTTTGAAAGAGCATTCATTGTAAACACTTTACAAATCTTTTCAGCATTTAAAGCTTTGTTCTTCAATCATTTGCAAACCGTTTTCTGTTTTTCAAAAGTCTTCAATTGTTTTTCAAAGCTGTAAAATCTCCAATTATCAGTTCGCTTCACTGTTGCATAAAGAATATGTTCAATGATTCTCGTGTTTAGGTCTTAATTGTAATCTCCATATTCATAAGTGAACCACTGAGATTCTGACTCTGTAAACCGTTGAGATAGAACCTTAAGTCTTGAAGCAGAGTAGCATTGAGCAAGATAAAGTCTTGAAGCGGAGTAGCTTTAAGAAATTGCAACCGGAGTAGGTTGGCGAGTTATTTTCATTATAATGGTTTAGTTAAGTTTGAGTAAATTTCTAAACAAGCAATAAAATAACGGCTAGACGTAGGCTCCGGAGTAGGAGCTGAACCAATTTTTAAACATCGTCTTGTTTGTTTATTTACTTTCACGTTCTCTGATACGGTCGTTATGTACCAAAAATAAAATACCTAGATTACTACAAACAGAAGTCAGCGGTAAGTAGGGTCGATCTCCACAGGGAGGCTATTTTGCTAATTATCTGTTTAACTCAGTCTATCCGAATGTCACAGAAATGGGGGTTTAAATTATTTTACTAAAACTATTAAGAGACTAAGGGAAGAGAGATAAAAACAGAAGAAATTAACAATAAAGGGAAGGAACTAGGACTTCGGGTCATCAATAAACGTCAGTCAATTGCAGCTAAGGTCACAAATCAGTCGATGTGTCGGTCTAAGGGGCAACGAATATCTCCTTTCGGTCTCAATTCGCCCTAAAATGCTATTAGCTTAACTTTCGCCCTCACTAAAGCATCATATTGTTCACTGCGGGTCTCGCCAATTCCAACCTTTCGGTCCAGGTCAAGGGTTACCAATATTAAAAGGCTAATTGTGTCGACTCAACTAGCAGGATACAGTTAAAGCAGCGATTAACAACATAGACTACAACAACAACGACAGATCTAATAACCTAATTAGCAACTAACATTAGTCTAATGAATCACCTAATCCTAGCAGAGGTATTTAGCCAGACATGAACAAAAGAGCAAGAATAAAAGGGAGAAAGAACAATAACATAAACATAAATTAAAGAGGAAAAGGAAGGAAAAGAAGTTACAGTAGAAAAGGATCCAGAAATTAGAGATGAATAAAATAGCAGAGTAACAGTGTATTGGAATTATAAGAGATCCCAAGAGGGAAGAGAAGAGAGAGAAGAGCGTTACAATTGACGTAATACCTTCCTATTTATAAGAAAATAGGAATTATTCAACCTAATGACGAAAATAAACCAAAAAGCCCAAGCCCGTAGGAGAATCCACTCGATCGAGTGATTTAAAACCACTCGATCGAGTAAACTAAAGCTTAAACCACTCGATCGAGTAGAAAATCTACTCGATCGAGTAAATCCTAAAATGCAACTACTCGATCGAGTAGAAAAAGGACTCGATCGAACATAATTCTACTCGATCGAGTACTTTCCAAAAGACAATTTCGCTTTGACCGAACGTCAAACGGCTGCCATTTCTTCGTTACTTGGTCAAACAGGGCGATTCCGGTGGCATTAGAAGGCTAAGAGGACAAAATTTCATCTCCAATTAGAATCATCTGAATATCAGTTGTAGAACTCGAGATATGGCTCTTCAAAGTAGGCACTAGCAATTTGAAGTTCTTCCTTTGCTCGCCTAGCTATCTTTCTTCTTTGCGCATCTCAAAATAGCTACATTCCCGCTCCAAATTCACTCTTCCTCCAAATGCATGCTAAACGGACGATAAAAGGCTTGATTTCACTACTTTCTGGTTCATTCCTGCAAATAAGACAAAACAAACCAAAGTAGCATATCCGGGGCATTTCGTAGCATAAACTACGATAAAAGAATGGAAATAAGTGCATGAAAAGGCCTAAAAAGACTATATAAAATGCACGTATCATTCTCTTATCATTTTACTTCTATACGTTAATCTCGCTTCCAGTGTTGTGCAACAGTCTTTCATACTGTTGCATAGACCTGCTGTACCATTTGTGAACTTACAATCCATTAAGTTTCTCAAACCCGTACTTAATAGATCTTACTTGTATTAGTCATTAACCAAGTAAACGAGAAATTTTTTAAAAGGTACACCTAATTCACCCCCTCCCCCTCTTAGGTGTTTATCGTTCTTAACTCTTGAATTGATATCAGAGCCTTGTGCTCTTGATATTGGTTAACACCAAGGAGTTGATCCCATAGTTATGAACGATTTAAAACAAACTAAGTATCCCATCTTTAAGGGAGAAAACTATGCCTGGTGAAAACATCGCAAGGAGCACTATGTCAAAAGTGCGGACTACGAATGTTTGTTGATCATTCAAAATGGTCCCCTCAAAATTGAGGTGACTAATGCCGATGGCCCTAAGTCTCTCAAAAGTGAGGACAAATATGTTGAGGCCGATTATAGGAAAGTCAAGAAAAACTCTAAAGCCATGTCCATCCTTCAATATGGCATCGGTGAACAAGAGATTAATCGAATATCCGGATGTGACTCGGCAAAAGAAATTTGGGACACCCTAAATCTTGCTTATGAGGGAACGTCACAAGTAAAAAAGTACCGTGTTGATCTTCTCATACAACAATATGAGATGTTCAACATGGGAAGAGATGAGTCAATTAATAGTTTGTCTTCTCGTTTCTCTAGTATTGTTAATGACCTCAAGAGTCTAGGTAGAAACTTCGAATCCGAGGATTTAGTCCGTAAAATCCTTCGTAGCCTATCTGAAAAATGGCAACCAAAGGTTACGGCTATTGAGGAAGCTAAAGACCTCTCCTTGCTATCCCTTGATGAACTTATGGGCTCACTCATGGCTCATGAGTTAACTCTCATGAAGCGATCCGGTGAAAGTTCTAAAGGGAAAGGACTTGCTCTCTGTGCTCTCTCAAGTGATGAGGAGGATGAAGATGACGAGTTTGAAATGTTCACTAAAAACATTGTTGGCATGATTAATGGTCGAAACTCACAAAGGTCTAATAACTATACTAGCAAACGACGCTTTCCCAAAAAAAAAGTCTACTTCCACTGTTGGTTGCTTCAAATGCGGTGACAAAAGCCACCAAATCAAAGAATGTCCAAAGTGGAACGACATTAAATCTAAAGAAAAGCGTGAGTTTGCTAAAAGAGAATACAAAAGCAAAGTAATGACTGCCATTTGGGGAATGTCTGATTCCGACGAAGACGATGTCCTTGAGGAAGAATTGGATGCCAAGCTTAGCATCTCATCTCAGTTAAGCAATGATGTTCCAAAGTCAACAAAGAAAGAAAGTGTCAAATGTCTTATGGCTCACTCCGTGGACTCAGATTCAGATTCTGACATTGAGGTAAATAAGCTCAAGAAAAAGGTTCGATCTTTCTCTAAAGACAAAATTTGTCATCTCCTAGACCAATTCATTGATAAGTGTCGTGTCCAAAGCGATAAATTAGAGGCTATGCAAACTGAAATTGAAGACATAGCCGAAGAGAATGTTGGTTTAAAAGAATGTCTAAATGAGGTAGATCAACCTAGTTCATCATCGAGTCTTGAGAAGGAGATTAAAAAACTCCGAAAACAGAATCTGTTTCTTGCTAAAAGGGTTGATAAAATACATGCAACAGATCACTGCAATGTTGCATCTGTGTCTAACAAAGGAGAAGAGTCCTTCGACAAAACTGTGTCCTCACTAACCAAAGAACGTGACTGATAATGGGGATTTGTCGTCGCTTCCCTTATCAAAACAATTTATAAAAAACCCAATTAAATGTAGTATTTAGTCGGGTGTCGAACACGAAGACGGCGGGGGTTTTCACTTAGTCTAACTAAGAGTCAAGTCTAGTCAAAAACAAAGAAAAAGGGTTTTGATTTAACTACTTGATGCAACTAAACAAAGTATTATGAAGTATGTGTTCGATTGATTAAAAGACTAGGGTCTTCGGGGTTACCTAAATGAACTATGGGCGACAAGTCGATTAAAATAGTCTAAGGTGAGGGTTTGTCCTAGAGGCGGTTACCAAGTTTCAATGAGCAACAACTATTTCAAAACATGCAACAAGACCACCAACAAACTTTCATTCAAAGGAGGAATTAAGCTACTAAGACAAAAGGCACAAGCTTTCACTCACACAATTCGTCAAACACCTTGTATGCAATGCTAAGAAAGACAAATTCCTACACCAAAGACTCAAAACTACCAACTAGTCATGCCCACTAATCCTATTTAGGCTCCCCCTAAACCCTAGAAGGGTAACTACTCACTCATGTTGGAATTCATCATGCTAATAAGAAGAGAAGAACAAATAACATAAAGAGAAGACATGGAAATGATTATAGCAATTATAAGAGACAAACCAAAATGTAAACAATTGATTAACAAGTGAACAAGGAAATAGATGTACCAACAAAGTAAAGGTGATTGCTTGATTGAATAATATGAAGGAAAACCTCCAAAATCTCCCAATACAATCTTCAAAAACCAAGTGTAAACAATTGATTCTTACTAATACTAACTAATTTCACTAAGTAATTACTAATTATTAAGGAAAGATTAAAGCTTGATTAAGGAAAGATTACAAATATTTATAGAAAATTCTCAGATCTAGGGTTGTGTGTACAAAGGGTTTAAAGAGGGGGTATTTATAGTCTTGCACAAGATTAAGAAGAAAAGAGGAGTAAAGAGGAGAAAAGCCCAATCTCGTCAGCCGCTGCGTCCTGCCGGTGGACCGGATGCCGGTTCGCCTACCGGCAGGGCGGTCAAAATGGCTTCAACTTTGGATTTTTAGCTGGCAAGTGTGTTCTGGCAGGTGGGCTGTGGCCGGCCTCACGGCAGAACACGGCCTTCGTAATCTTCAAATCCCTTGATGTTGTGTCTTGCCGGGGACCGCCACTGGTGTGCTCCAACCGGTAGCGAGGTCAAGCCTCTTTTTCTTCTCTAATTCAATTTAATTCTTCCTGTTATGTCCTACCGGTGGGCCGGCTGCCGGGCTGCCGGCAGAACACAACCTTCAGGTCATTTCTTCAATTTCTTTGGCAAGGCTGGGAGACGTGTTCTGCCGGTGGCCAGACCGGCTGCCGGTCTGCCGGCAGAACACAATATTCACCATTTTTCACCTTTTCTTCATGTAAAGGCATTGGAATGCCTTTCTTGCCCCAATTCCTCTATACTCGACTCGGTTCCTGCAAAAGGATACACAAAATAACAAGTACGGATATTGGGCACAAAATGCAAGGAAAGGCACACTAAACCGACTCGATATGTGTCGGAATGCATAAAAGAAAGAGGGAAATTAGGTGTAAATAAATCATATATCAAACCTCCCCACACTTAACCTCACTCGTCCTCGAGTAAGTCCAAAATCAATGTACAAGTCCCTACTATAATAGATATGGAGAGTGGGTGCACAATATAAGCATCACTCAACTAAGCTACTACCTAAGCCGATCGAGTATTAGCGCACTCAACGCCCCTTCAACTCGCAATTTGGCACTTATGAGGGAAAAGTGTCCTATTGCAAGGCAAGTTGGGTCTTGCTACAAAATTTTTGACACATCCAACAATTAAGCATGAATCAACATATAAGATGCATCACAAAAAGTCAAACCGCTTTCCTCATCTAAGCGGCCGTTTTACTTTAAACATTTAAAGGTTTTGGTCGGGAGATACCGTCTCAAAGTCTTGGCGGGTGTCGATGCCCTAGTGGTGGCTCAAGCAACCTCGATGTGACAACCAAATGCCTAAGAAACAAATTCAAAGGCGGGAAAGAGGGAAGCAAAGCCTAACCTTCGAGAATTACATGACACACACAAGATTCGACCAAATCGACCCATGACTAAGGGGACCAAGACTACCGACTTCCTCACGGTTTTCACTAATCTCTCATTTTGTTTTTAGAACGGGTGATTTTTGTGCAAAAAGTAACCAAAATCACTCAACTACTCGACTCGTGAGACATGCCCGCAATCTAACATGGAATCCTCTCCTACAAGACCATTTATGAGATGCAAAAAAAGGAAAATATGCATAAAGAGAAACAAGGGTTGTAACGGGGCTAGGTGACGGGACGAAACGGGGTTGGTGCAAGCACCATTTTGGGAAAAATGTGGAGGTACACATCAAGAAGTTGCCAAAATTCCATTTCTTCCACTTTTATTACAACAAATGAGTAACGTCTACACCCTAACAAAAATTGTTTTCCCGAATTAATGCAAACATTGTGCAAACCCGACTCACTTTGGAAAAACACGAAAATCATCACCTTATTGCAACCAATGAATAACGTTTACACCCTAACAAGAGATTGGATTGCCAAAATCAAGCAAAAATTGTGTAAACCCGATTCACTAAGGAAAAACATCAAGCCCCCTTTATTCTTACAACGCCTTTTTCTACCCCAATGATGAATGGAGTGTTGCTTGGCTTTTTCTCATCAAACAAAGTATAAATGCAAATTTTTTTTTTCTTTTACATTATATTTTTATCCTTTTCTATTTCTTTTATTTTCTTTTTCAAAAACCTCTTTATTCAAACCAACCAAATGAAGGCAATTATTCCGACTCAAATCATCAACTAGGACTCAAAACACCCTTCTTCATACAACCAACAACATGTAAGCAACTTAATTGATAAGGGAAGGTTGTTTATGGTATGTAGCTAGTTTTGTAGGTGCCAAAAGAGAGGTTCAAGCTCGAAAGGGGTTAGCAAAATAGGACCTATTCTAAAGGGTCGAAAAATAGGCTTATTTGGCAATGTAAGGCTCAAAAGTGAAATGCAACTAATTGTTTCAAAATATGCACATAAATGAACATCTCATGGTCTAAAAAGGAAAGGACGCCATGCTTATGCGTCGTGATGTAACATGCCACGCAAGGAGCCTACTTACACCTAAGGCAGACCGGGTATGGATGTACCAGTTCCAAGGAGGCTCTAAACCTCACATGAAAGTAGCTATGTCGAAATCTAGGCCTAGTCTACGGTCTTGGTCTCACACGGTGGTCAAAACTTTCCGGTCTAGCCTCATTTCCCGGGTATTTGCAAGCAAACACCCTAACAACGAGGTCACAAGATGCAAGCCACTAAGAGGGGAAAGACACGACCTAGACAATATCATCATAGAGGGTATCATGCTCCCTTCCTAGACTAATTTAAATTCTGTTCAAAAATTTATATACAAACTCAATGCAACAAGAAGGAAATACAACACATATTTACATGTGAAACGAATGCAAGCAAGAAATGGAAATGAACGTAAGGTAAACATGCAACAACTTTGACTAATCCTAGCAACACATCAACACCAACAATCCACAAGTTCCCCAAGGGAACATCCAAGGCACAAAATCCCATTCTCCTTCAAATATACAAGAGATAAAAACAAAGAACGGTAAAGGAGTAAGAGATTAGAACGAGTTTACCAAGCGACTTCTAGCTCCTTTTTGCCTCAAATGGTCGATGTCTATGCCAAAGGTTAGCCAACAAACAACATATATATACAATGCAATATTTTTGGAATTTTTGAATTTTTTCGATTTTTAGGCATTTTCTTGATTTTTCTTAAATTTACAAGTATATAAAGGTATGAACAAATATAGACAATATTCACAAGGTGGATATTTTCCTCACCACACTTGAAATTTATATTGTCCTCAATGGAACAAAGTATAGGGAGAGAAAAGGGAATTAAAAGAACATATTTTTGGTGGTTTTTGAATTTTTCGAAATTAAAGAACATGTTTTTGGATTTTTTTGAATATTTGAAAATAAATAACATGTTTTTGTATTTTTAAAATGATGGAATTTCCTCCCCACTTATTTATTTACATATTTCCAATGGAAATAAATGTGTGGAGGAAATTCGGAAATGAAATACATGTTTTTGTTGATTTTTCTGATTTTTCAAATTTTTAGTGGTTTTCAAATAGGTATGCAATGCATGATCTAATCTATATGCAATATTGAAATACGATGCAAGTTATACTATATGAATGCAAAGAGAGCTAATTTAGATTAACTCCTAATCGAATCATGTCACTAAATGCAAAATGCGGTAAAAACTTAATTAAAGAGAAAGAGAATATATACATTGCGGTGGTTCTTAAGTTACTCCACCAAACCTCTTCATTCAAGGCCATCATTCATCCGGGATCAATATCCCGAGATCCCACTAACCTTCCAACTTCAACACAAGAATCAACAACACACGAACCCTTGGTCTTCATCATCAAATCATGCAACTTACTCATGGCATCTTGAATCTCTTGCCATTTTCGGTTCATTTCTTCTTCAAACTTTTCCTTAGTCTCTTTGTCAACATTAGGGTCACATACCCTATTTCCTTTCGATCTCTTCCTCCATCTTTTTGGCTTCTTCTTTTCAATTCCCGGTTTTGATTTTGGAGGGGCATTGGTGCTAGAATTGAACCCGGTTTCCCAAGTCTTGCCCTTTTCCCCACACTTATCTTTAGCATTCACTTCTTCTTCAAGGAATTTAGCCGGGAGCTTATCATCAACTTTCGGCTCACAAGAAATTAAGAGCTCCATGTTCTCATCTTCATTCTCATGGAGTTCTAATGTTTCCACGGCAAACATGTTTTGAATCACGGTTTTCTTTGAGAAATGTGGTAGCTTGAATTCAACCTTTTCCTCCCCAACTTTGAATGACAATTGTCCCTCTTTGACACCTATGATAGCTCCTCCCGTGGTAAAAAATGGCCTACCAAGAATGATACGAGAGCGTCTTCCCATAGGGATGTCCAACACAATAAAATCGGTAGGAATTGAAAGCTTACCAATTTGAACCATGATATCCTTGAGAATCCCATTCGGAGATTTGATTGTTCCATCGGCAAGTTTGATTGTAATGGAAGTGCGGGCTAAGCTTGAAATATTCAACCTCTTCACAAGTGCAAGTGGTATGACACTCACACTTGCCCCTAAGTCACATAAAGCACTATCCACCTTTTGGTCACCAACGGTACAAGGAATTGAGAAACTCCCGGGGTCATCAAGTTTGACGCGAATTTCTTTAGACTTGACCACATTGCACTTCTCACTTGAGGCATCAAGCTCATGGCCACTAATGTCCATTCTTTTAGAAATGACTTCTTCTTGCTTGGCCAAAGAGTGTTCTTCTACCATGATCATCTCTTCTTTTTCCGGATTCCTCTCAACTTCTACCCTCACATTTGGTAATTTCACAATTTCTTCAAGCACAAATTCTTCACTCATAGTGGTTGGTGAAGTCATAATCATCTCTCCCTTAACTGGGTCAACTTCAACATCCAAGCTTGTACCATGAATTGTCATTATTTGCTCAAGCACATAATCTCCCATGCTCTCTTTTTCGGGCTCATGGTCAACTTCTTGAAATGTTTTCATAGCCATGGAAAAAGGAGTAATGTATGATAACTCCTCTTGACTTGGCAAATCAAATGACTCTTCTTTTTCCTCTTCAACTCCCACCATGATAGCATTAACTTCCTTTGACTTCATTGGGTCCCTTGGATTTTGCCCTTGTCTTAGAAATACACCCGGTGGTTTTTGAGAACTCATGAGAGCTTGGGAAGCCAATTTAGCTTCAAGACTCTTGATTTGTTGTTGGGTATTATTTGCCAAATCCCCTATCAACTTCACTAAGTTGTCATATTGAGCATCTCCTAAGAAATTGCTTGCTTGAGGTGTTGGCTCTTGATTGGAAGGTTGGTTGAAAATTGGAAGAGAAAAGCCATATCCTTGATCTCTAAAGTTGGAATTTTGGTTGTGCCCTTGGTACCCTTGATTAAACCCTTGATTTTGCCCTTGATTGTACCTTTGATTATTGTTGTATCCTTGATTGTTCCAATTGTTGTTGTTCCATTGATTGAATCCTTGACCAAACCCTTGGTTGGCTTGGTTTCCTTGGTTTCCTTGGTAAAAGTTTTGATTACCATGGTTCCCTTGGTTACCTCCATAATCTTGGTATGCTTGAGATTGGTTGGCAAAGTTTTGGTTGGATCCTTGGTTGTTCTTGAATGAGGGCCTTGGTGGACGGTTGGAGAAATTGTTAAATGCTTGGAAAGCGTTCACCTCTTGCACATTGTTCCCATCAAAGTTGTTATGGTGGTTATTTGCACATACTTCATAAGTGTGACCCATCCCTCTACATGACTCACAAGTTGATCTTTGCATCACTTCTTCCATGGATGGTCCATGAGATGTGGTAGTTTGGCTCACTTGGTTCACTTGGTTCTTCTTACTCAACTCTTCAAGCTTTTTGGTAAGCATATCAAGCTTAGCATTGGTCTCCACATTCATTAAGAATTCGGGAGGGTGCTTACTTCTTCTCAAGACATTAACTCTTGTGCCATAATTTGCCTCGGAGTCCACCATTTTCTTGATTAGAGTCGTGCCCTCCTCTTCACCCAAATGATCGAATCCCCCTCCCGTGGAGGCATTCACCATTTCTTTTGTCCTTGGGAGCAAAGTTTGGAAGAAGGTTTGAGTCACGTACCAAGCCGGGATCCCATGATGAGGGCAACTAGCAAGTAGATCTAGGTACCTATCCCATGCCTCTCCTAGGGACTCTCCTTCCTCTTGTTGAAAGGTATGAATTTCGTTCCGGAGCATAGCGGTCTTTGATGATGGATAATACTTCTCTAGGAACGCCTTGGCTAAGGCGTCCCAAGTTGTGAATGTGTCCGGAGGGTGAACATTCAACCACCGGTCCGCTTTACCTGTAATACTCCGTATTTATGAGTCTTTGGGTACTCTATCGAGTAGGCCTTACTCTGTCGAGTAAGGGTAAGTTGCGTTTTAGAAAAGTTTCTGACCTGTTGGGTACTCGATCGAGTAGCTGGGGCACTCGATCGAGTAGGGGGGTACTCGATCGAGTAGCCGGTTTTACGGGGAGTTTTCTCGGGTTTTGTTAATTATGCGATTAAGATATATAACCTTCCGTCATTGTTTCTAAATCACTTTTGCAAAACTTAATTTACTGTTTAAGAGAGAAAGCAAGCAAGTTCACCATCTTAATCGCATTGTTAGCAATTCCTGGAGTTTGGGAGGTCGGTTCTCATCGTTGGTTATACCGTTGAATTCCTTGCGTCGAGGGTAAGATCTATGTACCCTTTTTATTGTCTTTTCTTTAATTTGGTTAAACCCTAATATAGGGATTTGGGGGTTTTTGAGTAGTATGTGATTTGGTAGCATTTATATGTTGTATGATAGGAGGAGGGTTCATAGAGGAAGCTTTTTGATACAAAGAGAGAGACCGTCGACAAAGTGCTTTCCAGGTAGGATTTCCTACTCAGTATTAGTCCCATAATGGGATGATTGTTGATGTGTTGAGATTGATTGTTTGATAAAGTAATTGTATTGTGACGGTCGTGATTGTGATTGTGATTGTTGTCCGTGGTTCTTGAGGCGTGTCCTCCGAGAGGGGGTCACTTGCGAGAGTGGCTTCACGCCCTAGTTTCGCCTTATGTGGAACCCGCCACCGAAGGGATGTGCACATTAATGGACAGGGTTATCGCTCACAATGTGGAGCGCGAATTTGGTGGGTACGGATGCGGTCCCCCATCGGCAAAATCGGGTCCAAAGGTGGACGATCATGATTGAGATGATTGGAATTGGTTGGTTGTGTGTGTGTGACAGCTTAAGTCATCTCTTTATCTTATTGTTGATATATATTGAGTTGTGTGATTAGTACTGACCCCGGTTGTTGTTTTGTAAACCTGCGGTGTTCCATTCGGGGATGGTGAGCAGATATTGAGCAGGTATGAGATGAGTACTGGGATAGCTGGGATTGCCACGACATGATGATAGGAGTCTTCCATTTGTAGCTTATTAGTTTATTTACATTTCAGCTTAGAACAGTCGGTTTGAGAACATGTATTACACTTTTGGTTTGGTTTTGAGAATTGTAACTCTTCACTAAGTATTTATATTTAAACGTTGTTTCTTCATTGTTTATTTGATTATCATTGCCTCGGGTAACCGAGATGGTAATGTCTTCATACCTGAGTGGTCCTGGTAAGGCACTTGGAGTATGGGGTGTTACAAATGGTATCGTGAGCGACGATCCTGAAACCTCGAACCAATGAACCTAATGAACATAGGGAGTCAATTAAAATGAACCCGGGGTAAAGGTTGTAGGAGCTAATGCAAAGGCTTGGGAGACGTCCTGAAGCCGCGAACTCGCCCTACAATTTTGAAGCGGTCACATGGGGGGTGTATGTCAAGGTCGTATGTGTTGTTTGGTTAACTTGTATGTGAATGCGATGAAGTGTGTGCAATTGTTGGATGTTTGAAGTAGAAATTTGAGAATGTGAAAGAAAGGTTGATGATATATGGAAACTTGTTGTTGGAATGATAACATGTTGGATGTTTACAAGGTGGCGTTTAATAACATGATATAATGATCTCGTAGATCGTATGAAAAGATGCGTAGCATTATACGTTTAGTTATGATATAATATGCGGTTTATGAAGTTTTTAGCATGTTAGCATATGATATAGCATGCGGGTAGCGTTTCTGAGTTAGCATGACTCGATCGAGTGGGACTGATTTGATTGGGTGGGTTTTTGATGATTTCGAGTCCAGAATCATGTTTTTGGGCACTCGATCGAGTACCTGGGTCACTCGATCGAGTACCTGGGTCACTCGATCGAGTAGGGGGTCACTCGATCGAGTAGCCTAGCTACTCGGTCGAGTATGTTAGAGATCAGAAGGTCTGTTTGGAGTCTGATGTTGGGGCACTCGATCGAGTATGGAGGGCACTCGATCGAGTAGCCCGTTACTCGATCGAGTATGTTTGGGGCACTCGATCGAGTAGGTTTTGGGCATCGTGTTTTCATGTTTTGAGGTTTAGTACGTGTGTTTATGTCTACCCTTTCTTATATATATAGTTTCAAGATGCCGCCCAAGAAGAATGCTTTGTATGCGAGAGCTGAGCTTATGACCATGGATGACATCGTTAAGATGTTGGAGCATCAGGATGCTCTTACTGAGGCTTTAAAGACTGTGGGGAAAGATAAGGATAAGGATAAAGAGAAGGAGGTTGATCATTCTAAAATCAGCCTCTATATAGCGAGGTTTAACCCGAAAGAGTATAAGGGAGTTGGGGAGCCTAACCTTCTTGATAGTTGGATGTGAGAGATGGAGAACATATTAGATTTGGTTCACTGTCCTGATGAGATGAGAGTGGAACAAGCTGCGTTCTATCTGAGGGAGGCAGCTGGCAAGTGGTGGGATACAGTGAAGGTGAGTGCTAAGGAGATATATACAAACCAAGGTTTACCTGCTATACCTTGGGAGGAGTTTCGTAGGGCTGTGAGGAAGGAGTTCGTACCGGAGCATGTGAGGAGTAAGTTGAGGGAAGAGTTTGACAGTTTCAAGATGACCGCCGAGATGTCGTGGGCCGAGTACTACAGGCGAGTTCAATGAGAAGTCTAGGTATCTTTGAGGATATGGGTTTGAGTGAGGAGAATCTGGCATTGAGGTTTGAGAGGGGGTTGACCCCTAAGATTATAGATAAGTTACCCGTGGGAATCCTTACGATGTTAAGGAAGCTTATGAGAGGGTGGGAGAGCCGAGAGGTTGGTGGAGATGGCTCGGAGAGAGGTCAAAGGTGAGAAGAGGAAGTCCGAGAGCGAGGGTGGTGGCCAATCTAATCACAAGAAAGGCAACCACAATCGCCTAAGGGGTTTTCTTAAGGGTCGTGGTTCGATCTTTGGGGCTTCCTTTGGGCGCAGCCGTGGGAGTGTTAGTGGTAGTTGGGGAGTGACCTGCTATAGCTGTGGTGGTGTAGGCCACAAGAGACATGAGTGCACAAGTGCACCGGGATCTTTCCAAGAGACCAGCGCAGAGCTATGCGAGCAAAAGACCGGCTGGGTCATGGCCAAACCGGGAAGTCAGAGTTACCAGAGTGGAGGCAACCGCAACGGCGGTAATTCTTATCAGAAACCACCAACGAACAACAACAACAATCAAGGGTCGGGTGCTAAGCCGACCACCTCGGCCAAGATCTTGTCCCAGGGGTGGACAGAAGACCAGTGGAAAGTTATTCATGATGGAGAAGGAAGCAGCTGAGGAGGATGCACAAGTTATCACCGGTACTTTCCTTGTTAATGGTATTCCTACCTTTGTTTTGTTTGATTCGGGGGCTTCTCAGTCGTTTGTATCTTCAAGTCATGTTAAACGGTTGGGTTTGAGGGTATATGAGTCTGTTAGTGAGCAAGTTTTTATACCTTCGGGTGAGTCTGTATCATGTAGGAGGTTGTTTAGAGATGTATCTATGATAGTTGGGCAAGTTGATCTACCTGTAAACTTGCTAGAGTTTCCTTTTGACGGTTTTGAGATGATAGTCGGGATGGATTGGTTATGTAACACCCCCATACTCCAAGTGCCTTACCATGACCACCCAGGTATAAGGATGTTACCATCTCGGTTTCCCGAGGCAATGATAATCATAAGACAATAACGAAACATACTTAAAAGTAAATAGTTTAAGTGATTACATGGTCAAAACCAAAACTGATAAACTGAAATACAACATTCTCGCATTTGCTCATCGCTAAAACTATCAAAGCTATAAAACACCGTGTGTCACAAATGAAGACTTCTAACCCGCCACGTGATGACTCATCCCAGCTATCCCATACGCGTCATATCATACCCGCTCAATAACTCGCTCACCACCCCGAATGGATCACCACGCTTTTAAAACATTTAAACGGGTCGATTATTTACACAAGTGATATAATCAACAAGATGACAAAGAACCAACACAAATCAAGCAATCATACACAATCAGGCACTCCACTCCATCTCCGTCACCGACTGTCCACTGGACCAGCCCTGCCAGTGGGGGACCGCCACTACTACAAAACTTGTGATGGACATCAGACTTTTTGCTATATGGACATCGGATTCACAACCGATGTAGAGTTTAGTCATGTCCATTCTGGATTAATGGACATCGGATTTTAAACCGATGTCCATTAAAATTTGCACATCGGATTTTTAGGAAAACCGATGTCTATTTGATCAATGGACATCGGATTTTTAGGAAAACCGATGTCTATTTGATCAATGGACATCAGATTTTTAGGAAAACCGATGTCTATTTGATCAATGGACATCAGTTTTTTTTGCAAAAAACCGATGTCTATAATTATTATTTTTTATATAAAAAAAAATATTACGCTGTTGCCTATATTAGTCGTACACATGATGACAATGCAAAATGATTTCATAATCAACAAAAAATATTTGTATACAATCAGTCGGTTATCCAAAGCGAATTACAAAAAAATTTCATCTACATAATGTGTTAAATTTACTTTGACGACTAACCTATACAAAAATATAAACCGATATGTAAACTGACTAATTGTTTAAAAAAAAGGCCGAAGAGACAAGACTACTTGGCAGCCTCATATTTGCTCATCTCCCATTGGGCATATTACCAAGAGAATCTGGTTCAACACAACAAAGTTAACGAGAAAACAAAATATCAACATAGAAGATCCTATATAACTAACGAGACACATACATTATTGTATTTGAAGTATCATAACTACTAGCAATACACTCACCTGAATGTGAGGAGCTTGGAACATTTCATGTATGGCCGCTTCAACTTCTGCCATACCGATAAGGGTTTTTCCTGAAGATTCATAAACAGATGCATTTTCCCAAAAATAAAAACAGGAGGAATTAAATATGCCATTGTAAGCGATAAGGTAGGGGAATGGATCAATGGGTAACACCATCTCTTTTCCTCATCTTCAGTTCAACTAGCAATGGCCAACAAAGACCTATAAACATATCAAAGAACTCAGATTGCTGAAGCTCCCACTCCCATAACAATATAGCATGAGCATAATACACACTAGGCAATCAACATGCATTTTGTTAAATATTTCACAATTATTTTCATTCAGCATTTCAGCCACTACCTCTTTTTGCTTATCTTCTGTCTTCTGACTGTCGCTTGAAGTGGCATCAATTAGCGTAGTGACACCAAAATACACCTGAGGCATTCACAAAAGAAAACTCATCATATGTAATACTGAATTGTCATATGATCTGTACGAGGAACTTAAGGCTCGACTTTAACTCAGTGGATTTCAAAAGGTAAAATGGCTTAACTTGATAACTACTCAGTTTCATATAATACAGATAGGGCCACAATAATCAACAAGGCAGATATTTTACGGAGCTCATAATGGAGTACATGAACTGAAGGAGATAACTTGCCTGGGAAGCAGGTGTTTCAGAAACAGTCGCAGGCCTTTCAAAAAGTTGTTGTGGGCTTGCCAAATAAATGCGAGTAGTCTCAGTAAGCAGATCCAAGTCCCACTCCAGCTCCAAATGCCACAGAAGCCCAACGAGTGACTGGACTCCTTAAAAGACAGACGAGAGTTACACCAGTATAAATAAAACCAGTTGATGCACTTTCCAGTTAGTAGTGCTTCTCCCTTTGATGAGATATTCTCCGTCCTTTGTATAGACTAATAGCTTCATTTAATGATACACCCACAGATAGTAATGACAATATCAAAAGGCAAAAATTACTTTTGAACAGGAAAATACAAATGCTGTCATTTGACACTATTTACAGTAGTGATTGGGTGAACACAATACCTGCAGCAAGAAAAAATAACTTAATAGGCTAAGAATTACAATTACTCAAATAAGCTAAGAATCTAACAATAATAAGTCTAATAGAAGGTATATAACCTGACACAGGAATGAAGCCGGCGAGAAGAAAAAAATTACTCAACCAAATCATTAGAACAAAAATTAATATTCAAGATAGCCATGATTTTGGATCAGTCAAATAGTATTAGTATTTGAGTAACTCGCGAATATATTATAAGATAAGTTTATAACGTCAATAAAATCTACTACATTATTCATTTATCCTCATTTCACAAAATATGCCCTACAGAAACTCGTAAATAACTTTAAATCTACATAGTTTGATAATAAGCAAAGATAAGAGACGACAATCATGCTATTTCTCACTTGATTCCAATCCAATCCCAAAGAGCAACATAGTCCCTATCATATGCACTAATCTGTCATCTAAAATTACTCCACATTGTATAAAAATATGCAGTAGAAGTAATTCACATGGTTTAAGCAAACCATCATGCTTATTTATGGAACAGTACACTCTCATTCAAACAAGACAAGGGCAAATTGAAGTCAAGATTTAACCAATTATTTTTAGTCTTTACATTAAGACACCCCAACAGACCTTGAAAAATCTTATGAGAAAGCATTGGATCAGATTACAAGCAAACTATAGTAACATTAGTATGGTAAAGGTATATGGGTTACAAGCAAACTGCAGTAGCATTAAAAATACCACATTCACAAAATCTCAAAAACAAACATGGAAATTATAGGTACAAGATCTCCAAAATGAGGAGAACCCACAAAATTAACACAAACTCATGTTAGAAATGAATAATTGAGAAGAAAAAAACACACCTTCTCCGACCAGCAATATCCCAAATCTGAGCATTGATAAATTTGCAGTCAACATTAAAACACCATATCAAACAAAAATCATTGCAATTCCATAGATGACAAACAAAAATCTAGATAATTAACTTGAATATGGTTCAAGCACCAAATAAAGAGCCAAATAAATCAAAATAATCTCACTTTCTACATACTTCTACATCATAAACAAGGAAAAATAAGCAAAAATAGAGAAACTCGAAAGGCGAAACTGATAACGAACCTCACAAATATCATATTACCTCCGATAATACAATTAATTTTCCAAAAACCCCAAATTTCTATATACCCTAACTTACAATACCTTCAATAACAACACAAAATATAAATAACTTAGCAATAGTAGATATATTAGGTTCGATAACAATAATATAAGTAAAAAAGAACAACAAATAACAAAAAAAAATCATCAAATTTATTCAAAATAAGGTGGTAGGTGTGTTGCGGACCAACAATTCACAAAAAATAATACCTAGAAACGAGATAAAGAATTCGACGGTAGGTATACGGTGGGCCGACATCAGGGAGTGAATGTTCAGCGCTGAGTTGCTTTGTGAAGATGGGGTAGTCGAAATAAGAGGAAGATGTTGTTAGGTTTTTAATTTGGGGAAGAATGCATGTAGTCGAAATTATAAGTGATGGCGGTGAGGTAAATATTTTTGCCGCCTATAATTTTCACTTTAGATGCACATCGATTAAATATAATGTCCCATGTCCATGATTTTTATATAGATATGGGTTTTATTAAATATCACATGTCCTTTAAAATCAGAAATAATGGACATGTGTTTTTTAAAGCAACCGATGTACATATAATTATATGCACATCAGTTTTTTGCAAACAACCGATGTGCATGTTATGTACATCGGTTTTTCAGATAATCCGATGTCCATCGACTGATGTCCATAACGAGTTTTGTAGTAGTGCGCAGCCGTTCCCACCTAAGCCCCGCTCATCATACCGAGCGATAACCCTGTCCCATTAATGTGCACATCCCCTTCCGTGGCGGGTTCCACGAAGGGCGAAACTAGGGCGTGAAGCCACTCCCGCAAGTGACTCCACTCAGCCGAGAACGCATCTCGAGAACCACAGACAAACAATCACAATCACAATATCAACAACCATCTGAATCAATCAACAATGTATAAGCACAACCGTCTGAATCAATCAATCACACTAATTACAGCACAATCACCACACATTATGTAAGTAATACTGAGTAGGGAAACCCTACCTGGAACAACAACACAATCAGACGGTCTCAACAGCTGTATCAAAATTTCTCTCCTACGAATCCTCCTCCTAACATATAATCATGCAATTGCTACCAATCAAGAAACATAACAAAAACCCCCAATCCCAAAATTAGGGTTTAACGAAACTTAACGAAATACTATAAAATTGGTATGTAGATCTTACCCTCGACGCAAGGATCACAAAGGTATAAAGAACGATGGAATCCGACCTCTCAAGCTCCGGGATTTGTCAACAACACGGATGAATGCGAAGAACGTAACTTGAATCTCCCTTTTAATGTTATTGGGTTTGTAAAAGTGTATTATGAAAGTGACGGAAAGATTTATATATTAATCCGTGTTATTAACAAATCCATCGAATTATCACCCGCTAACCGAGCTACTCGATCGAGTAGCTGAGGTACTCGATCGAGTACCCCCTTACTCGATCGAGTATCAAGGTTACTCGATCGAGTACCCAACAGGTCAGAAACTAATTTAAAACGCAACACACCCTTACTCGACAGAGTAAGGCCTACTCGATAGAGTACCCAGAGACTCATAAAACCGTAGTATTACAGGTTAGGAAAGTATAAAGCTAAGATAGACTGTCATCAAAAGAAAGTGTCTTTAAGAGGTCTTAAGGGTGTTAGTGTGTCTTATCGTGGGTTTCTAGTCAAACCCAAAGTTAAGTTGATTGCAGCTGTCACCTTGAAGTCTTATCTGAGGAAGGGATGTCCTTTGATCTTGTGTCATATGAGAGATGACCGGATAGAGAGTCCGACAGTTGATCAGATACCAGTGGTGGGAGAGTTTGCAGATGTTTTTCCTGATGAGATTCCGGGGTTACCACCGAAGAGGGAGATAGATTTCACCGTTGTGTTGAAGCCAGGGACGGGGCCAATCTCTAAGGCACCGTACCGTATGGGTCCTAAGGAGATGGAGGAGCTCAGGAAACAGTTGGATGATTTGATAGAGAAGGGATACATTAGACCTAGTGTATCGCCGTGGGGAGCACCAGTTCTTTTTGTGAAGAAAAAGATGGGAGTTTGAGGTTGTGCATAGATTACGGGAGTCGAACCGAGTGACGATAAAGAACAAGTATCCTTTGCCAAGGATAGATGACCTATTTGATCAGTTGAGTGGTGCATCAGTCTTTTCTAAGATTGATTTGAGGTCGGGGTACCATCAGGTGAAGATTAGAGAGGTGGACATACCAAAGACAGCTTTCACATCGAGGTATGGCCATTATGAGTATGTGGTGATGCCGTTTGGGTTGTCTAATGCGCCGGCAGTGTTTATGGATTTGATGAATAGAATCTTCAGACAGTTCTTGGACCAGTTTGTAGTGGTATTTATCGATGATATCTTAGTCTATTCTAAGACTAAGGAGGAACATGAAGAGCATCTGAGGATCGTGTTGCAAACATTGAGGGAGCATGAGTTGTATGCTAAGTTGTCCAAGTGTGAGTTTTGGTTAGAGAAAGTTGCTTTTCTGGGGCATGTGATCTCTAAGGAGGGAGTGGCTGTGGATCCGGCGAAAATTGAGGCAGTGACAAAGTGGGAAGCACCAAAGAATGTTGCCGAAATTAGGAGTTTCTTGGGTTTAGCTGGATACTACAGACGGTTCGTGAAGGATTTCTCCAAGATAGCTAGACCTATGACAGCGTTGATGAGAAAAGAGAATAGGTTTCGTTGGGATGAGAGTTGTGAGACGGCGTTCCAAACATTAAAGAAACGTTTGACCACAACTCCTGTCTTAGCATTGCCTGAAGGGAGCGAGAACTTTGAGGTTTATACAGATGCCTCGAAGAATGGGTTGGGATGTGTGTTGATGCAGAATGGTAAAGTGATTGCCTATGCTTCTAGGCAATTGAAGCCTTATGAGGAGAACTACCCTACTCATGATCTGGAGTTGGGTGCGGTGGTGTTTGCTCTCAAGATTTAGAGACATTACCTTTATGGAGCAATCTTTAAGGTATTTTCTGATCACAAGAGTCTCAAGTACATCTTCACTCAAAAGGAGTTGAACATGAGACAGAGGAGGTGGATGGAGCTGATTGGCGATTATGACATGGAAATTATCTACCATGAAGGGAAGGCCAACGTTGTTGCTGATGCTTTCAGTAGGAAGAGTGTATATTCTCTGTGTACAGCTCTATCTTTGATGAGGCTGAGAGATGAGGTAGCGAGGTTTGGGATACATATGATGTAGAAAGGAGATGCCATGGGTGATATGACAAAGACAAATGGAGTTTTATGATGACATTCGAGGTAAACAAAGGCGTTGGATCCTAAGATAGTGGAGTGGAGAGTCGGAGTAGAGAAAGGGACAAAGTCCCGATTTTCTATTCATACGGATGGTAGTCCGAGGTTTGATGGTAGGTGGTGTGTTCCTAATGATGAGGAGTTGAAAAAGACAATCATGACAGAGGTGCATTGTACACCATATTCGACATCCCGGTGGTGACAAGCTATACAAGGATTTGAAGAAAACGTTTTGGTGGCCTGGGATAAAGAAAGAGACAGCTGAGTTTGTGTCCCGATGTTTGACATGCCAGAAAGTTAAAGGGGAACAGCGACGACCACAAGGTAAGATTCAGTCTTTAGAGGTACCTGAGTGGAAGTGGGAATCTATTTCCATGGATTTCATTGTGGGTTTGCCAAAGAGTCAACAGGGTAACAACATGATTTGGGTAATAGTGGATCGACCGACCAAGTCACTCACTTTGTTCCAATGAAAGATACATGGACTAAGGCACAATTGGCTATGGCCTATCGAAAGAACGTGCTTAAGTTACATGGAGTCCCTAAGGACATAGTGTCTGACAGAGATGCGAGATTTATATCGAGGTTTTGGAAAGAGTTGCAGGAATCGTTGGGAACAACTTTGAAGATGAGTACAAGATTTCATCCTGCGACAGACGGCAGATCGAGAGAACAATTAAGACTCTTGAGGATATGTTGCGAGCTTGTGTGATGGATTTTGGTGGTAATCGGGAACAGAGGTTGGACTTGATAGAATTTTCTTACAATAACAACTATCACACTAGTATTGGTATGGCACCGTTTGAGGCTTTGTATGGGAGGAGATGTAGGAGTCCAATCTGTTGGGACGATAGTCTTTGAGGCAAAGGGTTTTAGGACCGAGATGGTGCATGAGATGGTGGAACAGTTAAGATGATCGGGAACGGATGAGAGCAAACGGATAGGAAAAAGAGTTATGCAGATCTACATCGCCGAGACATAGAGTTTCAGGTTGGGGACAAGGTTCTTTTGAAAGTGTCTCCTATGCGTGGGGTTATGAGATTTGGGAAGAAAGGCAAGCTAAGTCAGAAGTTTATAGGGCCTTATGAGATCTTAGAGCGAGTTGGGGAAGTTGCATATCGTCCGGCTTTACCACCGCATTAGAGAGAGTGCATAATGTGTTTCATGTATCGCACCTGTGGAAGTATGTGAGTGACCCGTCACATGTGTTAGAGGCAGAGAGCTTAGAGCTAGATGAGTCCTTATCATATCTTGAGGTGCCTAAGCAGATTCTTGACCGAAAGGTTAGAAAGACTAGGAGTGGTGAGACAGTTCTGCTTAAGATCCTTTGGTCTAACCACGAGACCGAGGAAGCTACATGGGAGCCAGAGGAAGCTATGAAAGAGCGTTACCCTTTCCATTTTGATCAGGTATGTATGGTTACGGGGACGTAACCTTGTTTCTTTTAGGGGGGGTAGGAGATGATCGCGAGCAGTTTTTAAGAGTTTTTATACCCCTTTTTGTATGTTGCGTCGGTGCGTTTGTCGGGATGAGTTGGGTTAGTAACATGTTTTATGTTGAATTTTGTTTTGGTTGTTGAGTCGGGAGTGTTATGGAGTACCTTTGTTTAGTGGTGGTTTGAACTTCGGGGACGAAATTCTTTTAAAGGAGGGAAGACTGTAATACTCCGTATTTATGAGTCTTTGGGTACTCTATCGAGTAGGCCTTACTCTGTCGAGTAAGGGTAAGTTGCGTTTTAGAAAAGTTTCTGACCTGTTGGGTACTCGATCGAGTAGCTGGGGCACTCGATCGAGTAGGGGGGTACTCGATCGAGTACCTTGGGTACTCGATCGAGTAGCCGGTTTTACGGGGAGTTTTCTCGGGTTTTGTTAATTATGCGATTAAGATATATAACCTTTCGTCATTGTTTCTAAATCACTTTTGCAAAACCTAATTTACTGTTTAAGAGAGAAAGCAAGCAAGTTCACCATCTTAATCGCATTGTTAGCAATTCCTGGAGTTTGGGAGGTCGGTTCTCATCGTTGGTTATACTGTTGAATTCCTTGCGTCGAGGGTAAGATCTATGTACCCTTTTTATTGTCTTTTCTTTAATTTGGTTAAACCCTAATATAGGGATTTGGGGGTTTTTGAGTAGTATGTGATTTGGTAGCATTTATATGTTGTATGATAGGAGGAGGGTTCATAGAGGAAGCTTTTTGATACAGCAGTAGAGACCGTCTGACAGTGTGCTTTCCAGGTAGGATTTCCTACTCAGTATTAGTCCCATAATGGGATGATTGTTGATGTGTTGAGATTGATTGTTTGATAAAGTAATTGTATTATGACGGTCGTGATTGTGATTGTGATTGTGATTGTTGTCTGTGGTTCTTGAGGCGTGTCCTCGGCTGAGTGGGGTCACTTGCGGGAGTGGCTTCACGCCCTAGTTTCGCCTTCTGTGGAACCCGCCACAGAAGGGATGTGCACATTAATGGACAGGGTTATCGCTCA
Organism: Silene latifolia; assembly: GCF_048544455.1. Lineage (NCBI taxonomy): Eukaryota > Viridiplantae > Streptophyta > Magnoliopsida > Caryophyllales > Caryophyllaceae > Silene > Silene latifolia. The sequence goes on along the minus strand of NC_133528.1, from coordinate 140,063,726 downwards.
CTATGTGGAGCGGGGATTTGGTGGGTACGGCTGCGGTCCCCCATCGGGCGTGGGTCCAAAGGGATGATCATGATTGAGAAGATTGGAATTGGTTGGTTGTGTGTGTGTGACAGTTAAGTTGTCTGTTTATCTTATTGTTGATATATATATTGAGTTGTGTGATTAGTCGACCCTTATTGTTGTTTTGTAAACTGCGGTGATCCATTCGGGGATGGTGAGCAGATATTGAGCAGGTATGAGATGAGTACTTGGGATAGTGGGATTGCCACGATATGATGATAGGAGTCTTCCGCTGTAGCTTATTAGTTTATTTACATTTCGGTTTAGAAATAAATCGGTTTGAGAACATGTATTACACTTTTGGTTTGGTTTTGAGAATTGTAACTCTTCACTAAGTATTTATGTTTAAACGTTGTTTCTTCATTGTTTATTTAATTATCATTGCCTCGGGTAACCGAGATGGTAATGTCTTCATACCTGAGTGGTCCTGGTAAGGCACTTGGAGTATGGGGGTGTTACATTACCCGTCAAGGAGAATGGGAACAACATCATCCTTAGTGTATCCTCGGATACCCCGTTCTTTTTCATCATAGAGACTTTCCTCTTGAACTTTCTTAGATGAGCATGAGCATCCTCTTCAATGTGTCCTCCGAACAAGTCTTTTTCAATCAACCCCACTTGGGCGGGGTGCATCTCAAAGTTGTTGGGAGCCAAGGTGCCGAAATTAATTGGGTCACAAGCATCATTGTGGTTAGGACGGTTATGGTCTCGTAAAGCCATTGGTGGTGGTGGGTTTGGTATATGAGGTGGTGGTGTTTGAGGTGAGCTATTTGGAAGTTGGAAGTTGTGAAATGGATTTTCTAATGGAGGCTCAATTGTATTGTTTGGTTGTTGTTGAGTTGTGTTTTCAATGAGAGGTTGTATGGGTGGATTTGCTTGGTTTATGGTTGCTTGAGAAGAGGTTCTAACCCTTGCAATGGTCCTATTCCTTAAAGCTCTAAAAAGCCTTTCGGGATCGGAGTCAAAGAGCAAAGCTTGGTGGTTCCTTCTAGGCATACAACTTGACAAACCGTAAGACTCCTAGTGCTTTTACACACTAGGGTAAGGCAAAAATCACACACACTCTACAAGAAGCACGCAAACTACACAAACAAACTTCAACAACAACTCAATCTACTCTCTGCCAGCCAACCGGCAGCCGACGCCCTCAATCGGTAGGCACACACTCTATTCCCCTCCTTTTGTGAAGTTCTCGCTACCGATCAGAGCCACCGGCAGCCGGGCTACCGGCACGCAATACGCAATCCAACATCTCGCATCAATTCTGTGCACTCTACCGGTAGCCCTTCTGCCGGTGCACCGGCAACCACACACACCCCATTTAATTCGGCTCCTTATTCGATGGTCTCGCTACCGGTAACCTCGCCGGCGGCCGGTTGACCGGCATAGGAGTGCACCGTCCTCCTTTTTCCCCTTTTTGATTTTATTCTGACCAACTTTTGATTGATCTTGCAACATGTCAAAGTGAAAAAGGGGATCTTGTCAAAATTGCTGAAATGTTAAATGATGAGTCAAGTCATGTTAAAAATGCTTTAGATCGAGTGCAAAAATCAAATGATGATCTTCTTGTTCAAATTGAAACTCTGAAAAAGGCTGAACAAATCCATGCAACAGATGATGCAACTGTTGCATCTGAGTCTATGAAGGAAATTGAGACTCTCACAAAACATGTGTCTTCACTAACTAAAGAACGTGACTCTCTGCTAGCTGACCTCACCTTATGCAAAAGAGATAACAAGCAACTTGAGCAAATTGGCTTATTGCTTAGTGATGAAATAAGACATTCTAAACATGCTTTCGACAAAGTAGGTCAACTAAATCTTAATCATCTTGCTAAAATTGAAAAACTAACCAAAGAGCTAGATGAGGCTAAGATGTTCTATTTGAAACGGGAAGGAAGTCAGAATGTCTTGGAGTTTCTTCTAAAACAATCTCAAGAATATGAAAACCGTGCAAAAAATGCTGGACTTGGTTTCAAATACAACAGTTCCACGCACTGTTGCACTCGAAACCAAGACCCAAGCGTGACATATTTTCGAAGAAGAAAGTATGCTGGCCTTCCTAAGTGCATTATTTGCAATTACTGTGGTAAAACTGGTCATGAGTTCAATGGTTGTGAAAAGAGAGTCCTTGACTTAGAAAGAAGCACTAAAGTGGCTAAACATGTTTGGATTAAAAAGAAAGAAGTCAAGAAAGTTTTTGTCAAGAAGGAACCCAAACTTGTTTGGGTTCCTAAACTAAACGCTTGATTTCTTATAGGCATTAGCGAAAGGCAGCAGCAATTGGTACTTAGACAGTGGATGCTCTCGTCAGACGACGGGAGATGAAAGCCAATTCCTTTCGCTAGAAGCCTACGATGGTGGCATGGTGACTTTTGGTGACAACAAACGAGGTGAAATCATTGGTATTGGAAAAGTTGGTAGGTCAAAGTCACTATATATGTGTCGACAAAGTGTTGCTTGTCAAAGGTTTAAAACACAATCTTCTAAGCATATCACAATTGTGTGATCAAGGTAACATCGTTGAATTTCTTGCTAGTGAATATAGAATAATTGATGGAAAAACTAGAGAACTCATTCTTGAAGGTAAACGTGTCAAAGATGTTTACATGACTAACTTATATTCATTGTCAAGTCAAACACTATCATGCATGAGTGTTCAAAAGAATGACCCTTGGCTTTGGCATAAACGACTTGGCCATGTAAATGTTAAAACACTTAATACCCTTAAGAGGCTTGATCTAGTTGATGGCATTCCTAACATCAAATTTGAATTTAAATCACTTTGTGACGAATGTGTTAAAGGTAAACAAGTAAAATGCTCCTTTAAATCCAAAAAGATTGTTAGCACTTCCTTACCTCTTGAACTCATTCACATAGACTTATGTGGACCTATGCGTATTGTTAGTAGAGGTGGAAGTCGCTATATTTGTGTCATTGTTGATGATTTTACAAGATTTGTTTGGCTTCTCTTCTTAAGTTCTAAAGATCAAACTTTTGATGAATTCTTAATTTGGGTTAAAAAGGTCCAAAACAAATTTGGTTATAAACTAGTCTCCTTGAGATCCGACCATGGAACCGAATTTGAGAATTTATCATTTGAGTCTTATTGCAATGAGCACGGTATTAGCTACAATTTTTCGGCCGCAAGAACCCCTCAACAAAATGGGGTTGTGGAACGAATGAATCGAACGCTTGAAAATATGGCTAGGACCATGCTCATTGGCTCTAAAGTGCAAAGAAACTTTTGGGCCGAGGCCGTTAACACATCTTGTTATATCTACAATCGTGTCATGATTAGAAAAATCATTAAGAGAACTCCTTATGAATTACTACGAGGAAGAAAACCTAAAATCTCACACTTAAAATGCTTTGGTAGTAAATGCTTTGTGCACAATCATGGAAAAGACAACCTAGGCAAATTTGATGCTCGTAGTGATGAAGGTGTTTTTGTTGGTTATTCCGATCATAGTAAAGCTTACAAAGTGTATAACAAGAGAACCATGAAAATTGAGGAAAGCGTTCATGTAATATTTGACGAATCTAGTCTCTTTGTTTCAAACACTCAGGTTAATGATGAAGAAGATGATGAGGAAGATGATGACTTTGAAATTGGAATGATACGTCATGACATGGATCAAGTAGTGGAAGAAGCTGAGCAACAGTTGGAGCCACTGTTGCTTGAGGAGGCTGGCCAAAATCCAGGGGGAACTAACCCTCCCTCATCTCAAAATGGAGCTAGCTCATCCAGGGGGAATGAGGAGTGCAGTGAACCAACCACTAACCAAGTTGAAATCAATCCACAAACACCCTCACAAAATATTCCCCATACAACAGTCACTGCCACTATTGCATCAGAACCAAACGAAACAAACGAGGCCTCTAACACTCTTGTTCCAAAGAAATGGAAGCATCAAGGTTCTCATCCCTTATCAAATCTAACCAGTGACCTTACCTATGGAATCAAAACCAGATCATCACTCCAAAATCACTGTGCTTTTGAAGCATTTATATCACAAATTGAACCCATTAATATCACAATTGCATTAATCGACGAATATTGGGTCACAGCTATGCAAGAAGAATTGGAGCAATTTGAGAGGAACAAGGTACGACATCTGGTCCCTAGACCATCTCAACGTACTGTAATTGGTACGAGATGGGTCTATCGCAATAAGCTCGATGATGTTGGTGAAATCATAAGGAATAAAGCTAGACTAGTGGTATAAGGGTTTAATCAACAAGAGGGGATTGACTACGATGAAACCTTTGAACCAGTAGCTAGGCTTGAAGCCATACAAATGCTCATAGCTTTTGCATCTCATGTTGGCATAAAAATTTTTCAAATGGATGTTAAAACCGCTTTCTTAAATGGCTATCTTGAAGAAGAAGTTTTTGTCGAACAACCTCCGGGCTTTATAAACAATGAGTTCCCTAATCACGTATTTAAACTTGATAAAGCACTTTATGGATTAAAACAGGCTCCCCGAGCTTGGTATGATAGGATTTCAAAATTCTTGTTAGAAAATGGTTTTTTACGTGGTTCGGTCGATAAAACATTGTTTATCAAGTCACAGTCAGAGGAACTGTTGCTTGTGCAAGTATATGTCGATGACATTATTTTTTGTGCAACTAACAACACTCTTTATAAGTACTTTTCGGATCTTATGACTTCTGAGTTTGAAATGAGCATGATGGGAGAACTTGGATTCTTCCTTGGTCTCCAAATTAAGCAAGATGAGAAAGAACCATGATCCACCAACAAAAGTACTTAAAGGAAATGATAAGTAAGTTTGGGTTAACTAGATAGAATCCTATGCCTACACCTATGATTGCCAAGCTTAATCTTGACAAAGACGAAAATGGTAAGAGTGTTAGTGAAAAGGTATATCGAGGTATGATCGGTTCATTGCTTTATTTAACTGCTAGTCGACCCGACATACAATTTAGTGTGTGTGTATGCGCTCGTTTCCAATCAAATACTAAGGAATCACATTTCAAAGCCGTTAAACGGATTTTTAGGTATTTGATTGGAACGCAAGGTTTATACCTTTGGTTTCCAACTCATTATGACATTGATCTTGTAGGATTTTCGGATGCGGATTATGTCGGGAGCTCGTTGGATAGAAAAAGTACCTCGGGTATTGCCACCTTCTTAGGACCATGCCTCATCTCATGGGCATCCAAGAAACAAAATACCGTTGCTCTATCCATGACCGAAAGTGAGTATGTAAGTGCCGTTCTTTGTTGTGCTCAAATTCTTTGGGTCCGACAACAATTGCGTGATTACGGTCTTATTTTCGAAACTACTCTCATATTTTGCGATAATACAAGTGCCATTAACATCTCGAAAAGTCCAATACAACATTCTAGGACGAAACACATTGATATAAGGCATCACTTTTTACGAGATCAAGTCGAAAAAAGGAAATATATGTCTAACTTTTGTAGAACGGAAATCAAATTGCGGACATTTTTATAAAACCGTTAGAAAGGGAACAATTCGTAAAACATCGGTTGGAAATTGGTTTGTTAGGTGACATGTAACACGAGTTAAAATTATCTTTCCCACATGATTGACTAGAGATAAAAGATATATACATGTTTTCAAGTTTAAAAATATCAAATTTATCTTATGTTAAGTGGACCGGAAAAATTGCATTGAAACTCCACATTTTGCTCTTGAATTATTGCATTGAGCCTTACAAATACTTTATGTCCTATCAAGCTAATCCTACTCTAGCCGCCCCCTATACCATCATTTCCCACATTTACACTCCACCTCACCTATTAACCACTCTCCCTTTAACCCAACCGCCCCTCCATTAATTCCCCATGCAATAACCCCACTTTTCCATTTACCCACAAACTTCCTTCAAAATTCAAAAATACCTCAACCTCTTTCATCTCCCTAAACCGTCAAACCCAACACCCTCAAATGGCTCCCAAAAAATCAATTAGTAGAGAAATTCAAAATCTTAGGAACTCCTTCAACCCAAAATACATTGCTCAACAAAAAATGGTCACCAAATCCGCTCCAAACATTCAAAAATCCGACAAACCCACCCCGTCTCCTACCAAGCCCCCAACAGTTAAGCCCAGTGTTACACGAAAAAAATCCATGGCTACAAAAGGAAGAGGCCGTGGTGGATTAAAACGAAGTCCCCCAATCTCCTTGATGTTGGACTCAAATGTTGATGTTGATTCCGAAGAAGATGAGCCCACAATCAAACAAATGGCAAGCAAAATCCACAAAGACAAGGTGATTGATGACGATGTGGTTGTTGATGATGTTGTTGAAGAGGAAAAAGAAAATGAGGTTGAAGATGAGGTTGTTGAGAAAGAAAAAGAATCAGAAAAAGAAAGTGAGAAGGATGTTGAAAAAAAAAATGAGTGAAAAAGATGAGGAAAAAGAAAGGGAAAGTGAACTAGAAAATGAAAAGGGAACCGTGAGTGAGAAAGATGATGACAAAATTGATTCTCCAAATCAAAATTCAGAAAAAGAAGTCATGCATGAGGAAGAGGTCATTCCCAACATTGAAAACTCCAATGAACCCAACAATGAAGACAAGATTGTCGATGAATTTGACCCTCTCTCCACCGAAAACACCAAAACAAAATCCCAAATCAATATCACCGAGTTGTTTGGTGGTGGTGATGATATTATCATTGAAACTCCCACCAAACCGAAAGCAAAATCTAAGGCCGGTATCAAAAGAAAGAGGGAATCAAAGCCAAAGGGTGGCTAAAAAGCCGAGGTACCCACGAAAGTAAGAGGTGGTCTTTCCACCGGAAGATGATGATGTTATTGAGGATAAAATCCCTCTCAATACGTGCACGGAGTTGATGGTTACCACTCATGATGAGGCATTCAAGAATGATGTCCTTGCTCATCTGAACTCTCTCGACCTTCCGGATGACACCCTCAAGCTATGTCAAGGCATGCTTGTATGATGCTTCCACAGTGGGAGACGATACAAAAAACATGGTATGATTCTTCCCCAGCTTTTGCATTCTTCAAAGCTGCGATTTTTGGTCAGGGTTGGTTTAGTCTCCTCGACAAATACTCTCCGGTTTACATGTCGGAGTTAATTCAGGTCTATGCAACAATCAAGGTTGATGTTGCATCAGGAACTCTCTCGGCATTTATAAACCAAAAACCCTTTGTCTTGACCATTGACCAACTCGCCTCTTACCTTGAGGTTGAAGCCGTGGGTCTTACCACCTTTCCTAAGACTACTTGGGGTGATGTTGATGAAAATATGGCTAGTGAGGTTGTGAGAACACTTCGACCTGACAATGAAAATAGACCCACCAACATATATGCCCATGAACTTCAAGCCCCCCACCGTTTCATCTTTAACCTTGTTCACCGAGCCATTTTACCAAGCAATAACAGTAAGGGACGATGCTCTCTCCTTGAGATGCTTCTTGTTCACCACATTATCAAACGCCGTCCCATTAACCTTCCTCAACTCATCCTTCACTGTATCAATGAGATTGCTCCCGATCTTCAAAAGGGAAAATTTGACAAGAAAACGGTGATTCCATATGGTATGTGGTTGTCTATTATCTTCATGAAAAGGAAGATAGTCATGAAAGGTAGCACCGGTATTGAAACTCAGTGATGACATGACCATGGGTTTGCTTTCTCAAATGACTTTGGCTATTAGCAATGGGAAATTGACTCGCAAGTACTCGGGTAGAGCTATATCTGGTGCAACAGTTGGCTCAACTGTTGAAATGGGTGATGTACTTGCTAAGTTGGACAAGCTTATGACCATGGTGTCCAAATTGGTTGTTGACAATGAGACTCTTAAGGAAGACGTTGCTGAGCTCAAAACCATAAATGAAGATCTTATTGAACGTGTGCAAGCTCTTGGTGGTAATGCGTCCGATGATGAATAAGGCATCCGTACCTACCCTTGCCCTCCTACCCTTTTGGCTCTTTGTTTTTAACTCTTATGCAAATTATGGGCTGTTTTTTTTCTCTTGTTTTGAACATTTGGCTTTGGTTTAATTATTATGTCCTTCTCTTGATGATGACAAGAGGGGGAAGTAGTTAAATTATGTGTTTATGTGTTAACTAACAACTCTTCTGCTAACGTTCACGGTGAAATTATCTTAGCTATGATGATTAGATGTTCTACTTAGGCCAAGCATGTTGACCCCCATTCACCTTGATTATGTTTAATTGATGTTCTTATTATTTGGTTCAAAGACCGACTCACCATGGGCTTAGGGGGAACTTCACACATATTTAAAACATCCCATCATCAAAGGGGGAATTTGTTAGAACACACTTGGTTGATGATGTCAAGTTTCATTATCATTTAATTGTTTGCCTCTTAGTTAAATGTTTAGCAAATTGAAGCATCCAATGATAGATCAAAGAAGTTCAAAGATGATCAAAATGAAAGACAAGTTAAGCATGCCCATTGTCTAGAAAGAATGTTGTAAACGAGGTAGTTAAACATATCCTCTTTAAGTATAAGTGATTGCAAAACCGTGCAACAGTTCCTGTGACTGTTGCACCAAGGTTTCTGGTACTAACGTATGGAGAATTTTCGGAAAAATTCACAAGTGTTTGAAATTCTTTAAAAAGCTTTTCTATGTTCAAGAGGAACATTATTTCAAAACTGAAGAACAAAAAGAACAAAAAGAATATGCTTGCAAATTAATTTAAAAGTTGTCAATCCTATTAATGCAAGTTGTTTTCCATACTAAAAATGAGTCTTATGATTTTTCCATTTGTGGCAAAATTGTGAGTTCCCATAAATTTTATGGAAAACACTCCTTTGCTTCTGAAAAATGCAGCCACCTTGAGCCTCACAAATCTATTGTTCTTTTATAATTTTAAATGAAAATGCATACTACAAACCTATGGATTTTAGATTAAAGAAGTGTTAAGACCCTTTTGTTACACACTTTCTTTCTCTATAAATAGCCACTGCATTTATCATTTATTGTAAGACTTTGAAAGAGCATTCATTATAAACACTTTGCAAATCCTTTCAGCATTTAAAGCTTTGTTCTTCAATCATTTGCAAAACCGTTTTCTGTTTTTTAAAAGTCTTCAATTGTTTTTCAAAGCTGTAAAATCTCCAAGTATCAGTTCGCTTCACTGTTGCATAAAGAATATATTCAATGATTCTTGTGTTTAGGTCTTAATTGTAATCTCAATGTTCTTAAGTGAACCACTGAGATTCTGACTCTGTAAACCGTTGAGATAGAACCTTAAGTCTTGAAGCGGAGTAGCTTTGAGCAAGAGAAAGTCTTGAAGCGGAGTAGCTTTAAGCAATTGCAACCGGAGTAGGTTGACGAATTATTTTCATTGTAATGGTTTAGTTAAGTTTGAGTAAATTTCTAAACAAACAATAAAATAACGGTTGGACGTAGGCTCCGGAGTAGGAGCTGAACCAATTTTTAAACATCGTCTTGTTTGTTTATTTACTTTCACGTTCTCTTATCATTTTACTTCTATACGTTAATCTCGCTTCCAGTGCTGTGCAACAGTCTTTTATACTGTTGCATAGACCTGCTGTACCGTTTGTGAACTTACAATCCATTAAGTTTCTCAAACCCGTACTTAATAGATCTTACTTGTGTTAGTCATTAACCAAGTAAACGAGAAATTTTTTAAAAGGTACACCTAATTCACCCCCTCCCCTCTTAGGTGTTTATCGTTCTTAACTCTTCAATGTCGATATATCTTTCCTACCTGAGTGTCTTGTATCTGGCTCAATTCCTCCAAGTGATTATTAAAAATGATGACATTACAGTGACTCCAGATTGCTAGAAAGATGAATAAGAAATAACGTTGTTTCATCTTAGTGTCATCATCCACTTACCTAAGATAAATCAAATTGTTCCAGAACTAGGTCGTGAAAGGAACTGTCAAATTTGAATCAGTTACCAGGCCCAAGTTGTCGCATTTCCATATTCTTTTTGCAATCCTGCAAGATCTGAATAAGTGGTCGTTTGTTTCATCATCTTCACAACTAAAGGAGCATGACCTTTTGATGGGGATTCCTCTTGCAGCAATTAAGGAAGAAGTTGGTACAATACCATACGAAATTTCCAAAATAAGAGTCAATGTCAAGCCTGACAAGGCAAAGTCTTAATTATATTCCAATTTAGATTAGATGGGGGAGAATACCTACTAAGAGTATTGGCTGGCTGAAGTGAGATGGCATAGCCATATCCTGATGAGATCTTGTATGATTCATTACTCGTATATTTTGAGCCATCTTAAATTCAAACAATTTGAAAATAGCCGAAGAATTCCATTTCCCATCCGGCCGAGTCATCAAATTCATACCAATATGACTCAAATCAGATTGGGATTAAGTACTGGCAAATCTCCATTTATCCACTTATCTGAGGTTAGGTTGATGCATTTACCATCTGCAAGTTTGTAAGCAATTCCAACTTTGAGATAATTTGTTGCTTTACAAATACCTCTTCATGCATAAGATGGATTAGAGCTCTTAATTCGAAATCTTTGGCATACCAAACTTTGTAAACTCTGGATAATAGTGAAGCTTGATTATTATGAATTCTCCAATACTGCTTGAATAAGAATGCTTGGTTAAGTGTAGGCAGGTTCATTATTCCGGTTCCCCCTTTTTCCTTAGGAGCGCAGACAACTGATATGGGAAGCCAATGAAAGGACCGAGTTTAGAACTATTTCTCCACCAGAACATAAGAATAAGGTCTCAATTTTTGCGCAGATTTGCTTTGGAACCGCCAAAGTAGCTAAAATATGATTAAAAGATGCAACTAAAACCATATTGATCAAGATTATCTTTGCTGCTTGCGAAAATCGCACGCCATCCTATAACCGAATTTTTTTCGCTACTCTGTCGATAATGAATTGGAATGAGAGAATCTTTCTTTTTTTATATATCAATCGAAATTCCTAAATAAAGGCCAAAATCGTCTCTGGAAGCAACCTTCAGAATATTTTTCATATATACTCCTTGAATTCATCTGGTGCATTTGGGCTAAATTTGATGAAAGATTTTTGATAATTAATCATTTGGCCAGAAAGTTCACCAAATTTCTCAATTATCTCTCCCAAGGTAAAACAAACTTCAGGGGTAACTTTAAAGCAAATGACGCAATCATCCTCCTATAACAAATTCGAGATAGAAGGACTATGCCTTGAGATTTTGATCCCTTGTAGTCTTCCTTCTCTTTCCGCTTTCAGTAGCATTATTGGTTATTAAGTTAGTTATAGCTATAGTTAAAAGTTAGTTGCTAACTAACTAGAGTTGTTAATTAACTAACTCCTAAGGTTAGTTAGAAGAAGTCAAAAGTTGTTATAAATACTAACAACCTGGCTCATTGTAAGATAACAAATTCATAATAAAAAATATCATTCATCAAAATTCTCTCAATATTGTTACATCAATCGTCCTAAGTATCATACACAATACATTCTATATTCTTCAATTGTACTCTAATCTTCATCTTCTACTCGTTCATTCTTCAACAACTTCAATGGAGTTCTTGGTTTCTACATGGTATCAGTAGTTCAATATTATCTCTTTTGGGTTATTTTCTCTCAGTTTCTTGTTTAAATCACATCAAGAACACGAGGTATATCATATCGCTTCCGCACATTATTTCTGTTCAATTTGATTCATTGTTTTTCTTGGAATTTAATCAATATGCCTGAGTTTGATTCTGTTGATACTTCATCAAATTTCGATTATTATGATGATCCCCTATACTTGTCTACTTCTGATCAAACCAATGCTGTTCTTACTTCCTTTCTCTTTGAAGGTCATGATTTTGTTGGTTGGAAGAGAGAAGTTCTTATGGCCTTGACTGCCAAAAATAAAGACGGCTTTATTGATGGCACTTGTGTCCTCCCTCCTCCCACTGATAAAAGATACAAACAGTGGAAACGCTGTGATTTCATGGTTATGCGTTGGATGTCTAATTCTTTGGATAAAAGTCTGAGGGAAAACTTTAAGTATGTAACCTCATCTAAACAGTTTTGGGGTGAGTTGCTTGAGCGTTTTGGTGTCTCAAATGCTTTTTAAGTGTATCAATTGACTAAAGATTTGGAGGCAATAGTTCAAGACAACTTGTCTTTGGTTGAATATTATAGCAAAATGAAAAATATGTGGGAAACTCTTGATTCTCTTGATCCACTGCTTGTATGCTCTTGTGGCAAGATTCAGCTTTGTTCTTGTGATTTACTGAAAAAGATGATAGAGAGGGAGAGTAATGCGAAGGTGATCCAGTTTCTCATGAACTTGAATAGTACTTATGATGGAATTAGGACACAGATCTTATCTCTCGAACCTCTTCCATCTATCAAAAAGGTGTTAGCACTGTTACAAAAAATAGAGAGGCATAAGCAAATAACTGATGCTGTCTCTTCTCTCACCGAGGTTAATGCATATGCTAGCTTCAGGCCTTCTGACTCCAAGAAACCTGTTTTCTCTGGTGCACCTAATGGTGAATCTGCTTCTGTTAAACACTGTGACAATTGCAACATGGATGGTCATACCAGGGCAACTTGTTTTGGACTAAAGAAGTGTCCTCATTGTGGAAAGAAGGGGCATAATCCAGCTAATTGTTTTGTGATAAGGGGTTTTCCTGGTGACAAAAATACGGGTAAAGAAAAGGTTCAGCAGTCTGCAACTGGTTTTCCTCAGAAGGGAGCTCATTCTGCTGATGTGTTACAAGAATCTCCTCTGGATAGTTCCTGTTTGGATGCTACTGGGACAGCTGGTTGTAATATGGTCAATAATGTTCCTGATTCTGCAGTTTCTCTTAATTCTGATATGCTTGATGGATTAATTACTTCTGTTGTTGATCAGGTTCTGAAAAGAATTTATGATCAACAACCTGCTTTGTCCACTGCTAATTTTGCAGGTATGACCACTGCTACTTCATATGCTTATACTACTAATACATCTCCATATATGCTTGATTGGCTTATTGATACGGGTGCATCTGATCATATGACATATGATTGTTCCATTCTAGCTAATGTTCATGTTTTTAAGAATCCCATTAGGGTTGGTTTACCTGATGGGACTATTAAGTTGGTTCATAAAATGGGTACTATTTTTCTCACTGACAAGATTACTTTATCTAATGTGTTTTTAATTCCAGACTTTAAGCAAAATTTGTTGTCTGTAAGTAAGCTTCTTGATTGTCATAAGTTGTCTGTTGTTTTTACCTCACATGGTTGTTTGTTTCAGGACCCTTCAAGTAAGCTTGTTGTGGCTAGGGGCAGGAGGATTGGTGATCTATATAAGTTTCACAAACAGCATGATAATTCTTGTTCTATTTCTTTAGCTAATCAAATTAGACAACTAGTGCTAAATAAGTTTCAGGCTTTGGATAGTAATACTTCTAAATCTAAGTCATCTGTTTCAGCTGCTAATAATAAATTTGTAGTTTTACTTCATGAGAGACTTGGTCATATGTCAATTAATAAGCTCAAGTTTGTATCTGGTTTTTCTCATGTGGTTAATAATGATAAGTTTCACTGTAAATCGTGTATTCTTGCCAAGCATCATAGGTTACCTTTCCCTGCTAGTACACATAGAGCATCTTCTTGTTTTGTTTTATTACATATGGATGTTTGGGGTCCATATAAGATCCCTTCAATGACTGGTGCCAAGTATTTCTTGACTATTTTGGATGATTTCTCAAGGAATATTTGGACCATCCTTTTCCAAACTAAAGATCAAGTTGTTCATTTGATCAAAAATTTTATCACTTATGTTCATACACATTTTGATGCAAATATTAAGATCATTAGGTCTGACAATGGGACTGAGTTTCTTCAGGAGGTATGTGGTTCTCTTTTTAAGGACAGAGGGATTGTTCATCAAACCAGTGTTGTTGGATCACCCCAACAAAATGGTAGGGTAGAACGCAAGCATAGACACTTATTGGAGACTGCAAGACCATTAAAACTTCATGCTAACCTCCCTATTAAGTTTTGGGGAGATTGTTTGTTGACTGCTACTCATTTAATGAATCTTATGGCTACACCTGTTATTGATAACAAGACACCATATGAGTTACTTTTTGGTTCTGTTCCTTTATATGATACATTAAGAACATTTGGATGTTTATGTTATGCCACAATGCCACCTACTTATAGTGATAAGTTTGGAAGTAAAGCAAGGGAATGTGTTTTTATTGGTTATTCTCATAACCAAAAGGGATATAAGTTGTATGATTTAAAATTGCATAAAATTTTTGTTAGTAGAGATGTAGTATTTAAAGAACAGGTCTTTCCATTTCATCAAGACAAGCCCCATGAGGACTTGCACATTACAACCAGTAATCTAGTGAATCCTGAAACCTCTACAGTTATTGTACATGTTCAGGTTTCACCTGTACAATCTGTTGGTGGTAATCCACCCTCGGCTTCTGTTGAAGAGCATGTTTCTACCACAGAAGCTATTGTCCCTGATCCAAGTCCAAGTAATCCAACTTCTGATGGTGTTCATGTAAGAAGATCTACTAGACCTAGGCAGCTAAGTACTTGGTTACATGGGTACCAATGTAAGATACCTGGTCAGCAATCTACTGCTGGTCTGGCTCAAGCATTTGTGTTTCAAGCTGAAGTGCTTCAGACAGTAGAATATTATCCACCAGATTATGTTGCTTCCTTGTTCAATGTTTTATAAGAGCCTGAGCCTTATTCTTATAAGCAAGCACATGAAGATCAGAGATGGATTGATGCAATGCAAAAAGAGGTAAAAGCTTTAGAGGAGAATCAGACCTGGGATGTAGTACCATTACCTGAAGGGCACAAGGCTATTGGATCCAAATGGGTATACAAAATAAAGTATAAGCCAGATGGTTTAGTAGAAAGATTCAAGGCAAGATTAGTGGCTAAGGGCTTCAATCAGGTCAAGGACAAGGATTATAAGCACACGTTTTCTCCAGTAGCTAAGTTCACCACAGTGAGAATTCTGTTGGCACTTGCAGCAGCTAAGAAGTGGCCATTGTTTCAGTTGGACATTAACAATGCCTTCTTATATGGCTTTTTGGACGAGGAAGTTTATATGAAGCCACCAGATGGTTATGACATGGGGAAAGGTATGGTTTGTAAATTGAAAAGGTCCTTGTATGGCTTGAAACAAGCATCAAGGCAATGGAACAAGGAATTGACAAAGTTTCTTCAAGGTTTGGGTTATGAGCAATCTAAGCATGACTATTCCTTATTCGCAAAGAGAGATGCCCAAGATGGCTCCTTTACTGCTATATTGGTGTATGTGGATGATGTTCTATTAACTGGGACATCCATTACTGAGATTGAGAAGGTTAAAGTTGCACTTCATACAGCTTTCTCTACCAAGGATTTGGGTGAGATGAGATATTTCCTTGGTCTGGAAATATCCAGAAATGAGAATGGTTTAATGATAAATCAAAGAAAGTATATAATGGACATTCTACAAGATTTACAAATGGAAAATTGTACCCCCTGCAAAATTCCCAATGCAGGAAGGCTTAAAGCTATCCATTGATCAGGGAGAATTATTGGAGAATCCTGAGCAATACAGAAGGCTTATTGGGAGATTACTTTATCTGAATATGTCAAGACCTGACATATCTTATAGCATTCAGCATCTCAGCCAATTTGTGAGTCAGCCAAGAATGCCACACATGCAGGCTGCTTTGCACGTTGTCAAGTATTTAAGAGGAACCATAAATACTGGTTTATTCTATGTTGCACACCCACAGTATCAGATCACAGCTTACAGTGATGCTGATTCGGGACAGTGTGCCTTCTCTTGCAGATCCTTGAGTGGTTATTGCATATTGTTAGGTCAATCTTTAGTTTCATGGAAGACTAAAAAACAGGCTACTGTGAGTACAAGTTCAGCAGAGTCTGAATATAGGAGTGTTTCTTACACAGCCTTTGAATTGGTTTGGTTACATGCCTTGTTGCAAGATCTGGGTGTTGCAGTGCCTCAGCCTATTAGTCTATATTGTGACAATAAAGCTGCTTTGCACATTTCAGAGAATCCTGTCTTCCACGAGAGGACGAAGCATCTCGGCATTGACTGTCACTTCGTCAGGGATAAACAGGACCAAGGTTTTCTCATTACAAAGCATGTCAGGATTGGGATGCAATTGGCTGACATTATGACTAAACCTTTAGGAGCTGCATAACATATGTTCTTATCATCTAAGCTTGGTCTGTTGTTTCACACCAGTCCCGCTTAACGAGGGGATATTGGTTATTAGAGTTAGTTAGCTATAGTTAAAAGTTAGTTGCTAACTAACTAGAGTTGTCAATTAACTAACTCCTAAGGTTAGTTAGAAGAAGTCAAAAGTTGTTATAAATACTAACAACCTAGCTCATTGTAAGATAACAAATTAATAATCAAAAATATCATTCATCAAAATTCTCTCAATATTGTTACATCAATCGTCCTAAGTACCATACACAATACGTTCTATATTCTTCTATTGTACTCTAATCTTCATCTTCTACTCGTTCATTCTTCAACAACTTCAATGGAGTTCTTGGTGACAGTACTTCCATGCACATAATAAATATGTACGGTGATATAGGATCACCTTGAAGAATTCCACAAGATGGATAAATGATATCAGATGGTTCTCCATTTATCAAGATATGGTATGAAACAGTCGTAATACACTGCTGAATTAATAATCTCAACGCCTTTGAGAATTCAAATTTGTCCAGCAATGAGAGAATGAATTCCCAAGAGACTCGATCAAAAGCCTTGTTCATATCCAGTTTTAAAGCTGCATAACACGTTGTGCCTCTAGTTGTAATAAAGTTCATGATCTCGCGGGCAAGCAAGCATCCATCAGAAATTAAGCAACCTGACATGAACGCCTGCTGGTTATGACTAATAATGGAAGGCATAACCTTTTTTAGACGATTAGCATATGCATTTTGTGGCTATCCGGTAGATGACCTTACATAAGCTGATTGGCCTGAATTTAAAAATATGTTCAGGATTATCAACCTTTGGGATTAAAACAATATTAGTGCGATTCCATTATTTTAGAACGTATCCATGATTCAGGAAAGTTAGTATTGCTTGGGGGTAAAGATGACCCAATATCATTCCAAAAAAGCGATAAAATTTCGGCAGAAAATCATCTGGACCTGGCGATTTATTATTATCCATCGAGAATAGAAAAGTCTTAGCCTCTGTCTCAATAAATGGCTTGGCTAAAAAATCATGATGCGCTTGATCAAGACATGGAATGTTCAGTGCTTCTAATTCTCTTTCCAATGAAGTTGGTTTGTTATGTTTGATGAAGAATACCTGTTGGAAATAATTCCAAATTGAGGAGGATATATATTCCTGACTTGTCATCCAATTCCCATACATATCATCTTTATTTCACTTTGCTAAATTTAAAATGAGACATTTTAAATTAAATTCTTGTTACCAAACACTTTCTAAAAGAAAAGGGTAGTTTAGGAAACTAAAGTTAGTTGTAGCAATCTTCATTAACGCCATAATTGTAGCAATTTTTACGTTGCTCATCAACCAAAGAAGTCCTTGGAAGGCCGTCTGATTTTTGCGATGGCGATGAATATGATCATGTTCAGACTTACATTCACTAGTTCATATGCAAACCTGTCAAGTATCGACAATAATTCCGACCGGGTCAATTTGTTAAGAAATTAAATTGAAAACTAATTTCAGTTGGTGGCATATAATGTAGTTTGACTAATAAATATTGCATGAGGGATAAGATTATCAAATTGGGTTCTTGAAGTTTCCCTAATTTTGGTACTTTTTATTAACGATATCTCATCAATATCTTTCATATCTTCCATATCTTCTTCAAGCAAGCAAATCGAGTCACAAACTGCAACAAATAACTCGAGTATATAATTTGTAATATATTTATTCCATATCTTGTAAATATATCTTTCTTGTATAAGGCTCCATCTACTAGCTCATTAGTTGTATAAATAGGATAGAATCCATTGTAATTTTACTCATTCAATACAATCATCTTATATGGTATCTAGGAGTTCTCATCGATCCACCAAACACCTCCTACAACCCCGTCGTTCTCTCTTCAAACGCCACACAAAAACCCAATCCCAACCCACAGCCACCATGACCAACAACCTCGACACCACCGTTACCAACCCTCACGAAACCACAACTCCTCTCACCTCTCTAAACCTCAACCACTGTGTGAAATTAACACCCATGAACTACACTTCATGGCACTTTGAATTAACCCACATCCTATTTGGCTATAGTTTACTTGGGTTCCTTGACGGCTCCCACCCAACCCCATCACCAACCATTGTAGGTGATGACAAAACCGAAAAACCCAACCCGTTTTATTTCACCTGGCTTAAACAAGACGGCCTTATACTCGGTACCCTTATGGGAAGCTTGTCTTCGGCTGTTCAAGCTCTTATTGTTCGGGCCAAAACCTCGAAAGAGGTCTGGGATATACTCGCGCAAACCTACGCAAACCCTTCGCGTGCGCACATATTACAGTTAAAAGACCGTCTCGAATCGATTGTCAAAACCACCGATGAATCGATAACCGACTATATGAACTCCATTAAAGCAATCATTGATCAACTCGCTCCAATGGGTAAAGTTCTCGACCCAGGAGATATTGTATTCAAGGTGCTAAAAGGACTTGATTACAAACTTTATAAACCCGTCTTGGACACCGTTCGTGCTCGAGATAACCCGATTACATTTGAAACACTTCACGAGAAATTTCTTCAACACGAATTACTTCTTAAACAAAAATAACCCGAAACTGAAATCTTCAACCCTTCTGCCAACCCTGCCTTTCGCCAAAACCGTGACTATGGCAACCAACGGACAACCACCAACTACTACCACAACAACCATGCTCCCACTTCTCACACCCCGCACTCCTACCAAACCAACCAACAACAACCCACCACTAACCCAAACCCACGACCCTTCAAAGTTCGTTGTCAATGGTGTTGACAAATGGGACATGTCATTGCTGATTGTCCCTTCTTCCGCAAGTTGTTTCCTAATATTGTTTTTCCTGCCCCACCCACTCGACAACCACCACCGTAGGCCCACACCGTCTCTACTGAACCCATACCCAACCCTAATTACCTCCTTGACAGTGGGGAATCTCACCATGTGACCCATGACCTCGACACCCTTGTCCTTCACACCCCCTACTTCGGTCAAGATGACCTCATTATTGGCGATGGCTCAGCTGTCGACATTGCCAATATAGGTAACTTCACTCTCTCCTTTCTGCACATAAACAATGTTTTACATATTCTGAAAATCTCGCGTAATATTTTATCAATTTCGAAATTATGTAAAGACAATAATGCATATGTCATATTCTCATCTGATTCTTTTGTTATTAAGGACATGTTGACGGGAGCACCAATCCACCAGGGCCGAGCTAAACACGGCATTTATGAGTTGAGCCCGCATCAACCGTCTGCAAATTTTATGAAGAAAAGCTCAACTCCTCTATCATGGGATCATCGATTAGGTCACCCAACCATTGATGTAATGCGAATTATCAATAAAAAATTACCATTTAATATCTCTAAATTCTCATCTTGTGAATCATGTCATATTAGCAAAAGCACGAAACAACCGTTCGGAACATCGACCTTCAAAAGCAACGCACCACTCGAACTCATTTTTTCGGATTTATAGACAAGTCCCATTTATTCACGTGAACATTACAAATATTATGTAATTTTTGTTGACTATTTTAGCAAATTTATTTGGCGATTTCCACTAAAACGCAAATCGGAAACACAACAAGTTTTTCTACGATTTAAAGCTCTTGTAGAACAAATTTTCCAAAAACCAATACGACAATTCTCTTCCGACAATGGTGGCGAATTTCAAAAAATGATCCCCACCTTGCTCGACAATGGCATAAGCCATTTTACCACTCCGCCTCACACCCCCGAACATAATGGGTATTCTGAAAGACGACACCGTCACATAGTTAAAACTGGGCTAGCTCTTCTTGCTCATGCCAAGCTACCTACTACATTTTGGCCCTTCGCATTTAGCACGGCCACATACCTTATTAATCGACTACCTACACCCACTCTACAAGGCAAACACCATATTACAAACTACATAACAAACTACCTCTATATACAAAATTACACAACTTAAGATGCCTATGTTACCTATGGCTAAGACCGTATACAAAACACAAACATGAGTATCTCTCCGTTCCCTACATCTTTGTTGGATACTCTTTCATTCAAAGTGCATTTCATTGTCTTGATCCAAAAACCAATAGACTATATACTTTGCGTCATGTATGTTCGATTTATTGAAGACGACTTCCCCTACACTCGACTCCTCAATACGACCTCTACTCCTAGTGCCAACACTGACCCTACCGAGTGGTGTCCACCAATGCTGACCATCCTACCCGCTGCTACTCCACCCTCACCAGACCAAGCCATGACCACCACCCCAAAATCTCCCTCAATTCCTCGCTCTCGACGCCCCATTTCCAATGTCTACACACGACGGAAAATCTCACCTGCCACCCCCACAGTATCTTCTTCGTCCACAACCTCTCTCATCGATGCCAGCCATTCTTCTCCACCTTCCTCTCCTCCTCCTATCACTCACCAAACAAACCCACCACCACCCTCTGTAACACCCCCATATACCAAGGAGCCTTAACAAGACCTTCCCTAGCATATAAAGGCATTATCATCTCGGTTACCCGAAGAAAGTAATCATCAAAAGTCGATAAAAGAACATTTATAATTTATTACAGGTGAGGAAATCAAAACTATTGATACAAAAGATACAACTCAACATCCTTATGTGAACTATCTTTGACGTGACTGGTGAAAGACTCATCTCTGCCAAGACTCCAGCTATCATCCAAGACATCACCTGCTGGACTGACTGCTCACCATAAGGGATCACGGCAGACACAACAGAACAAACAAAATAAACCACACAAGGTCAGCAACTGAGATAACACACCAACAACCACAGACACTACACAAGTACACGACACACACATACACCACACCTCTAATCAATAACCGTCACCGACTGTCCACTGGACCAGTCCTGCCAGTGGGGGACCGCAGCCGTACCCACCAAATCTCCGCTCATCATACCGAGCGATAAACCCATGACCATTAATGTGCACATCCCCTCCTGTGGCGGGTTCCACAGAGGACGAATCAAGGGCGTGAAGCCACTCCCGCAAGTGACTCCACTCAGCCAGGGACGCGCCCCGAAAAACACAGATAGCTATACAATAATCACGATCACGCCAATCGAGACTATACAACACCAACCAACACCACAGTCAATCCAATCATACTAACACTGCAATCAACACAACAACTAAGACACTAAACAACCAACAGAAACTGAGTAACTGAACCTACCTTTAGCCAACCGCAACGATTCCTTGTTCAATCACATGACATCAACCAAGCAAGCAAAACTCCTATAGAAACAGTACAAACGCCTATTACTATCACCACAACCCTACAAGAAACAACAACGACAAAGATGACGATGATGACATATCTACGCATAGCATATCAGCGTCAAGACCGCTACCCGACTCAAGCAACCTATCCCCAAGGCACAAGCATCCTCAAAGGCTCCCATGGAAGGACTTATGGTGAAGGAAATGAGGAAAGGCGACATCTAGGTCTGGAGGAAGGAGGCGGAAATGATTTGCAATTCTATCAAAACACGATTATAAACCCTCGCTCTAAAGACGCTACTCGATCGAGTAACCAACTTACTCGATCGAGTACTCAAGCTACTCGATCGAGTAGCCTCGACTAGATTGAGTAACACTCATCCAAAGCCTATCACGACACGAGACATCTCTTGTACGAATTCCCAAAGGCTACAACATGCCCCTAAGGTCGGTCAACGTCAGTCAACGGGTCCCTAAAAGGACGGGTATTGCAGTCTTCCCCTCTTAAAAAGAAATCCGTCCCTAATGTTCGACTCATCCTCCCCCACACCACACGACAAGAAACCAAGGTCGGCACCGCCGTTTACCCGACACAGGTCAACAAACTATCCAGAAGCATTATCCAACTACGTATGTCCATCAAACATCATCATCGTCAATTGCCTAACACACACCACACACTCAAGCCTCAACGAACCACTACTCGAGTTACTGAACACATAACATGCACCAACACGACCAACTCAACTATCGCTTATACTACATTGAATTATTCAGACGTGCATTAACACAACTACGCGACTATACTTTCATTCAACATCGGCCAACAATTACCAATACAATCCTGCAGAATAACGGTGCTGCCATAAATTCACAACAATACACGGTTCATACCATCCTATCACTCTAACCACACAACAATTTACTTAAGACAACTCTCCCCTTGAGTGTACAATATGCTATATCATTTAACAGTTATAAATTCTTACTCAAGTGCATTACAACCATCATGAAGTTACCAACGCATACATATGAAATTATAAAACACACACACGTATGAAACTATTCAAGCAATTATTCACATACTTTAAAATACCACAAAATACCGAAAAATTGTTATAATTACATCATTTTCCTTTTGCGACATTACTCTTCCCCTCTAAAAAGGAACTTCGTCCCTGAAGTTCACCATCCAACAACCTCCCTGTCCCTCAAACGATACAGACGACATTGCTTTGACATTACTCATAAGCCACCAAACCATACTAATTCATGCTCACAAAAACTCATTCTTTGACATTACTTACGTACAATTCATACAACATAGACCCCAGATATCACGTAACATAGCGCAGATATATAGGTACAATTAATAGTAAATTCAACAATTATTGTAAAACTACCTTTCTGAACAAATGACAACATCATAATTATAATATTTGATTAACCCACGTCAGATGGTACCCACATAAAGATTACAAGGTAATACAAATACCGCAAAAACTGCATGAAGTGGTCAAAATCCATATCCGACTCATGACAGAAACAACACTCTATTGACATTACTAAACCATTACTTGCAAGTCATAGATATATCTATATATATGCAATTATGAACTTAAACAACATCATTTGTATGCCAACTTTCCGCAACAATATGTTCCATCGTTCCAGCGCACCTATATTGTATAAAACTTGACTCATGCTCGAACCCAATATGGAATAAGACCAACGGTGAAGTTAAAACATGTTACTAAACACCAACGACCATGACTAATATAAAGATAACCAAAATATAAGGATTCAAACAATTTTAAATATCGAAATGTGCCTGTAATAGTGACACTCGATCGAGTTGGTCAGGCACTCGATCGAGCTGGCCCTACTCGATCGAGTCTCTTAGCTACTCGATCGAGTAGCCCGAGGTCAGAATGCTCTTCCAATTGCACACCTTCAGCTACTCGATCGAGTTGCCACAAGTCCAAAAGTCCTCAACACCTCAAACACCAAGCATATAATTACATAAATACGAGTCAGGAGGCTAACCTTATCCACAAACCCTGCATAAAAGTGCAACTGTATTCAAAATACGGCCTTATGGCCCAATATACAAACCAAGTCCAAAAGTACCAACGGAAAACGAACTAATATCCATCATAAACTACGAACATAAAAAAAAGAAATGGAGTATCATCACTCCTGCTGCTGCTGCTCATCCATCACTGCATCCTCATCTCCACCACCACCCGAAGTGCCTGCTCCTGACGTACCAAGACCCGCATCACCACCGGCTCCAACATTTGGTCTCACGTACCAAGGGGTCAAACCACCATAGGGGTATAACTGAGGCGCTCCCCACGTAGACATATCCACCCCATAAGAGTGAAAAACCCCGTCGCTGTCCCCGACTCCCCTCTACCAAACCGGATGCGGTCCCGAGGTCCCAATCTGAACATACGCCATCTCATGCAGGTCCCGGAGTGTCAAGGTAGAAGACACTCTCTCAGCAAGGTAGCTCTCACGCATCTCCGGGGTATCAAAAGAAGGGTAACCAGGAAACGGATACTGTGGTGGTACTGTCTGTTGTGGCTGTGTCTCAGCCATCCTCTCCCGCACTCGGCGTGGCCCTCTTCCCCCACCCTAGGTCGATCCTCCTCAGCTCCCACGTTCTCCCCCTTCCTCGGCTCGGGCATGACTCGGAGGATCTTCGGGTCGATGAAGTACGTCTGCCTCGCAGGACGCTCATCTTCCTCCTCATCCTCGTCAGAATCGAAAGATATTACTACCGAGGGTAAAGGCTCTGTCGGTGGGAGGTGCTCAGGAGCTGGTATCCGCATCCAACTCATGCCCCACACCCTCCACGCTAAACTACCATCCGCCAGGGTTCTCAACCATTTCTGGTCGAGGAAGTAGGCTCGGTCCATGGTAGGTACCGGGGTGGCTAGACGAGTGTAGGCCGGGGAAGCCTCAAAGGAAGTCAGCTTCTCTGCTAAACATGTGGCAATGGCACCACAACTCAGGAGCCTAGTGTCAGACGAGGCCATCAAAGCTAGACTGGCACACACTATGGCAGGAGCACTAAAGCTCACTCTCTCAGTCCGCTCGGGGTTAAGGTACGCCATCAGAAGCATCAACTCATGTGAGTTCAACTTACTCACATCCTTTCTCTCATAAAGAAGACATGACAAAGCACGAAGAAAGATCTTCAAAGTCACATGTTGAACATAATTAATCAACATGTTACTTGAGGTGGGAGCTAATTTCCCGGTAATACAAGGCATAAGACTACAAACCCCACACTCCGTTGGTATGGCTCGAAGGGCTTCCTTGGCGGGTTTAGCGAGGCCAAGGTGAGAAGCAAACAAGTCCATGGTCAAGACAAAGCTGGTATTCATGAGGCGGAACTCCACAGTTTGTTCCACCGTCTCGTATTTAAACGAGCTCATAAACTCAAGAGTAAAAAAGGCATACGAGTGCTTCCGGAGGTGATAAAGCCCATCCATCCCCAAGGTCTCAAAGATGTGCTTGACATCGGTCTCAATACCCAGGTCATCCAAAAGGGTAGTGTCAATGCAGCGGGTCGGTCTCATCTTACGAGCCTATAAAGCCACAAACCTCTTTCTTTGTGTGAAATCCACAAAAACCACAGACGGGTATTCGGGCATAGCCGGGACTACCGGTCCACTCCCCTCTCCTATTTCGGGCTCAGAAGCCCTACCCCTCTTGCTCTGTCGGGTTCCTACTGTCGGTCTCGGCATCTGTTTCAGTATACAACTTAAATATACCACCACATATATACAAAAACATACAAATCATTCATGTATGATCATAAAAGAAGCAACTAGGTACACACTATCACCAACAATCCAAAATTATGAGCAAAATTCTCAATTCTTAGAAATCAGACGGTCTCTACAGCTGTAAAATTTTTGACATATTTAGCATGAATTAACTTAACCACTACTATTTTTAGGACCCAAACCTTCAAAACATTTTCACATACAAACCAATTTCACAACAACATGGGACGAATTTCAGTTTGGGGCACTTTTAAGAAGGACTTTTAAGACAAATTTTTGAGTGAAAAATCACAAAATCAATCCTAAACATGATATACATGACATAGATTACCCAATTTTCATCCTTTTACACACAAAAGACAATAAAAAATCAATCCAATTTACCAAACCCTAGAAAATTCGAGTCACATAAACCCCTAATTTGAGTCGATTTTTGTATAGCTACCAACAATAATCATCAAGGGAAAGCATCTAGATCACGTTGCAACAATTAGAGGCAAGATTTAACACATATAAATTGATTTTTCAACAATTTCCAACATCATATATGTTTCTAACTAATTGAAAACATCAAAATAGGAGAAACATTCATACCTTATCTGATTAGCAAGTAAGAAGGAACGATTTAAGCAAGAAACCACCAAGTTCAAGCACCACAATCAACAAGAATCAAGAGTTTTGAGAGAGATGAGAGATTAGGGTTTGCGAAATAGAGAAAAGAATGAGAAGAAAAAAAATAGGAAAAGGGTTTATTAATCCCTGTTTTCGCAGCACTGTAGCAGCTTACTCGATCGAGTAAGTATGTTACTCGATCGAGTGGCCTCCACTCGATCGAGTTGAAGCTACTAGGTCGAGTTTTCGTAGTAAGTTTTGTAACAACCCGGATTATAAAACAAAGGAAAAACTTATATAAAATGAATATCAGAGTACGATACTGATAAAAGGGTCAAGGTGGCGGAAACACCTGACCAATCAGGTTCGCTACTAAAATCCAAAACAAACTAATACATTATTCAAGGTTCTTAAAACATAAAGCAAAGTCCTAATTTATTATTCATCTCGCCGCACAGAAATTCCCAGCAAGATATCATCCAAAACAACAACAAACTGAACAACCTGAAAAGGGGGTCGACAATTCAGTCGGGAGTAACTAGATGCTCTCCCAGTCATGTTTACAACAATTGAATATAACCAACAATCATTAACAGTTGAAATGCAGAACTAGTAAACATGTGAGACCATCTATACTCATGAAAATCCAACACAACATGCCATTAAACGATAACATACTATGACATTCTTATGATATGATGACAACTCCAAAGGAAACATGAGACGACATACGACAACGTAAACCATATCATGACCACGTATGAACCATAGAGCAACATAAACACAAAACATGTGACCAAACCAGACCACCGAGCACAATGTATAGAATGAACGCCGTTAGAGCGATTAACGAACTGCCTCTAACTAATGGAGCGATTAACGAACTGCCTCCATTCAATGGTATGGGCCAATTAACGAACTGCACCCACAGTGGATCGATTAACGAACTGCATCCACACTATGTATAGCGTATAACCACTGCCAATATGCCTAAGACCTGGCCGGACCTCTCGGTGAAACACAGAGCGATTAACGAACTGCCTCTGCTACACCGAACGACACTCGGGGAAGAGCGTATAACGAACTTCCTCTCGCTACCCCCCCGACCATAGACCAAAACATAAACTCTGGATGCGAGGTTATAGTAACCTTAGCTATAACTTTAATATTAACCATTCTGTGTTATAGTAACTCTAACCATAACATAAACTCGGGATGCGAGGTTATAGTAACCTCGACTATAACTTCAACATATACGACTTGAAGTTACACTTACCTCAACTATAACCTTGACACGAAACACAAAGTTATACTAGTTCCAACCATAACCTTGAGCCATAAATCTCAGGGTACGTTAGTTCCAGCTATAACCTTATCTCGTACTTCAATGTTATAGTAGCTCCAGCCATAACTAGAGTCCATAACACTTGAATCATCATCAAAGTTATACTAGCTTTAGCTATAACTTTGAAAAGCACCCTTGGCCGCTTATCATGCCGCCTCTAGGGTTTATTCGTAAACCCTAATTGCGCTCATGACACCCATAATAAACACATAACCAACATACGATATATAATTAATACATTAAAACATATACGAACATGCGAAAACATATTTAATCATGATAACAAATAATCAAACATGTACCAATCCTACAAGACAATCATTAAATCATATTAATTATATCAATTGGCATAAACACAATTAAAAGAAAACACCTAGTTACCTTATTAAGCAAATAAACCCTAGAGATCGTCTTCAACGATATAAACGTCTTCTCCAGGTGCAGTTTCCACGCCTTTATAGAATCACCCACGTGCCAAAGATAACGAATCTAATAAATATACTAATATATATATGTATAAACTATAGACTATAAAAACTACGCGAAAAACATAAAACTTACGAAGAGGATTGATAAATCCAAGAATTATGATCGATCTAAGCACAAAAGATGATGAAGGAAGGAGGAAGAAAGGAAGAACGGCACGAAACCCTAGGAAGGGTGGAGGCACACGGCACAAAAGAGGAAGGAGGAGGAGAGAAATTAGGTTTAGGGTTTTGAGAATTATGAGAAAAGAAAAGCAAGGGTTTGGTTTCCCCTCATATTTATAGAGAAGCTCATGGGTTTATTCTAGGTTTAGGCTCAAAACTCACCCATCTACACCAAAAACACGTGAGACCCAAGGAAGGAGCGGGTCTTCACCGTTTTTGAGCCCAACGAGCCCAAAAGACAAGAGACGGATATTTTCCCGGAAAATAAAATATGAAATATGGGAAAATAAAATTATAAAATTATATTATGGAAATTAGGGTGTTACAATCCAACCCCCTAAAAAGAAGTTTCGTCCTCGAAACTTGATAAGAGAACTACCTCATTCAAAAAGATGTGGATGCTTCTCTCGCATAGACGCTTCGGTTTCCCAAGTCTCTTGCTCAAACTTCTGACTCCTCCACGGAACCCGAACCAAAGGCACAACCTTATTCCTTAACCTCTTCTCCCGACGTTCCAAAATGCGAACAGGACGTTCCTCATAAGTCAGGTTAGGCTCAACCTCAATAACATCCGCCTGAAGAACATGAGAAGGATCACTGCGATAACGACGCAACTGCGACACATGGAACACATCGTGAACCTTCGACAGATTCGGAGGTAAAGCCAACCTATAGGCTACCTCGCCAACTCTCTCAAGCACCTCATACGGTCCAATGTACTTAGGACTAAGCTTGCCCTTAAGCCCAAATCTCTTAACACCTTTCATCGGCGAAACCTTAAGAAAAACCTTATCGCCAACCTCAAACTCAATCGGCCTACGTCGCAAGTCTGCATACGTCTTCTGTCGATCCTGGGCTGCCTTAAGTTTCTCGCGGATCAACCTCACTTGCTCAATCGATTCCTGAACCAACTCTGGACCAAGAACAACAGCCTCACTAGAATCGTCCCAACACAAAGGACTACGACACTTCCTTCCATAAAGTGCCTCAAACGGAGCCATCTGAATACTAGCTTGATAACTGTTGTTGTAGGAGAACTCCACAAGCGGTAAACTCTTCTCCCAACTAACTTGGAACTCCAAAGCACATGCTCGCAACATATCCTCAAGCGTCTGAATCGTACGCTCAGTCTGACCATCGGTTGCAGCGTGAAAAGCTGTACTCATCTTAAGCTCACTACCCAAAGCCAACTGAAGCTTCTTCCAAAACTGAGAACAAAACCTCGGATCACGGTCGGAGATGATATCCTTAGGAACCCCATGAAGACGAATGATCTCTCGTTGATAAGCATTCGCTAGTTCCTCGAGACTCCAAGTCTCCTTCATTGGAATGAAATGCGCGACCTTAGTCAACCGATCAACCACGACCCAAATCGCATTCATTCCTCTCGGCGACCTCGACAAACCCATAACGAAGTCCATCGAAATCGAATCCCATTTCCATGTGGGAATCTCCAAAGGTTGCAGTAGACCACCAGGTCTCTGATGTTCAAAATTAACCTTCTGACAAACCAAGCAACGACTCACAAACTCGGCGATCTCTTTCTTCATACCCGACCACCAAAACTTTAGCTTCAGATCCTTGTACATCTTATCACCACCAGGATGAACCGAATAGGGAGTACTATGAGCCTCTTTGAGAATCTTACATTTTAAGACCTCACAGCTAGGCACACACCAACGACCATGGAATCGTAGACCATCATCATATCCAACGTCGAAGTCTTTGGCACGTACTTCGCTTATAGCGACTCGAACTCCTTCTAAGTTTTCATCCTCTCTTTGCTTAACTCGGATCTCATGAAGGATCTCGGGTTCAGCAACCATCGCACTCAAATCTAAAGTACCAGGAAGAACTACCTCCAGGCTCATCTTCTGGAACTCTCGACTCAAGTCATCAGGTAACACCAACACAGATCTCATGGCATGACACACTTTGCGACTCAAAGCGTCGGCAACCACGTTTGCCTTACCCTCATGATACTGTAGCTCAATCTTGTAGTCGTTAAGCAGCTCCAACCAACGTCTCTGCCTCATGTTAAGATCTCTCTGGGTGAAGATATACTTCAAGCTCTTATGATCTGTATAAAAGTTGTAAGAGACTCCGTACAAGTAGTGTCGTCACAGCTTAAGTGCAAACACCACTGCTGCTAACTCAAGATCGTGAGTCGGATAGTTCATCTTGTGAACTTTCAACTGTATGGAAGCATAAGCCACAACTGTACCCTTCTGCATCAAGACACAACCCAACCCAAACTTTGACGCATCGCAGAAAACATCGAACTCAACACCCTCTTCTGGTAGAGTCAACACCGGAGCGGTAGTCTACCTTTTCTTCAACTCCTGAAAGGCAGATTCACAAGCCTCAGTCCAAATGAACTTGGATTCCTTCTTCATTAACTGAGTCATCGGTCTTGCGATCTTAGAGAAGTCATGAACAAACCGACGATAATACCCAGCTAGTCCAAGGAAACTCCGAACCTCATTTACATTCCTTGGGCTTTCCCAATCGACCACAGCTCGGATCTTCGACGGATCAACCATAACTCCATCGCCAGATATCACATGACCCAAGAAGATAACTTCCTTTAACCAAACTCGCACTTTGAGAACTTAGCATACCACTTCTGTTTACGCAGAATCTCCAAGATAACACGAAGGTGATTCTCGTGTCCATCCTCATTTCTCGAGTAAATCAGTATGTCGTCTATGAACACCACGACACACTTATCTAAATACTCGCTGAAAGTGCGGTTCATCTGATCCATGAAAACAGCAGGTGCATTTGTCAACCCAAACGGCATCACCATGAACTCATAGTGGCCATACCTCGAACGAAAAGCAGTCTTAGGAATATCCTCATTCCTGACTGGAATCTGATGGTAACCAGACCTCAGGTCGATCTTCGAGAACACACTAGCACCACGGAGTTGATCAAACAAATCCTCGATCCTCGGCAAAGGATACTTATTCTTGATAGTAACCTTATTCAGCTCACGATAGTCAATGCACAACCGCATACTACCACCCTTCTTCTTGACGAACAAAACAGGAGCACCCCACGGCGAAGCACTCGGTCGGATAAAACCCTTATCGATCATCTCCTCAAGTTGCTTCTTGAGTTCTTGTAACTCAGCTGGTGCCATACGATATGGAGCTTTCGAAATGGGACCAGTTCCAGGCAACAACTCGATCGAGAACTCAACATCTCGCTCAGGAGGAATACCAGGTAGATCCTCAGGAAAAACATCGGAAAACTCCTTAACCACATGGATATCCTCTAACTTAGGCTCAGCTGAAACACCATGAACACTGCACAGATAGATCTGATGACCCTTTCTACCCATGTTAACCATCTTCATAGCAGAAGCCCACTTGACCGTAAGTGTAACCCTAACACCCTGATAAGAAACCCTCGAGCTTGTAGGACTCTTGAGCACGATCTTCTGATCACGACACAGGAACCTAGCGTCATAGCGAGATAACCAATCCATACCCAAAATCACATCAAACTCTCCGAGTTTGAATTGGACGAGATCAGCAGGAAGGATCGCCCCTGCGATACTGACAGGTACGTCCTTGAAAAGAACGGAGCAAGAAACAATCTCACCCGTAGGAAGGGATATAGAGGTATGAACGGATGAAGAAGAAGAGAGTCCAGCACGAACGGAAAAGGATTCGGATACGAAAGACATCGATGCACCCGTATCAAAAAGAACAAAAGCAGATAAAGAATGAACGAGAAAGGTACCCGTAACCACATATGGATTAGCATCTCGGCAAAGACGACTCATAACGAACACTTGACCAGTCTTGAGCATCAACCTTCTAAGGCGCTTCCGTCTTTGGTTTCGGGGACAATCGATCGACTTGTGTCCGAGCCTTGCAAGTATAACATGTGAGCGGAGCACCAGTAACGCAAGTCGTACCCGGGTGGTACGCCTTTCCACACTTGTAGCAAGACAAATCCCGCTTAGCTTGACCTTGGTCACGCGGAGCATACGGACGAGCCTCATACTTCTGTTTCTTCTGGGAAGAACTGGGAGCAACATAAGGCCTCTTCATGAACTTATTCTTCGCACTCTCCTCAGCCTCGGTAGCAAGGACGAATCATAGATGCTAAGAGCACGATCATAAGCCTCGTTGGAAAAAAGTTGAAGGAATGCCGGACATAGCGATTCGGACCTTAGGAGCTAGATTCTTCTCATAGCGACGAGTCCTCGAAACCTCGTCCATAGCTACGATAACGAAATGTGACAACTTCACGAACTTGTTGGTGTACTCCTCAACGGTCATGGAACCTTCTTTGCGTGACGAAGGAACTCCTGCTCCTTCTGCCCGCGCATCTCTTCAGGATAAAACCTTTTCTTCAGCGCTTCAGAGAAAACAGCCCAACCATATCCTGGTTGAACTTCCAGACTAGCTCTAGCAAGAGCCCACCAGTTGTCGGCCTCGTCCTTCAGATAATAGGTGGCGATATCCACCATCTGATCCTCAGGACATCCAGTAGCGAGGAACAACTTCTCGATCTCTCGAATCCAAGCCTCCAAAGCAGTAGGATCATTCGCACCATCATAAGTAGGAGGACGATGACGAGCAAAGCGATCAAACACAGTCGGTTGCGGATGGTGGTTGTTGTTGTTGTTGTTGTTATTGTTGTTGTTGAGGTGGTTGGTGAAACCTTCGGCCATAGATGCCAAAGCGGACTCAAGTCTCCTGATGAAATCTGCATCAGACTCGCCATTTCCGTTGCGCACCATCTGCAAGAACGAAATCTCGTTATAAGTGGTAGAACCTAAGTACCACTCCAAACAACTACTCATACACTTTACAAACATAAGAAAACCAACCAATCCTATTGGTTTCTACCCCATTTACTCTCACTCATTAACTAGGTCATTTATTTTAATCATCAACTAAGCGAGAGTTGGGAGCGTGTTCGCTCTGATACCAACTGTAACAACCCGGATTATAAAACAAAGGAAAAACTTATATAAAATGAATATCAGAGTACGATACTGATAAAAGGGTCAAGGTGGCGGAAACACCTGACCAATCCGGTTCGCTACTAAAATCCAAAACAAACTAATACATTATTCAAGGTTCTTAAAACATAAAGCAAAGTCCTAATTTATTATTCATCTCGCCGCACAGAACTTCCCAGCAAGATATCATCCAAAACAGCAACAAACTGAACAACCTGAAAAGGGGGTCGACAATTCAGTCGGGAGTAACTAGATGCTCTCCCAGTCATGTTTACAACAATTGAATATAACCAACAATCATTAACAGTTGAAATGCAAAACTAGTAAACATGTGAGACCATCTATACTCATGAAAATCCAACACAACATGCCATTAAACGATAACATACTAGGACAATCTTATGATATGATGACAACTCCAAAGGAAACATGAGACGACATACGACAACGTAAACCATATCATGACCACGTATGAACCATAGAGCAACCTAAACACAAAACATGTGACCAAACCAGACCACCGAGCACAATGTATAGAATGAACGCCGTTAGAGCGATTAACGAACTGCCTCTAACTAATGGAGCGATTAACGAATCGCTCCATTCAATGGTATGGGCGATTAACGAACCGCACCCACAAAGGGACCGATTAACGAATCGCATCCACACTATGTATAGCGTATAACCACTTTGCCTATATGCCTAAGACTGGCGGACCTCTCGGTGAAACACGAGCGATTAACGAATCGCCTCTCTGCACCGAACGACACTCGGGAATAGAGCGTATAACAAATCGCTCCTCTGCTACCCCCCCGACCATAGACCATAACAAATCCCCGAAGGGTAGCCTTAGTTCATTCCGATAGTATATAACTGATACTATCGTCATCTATACACCAGCCAACCAACAAATGCACAGTATAACTGACTGTACTAACATGCGTGAACAACATCACGACTCAACTCATAAAATAGTATAACTGACCATCCTACTTATCATGTGAATAAGAGTAACCCAAAGATATATGCAACCACAAGGACATAACACGTTAAACACAATACAACATATGAAACAAGTATAAACAACCAATGTTATAGTAACTTTAGCTATAACTTTAATATTAAGCATTCTGTGTTATAGTAACCCTAATAACCTTGACACGAAACACAAAGTTATAATAGTTCCAACCATAACCTTGAGCCATAAATCTCAGGGTACGTTAGTTCCAGCTATAACCTTATCTCGTACTTCAATGTTATAGTAGCTCCAGCCATAACTAGAGTAACTACCCAAAGTTGTACTAACTTCAGCCATAACACTTGAATCATCATCAAGGTTATACTAGCTTTAGCTATAACTTTGAAAAGCACCCTTGGCCGCTTATCATGCCGCCTCTAGGGTTTATTCGTAAACCCTAATTGCGCTCATGACACCCATAATAAACACATAACCAACATACGATATATAATTGATACATTAAAACATATACGAACATGCGAAAACATATTTAATCATGATAACAAATAATCAAACATGTACCAATCATACAAGACAATCATTAAATCATATTAATTATATCAATTGGCATAAACACAATTAAAAGAAAACACCTAGTTACCTTATTAAGCAAATAAATCCTAGAGATCGTCTTCAACGATATAAACGTCTTCTCCAAGTGCAGTTTCCACGCCTTTATAGAATCACCCACGTGCCAAAGATAACGAATCTAATAAATATACTAATATATATGTATAAACTATAGACTATAAAAACTACGCGAAAAACATAAAACTTACGAAAAGGATAGATAAATCCAAGAATTAGGATCGATCTAAGCACGAAAGATGATGAAGGAAGGAGGAAGAAAGGAAGAACGGCACGAAACTCTAGGAAGGGTGGAGGCACACGACACAAAGGAGGAAGGAGGAGAGAAATTAGGTTTAGGGTTTTGAGAATTATGAGAAAAGAAAACCAAGGGTTTGGTTTCCCCTCATATTTATAGAGAAGCTCATGGGTTTATTCTAGGTTTAGGCCAAAAACTCACCCATCTACACCAAAAACACGTGAGACCCAAGGATGGAGCGGTTCTTCACCGTTTTCGAGCCCAACGAGCCCAAAAGACAAGATACGGATATTTTCCCGGAAAATAAAATATGAAATATGGGAAAATAAAATTATAAAATTATATTATGGAAATTAGGGGTGTTACAAGTTTCAACTTTCTCGACGTAATAGCTTCCTAACTAATCCGAATGAGGTCTACTCGGTCTAGTAGGCACTCGTACTCGGTCGTGTAAGGCTAGATACACGGTCGAAAATACAAGATTAACTAAAGATCCCTGCAAAACAGCAACGCGTGTCGATTCCAAAACGAATTCGGATATCGGCACAGATTAACATACTCATTCACATTGTATTACTACTACACAAATACAACGTATCAACTCACAAATACATTACTTCATTCAACTCTTCATTTTCGTTCTATATCCATAATTACACAACCAAGTGACCAAACTTTCAATCTTCTCATGCACACTCTTAACATTTTTCGTTTACTCGTAAGCATACAATCGTGACTTCAACAAAGTAACTTCTAATCATATTGCTTTAATCATACATCTAACAATTACCACACACTAGTTTGATTACTCAACTGAATTACACTATACGCGGAAGCATTCGATCATTCATCTACTACATATACTCCACTACTATCCTGATGACCATCACAACCACTTTACAACTTACTAATCATCACTATTATTACCATATACAAGGCTCACAAGCTTTTATACCAATCACTAATATCAACTATTTGGAATAAGCATTATCAACGCCACACCATACACATTATCTCACCTTGCAAACACGTCACCACTTCCGTCACTACTCAACTATAAGCTTTCACAGTTCTAATCACAACCATACACACTTGACATTCACAAAGACTCCGTTACAAGCATCTCTACACCACTATCATACACACTAGGCACATAATTCCCGACTCAATATCCCCTTGACCAGTGACTGGCTTAAGCATAATGGGCCACGATCTTGAAATGAGGGCGCCTACTCACCCAAAATCTAGCATTAGCTGGGGCTCCCAATATACATACACCAGGTGCATTTTATAAGACTCACTACATTCATTAGGCTCATTTGTTACAGGTTCCAAAATCGTCGCTCTGATACCACTTTGTAACACCCCCATATACCAAGGAGCCTTAACAAGACCTTCCCTGGCATATAAAGGCATTACCATCTCGGTTACCCGAAGAAAGCAATCATCAAAAGTCGATAAAAGAACATTTATAATTTATTACAAGTGAGGAAACCAAAACTACTGATACAAAAGATAAAACTCAACATCCTTATGTGAACTATCTTTGACGTGACTGGTGAAAGACCCATCCCTGCCAAGACTCCAGCTATCATCCAAGACATCACCTGCTGGACTTACTGCTCACCATAAGGGTTCACGGTAGACACGACAGAACAAACAAAACAAACCACACAAGGTCAGCAACTGAGATAACACACCAACAACCACAGACACTACACAAGTACACGACACACACATACACCACACCTCTAATCAATCACCGTCACCGACTGTCCACTGGACCATCCTTGCCAGTGGGGGACCACAGCCGTACCCACCAAATCCACGCTCATCATACCGAGGATAAACCCATGACCATTAATGTGCACATTCCCTCCTGTGGCGGGTTCCACAGAGGGCGAATCAAGGGCGTGAAACCACTCCCGCAAGTGACTCCACTCAGTCAGGGACGCGCCCCGAAGAACACAGACAGCTATACAATAATCACAATCACGCCAATCGAGACTACACAACACCAACCAACACCACCGTCAATCCAATCATACCGACACTGCAATCAACACAACAACTGACACACTAAACAACCAACAGAAACTGAGTAGGCGAACCTACCTTTAGCCAACCGCAGCGATTCCTTGTTCAATCACATGACATCAACCAAGCAAGCAAAACCCTTATACAAACAGTACGAACGCCTATTACTATCACCACAACCCTACAAGAAACAACAACGGCAAAGATGACGATGATGACATACCTACGCATAGCATATCGACCTCAAGACCGCTACCTGACTCAAGCAACCTATCCCCAAGGCACAAGCATCCTCAAAGGCTCCCATGGAAGGACTTATGGTGAAGGAAAAGAGGAAAGGCGACATCTAGGTCTGGAGGAAGGAGGAGGAAATGATTTGCGATTCTATCAAAACACGATTATAAACTATCGCTGTAAAGACGTTACTCGATCGAGTAACCAACTTACTCGATCGAGTGGCCCCTACTCGATCGAGTACTCAAGCTACTTGATCGAGTAGCCTCGACTAGATCGAGTACCACTCATCCAAAGTCTATCACGACACGAGACATCTCTTGTACGAATTCCCAAAGGCTACAACATGCCCTTAAGGTCGGTCAACGTCAGTCAACGGGTCCCTAAAAGGACGGGTATTACACCCTCTACGCAACATAAAATTGTCACTCGACTAACTAATAACATCCGCAAACCCAATCCACGCTATGCTAACCTCGCTATTGCTTCCGCTACACCACACTCGTTACCAACAACCGTAAAACAAGCTCTTATTTCCTCACAATGGCCTGCAGCTATGCAAGACGAATTTCACGCCCTTGAATGAAATAAAACATGGACACTAGTCCCCAACCAACCATCTCAAAATGTGATTGGATGCAAGTGGGTCTATCGAATTAAATATAATCTCGATGGCTCACTCAAACAACATAAAGCACGCCTAATTGCGAAAGGTTTTCATCAACGTCCGGGACTTGACTATACAGAGACATTCAACCCGGTCATCAAACCCACTACCGTCCGACTAATTCTCTCCTTAGCGGTCACACAATCTTGGCCCTTACGACAGTTTGATGTCAACAATGCCTTCCTACAAGGCACCCTGACAGACGATGTCTACATGGCCCAACCACAAGGCTTTGTCGATGAGTCAAAGCCCACCTATGTTTTCAAACTAAAGAAAGCAATTTATGGCTTAAAACAAGCGCCTCGCGCTTGGCATACTGAGCTTAAATCCTATCTAATTACCTACGGTTTCAAACAATCGATCTCCGACTCATCCTTATTTATTTTAAAAACCAACACCGTCAGTATATACATGCTAGTCTATGTTGATGATATCATCGTTACAGGACCAAATCATCATCATTTACAACTCTTTATCAACCAATTAGCAACTCGTTTCTCCATTAAAGATCTCGGACCACTCTCGTATTTTCTTGGTATTGAAGTCACACCCAATACACTTGGTCTTCATCTAAACCAATCTAAATATGTTCATGACTTACTCCTAAAATACAACATGTCCAACGCAAAACCAAATTCTACACCTATGGCAGCCGAGTGCCACCTTGTCCGCGAAGATGATAAACCCCTTCACGACCATTCGGACTATCGGGCCATTGTTGGTAGTCTACAATATTTATCACTTACTCGATCCGATATTGCCTTTACTACAAACCGACTTGCCCAATTCCTTCATCATCCTACAGCGAGTCACTGGTCTGCTTTAAAACGATTGCTCGTTATCTCCAAGGAACCTAAGCATATGGCATTCAACTTCATCGCAACTCTCCTATGTGTTTACATGCCTTCTGTGATGCTGATTTTGCAGGTGATAAGGATCGGTACATCTCTACAACCGGCTACATCATCTACCTTGGTCGTAATCCCATCTCTTGGTCTTCAAAAAAGCAACGCGGTCTTGCTTGATCAACCACTGAGGCTGAATTCCTGGCTGTCGCAGCTGTCACCACTGACGTTCTCTGGCTTCGTAATCTCCTTACTGAGTTGCACATCCAAGTCACCAAATCGCCTGCCATCTATTGTGACAATATATCTGCTACTCTCTACGCCAAAAATCCCGTCTTCCATTCACGAATGAAGCATATGGCTCTCTTTCCACTTTGTTCGAGAACAACTCCAGCTTGGCCACATTCGCATACAACACGTCGCTAACAAGGATCAACTGGCCGATGCTCTTACTAAGCCACTGCCCAAGCTTCGTTTTCATAATCTACATGACAAGATTGGACTCCTCTCTCCTACGTCCATCTTGCGGGGGCGTATTAACGATATCTCATCAATATCTTCCCTATCTTCCTCAAGCAAGCAAATCGAGTCACAAACTGCAACAAATAACTCGAGTATATAATTTGTAATATATTTATTCCATATCTTGTAAATATATCTTTCTTGTATAAGGCTCCATGTACTAGGTCATTAGTTGTATAAATAGGATAGACTCCATTGTAATTATACTCATTCAATACAATCATCTTATACTTTTATACTTCATCATCCCAATCATTTATTTACCTTTGATTAAAATACTAGATGATGGGATGGAGCGATTAGCGAGTATCTTGTTTAAACTACCTTGACATACAACAAAATGAACAATGACGGAGAAAATACAGATAACAGTATAACACTTACACTAGAGCATGATGTACATTTAAATGCCATTGTGGGTGGTAAAAAACTTGCTAAAAGTGATAAGCTTCACTTTCTGAGACTTTATTGTAGAAAAAATTATTTACATGGAAATAAGTTTCCAAATGTAAAGCTCAATATGAATTACTCCCATCTTTGTAATTACATAATTTCACTTATGTTGAACGGAAATTACTGCATGGTAACTAATAAAATAATACGAGATGATGTACAAAAATGCAGCTGTCTGCAAGTCAGGAGGAATTGCAGGAAATAGTATCATTCTCCTCAACACCGTTGCCTTTTATTAACGAGTTGTTCTCAATGTCCATTTCCAAATGAGAGTCGCATTGCTCCTCCCCATCGTTACTATCCGAGGAATCACCGTCATCTATTTGACCCGTATCTGAGTAGTTGTCATCGGTTGGTACAGAATTTGCACCCATTATATCAGCAACTCTAACCTTTACAATGGTAGTGTACAATAGTTAGTTGAGGATTTAAGGCAGTACAGTTAGCTCTATCAACTATATATACGTATAATAAAAAGTTAAAAACTGCGACAAAATTGCATACTGAAGCATCTCTTCAGTAGTCGCGGCAAGATTTCTAAGGTCACCTATGCACCAATAACCCATTGGAAGTAGAAATGGCAAACCGGTCATTTGGGTATTTTATGTACGTCGTCACATTGGGTCATCTTATATTATTAGATCAGCCATTTTGATTTTGGGGCCAAGTCGTTTTGGATCAGGTCAATATTGGGTCCATGTCAATATTGGATGGTCTTGTGTCAGACTATCAGGTGAGGTCATTGATGTCACATCAAATTGTAAGGGGCCGTAGTCGAGAAAAAAAAAGTAAAGAAAAGAATGAAAGATGAAGAAAACAGAGAGTAAACAAGTGTCTAGCTCTAAAGGCCTAGTGTAGTGCCCTTCTTTACCAACGGTGTGCTCCGTTAGACACAAGTTACCGATGTTTTATTAGAATCGTCACTCTAAATATAAGTGCACCATAGTTTATGAAATGAGAAGGTGAAATACCTGAACAGGTTTCATGACATCATATTGTTGTTCATCTGTTGGTACAGTTTCCACAGAACTTGCACCCATTATATCAGCAACTCTAACCTTTACAATGGTATGTGTACAATAGTGAGGAATCATTCATGCTGCTTCAATAGTTAGTTGAGGATTTGAGGCAGTACAGTTAGCTCTATGAACTACACATAATAAAAACTGCGACAAAATTGCATACCGAAGCATCTCTTCAGTAGCGCGACGAATACCCCATTGGAAGTAGAAATGGCAAACCGGTCATTTGGGTCAGGCCATTTTGGGTATTTTATATACATCAGGTCACATTGAATCATCTTATATTCTTTATCAGCCATTTTGGGGCCAAGTTGTTTCGGATCAGGTCAATATTGGGCCCATATCAATAATGGATGGTCGTGTGTCAGGCTATCAGGTGAGATCATTGATGTCAGGTCTAATTGTAAGGGGTGGTAGTCGAGAGAGAAAAAAAAGATAGGAAGTAAAGAAAAGAATGAAAGATGAAGAATAGAGAGTAAACAAATATGAAGCTCTAAAGGTCTAGTGCCCTTCTTTATACCAGCGGTGTGCTCCTTTAGACACAAGTTACCGATGCTTTAATATGAAATGAGACAGTCAATCATAATGGTGTCATAATATTAAAAGCAACGATTTGGAAGATCGC
Organism: Silene latifolia; assembly: GCF_048544455.1. NCBI lineage: Eukaryota > Viridiplantae > Streptophyta > Magnoliopsida > Caryophyllales > Caryophyllaceae > Silene > Silene latifolia. The sequence continues at coordinate 140,022,568 of NC_133528.1, read as the reverse complement.
AATGAAAAACAAATACCTGAACAGGTTTCATGACATCATATTCTTGATCTTCAGTTCTGATTAAATCTTCTTGAGCTTGGACTTCCATGGAATTCCGAACAAGCTCACTTAGAAAATCGACATCATCCGACATTACACCTAGCCCCTTAAGAAGCTTGGACCCAAGCTGCAAACTAGTCTATTTCCATAGGCAAACGAAACTAATAACTATATGCTTGTATTACCACACACACGGCAACTTCAAAACAACACAAGCATTTACCTCTGTATTCTCGAGGATTGCATCAGTAGCACCTGATTTCTTCAATTCTATCAAATGCTTTAAATCTTGGGCTCTAGCATATATGGGAACCTGTTAAGTTAACGTCTTTCTCAGGGAATATAAAACAATATATTTAAGCATTAATGTTTGATCTCCATCCAAAAAGAAAAGGAAAAACGGAAACCAACCAGGAAAATTCATAGCTTAAGGATAAGAGCTTTACCTATTTATATAATTATCTGGACATAGATCTAAAATTTGAAACGCGGCAATGATTGAATAAAAAATATTAATTACCGATGGGTAGGCAAGTCGAATGCTTTTGACAGCTTCAGATGTCTTCTTCTTCTCAGGGTACATGACTAAGACAGCTTTAGGAGAAGATATGCCAGCAGACTGCAATACTAGTGGCCTTGATCCGTCACCATATAAGACCGGAAAGCCCTGATCTTTTGCTGCCTGTTTAAAAAGAGGAAAATCTTTTTGAGAACTACAAAAACATAGCACCATAGACAGTTATAGTTAATCAGATTATTTTAAGATATAAATTGCATAAAATTTCACAAAAAGAACTGTCAATTCATATTATGCTGTTTTATGTTGCACAATTTGAGCTTAAACTCTGAAAGTAATAAATGTTCAGGAGAAACCTTGACAACAGCAGGATTTTGGTCAAAAGCAACATATGGCCATCCCATGGCATCGCCATCTATGCCAGATGCCAATGGCGCAGACAAAAAATTTGCAAGAACCTGCAATTGAAAAACAGACCGACCCATAAATCCGAATGCTAAATATGTTGTTATAGCTAATAGGTTTCAACTTATGCTTGATGATTTGTTACAATTCTTACAACTTATGAATTTGATACCGTACCTGACCCATCTGACCAAATCCGAGAATAACTACAGGGTCACTTGCTTCGTAATTCATGCTATCGACCACTTTCTGCAAATAAAATTTGAAAATTTGAGAGGCAGCAATGGTCTCTGCCTAAACATAGATTGAAGTACTGGACTGGAAAGAAAAAGGTAATGCCTACCAGAACTGAAAACTTTCTATCATGCATCATGTAGTTTCTTTACTATTATCAGGTTTTTCCGAAAAAGCATTTGCGCCAACCCATGGTCATGGCAAGATTTGAGAGGGTTATGCTTATATATCCTACCTCTCTTCCAATAGGTTATTTGCACTTGCCAAACATGAGAGATTTTGAAAAGTGTAAATAACCTACTGGAACAAACGGAGTACTCTACTCCATTCCATAAGATGCCCCCCTTTGACTTCGATGGTCAAACACACATTTCAATCTGGACCAAACGGGATGGAGGTTTTACTAAGTAGAAATGAAGGGAATGAAAGGGCTCCTATATTCCTATTCAGAGAGTTATATATCTACACGAGGATATTATGGCAGGGCTTGTGTTATGCTTATAATACACACTCCTTACTTTCTAGCAATGGCGGTTGAAATGGATCATGTTGGGAGAAGGTTAGAAATCAAGACGAATCATGGCAGCCGGGAACACAAACCCACTTCCCCCAAATAACCAGATATCTCTTCAGATACTTACCGTGTCTGGATCAAATTTTCCAGCAATGACGTCAGCAGCTTTTCTTCCAAGCTCATTTAGCAGCGGTGTCAGTGCCATTGACAGCACAACAACAATTATGAGTAGTTTATTCAGCTCAAGCGGCAAAACTCCAAGCCTGGTCCAACGAATTTCAGTCAGAAAACAAAACGAGTATCGATATGCATAGATGGTTTCCTGTTGGATTAGCAGTGATGCAGAACTCACCTATTTGCAAGAGAGAAAACTACAAATGCAAATTCACCCCCTTGGGACAGAAGGAATCCTATTCTTATGCTTTCTTTTAGGGTTAATCCAACCCGGGGCCCAATAGCCGCTATTATCATCGTCTTAATAGCAATTAAGCCACCTAGAAGGGCAAGGATGTTTGGCCATTCCCTTAAAAGAAGCTGAAGGGAAAATAAACAAACATTAAAAATCTCAGCTGAGAACCCCCCATAGAAAAGAGCCGGAAGAGGAAAGATGAGACCATAAGGGGAAAAAAAAAGAGAGAAGAGATAAAATGTATCCTGTAGTATCCTACACCACAAATAGGAGGCACGAGTACCTGCATGTCTATGGAAGTTCCAGTAGTCACAAAAAATAACCCAAGAAGTAAACCTCGGAAAGGTCTTATATCAGCCTCAATTTGTGTTCGAAAATTAGTCTCTGCTAATATAGCACCGCCCAAAAAGGCTCCTAGCTGTACAGTGACCAATGCAAGGAATTAGAATAGAGACAGTGACGAAAAATGACAGATACTACAAAAATTTAATTGTTAACATTCAAAAGAAAAGACATGAGAACCGTGTCACTGAAGCCAAGCTGTTGCGTAAGAAGCGAAGTCCCTGCCACTGTAAGGAGGCAAAGAGCAACAAAAGCTTCTGAGCTCCTTGTTTCTGCAACAACCTAATAATATGTCACACTTACATTCTGGAAAATAAAATTATGTAAATGATGTAAATGATGTAATAAATAGCCCCAAAACTACCTCAAAGATTCTCCGCAACAAGAATTTGCCTCCAAGAGAGAGCACCCCAAGCCCAAGTAATGCTTTCAAACTTTCACTAATGAGTGTCGGCCAAAGGCTTCCTTCTGCCAAATTCTTCAAACATCACCAAATAATAGTTTAGTTACACATGATTAGAGATATACTCTAGAAAACATTCTACACAAGAAACAAATAAAATTACTAACACCACCACTGTGTGTTAGGACACCCCCACCTTCCTCATTGCCAATCAACTTTACTTCACCAGATAGAATGATATACATGGACCGAAAAAGAGGGCAATAAGGTGGCCCATTGATCAAGAAACAAAAGTAAAGCTAGGGACTTTTCTTTCTTGACACGTACACATGATACGCAATAAGACCCTGGTAGCCACTCTTAAACTAAAGTGAATATATTAGATACGATATGGAAACAACAAGACCAACATGTTCAGATAGAGGTACCTAAGACTAAGCATATTTTTCCACGGATAAGACTCGGTGGACATGATACATGCCCTCGTAAGACAGTTGGGTTTAGGTGCAAAGTCACCAACCTGAGTCTCTAAAACTGGGAGTATCACCAAGAGAGGCACAACTGCTATATCCTGCAAAATATAAAAAATGTCGTTAAATAGGATATTTCAACCGAAACTTTCTTGAATCTAAACAACGACATCAACAACAAAGGCATAGTCGGTTAGTCCCATAATAATTTCGGGTCGGCTAATGGTAATCGCTTGAAACATAGAAATTATGTAATTATTATACATATACAACATTTGCTAGAAACACTCGAGTACCAAGCAAGTTAGAACAAAAATAATTGAAGTCGGAAAAATACTTTTGTAATAACTTATGGCCTTATGGGTGATTAATTGATTGGTTATAAATTTTATATGTACGAACCTGAAGCAGAAGAATACCCAAAGTTGCTGAACCAAATCTTGTGGGAAGCTCACCCTTTTCAGCAAGAAGCTACAAAAGAAATTGGAAGACGTAAATACTTATTAACGCTTAGATAACAAGAATTTTGCCGTTAATTCAAGTTAGAAAAATTAACGCATTGCAGACATTATGATAATATAATATCACAGAAAAACGTTGGTCTCATGAGTCAGTGGTCAATGTAAACTAAACACAGCAAGGTCTCAGAGGGTGTAAACCTAGTGAACGTAACCAGTACCCCATGAAGGAATTTAATATTTATGGAACTGCTTTAGAGATCATGATAAATCACACTAATGACGGACAAAGACAAAAGTATGATAAAGGACCTTGAACGCGAAAAGCAAGGCCTTTAAATTCCAATTTTTCAGTTTCCTGATCCCAGAGGAAGTTAGTGGCTTAAACTTTGTGATGCCAAGTATGGGTTAATATCTCATCAATGCACAAACGATTTGTTGTACAAAAAAAAATTGTACAAATGATTTGTGCTCTCTACTCGCCCCACAAACACAATATCATGTTTGCAGGAGAAACTCAGTAGTAGGCAAGTCAATAAGAATAAACAACTTACAGAAGACCTTGCTTTTTCGTGTTCAAGGTCCTGTACAACCACAGAACGGTACCCTGAAAAAACTACAGAGCTTAACCACAGAATACCTGTAAAACAAATGCAGATGACGACAATGATAAAGCAGCACCTATTACTATGGCCTCATCAACACTTCTGATGTTCACCTGCAGTTACATGAGAAAATATGCAAGTATTTATCAGCAAAGATACAAATGAAAGTTATCACTTAGACCTACAGGGATCATGTCATTAAATATCGGCATCGACACTACATTCCAAGTTATCAGTGTTTTTAAGGCCACCGCAGCCACATTTTGAGACGGTATCGGCTATGTTTATAGCGCAACGTGACATCAAGTGATCAAACCGTGGCGACCACTTTTGTGAAACAAGTCCTGAACCAATATCTAATACCTAGGAAAATTAAAGACCAGATAAGTAGTCTTATGATCTCATCACAACTAATGCAATCTATCACAGCTTCTACCAATCGAATCTCTCATTTATAAAACAGGCTATTTCAGTCCGCATACCTTCTTTCATACACTCATGTATCCTTGTCATAGAAAAGGCAGTAGGAGATTGAGATGATAGTATTGTAGAAAAGCGATTCTACTACAAAAAATAGGCATAAAGAGACAGGCCTTCAAATATAACATTTACTCTGTACATTATCCAGTCAAAATCTTTATGCACCCAAACCAAGTTTGACAACAATGAAGCTAGATTATGAACAAAAAGGAGAATATGATGACAGAAAAAGTCATACGAGATCCGGCCGTGAATGAAACAAAAACATCAAAATTTTTGTCCCGAATGCTGCATTTGGAGGGAGCTCGAATGCCGCGAAAGCCAGAGTGCAGAGCAAAACCTAACATAGACGAGAGAGGAAACACGAGTAAGATCCAAGTCCTCAATGTGGATAAGCAGATCACACAAGTAATGACTTGGTAAGGCATCCTTCAAGCACAGAAAAGGAAATATATCTAATACTGGGGGAAAAAATTGTGAAAATAGACAATGAAAAACAAATAGCCTTATTTTCTGACAGTGGAAACAGCAAATTCAAAAAAAAAAAAAAAAAAAAAAAAAAAAAAAAAAGTTTGAATGGCAAGTACCTAGAATACAAGTAAAAGAGGAGTCTGTCAAAAAGTCAAAAATTAGTGCCTCGGCTGTTTCTATCTTTTTAAGTATAATGTTCTCGAGAAAGAAGGGTTGACTTGCCCTAACCATGTTTTCAGGAAAAATGTACAGAAGCTTCTTCTTAGAGATATTGCATGGTTTAAAGTCTGATTATTTTTGTATCAACTGCACCTGTTCTGAATCCTAGTATACAACAATACCCAATTCCTAAAAGCCTACCCCAAATGGCGGGGAAAAGGGGCTCGAATGAATGTACGCAACCTTACGCTGATGATGATAACCTACAAAGTTAAAGTCTTCCTATAATTTGTTAGAATTTCATGAAGATGAAGCAGAAAATATTCCTTAAAACATAAAAATATGGATAATTGACACACTTAAGCTCTTGCAATTATGAACTTAAAATCATTGGTTATCAGAACAGCCTTTACTGAACAAAAAATATACCTGAGGCAATCCTATGCCAAAAGCAAACTTCGCAAGAGCTTTCAAACGAGCAAGTGATAGCTCTAAACCCATCTCAAAAAGCTAACAACATAAGAGAAAGAACTTCAGGCCATACGAAACGAACATTATAGATCAAGACAAACATTGAGATTAGAAAGGATCACGCCTATACAACAACAACAACAACAACAACAACAACAACAACAACAACAACAACAACAACAACAACAACATCAGAGCCTTAATCCCAAAAAAAGGATCATGCCTATAAGGTTGAAATTTAGATTACAGGTAAAAACAGCTGCTAGTAATATCTACTTTCATGACATATAATCGGAGGAATACCACAGTTACCAAATAGGTGATCTGAGATTTTATACCATAACAACAATTGTATCTAACATAAGTTCAGGTAGTTTGGTACAGGAATTTGCTCATCAGATAAATGAAATCTCAATCAGGATTTATTGTTACTTCACACTTAGCTTTCCTCAATGATGCAAAAGGTTTATATCATGGTGCTTAATAAACTATTAAATTCAAAAGGTCCTTACTCCTTAGGACTTGCTTGGATTGGGGGTAAAATGAGGGGAATGAATAAGAGAGTGATAAATAAGATACATTTTCCATGTTTGGCATGAGAGTAATTATTCACCTCCTGGATCTATTACCCTTATGAAAGGGTAATACATTACCCACTCTCCCCTCTGGGCAATGATTAAGGGAGTAAAACATTTACTCTGTAATCATTACCCTTATATACCAAACCTGTCATCAATTAATTCATTACCTAAGTAATTAACTTCTCTGGTAATTATCACCCAATTAAAATTTACCCCCGGATTATTCCATGGATTTCAGGCAAGCCCTAATCCATCATTCCTTTCAATGATTCTAGGCCATTACACAATTTCATATACAAAGTTCACTACAGTAATCGTATGGCAGTAAATTTTTCGAAACCCCCTTGTCTTTTTTTGGAAGGTGAAATCCCGTTGTCACTGAACCAACATAACTTGAAAGAAACCAACAAGAAAGAAGTTGAAGTAACTAGGGAGAGAAAATAAACTTTACCAGGAAAAGAATTCCCCACTCTGAAAGAATTTTAACATCAGTAAGGTTTCTAATCAGACCAAACTGATTTAGGACAACGCCAGCAAAAAAGAAACCAAGTATCTGCATTGAAAGAAGCATGAAAACCGTCATGAGATAATGGGGAAAAAAAACTGTAATCTTTACCATGCATTCATAACAAGTACCAGAAACCTTGATAGTTAGAAATAGTTAAAACCAGATTTTAGATTTCGAGGAAAAAAGGGGAGAGATTTGACTACAGTAACCAGCAGCGGTGAAGCTGAGACAAACTTTAACCCACGGAGAAAAAACACTCAAAGAACCGCATTTCCAAACCACATTTTGCAGCAAAATAAGACATTGTAGAGACTAAAGACAGGGCTGGTATTAGTGTGGAAACCTAAGATGGTGTGATATTTCAGTCGGCTTATTTACCTTCTGATTACTACAAAAGGTTTAAACAACAGTGTTTATAGGCAATAAATTTCCATGCAAAGAAAAAACAAATGTAACAACATCGGGCACTCTGAAGAGTAATGAAAACTTACTGTGCTAGTTTTCAAAGCTCTGAATGCAGGTACTATTAATACTGTCACGGCTAAGAACGTCAGAGTATCCAACCCCAAGTCATTAATGACATCTACGGCACTGGCGACATCTACTACAGCGTGCAACTGAAATTTGCTGGGGCCACGTGATCTAGCGCTTGAATATAATGATTCTCTATGGCTAATATATGGAGAAACTAAAGCTGGAGATCTACTGCAGATCCTCCGTGAAACTTCACATTTATTTAACCTTGGAATAGTCCAAGTTGGTGCCTGATGAATAAATCGCTCTCTGGAAGATAATATGTAGAAATTTCGCCTATGAAAGCTAGACTTTCCTAGACGACACTCCTTACTTAAGATTGTCCTGTAAGTGACCTCGGAACCCTGCAAGCTCACCAAAAGAATATCAACCTCCATAATAGATTTTCAGTAAGAACCCAGAAAAGTGAATTCCAGCATTGCCTCTTGTACACCAAGGAATAGAAGCTATAAAGCTTCCTAGTCATTGTCATCTTAAAACATGCAAGAAACACAAACAACGTACTGCATACAATAATTTTAATACAAAATAAAGCATTTATCCAAAGCACCAAAAACGTTCCTTCATCAAAGCATTTGGAACAGCTGAATTTCATAGCCAAACCAAAAAAAAAAAAAAACGCGCCTCAATATCAGTTAATAGATCCTACAACCAGTTGTACCCAGTTGTATGCTCTAAAACACGAGCTATATAATAAAGTTTTCGAGTTTTGTTTTAAAGAAGTCGAGTTATACCATAAAATTTCTGAACTCACTCACTTGAACATAAAAAAAAAAAAAAAAAAAAAAAAAATTAAGAAAACTCAAAAAAATTACACATAAGCTCGATAAGATATAACTTGGTTGTATGATGTTTTTTTTACCACTGAGGTATAATGTTATTTGTGAATATTCAGAAACCAACATAAATCATTATACATTTCACGCAATTTCCCCTCTCCAATATTTCAGAAACCAACATAAATTGTGCAATTGTGCAAATTTAGACCATAATCGACAATTCGACATCCATGGCAACATAGGAACTAAACAAGCTACTCGCTGGAGTCGCGGCACTCCGTCCCAATCATTTGTTGTTTTAATCAAACGTAAACAAATGATCAAGAGTCAGGACGAGGAAGCATAAGACTACAAATTAAGTAAAACTTCAAGAACCCAATTTAATATAGTAGTAATATTCAAAGCACAATATGCTACTAGCTGAAATTCAAGTAATTCATTAATTTACCTTTTTATATTCTTAGTTTTTGCAAATATTAATACTTTAAACAAAGGTAAACAAATGATTAAAATAAATGAATAGAACTTGAGTTTACCCTGAAAGTATGGAAGGAAAATATAGCATCAGCCATATTAATTCCAGAAAATGAAACTTCATCAGCTCATAACGAACCCATTACTTCCAATTGACTAGTAAACAAAACACACTCAAATTTGATACCTTTTTTTCCTTAATTTTTTGATGAGATAGAAAGAGAGTGATTATATGCCAGAAATTTTGGTGGTTTATTTTTTTTAAAGAGATTTCATGGATAATAAAAATACATGAAAACAGATAGTATAATTGTTGAGTTGGAAGAGCCAACGTGGCTTTCTTGCCAACACTTTGTTTATTATCCTTTTTTAGAAGCTCAATATTCTTCACATATTTATAATTGATTGCTTCGTTTGGACTTTAGAATCATTGGGATCAGCTTCCAACTTTCCGTGAAATTCACATGGGCGGATCGGGCCGGGTGAACTTGGCTTGGGGACCAAGAATCGGACCGAGATATGGGATGGGTCAGGCCGCGTTGGGGTCAGTGGCGTATCTAGGATCTTAACATAGGGGATGCGAAAAATTAACGACGGTTGCAACGACGAGGACTAAAATTTAAACACCAAAAAATAGCGAGGTTAAAGTAAAGCACTTAATTAAAATAAAACTTAATCCAAATAAGTTCAAGTTGATATAAGCAAATAATTCCCATCCTGAGAATCGAACCTGTGACTCCTAGAATAAAAAGTAAACAACAAACCACCACAACACTGAAGATTTTCTAACAACTTATGAAATAACCATATACATATTTCAGAAAAGGGGGGATGCAGGTGCATCCACCGCACCCCCCTTGGCTACGCCATTGGTTGGGGTGGACCGAGCAAAAGTTGACCCGGAGGCTTTGGGCAGGTCGGGCTTGACACGGGCCCGGCCCAGAACCAGTCAGGGATAGAAGCTGAGTCGAGCTGTTGTCCAGGGAGGGTTGGCCAAAACTGACCCGTAAACCGATCGGGCCATGCTGGCCCACACTTTTAATCACCCCTAGTTTGTACTTTGGAATCAATGGATACCTTCAACTTTTCGAGATACTCAAGTGGTATTCTTGGGATAGACTGGGCAAACGAGTTAGAGTTAGGTCGGGTTAATTCGGGTTGGGTTAATTTTGGGTTGTGGGTTGGGTCAATCTGGGGTAAGCATATTTCGAGTCTTGTCGGGTCGGATTATTTCAGGTTGGTTCATTTTTTAGTCAATTATTGTCAAGTTATATATAGATAACCATCAATATTAAACAAATAAACATTGGGTTTGGTTTCGTGTTAAGCACGCGTTTTGAGTTCAGATGTCAAGTCAAGTTGTTCGACCCAAGCAAATTTATTATTGCAAGAATTTGCTAGATATGGGGTATAGTTGCTTTTAATTTGATTATTCAAGTTTTTTTTTTTAAATAAAGAAATAATTTATTAATAGAACGTTACGTTTACAAAGGATATCTATAATCGAAAACGAATCTATTAGAAATCAAAGAAAAATAATTTTGTAAATTAGGGATCTCAAACCATGATCTGACAATTCGGCTCGACCTCGTATCAGTATCCTCATGCAGATTTTGATGAGGGGATCCTTCGTATGATAAATTATTAAAGAAAAAAAAATACCTCTTACTGGTTCCGAAGATCGTTGACAAATAACTTGTATCCATTGAAGTAATGTGCGACGATCTATTAACGAACTACTCTTTTCTATATTATGAGTGAAATAACCCAGGATTAACTGAAAAACTCCAAAATAAAGGACTCTCAAAAAGAGAGTTTTTGATTGAGTAGATGATAAGCATGCATCTATTGATTGGAAAAGAAGCCGTTTACAATATATATTTCTGGTTTGATGTCTTTTCTTAGTTATATGTTTTCATGTATTATTTACTTCTTGATTATCTCATGTGTTACTATATGATTTATGATGATTTATGAGTTACGATAGCTATATATGCTTTTAGTTTTACTTTTTTGTCTTCCTTTTGTCCCAACTCCAATAATGTGCCGGTCCATTTTTATTAAGATCATTGCTTTTGGTCTGAAATAAGACGGGTAACATGTCATCATTTTACAATAAAATGTTGTTATTTTTTGATAACATGTTATCATTATTGTTCACATCATTTTCAGGGTAAAAAAGGACATCTCTAGTCATAACATTTTGTGAATTAATTGGTTACATTTTCTTAAAAAATGACAATATTTTATCTGTCTGACAAATAAGACCAAAAGTGTCCGTCTGAAACAAAAATTTGTGATAATGTGCATGATTATACTATTGGAGATAAACATTGATGACCATGTACGTACTTGCTCATACCGTTCTCTTCGTCCCAACTATTTGCTTACTTTATTTTTTATGTTCTAGCTTCCATCCTACAAAAAAATTCGACTATCATACTTTGTCCATTTGTGTAAAATATATATTACAAATTTTGACCCACATGAATGTCAAAATCACTAGTACTTTGTCCATTTGTGTAAAATATACTCCCTCCGTCCCGATCATTTGTTGTCCTTTGGTTTTGGCACAAAGCCCAAGGAAAGGGGAGGAAGCCAATTGCTAATTGACAAGTGGAATAAATTAAGTGCAAATGGTCAAATTACTCATCAAATTTATTCTTAAAATAGAAAGAACAACAAATGACTGAGACACCCCAAAATAAAAAGGACAACAAATAACCGGGACGGGGGAGTATATGATGAAATTACTTGATAGTTCACTAAGTAATTGTATACTCCGTATTAGATATATTTCAAAATGCAAGGTTTTCAGTACGGGTTAATTATAAACTCAATGAAGATTGGGACAATTTCGTATCGACTTGAATATTAAGAAGGTAAAAGCTTAGCATTTCAGATCAACTTTCGATCATTTTTACATGTCTAACATCAAACATTAGATTATCATTGCAAAATAGGTTTAATGTAAAACGAGTAAACGACCATCAACACACTACTTTTACGGAATTACTTTTTTCACATACGAATTTTACTTTTTTTCACATACATTTTTTCATTATTAACTTCCATCTTTTACCCTTCTCATCTAAAACCTAACCAAATTAACTCCAACCTTTTTCCTAAAACCTAATTTAATTGTTTCAAGGACTAGAATAATGCATCCTAATTCTCCAATTAATGAAGTTATTTACTTGTTTAACGATTATCAATATTAATATTATTTGATAAATTTTATTCAATTAATTAATCAGATTTTATTGTTTGTTAAGGGAATGAAATTAGGGTAAGTATAATTAATTAAATTAGGGTTCATGGTGGCACGAGACGAGTTGTTGGACGGCGTGGTGGTAAAATAAGCTTAAACAATCAACTAAGAAAATAAGAAATGCACTAGACTACGTTATTTTTTCACAAATACTATCCTACAACCAGTTGTATAGTAGTATTGTACAACCATCTCAAAGTTGTTGAGCTCTTACACAAAGTTGTTGAGCTATTTTATGAAGTTATTGAGCTATTTTATGAAGTTATTGATCTTGATAATTATTCTGTTAAGCTCAATAACTTTGTATCATAACTCGATAATTTTATTAATAGAGCTCGATAGCTTTATAACAAAGCTCAACTACATTAAATAAGTTGTATATATAACCAGTTGTAAGCTCAACTACATTAAATAAGTTGTATATATAACCAGTTGTATAATACATTAACTGTTATTTTTTTGCTAATCCTTCTTTTCTTTTGTTATCCTTTCCACTTTGTTTAGTTTCACAAGCCAAATCCAAAAAATACACATACTTAAAAAAGGTGATTGATGAAGAAAATACATGGAAATGGAGGTGGGGTTATGCAACTAAAAAGAGTAATACTGAACTAGGGTATATCCCCGCGCTACAACACGGTATTTTATAGTTTTGTTTTATAAAGAGACATTCTCATTAAATTAACTGTACCTTTAATGTTATAATGTACTAATATAATCTTAGTAAGAGGTAGAAAATGAAAGGTCTCTACCCAGACCCGATGGAAAAAAGGGGGGAAATTTGAAACGTCGAAGTGAGCTGTGGCTGGAAGAGAGGCTTCTTGAAGTGTGGACACTGGCGCATGCGCAAACGAAGGAAGGTGCTCAGTCCAACCCAGCTGAGACTTTATCGACGCTTTACTCGTCCTTTCTTTTCCAGTGAACGAGCTACTTTCCGTAGAATCGAGAAAGAAGTTTTCATTCTGTACATGCCTTTCTAAAGAAAAACCGGCTTTAGAGTCGGGAAAATTTTACATTTAAATTTTGTTAGAAGGTGCAGCAGCTGCCTCTCTGAGCTACCTACGAAATATCATGCCATCAGTCAGTATTCCGCTCCTCTGTTTTTAGTTTATTTATTTTTGTCTTAAACCATTTTTATATTATTTTACTATAAAAATTAACTCTATAATACTATATCATTTCATGAAACTAATTTATGACATTAAATTTCAATTAATAAGTGATGTAAAAATATAATCTAATTAAACGCATATAAACCTTATAAAAAAACAGGTAAAAACAGTATACCACGCACTTAAAAAGACGATTTACGAATAAGTAGACTAATATATTTTTTTAATTAAAAAAATACAATAGAATTGTTACGTCCTTTAAAATATACACTATATTTAGATTGTAACTGATGAAGGATAATATAAGAAACAGATTTACGTAATTTTAAGGTGTAAGTGATGACAATAATTATGTTAAAGACTACATAAGAAGTAGGTTTCCGTAATTTTAGAGTGTAACTGATAAAGAATAATATTTATAGAAATGAAAATGATTGCATGATAAATTATGGATTTTAATGAAAAAGACATAAATATGAATTTTAATTAAAAGATTAAAGTTTAATTATAAGAATATATTAACGTAATTGAAAAGATAATAATGTAATAAAAAAAAATTTACTTGTTACCTTATTTAGCTAGATGCTTTTTGAAGGGAAAACTAAGAGAACTTTTATTCTCTTAGTAGTAGGGGGATTTCAGAAGAAACATGCAGTAGTTATTAGTTTTAATTTAGGAAGCAGATAATATGGTTCAGTTGTAGCAAACAAACAAGATTAGCAAACACAAACCCAAAGGCCAGAACCCGTACCCAACCCGGCCTATAGTACTTGGTTCCGTCAGGACCAACTCGTACTAGGATCACTAGTAGGCACCATACACAAAACCGTAGCCCCCGCTTATTATCCTAGGTGCCAACACGTCCCATGATGCCAGGGAAACCTTAGCCAACACTTATGACAAAACTATCCCAGGCTATATGCAATCAATTGCACAACTCGGCAAACTAGTGGATGCCGAGGACATCACCTCCAAAATTATTAACAGTCTCGATTACAACCTATAAAAACTCGTTATCGATGTCGTTAGAGCCGGAGACACCCCTATCTCCTTCGAAGCATTCCATGAGAAACCGAAACATGCTGCATACCAAATTTTTAAGACAAAAAAACGAGTTTATTATTTTACAAACATCTACGAGAGACCGTACCGTGTAACCACCAAATCTATAAATATAATAAAAAGACAATCAAAAGCATAACATTTCACCATTCACTTTAAGAACAATTTATCAAGCCACGTCATCATTTCTTATTTTGAAAAGAAAAAAGAAAACAAAAATGAATTTGTAAACATTAAATGCAAATAAATAACATAATAAACATTAAACTTTAGCCTATTTAATTTTAAAATAAGTTAAAAAATAATCAAAAATTAAAGTATATACTAAATTTTATAGTTCCACATTTATTGTTGAAATAAGATAAAGACAAATAAAAGCGAAGAGAGAAAAATAACTGAAAAAAATATCAAACAAAAAAAGGCATTGTAGTGTAAGAAGAAAAAATATAAGCAAAAAAAGCCAAAAAAGCCAAAAAAAATAGAATAATAAAGTAAAATATAAAAAATTAAAAGAAAAAATAACATAAGACCCCATTACACACCAACAATCAAAAACAAAAACAGAAGCACCGCCTACCATTAAAACTATCATCTCCTCACATCTCTGCCACCAACCCCGCCACCCATTTTCAGCCAAGAAATAACCTGCCAAGTGTCAATATCCCTGCATCTCACTAGTAACCAACAAAAATGAAAAAGAGGTATAGAGTTTTTGATTTACAATTGATACAATTAAATTTGTATCATAATTCATAATGTTTAATTAAATAGTGCAATTTATCTTTATACATCAATGTTTACTATACTATACTCCCTTTTGTCCCAATAAATAGTTTATATTTTCTTTATTTTGTGAGGGGGAAATATAAAGCAAATGTAAACAATTGATTGAGACAGAGGGAATATATATGTACAACAACGTAGCTCATTTGAAATAATATATTGAAAATATTTGATGATTATCACCAAGATACATAGATTATTATACTTTATATATACACCAATTTTACAGTTAAGTAACGTGTCAGTATCTTTCACCAAATTAAATAATTTTAATCTAAGTATTAGCTTACACAATTTACCTCAAACACACTTGTAATTTTCATGGAAAAAAAAAACTAGTGAAGTTAATTAAAAGGGTAAATCTATATTTTCCTTTCACTCTATATACTAATGAGTATCATATCTTTTAACTTTGAATCTCTAATGTGAGAATGATTATTGTTTTACCTATTATATACCCACATAATTTAAATTGTTTTCATTTGATTAAACGTTACAACAGTTAAGAGAAAATGAGAGAAAAAAAATTTGAAGTCTTGAATATCACCATTATTTCCAAACTAAAAAAATAGAAGTATATAACTATCGTCAATATAATTTATTATTCTTATAATTAATATCATCATTTTAATAATATTGGACTAATAAAAATATCGTTTTGACGTCGATAAAAAATGATTATCATTCGCCAACAAACTAAAATGAGAAACAGAATAAATAGTAGCATGTTAAAATAACAAAAAAAAATACAAAAGAACGATATGAATTTCAAGATATTACAAAAAAAAAAATAGGAAAAACAATTATGTGATCAAACATTTATTAGTGAAGAGTTAGAGAGTTCTTAGAGCATCTCCAATAGTTTCCTTTAGGGATTTGCTTGCAATATTTATAAAATTGCAAGCAAGTAGCTTACCATTGGAGTAGGAAATAATTGATGTAGCTTATGAGCATTATAGTTTTACCAAGCATGTAGTTTGGTTTAAAAAAAATAAAAAGTAAGATTTTTCATTGGTGGAAATTTTATTGTGGGACCCATAAAGTTAGAAAATATTGTAGCAAACCATTGGAGTGGTATGTAATTGAAGAGCAAAATAGCTTAAAAAACCGAGTTGCAAAATCAAGCTATAATGCGTCGTGGCTGTTCACTAGAGATGCTCTTATGATTTTCACAGGATATTAAACTATTTTGTAGCATTAAACACAATCATCAAAATTTGGCTTTTCATTCTAAAAGTAAATTAAACAATCATAAACATCAAAACGAATACTAAATTAAATTTTGGGATTTTTTTGTTATAATAAATTAAACGAACAAAATCATCATTTATTTTTCCAGCGTTTATAGTTCTCACGGTATTCTTTCAAAATAATGTTAACAATTCAATTTATCTTGAATTATAGTTCGCAAACAAAAATATAGAACTTTCTATTTTAAAAAATTTCTTTTAGGTTGAATTAATTAAATAGATCAATTATTTTTAATGAAATAACAATAAAATGTAGAAAAATGACCGAGTCAGAAGGAGCACAATAATAAAAAAAGGAAAAAATAGAAAAGAATAATAACAATAATCGCTGCAAAACACTACAAACGTAGCAATATTCGTAACAAAATAATAATAAACTATGACAAAAGTTTAGTAACTTATGACCATATGCATAACAATAAATATATGTTGATGATATATTATGACAATATACACATTGGTTAATAATTTTTCTTCTTATAAATCCGTTTTGTCTGTAAGGCTCAATGTTATCGCAAATCCGGCCTTGTATAACACCACCACCGTGACAACGTAGCTAGCCCCGTGAATTTCACGGGTAATAAAATTAGTTGGTAATAATTGCAAAAGTACACAATATTATTAACGTACAAAATCAAGAAATGGAAGCAATTTAAAGACATCAATTATTCGCGGCCATGGTGTAACTAATAAACTCGATCTGAATTGTTGATTATAGGAAGCACCCCAAATCAAATCTAATTAGAACATAATATAAAACAATAATTACTCAATTTAATTGTTTGTAGGTAATATATTTCGTACTACACTACCAATTCGAGCCGGAGAAGGGAAAAGTCAGGAAATTAAATTTATTTATAATGAAAATACTACTATTCCGTAATAGCCAAACTAAAAGAGCACTCCATTAAACTAATATGTAATAATTGATCTTGAAGTTTTTAGCTTACCCGATTTTCAACGTGCCAAAATACGGTTGAAGGCAGTAAACTATTCCAACAATGTAACCCAAAGCCAGGATTGGAGCAATGAAAAACAGTGACACCAGATAAATACCCAGTAACGAGTAGAATAATGCTATAGTGAAGTCATTTAGCGCAATCTCGAGGTATGTCCGGATACATTTAGCCCCTTTCGTCAAACTTGAGTAAACTGCGTACAAAGCCCAAAAACGCCCGTGTAAAGCAGTAAAAAAACAACCGGTACGAACACATGCTGGTCATGTGCAATTGAACCCACCTCAAGAAATACCACGCCGGTGAATGCGAGTACCTTGATTAACTCCTTTGGGTTGACAATCTTCAAGTATCTTGTTACCAACCGTTACTCAGCTCCGGTTGATGAGTAGACATACCATTTCAATATCTGCTATTATTTTGCTGTTTGAAAAAAATAAACCATATTTTACATATATAATAATGGTTCATAATAACATGCAACACCATGCAAGAAGACTTGTTATTTTATTGAAATTTCAAAAAAAAAAAAAAAAAAAAATTAAGACGGAGAAGTGAGGAATACTACATACCTTAGTGACACAAGAATCCGATATTAACCTTTACCTTTCTTGAAGTTGTTGAGGAAGTTTTGGAGTGAATGTGAATATTGATTGTAGGGGTGATTTTGAGCACATAAATAGTCAATAAGACAGAGGACGAGGACATTTACCTGCTGCAAAGTCTTTATATGATAACATGCCAAATTGATACTACTTATTACTATAAGGTTGAAGTCGGTTCATACAATGTATGAAAATGATGTCAATTTCTTCTCCTTATAATTTGCTATAAATGTTGTTTAGGGAGTTAAAGTGTACTCTCCATGAATGAATGGATGCAAGGGAGATAGAATATTTTCCAAATTACTTAATAAATACTACCATTAATTAATAAAAAATAAAATTCATTATTAATTCAAGCTCGAACCAATCGAATACAATTTGAAGCTTTTGTAAATAGGAATTGCTCTAGCCCGGTCCGAGGTCCGAGTACAAGCTAATTAATCACAGTCAAAATTTGACATTATTGCGACCCAGCCCGTTCAACCCGAATCAGAAGTGACTCGCCAATTTAGGATTAACCCTTTAGTTGGGTGAAAAGATAAAATTAGGACACTAACCTCCCAAGTCTCAATATTATAAAAGAGTAAATAAAAAATAACCCCCTTTTAAATCCAGGTTTGTAAAATTACTCCCTTATATAATTTTTTTTCTAAAATTACTCTCTTAAGATACACTTTTGTTAAAGGTTGCTTCAAAACTCTAATTTAGGCGACCTGTTCTGTATGTTTTTGAACTTATTCTCCATTGTTATACCTTTTAAAGTATAATTGGATAAGTTACATACGGAATAAGTTCATAAACATAGGAAATAAGTCACCTAAATTGGAGTTTTGAAGCATTTTTTGATAAAAATGCATCTTAAGGGAGTAATTTTAAAAAAAATATATATAAAGGAGTAATTTTAAAAAACTGGATTTTAAAAGGGAGTTATTTTTAATTTACTCGTTATAAAATGACAACTTAATCTTATCTTATAATAAAAGGGAATAGGGGTGTGACACAACATTGAGAGGGCATCTACCCCTTGCTGACGTCAGTATTTACAAAAATACCACAAAATTGATTTTCTTTTCTTATGCACCGCCTAATCTTTCCCCATACCTTAATTGCCTCTGTCTCTGTTACTCAGCTTCATTATATTGAAGAAATTAACGTTGTGCTTGCCATGGTCAAAGAACCCCACCATCATCCATTACGGCCGAATTGTCGAACCTTGCTATCATCCATTACGTATGTTATTTGTTTCTATATCTTCGATGATTGCCGATCTTATTATCTTATAAAGGTTAGTCTAACGTATTTTTTCTTTTCTTTACACATTGAATTGTCTGCTGATATTACAATATGTTCATGGAATTTTGATTCAAATTTGGTCTAAAGTTATAATTGCATATGTTATTGATGAAATTTGGAAACATGACTGCCCAATATATTATACGTCATTTTTTTGATGAATATGCTCATAACCTGTTCGATGAAATGCCTTAGCTAAAATTCCACATTTTTTTTGTTGTAGTTTTTTTTTTGCGGATTTTCTTCTTTAACGCGGTCTTCTGTTGCTCTATTACACATTATTTTGGGGTTTGAATTGATTCTAAACTTGAGTTTTGTAGCTGAAAGTTGAAGGTGAAAAATCAATTGCCATGAAATGGGTTTGAATATAATATTTATTCATATGTATATTTTGAGAGAAGCAGAACTGATTAGTTAGTCTCTCAAGGTATGAGAACACATATAGTATATAGTTTAAAATATGACCAAGCCGGCCATGTGCAATCTTGAAGGTAATCCCTTCAACAACGTTTATGGGATTTGTATTTCAAAAGAGTATTTTAAGATCAATAATAAAGCTGGTGTTTAGATTGTTACGGCAGTGATGAGTCATGCATGAGTGATTTGGACATGAATAATAATTTAACACAAAATCTCATTGAAGACGGTACATATCCGTCACCCCGGAGTGACGGATACTATATTATTAATGGTTTTTGGAATTATGGCGGATCCAATTAGTAAGCAAAATTTTTGTAGTGATTACAGCCACCAAGCGTTTGAGGAATTGCCCCAACTAAAAGACTACCGCTTTCCTTTCGTATTGTGTCCTTGGTGATTTTTTTCTAACATACTATGTATACAAAGGTGTTACACTACCACGAAATTGTACAATTCTATTGAATCTATTCATATAAATCTCTCATATTAGTCTGTTTTGTGTGTGTTTGTGAATTGTTATACCATTTTTTTATAATATGCACGAAAGTGATACGGAATTTTTATCTTAATCATAATCAATTATCATATAATAAAACTTGTAAGCAGGGAAGTAAACAAGATCGTGCCACTACTGCTACTCAAGTGTGAATTTAATGCTCTCTCAATCTCAAGAATTATTGATGGCAATTAGAAATTTCATAGCACTATATACTATTGTCGTCAATTTCTTGCCTTTACGATTTGCTTTAGTTTGATTGCTTAGTGAAATGACACTAAACAGTGGGAACATATTTTAACAAGAATGCGTGTTGCAATCCGACAAACTACCCATGGTTATGGGTTTTGGAACTTCGGTAAAGATAGTCGTAAGCAAAATTGTTGTTACAAATATGGTCACTAGGTGATTGAGGAATTGCCCCAGCAAAAGATCTACTACTTTTCTAACGTACCGTGGCGTAAGTATTTCCGTTTCTTCTATTTGAGCTTGTCGTTAGCGAGACCGTAATATGTGTAAGAAGGTGTGAAACTAACTATTGTTAAAAGATAATACTTATAACATGAAACTGGACGATTTTGTGCATATAATACTCTCATAAAAATTTGTCCCTTTTTCTATGTATTCATGCCACCATCTGAAGCTTTGGCGATTTATCCGACCATCTATATTGTTATGGTGGAGAATAGCAAAATAGTTCGCTACTGTATATATTTAAATTTTTAAGCAACACTTCTTAGGTGTAACTCTTAATGAGTTTGTTAACATAAAGGTAAAGGGGTAAAGTTGCGAACACTGGACATCCTTTATCATGCTATTTACAAGAGCTCTTGAGCGACTGAAGTAGGTAATATTTTGTGTATCGTAACCACAATACACTAAAGACTGAATGCTACATCGCCAGTAGACATGAAATAGCACCTGATAGTTCAATTTCAGATGACGACTGAACAACTACGAACATGACGGTATCAAAATAATAATGTTAATAGAACATAAAGAATACAATTATTGTATTATATATCCCGTGTCTCTTTACTGTGTACTTTTAAAGAGCATTTCAAATCATTTATGAGATACCGCGTGCTGCGCACGCGCATTTCCAGCTAGTACTACTAAATAATTGGACATAGTATGAAAAATCTCAACAACCTCATCTTTACAAATGCTATAAAATGGGTTGAGATGAAAATCGTCATATTCGTGCACATGGAATATTCTCCATGACAAGTTTGATAGCAATAAGAAAATTTTAATCATGAAAACATTTGTGCATTACTTATACAATGTTTCTGTATTGCTATTTTAAATAATTGTACCGAGTACAATTTACTACATATGACTGATATGAGTAGTAATTTTTACTTTATTCGACTGCGAATGTGTGATTATAAATCTCAAATAAAGAATGAATCGATTAAAATGTATATATGATGCAACATATGTTAGCTCAATTGACAATACGACTCATCCTACCTTGTTAATTTCATTTTCGTTACCTAGTTTCGTTGACAATGCGAAAGTAGTAATTTACCCCTTAACTTAATTCAATTATTGAATTAGGTCACATAAATTCAATTGGAGCAATCAAACCCTTTACCTTAGTGAACATGATTATTTACTCATCTATATATAATTTTATTATTCCTGATTAAGTGCGGTGTCTATGAAATTAGTGAACATGACTATTTATGCCAATTAATTTACGTAATTAAATTAGCAATGATCGAAGAGTGTCAACGTCCATTTGAATACCCACTGCCAATTAGTATTGAGTTATTGGGAGAAAGATTGAAAAGATAATCCAAAGAGGATGTTTTTTTTTCCTTGAATGTCTTTAACAAAACTAAAACTACGATAAAAATTATTCGTGTAATACCCGCCCTTTTAGGGACCCTTTGACCAGCGTTGACTGCCCTTGGGGAGCGGGAGTAACCTTAGGGAAGTATGCCAGACCATCTTGGGGTGCGTTGTAAGAGTGGTACTCGATAGAGTAGAGGCTACTCGATCGAGTAGCTAGGGTACTCGATCGAGTAGGGGGCCACTCGATCGAGTAGGTTGGGTACTCGATCGAGTGCCCGGTTTGCAGCGAGGGTTTTATATCGCGTTTTGTTAAATCCGCAAATCACTTCCGCCACTTTCCTCCTATCCTTCAGCCGCCTCTTTCCCTTCCCTTCACCTCAAAACCTCCATGGAAGCCTTTGTGAAGATCCTTGTGCTTTAGGGGAGCTCTCTTGAGTCGGGTAGCGGTCTTTTGCCTTGTCTCTCCCTATAGGTATGTCACAATCATCATCCGTGCCTTTGTTTCTATAGCTAGGGTTTGTTCGTTAGTAATAGATGTTTGTATGTCGGTAATAGGCTTTGCTTGGTCGCTGGAGATGTTATCTGTCAGCGTGGATTGGTTGCGGTTGCATAAAGGTAGGTTCGCCTACTCGGTTTACGTTGACGGTCTAGTGTGTCGGTCGTTGTGGTAGTGTGGTGATTGTTTGTTATAGTATTTGTTTGTGTTGTGACTGTGGTGGTGATCGTTGTTGATGGTTCTCGAGATGCGTTCTCGGCTGAGTGGGGTCACTTGCGGGAGTGGCTTCACGCCCTAGTTTTGCCCTTCGTGGAACCCGCCACGAAAGGGGATGTGCACATTAATGGACAGGGTTATCGCTCGTACGATGAGCGGGGCTTAGGTGGGAACGGCTGCGGTCCCCCACTGGCAGGGCTGGTCCAGTGGACAGTTGGTGACAGAGTTGATTGAGTTGTGGTACTGTGATTGGAGTTGGTAGTGTTGTTTGTATTGCTGATTGTAGTTGCCGTTGGCTTGTCTTGTCTCAGTACTGACCTTGTTTGGTTGTTTGTTTGTTATGTGTCTGCCGTGATCCCTTATGGTGAGCAGTCGGTCTTAGCAGGTGTTGATGTTGTGAATAGCTGGAGTCCAGGCAGGGATGAGTCCTCACGAGTTATGATGGTCGTAGCGAGTAGTCCTTGAGTTGTACCTTTGTATTGTATTTTGATTTAAATCACTTGTAACACAACTTAATAGTTCTTTTATTGACGTTTGATAATTACTTCCCTCGGGCAACCGAGATGGTAATGCCCTTATATGCTAAGGAAGGCCTAGTTAAGGCTCCTCTGGATATGGGGGTGTTACAAAGTGGTATCAGAGCGACGATTTTGGAACCTGTAACAAATGAACATAATGAACATAGGGAGTCTAATAAAATGAACCTGGTGTATGTGTAATGGGAGCCCCGGCTGATGCTAGATTTTGGGTGAGTAGGCGCCCTCATTTCAAAATCTTGGCCCCATGACACTTAAGCCAGTCACATGGGATGGGAATGTGAGTCCGTGTGTCTATGTGTGCTATGTAGGTTAATTGTGCCGGAGCTACCTCCGGTTAAGTTTTGTTAGAATTAATTGAGGGGTGATAGTAATGTTTGGGCCGAGTGTGGTAAACATTGACGAGATTATTGAAGCTCGTTGGATGATTAGCGAGCTTATAGGATAGCTAGGAGTTATGTGACGAGATTATACGTCATGAAGATGCGTGAAAGTGTGAATTTGAATGTGTAATATGAATAGCGAACATGTAGGTGTTTGTCATAAAATTTATGATGACGGAAGTTGTAAGTGAGCTTGTAGATCCTACTGAGATGACTATAATGATAATTATAGTATGGATGAGTAATAATTCGAATCACGGTATATGGTAATGTGTATATGCTTTATTAGCTAGTTGAAATTTTTTTTTTCCGCTGCGAAATATTTGAATTGTGCAAAATAGATCGCTTAGAATAACATGTAAGACATAATTGATTAAGAGATTTGCAAAGTATATAATTATGTGATAAGTAAATATGGGGAATTAATGTGAACTATACGTTTCAATTTGATGTAAACACGAGTTCAGTAATAGCATGTAAAGTAAGTTTAAACGTAATAAAATGACACGGGTAGATTTATACATAACTCGGTGACAGGTAGACCGAGTTGGGTAATTTGTATAACGTAACGTGATATGTCTCTTAGTTGTTGGAGAGTTGTATTTTGTGTGACGATGGTTATAAAACGGGATTGAATGCGATGATTAGTGTCGAATTCCGAACTTAGTTGGAATCGACACGCGGTGTTGTTTTGCAGGAATCTTCAAAGTTACTTCGTATTTTGATCGAGTACTTAACTATACTTGACCGAGTGCGAGTGCTTACTTGACCGAGTAGACCTCACTCGATCTAATTAGGAAGCTATGATGTCGGGATGTGGGAAAATTCCCGCAGTTACTCGATGATTTAGCTCCTACTCGATCGAGTAGGGTGGTACTCGATCGAGTACCCAAGGCACTCGATCGAGTAGGTTACTGTACAGTGATTTCTACGGGTTTTCTTAAAACCCTTCATCTTCCTATTTCTTCTTCTTATTCCTCCATATCTCGACACAACCATCCTATATCACTCTCAAATCCCTTAATCTCTCTCAAATCCTCTCTTTCTCTTGGGTTAGTAGTAATTCTTGGGGTTGATTTTCTTGTTTAATTCGTTTCTTTATCTTACTAATCAATCAAGGTATGTTATTCCTCTCAATTTATGTGATTTATTACTTTGAATGTGTTAAGATAGTGAAGTAATCTGAAAATTTCGATTCACATGAGTAAGATGCTGTTTTGATGGTTAAAACATGATTCACATGCCTCTTTTCCGTGTTTGTTGGTGACTAATTGCTGTAAATTAGATTGGAAAGTTGCAAAGTTGAAATCGAAATTTCTAGGGTTTACAAATTTGAAATTGATTTTGATTGTTTTACCTTGATTAGATGATGGAATTAAGTACTATACATTGTTTATGTCATGTGGAAGAATGAATTTTGATGATTTTACCCTTGGAAAGTTGCCTTAAAACTCCGTCTTAAAAGTGCCTTATGGGAAATTCGTGACTTAGAATTGGAAAATTGATGTTGTAATTGACAATATAAGCATGAATTGAATTTCAATATGATAATAGAAACAATGATTGATGAATACATGCCACAATTCTCACAGCTGTAAAGACCGTCTGAAAATTTTAATTGAGTTGTTTTACATAATAGTAAAGGGTGATATTGATTTGTCATAAATTATTCATCCTCCTGAATTAGTAACATGTAATTAGCAATGTACTAGAAGCATGATAGGGTATTCAAATTCGCTGAGCATATGCGGTCATCATGATAATTACTTTCACCACTATGACATATGAGTAGTAATAATATGAACTTGTATGTTGGAATCGTAGAAACTGCTAATGAGCATGTATACTTATCTTAATACTCAAAGTAACAATGTGAAATATGTGTTCCACATGCTGAGAATTGTTGGTAAATTGGTGTGTACCTAACTGAACATCTAAGTTTGGTGGCATGATTTATGTGCTTCAAATATGGAACTGGTTGATGAATTAGTAAACTTACTAAGTATTTAGAACCCAAAATTACATGAAGTATATGCTTGCATGTTTATATAAATTGTTTGAACATATGTCTAAAAACAGATCTGAGACTAAACACAGGAACCCGTCGAGTAAAACGGGAAGGGTTGATCCACTTGAGAGGGGGGAGGCTAGTGGACCGGTAGTACCCGTAGTTTCTGAGTACCCTTCTGTTGTTTTTGTCGACTTTAAGCAAAGGGAGCGTTTTGTAGCTTTACAAAAACGCAAGATGAGACCCACAAAGTGTATAGACACCGGTGTGTTAGAAGAGTTGGAAATAGAGACGGATGTGCGTCATATATTCGAGACCTTGGGGTTTACGGGTTTGTACCGGTTGAGGAAGCACACTTACCCTTTTCTTACCCTAGAATTCATGAGCTCTTTTAACTATGACCCAACGGGTCAGACTGTCGAGTTTAGATTGATGAATACCAGCTTCTTGTTGACCATGGACCTGTTTGCCTCTCACCTTGGGTTGGCCAAGCCTCCCAAGGATTCCATCACCGACATTCCAGCTGAGTGCGGCGTCTGCCGCCTAATGCCTTGCTTGACTGGGAAGCAAACTCCCACCGCGAGCAACATGCTGATTAATGATGTTCAGCATATCACCTTGAGGGTCTTTCTCCATTCTCTCTCGAACCTTCTCTATGACCGGAAGGATATCAGTAAATTGAACAATCATGAGGTCTTACTTTTGATGTCGTACCTCAACCCGGAGCGGGCCAGGAAAGTGGTCTTTAATGCTCCTTCTATAGTTTGTGCTGCTCTCGCCTTGATGGCTTCTTCCTCTTCCCGGTACTTGAGTTGCGGTGCCATTGCCACTCGGTTAGCTGAAAAGCTAACCTCCTTTGAGGCTTCTCCGGCGTACGTACCTCTAGTTACCCCAGTGCCTACCATGGATCGCGAATATTATCTCGACCTGAAATGGTTGAGGACCTTGGCTGACGGTAGCCTAGCATGGAGGGTGCATGGGATGAGTTGGATGAAGATTCCAGCCCCTGAGCACCTCCCACCCACGGAGCCCTTGGAGCCGGCAGTAGTGACGGTGAACTCCGATGACGAGGAGGAGGAGGAGGATGACGGACCCCGCCAGCTACAGACCTACCTCATCGACGACGCCATTCTCAGGGAAATGCCGGAGCCGACGAAGGGTGAGAATGCGGGAGTACAGGTGGTGGAGAGACCCAGAGTGGTGAGGGGACCCCGTAGAGTGAGGGAGAGGGCCCCGGAGACTAGGCCACCACCAGTAGCACCACAGCAGCAGCAGCCTTTTCCATGCTACCCTTACCTTGACACCCCGGAGACGCGGTCCAGCTACTTGGCGGAGAGAGTGTCATCTACCTTGACACTTCGGAACATGCACGAGATGGCGTACACCCAGGGGATAGGGACCGAGGGACCACATCCAGTTTGGTGGAGTGGAGTAGGGAGCTACTCGGGGGTTTTCCATGCCTACGGGGTGGATCAGTCGACGTGGGGGGCACCTCAGTCCTTCCCTTACGGTGGCTTGACCCCATGGTATGTGGGCCCGGGAGCGGGAGCGGGGGTGGATGCGGGGATCGGGTCGGCGGGAGCGGTACTTCAGGTGGTGGTGATGATGAGGTGATGTTCGAGCAGCAGCAGGAGGAGTGATACTCCTCGTCCTTATCGATGTTGATAGTAGTTGATGTTAGATAGTGATATTGTTGTTAGACTTTGGTAGTCCTTTCCTTTTATTGTTGAAACTTGGTCGGATTTGTATGATTGGCCATAAGGCCGGAATTGCTACACTAACCTTTTGCAGGATTAATGAGAGTCGGGGCATCATCCCGACTCAATTTATGTGACAATCATGTGTGATATGTTGGTTTGAGACGGGTTATGGAAAAGTACTTGACCTGCAGGTACTCGACAGAGTACCCCACACTCTATCGAGTAGCTGCAGGAAGGGAAGTAAATACACATTCTGATCTCGGGCTACTCGATCGAGTAGCCAAGACACTCGATCGAGTAGCATGGCACTCGATCGAGTACCGCTAGTTACTCGATCGAGTAGCACTGTTACAGGGGTTTTTTGAAATTAAAAATGTTCAATTGTTTTATACTTGCGAGTTTAATGTTTAAAGTAGTTGTGACTGCGTAGTAACACCTTTAAACCGTTAATTCATATGTTGCAAGTTGTGGTCGAACTTTTATAAGCATAGTTGTCACGATTAGTGAAGCGGTAATCATTTTCTTGTCACTTTAATATCGCATACGCCTCCTTCATTCTGTTGGTCAGCATTGTAACTTCACCTAGGTTTGCGCATACCATTTTAACGTGTGTTGTCAATGGTAACTAGTTATTCCGATATCTTGTGTATGACTTCCAACTTAACGAGTGTATAATTAGCGAGTAATGTCCACAACAAATAATAGGGTTCTCCTTAATGATTAAGATGCAAATAATAATTAATAGGCGTGATAGTTTAGGTGGTGAACTTCGGGGACGAAGTTCCTTTTTAGAGGGGAAGAGTAATGTCGCGGAATAAAAAGGTTGTTTTCGAATGGTGTTTTGCTTGTTTATAATGTTGTTGGTGGTTGTTTATAAGGTGGTTGATGTCATGTGTTAAAAAAAAAAAAAATTAATTAATTTGTTGTTGAATTATAACGACTTATTTTCTTTGGTTCTTTAAAGTGAGTATGATTGTATCTGAATCATGTTGCCAAGTAACATGGTGGCATTAGTTGTACCACATGAAAGTTGATATGAGACATGTTCTAGATGGAAGATTGGACAGTAATTAGTGTATGTTGGAAGTTCGTGAGCGGCGATTCGCACTGCGTGTCGGATGTTTTATGTGTATATAAAATAACGGTTGACTGTGATAAAGCTTGCATGATAGTGACAAGAGTCGATAGGTTTAATTGTGGACGGTGATGATGATGACATGGGGGGGGGGAATGGTATTTACAAGGAATGATGGTCTGACCGGGAAGATTGGTGAGATTGTGTTGGTTCCGTGCCATGAGCGGGAGAGGTGAGTTGAACTTCGGGGACGAAGTTCTTTTTAAGGGGGGAAGACTGTAATACCCGCCCTTTTAGGGACCCTTTGACCAGCGTTGACTGCCCTTGGGGAGCGGGAGTAACCTTAGGGAAGTATGCCAGACCATCTTGGGGTGCGTTGTAAGAGTGGTACTCGATAGAGTAGAGGCTACTCGATCGAGTAGCTAGGGTACTCGATCGAGTAGGGGGCCACTCGATCGAGTAGGTTGGGTACTCGATCGAGTGCCCGGTTTGCAGCGAGGGTTTTATATCGCGTTTTGTTAAATCCGCAAATCACTTCCGCCACTTTCCTCCTATCCTTCAGCCGCCTCTTTCCCTTCCCTTCACCTCAAAACCTCCATGGAAGCCTTTGTGAAGATCCTTGTGCTTTAGGGGAGCTCTCTTGAGTCGGGTAGCGGTCTTTTGCCTTGTCTCTCCCTATAGGTATGTCACAATCATCATCCGTGCCTTTGTTTCTATAGCTAGGGTTTGTTCGTTAGTAATAGATGTTTGTATGTCGGTAATAGGCTTTGCTTGGTCGCTGGAGATGTTATCTGTCAGCGTGGATTGGTTGCGGTTGCATAAAGGTAGGTTCGCCTACTCAGTTTCTGTTGACGGTCTAGTGTGTCGGTCGTTGTGGTAGTGTGGTGATTGTTTGTTATAGTATTTGTTTGTGTTGTGACTGTGGTGGTGATCGTTGTTGATGGTTCTCGAGATGCGTTCTCGGCTGAGTGGGGTCACTTGCGGGAGTGGCTTCACGCCCTAGTTTTGCCCTTCGTGGAACCCGCCACGAAAGGGGATGTGCACATTAATGGACAGGGTTATCGCTCGTACGATGAGCGGGGCTTAGGTGGGAACGGCTGCGGTCCCCCACTGGCAGGGCTGGTCCAGTGGACAGTTGGTGACAGAGTTGATTGAGTTGTGGTACTGTGATTGGAGTTGGTAGTGTTGTTTGTATTGCTGATTGTAGTTGCCGTTGGCTTGTCTTGTCTCAGTACTGACCTTGTTTGGTTGTTTGTTTGTTATGTGTCTGCCGTGATCCCTTATGGTGAGCAGTCGGTCTTAGCAGGTGTTGATGTTGTGAATAGCTGGAGTCCAGGCAGGGATGAGTCCTCACGAGTTATGATGGTCGTAGCGAGTAGTCCTTGAGTTGTACCTTTGTATTGTATTTTGATTTAAATCACTTGTAACACAACTTAATAGTTCTTTTATTGACGTTTGATAATTACTTCCCTCGGGCAACCGAGATGGTAATGCCCTTATATGCTAAGGAAGGCCTAGTTAAGGCTCCTCTGGATATGGGGGTGTTACAATTCGTTACTATGGAAAGAGATGACAAGGAGTCCGTTTCAAAAATAATACCGAAAATAAAATAATTGTTATTTTGGGTCGGTTTTGAAAATAATTGTCGAAATGGTGTCCACGTAGGCTCGGTTTTTATGAGCCTATGTGGGGTTCAAACACGCCATACGTATAGGCATGCTTAAGCAAGAAAACACGCCATATCCAATGGCGTGTTTCTTCAGTCAAATTTTCCAACTCCAATCCAGTAGCTGGGATATTGGAAACAAATCAAACACGTCATTACTAATGGCAGGTCTTCCTCAGCAAACACGCCAATATGTATGGCGTGTTTCTCTAGTGTGTTTTTCCAGCTCCAATCCAGTACCTGCCTTAAGTGCTACACCCAAACACGCATTAATAGTGGCGTGTCTTCCTCATTAAACATGTCATTGGATGTGGCGTGTTTCTTCAACACATTAATAAAACCAAGCTGGAAATTGGTTAAACATAAAAACGCCAATACGTATGACGTGTTTATGGAAAGAGACACGCCAATACGTATGGCGTGTCTATGCAGTATCATTTTTTTTTACAAAGCTGCCCATTTCCACTTCATCCACATTTAGTTCCACTGTCAAAAGGCACAACCAAACTCAACAATGCAAATTGGACACAAACCATTGTCTATTGAAAACTAAAATAGAGTTTACACACCACATAGTTTAGCACAAGGGGTTTAAATTCAAAGTTTTCCAACTAAAATGTCAAATACATTAACCGTCTAAAGTGTCAAATACATTAACCATCTAACTATTACATTAAGTTCTTCAAGTCTTCTTCTTGTTCTTTCCTCGAAGGCGTATGAAATTGCTCTTTGTTTTGCAAATATTTCCTCAATTGCTCTTTGTTTTGCATTCCAAGCTTTGGTGTATGAAATTGAATAACCATACTTATCTAAAATATAAGTAACAACAAAGTTAACTTTTTATCCCCAATCTCCCTCAACAAGGTTACGAATCTCATGACTTATGAATGCTCGTTTCAAATTAACATGATCTTGAGGAACCATGTCACAAACACAAGACTCGTCATGAGGACCTTTGTATGTGACAATGGTAAAAACTTTAGAATGAATTTTTTTTTATGTAGCTCTTAACCGCCAATTACATGGTATAGGAGACCAGCCACATATGAAGGTAATAGTATTAGGCTTTGATTCGGCAACTTTGAAAAATTGATTTGCTTTTACACAATATGATATCACCTCATCGCTAAGTGAAGCTTTATTCGGGAAAACTTGTCCAACCGCAAACTCTTTCCCTTGTTCATGTCTTACCATATTTTCCCAAGTTTTCCAACTATTCAATTCATCCTCATCTAATTGATCAATCTTATTAAACTCAACAATGGGAGCACTAGAAAAGACAAGATCATCATCACCATCTTCTTCATTTGCCAACAAATTCTCATCAAGTATTGTCCATTCCTCATCAATCTCATCACCTTGTAAGTTACCATCAAATTCTCCTCATTTACGTCATTAGTTTCAAGTGAAACAAATTGAGCAACATCATCTAGCCTAATACTTGGTGTAGAAGTGACAATTTGACTAGTGGAAACTTCTACAAATATGTCCATTGAAGGAGCATGTGAATGACGAATACTTGCCCATAACGCTTTAAAGGCTCCCTCATTATTAAGGGGTACAATTTTGAAACACCCGGAACTTGGAAGTTTCATCATCACCCTCAATTGAGTACCCAAACTTTGAATGCCGATTCTCTTATATATCTCTTCAACTAATTCAAGATATGTCATCTTTGTACTAGCTAAAATAAAACATTGATTCCCTTCTCTATAAGTTACACATCCATTTTTCTCCAACAATTCTCCATCCCAATAACAAATAAAAGAAAAATCACGAATTTCCATTCTATACAAGAAAATTGAACAAGTTTAGTAAAATCAACTAACTATAACCTAATTTCCCTAAAATACATACCTAAACAACAATTAAAATGCATAAATAGTTCATCTTAATTAGGGTTTCGAAATTGGGGGTTTTTTCTAGACAAGCTTAAATTAACATATATAAGTTGTAGATCTAAGTACAAAACAACATAATTACCAACAATGAAGACAAAATAAGCTAAATCTACCTTCAAAAGATGAAATTAAATAAGTTAAAAAGAATTAAATTACCTTGCTAATTAGGTAGAATGTTTAATTTGAAAATCAAACCCAATATTACGCTGGAGACACGTCGGAGATTCGCCGGAGAGGAGAGTGGGGTGAGGAAAAAAATGAGAGAAGTGAGGTGTGTTGTGTCGCACTTAGGGTGTTTGTGAGGAGGATATGGCGAATGGTTTGTATTTTTGGTAGAAAGTGATGGAAATAGACTGAAATGTTAAAAAAAAAAAAGAATTCTGAAGAAACACGCCAATACGTATGGCGTGTTTGCTTAGGAAAACCCGCCACTAGTAATGACGTGTTTGATTTGTTTCCAATATCCCAACCACTGGATTGGAGTTGGAAAATATGACTGAAGAAACACGCCATTAGATATGGCGTGTTTTCTTGCTTAAACAAGCCAATACGTATGGCGTGTTTGAACCCCACATAGGCTCGTAAAAACTGAGCCTACGTGGACACCATTTCGACAATTATTTTCCAAACCGACCCAAAACGACAATTATTTTATTTTTCAACATTATTTCAAAAACAGATTCGATGACCAGAAAAGGGAGATTATGTGGAAGTATTAAGGGACAACAAATATTTGATAACAACACGTTAACTTTCCATGTGTTTTCCTCCCACTTTTTTTGTATTTGTTATAAATTCTTTTCCCCTCTTAGCAACATTACTTTCAAGGCTTCAAGTAATTACAAGTTGCCCCTCTTATTCTTTTAAATTAAAATTAGGCAAAATACATATTACATGAAATATAAGTACAAGAATATTCATTTAAGACATACTCCATACTTACTTGTGTCTTAATTTTAAAACGGCTCAAATAAAATGGATTTATGGATAAGACAAAAGAAAAGTTCATAGAACCTACCAAAATAATTGTCCTATCTAGCTGGTCTATTATTTAACCAATTTTACTTTTAAGACGAATACATCCGATCTTAAAAGAAACCAATTGTTTACCATGTGTTTCGAAACCTTCTTGTAAATAACTGAATCCCTAATTGGGTCACATTCTATTGAGCGTAGTATATATATATATTTAGGGTACAAGG
Source organism: Silene latifolia (assembly GCF_048544455.1). Lineage (NCBI taxonomy): Eukaryota > Viridiplantae > Streptophyta > Magnoliopsida > Caryophyllales > Caryophyllaceae > Silene > Silene latifolia. Next base: position 139,989,481 of record NC_133528.1, on the reverse strand, counting down.
CTAATTACAATGTAAACGTAATACACATAACAATATCTACGATATACAATCTAGCCTAATAAGAGGAAATACAATATTACGAAATATTACATATTTATGGTTGCTAATACATCCCCATAGTCGAAGCGGGAGGAGAGCGGACGCAAAGACTGATCATAAATTGAGTGAAGAGTTGCCGTGGAAGCCCCTTGGTAAAACTATCAGCATACTGAAACGTAGAAGGGACATGAAGGACACGAACTTTACTAAATGTAGACAATTTAATTCGAATCTTGGATCATACTCAGGTTAATCTATCAGATTTAGTTCCAATAACTTGTTTAAGTCGTGTTAGGGTCAAGTTGTATACACAACTAGGAAACTATAGGTTGCACCTTGATTCTTGATTTTTTTATTTTTTAGAATTTTTTTTTTTGTGAAAACGAATTCAATAATTGTTTCCCCGCCTTAATCTTATACGGTATAATAATGCGAAAACGCGATAAATCACTAAACATTATTGAATATAATTTTTCTTAATTATCATAAGAACGACAATTACATAAATGATAACAATAAAAATATTTACATATGACCTATATCTACTCATCATTAATAATTTTTTCTTAATAAAACTAAACTTAATTTTTAATTCACTTTTCCCACCAAAGTCATTAACTATTATAACTAGAATCCTAATATAATACAATAATATAACAATGAGTTAAAAGTCCTTGGAGGTTAAGCTAGCTATACACGGAGTACCAAAGACGGAAATATTATGATTTGGTAATATTTTCCTTAATACTCAAAACATGACTTAGATTTAAGACTGTTGTGTCTTATTGTCACATGGGTGACACACTCCGAAATCATTACAATGTTAACATTTTAGGGAGGCAAATTAGAATACAATGGCTTAACTTCTCTAAAATTTGAAACAATTTGATTAAAAAATGTACTCGTATTTTCATCAATTAGATATTAGTCTTACACTGTCTTGGCGAGAAAATAAAATTGAAAAAAAATTGGGAATGCACTACTTTCCACAATTTCAAAACACCAACATAATTGTGCAATTGAATAGAATTAGACCACAATCGAAATCTTTGGCAGCATATGAACTAAATAAAATACTCGTCAATCAATTAAACAAATGATTGTGACGAAGAAGCATAAAACTACCAAATTTAAGTAAAACTTGAAGAACACAGTATGCTACTAGCTGAAATTCAAGTAAATTCCACAAACGTATACTCAATCCTGACCTATGACGAGCATTATGACCAACCTAACATTGATCCATTGGGTCGAGGATTCAGAACAAAGTGTTCTTTTTCACGCCTCAAAAGGTTTCGTTACTGACACACACACGGTACATACTTTGAGTCCTATTCTCGCATCTCGTGCCGTTCCATCGCCTCCAGGTACTCGTTATCCTATAACTCATTATGTTAATTATAGTCGATTTCCAAATGGATATAGGCACTTTCACGTTGTTTTAAATGCAGGCCATGAACCACGACATTTTAAAGAAGCTATCTGTGACTCGAGTTGGCGAGATGCAATGATAAAGGAGATTGATGCGTTGGAACAAAATAATACATGGGTATTGGACGAATTGTCATCCAATAAACGTGCTTTGGGTAATAAATGGGTTTATCGTATCAAATATAATGCAAATGGAACGATTGAACGCCTCAAGGCTCGTTTGGTTATACTTGGTAACCACCAAGTTGAAGGGATCGACTACGACGAGACATTCACTCCTGTAGAAAAAAATGACAATTGTTCGGTCTTTCTTAGCTGTTGCAGTTATTCGTGAATGGCACGTTCATCACATGGACGTTCATAACGCTTTCTTACACGGTGATCTTGATGAGTTTGTATATATGAAATTGCCTCACAGATTTCGCCATTCTAATCCCAATCTTGTTTTATGCCATAAATCCATAATAAATCAAGAAGTAGGTAGTAATTTTAAAACTTCTCCGGAAGGATGTCCCATTCTTTTATGCCATAAATCCATTAAAGCTGAACGATCAATGTTGAAGATATTCGCACATGACATACCACGGTAGAAGTAGAGCCCGTCCTCACATTTACCCGCTCCAATCACCCTCCCCGTCCTTCGGTCCCGAATAACACAAAATGATTTAGTACATTGAATAAGACAATCAGTTTCATCAATTAATTGTAAAACCGAAATTAAATTGCAAGTAAAGCCTTGGACATAAAGAACATTGGAAATTATTAGACCCCCATCAAGGACTACATGGCTTTTATAGGAAGCAGAGGTCGTGACCCTATTTGGAAGGCCAACGGGAACGGAATCAATCTTCGTTAAATTAGAGAGATTAGCAAGAGTTCCTGTAACATGGTTCGTTGCGCGGTATCAAATATCTAAGCATTCTTACCATGGAGATGATCCTTAGCTTTAGGTATATTCAAGAGATCGAGCAATTGTTGTTATTGGCCCGTTAAACCAGCAACAGCAGAAGAGTCAGGAGCCGGACGAGAAGTACTTGTACTACCTTCGGTGTAGGTTGTATTTATGTGAGCATCACCGTGGCCACGGCCTGGATTGGACCCGCCTCTAGTAGCCCCTCCTCTACAGCTAGAAGGACGAGGACCGCATGGTCGATCGTCCCACCAGTGAGGATATCCGTGAAGGCAAAATCACACACTTTCATCGTGAACATTACGATTGCAATAAGTGTAATGTTTGTCAGAGTTATCAACAGACTTGCCTTTGGTTTTAAGGGAGAACTGCCTTTGCTTCCACCAACTAAACCGAAAAACAAAACGAACCCTTTGGGAATCCATGCCATCTCAGATGATGAACCAACCTTGGACTGCTCACACCTCATACTTCCAATTGATGACGAGGTGAACGCCCTGGAGAAGGATGACTCGGACGGGGTATTTGTGTTTAGTGTCGCAACTATGCTTGCCAAGTTCCAACAAGTTGAAGAGGCTATATCCAGTCTCTCCGAAAGGATCACCCGACTTGACGACGCTTACTATCGTCTGGTTTTCAGTCCTCCAACACCACGCCCGAGGGAGGGTCCCCCGAACACCCAAAGCTACCCTCACCAGGATGGATTGTTCCCGCGACCATTCTGGCATGCACCCCACAACAATCACCCTCACAATAATCACCCCCACAATAATCAATCTCACAAAAACTACCCTCACAAAAACTGCCCACCGAGGAACACCCCTCTGAGGTGTCCTCGAGATCCCGAAATCAATGGCATCTGGAGAGATGATGTTGAAGATGTCTATATCGTCCCAGGGAAAGTGAAACAGGCAAAAGAGATCGGTCATCTTACCCGATCCGGGCGCCCCTACCAAAACCCGAACAGTTCAACAGTCGTTCCAACAACGAATGACCAAGTTGTCCCGGACTTGGACACTCAACTCAAGGCTCCCGAGAATCCGATCCTTAAACAACTGCAAAAAGCAAGAGCCGAAATCTCAATTTGGCAACTGATTGCTACATCCTTCGAGCATTGGCAGACTCTACTACAAGCCTTGGGGAAACTGACCATGCCCTCTACATCCTCCCCAGAAGAAGTGGTGGCACACATGACAAGGGATGTCCCTGATTTGAGCAACCCGGTCATCTTCTCTGACGAAGATATCCCTCCCTTCGGAGCCAACCACAACCTGGCCTTGTATATCACCGTACAATGTCTCAAAAAGAATGTGCCTATGGTCCTTGTGGATGACGGATCCGCGGTGAATGTCGTTCCCCTCAAAACGGCTCATAAACTGGGTATCAAAGAAGCTGATTTGGTCCCAACCAATCAAGGAGTACGCGCTTATGACGGCACTCGTTGTAAGGTCGCCGGGCTTATCACCCTGACCGTCGCAACCGGACCACTGGAAAGGCAAACCAGTTTTCAGGTGGTTGACATCGACGCTTCCTTCAACACGCTTTTGGGATGTCCCTGGATTCACGCCGTCAAGGCAATTACTTCAACTCTCCACCAGAAAATCAGGGTCCCCTTCAACGGGAAAACAATCACAATTCCTGCTTCCCCGATCAAAGCTGTCATGAGAAAGGGAATAGCCTCCCATGCCATTGAGGAAGACGACAACGAAATGTAGGGATTTCAAGCTGTGAATGCCATAACTGATGAATCAACACCCTTTGATTGTGACCCATTCGCCAACCTCACAGTCAACCGCATCCTGATGCGCCAGGGTTACTTCCCGGGTTTACCCCTCAATCCACTGAAGAGCACCTTGCCTCCCTTGAAACATGCTAAGGTCCCCAACATCCCCTTCGGACTGGGCTATGAACCTACCGATGAAGATATCCAGGAGATGAACCTCCTAGTTCGAAAGCGCAAGAAGCACGGAGTCATCCTCCGTCCTTATCATTTGACCCTCAATGAATAATTTGTCCCCGAGGGAGAGTCCGAGCTCTACCACGACTTTACGAAGCCGATCTATGACTCTGTGGCCAAGGTCAAGTACCCGGGCGTGGAAGTATTCCAGGATTGCTATTTCATGCCTAACAACACCGAAGCTGCATCAACCGAGTCTAAACCGTCCTCATGCCTCGACGGACAAGCTGTCACTCTCCTCTTTAGAGAGGATAACATCAAGCACCTCGACTTTGAGGACATCATCAACATCGCTCTGAAGGACAACCAATTTGACCCGACCGCCTTGATCTCCGATACTGACCCGGAAAAAGCTACACAAGGCTGGAGGAAAACCGTCAAGTGGACCGATCGCCAAGGTCGCATTCTCAAGATCACAACTGGAGAAGGCCCAATGTTCAAGGAGGGAAGTGAAGAAGAATCTAAGTCTGAGTCGGAGTCAGAGTCTATCATAGCTCCTAACACTCCTGATGTCCCAGTCAAGGTCTCCTTCCCACTGTTTTATCACAAACGTATGGCTGATTCAGAGGCTGAGTCTACTAGGGTCACCCCCACTCCCATGAGAGGTGACAACCTGGAGCCTGTTCAAGGGGCCATCTCCTCTGCTGTGTCGCCTCTGACTGACCATGAGATGTCTTTCCTCTCCGAGCTTTTCGCTCGTGTCAACTTAATGAACGCTAAGTTTTCTTGTGACTCGTCTCAATTTAAATACAATACAATTCTGAATGACTATGAGGAATTTGACTTGAGTGACTATCCACCTCACTTAGCCAAAGAACTTGACAAACGGGAAACCAGAACCCCCATCATTGAGGAGACCGAACCTATTAACGTAGGAGTCGACAACACACCTCAAGAACTTAGGATAGGGACAACCCTGGACCCCTCGGAAAGACAACAATTCATTGACCTTGTCCACGAATACAAGGACGTGTTCACCTAGTCCTACAGAGATATGCCTGGGATTGACAGAGAAATTGCTGAGCACCGAATACCCATTAAGCCCGGAGCTAAACCCGTGAAGCAAAAGCTGCGTCGGATGCGTCCTGAATGGGCCCTGAAAATCAAAGAAGAAGTAGATAAACAGTTCAAGGCTAGGTTCATCAAAGTGTCGGAATACTCTGACTGGGTGGCCAACATTGTTCCTGTACCGAAGAAAGACGGGAGAATTCGGGTTTGCGTCGACTTCAGGGATTTGAACAAGGCAAGTCCAAAGGACGACTTCCCTTTGCCGCATGTTGACATTCTGGTGGACAACACCGCCGAGCACGCCCTCCTATCATTCATGGACGGGTATACTGGGTACAACCAGATCAAAATGGCTGAGGAAGACATGCACAAGACTGTATTCACTACGCAGTGGGGTACATACTGCTACACGGTCATGCCCTTCGGCCTCATCAATGTCGGAGCTACCTATCAAAGAACTGATACCACTCTCCTACATGATATGATGTACAAGGAGGTAGAGGTATATGTCGATGATATGATTGTCAAATCAAGAGAACGAGACAGCCACATCAGCGCCCTTCGGAAATTCTTCGCTCGTCTGCGGAAATACAACATGAGACTAAATCCTCAGAAGTGTGCATTCGGGGTCACCTCCGGAAAACTCTTGGGACATGTCGTCAGCAAAAGAGGCATTGAGATTGATCCAACCAAAATCAAAGCCCTTCAGCAAATGCCTCGGCCTAGGAACGAGAAGGAGATTCGGGGATTTCTCGGTCAGGTTCAATACATCAGCCGCTTCATTGCCAAGCTCACCATGATTTGTGAACCAATATTCAAGAAACTTCGCGCCTCCGATCACACCGATTGGGACGACGATTGTCAAAAAGCCTTCGACAGGATAAAGGAAATCCTACCCAAACCTCCTGTCCTCATGCCACCTCAACCAGGGATCCCCTTATCCTTATACCTGACTGTTACCGACACCGCCATGGGAGCAATGTTAGCACATACAGTCGACGACGAAGAGCGAGCCATCTACTACATCGGTAAAAAGTTCATTGAGTATGAGACAAGGTACACTCAACTGGAAAAGACATGCCTTGACCTAGTATGGTCAACAAAGAAGCTACGGCATTACATGCTCAGCTACACGGTCCACATCTACTCCAAGATGGACCCGGTCAAATACATCTTCGAAAAACCCGTACTAAACGGAAGGCTGTCTAGGTGGACACTCATGCTGTCCGAGTTTGATCTCAAGTTTGTGCCCCTTAAGGTTATCAAGGGAAGAGCGGTCGCCGATTTCCTGGCAGAGAATCCCGTCAACGAGGATCCAACGACCGACACATGGTCACTTCCTGACGAGGACATCTTTTGTGCCGACACCGACGCATGGGACCTATACTTCGATGGTGCATCTAATCTGAGAGGCTTCGGGGTAGGAATCCTTCTAATATCACCAGAGGGAGAACATATTCCGATCTCGGTCAAACTAGACTTCGCCGTTACCAACAACGCCGCTGAATATGAAGCATACCTCATCGGCCTATAAGTAGCCATCACACTTGGCATCAAGAGACTGAGGGTCCACGGCGATTCCTCGCGCATCATAATCAGGTGTCCGGATCATGGAAAATCCGAAGTGATAGCTTGGCTCCCTACCGAGCGAAGATTAATCAAGAGGCCGAGTTCTTCGACCAAGTCGACTACTTCCACTTGCCACGAGAGGAAAATCAATTTGCTGATGCCCTGGCAAAACTTGCCACGCTCGTCAACATACCTGACGACATGACATCAATGCCCCTATGTATCGAGAAAAGGAGCGAGCCAGCTCACATTTATGCCATTAACAACGACGAGGAAAGTCATGATAAACCCTGGTACCAAGCCATCCTCAACTACAAAACCAAAAACGAATTCCCTCCCAACTCTGATCAAAGAGAACAAAGAGCCATCCGTTTACTTGCATCACGATTCGTGATAAACCAAAATCAATTATACAAAATAACACCCCAAGGAATTCTCCTCCTTTACATTGACCATCAAAAAGCCAAAAAGGTTATGGAAGAGGTGCACGACGGAGAATGTGGCCCTCACATGAGCGCAATGATGCTTACCCGAAAGATCATGCGGTTAGGCTACTACTGGACCACCATGGAAGCCGATTACCGTAACTACGTCAAACATTGCCACAATTTCCAAATCTTCGCCAACATACAACATATACCACCATCCCTTTTATACACCATGACATCACCCTGGCCTTTCTCGACCCGGGGCATCGACATCATCGGGAAGGTTAACCCGATAGGCACTAAGGGGCATTGCTTCGTCCTCGTCACCATCGACTACTTCACTAAATGGGTAGAAGCGCAGTCATATGCAGTCTTAACCGCCAAACAAGTGGCCAAGTTCATCCAGAACAACATCATCTGTCGATATGGGGTTCCCCATGAAATCATCAGCGATCAAGGCTCTCACTTCCGGGCGGAAACTCAGGCCTTGCTGGACAAGTACAAGATCAAACGACATCGATCATCCCCCTATCGTCCCCAAACCAACGGAGCGGTGGAGGCAGCTAACAAAACTCTTGTCACCATTATCAAGAAAATGCAAGACAACTACCGCGATTGGCCAAGCAAATTCCCGTTCGCACTCTGGGGATACCGAACCTCCATTCGAACACCGAAAAGCGCCACACCCTTCTACCTAGCATACGGTATGGAGGCGGTTCAACCGATATAATTAGAGGTCCCTTCTCTACGCATCCTACTGGAGAGTCAAATCCCTGAGGCAGAATGGACCCGTCGAAGGTACTAACAACTCACTCTTCTAGACGAGCGGCGGCTCAACGCCTTGCATAACATCCAGCTATACCAACAACGTATACAACAGGCATTCAAGAAGAAGGTCAAACCCAGGAACATCCAAGAAGGCGACTTATTTCTCAAATCGGTCCGAGCGCCACTACCCGTCGATCCGAGGGGAAAATTCAAACCCAACTGGGTCGTGCCATACCTGGTCAAGAAAATACTTTCGGGGGGCACAGTGAGACTGAGTGACCTAGACGGGGAGGATTTTACAAACCCGACCAACCTAGACCAACTCAAGAAATACTACCCTTAAACCATAGCAACCAACGACCCAACCCTAGTTTTACAACTAGTAACCACGTTAACCCTTTTCAAGTCAAGTTCCTCAATGCGTTCTGATTTGAAATTGCATGTTTTATCGAGTCTAAGTTGTGGCACCTTGCCCGTTTCGAATGTTCTTTGATCTGTCAAAGGCAACATCCATTTGCACTAAAATAAAAAAACCCCTGAACTACGAGCATTGTTTGATTTCACCTCTTCAGGTGGATACGTAGGCAGTCCTTCTTATGCATGAAGGATACAACCACAAAACCCAATCAAAAAATTACAAAACATTTCGAACTACGATCATGTTTTGATTTCACCTCTTCAGGTAGATACGTAGGCAGTACTTTCTTACGCGAGAAGGATACAACCATCCCCATAATAAAAAAAAACATCACCCACATCAACTTTCAAAAAGAAGAAAGGGGGACAACATCCCCTTTCCCCCACAAAAATACAAACATAAGCCTTTCTCCCTTCCTACAAAAATCCCACTTTCCCAAGTGCAAACGTTTAGGACGATTCAAACCGAATTGATTTTACAACATGGATGGAAGAAACGAGCGTTTACAATTTTTGACACGGGTAATCCTCTTATTTAATTAATAATGGGAGGGATTACTGTTGGAGCTTGTGTCCTCCACAAATTAGTGTGATAACATTTATAAATCTCTTATAGGTTCACAAGGGTATACTTCGTATTTTATCAGTTAATTAACGATTACCTAATAACGGTTGGCTTGCTGGAAAGTTTGACGTTATTATCATACTGATGGCGGTGATCAACTGGTCCCTAAAAGTCACACCTAAAGGATGTGTTTGAGAGATGTGATTATGGAAATGTAATCACATTGATGCCTTATATGACTAAAAGGTTAGTCCATGTATTTGACTAAACAGTTAGTCAATGTGTTGATGAGACAATTATTTAATCTAATTAAATAATATTAGCTGAGACGAATTAACTGTCAATTCGTAAATTGAATATAAACAGTTATATTTAATTAATGTATATAATGTTGAGCTTGGACGAATTAATATGTTAATTCGTAATTAAATGTAATCGGTTATATTTAATAAGCTAATTATAAATATGCGATATTTATAATTAAAGTATATATTATACGAGATTGTCATAATAAATTATTACAGACCGATATTAATAAATCGACTGCAACCTGTTGTGTGTAGACTTATTAATACGGAATAAAATGAATGATAATTTATAAATAATACACTTTATATACATTTTGTAAACTACCAAAATAAGAATATTTAATCTCATTATTTTGGTAGGTGGAAAAACCGAAAATAAGAGAATAATTCCTCTTATTTTTTCTGTTGGATTAGCACAAAAAAGGGAAGAAAATATCTCCCCCTTTTGGACTCTTTACACGGTTTAAGAGGGCTTGGGAGATCAATTTTTCTAACCTAATTTTTGACCTAGCATTCTCTCATCAAAACAAAACACAAAACCCTAAAATTAATCATCAATTTTGGGGATCTCATTCTAGCAATTTGAGGGGCATTTCTTGGAGCATCTTGGGTACAACTAATAGGCGAATATCATTTTGATATTGTTCTTAGGCCATTATTGCTAGGACCGAAGGTTGATTCCTAATCCTTATTCTCTTTCATTTATGACTAGTTTTCATATTTATAATTTCGTTATAATCCTTATAATGTTATTGGAAGTATACCGATATTTCCTACAAGTGGTATCAGAGATAAGGCCACGAAATTATTTTATATGAATTCCATATTTGAATTTAAACAAATTTAAAGAATCGAAAAAAAAAGAAAAAAAACGGCCGTAGGGTTTTTTATTTTTGGCCGAGAGTTTTCTGTTTTTTTTATCTTATGTTTCCATTTTGATTTTTTATATTGTTGTTTTAATTAGTTAAGATGATAATATGATAATTTTTAGATGTTTTGATTTAATGAAAATTAAATTAAAATGTAAATGGGAATTGGTTTTATTGGTTGTTCAATTGTTTTTTGCTATATGGTTTTTGGCAAACAAGTTAATTTAACATTCAAATCAATTGTGATGATCGGTTTTATCATGATTTAGATGTTCCTTTTAATAGGTTAAATTGGATCATCAAGTTTGAATATATGGTTAAATTAAAAAGATGTTTAAGCCAATCTTGTTCTAATAGCAACTATAAACAAATTTGTTCATCTTCATGTTTTTCTTAAAAAAAAGGGGGGGGGGGTTCGTTTTATTTCAGAGAGAAAAAAAAAAAAAATTTTGGTGTTTTTGCTGAAATGCCGAGAAAAAAAAAGGAAGAAAAAATTCTGTTTTTTTTTTTCGTTTTGCTCTTTGACGAGAGCACAAGAAGAAAAAAAATAAAAATAAATTTATGTTTCTTCTTCTGTTTTGCCGTGAGCATTTAATAAAAAAAAATTCTGTTTTTTTTAATTTGCCGAAAGCTTTAATAAAATTTTTATAGTTTTTGGCCAATATTTATAATTATACATTACTTTTATAATGTATGATTGTATGTTGTGAAACAGTTCATAATTTTAAGATACCCAAATTATTTTAAAGAGGTTTAAAATATTGATGGATTAATTCATATTACAAGATTAATGTGAATTAAGATTGAAATTATTGTGAGTAATTGAGGAATTGTCACATAATTTGATCGTTTAAATAGGTGGTTTGGATAAATTAATCTACATAATTAAGGAATTATGTCTTGAATGTTTAATTTTATAGTTGATGCATTTTTATTTTAGTTGAATGAATCGTTGAATGGTTTAATTTACGTATTTTTGCAATCGGTTGTAATTTGTAATACCTAGTGTGGCCTTAGTTAAATTATGTTTTCGTAATGATGGAAACATAATTTTTAATGTAATTTGAGATCTCGTATCTCCGTTTGGTTTTCTTTTATATTATGGTTTTGAAATTAGAATGTAAATAGGTTTATTATGTAATTTTTAAATTGTAATTTTGAGAAGACTAAAGATGGAGATTGGATTGCTCACTCCCGCTACATGGACCAAGATGGAACATCAAGACAAGCTTTTCGGGTCCAAGGATGGATTCCAAAGTTGTATTTATGTTCATTTTGGTAGATAGGCCACACTAGGACTTTATTGTTTTACGTTTTACCTTTCTTATTGCTTTTCATTCACATGTTAGTTAGTGCATCATATTCCGCCTAAACCAAACCACCTACTAAAATGCATGAAAATTGACTCATATAGATTGAATGTTAGTTTTCATAGACATACAGATGTCACACTTTTATTAAGCCATCACCTTAGTTTATTCATTCACGCATGCTAGATATTAGTTCACTTAAAATGAATTAAAATAAACTTGATGGGATCTTCCTCTAAAACGGAAATTGAGACTAGTCTTTATAAGGGCAAACAACTATGAATCCCTTCTTCGTCGGTAGGCATATAGGACCTTACTCTCCATATGACCCCTTCTACGTTTTGTAAGTAGTTTGTGTTGACTTAGTTTACCTCAACATTATGATCCGAAGAGTTTCTCGTGATTATGATGGACTAAAGATAGAATTTACAGAAATTTATCGACCAAGAATTCTAACAGTAGAATTAGCCAAAAGGTTGGCTTATCAATTTACAGATAATTGAGTCTTGGGATCATTTATATAATTCTTGAGGGAGGTCAATTGTATAAATGCTTGAGTCTTCGCTAATAACAGTATTGCATTAAGACTTAAATCATAAACGATGAGTATGCTTATTATATTTATTCTCTTTTTCGCAGTGTAGAATACGTTTATTTTGATAATACTGTTACAACAAATGGCTGAAAATAACAAAATCCCAATGCCAAGTGCCACACTTGGACGCGAGTCCTGGCTTAAATTTTTCATGGACAACATGAATCAGTTTACACGACTGAAGAATGATGGGTCCAATTTTGCGGACTGGGAGGCAGCACTACGGAATGTCGCCATTCTTGACGTAAGCTCGGTACTTAATCGAGCCAATACCGGTAAACCCAGGCCCCAATGCAGGAGTTAACGAGTCACTTGCTTATAGTGACTTCGTCATGGAAGCGGGTGCGATAAAGAACGTACTCATCTTTGCAATGGAAACCAATTTGCAGAGATGCTTCATTGCCCAAGGTGCAAACAAGATTTTCACCACGCTCACTAACGAGTTCTCAAAAGCACCGAGAATCGTTACTTATGAGCATACCTGTCGCTTCTTTGATGCGAAACTCCAGAAGGGCCAACCGGTTAGCCCGCACATTCTTAACGTGATTGAGAATGTCGAGAAATTGGAGGCACTTGATTGCAAAATCAGTGAGAGCATAGTCATTGACCGTATGCTTCATTCACTTCATGATGGTTTTGCCCTTTTTAGGGCAAATTACTACATGAATGACTTGAAGAAAAGTCCTCATGAGCTACACTCACTTCTCGTACAGACCGAGAAGGATATGAAATTGAGTGGGAGCATGAAGCAGGATGTTCTCATGATTTCCAACAAGAATAAAGGTAAGGGCAGAGCTCCGGGCGACCTAACGTAGGTAAGCCAAAGTTTAAGAAGCCAGAAACAAGAAGAGTGGGTCTGTGAGACTAGTGGCTCACAAGGCAAGGCAAAGAGCAAGGGCGGTGACATTGAGTGCCACCATTGTCACAAGACTGGGCATTGGAGGAGGAACTGCTGTCCGTGTACCGTGAGGACATAAAAGCGGTAGCGTCACTCCCCGTGGGTATGTCATCTTATATTCATATGATTGGGATTAACCATGCAATTTTCGGAACTTGGGTACTTGATACTGGTTGTGGTTCTCATCTGTGTAATCATTTGCAGGGCCTAAAAAATATCACACCTCTCGGAAAGGGTGATGTGGACCTGCGAGTCGGGAATGGAGCTAGAGTAGCTGCAGTCTCAAAGGGAACATATGTAATCCAACTCCCTAGTGGTTTTGAGTTATATTTATATAACTGTTACTATGTACCCAGTTTGTCTAAGAACATTATTTTTGTTTCTGTACTTGATAAGGACGGTTTTTCATTTTCAATAAAGGATAATAGCTGTATTTTCTCTTTCAATGAAATGATTTATGGCAAAGCAGTTTCCATGAATGGAATTTACATCTTAGATCAAACTACAGATATATTACACGTGAATAATAAGAAATTAAAGGTTGGTGACAAAAATTAAACCTATCTATGGCATTGTCGAATGGGATACATAAATGAAAAACGTGTAAAGAAACTCGTCGAGAATGGGACTATTCCCGCATTCGATTTTTCTACTTTTGGCACGTGTGAATCATGTCTTATCGGCAAAATGACTCGAATTTCCTTCAAAGGTGTTGGAATGCGCGCTAATGACCTATTAGGACTCATACATACTGATGTATGTGGACCTATGTCAATTACCGCTAGAGATGGCTATAGATATTTTATCACTTTCACGGACGATTTGAGTAGATACGGATATGTCTACTTAATGAAGCATAAAAGTGAGTCCTTTGAGAAATTCAAGGAATACCAGAACAAGGTTGAGAACCAACTGGGTAGAAAGGTTAAAGCACTCCGTTCAGATCGGGGTAGCAAATATCTTTCAAATGAGTTTGATCAGCACCTTAAAGACTGTGGAATCGTTTTACAGTTAACTCCACCTGGAACACCTCAATTAAATGGTGTGTCCGAACGGAGAAATCGAACATTACTTGATATGGTTCGATCCATTATGAGTCACACGGTAGTACCTGATTCATTATGAGGTTTTGCTCTTTTGTCAGCTGCTCTTATACTTAACCGAAGTCCGACTAAAGCTGTCGACAAGACTCCATATGAAATGTGGAGGGGAACGGTCCCTAACTTATCCTTTATTCGGGTTTGGGGCTCTAACTTCTTCGGCTAGAGGACAAATTTCACCTTTCGGGAAAACGAAAACATGGTGTTTCGAATCCCAAAACCGAGAGTATGCTTCAAGAAATGAGGATTGCACCTTGACTTGATGAAGCACCAACAATTGACCAACACCCATGCAAATGAGTTAATACTTTTTGGGAGGCGACAAATCCCGGCACCATTGTCGCAACGCATTCTCAAAGGCATCCATGAAATATTTTTGTGGAAGAGGAAGAAGAGGTTTTGTAGAGATGTTTTTCATGTTTCGGGTGATGAAACAATGAAGCACAAACGTCACTATTTATACAAAACAATCAGCGCGTTTTTCAGAAAAAAGGGAGAGCTGGCTTCTATCGCCAAATAGCTCGCGCCTCTTTGGGCCTATTCCCAGGATTCTCGCTTTGAATTGTCACTTTCAAGTTGTGTTTTCTCCTGACACCTCAAACCTCCCGCCGGAATGCTCGCACCTCTTCGGGATGGTTCAGGACATTTTGTGTTTTCTCACACTCACATTTCCTTGTTTTCGCGTTTCACGAAATCCGACACGGTTTCCATGACGCAGCTTTAAACATACGGGTTTTTTCTTTCTTTTTTAAAGGGGGGAAAGGCTAGTCGCCCCGATCCGCGACGGATCGTTTCCATGTCTGTCAAAATTCCGAAAATTTTTCGTTTTTTCGCGATTTGCCAGCAAAAACAAAATTTGAAAATTGATAAAACGACCTCAGTTTTCCTCAAAAATTCAAGCACTCACAAATCCGAGACTTGATCTCACAAAAATCAAATCAAATATACTCGCAAAAATCTTTTCTAAAATTCACCCCTGACGTTTGAGTTTGAATTTTTTCGAGTCACAGATAAATTTCAACAATTTCGATACAATTTAATTCAAGACACGAGTTAATTGCTCAAATTTTTTAAATCAATTCCTTTTGGAATCCAACGTGACGACTTGTCGCAAATTTTCAAAATATCATTTCAATTTTGAACTTCGTGTCATCGTGGTTAAATTTTGTTTTCAATTAAATGCTTGTTACGTGTTTGCGTTTATGCATACGTGCTACCTGTTGTCTGTTTTTCTACACTAACGATGCAGGAATTAGTGCGAAGCAAAAGGGGAATTGACAGTCTATAGCGCTCCTCCGAAACACAGTATAAAAAAAAGAAGCCAAAAAATCACAAAATGAACCACAATCCAAAAACACATATATACAAACCGCCTCACGCAAAATACGTCGACACACGTTTGATAGAAACGACTGACCATACAAACAAGATCCGGTACAGATATTTATCATACAGACACTGGCCTAAGACAACAAACTGGGGGCTACCCGCCACCTATAAAACTAAACACTCCCCATCCTTCCAATCAAGAAAAGAAAGGAGTAACAACAGAAGCAGAGGTGGTTACCATGACGGCAGTACCACATTCCTGCTCCGCAACAAAAGGAAAATGATGTCTGGCAGATTTCAAATGACACGATAACCGAGGATCGTAACGCGGCACGTTACCCCGACGTTGACCTCCAATCATCAGAATTCAAGGATGAAAGAGGACCATGACAACGGACGCTACCCCGTTGTTGTACCCCAATCACCAGAACTCGACAACGATCAAAAGCAACAACGTGGAATAACACTGTAATACTACGGTTTTATAAGTCCCTGGGTACTCTATCGAGTGGGCCTTACTCTGTCGAGTAAGGGTGTTTTGGTTTTAGAAATAGTATTTTGCCTGTAGGGTACTCGATCGAGTAGCCTGGGTACTCGATCGAGTAAGTGGCACTCGATCGAGTACGTTAGTTACTCGATCGAGTAGGTCGGTTAACGGGTATTATTTCGACGGCTTTTGTTAATAACGCGAATTAGTATATATATTATACCGTCATCTTTACTAAACACGTTTACAAACCTAATAATCTTAAAAAGGATATTGAAACTACGTTGTTCGCATCATCCGTGTTATTGACAAATCCCGGAGTTTGAGAGGTCGGATTTCATCATTCTTTGTGTCCTTGTGATCCTTGCGTCAAGGGTAAGATCTACATACTAATTTTATAGCATTTAATTAACTTTGTTTAAACCCTAATTTGGGGGATTAGGGGTTTTTATGGTTAGTTGTGCTAGTAGTAATTATGTGATTATGTGATAGGAGGAGGATTCGTAGAGGAGAGGTTTTGATACAGCTGTTGAGATCGTCTGCTTGTGTTGCATTCCAGGTAGGGTTCCCTACCCAGTATTAGTCACATAATGTGGTTTGTGTTGATTGTGATTGTTGTAAAGTATCATGTTCATATTGTTACGGTTGTTGGATTTGGTTGTTGTTGATTGTTGTTGATTGTATCTGTCTGTGTTCTTCGGGGTGCGTCCCTGGCTGAGTGGAGTCACTTGCGGGAGTGGCTTCACGCCCATTATTCGCCTTCTGTGGAACCCGCCACAGAAGGGATGTCCACATTAATGGATTTGGGTTTATCGCTCGACGGAGATGAGCGGGGCTTAGGTGGGAACGGCTGCGGTCCCCCACTGGCGGCGAGGAGTAACCTGTTGCGATGGGTGCTCTGGCAAGGCTACACACTTTAGTGTGTAGTCAGTTTGAGGAGTTGGTGATGGAGTTCGGGTTGAAGTGACGATTGAGCCGTGTTGGTTTATGTCTTATTGTGATTATATAATTGTGTGATTAGTACTGACCCCGTCTTTGTTTTGTAAAACTATGGTGATCTATTCGGGGATGATGAGCAGTTGTTGAGCAGGTTTGATATGGTGCTTATGGGCTAGCTGGGATGAGTCATCACATGCAGTTAGAAGAGTCTTCCGCTGTTGTCAGACATTGCTGTTTAGTTTTTCGACATTTGGTTTTTGGAGAACATGTATTATACTTTTATCAGTTTGGATTTGGATTGTAATCACTTTAAACTTTATATTATTTAAATTATGTTTCGTTATTGTCATTTGATTATCATTGCCTCGGGAAACCAAGATGGTGACATTTCTATACCTGAGTGGTCCTGGTAAGGCACTTGGAGTATGGGGGTGTCACAAACACGCCCACGTGGAACCCCACTCATCGGACATCCGAACCTCTGCAGACAACGACCAACGATCGATACCCGATCATTGGCCGGGCAAAGGCCATCAGGGAGAAACACAACCAAGCATGTAACAAAAAACAGTCGTCTCTCCTCCTCCGGGATCATCCTCCTCCTCCTCCAAGGCCTCCACAACGGAACCTGTAGGTCCTGAATGATCCCCTGCAGCCAAAGGCAAACAAAGAACGTCAGCCAAAATTTTGGCATTACGACGGCGTAAAACGGCAAATCCAAAAAAAAAAACTGCAAAGCAGAACAAGGGCAATCCCACCCAAACCCAACCAAATAAAAACAATTCACAAAAAAAGAAAAAAAAAAACGCACTAAAAACGACTCGCCCTTCTTTTCAATCAAAAGACGAGTCAAAACAACCACAAAAAAACGGCACCTCAAGACCCACACAAGGTCCGCCAACAAACCAAAATACATTCCCGATGCAATGGGGTATTTTTCTACGACTCAAAAAGGCAATTTCTACGCCAATTTGAGTGCAAACCGGTCAAAATTTCAAAATACGACCACAAAAAGGCAACGTGATTTTATCACTCCTCAAAGCGACGTAAACTACCAATAAGGTCCATTTCAAGGCAAACTGACTCAATTCAATCCCAAACAGGTGCTTATTCTGTCAGACATAAGACCGTCACAAAAGGCAAAAATTCAAATTTTGCCCACAATACCCAACAAAGGTCCACAATGGCAAATACGGTCTTTCCCGACTACAATTCAACCTAGTAGGACCCACTACCCAAGCAAATAAACTTGGCACTGTGAAATGAGACGGTCTTTTCGCCTCACTCACGTTTTTCAAGCATAGGAGGCGTAAACGGGGACTAAAATGCAAACTAAAAGCACCCCTATACTTCTAAACAGGTTTCTAACCTAATGCAATCATCAATTTCACTCGAAATGGGCCCAATCAAAAACGCCCAAATCGATTTTCAAGGGTAAACATTTCGCCCTAATTCAATCTATCAAAAAGACCAACAAATTCAAATGGATTCAAGAGGAAATATATACCTTGAGATGTCATATTGATGATGGCACGAAGTGGGAGCAAGCTAAGAATCCAACAATGGCGTTTTTTTGTTTTGTCGAGAGGTTGAAGACGATGGAATGAGGATGGTATGCAAACCATCCTCGCGTCTTTTACAGAAAATAAGGGAAGCCCCCTTACCTCGCCAACTTGCTCGCGCCTCAATGGGGTGCTCCCTGCTCTATTCAGCGAAGTTTTGGGCTTTGGCCCAATTTCCCGTAACAAACTTCAAATTTTCAATAACGGCGATTAAAACCGCCATCTTTCAAATACAAAAACAAGTAGTGAAATCAAAATTCGCTATTTTCACAAATTCTCAATAACGGCGATCAAAACCGCCATTTTCACTTCAAAAATAGTAATGAAAATTCAAAATTCACTATTTTCACAAATTTCAAACGATGGCAATTAAAACCGTCATTTTTAAAACAATAATAGTGAAAATTCAAATTCACTATTTCTTCAAATTTCAAACGACTTCAATTAAAACCGTCATTTTCAAAACAACAACAGTGAAAATTCAAATTCACTATTTCTTCAAACTTCAAACGACGACAATTAAAACCGTTATTTTCAAAATAATAGTTGAAAATCAAATTTCACTATTTTCACCACACAAGGCAACGACGGCAACATAAACCGTCACTTCAAACGTAATAGCGAAAATTCAAAATTTGTTATTTCCTTCAAAATTCAAACAAACGGCGATTAAAACGGCCACTTCAAATTCGAAAACGGGTAGTGAAAATTCAAAATTCACTATTCCTTCAAATGTCAACAGGGGGCTTCCTCGCAGAACCCGCTTATTTCAAAAACAATAATAGTGAAATTCAAAATTCACTATTTCCACGGCGGCATCAAGAGTCCGCTATTTCCAAAACAAGCCCATGCAACACGGCTATTCTCACGGTCGATCAACCGACAGCCCTATGGTTGGCAAGCCTTACAACGCATCGCGGCTGGCGAGCCCTCCTCATATACGCCCCATGGCAGGCGAGCCTTACAACACATCGCGGCTGGCGAGCCCTCCTCATATACGCCCCATGGCTGGCGAGCCTTACAACGCATTGCGGCTGGCGAGCCCTCCTCATATACGCACTATGGCTGGCGAGCCTTACAACGCATCGCGGCTGGCGAGCCCTCCTCATATATGCCCTATGGCTGGCGAGCCTTACTATGCATCGCGGCTGGCGAGCCCTCCTCATATACGCACCATAGCTGGCGGGCCTTTGTCCGCAAACACGCAAGGACGTATCCGAAGATGCCTCAGGTATGACTCCTTCTTATGGCTGACGAGCCTTTTTAGTAGTCTAATGGACTTTAAACGACCCGTATGGACAATCGAAAGACTCTAAACTGTTCCCAACGACAGTTCCTTGGCTCGTACCCTCGAGTCACCTTGGGGTCACCCTTCCTGACGGCAGGTCCTTGGCCCGAATCCTTTCGAGCCACCTCGACGTCGCTTGGGTCTCCGGGTTGTAATCTTCTATTGACCTGGGGGCTCTACTTTGACTTTCGCCCTATCCAAGCCTCAGTCAAAGTGGAGGTTCTGTAGATACCTAGTATCTGCTGAGACTCTAACAAACACCCGATGATTATCGGACTATAACATGCTTTGGAATCGCGGCGTTTGATCGACAGTTCATGTAAAACTTTACGTCGGAAAACTTAAAATGATTTCGAAAATAAAACTTTTCAAAAGTACCTGGAGTGTTTAATGCATGACGACGGGGTCACGATGACACTAAATAGTTTCAAAACCGACACCGGACCAAAACCCAACTCAAAATTCAAATCCCGACTCCAACAACGAGTCAAACCGAGTCAAACACAAAAAATAAACCATTCAAATGCTTCCATGTTAAGATTTCCCGGATTCATGTATGGGCAAGTACCAAACATGTGCATACAAATCCTAGGATAGAACAAATCATGATTGCATTTGTGTGAAAGCGACACCTCGAAGAAGTGCTACATTGCTCGTGCCTCTTTGAGCAGCCCAGGTGGTCATGTCGCTCAAAACTCACACAACCACTCATTTTCCTATAAATACCCCTCAAATGCCCCCATTTGAGAACTTACGCGAGTGTCCGCCCCCTCTTTTATCCCTTAAAATTCTCGAATCGACTTCCTAAGTCACAATCCGACGCGTATTTACGACCTACCGATCGTAAATACAAGCCTTACACATTGTTTGGTACCGTCATCGTGCATTAAATCACTTGACCGACCACTTCGACCACTACACCATCACTAATCTTAATAAAACACTCTTCTTTTTACTTACTAGAACGGTTTTAAACAGAGTCTTTTCCGACCAAACGAGTTGATACACTTACGTCGGTTTCTCTCCATAACCAAGCATGTAAGTATGAGGGTGTAAAAATCCTTCTTTCATCATGCCCTTACTTGTTTCATGACTATAACATGCTAAATCATGTATAACACGATCCGAATATAGGTTAGACGAGCCAAAACTGAGTTTTGGCCTGAGACAGAAGCCCTTTGCTATGCACAGAGGCTCGCGCCTCAATGGGGTGTCCGGGTCTGACTCAACCGTGTTTGTTCCCGTCTTTCCTGTTTATTTTATTTGTAATCGGTTTTACCATTTCAAATATTTTCAAACCCTTTTATTTATTTGTACAAGTTTTAACCATAAAACATTTTTCACCCTTGGTCCTTAATACTATGACGGTTTAATTCGTGTTTCGGTGATAATATTTGGTTAATTACATTTAAAAGGTATTTTAAAGCCTTTTATTTCATTTCTTTACATTTTGGAAGGTATTTTAAAGCCTTTCATCATTTCTTTACATTTTCAAAACAAATGTATTAGTCACCGACACAAAGTCATCCTTGGTTCCACATACCATGTCGGATTTTAACCCGAGAACGATGATGAGTATTGACTAATTATATTCAAATGAACTTAAAACAATTAGTTCATAACTATTTTCAAAACTATTCATGTCAAGACTACAAACTCGAACCCGACATCGAATATCGTCAAAACAATGGCGATTATTCAAGTCTCGTTCTTCACATCAACACAAATACGGTCTAAACGACCTTTTCAAACCAAAACGGGTCGAATACCCATTTTCCAACACGTTTTATAAACGTTTTTCAAATGGTCAGAATGCATCTTAAACCGTGGACTGACCCGTGCCTAAACAGGCCATCTCTTTTCCAATTTCCAAACCAGGGGAGACCCCCTTATACCACCAATGGGTTCGCGCCTTATTTGGCTGCCTGGTGCAGGGTCTGTTCCCTTTCAGCATTAGTCTAGGACGATCCCGACTCCGGCTAACCCGGATATAGGACGGATCAGATGACTAATCTGCTCATTCAAAACCATATTTGCAAACGCCTTACTAAGACAAGTGGATCACGTTATGCACCATAAACCGAATTCGGTAAATGGATGTTTAATTTCTGTCTTGCATGCAAATCAACCATAAATCCAACTCGACATCTTATACTTGATACTTGGATTAAATCAACCGACTTAGAAAGATCTCACATGTTAGGTTTAAATTATTGGATGCGCATTCATGCATTTAAACCGTTTTATCAACTTTTGCATTCAACCAGCCAAGATCGATAAGTAGAGGCCTTTACCGCGGGCGGGATTGGGTGTCTGATTAAAGGGCTTCCCAATACGTACCTTCACCTCTTACTCAGAAACTTTGGATAGTGGATGGCCTTATCCAGCGCGTACGAGAGTCATTCTAGAGATGGGATGCTAAAGAGGGACGATTCCTTATCTTTAGTACCTATGTCAAACACTGCTTTGTGCTTCGTTTGACCAAGGTATAAAGTGGATTCGAACGGGTTCCAAGAATCCCACAAATGCTTGGTGGCGACTCCGAACATCTTTAATCGTTTCGAGACCCTTACCGAGACGAAACATACCGATCTAAAACGATCCGGTCGAAAGCATTTTTTACGCCACCGAGCATGGCTTTCAAAAGACAACTGCATGTCCCACAGATCGGCTGGGGCCTGCAGGTGGGCACGCGTCCACAGCTGTTCACATTTTGATTTGGATGAAGTAAATTTTATTAATATAACTATTAAGTCATTTCCATTTACGAATAATGATGTTTGTTAAAATTATCAATTACAATAACAATCTTCGTTCCATGTAGTATAATAGGTACCTCAATAATCAGTTCGCTGAGTGGAAGGTCCCTAGTCACGCATACGGATTCTTGAGTCCTAAGGCGTTCTCTGTTAACAGAATTTCATACGAAGAACAAATCAATAGTATCGCTCGTCGCTTGATGTCGTCCAAAAAACTATGTCTTGCCCCCTACAATGAGAATATGTATGTATAGTACGTGATTATTGTAATGAATCACGATTTTATAAATTTATTATTAACATGCTTAAATGCGTGTAAATGAACTAACAGTTCAATGTCTCAAAATGAATAGGAAGCATTGGGTGCTATTGGAAATCCAAGTGGAAACAAAAATAGTGTACTGGATTGACTCTCGCGAAGGCAAACCCTCTGACAGTTGTGTAAAGATGATAACTGAGTAAGTTTACAACCTTCAATAATGTCATTTGTTATTGTATGACTTGAGCCATATATATGCAAATAATAATGGCATGTGTGTATATTTATGAATTAGTGTTTTTGAAGCAAAAAGAAGATTATGTCCACTTGGGAAATATGAAAGCAACATTGATCCCGATTTTATCACGCCATTAGTAAGTGTATTCTTAATATTTACTCGTACCATTTAATTAATGTTATTGCAAGAGTTTGATTATCTAATTTAGCTGATTTGTGTGTGATTTATATAATAGTTTCCTAAAGCACCAGACGACAAAAAATGCACCTTTTACGTTTGTCACTCCATGTGGAAGGTTATCGACGGAAAACTTTCTACTATTCCGATACGGGTTAGTGTGATTTAAAAACTATTTCAGATGTAAATTGATTTCAATTCTGTATACTTCCATGTATTATATCTATTTTGATTATATATATTTTGAATTGTAGTTTCCACTAATACTCAACAAAGCCCTTAATATTCGCCGAGGACATCAATCGGATGAGAAATATGTGGGCCAGTTATGTTGTTTCATTAGCGGAGTCTCAATAGTTTGCTCATGCTTTATGTACGTTTGTGTGTGTGTGTGTGTGTGTGTGTGTGTGTGTGTGTGTGTGTGTGTGTGTGTGTGTGTGTGTGTGTGTGTGTGTGTGTGTGTGTGTGTGTGTGTGTAGAGCCATTGTGTATTGGCTTCTTTTGTTTTTTTGAGGAAGTTGCGTTTTGGCTTCTGATCATCCTGTTTGTACTGTTTTGAAACTGGGTTTAATTGATAACGGGGTGTAATATTTTGATGCAGGATTGAATTTTTGCAGTGCACACACAAGTTGCTAGTTTGGATTGCTATTTTCAAGAAGAAATGAAAAATAGCATTCCAAAGAAATGCTACTACAAACGCTTTGAAAAAAAAAGTATTTCAGCAGCTGCTAGAACAAGCTAAAATCATTTTTTTTTAAATAAAATAAAATTTTAAAACGAAAAAGGTTAAAAACAACCCGTTGCAAACAATTATTTGACAATGATTTCATTTAGATAAATAACCGTTGACATCTTTTCCCTTTCCATTCAAACCGCCAAAAATATAAGATAACGAACGATAACCGTTGTCGACTTCAAAATGTTAAAAACGGTTTATTTAAAAAGAACCGTTGTCAAAATTTCATTAATTGATAAATATAACAACGGTTTATCACGCAATAAAACCGTTGTTAAATATTGACATTTAATTAAATAAGATAACGAAATGAACCGTTATCATAGATAATATTTAACAACGGTTTTGGAACCACTAAACCGTTGTCAATAGTAAACTAGGATAACGGGTTTGAAACCGTTAATAATATCTAATAACGGTTTCTTGAAAGTATACCCGCTGCTATAAACATAATTAACAACAGTTTTATAACGGTTCTTAAGTAGTGATAACGGTATTATAGCTATAGATCCGTTACTGATGTTATATAACGGTCATACAACCGTGGTATATATTTAACAACAATCGTTGCAATAACGGTTCCATGTTTCTATTTAATAACGGTAATTGCAATACTTGACCTAAGGATCGATCTGTTATTGGAACAAGATGGGTATTTAGAAATAAACTAGATGATGCCGGAGTAATTGTTCCAAACAAAGCAAGATTGGTGGTCCAAGGTTATAATCAACAAGAAGGAATAGATTATGACGAGACTTTCGCACCTGTTGCTCGTCTTGAAGCTATTAGACTTCTAATAGCGTTGGCAGCTCATAAAGGAATGAAGCTCTTCCAGATGGATGTCAAGACAACATTTCTAAATGAGTATCTACAGGAAGAAGTCTTCGTAGAACAACTCCCTTGATTCAAGAATAGCAAATTTGAAGACCATGTCTTTAAATTAGACAAAGCCCTATATGGATTAAAGCAAGCACCAAGGGCGTGGTATGACAGATTATCAAAGTTTCTACTTGACAGTGGAGTCAATAGAGGATCTGTTAATAAAACCTTATTTCTAAAATCTGAGGGTTCTGACTTTTTGGTTGTTCAAATCTACGTTGATGATATTATTTTTGGATCGACCAGCCGAGGCTTGTGCAAGTATTTTTCTGAGTTGATGACTTCCGAGTTCGAGATGAATATGATGGAAGAACTAAAATTCTTCTTAGGTCTGCAAGTTCAAAAAACTGAGGAAGGCATTAAAATTCATCAACAAAAATATATCAAGGAATTGATTCGAAAGTTCGGTATGGAAAATTCTCATGCTATGCCTACTCCGATGGTTGCAGATAAGAAGTTAACTTTAGATGAAGACGGTAAACCTGTTGATGAAACAACTTACCGTGGGATGATAGGTTCGTTACTATATTTAACTGCAAATCGACCAGATATCATGTTTAGCGTATGTGTTTGTGCGAGATATCAGTCATCTCCCAAAGAGTCGCATATGACGGTCGTAAAAAGTATTTTACGATACTTAATTGGAACGGCTAAGATATATTTATGGTATCCAATGGAGTGTAATTTCGACTTGGTCGGTTATTCTGATGCCGACTACGCAGGATGTTCTCTCGATAGAAAAAGTACGTCAGGTGTTGCCACGTTCGTTGGACCTTGCATTATTACGTGGGGTTCAAAGAAGCAGAATTCAGTTGCCCTTTCAACTGCTGAAGCCGAGTATATCGCTGCAGGACTGGTATGTACTCAATTACCATGGCTTAAGCAACAATTACATGATTATGGTGTTGATGTAGGATGCATTCCCATTTTATGTGATAATACGAGTGCGATCATTATTTCTAAAAACCCCGCACAACATTCACGTACCAAACATATTGAAATCAGACACCATTTTATTCGAGACCATGTTGAGAAAAGGAATATAAAACTTGAGTTTTGTAGTACTGAAAAACAATGGGCGGACATTTTGACAAAATCATTAGCTCGAGAACGATTTGAGACTTTACGGTTGGAATTGGTTTAATCAGTGGTACCTAAGCTTCCATATGTGTTTAATCTCTTAATGACTGACTAGTAAAAATTAAGATTGTATGACCGTGTTCGTATATTGCGTTGCATGAATATTTACGTGTATAGAAATTTATTTATCGTATATATTCTATTTGTATTTTAGAATTTATTTGGCATACAAACTTTGTCTTTTACCAAAATTTGAGATACACTGTGGACAAGGCCCTCGGGAACTGCGTCCGCGGGATCCACACTAGGCATAATCGACTCGAGGTTCTTTCGAATCGAATTAAGACATATTAGAGTCGCCACCAAGTTTTTTGGGAACTTGGAACCGTTCAAGTCAACTTTACACTTTTCATCGAAAAGCATAAAGCCAATCGACTACGAGTGATTAAAGATAAAGACTTGTACCCTATATCACTCGATTTGAATGACTCTCGTAATCCAATGGTATTTAGACGGATCCACAAACCATAGCTCTTGAGTAAGGGGTGAGGGTACGTGTTGGGAAGCCCATAAGGACACCCAACCCCGCCCGTCAATAACGGCCTCTACTAAGTCAAGTGTCGGATTTCAAACAAGGTCATAGCTACTGCGATGTATGATATGCAAACGTTGTTTTAACCCTATCATGTGACAACAATTTCTATGTCGTTTTAGATGCAACTAAACTAACTTTGTCAAAGTTGTAATTTAGCATGTGGGTTGATTAATATAACAACATACAAAGCAAACAAGGCTTAAAGGGGGAATGGGGGAGCCGTTGGGATCTACCTATTACAAACCAGGCATTTCATGCCGACACAACAACAAATTAAAGATACAACTCGATCTAAATACAATTGCTACATACGGAACCATAAACGACACAAAACACGGCCACTTGGCCTAGAAAACCGTGCACAAGGGGGTGACTCACGGCCTACATGACACACGGCCTTGGGTCACTCCTCGTAATGCGTGCTTTCACTTAATCTCATCGAATTAGACATAGAGCTACGCACCAAAGCATGCATTAGCATAAATCGGGCCATGTTGTTTTAAACAACATGCGATTTACTACGCTCTCACTTGCATTGGGGCACAACCGTCCAACCAAACAAGACTAAGGTTTTTAGAAATCATTTGACTCGATAAAAGAAAACTAATTACAAACAAATTACAAAACGCGACTCAAAGAAACATAAATTAATTACAAGTGACAAGACAAATAAAGAACGAACGATGCAAAACAAACAAAAGGAAAGGCCAAAGGCCACGGCCAAATCACGGCCCAAACCAACAAAGCTAACCTAAGTCCTAGGTTAGGTTCATTAGTTAGATCGAATGATTGCGAAACGGATTAGAAAACGAGTTATAAAACAAGTTGATCGATTGAGAAGAAACGCGCGGGTGTGTTATTCTACACGGCCTAAGGAGTCCAATTAGGTCAGATATCATAAGATTAATGCTTACTCGTCGAGTGTTAATAGGGAGGTGCTAATCACGCACTCCTATGCTAGCGAGAAATCAAGTGATAAGAAAGATGCGTTCAATTATTTACAGAGTTGCTAGTTGATTTTCAAAGCTATGTCGATGTACCCTAATGTGTCTAATTAGGTTATTAAATTAAATTAATGTTATCTAAATATGTCGTAGGTTAACAATCAGAGGTTAGACTAACTTACAACGGGTCCTAGGGTATGTCGATTTGGCCGAAACAAAAGGGGGTCGAAAGCGAAGAACGAAGTTAGACAATTGTTTTATTTATGCCCTACCTTGAACACGAGGATATGTAAATGAGACGGGGGTGTACGACCGACAGAAGGAGCGGTTTCTTTTCCCATCTCAAGTCAACGCGGGTGTTCATGGTGGTACTTTAACTCATACTCGGACTAACTAGTTTCATAGTTAAATTAAAACAATCGATAAACAAAACGAAAACAAACAAAAAAACAAACTATAAAAAGAGCATAAGAAAACGAAATAAAAAGAGGAAAGAGAAGGGGATTTGATGCACCCTCAACCTACATGTATCGTTGACACCGTCTTGGGTCGTAATCGATGGTAGATTTTATCTCGAGAGGCCGTCGTCGACGAAGAATAAAGCAAACACGCGTTTTGGAAACTTTCTGGACAGCGATTTTCAAACAATGATATCTCCCTCGTTTCACGACGAAAATTCGATTTAAAAGATATTTTGGAAACTAGAAAGAGAGGAGAAAAGGGATCTTAAAGCAACCCCCGCTCGTTTTGGGTTATTGGGCACGAAAAACGAGCACAAACAGAACTGGACAGACAAGAAGAAACCGCGAAAACAGAGTGTTATTTCACTCTGTTTTTCGAGGGATTTCGTGTACTCTCAAGGGCAATTTGGCTCGTAATTCTTTGTCTAATGTGTAGATGGATGTTATGTGGTTAATTAGGAACAAGAAAATTGAATTTTTATGGAGATTTGATGGAGGAACGAATGAGTTTTCGAAGAGGACACACAAACAGTTTCAGTTTGTGTGTCGGTTTGGTTTAGGGTTTTTGAAGGATGTTTAGGGTTTGTTTCTGAGGTTTAAAGCTTGTAGGTGATGGTAGGATGTATGAAGAACTTAGAGGAATGAATGTATGATGAAGGGGTGGTATTTATAAGGAGTTAAAATAGGTTAAAAGACAGGGAGGAGCAATCGGGCTTGCTCACGGATGGCTGCTGTCCATCGGTTTTGGGGAGGGTTTGAGAGGGGTTTTCTTGGTGATTAAGCTAGGATAATATGGGTAGGATACTAGGGTATGGGTTAGGGTTAATGGGTACGGGTCTTGGTAGTGTTTGGAGCGGGTTTGGGCTCGGGATTTGAGCTGCCAAAACAGGGGCTGCTCGGTTTGGTGCGGGCTGTTTGGGGCCTGTTTTGGGACGAGAATTTGGGCCGTGGTTGGGGGGGGGGGGTTCGATCAAGGGTGGATGGTTATTGGTCTAGGTGGGTTAGTGTACTCGAGATTCGTGCCAATTCGCAAAAGAAACGGGCTCAAAAACCGAGCTAAAATCGAGCTCAAAAACACACGGTTGAAACGAGTTTTCTTCGCTTTTAAAATCGATTTTTCAAATCAATTAACCCATTAAAATAAATGACTTTTCAAATCAAATATATTCATAAAATGATTTTTCAAATCAATTATTTATTTTATTTTCAATAAAATAAACTTGGGAAAATAAATTCAAAATAAAATAGAATAAATTGAATTTACTTCAAAAAACCATAATTTAAATATCATTTAAATTAATAAAATGAACTCACTAAAAAAACATTAATTTAAATATCATTTAAATTAATAAAATGAACTCACTAAAAAACATTAATTTAAATATCATTTAAATTAATAAAATACTTCATCGACGACGCCCATTCTACCTCGTAAAACGAGCTCCAAATAATGACAATGACAACTAAATAATACATGTGTCCTATCATCATCGGGTGTTTGTCGGGTTCTCTATAAATTCCAATATCGACGGATACGGGTATCTACAGAGCCCCCACTTTGACTGAGGCTTGGACAAGGCGAAAGTCAAAGTACACCCCAGGTCCCTCTCGACCTGAGGATTCTTCGGGTCGTTTATAGTCCATTAGACTTGCGTATATAAGCTCGCCAGCCATAAGAAGAGATCATACCTGAAACCTCGTTGAGGATTGACTCTTGCTTCTGTTGTGTCAAATTATCATCGTCGGTCATCGACCCATAAATTGCATAAACGGTGGGTTGAGCCTTATCCTTAGGCGCCTACGTATCCGTTTCTGACGGAATCAAACCCGCGTCGTAGTTCGGCAACTGCTGACACATGCCCAAAGTTTATCATCTGCTGGCGTATGTCCAAAATTCATCATCTGCTGACATTTGCCCAAAACTTATCATCTGCTGGCGCTTGTCCGAATGGGACGGGACTTTCCAAGGAGGTTGCCGCCGCTTTCATCATTTGCTTTCAGCTACGGAATTCTTCCATTTCATACTCTTGTATTGAATTGAATTCTTGGTGGATATCATCCTTTACATCTTGATAATGGTCTCGAAGCCAATGGCTTCGAGCCCCCTTCTGATGGCTCTAAAGTCGAAGACTTTAGAGCCCCCAGTTGAAGCATATCCTGCTACATTTGAAACACAAAAACGTACTAGCAATAATCATCACATAAGCACATTTGGATCATCGATCTTGAAATTGGATCATTTCAAATACTGGGTCATCGACCCGAAAATTGAATTTGAAGTTTTTTGAATGATTGGGTCATCGACCCGAATTTTTGAATTTGAAAATTTTGGTATGTTGGGCCATCGACCCAAAAAATTGAATTTGAGGTTTTTGAATTTTGAAAGATTGGATCATCGACCCGGAAAGATTCTACTACTTGGATCATCTATCCACAATATGTAAAAAAAGTTTTTGAAATGTCGGAATTTTGAACTTTTGAAATTGAACTTTTGAAATTATTTTTTGAAATCGAACCTTGATGGGTGAGCATGAAATACGACTCAGACACTTTGTATGACCGGTAAACCACGTGGGCGTAGCCCGCTACCGTAAAACAAAAAAGGAAAATAAAACCGTAAGTGTGCACGGGTTTGAATTCAAATATGGACTTGTCGAGGGTAGAAATGTAAATCGGCCGTTCCGGCGCTCCCCAAAACGCGACAGATGTGCGAAAACCCGATGTATCATGCCAAAGACTGGTGTGAGCTGGGGCGGGCCTAAGAGGCGCGCGACCCAAGGCCCACACGGCTTCAAAAAAAACGGCACCCTAGGGGTGTCTTCCTAGGTGCTTCCTTCCCTTATACTTTCTATATATAAAGAAGAGCTGTACTGCCAAATTTATTCTGCCTTTTCCCCAAACTGGTGCAAATAACATAAATCATTATGAATAATCTAGCGAGTGCTATGCGAGCATGGGAGACCGACTTTACTAGCGCAGAGAGACAAGAATTAAAGACCGTTCACTTGGCGCAATTACTTCCCTTACGCCAAATCCCCCTTCAACCTGCGCTGTTGGAACACTGCCTTAGCTACTGGGATCCTTACAACCATGTCTTCGCTTTTCCTGAGGGGGAGATCTGCCCTCTACCCGAAGAGTTTTCTGCCCTTGGAGGGTGGGATGCTGTGGCCATACCGGCTATACCTAAATTTCATTCAGGGTGGCGTGGAACATATCTAGACTGCCTTGGCCTTTCCAGGACGGAGTCTGAGGGGATAGTGACTGATGACGAAGTCAACCTTTTTGCTATTCATAGGAGATTTTGTATCTTGCGGAACAGTACTTCACTGCCAGCGTACTGCCGCAGGGCCTTTGGATTGATCATGTTACACCTTTATGTCTTCGAAGGTAGGATGAACAAGACAACTTGTGTAGGACAAGCGAAGCTTTTGTCTATTGTGTCTCAGATGGAGACGGGACATAACCCTTCCTGGATTATTCTCGCTGAAACCCTTCGAGGTTTAGATGCTAAGAAAATGAACCCTGGTGCCGATTGGTCGGGATGCTCCCGTCTACTGCAGGTAATAAGATTTATTCTCTTGATTTCGCATCCTTAATTGATTTTCTTTTTTACCACAATTCTTGTGTTATTGCCACGATTTTGTCACGATTTTGCTGCATTCTGCCACGATTCCCGTCACAAATCCGTTTTTCTTCTTTTTCTTTTTTTTTTCTCTTTTTTCCGTTTCTTTTTTTTTCACGTTTTTTTTTTCTTTTTTTTCTTTTTCTTTTTTTTCTCTTTTTTCTTTTTTTTCTCTTTTTTTTCGTCTTTTCATTTTTCTTTTTTTCAGGTGTGGCTTTGCGAGAGATTTTGGCTCTTCGCCCCGCCGCGTGAGCCCAGCTCGTATCTCGCTCGTATGCTGACTATGCGTGCCAAGCGGTATGAAGACGAGCGTCAAAATGACCTTGCCTATTGGCGAAACAAACCGACAGAGGGGAAGGTCGCCCTCCGTGTCTTTGGTTCATGCCTTGGCTTCGCCTCAAATCCTTTACTATCCTTCCTAAGATGACAAAACCGGCGTTTGCAACTCACGGGTTTAGAGAGGTCTATCCACATTTACCCGACCGCGTCTGCGTCGATGGGCCGCAGACAAGTGATTCCCAAGTGTGAGGCTGTTCTGGGACGAGCAAGAGAGCTGAATTCCCTTATATGTGATGATTGGCTCAAGAGGTGGCACCAAAGGCGTCTTTGGTACGTATCTGCGCGCCCTCAGACTACCTGGGTATCCCCGTCTTATACTAAATGGCTTAAAGAGAAGACCGAATCAGGTAAGGATTTGTGTCGGAAGGATGAGCTTGTCGACATCAAATATTATGACAGAAGCAAAAACAGTCGCGACTTCTTTGTTAACGATTTTTCGTCTGCATCTGGACCCGAAACTAAGACTGAGAAGACTCCTAAGACTAACTCACAGGCGACAGGTGTGTGGAAACGGTTGGGTTCAAAGGTGCACTCGGGCTCAGCCTTAGAAGGGAGGCTTGGTCCTCGCTTGAGTGTAAAAGATAGGCTGGGCCCTCGGGAGGAAATGACAATCCCTCCTAAGAAGCGCGCTAGACAGAACGCAACTACCCCTCCTCTGCAGGAGCCTCGATCACGTGACCCAAAAGGCAAAGGGAAAAAGAAGATGTAGGAGCCTTCGACTCCAATTTATTATTTGAATACTACTACTTATTGCCGTGTGTTTTTTTTTTGGATGTTGTAATGGGCATCGCCCGATTTTAATAAGACTTACTATTTATTAAAAATTCCCAGTTTCTGCATAAAATTTCATTTTATTTAAAGACAGGGTCGGTTGTACTCTTTTAAAGAGCTGCCTACGTATCTGTTATCAACAGAATAAAACCGAGCTCGTAGTTCCACAAAACAAACGCGCTACAATCATCGATTTATAACGCACAAAAAGAGCAGCGAAGCAAAAGTGCCGCGGCCTAGACTTGCTCACGAGGACTGCAATTCAAAATTTTATTTTACGACATTGAGAATGAGTTCTACGGATAGTATTTCTTCAGTTGATCCAAATTCGTCGGATTCGCAAAGTCATTTCCATCTAGATCTGTTAGTCTGACTGCGCCTCCCGATAATATCTTCTTTACCAGGTAAGGACCGGCCCAATTCGGCTTGAATTTCCCCTCGGGTCGATTGGTAGTAAAGCGCGCACAGACTTTAGGACCAAATCCCCATCCTTTATTCCTCGAGGTTTCACCTTTTTGTTAAATGCCCTTTGTATCCTTTTCTGATAGAGTTGAACATGGTGTAACGCATTTAACCGTCGCTCGTCGAGCATGACCAAGGAATCATACCTGGCTTGCAGCCAGTCAGCTTCAGGGACCTGACTTTCTAACAGGATCCTTAAAGAAGGTACCTCTAATTCGATAGGCTGAATTGCTTCCATCCCATATGTTAAATAGAACGGAGTTGCTCCAGGTGGCTGTGCGAATAGACGTTCAGATCCCCACAAAGGCGAACGGTATCTTTTCTGGCCATTCGCGATAATTGTCGGTCATCTTTCTGAGAATCACAGTGATTGTCTTGTTAGCGGCTTCCACCGCACCATTTGTTTGAGGTCGATATGGTGACGACTTGTGGTGTTTGATTTTATACTTTTCTAAGTATTACGGCAGTTTCAGCCTGGAAGTGAGTGCCATGATCGCTAATGAGCTCATGCGGCACCCCGTATCTGCAAATGATTTCATTCTGAATGAACTTTGCTACCTGCTTTGCTTGTAGAACCTTGTATGATTTCACTTCTACCCACTTCGTGAAGTAATCGATGGCGACTAACATGAAACAATGCCCACCTGTTCCGGATGGGTTGACCTTTCCAATAATGTCGATTCCCCATGTTGAGAAAGGCCATGGTGATGTCAAAGTATATAACAGTGATGGCGGCACATGCTGTATGTTTGCGAAGATTTGGCAATTATGGC
The DNA here is from genome assembly GCF_048544455.1 of Silene latifolia. NCBI lineage: Eukaryota > Viridiplantae > Streptophyta > Magnoliopsida > Caryophyllales > Caryophyllaceae > Silene > Silene latifolia. The sequence continues at coordinate 139,955,609 of NC_133528.1, read as the reverse complement.
AATGTTTGACATATTGGCGACAATCTGTCTCCATCGTGGTCCAATAATACCCTAATCTCATGATTTTACGAACCAGCATATGGGCATTCATGTGTGGGCCACATTCTCCGTCATGGACTTCTTCCATGACTCTTTTCGCAGTTGGTGAGTCTATGCATCGCAGAAGGATATTTTGCGCGGTCTTCTTGTACAGTTGTCCGTCATTGGTTCTAACGAACTGAGCGGCTAGCATTCGAATAGCGCGCTTTCCGCGGTTATCCATGTCGGGTGGATACTCTCCTGATTCCTTGAATTTCAGAATAGCATGATACCAAGGTTCGGCCTCGGTTTCTTCTGTGTCTCCGATTACATTAACATAAGCAGGTGATGATCTTCGTTCGACGCATATCGGCATAGTATCCATATGATCAGGTATGTTGATCGAGGCGGCTAGCCGATAGTGCATCAAAGAACCGTTTTCGTCTCGGGAGGTGCACATACTTGACCTCGGCGAACAACTTTTCTAGTTCCTCGATTTTTGCTTGGTACGGAGCCAAGCTATCACTTCGGGTTTTCCACGTCCCGGCCACTTGATTGATCACTAATGACGAGTCCCCATGTACTACAAGCTTTTTGATGCCTAACTCGAGAGCACTGTGCAAACCGAGTAGGCATGCTTCGTATTCGGCCGCGTTATTAGTGACGTTAAAGTCCAACTTGATCGAAATGGGCACATGTTCACCTTCTGGTGAGATGAGTAGAACTCCTATCCCGTATCCCCTATAGTTCGATGCTCCATCGAAATAGAGGTCCCACGTATCATTGTCTATGTGAAAGATATCCTCGTCGGGAAACGACCACGTATCCAAAACCTCAGTTTCTTCTATCGGGTTATCCGCCAGGAAGTCTGCAACCGCCCTTCCCTTTATTACTTTCAGCGGTACATATTTCAGGTCGAACTCGGAAAGCATTAGAGTCCATCTTGACACCCCCGCCGTTCGTAACCGGTTTTTCAAACAAGTATTTGATTGGGTCCATCTTCGAGTGGATGCAGACACTATGACTGAGCATGTAGTGCCGTAATTTCTTTGTAGCCCATACTAAAGCCAAACATGTCTTTTCGAGCTGAGTATACTTGATTTCATACTCCAAGAACTTTTTACTAATGTAGTAAATCGCTCTTTCCTCTTTATCGACTATCTGCATTGACAAAGATTGCCCCCATTGCGATCCGTAATCGTAAGATACAACAAAAGTGGTAACCCACCAAGTTGGTGGGCTAAGCACGGGAGGGGAAGATAGTATTTCTTTGATCTTATCGAACGCAGCTTGACAGTGATCATCCCATACGACGTGTTCCCCGACCTTCAATTTCTTGAAAATTGGCTCGCATATCATAGTTAGCTTTGCCACAAACCGACTTATATATTGGATTCTTCCCAGGAAACCTCGAATTTCCTTCTCGGTTTTCGGGTGAGGCATTTCCATTATGGCCTTTATCTTTGATGGGTCCACCTCGATGCCACGGTGGCTAACGATGTGACCCAACAGGTTTGCTTGGATGTGACTCGAATGCGCATTTTTGTGGATTCAACCTCATGTTATACTTGCGCAATCGTTCAAAGAATTTGCGTAGTGTACCAAGGTGGCCATCACGCTCCTTTGACTTGACAATCATGTCGTCGACATAAACCTCGACCTCCTTGTGCATCAAATCATGTAACAATGTTGTCGCGGTCCTCCGGTATGTAGCCCCTGCGTTTATCAACCCAAAAGGCATTACTTGTGCAATAGGTTCCCCATTGCGTTACGAACGCAGATCTTATGCATATCTTCTTTCGCCATCTTGATCTGATTATAACCGGCGTACCCATCCATAAAGGATAGTAACGCGTGCTTTGCCGTGTTGTCAACTAGGATGTCGATGTGAGGTAATGGGAAATCGTCCTTCGGACTTGCCTTGTTTAAATCCCTAAGTCAACACAAACCCGAACTTTACCATCTTTCTTAGGCACTTTGGAACGACGTTAGCCACCCGGTCAGAGTATTCGACACCTTGATGAACCCACTTTGAGTTGCTTGTCGATTTCTTCTTTGACCTTCGAGAGACCAATCTGTATGCATTTTGCGTAGTTTCGCTTGACCGCTTATATCCTGGCTTGATTGGGATCCTGTGTTCCGCAATTTCCCTATCAATGCCTGGCATGTCTTTGTAGGACCATGCGAAAACATCTTTGAACTCATGCAACAAATCAATGAACCCTTGTCTTTCGGTGGGACTTAAAGTAGTTCCTATTTTAAGCTCCTGTGGTTCTAAGGTTGTACCTACATTGATAGTTTCGGTATCTTTGATGATCGAAGTTTTCTGTTCGTACTCTTCCAACCCTTTTATCAACTGTAGAGGCGGTTCCATTTCTTCTTCTTTTTCTTCTTCGACCAACTTCTCATCCTCGACCTCAGTCTCAATGTCATTATTAAAACAATCATTTTCAAAATTTGAATTGCAATGTAAGTAAGACAAGTCGTAAGCAAACTGGTTCATATTATTATTGATTTGAAATTGCGCGAAATGCGCTAACATTTGAGCCAACTGGTCAGAGCTCAGTGGCGAGATAGGGGTATTCGGGACAGGCCCCGGAATACCACCATTAGGAAAAGGTGCATAGGAAGGGAAAGCTAGGGGAGGGGTATTTTCAACACCTGACTCCTTAGACTCAATCTTAGGACCTAACTCAGACTCCGACTCAGACTCAGAATCGGTAACATCATCTGGCTTGAACATCTCTCCTTCTCCCGTTGTCAACTTGAAAAGAAGTCCTTTGTTGTCAGTCCACTTGATTGTTTTCCGCCATCCCGTGTTGGTCCTAAGAGGATCCACATCGGTGATGAGGGTAGATGGGTCAAATCGCTCGCTCCTTAGGATCATGCTTACCAAATCTTCGTTTGGTATTGGTGATTTCTTCTCTTCACCGAAAAGGAGACCCATGGCGTTCTCGTCATTTATTGGATCCGGTTTGGTTTCTATCGGCATCACGGTTAGAATGTCTTCAGGGATGTAGTAGCAATCTTGGAATACTTCGATTCCTGGGACCATGATGTTCTTCTTTGGGTCGAAGATAGGTTCGGGGAAGTCCATGCAAGGGAGCTCTTCCCCAGCTTTCACGAAGTGACCGTTTAGAGTTAGGTGATACGGTCCCATTTTAATATCTCGATCTTCGATCGTCCTTCCCCTCTTTTCTCGTAGATCTTTCTCAGTGGGCTCATATCCAAGCCCGAAGGTTACTCCCTTGGCTACGGGTGGTTTCAACTTGAAAGCCTCCTCCCTTCTAGGATATAAAGAGAAACCGAAGTACTTCCCAGTTTTGAGAATCACCTCGCAGACATGACTTCCTGTATATAGATCCATATTTTCGGAGTTCAGCTCGATCATGTTGACAATCTCGAAACCACATGCGTCATTGGCAGTTTCGACCCTTACTTCAGAAGTAATGTCTCCTCCTGCCACGCAATTGGCGTGGCGTCAATGGTGACGGTTTTGCCATTGAGTGGAACCTTGATTTTTCGATGCAGCGTTGATGTTACGGCCCTTGCATCATGGATCCAGGGCCTTCCCAACAATAAGTTGAAGGATGAGCAAATGTCAATTACTTGGCAATTTATTTTCTTTTCCACTTGCCCAGTCTGTACTACCAGGTCGACAAGTCCAGTCACTCGACGCACAAAGTCTGTCGAATGCCCGGACTGTCTGTGTAGTGGGGATGAAGTCATTCTTCTCCAAGCCCAGAATATGCGCCGTTTTCAGAGGGAGAACGTTGACAGCCGATCCGTCGTCAACCAAGGTCATAGGGATATGCTTATTGAGGCACACAGTAGCAATATAGAGGGCCAGGTTATGTCGAGGCCCGAACGGTGGCAGATCTTCGTCGGAGAATGTCACACCGTTGGTAATCTGAGGCCGATTCTGGGCGATGTGAGTGACCATGTCCGCAGGAGTAGTACTTGACGACACGGTCATGTTCATCAAAGCTTGTAACAAAGCTTGACGATGCTCGAAAGAGCTCAGGATAAGTTGCCAGATAGATACGTCGGCCTTAGTCTTTTGGAGTTGCTTGATGAGGGAAGCCTCGGAGGTCGACCCTTCACCAAGAACTTCGACCACTGCCGGCTCTTTTTGAGGCGTCTTGTTCGGGGTATCCTTAGCTTTCTCCACACGATACGGGCGTCCGGATCTAGTCAAATGGTTTGACTCTAGGGCATCTTGCCTCACCTTTAAGATTTCTTCTTGGGTGTGAGGGATTGTCGCGCCTTTGACGAGGTAAACATCATCCTCGTCATCAGCCCAAACGCCATTGATGTCATTGCCGCTTCGGAGTATGTAAGGAGTACAATCGACAACAAAATCCCCGAATGTAATCTCGTTTCTCGAGCTTGGTAGGAATTCGGAGCAATCTACGAATATTCTTCCGACGAAAAGCCCTTTTAGACGGCATGGGCGAATCAAGTGAGAGTAATCGACACTATCTTCGGTAGAGACAAAGTTAGTGTGGTCGCCAAACGGATTGGTGACGTTGTTGGGCTTTATGGCCGGGATTGGGAGCGTTCCGTTCTCAATCATATCTTGAATTTCGTGCTTTAGTCTAAAGCACCTTTCGGTATCGTGTCCCTTCCCTTGATGAAAGGCACGGAGGCATTCGGTTTGTACCATTTGCCTTGTTGTTCGTGAGTGGATCCGGAGTTGGACCAATGGGCTTCAACTTTCCTTGGGCCATGAGCCTTTGGAGAGCATAGGCGTAAGTGCACCCGATATCGGTGAATACCCTCGGAGCTTGGCGCGGAGGCCTTTTTGACTGTCCATCTAAGAGATTGGCAGTTTCAACAAAGTGGGCCGCTGCGGGCGCTTTTGCTTTAGATGACGAAGCCCCTTGGTATCCCTTTGGCTTCTCAGCTTCAGCAATTCCGACATCGTCCTCTACCTTTATCCCGATCCTTATCAATTCTTTGAAAGAACCAAAATTCTGGTATTTCGAGCATTACGGTAAAATTCGTAAATTCTTCACGAACTTATCTACCATTTCAACTTCATCAGGCTTCTTAGCTAACTTCACGCTTTCAGCGCGCCATCTTGCGAGGAATTCAATAAAGCCCTCTTTCTCCTTTTGTGTCATAACCTCCAAAGTTCTTATGTTGGTTTGGATCTCAACATTGTCGAAGATAGTGTGCTTAAACTCCACCGTAATATCTTCGAAAGTGGGGAAGTTCTTAAGATCAAGATTGTAGAACCACGCCTTCGGGTGTTCTCCCGAGATTGGGCGAAAATTTCGAGAGAGCATATCAGCGGTACTCCCTTCGATGCTAAGTACCCTTTATAGGCCTTAACATGGTGGATGGATCTTGGTGCCCTTGAACTTTGGGATGTCGGTGAGTACCATGTTCGTGGGCAACTTATCCTGAACTGGGGCATAGGCCCTAGCATTCTCATAGTGGATGTTCTTCCCCTGGGAGAGCTTCAAACGGTCTTCGATGAACTTGAACCGTTTCTCCAGATCAGTCAGTGGTGGAGGGGGTGGAGGTGAATCTTCACTCAGCTTAGATTCGATTGCATCCATTCTAGTCATCATGAGGTTCACGGCCTCAGTAAGCTTCTTAACAGCATCTTCCATTGCTTGACGTCGGGTTTTTGGCGGCCTTTCTACAAGAAAACCCCGTACTGAGTCAATATTTAAAGTAAGAGCCCCTGCACACTTAAGGACTCGACCCCAACTTGACTTGAACAAAGACTCGACTTGAGATTGATTAACAAGGATTCGACTCACGGTTTGATTTAGACATCGGTTCATTTTAGACTCGACAAAACGACATGACTCAAACTGTCATAACTCGATTCTAAACTGGACTTGGTGTGACTAAACCCGTGATTGGGCTAACATAGCCCATGGGTTCGAGTGAAAACGTCCTAAAGGGCCTAGCTTGGACGTTTTTTTGTGGACTATCCTAGACCAAAAGGTCGACCAACATGACTCAAAGCCCAAGAGGTGAGCTTGGGTGACCCAACAAGGTCGTGTTCTAGACTCTTAGAATGAAAAAACGTCTAGCCTAACACGGCCAGGACCCGGACACGACTCGACGCATTTCATGCTTGGTTGAGGTTCAAGAAACATTTGGATTGATTTTGAAAAATGAAGGATTGATTTGAAAATGAGATTTGAAATGGGCAGCATGCCGGCTATAAAAGCTCATTTTGGGCCGAAATTTCTAGTCCTATTTGGGCAGCGTTCCGCGTTTTTAAAACCATGCTATTTGAAAATAAGTTGTTCAAAAGTTCGGTTTTGAAAAGGACATGGGAATTTTCGAAAATAAAGACTCGGGAAAACACATTGCACATTGTCATTCTCATGTTATAAGGATGTATGCTCCTAGACATCTCTAAGTCTCGGCAAGTCTTCTACAAGAAGGTCTATGCCCTCCATCCTTTTGCGGTCTTATAGAGCAAGGTGTCTTAAGGTAAAGTACCTAGAAGATCGTCCCCACTCCCAAGAACCACGCGAGGCGAAGTGGAAGCGAGCAAAGTGCAGCTTCCTGGCATTGTGGGACGTCGCCCCCCACGAATCACGAAGAAACGCTGGGACGGCCCGGGCAAGTCCTTAAGGGTTTATGCATGAATCGTAGCACTATGAGTAATGTTTTACTTTCCAACACTTTCTTTTCAAGTTTCACCTCGGAGGAAAAGACCCTAGAAACACAAAGTGTAACTAGTCCTCTTTTCCCAGTGAGTCGCCAAATGGCAGGACAAGGCCCTCGGGAACTGCGTCCGCGGGATCCACACTAGGCATAATCGACTCGAGGTTCTTTCGAATCGAATTAAGACATATTAGAGTCGCCACCAAGTTTTTTGGGAACTTGGAACCGTTCAAGTCAACTTTACACCTTTCATCGAAAAGCATAAAGCCAATCGACTACGAGTGATTAAAGATAAAGACTTGTACCCTATATCACTCGATTTGAATGACTCTCGTAATCCAATGGTATTTAGACGGATCCACAAACCATAGATCTTGAGTAAGGGGTGAGGGTACGTGTTGGGAAGCCCATAAGGACACCCAACCCCGCCCGTCAATAACGGCCTCTACTAAGTCAAGTGTCGGATTTCAAACAAGGTCATAGCTACTGCGATGTATGATATGCAAACGTTGTTTTAACCCTATCATGTGACAACAATTTCTATGTCGTTTTAGATGCAACTAAACTAACTTTGTCAAAGTTGTAATTTAGCATGTGGGTTGATTAATCTAACAACATACAAAGCAAACAAGGCTTAAAGGGGGAATGGGGGAGCCGTTGGGATCTACCTATTACAAACCAGGCATTTCATGCCGACACAACAACAAATTAAAGATACAACTCGATCTAAATACAATTGCTACATACGGAACCATAAACGACACAAAACATGGCCACTTGGCCTAGAAAACCGTGCACAAGGGGGTGACTCACGGCCTACATGACACACGGCCTTGGGTCACTCCTCGTAATGCGTGCTTTCACTTAATCTCATCGAATTAGACATAGAGCTACGCACCAAAGCATGGATTAGCATAAATCGGGCCATGTTGTTTTAAACAACATGCGATTTACTACGCTCTCACTTGCATTGGGGCACAACCGTCCAATCAAACAAGACTAAGGTTTTTAGAAATCATTTGACTCGATAAAAGAAAACTAATTACAAACAAATTACAAAACGCGACTCAAAGAAACATAAATTAATTACAAGTGACAAGACAAATAAAGAACGAACGATGCAAAACAAACAAAAGGAAAGGCCAAAGGCCACGGCCAAATCACGGCCCAAACCAAACAAAGCTACCTTAAGTCCTAGGTTAGGTTCATTAGTTAGATCGAATGATTGCGAAACGGATTAGAAAACGAGTTATAAAACAAGTTGATCGATTGAGAAGAAACGCGCGGGTGTGTTATTCTACATGGCCTAAGGAGTCCAATTAGGTCAGATATCATAAGATTAATGCTTACTCGTCGAGTGTTAATAGGGAGGTGCTAATCACGCACTCCTATGCTAGCGAGAAATCAAGTGATAAGAAAGATGCGTTCAATTATTTACAGAGTTGCTAGTTGATTTTCAAAGCTATGTCGATGTACCCTAATGTGTCTAATTAGGTTATTAAATTAAATTAATGTTATCTAAATATGTCGTAGGTTAACAATCAGAGGTTAGACTAACATACAACGGGTCCTAGGGTATGTCGATTTGGCCGAAACAAAAGGGGGTCGAAAGCGAAGAACGAAGTTAGACAATTGTTTTATTTATGCCCTACCTTGAACACGAGGATATGTAAATGAGACGGGGGTGTACGACCGACAGAAGGAGCGGTTTCTTTTCCCATCTCAAGTCAACGCGGGTGTTCATGGTGGTACTTTAACTCATACTCGGACTAACTAGTTTCATAGTTAAATTAAAACAATCGATAAACAAAACGAAAACAAACAAAAAAACAAACTATAAAAAGAGCATAAGAAAACGAAATAAAAAGAGGAAAGAGAAGGGGATTTGATGCACCCTCAACCTACATGTATCGTTGACACCGTCTTGGGTCGTAATCGATGGTAGATTTTATCTCGAGAGGCCGTCGTCGACGAAGAATAAAGCAAACACGCGTTTTGGAAACTTTCTGGACAGCGATTTTCAAACAATGATATCTCCCTCGTTTCACGACGAAAATTCGATTTAAAAGATGTTTTGGAAACTAGAAAGAGAGGAGAATAGGGATCTTAAAGCAGCCCCCGCTCGTTTTGGGTTATTGGGCACGAAAAACGAGCACAAACAGAACTGGACAGACAAGAAGAAACCGCGAAAACAGAGTGTTATTTCACTCTGTTTTTCGAGGGATTTCGTGTACTCTCAAGGGCAATTTGGCTTGTAATTCTTTGTCTAATGTATAGATGGATGTTATGTGGTTAATTAGGAACAAGAAAATCGAATTTTTATGGAGATTTGATGGAGGAACGAATGAGTTTTCGAAGAGGACACACAAACAGTTTCAGTTTGTGTGTCGGTTTGGTTTAGGGTTTTTGAAGGATGTTTAGGGTTTGTTTCTGAGGTTTAAAGCTTGTAGGTGATGGTAGGATGTATGGAGAACTTAGAGGAATGAATGTATGATGAAGGGGTGGTATTTATAAGGAGTTAAAATAGGTTAAAAGAGAGGGAGGAGCAATCGGGCTTGCTCACGGATGGCTGTTGTCCATCGGTTTTAGGGAGGGTTTGAGAGGGGTTTTCTTGGTGATTAAGCTAGGATAATATGGGTAGGATACTAGGGTATGGGTTAGGGTTAATGGGTACGGGTCTTGGTAGTGTTTGGAGCGGGTTTGGGCTCGGGATTTGAGCTGCCAAAACAGGGGCTGCTCGGTTTGGTGCGGGCTGTTTGGGGCCTGTTTTGGGACGAGAATTTGGGCCGTGGTTGGGGGGGTTCGATCAAGGGTGGATGGGTATTGGTCTAGGTGGGTTAGTGTACTCGAGATTCGTGCCAATTCGCAAAAGAAACGGGCTCAAAAACCGAGCTAAAATCGAGCTCAAAAACACACGGTTGAAACGAGTTTTCTTCGCTTTTAAAATCGATTTTTCAAATCAATTAACCCATTAAAATAAATGACTTTTCAAATCAAATATATTCATAAAATGATTTTTCAAATCAATTATTTATTTTATTTTCAATAAAATAAACTTGGGAAAATAAATTCAAAATAAAATAGAATAAATTGAATTTACTTCAAAAAACCATAATTTAAATATCATTTAAATTAATAAAATGAACTCACTAAAAAAACATTAATTTAAATATCATTTAAATTAATAAAATGAACTCACTAAAAAACATTAATTTAAATATCATTTAAATTAATAAAATACTTCATCGACGACGCCCATTCTACCTCGTAAAACGAGCTCCAAATAATGACAATGACAACTAAAGAATACATGTGTCCTATCATCATCGGGTGTTTGTCGGGTTCTCTATAAATTCCAATATCGACGGATACGGGTATCTACATACACCACAATTCTTTTTCTTTCCAAATTGTATAAAAATCTCTCTATATTTTCTACACAAAATCTCGTATAAAATTCTTTTCCTTATCTTACCTTACTTACCATAATCAATTCACATCACCTAATTACCTAAAACTAGACTAACCTAGACTATCACCCTATATATGCTCTAGCCGTGTATCCTGCCCCATATAACCCCACTTGCTTTACTTTTTCTCTTTTCAAAATATTTCACAAATCCTTCACCCATAACCATCATCATCATACTCAACCATCTTCTTCATCATGAATCCACGTCATGCAAAAACACGGTCTACCACCCGAAATCACCACCGAAATCAACCATCACAACAACCATCCAATAATCCTAATTTCTCTACTTTTCCTTCACCACACCCACAACCGTCTCCTCCTCTGTTTCACGGTCAGGATGATGCGATGTCCGAGGGAAAAAGGCGACGACTTTTCAAGGGACAGAACAAGGTTATTACAGATGAAGTGAATGAGGTTGATGAACCCGAAGTCATTGTTATGAATGGTGTTTCGAGAACTCTATTTTGAGAAGCCTCAAAAAGCACGATAAGAGAAGGGTTGAACCGAGTTCGGTTGACAAAATATGAGAGTTTTCTTGTGTCTCGGGTCTTGCCTTATTCAATTCATGGAGGAAGGTATTACCCTAAGTCTTGGTTGACAACTATTCAACTTCTTAAATTTTTTATCGACTTTCTTGATTTTCAAGATTTGAGTCATATTAGTCAGTTTGCGGGTCCTATATATATCCGGTGGAGGTTGTTCAATTTTTCGCTACTGTCAAAGTTAGGAAGGGGTCGTTGCATGCGACCGTCAATGGTGTTGATGTGACGGTCTCTGTTGATGATTTTTGCTCTGCTTTTTCGGTTCCTCATGATGGAATCGATGTTAACCCGAGTCTTGAATGATCTAATATGGATAGTGAGAAACAATTAGCTATTAGACAGTATTTTGAGGAGGTTGGGTCGGATGGTGGAAAAATTATAGTTTGTCCTCTTTCGGCCAAAATCAAATTTCTCTTAAATTTTCTATGGAACACAATTGTGCCGAGAAGGGGAGGAAGGGATAAGGTGTCGAGTTATGAGGCGATTATTGTTTACTCATGGTTGGTGGGTCAAAAAGTTAATTTGGCGAGTCTTGTGCTAAACCGTATTGTTTAAACGAGTCTCACGGCCACCAAAGAAAAATTTTGTACCACCATTGATATTCCATATGGGATGTGGGTATCAAAGTTGTTGGAAATCAAACAAGTTATGGAACGGGATAGTTACAGTGTTAGTGCTAAGGATTGCATGTGTGATCTGCTAATCAAATTGATGGGTCTCGAGTTTGATGGACCCGAATTGGTGCTCTTAAAGGATGTTGAAAAGGTTGCTAGTGATGCAGGTTTAGGAGCTATGGGTGCTAAAATGGAAAGTTTTATGGGTTCCTTAATGGAAAAATTCGAGGAGCAATCCACAACCTTAGCCACGGTTTTGTCACAGGTTGGGACCTCTCGGTCCTCGGATGGAGGTTTGGATTGTGCTTGGGTATATGCTTAGATGGATGGGATTGACAAGAGGTTATCGGGTTTTGAGAGGGAGTTGAAAGCAATCCATGGGAAAGTGTTCCCACATGGAGATCGTCTCTCCTTCCTCACTAGTCAAGGAGGTGCGTTAGTGATGCACAGGAAAGCTATAGCGGCCGATCAATCGCTCACTTTGGAGGCAACGAAGGCGTTGTCATTGAAGGTCTTAACTTTGAACGAAGTTTTCAAAGTCTCGCTACTCTTGTGAGGAGTTCATTTGAGCGCCTTGATGCTTTGGAACATCGCACTCGTCCTGACTATGTTAACCCGTATAAGACCCGCATCATTTGACTTTGCCTTGCCTTTTGCCAAATTTAGCACTTGCCATTATTAGCTTTCTTTTATTTTATTTCTCTAATGGTGTATTTTGCAAACTCTCTTATTCGGCCCATTTCGGCATATTACTTGTCGTTATGGCCCAAGTAATTCTAAAACATGTTATCATTCAGGCCATTGGCTTTAGACATGTTTTTCTTTTAAGTTTATATGTTACTTTATTTTCTAGATGTTTATGCTTATATGTGGTCTATTTGCTTCTTATACCGTTCTTATCTCTTGTCTCGTCTTATATTATTCTTGTCATTTCATGTTTGTTCTTAACTTTTCGATGATGTCAAGAGGGGGAAAGAATGTATGTGGTAAGCATCTACCTAAGCTTGCTTCTTGTCAAGACCAATTGTCTCTTAAAGTCCTTTAAGTTTCGATTTTATGATAATCGTCTTGATCTTGCGTTGATCTTTATTATTAAGATAATGGTATTATATTGAGGGGGAACTTTATACTTAGTCACAATTGTAGGAGACTTGCCATCATAAAAAAGGGGGAATTTGTTGAACCATATAGTATATATGTTTATGTTTTGATGATGTCAAGAGTGCTTTATATTTTATATACTCATTGCGCGTAATTGTTTGTTTAGTCTTTTAGATTGGACTTATTCATTACTAGAAATAAAGAAGAATTGTGATGGAAGTATATCGTGATCAAGCCTCAATAGAAGATCAAGATTATCTAACAGTTATTCAAGCATTATGAGAAGACGAAGTCCGTCTAAAGATTAATCAAGCTTGGATGATGAAGTAGCCTATACTCGAAGATCTCCTAAGAAGATTAGAATAGTATAGGTGATTATCTCGTAATGATAACTAAGAATGAATTTCTTATTCTGGCAAAGTTATAGCTTGGCAGCTATAACAATACTAGTGAAAGAGCTGATCAATGTTATAGCTCTTCTACTATAACATTGAGATGCTGAGTTTATACTACACGACTTAAAATGTTTTCAAAATTATTTTTGAAAAATGTTTTTGTCTCATTTAAATGTTCTAGCAAAAGTGTTTATTAGATAATCCCGGTTTAATACGGAGTTTGGTTGTATGTTAAACGTGTGATTAGTAATTATGTTGGATCAACTTATGAGTTGAGCCATATTACTAATTAGGGTTTTAATATAGCTACTCCTAAACCCTAAAAATCTGAGCCTAATTTCAAGTTAGGGTTTGTCGCGAAAAACGAGGCTTATGGGATGTTGTTGTTTCATGCAACCTACCGTATGAAAGATTCCTTTTGATAAGATTTTATTTTCTAGAATTATCTTATCATATATTTTATATTTAACTTTATATGTTTATTTATGATAAAGATATTTTCATTATGGAAATCTTATCATATCTTAAGATTTATGGAAAAGATAATAGAAGGATAATTTATATTCTATCTTTTGGAATATCCTTTATTATCTCTTAGGGTTTTAAGGAAAGAAATTTTATAAGATATGATTTGTTTACATATCTTTATTTCGATCATTAGGGTTTTGGACTAAACCGTGAGGCATGCTTCATTCTTCATTATAAATACTTTGCATCTTGCAACATTTAAAACTAAAACCTTTAAGCATAAAATTGATTTTATCTCTAAGAGTAAAACCGTGTGTTTCAAAAGTAATAAAACCGATTTGTTGTTTTCGAAAAAGGTCGTGTGTTTATAAACTCGTATGTTCGTTTGTTAGTTATCGTTATAAGATAATAGTGCTCAATAGATTTCTTACTTGTTCATTAACGTGAATCTTTGTAAGAATCATTAGTGCTTTCTTATTAGCGTAAGTTAGTCACTCGAGTATTTAACGGTACTCATTGAGTTACAACTAGAGTTAGTTGTACGAGTTGGGTTAGTAAATTTGTAATATGTAGGAAGGTACTAAATTTATTAATCGAGAATAGTGAACGTAGGTTTCGATTTGTGAAACTGAACCACCTCAAAAACCGTGTGTCTCTCTCTTTCGTTTATTTGTTTATTTCGTTCTTGCTCGTTCATTAGTTAATTAGTTAAAGTTTAATTAATAAACTTTAAATAATTAATTATATTCATATAATCGAAAAAGTTTAAAAGTTTTAAATCCTCAATTCACCCCCCCCCCCCCCCTTCCTTGAGTATTTTGGATCAATAGACTCTTCATCTATGCACACAATGCTCTTCTCTCTCAAATTGAATCAGACCATGTCATAGTAGCCCTGACTGATGAATGCTGGGTGACAGCCATGCAAAAGGAATTGGAGGAATTCGAAAGAACAAGGTATGGAATCTTGTCCCTAGGCCCTCCCAACGTACTGTAATTGGTACACGGTGGGTCTTTCGCAACAAGTTAGATGATGTTGGAGAAATCGTAAGGAATAAAGCTAGACTAGTGGTGCAAGGTTTTAACCAACAAGAGGGAATCGATTATGATGAAACTTTTGCACCGGTAGCTAGGCTTGAAGCCATACGAATGCTTGTAGCTTTTGCATCTTATCAAGGTATAAAGCTTTTTCAAATGGATGTCAAAACCGCATTTTTAAATGGATACCTTGATGAAGAAGTGTTTGTTGAACAACCTTCGGGCTTTGTAAACAATGAGTTTTCCAACCACGTTTTTAAACTTTATAAAGCACTTTATGGTTTAAAACAGACTCCTAGGGCCTGGTACGATAGGCTTTCAAAGTTTCTATTGGAAAATGATCTCTTACGTGGTTCCGTGGATAAAACGTTATTTATCAAGTCACAAGGAGACGAACTGTTACTTGTGCAAGTATATGTCGATGACATTATTTTTGGAGCAACTAACAATGTTCTTTATAAGTACTTTTCTGATATAATGACTTCCGAATTTGAAATGAGTATGATGGGAGAACTTGGATTTTTTCTTGGTCTTCAAATCAAACAAAATGAAAACGGAACAACGATTCATCAACAAAAGTACTTGAAAGAAATGCTAAGTAAGTTTGGGTTGACTAATGCTAATCCTATGCCTACACCAATGGTGCTTAAAATCAAGCTTGATAAGGACGAAAATGGTAAGAGCATTAGTAAAAAGGTATATCGAGGTATGATCAGTTCCCTACTCTATTTAACCGCTAGTCGACCCGACATACAATTGAGTGTGTGTGAGTGTGTGTGTGTGTGTGTGTGTGTGTGTGTGTGTGTGTGTGTGTGTGTGTGTGTGTTTGTGCCTGTTTCCAATCAAATCCTAAGGAATCACACTTCAAAGCCGTCAAACGGATATTTAGGTAATTGATTGGAAAACAAGGACTCTATCTTTGGTACCCAACTCACTACGAACTTGATCTTGTAGGATTTTCGGATGCGGATTATGCCGGTGAGACATTGGATAGGAAAAGAACTTCGGGCATTGCTACATTCCTATGACCATGTCTCTTCTCATGGGCTTCTAAGAAGCAAAACACCGTTGCATTATCCACGGCCGAAAGTGAATATGTGAGTGCCGCTCTTTGTTGTGAACAAATTCTTTGGGTACGTCAACAATTACATGATTATGGCTTTATTTTCAAGACTACTCTCATATTTTGTGACAATACTAGTGCAATTAACATATCAAAGAATCCCATACAACACTCACGCACTAAACACATCGACATAAGACATCATTTTTTACGTGATCAAGTTGAAAAGGGTAATATATGTCTAAAACTTTTGTAAAACGGAAAATCAAATTGCGGACATTTTTACAAAACCGTTAGAAAGAGAACAATTCGTAAGACTTCGGTAGGAAATTGGTTTACTAGGTGACATGTAGCTAAATTGAATTATTTTCTCCAATGATTGATTAGGGGTTGGATTTATATGTAATAAAAATTGGCTGAGTACATTGTTTAAATGCATGTAAAGTGTCGAACAAAATAAATCAACAATCTCCTTGTGCATTTGAGATAATTGTTGCATTGAGCCAATAAACCAACTTTATGTCACATCACTTAAAAGCCTATTCCTAGCCTTAACCTCTTAACACTCAACCGTCCACTCTCATTACCCTATCCTAGTTAACTACACCGACCCCACAAATTACCTCCCATATACCCATATTAACTTCCTATTATCCACTAAATAAAACTTCCTATCAACCTCCTTTTTCGAAATCACAAACCGTCAAAAGTCCCCTTCCTCTCCTATATTTCAAATGTCTACAAGACAAAAAATTTCAAAAGAAGTTCTCCAACTTAGAAACACTTTTAACCCAAAATACATCGCCAAAAAAGAAAATGCCTCCCAAATCCGCTGCCAAAACTGATGATGTCATCCCTGTCACTGCCAAGACCACCGTTGCACGAAAGAAAACAACCGCCAAAAGAGGTGGTGGTCGGGGCAGAGGAGGTCGTGGTAGGAATCCTCCTATCTCGCTACAATTGGATACTGAGGTTGACATTGATACTGATGAGGAAGAACCTGGTTCTAAGGGAACCGAGAAAGATGAAAAAATTGAAAAGGAGAATGAAGCTGTGAAGTCGAGTGAAAAAGAGAGAAAGAGGGGGAACTTGAAGGAGAAAAATCAAAAGAAAGTGAAGAGAAATCAGAAGGAGATGAAGAAAAATCAAAAGAAGATAAGGGAGATTCAAGAGAAAGTAAGAAAAAATCAAAAGAAAATAAGAAAGAATCGAAAGAAAGGAAGAAAGATTTGAAAGAAAAGAGGGAAAAATCGAAAGAAAGTAAGGAGAAAAGAGCTGAAATTAATGAGAATGAAAAGAGTGTTGAAGTTGATAAGGAAAAGAATAATGATGGTGTTGATATACTCTTGAAAGACTTGGTAAGTGAAATATTGGAGGAAGATGTGCCGGATGAGATGGATGCAACAAAAGTTCCCACTGTTGAACAAGAAATCGATCCTAATGCCGAGAAAATTGATGAAACCCCAAAAATTGATGCCACAAAGACGGTGCATGTTGAAGAAATTGTTGATGTTGAGGATCTAGGGAATGTCGAGCAAGTGTTCTATGATGGGCTTCATCCATTATTCTCAAAACCGACCTCTAGAACCCGGTCTAAGAGAAAGATGGTCGAGATCTTTGGTGATGACGATGATGTAACACCGGAAGCATCCCCACTGTTGGGTTCCTTTGATTGATGATAACATGCCTATTTAATGTGTGCTATCTTAGTTTACCTTTTCAGGATTTATGATTAAATCAAGCTTGGATTAAGAAGCGTTGAATTGTTGATCACCCAATGTATTGAGTCCTAGGCGTCATCTAATGTACAAGTTAGAAAGTAGAGTATTTTAAAGAAATAGAAATAGTCAAGACCACTGTTACTTTTATAAGTAACAACAGCCTGGACCGTTGCCTTGATTCGTAACACTTGAACTTCCTCTTATCTTTCAAAAGTCATTTACGTGTCTAGTATTTTGAAAGATAACTTTCAGATTTTTTGCAAGGATTTGGCCTTCTAGAAAAAGTGGTTTGAATAATTATCATTTCAAATTGTTTCCCCTTTGTGCAAATTTGACTCTTTGGTCTTTCATAAAATAAGGATTGCTTTTTGCCATTTTTGTGAAAGCTTGTCATCATGTGACTTGTTTTCCATCCTTTGTTTTCTGAAAACTTATGATCTCTTTTGGATAATTTCAAACACTCTTTCTCTCCTTTGCCTTTTGAATAAGAACCCTCTTTTGTGCAAGTTTGGGAAGTTGTTGAGACTCATCACATGTGATGGTCCTTGACCCTTAAAACCCTAACAACCCACCTTGCTTGCTCTCCCTATAAAAGGCGTGCCTTATCCCCTCAAAACCTCAAGACTTTTCTGAGATTTCATTTAAGTTTTCAAATTGCTTTTCAAAGCTTAAAAACCGAGTCTTTACTTTGCAAAGCTTTTAAAAGTCTTCAAGTGTTACAATCATGGCTACTGTTACTTTAACATACTAAACTCTCTCACTTATGAACCGTTGATCTTGTAAGTTGTCCATCTCAATTCTTGTTAAGAATAAGCTAGTGGAAACTTGATCCTTATAACGTTCTAAGTTTGTGTGTAGAGTTTAGGACGGAGTAGTCTTTAACTCTTTGGCAACCGGAGTAGGTTGCGAGTCAACTTGTTCTAGAACGGAGTAGTTCTTGAACTTGTGTTACAACCGGAGTAGGTTGTTGTGTTTTTATTGTACGGGTTTTTAGTAGTCAGAGTAGATCACTAAAATTAATCAATAAAAAGTAGATTGGACGTAGGCACTTGAGTTCTTGCCGAACCAATTCAAAAATCTCGTGTTTGATTTTATTTGTTTTATTCCGCTGCTCTTTATTTTGTTTGCATTTGTTTTGCTTAACTTTTGAAGTAACAGTTCCACATACTGTCACATTTGGTCTGCAGTCTATACTTCATAAACTGAGACAAATAGCTACAGTCAGAACAATTGTTACCTTCATACTTCAGCAAACGTTCATTTTAATACTCGTTTAATTTCTCTATATTATTCAAAGTATTCTCATGTCTCTTTTCATCCTACAACTCACTTTAAATTAATAAAATTGAAGCTAAATTTTTAAATAGTACCTAATCCACCCCTCCCCCTCTTAGGTACTTGAATCCATAAACTCAACACCCACCAAAACCCAACGTCACTCAAAGAAAAAGAGGATCTGGTTCAAAGACCAAGGCACCCAAACGGCCTCGTTATCATCGGGATTCGCCAAGTGTGAATGAGGATGAGATTATTGAGGAGAAGATTCTACCAATACATGCATGGATTTAGTTGTTGCTCCTTTTGGAGAATCATTCAACAATAATGTCCTCAACCATCTCAATTCAATTGATCTTCTGGAGGAGGTTCTCAAGCTATGCCACGGTATGCTGATCAGTTGCTTTCACAGTGGAAGGAGATACAAAAAGTCTTGGTATGATACCTCTCTTGCCTTCAAATATTTCAAGGAAGCAATGTATGCACAGGGTTGGGTGAACCTATTGGACAAGTATATTCCCATGTACTTGTCCGAGGTCATTCAATTCTATACAACAATCAAAGTCGATGTTGCATCTGGAACCCTTTTAGCCTACATAAATCAAAAACCTTTTGTCTTAACAATTGACCAACTTGCTGCCCATCTTGAAGTGTGTGATGTCGGGCTTACCTTTTATCCCAAACGTGACTGGAGTGAAATTGACGAGGTAACATCTACCCAAGTCATGAAGGTTCTTTGACCTCATGACGACAATGACCCAACCAACATCTATGCCCTCGAATTATCCGCACCCATTAGGTTT
This sequence comes from Silene latifolia, assembly GCF_048544455.1. Taxonomy (NCBI): domain Eukaryota; kingdom Viridiplantae; phylum Streptophyta; class Magnoliopsida; order Caryophyllales; family Caryophyllaceae; genus Silene; species Silene latifolia. The sequence continues at coordinate 139,936,458 of NC_133528.1, read as the reverse complement.
ATCTTTAACCTTGTTTTCCGCAACCTTGTCCCTAGCAACAATAGTCGGGGGAGATGCTCTCTCCTTGACATGCTTCTCATCCACCATATCATCAAACACAAACCCATAAACCTTCCCCGTGTTATGTTTCATCGCATTCATGAGATGTCCACTGAATTTCAAAACGGCAATTTCGACAAAAATGTCGTAGTGCCTTATGGTATGTGGCTATCCATCATCTTTGTGAAAGATGGGTTGGTCATAAAGGAAAGTCCCGCAATTGAGAAATTGAGTGATGAAATGACACCGGGTCTTCTCTCTCGGATGAATATGGAAATAAAGGATGGGAAATTGGAACGGAAGAATCAGCCCGGAAGTGGTGCTACGATGGGTTCTACTGTTGAAATGGAGACGGTTCTTGCAAAGTTGGATCAACTTATTGGGCTTGTTAATCGTTTGGTCAAGGAAAATGCCAAGTTACGGGATGAGGTGGGTGATCTTCGTACCATGAATGAGGATCTATTTGAACGTCTCGATGCTAAGAAACCAAAATACACGACTTAAGCTCGTGCCCTCCTAACCCGTTTATCCCTTATCGTACTTTGACTCTTTGTTTATTAAAACTCTTATGCACTTTTGGATGTTTTTTTTTTTTTATCTTGCTTGAACAATTTGTGTGTGTTTTAAATCGTGCGGCTAAACTTGAACATGTTTTATCCTCCCTTGATGATGTCAAGAGGGGGAAGTAGTTCAAACCATGCTTATGTGTGATATCTTAACTCTTAGGCTAACATTCACCGTAATTATGTCTTAGCTACCACGATCAGATGTTTTACTTTGGCCAAGCATGTTGCACCCTTCGAATACCTTGATCATGTTTATAAATTATGTATATATTGAAATGACCAAAGACCGACTAACCATGGGCTAAGGGGGAATATCACACATGTTTGGACTTGTCATCATCAAAGGGGGAATTTGTTAGAACACATTGAGTTGATGATGCCAAGTCCCCTTGTTATTTGATTGTTTGCTTTTAGTTGAAAATGATTAGTGATAGAAGCAATCAAATGGACTTTCAACGATGACTCAAGATGATCAAGATAATCAATAAAGTCAAGACAATGATATTATCCTAACCTTAATCGAAAAATGTAAGAGTAAGTGTAACATTCTCATCCAAGTCTAGTTATGGCAAAATCATGCAACAGTACGTTGTACTGAGGTTTCTGATACTACCGTATGGAGGATGTTTTCAATCAAAATATTTTAAGTGTTAAAACTTTACAAATTTCACACCTTAGCATTTGAATCTTCAAAAGCTTGAAAACAAATCTGAAATTTTTAGTCACAAATCCACTTGATTAAACCCCTAGATTTGTGCAAATACTTTTTACATAAATGGTAAGTTGGACTTGTCAAAGTTTTAAAGCTAGAAAAGTTTTTTGCCATTGTTGTAAAAGCTCACATGTTGAGTGTTTTAGCTTAAGTTTTCTGATTTCTTCAATAACTTAAGCCTCAAGCCTACAGTCTAACACTTACCATCACTCAAAGGCTACTAATTTTATATTGGATTTAATTTCCCTAAGTTGTACTTGAGATCAAATCCATTATAAATAGAGTGTCTTCGTCTCATTTATTTCTTAAGACTTTCCAAGCATTTATTGTAAAATATTGCAAATCATTTGTGCATTTAAAGCTTTGTTCTTCGAGTGTTTGCAAAACGTTTTTCAGATTTTAAAGTCTTCATTTGTTTTCGAAAAGCTGTAAACCTCCAAGTATCAGTTCGCTGTACTGTGACATAATGAGTTTGTCCCATGATTCTCGTATTAGATCTTAATTGTGATCTCCATGTTCATTTAGTGAACTCTTGAGATTCAAAGATTCTATAAACACCTTGAGATAGAACCTATAAACTCTTGAAGCGGAGTAGCTTTAAGTTTGAGTGCAACCGGAGTAGGTTGGCGAGTTATTTTCATTGTAAGGGGTTTAGTAAGTTTGAGTAAATTTCTAAACAAGCAATAAAATAACGGTTGGACGTAGGCCTCGGAGTAGAGGCTGAACCAATTTTTAAAAAATGTCGTTTGTTTGTTCATTTACTTTTACGTTCTTTCACTTTGTTATTTCTCGCTTTTACCTAGTCAAGTTTTGTGTCACGGTCACCTATACTGTGACATAAAACTGTTGTACCATCTTGTGAACTTACATTCAATTAAGTTTCTCAAGTCTAGTACTTCAAGATTCTCTACTTAAGTTAATCAATTAACTAAGTTAAGGATAATTTTTTTAAAAAGGTACACCTAATTCACCCCCTCCCCCCTCTTAGGTGTTTATCGTTCCTAACTCTTCAATAAGGTTAGAGTATATATTCCTTAAAAACTAGGGTTTACACAATAATAATCCTAACTTGGTGGAATTAGCGGTTATGAGTCTACATGAATGATACGAAGCAAGTGCTTGATTGCTTTAGCGGTTCAAATCTTACATACGGAGAAGATGAAAAGTCTAAACCAAAACAAAAGTAAAGTATTACTACTAAACCAAAAAGTTCCTTACTACTTTTTCCCTAGAAAAAATTAATAATAAGATTTTCAAAAAAGAAGAGAATATAGTTCAAAAAGATTTCGTTCAAAAAAGTCGGAAAATACGAAGCTTAAGAAAGGGGAACATATAGTTCTACACTTTAAGAATAAGCTACCTGAAATTTTAGACAAAAAAACTACTTTAATCAAAACAATATCTGAAAAGGCATATCAAACAGAGTCTTTTACCGGAATACATTTTCACTACCACCAATATACTGTATGGAGAAGTCATAAAATTTCTTTATGATATCTTGTTGAAATTTTATCAATTTTTATCATATATAAATAATATTTTATAACTAAAAGTTTACAAAAAAAAAATATCCTTCATGTTTTCTAGAATCGAATTAAATCAGCACAAAACACCAGAGAGACGGTCCCTCAAAAGCGTTATTGAGAGACCTCTCACATGATGGTGTGAGGGACCCATTAATTTTTTTTTTCTATATTATGTCTCCGACTAAATTAATGGAAGACGGTCTCTCATGAGACCTACTGATCAATCAATTAATGGAGTTTGAGTCGGGCATACAAAATCTCATTTGAGATTTTCGTAAGTTCGAAACAGCCTATTTTCATATCATGTGTTTTATATAATAACACTAGTTATTTTAATAACAAAAGTTTTGAGTCGGATACATGAAATCTCACATGAAAATTTGTGCTCATATTTTTGGACAACTCGGATTAAACTTCATTTCCAATTTGACACACCTTTTCACATGTAATTTGCCTTGCTCTTACAAGTTACAACAACTTCATGCAATTTATCTCTCTTATTTGACTATTGTTCTTAAAAAATGATGAAGTTTAAAAGGGAAAAGGCTACACATACACATTGTGTATGAAAAAGCCATACACAACCAATGAGATCGCGACACGTGGCAAACTTGAGTTAAGTTCAAGTTATTAATTAAGGGTTAGGTTAGTAATTTAACATATGTAGTTAAGTTGTTAACAAGACTAGTTAACAAGTTGTCTGCCGGTCAACAGTGGTCGGCGGTGGGTCAACGATGGTCAATAGCCACCACTGGTCAACGACAATGAACCTTTAAGTCAAAGGTTAAAAATGTTGTTGATGAGGTGCATTTATTATTACCACCGTGACACATTCATCTTGTTGTCATTTTTGTATCTCTTTTGGTATATATCGTTGTTAAGACCTGATTTAATAAATAAAAGTAATAAATAATTGTATTAAACATGATGTGTACCCATAATTATTACAAAATGTACTTTTATTATATACTAGGTAGTATCCGCGCTTCGCGCGACCTATTTTTAAATTTTATTATTGTAATTGAAGAAAAATAATAATCCATATATGACCGTTAATATTTTTACATATAAATAAAAATAAATTAATGTTTCTCAAATTTAATCTTTTTTAGGTTTAGCTTCAATGTTATAAAATAAAATACATTCAATTTTAATTAAAACTAATAAGTGATAATTAATTATGTATGATCAATGTTTTATAAACAAATTTGTGATTGATCAAATATCATACTAATTAAAATAAAATTTATTCGAATAATGCAACAATCAACATTAAGTTCTTAAATTATATCATTTCACGATAAGTTATATTTTAAATCAATGAATATTTGTTCAAAATGATGTGAATATGATTTTATGCAATTTGTTTATTTATTTTATGTTTAACGTGTGATATTTATGTATTAAACATATATGATCCAAACTGAACTGAAGATATTAAAGCTTCTTTTTCATATCGTTTATAATTGTTTTACTTCATAATCATTACTTTTGTTTTGATTATTCAAATACACTCGCATTCACTATGTGCATACATACTCATTATCACAGTATTGAAACCTCTCAAAATCTCACATGTATTCAATTTGTCACAATATAATTTTTTCATTCCTAAACTATAAAAATATATCTCTTAGTAGTTTTCTTAAAGTTTTGTTTTTAATAAAAAATAATGACTTTTTCAAATATATTTTTCTTAATGGATTTAATGGTCTAAGTTTTATAGTTTTTCAAAATGTGTTTTTACGTAAATGTAAAACATTGTGAGACATTCGTATTAATCATCTCCACATATCAAAATATTTTAATAAATATAATAAAAATTATACTCAATTGAAAGCCTTTTTCGCAATGAATGTAATTATTTACATTTTATAATTGTTACCAAAATATTTTTTAAATAGATTTAGAATCAAATCACAGTAGTTATTTATTTAATTTTATATAATAAAATTTATTAAATTATAATTATTATTTTGCTGAGATTTATACAACATTTATTATGTTTATATTAAATGATTAGTTATAAATAATACCTGTCATCAAGGCTGTTGCAACACAATCCGGTCAATTATTGTCCTTTGGTTTTGGCAAAAAGACCAATGATAGAGGAGATGGCTAATTATTAAATAACAAGTGGAACAAATTTTATGTGAATGATCAAATTGTTCATCAAATGCATTTCGAAAATAGAAAGGATAACAATAAACCGAGACGTCCCAAAATGGAATAAGGCAACAAATGACCAGGACAGAGGGGATAGATATTTATTTAATGTACCTCTTAAACAAATTAAGGTACTTGATAATTTGCTGAAACGTGGTTGATAAATAGTTCAAATAAATCTAAATACTTTTATATGCACCTATAATTAATTAGTTATTATAAGATGTACATATATAATACAGTCAATGTAGGGTCAGGATCCGGTGAGAACCACCAACATAATGAGAACCGTGAAAAACGTCACTAAATCTCCACCAAATATTGCTTCGAAAGTAGATATAATAAAATTTCAAGCGAATATGGTGTAACTTCAATTGTTTTGCCTATGCTTTAGCTCATTTAATTCCTATAGTAGTTGGTAGATCGTTTTATACGGAGGTGTTCGCACCATCTACGAGCAATGCTTTTTTCTTTGATTTATCGATATTATTGTAATGTCTTAAAGCTTTCCTATTCAAAAAAAAAAAATTAGCAGCACTGAAAGTTTAGAGAAGTCGATGGTGTAAGAAAATACTACCATTACGACGGGTTCGGAAAAATAATAATTTTAGGCTTTTGTTTCGCTTTAATCAGAGTTTAGATGAAGATTTACGGAGCGTTTTATGTATCCGCTTTTATTTTAAGCGGGTTTGTGTAGTGCATGTTGGGAATAATATGACCTTTGGCATAAATATATTGTACGTACATATATTTTTTATTATAATAATAAGACCTATAATAAATGTAAATTTTATAATAATTATCTAAATTATTATAATTAAAAATAATAATTACTACAAGTATATATAATATTTAGTTCAGTTTTTATCAAATACGTTTAACTAATGTAAATTGCTTTTATACTGAAGGTGCATTGAATATAAGTTAGAAGTACAATTAACAGTTATCATATATATGTACATATTGTTTTAACAAATGTCTTAACAAAAATATATATCAAAATAGAAACAAAAATGCCAACAAGATGACTGTGTCATAATGGTAGTAACAAGTTCATACGAACCAAGATGTCATGGGTTCAAGCCTCATCAATAACATTTTTGGAGGTTTGACTTGATAATAAATCTAAGATGTAGTTAACAATTTACCTACATATGCTAAATTACTAACCTAGCCTTAAACTAACTAATGAAAGTTAACTATAGTTTGCCATATGTCACTATGTCATTGGTTGTGTATGAAAAAACTCATACATAATGTGACAGTATGGAATTTGTAGAGGTTGTGTTAGAGAAAATGTAATTAAAATATTGCCATTAATTATTTTTACACTTATTAAATCTACTATCTATAAAATGTAACTAAAATATTGCCATTAATTATTCTACCATCTATAATAGTTGAGAATATATTTTTTACGTTTTTTATATAAATTGGCGTATATAAGAATTATTTTTTTAGGAGGTTAATTTGGAAAAAATATTTTGAAATTGAATACCGACAAATATTTACATAACTGATTGAATATATTGAATTAGTGTATATTATTGATTTACATATAGGAACCGTATTATGGATAAATCAACGTAAAATATTTCTTACGTTGATTTACATTTTTTATATGAGTTGGCCTATATAGGAGTTATCTTGGTAGAATATTGTGTATATAATAATTTGAGTATTGTGTATTAGATGATAATCTCGAGAGAGAATATTATATAGTGTATATAAAATATTATATAGTGTATATAAAATATTATACTTCGTGTATAAAATTCCCATTTTATTGTTCTTGATTTTCTGGGATTTTTTGTGTATATATTTATTATTGGCCAAAATAACTCGACAACAATTATTTGAAAGATATATATTATTGAGTATAATATTGTAGAAGGAAATATTCCATATGGGGCTTACTAATTGACTGCAATATATTATTACGTATAATATATTGACTACAATATTTGACTGCAATATTTTTTGACTAAAATAAATTAATTAGAGTTAGAATTTAGAAGGGAATATTCCGTAGGGAGGGAAGTTGAGCGGGAAATATGATCGGGATGTGTTATTCTTTTAGTCTATAGGGGATTGGGGAGTCAAAAATTCGTTTACAAATTTCTTTTGTAACACCTTCTTACATAATAATTCGTATATAATTATGATGATGAATAAATTATCTTTCTATCAATATTTTGTTAATCAATTACGTACTCTCTCTATGTCGATCATTTGTTTACCTTGTTCTTGTAGGCATTATATTAATCAAGGCGAACCGAAAGTAAACAAAAAAATGAGATAAAAGGGTACATACATTTTGAGATAAATTAAATCCGTATATTTTTCCAAAACAAAATCTGAATCATTAAGACTTGTCGAGAGGAAATTATGAGATAATCCAAATTGAAGTACTTGATTCGAATCGCATGTAATAAACATAAAACTTGGACCGGAGTTTCAATTTGAGAGATTACTTGAGAACCACAAATACAACCGATGCTTTTTTTATGATCTAGAATGTAATACGGAATAATGCGAAAGTCGTCAAATATATAATTTCATATAATTTTCCATAACCATTTCTACAACTACAATAAGAAGAATATTATGACTATCATTCCTTATTCCTTTAATCACAAATATTATGACTACCATTTCTTAATTACTTGATCATTTTCTTTCGTAGTTAAACTAATTAAACCTTAGTACTCCAACTTTCATTTTCTTTCGTAGTTAAACTAATTAAACCTTAGTACTCCAACTTAGAAGGGAAGTAAGATTACGGACAACAAACTTACCATCAAACATTGTTAAATCGGTAACACATAGCCCAAACAACATACGCAACACCTAAAATTGGAGCGGGAATAATGAGCAAAGGATCTAAAAATCCCAAGAAGCTGATGAAGACGGCAATAGCGTACCCATTAAGTATAACTTGGAGTCTAGCCCTCACTCGTTCTTGATCTGCCAGTATCTCAGAGTAAAAAAGATAATACAGAGCTACTGTATAGGTAAAGAAGATCAAGATATATAATAGCCACCCACAAATCAGTCCCTTGCAAAGGACCGTTGGTCCCTCCTCATATCATGGGATTGGTTTTGATTCTTTCCTTATGTGCAATATATTATAGCTGTTACAATATAATTTCTGTCCTTTTGTATATATAGCTCCTCATGTATTATTGTAAAGGCACGATTGATTCTCAAACTTAATAAAATCATTAGTTATATATTCATCGAATATTAAACTTTAACATGGTATCAGGCTAGGATTTTTTCTCTGCCTCTTTTTTTCCCATCTCTCCTTCACGCAGCTTTCTTTCTCACATTCATAATGACAGAACAACCCGAAAACGCCATCATTAATCCCACACAAACTCCACAATATTCGATTATTCATGTCGAAAATACTGGCACGGGTATTAAACAAATCAAATACGGATCTAATTATGATGAATGGTCTCAATCATTCTATCTTGCCCTTATTGCGAAAGGCAAAGAGGGTTATATTGACGGTACGATTTCTAAACCCGCTGAAATTGCCGCCACATACTCCACTTGGAAAGCCACCAATGCTTTAGTTTCCGGTTGGATTTTTAATTCCATCGAATCATCTGCTCGTCGTACGATCTCTTCACGCCCAGAGGCCAGACAAATATGGCTCGATATGAAGAATCGTTTCGGTCAAGGTAATGATCCGCGCATATTTCAATTGGAAACCGATCTCATTGGGTGTAGGCAAGGGCCGACACAGTCCATAATGGCCTATTATGGTCGTCTCATCAAAATATGGGATGGCATTCTCATGATTGATCCATTGCCAAATTGCGATTGTAATCCCTGCAATTGCAATTGGGTCACGAAAGATAAGGACAAACAAAGCACAAATCAGGTTTTGACATAGGTACTAAACATAAGGAATCGTCCCTCTTTAGCATCCTATCTCTAGAATGACTCTCGTACGCCCTGGATAAGGTCATCCACTATCCAAAGTTTCTGAGTAAGAGGTGAAGGTACGTATTGGGAAGTCCATTAATCAGACACTCAATCCCGCCCGCGGTAGCGGCCTCTACTGATCGATCTTGGTTGGTTAAATGCAAAAGTTGATCAAACGGGTAAATGCATGAATGCGCAACCACTAGTTTGAACCTAACATGTGAGCTTTCTATGTTGGTTGATTTAATCCAAATAGCAAGTATAAGATGTCAAGTTGGATTTATGGTTGATTTGCAAGCAAGACGAAAATTAAACATCCATTTACCGAGTTAGGTTTATGGTGCATAACGTGATCCATTTGTCTTAGTAAGGCATTTTGCAAATATAATGTTCTATCGTCCTATACAAATGTTGGAAGGGGAACAGACCCTGCATCAGGCAGCCAGAAGAGGCGCGAACCTATTGGCGATGCAAATGAGTCTGCCCTGGTTTGAAAATGGAAAAATAAGTGGCCTGTTTAGGCGCGGGTCAACAGGCGATGGAAAACGTCTTTTGACCATCAAAAAAGTTTGACATGTATTGAAAATTGGGTGCTTGAACCCGTCTTGGTTTGAAAAGACCGTTTAGGCCGCTTTTGTGTTGATTGAAGAACTAGACTTGAATAATCGTCATTATTTTGACAATATTCGACGTCGGGTTCGATTTTGCAAGCTTGACATGAATAGTTTTGAAAATGGTTATGAACTAATTGTTTTTAGTTCATTTGACTATAATTAGTCGACATTCATCATCGTACCTGGGTTAAAATCCGACATGGTATGTAGAACCAAGGATGACTTTGTGTTGGTGACTAATACATTTGTTTTAATAAAAATGTAAAGAAATGATGAAAGGCTTTAAAATACCCTTCAAAATATAAAGAAATGAAATAAAAGGCTTAAAAATATCTTTTAAAATGTAATTAACCAAATATTATTACCGAAACACGGATTGAACCGTCATGGTATTAAAAACAAAGGGTGAAAATGTTTTATGGTTAAAAACTTGTCATAAAAATGGTTTGAAAATACTTGAAATGGTAAAAACCGATTACAAATATGAAATGAAAATAAAGGAGATGAAGAGGCCAAACACGGTTTGGATTTAAGGTTGGGCAGACTGCTTTAGGCGCGAGCCTGTGTGCTACGAAAGTAGCCTCTGCCTAAACCAAAAATCCGGTTTTGGCTCATTCTTCCCATGTTTTGGACCATGTTATGCATGATTTAGCATGTTATAGTCATGAAACATATGAAAAGATGATAAAAGAAGATTTTTACACCCTCATACTTACATGCTAGGCTTATGGCGAGAAATCGACGTAAGTGTATCAACTCGTTTGGTCGAAAAACTCGGTTTAAAACCGTTTTAGTAAGTAAAAAGAGTGTTTTGTTAAGTTTAGTGATGGTGTAGTGGTCGAGATGGTCGGTCAAGTGATTTAATGCACGATGACGGTACCAAACAATGTGTAAGGCTTGTGTTTACGATCGGTAGGTCGTAAACACGTGTCGGATTGTGACTTGAGAAGTCGAGTCTAGAATTTTAAGGGAGAAAAGAGGGGGCGGACACTCGCGTAACTCTCAAATGGTGGCATTTGAGGGATATTTATAGGAAAATGAGTGGTTGTGTGTGTTTTGAACGACGTGGCCGCCTGGGCTGCTCAAAGAGGCGCGAGCCATGTAGCACGTCTTCGACGTGTCTTGTCGCTATCACACAAGTGCAATTATGATTTGTTCTATCTTAGGATTTGAATGAACATGTTTGGTACTAACTAAGTAAGATTCCGGGAAACCTTAACATAGAAGCATTTCAATGGTTTGTTTTTTGTTTTTGACTCGGTTTGACTCGTTGTTGGAGTCGGGATTTGAATTTTGAGTCGGTTTTTGGTCAGGTGTCGGTTTTGACTCTAGTTAGTGTTATTGTGACCCCGTCGTCATGCATTAAACACTCCAGGTACTTTTGAAAAGTTTTGAAATGTTTTATTTTCGAAAGCGTTTTAAGTTTTCCGACGTAAAGTTGTACACAAACTGTCGATCAAACGCTGCGATTCCTAAGCATGTTGTAGTCCGATAATTATCGGGTGTTTGTTAGAGACACAACAGATGTTGGGTATCTACAGAAGGTATAATAATCCCGTTAAAATTCGGGTACTGTTCACTTACTCGATCGAGTAAGTAAGGCACTCGATCGATTGGCCTCTACTCGATCGAGTGGCTTCTACTCGATCGAGTTGGAGTTACTCGATCGATTTTTCGTTGACAGTTTTAGCTATTTCGATCTTATAAATCCTCAATTAGATCGAATAAAGTCTACTTGATGAATTAGGCATTCATTCTCGGTCGAGCAAGGTTAGGTACCGGTCAAAAGTTACGAGTTTAGTTAACTATTCCTGCAAAACAATAACTCTTGTCGATTCCAAAATAAATTTGGAAATCGTCACAGATTAGTATATTCATTCACAACGCGATATTACTACTCAAATATAACGCAACGGTTTCATTCAACCAAGATACATATTACTTCATTCCATAACGAACATTACGCAAAACGAGTTTCTACACTATTAACCTATTCACACATACACTTGACACATTACTTTACTTCTAATCATGCATTTGCATCCTTCAACAATACAACTTATACTTATACTATCATAGTCATCCATCTAACAATAAACCATCATTTACCATCCGAGGTTGTTAACAATCCCATCAAATCACAACAAATTATTCAATTTAACTATTCCATATTACAAAAGTACTCAACCATCATCCATCATAGTTTCCAGTCACTACTTGACAAACATTACAACTAATTCAAAACTTACTACCTACTATCATTACCACATGCAAGACTCACCATCATTAATAAACTATTACGCATAGCAAGACTTAGAACACATTATTACCACCACATCACCCAACATTGTCACGTACTATTAACACTTCACCACTTCTACTACATCCATGCACACTTCTACTCAACAATAAACTTACACAGTTCCTCATCACAAATACACATACTAAACATTAATAGAGACTCCATCACAGTTATGTTAGATTCATTAATCTCTTATTAGACACTTCTAATAACTATGTGATTATTAGTTAAGTCATAAACTAAAAGGATCTTATGCATGCAAAACATTAAAATACAAAGTCAAAAGAAATCGATTAATCTTACATTGAGGGCCGAGTGGTTTATACTAATCGGTCTCCTACCAAATTAGTCTTCTTTAAGAAAATCAAGTGCTCCAACAAAACCCTTAGATTCAATAGTAGAATCTAGTCCTCAAGGATTTGTACCAAGGAAATCACTCTTAAACAAATACTAACTTGTTACTAGAAATTAGTATATGTAACTTAAAATAACAACTAATATTATTAGTATACTACTTCTAGTAATGAGAGAATAATATTAGAGATTTTGTGAGTTTTACTTCATAAGCCTTCTAAACAAAGTTAGAGAGAATATTCAAATTATCAATATAATTTTTAGGTAAGAATGAATGAATGAGAAAAGAAGAGAAAAACTCTATCTTTTCTTATGGGTGGCCGGATGGCCTTGGGTAGTATGCCCAATACATGCTCATTTTTGTTCTTCTCAAGATGTAGAGTGTAGGGCTAGTAATTAGGTCTATTAGAGACATCTTCATTGTGCTTAATTCTCAATTAGAGCAACAATTAAGTCCTAAAACTCTCCAACCCCTCCACTCACACGGCACCCTTGAGATAAAAGGGTCCATTTTAAATTTGTCAATTGTTCAATTTGTGTAGTGTGACATATTGGACATGTTACTAGACATGTTATTAAATAATGCATTTTTAACTTATTAAAAATCATTATATTAACAAAATAAATCACATACAAAAATTAAATAGTAATTCACAATTACAAGTACTTAAAATAGATCATAGAAATATAAATCACAACAACTTGTATTTATAATAAGCCATTCATTCTGCACCAAAAAAAAATAATAAACCATTCATTCTTATTATAATTGTTTCATAAACAATTAATAAACCTAAGTAATAAAACAATTTTACATTACTTAGAACGAATCTTATTTAATCGAATTACAATGAGATACGTAATCTCACTCACAAAATCATTTGTTCAATTTTAAGGAATTAATTAACTTGTATCATCATACAATTAATTAATTAATCAATTAAGAGTGTTACCCTAGAGGTATGACCTTAAGGGATTAACTGATCACCACTGTCATACGACAGTAATGTCAAACTCTAGTCAGCCAATCATTACCGATTAATGTGGATCAGTTGACAATAAAATATTACTTTCCCTCATGTATTCTTATTATGAGATTTAAACATGTGATCGCATTATTGTTGATGACACATACTCCAACAAGTTATTGCTAACTTATCTATCATACACTAAGCACATAATTACCGACTCGATATTCCCATAACCGGTGATTGGCTTAAGTATAATGGGGCCATGATTTTGAAATGAGGGCGCCTACTCACCCAAAATCTAGCATCAGCTGGGGATCCCAACATACATACATCAGGTTTATTTTATTGGACTCACTACGTTCATTAGGCTCATTTGTTACGAGTTCCAAAATCGTTGCTCCGATACCACTTTGTAACACCCCCATCTACCAAGGAGCCTTAACAAGATCTTCCCTAGCAGATAAGGGCGTTACCATCTCGGTTACCCGAGGACAGTAATAATCCAATGTCGATAAAAGAACGTTTAAGTTATACTTTACAAGTGAATTACAAACAACAGACGATATGAAAGATACAACTCAAACTACTATCAGATATGTGAACTACTTCTGTCGTGACTCGTGATAAATTCGTCCCTCCAAGCACCCTACTATGATCCGAACCATAACCTGCTAAAACTGACTGCTCACCATAGTGGATCACGGCAGACACAACAGAAACAAACAACACAACAAACCACACAAGGTCAGCAACTGAGATAACAACACAAAGTAGACACTACACAAATAAAACATTGCACACACACACCACCTCCTCCAACCAACCACCATATCCGACTGCTCGAAGGTCAGTCCTGCCAGTGGGGGACCGCAGCCGTTCCCACCTAAGCCCCGCTCATCTATCCGAGCGATAAACACATGTTCCTTAATGTGCACACCCCTCCCGTGACGGGTTGCACGGAGGGAAAACTAAGGGCGTGAAACCACTCCCACAAGTGACTCCACTCAGCCGAGGGCGCACGCCGGGAACCACAAATAAACAACCACAAGCAGCTGACTAAACAACGATTATCAAATCAAGACAAGACCAACCAACTACCACAACCAATCAACAATACGGACACTACATCAACCAAACAACATCAACAGAATCTCTAGACAATAACAGTACTGAGTAGGCGAACCTACCTTTAGCAAACCGCAGCGATTCCGCGTCCGATCACAGGGTATCAATCAACCACGCAAAACACCTATACAAATCATTACAACCATCTATTACTACCACTACAAACCTAACAGAAAACAACGATGACGATGATGATGACGATAACATACCTATACATAACCATCCGACGTCAAGACCGCTACCCAACTCAAGCATCCCATCCCCATGGTGAAAGCATCCTCAAAGGCCTCAAGGCAAGGAATTATGGTGAAGGAGAAAGGAGGTGACGACATCTAGGTTTAGGAAGAAGGTGCGGAATTATTTGGGGTTTTATGATTATCGATTTATAATTCCTCGCTGTAAACTCGTTACTCGATCGAGTAACTAATTTACTCGATCGAGTGACCCCTACTGGATCGAGCTCCCAAGCTACTCGGTCGAGTAGCCCCAGCTAGATCGAGTACCACACAAACCAAAGCTTACATCGTCATAAGTCATCCCTCGTAAGGTCACCGAAGGTTAAGATCGGTGTCTAAGGTCAGTCAATGTCGGTCAACGGGTCCCTAAAAGGTTGGGTATTACAAATTAAACCTAATTTTTGTCTTCCTTTATATAGGAAAGATATTTATTTAACCTAATACGATATAAAAGATATTTAAATCCTGCGTTAGATGGAAAAGTACTCGATCGAGTACATTAGAAATACTTGATCGAAAAACTTCTAGCAAAAACCTTTCGATCGAGCACAATGAGTACTCGATCGAGGAACACCAATTTGCCACCTCTCGTGTAATACCCGCCCTTTTAGGGAGCCTTTGACCATCGTTGACTGTCCTTGGGAGCGGGAGTAGTCTTAGAAAAGTATGCCAAAACCGTCTTGGGGTGCGTGTTAAGAGTGGTACTCGATAGAGTAGAGGCTACTCGATCGAGTAGCTAGGTTACTCGATCGAGTAGGGGGCTACTCGATCGAGTATGTTGGGTACTCGATCGAGTACCGGGTTTTCAAAGAGGGTTTTATATCGCGTTTTGTTAAATCCGCAAATCACTTCCGCCACTTTCCTCCTATCCTTCAGTCGCCTCTTTCCCTTCCCTTCACCTCAAAACCTCCATGGAAGCCTTTTTGAAGATCCTTGAACCTTAAGAGGGCGTCTCTTGGGTCAGGTAGCGGTCTCTTGCTGAGTTTTCTCCCTAATAGGTATGTCATAATCATCATCCGTGTCCTTGTTCTTTTAATTAGGGTTTGCTTGTTAAGTAATAGATATTTGTATGGTGGTGATAGGCTTTGCTTGGTCGCTGAATATGTGGTTTGTCAGCATGGATTGGTTGCAGTGCTTAAAGGTACGTTCGCCTACTCAGTTTCTGTAGAAGGTCTAGTGTGTCGGTCGTTGTGTTAGCTTTGTGACTGTTGATATAGTACCTGTATTGTGACGATTGTATTGTGATTGTGGTCGTGATCGTCGTTGATGGTTCGCGAGGCGTGGCCTCGGCTGAGTGGGGTCACTTGCGGGAGTGGCTTCACGCCCTAGTTTCGCCTTCTGTGGAACCCGCCACAGAAGGGATGTGCACATTAATGGACAGGGTTATCGCTCGATATGATGAGCGGGGATTTGGTGGGTATGGCTGCGGTCCCCCACTGGCAGGGCTGGTCCAGTGGACAGTCAGTGACAGAGTTGGTTGGATTGCGGTGATCGCGTTTGGAACTGATAGTATTGTTATATTGATAATTGTAGTTGCCATTGTCTTATCTTATCTCAGTACTGACCTTGTGTGATTGTTTGTTTGTTATGTGTCTGCCGTGATCCCTTATGGTGAGCAGTCGGTCTGAGCAGGTGTTGATGTTGTTGATAGCTGGAGTCCGGGAAGGGATGAGTCCTCACGAGTGATGATGGTCATAACGAGTAGTCTCTGAGTTGTATCTTTTATTTCGTTTGTTGGTTTAAATCACTTGTAATATAACTTAATAGTTCTTTTATTGACGTTTGATAATTACTTTCCTCGGGCAACCGAGATGGTAACGCCCTTATATGCTAAGGAAGGCCTAGTTAAGGCTCCTCTGAATATGGGGGTGTTACAAAGTGGTATCAGAGCGACGATTTTGGAACCTGTAACAAATGAACATAATGAACGTAGCGAGTCTAATAAAATGAACCTGGTGTATGTGTAATGGGAGCCCCAGCTGATGCTAGATTTTGGGTGAGTAGGCGCCCTCATTTCAAAATCTTGGCCCCATGACACTTAAGCCAGTCACATGGTATGGGAATGTGGGGTCCGTGTGTCTATGTGGGATATGCATGATAATTGTGCCGGAGCTATCTCCGGTTAGGTCCTTGTTAGAAGTAATGGAGCTATCTCCGGTTAGGTCCTTGTTAGAAGTAATAGGGGTGTGATAGTGGTATTTGGGCCGCGTATAGTAATCGTTGGTGAAATTAGTGGAATTTTTTTGAAATGATTAGTGAGTTTATATGATGGTTATAAGATATGTGACGAAAGTTTATGTAATAGAAATGTGTGAAAATGAGGAATTGAATGATGTGACATGAAAAGTGAACACGTAGGTGTTTGCTATAAGTTAATAATGACGGGAGTCATATACGAGTTTATAAATCCACCGTAATTACTATGATGATAGTTATGGTATAGTTGAGTTATAATTCGAGACATAGCATGTAGTAATGCTTGTATGCCTTGCTTGTTGGTTGAAAATATTTCCGCTGCGTAATGTTTTATTCGTGCAAGATGAATTGCTTATGATAGAATGTAAGACATGATTGAATAATTTGTTTAAAAAGTATGCATTTATGTGATAAGCGAAAGAAAGAATTGGTGTTAATTATATGCATCAAATTAAGTGAACACGAGTTTAGTAGTAACAAGTAAAGTAAGTTCAAGTGTAATATGACGGCGTGATTATGTTTATAGAATGACTCGGTAGCAGATAAACCGAGTTGGGTAATTGGATAGCGTAGTACGGCGTGTACCTTATTAGTAGGGCGATACGTTATGCGTGGGTAACAAGTGTAAAACATGATTGAATGCGATAATTAGTGCCGAATCCCGAACTTAGTTTGGAATTGACACGCGGTGTTGTTTTGCAGGTATTTTCAAGTTACTTAGTATTTCTGACCGAGTACTTAACTATACTTAACCGAGTGCGAGTGCTTACTAGACCGAGTAGACCTCACTCGATCTAGTTAGGAAGCTATAATGTCGGGATGTGGGAAAATTCCCGCAGATACTCGATGATTTAGCTCCTACTCGATCGAGTAGGGTGGTACTCGATCGAGTACCTTAGGCACTCGATCGAGTAGGTTACTGTACAGCGAATCCTACGGGTTTTCTTAAAACCCCTAATCTTTCTATTTCTTCTTCTTATCCCCCTATAATTCGACACACTAAAACCTAAACTACTCTCAAATTCCTTATTTCCTCTCAAATCCTCTCATACTCTTGAGTTAAGTGGTGATTCTTGGGTTAATTTCCTTGCTTAATTTCGTTTCTTTACTTTGTTAATCAATCAAGGTATGCTATTCTTCCTAATGTACATGGTTTATTGATTTGAATGTGCTAGGAAAGTAAAACAATCTGAAATTTTCGATTATTATGACCAATTTGGTGCTTTTAATTGTTGAAATATGATTCACATGCCTTCTTTCCATGTTTGTTGGTGGCTAATTGCTGTAAATTAGATTAGAAATTGTAAAATTTGAAATCGAAATTTCTAGGGTTTCCAAAATTGAAATCGATTTTTGGTTGTTTTACAATGGTTAGATGGTAGAATTGAGCCTTAAATATTGTTTATGTCATGTTGGAGGATATATTTTGATGATTTCACCTCAGAAAGTTGCCTTAAAACTCCGTCTTAAAAGTGCCTCAAATGGAAATTCGTGATTTATAATGGGAAAAATTGATGTTGTGAATGACATTATAAGTATAAGTTAAACTTCAATATGATAATAGAAACGATAATTGATGAAAATATGCCAAGATTAACACAGCTGTAAAGACCGTCTGAAAATTCTAATTGAGTTGTTGTACATAATAGTGAAGGGTGATAATGATATGTTCCAAGTTATTCTTTTCCATGACCTAGTAAGAATGTCTCACATGTGATTAGAAGTGTTTGGAATAATCTTTAAAGTCATGCTAGGATATTCGAATTTGTTGAGCATATGTAATCACCATAATAAATTCCTTTCACAATTATAGCCTGTGAGTAGTAGTAATCTGAGCTTGTATGTCAAATTTTGGAAACCGTTGGTGAATGTGTGTACATAGCTTAATATTCAAGGTAAATGGCATGACTTATGTGCTTCACATGTTGAAATTTGTTGGTAAATTGATGTACCTAACTGAATAAGTTAAGTTCAAGATTACATGAAGTATATGCTTTACGTGTTTAAGTAAGTTGCTTAAGTCATATGTCAAAATGAGATGCCGAGATCGAACTTAGGAACCCGCCAAAGTAAACGGGGAGGGGTAATCCACCCGAGATGGGGAAGGGAGTGGACTGTGGTACCCGCAGTTCCCGAGTACCCTTCAGTTGTCTTTGTTGACTTCAAGCAGAGAGAGCGTTTTGTAGCTTTACAAAAACGCAAAATGAGACCTACACGGTGTATTGACACTACTTTGTTGGAGGATTTGGAGATAGAGACGGATGTCCGTCACATATTCGAGACCTTGGGTCTTATGGGTTTGTATAGGCTGAGAAAACACACTTACCCTTTTCTCACTTTGGAGTTTATGAGCTCCTTTATCTATGACCCCGCTGGCCAAACCGTTGAATTTCGGTTGATGAACACCAGTTTTCTGTTGACAATGGATTTGTTTGCTTCTCACCTTGGGTTGGCTAAGCCTCCCAAGGATTCTATCACCGACATCCCTGCCGAGTGCGGTGTATGCCGCCTGTTGCATTGCCTGACCGGGAAACCAGCTCCTACCTCGAGTAACATGCTGATTAATGACGTTCAGCATGTCACATTGAGGATCTTCCTTCGTTCTCTCTCGAACCTCCTTTATGATCGACCTGATATCAGTAAGCTGAACAACCATGAGGTGTTACTTCTGATGTCCTACTTGAACCCGGAGCGGGCCAGGAAAATGGTCTTTAATGCTCCTTCCATAGTTTGTGCCGCCCTTGCCTTGATGGCTACTGCCTCTTCCCGGTACCTGAGTTGTGGCGCCATTGCCACTCGGTTAGCTGAAAAGCTAACCTCTTTCGAGGCTTCTTCGGATTACGTGCCTTTAGCTACCCCTGTGCCCACCATGGACCGTGACTACTATCTCGACCTGAAATGGTTGAGGACTTTGGCTTACGGTAGCCTAGCTTGGAGGGTGTGGGGCGTGAGTTGGATGAAGATTCCAGCTCCTGAGCACCTCCCACCGACGGAGCCCTTGGAGCCGGCGGTAGTGGCTGTGGACTCCGATGCTGAGGAGGAGGAGGAGGATGTTGAGGGACCCCGCCAGCTGCAGACCTATCTCATCGACGACACCCTTCTCGAGGTGATGCCAGAGCCGAAGAAGGGGGAGAATGCGTCGGTCGTGGCAGTGGAGAGACCTAGGTTGGGGAGAGGACCCCGTCGAGTGAGGGAGAGGGTCTCAGAGACTAGGCCACGGCCGGTGGCACCACAGCAGCAGCAGCCTTTTCCATGCTACCCTTACCTCGACACCTCGGAGACGCGATCCAGCTACTTGGCGGAGAGAGTGTCATATACTCTGACACTCAGGAACATGCACGAGATGGAGTACACTCAGGGGATAGGGACCGAGGGACCTCACCCGGTTTGGTGGAGTGGAGTCGGGGACTACTCAGGGGTTTTCCATTCCTACGGGGTGGAACAGTGGAAGTGGGGGACACCTCAGTCCTTTACCTACGGTGGCTTGAACCCATGGTACGTGAGCCCAGGAGCATGAGGTGATGCAGGTGTGGGTTCATCAAGTGCGGGTATGGCTAGAGGTGGTGGTGGTGATGATGAGGTGATGTTTGAGCAGCAATAGCAGCAGCAGGAGTGATACTCCTTGTTTCTATCCTTGTTCATGATCGTTAGTAGTTGATGTTGGTAGCGTGGTTAGATTTTCGGTTGTTTTTAGTTGAAACTTTATTTATGGATATGTATGGTTGGCCATAAGGCCGGATTTGGTACTTTGACCTTGTTACAGGATGTTGGGAGTCGGGGAGTCATCCCGGCTCGATTTATATGACGACTATGCACATGTATGTTGACTTATGACGAGTTCTACAGGAATTTTGGCCTGAAGGTACTCGACAGAGTACCCCGTACTCTATCGAGTAACTGCAGGCATCTAAGAAGCAAATCATTCTGATCTGTGGGCTACTCGATCGAGTAGCCAAGACACTCGATCGAGTAGCATGGCACTCGATCGAGTACCGCTACATACTCGATCGAGTAGCACTGTTACAAGAGGTTTTCGAAAATTAAAAATGTCCAACTGTTTTATAATTGCAAGTTTAATGTTTAATGTGGCTATTAGTGCGTAGTTACACCTTTGAACCATTAATTTCATATGTTGGAAGTCGTGTTTGAAGTTTTATAAGCGTATTTGTCACAATTAGTGAAGCGTAATAATTTCTTGTTACTTTAGTGTTGCATACGCCCCTATTACGATCTATTTATCGGAGTTGTAGCTTCTCGTACATTTGTGCATACCGTGTTAACATGTGTTGTCAACGGTGACTAGTTATTCCGGTGGCTTGCGTGTGATTTCTAATTTAACGAGTATCTAGTCAGCGAGTAATGTCCATAACAAATAATATGGTTTTCTTTAATGTTATGATGCAAATAAAAGGTAATATGTGTTGTAATTTTGGTGGTGAACTTCGGGGACGAAGTTCCTTTTTAGAGGGGAAGAGTAATGTCGCGAAAGTTATCGCGAAATAAAAGGCTGATTTCGAAGTTATGTTTTGTCTGCTTATAAGGTTTTGTCGTTTAATTATAAAAATTTTCTAGTACCTTGGTTACTTTACTTGTATGAAGTACAATTGGTTACCTCGTTTGTGAGGTAAATTATGCGTTGTAGTGAAAATGATATAATGAATTGTAAAGGACCGTCATAAAGAGTTTTACCTTCGCACGCTGCGTCGTAATAGAATGAATCGAGTAACACGGTGATGTTAATGGTGCAGTATGAGGTTGATATGAGACACGTTTCGGGTTGATAAGTCGTTGTCACATGATGACCGATGGTTGTTTGTGTTGGCTCATATGGCGAGTCGAGGTTGGATACATAATCTTTAGTAGGAATTGATGCATACATGTTAGAGTGACAATTAACGGTGATAATGCTTGCATGATAGGGGTAAGAGTCATTAGGTATAATGTATAGTCGGGGATGATGATGACATGGGGGGGGGGGGGGAGAAATGGTATTTCCAGGGAATAATGGTTTGAGCGGGAAGATGGGTGAGGACGTGTTGTCTTCGTGTCTTGAGCGGGAGATAGGAGAGGTGAACTTCGGGGACGAAGTTCTTTTTAAGGGGGGAAGACTGTAATACCCGCCCTTTTAGGGAGCCTTTGACCATCGTTGACTGTCCTTGGGAGCGGGAGTAGTCTTAGAAAAGTATGCCAAAACCGTCTTGGGGTGCGTGTTAAGAGTGGTACTCGATAGAGTAGAGGCTACTCGATCGAGGAGCTAGGTTACTCGATCGAGTAGGGGGCTACTCGATCGAGTATGTTGGGTACTCGATCGAGTACCGGGTTTTCAGCGAGAGTTTTATATCGCATTTTGTTAAATCCGCAAATCACTTCCGCCACTTTCCTCCTATCCTTCAGTCACCTCTTTCCCTTCCCTTCACCTCAAAACCTCCATGGAAGCCTTTTTGAAGATCCTTGAACCTTAGGAGGGCGTCTCTTGTGTCGGGTAGCGGTCTCTTGCTGAGTTTTCTCCCTAATAGGTATGTCATAATCATCATCCGTGTCCTTGTTCTTTTAATTAGGGTTTGCTTGTTAAGTAATAGATATTTGTATGGTGGTGATAGGCTTTGCTTGGTCGCTGAATATGTGGTTTGTCAGCATGGATTGGTTGCAGTGCTTAAAGGTAAGTTCGCCTACTCAGTTTCTGTAGAAGGTCTAGTGTGTCGGTCGTTGTGTTAGCTTTGTGACTGTTGATATAGTACCTGTATTGTGACGATTATATTGTGATTGTGGTCGTGATCGTTGTTGATGGTTCGCGAGGTGTGGCCTCGGTTGAGTGGGGTCACTTGCGGGAGTGGCTTCACGCCCTAGTTTCGCCTTCTGTGGAACCCGCCACAGAAGGGATGTGCACATTAATGGACAGGGTTATCGCTCGATATGATGAGTGGGGATTTGGTGGGTACGGCTGCGGTCCCCCACTGGCAGGGCTGGTCCAGTGGACAGTCAGTGACAGAGTTGGTTGGATTGCGGTGATCGCGTTTGGAACTGATAGTATTGTTATATTGATAATTGTAGTTGCCATTGTCTTATCTTATCTCAGTACTGACCTTGTGTGATTGTTTGTTTGTTATGTGTCTGCCGTGATCCCTTATGGTGAGCAGTCGGTCTGAGCAGGTGTTGATGTTGTTGATAGCTGGAGTCCGGGAAGGGATGAGTCCTCACGAGTGATAATGGTCATAACGAGTAGTCTCTGAGTTGTATCTTTTATTTCGTTTGTTGGTTTAAATCACTTGTAATATAACTTAATAGTTCTTTTATTGACGTTTGATAATTACTTTCCTCGGGCAACCGAGATGGTAACGCCCTTATATGCTAAGGAAGGCCTAGTTAAGGCTCCTCTGAATATGGGGGTGTTACATCTCGGTCGAGTAAATTAGGTGGTCGATCGAGTAGATTAACCCCTCGATCGAGCAATGTTCAGCGCGTAATTTTTGCTTTGCGCACCGAATTTCAAACGTCCGCCATTTCTTCGTTACTTGGCCAAACAGAGCGTTTTCAGAGACGTTGGAAAGCTAACAGGACAAACTTTCATCTTCAATTTGAATCACTTGATTATCATTTGTAAGACTCGTTTTATGACTCTTCAAAGTAGGCACTATTTATATGAAGCTCTTCCTTTGCTCGCCTAGCTACCTTACTTTTTTGCGCATCACAAATTAGTAGTTTCCAAGCTCCAACTCAACTCATCTCCGAAATGTATGCATAGAGACATGTTCTAAGCTTGATTTCGCTTCTCTTGGTTCATTCATGCAAATAGGACAAGAGAAACCAAAGTAGACAATTCGGTTCTGGTTCTGGTAGCTGTTGTTATTTTTCACTGATTTGGGCCAAAATAATGCTTAGAATTATTATTTTTCACTGATTTGGGCCAAAATAATATAATCCAATTAACAACTTTATTATATATTGGTGTTAAACCGTTGTTATTTTTTATGAATGACAATGTTATTATTTATATAACCATTGTTATAAGTAATTACAACGGTTCTGGTTCTGGTAGCTGTTGTTATTAATTTTCACTGAATTCCGTGAAAATAAAATAATACAGTTAACAACGTTATTACCAATTCGCGTTACTATGCGTTATTAAAGGGTCGTTGTTATTGCCTATATTTATAGTAGTGATATTGTATTGCTAAAACACAAGAAGTACGTGTTGATGGAATCAAATTCCTCTTTTAACTCATATTAAAACATCAATGCAAATAACATATGCTATATATACATGCATATCATAAATTTATCCTAATCAATGTTCATGTTTTTGTTGTAATACTTCATACGGAGTATATGTTTATTGGTTCCTTTTATTTTCATCATTTACATTTTTGTTGTGTTTTATTGATTCTTTTTATTTTTATTTTCACGGTTTTGTTGATTATGAATGCCTTTGTTTGTACATGCAATTGGTTTCTTACCAACATATTTACTAATATTGTGCCTAGCCTGATCATATACGAGAATCAATTAGTCTTTCTTAAATCCGTCTTAACAATAAAAAGAGCCATATGCTTTTCACTTGCATAGACTAAGCACTACAATTTGTCTTATTTATATTATTTGATCCTTGTGCGATCATATTAGTGGCCAAGTGGAGCGGAATTCTAAAAGATTTGTACCATTAAAGCCAACTTTTATAACCACTTATAAATATTTTTTATTAGTTGTATTTAATTAAGATAAATATAAAATATTGCTATCTGATTATGATAAAATTAATTTAATTTTTTAGTTTGAGTTTCATTGAAGAACACTCAATTAGGTTCTTACCTCAAAACTCATAAGACATTAGTACGAATTACAAAATATAAAAAAGGGAAAATCCATACGTTGCAACATTGACGAATTACAAATTATTTTTTGATATTACCCGGCGTAGAGGTGGCAATAATTGACACGACCCGAAAACACGACATGAACCCAACACGAAGTTAGCGGGTTAGAGTTGAGAGGTTGTGACCCATTTACGTAATTGGGTTAGCACAGACACGACACGAAACTTAAATGGGCTGGGTTAGGGTTGAGCTCTTTTGACACGAACCCGACACGAATAACCCATTTAATGAAAAGTGTCATAATACATCTGGGTTTAATCAACAATCCAACCAAACAACGTACTTAAAAATAATCATTTCATTCATCATTTTTGGGATAATGTGTTAGAAATCTATATCTCATTATACTCAACATATTCATATATGTTTCACTTTAATTTAGTCATAAAATTAATTAGATCTTATACATGCAAACATAAGTAAATATAGAGAAGAAATCGTCATCCTTACATTGAGATTTCGGATCAAAGGGCACAAGTAAGATCTCCTTCTTACTTGTTTTTGAGCTCTCCTAAAATGGATGAACAAAGATTCAAGGATAGAATCTCTCCCAAGGAATAATACCCAAGATAAAAAATTAATATTATTAATACTAGAACAATATTAATTTTACTAAAAATTGACCCAAAACTATTGTTTTGTTCTCTTGGATTTTCGGTCAAGAGGGAGGAAGATATTTGGAGTTTTATTTCTCTAGTTTTTCTTAGAGAGCATTTTCTATTTCTAACTCTAGAAATATTGTATATTGTATGAATGAATAATGAAAAATAACCCATTTGATTCTCATAGAGGGGGAAAACCGGTGGTGTGGGAACGGTGCCCTATGCATGGGCTTGATTCTCTAACCAAGAAAGTAGGCATGCAAGGCTAGGTGTTGGTTTCATAATTGTGTTTTCCACTTATAAATAATCAACACAATTTTAACCTAATACCCTCTCCATTTCGGTACACACATAAAATGGATGTGTCCATTTTATTTGTGATTTTGTCAATATGTCACATGTGACACATTACATGACATCTTATAATTGAAATGTATTTTTAACAATTAAAAATCAATATATTAATAAAATATGTCATTTATAAAAATAACATAGTAATTCACAATTACTTGTACCAAAATGGTTTACCAATTTATAAATCACAACATCTTGTATTTATAATAAATTATTCATTCAGTTTCAATTGTTTCCGTAAACGATAATTTCATCAAAGTAATAAAACAATTCGATCACTTAGACCGTATCTTATTAATCAAATTATAATGAGACACGTAAATATTACTTCCAAAATCGTCCGTCAATTTTAAGTAATTTAATTAACTCGTATCGTCATACGATCAATTAAATATTCAATTAAGAATGTTACCCTTTAGGTATGACCTAAGGGGATCAACTGATCACCACCGTCGCACGACAGTAATGTCAAACTCTAGTCAGCCAATCATTACCGATATGTGTGGACCAGTTGACTGTAAAACATTACATCTCACATGTATTTTTAAAATGAGACTTAAACATGTGATCATCATGATCGACAGTTGTGATCGCATTATTGTCGGAGGACACATATTCCAACAATCTCCCACTTGTCCTCGACAAGTGTGCGTCACCAATTCTCTTGTCCTATAACTATCTTCCACACAATGCAAGGTGTCTTTCAGGTCGTACTTGCAAGTGATCATATCGAGAGTGGTTTCCTCGATCTGGAGAACAACTGATTGACCGGAATCATCCACCATGGATACCTTCCGAGCGTGGCCACGCATTTCCAGTTCATTACTCTTCGAGTGACCCTGAGATATTGTTATAACCCTGACAAGGGGTGGACAATTCTTATCGCACTTATTCCCTTCGACTAGCCACAACCATCATAACCCAAAATATGCCCATTTGACCCCATTTACGAAGGTCGTAGTAACATAAATCAAAGTTAATCTGAAACTGTGCCACCTTAGGAGAACAGTCTTTAGTTAAAAGAATCGACTCATTAGAATACTATAGTAGCTCTCGCCACGACCAGGCTATATAAATTTGCCAGAACTCTATAAGCGGTCATTAGGCCCGACAAAGTGTTCCTAACAGTCTGCCTATGTGATCGACTAGTCATCTCACATGACTTCATGGCATTTGAACTTGCCATCAATCGCATCACACTCTAGTCACTTCGAGACGTCACCTCATGCAAGTGACTATGGGCGAATACTATGTTAATCCGTGTTCACTTTAACGGGGTTCAATTTGTCACTACAACCCGTTTGGATGTAACAATGTATAAAGAAAAGATAAAAGACAAATGTGATTATGAACATGAACAAAAACAACACTTTTATTTCATTTCAAAATCTAACATAAACTTGGTACACATTTAAGTCCCATGGACGCAACATGTCCATCATGCTTGGCCTGCGATAAAGGCTTGGTGAGCGGATCGGCTATGTTGTCATCCGTCCCAACCTTACATATCGCAATTTCCTTTCTTTCAATGAAATCTCTAATTACATGATATTTTCTAAGTACATGTCTAGATCTATTACTAGACTTAAGTTCTTTACCTTGGAAGATCGTCCCACTATTATCACAATAGAGAGTAATGGGATCATTGGCGGTAGGTACTACTCTTAGACCTTCCGTGAATTGCCTGATCCACACAAAATTCCTTGGCGCTTCGATGCTTTGCAATGTACTTAGCCTCCGTTGTTGAATCCGCAGATCACAAACCTTCCTTGAAGCTTCTCCAACTAACGGCACCACCATTGAGCATGAAAACGAAACCAGCTTGTGATTTCATGTCATCTCTATCCGTTTGGAAACTTGAGTCCATGTAACCATTAACACGGAGCTCGGTGTCTCCTCCAAACACTAAGATAGAATCCTTAGTCCTTCTCAAGTACTTAAGGATGTTCTTGACGGCTATCCAGTGACTCTCACCTGGATTTCCTTGATATCTACTCGTCATGCTCAAGGCATACGAGACATCAGGACGTGTGCATATCATGGCGTACATGATTGATCCAACAGCGGAAGCATAAGGGATCAACTTCATGTGTTCAACATCATGGGATTCGGAGGGAGATTGAGACTTGCTCAATATTGTCCCAGTTACCATAGGTACCAATCCCCTTTTTGATTTGTCCATGCTGAACCGTCGAAGAATCTTATCAACATAAGACTCTTGACTTAGTGCCAATATCCTCTTGGATCTATCTCTATGGATCCGGATACCTAATATGCGTTGTGCCTCTCCTAAATCCTTCATTTGGAAGTGGTTACCTAACCACTTCTTAACAGAAGATAACATCAGAATATCATTTCAATGAGTAGTATGTCATCGACATACAAGATTAGGAACACAACATTGCTCCCACTAAATTTCATGTATAAACATGGTTCCTCAACACTTCGAGTGAAACCATTCTCTTTTATAACATGATCGAATCGATGATTCCAACTTCTAGATGCTTGCTTAAGACCATAAATGGATCTCTTAAGTTTGCACACTTTGTTAGGATTCTTAGAATCAACAAAACCTTCGGGTTGTATCATGTACACTTCCTCTTCTAAATGCCCATTTAGAAAAGCGGTTTTGACATCCATTTGCCATATTTCATAATCATGAAATGCGGCAATCGCTAACAAAATCCGTATGGATCTTAGCATGGCTACGGGGGCGAAGGTCTCATCATAATGAAGACCTTGGACTTGGGTAAATCCTTTTGCCACTAGCCTAGCTTTGTAGACATCATCATGTCCTTCTATGCCATTCTTGACTTTGAAAATCCATTTTCATTGAAGAGGTCTTGCCCCTTTAGGCAAATCTACCAAGTTCCATACTTGGTTTTCATGCATAGAATCCATTTCGGACTTCATGGCTTCAAGCCATAAGGAGAAATTTGGACTAGAGATTGCGGCCTTGTAGGTGGCGGGCTCGTCACTTTTTAAAAGCAACACATCGAGTGTTCCATCTTCATCGATAAGTCCCACATATCGATCGGGATGATGAATAACACGGCCCGTTCTTCTGAGTGGATGAGAGACAACCGCGTTAGACGACGAAGGAACATCTTCTTGCGTCTCTATCTCGGTTTGTGGCTCTTGAACTTCATCAAGTTCAAAATTTCATCCACTCTGTCCCCTATAAATAAAGTCACTTTCTAGGAAGACAGCATCTCGAGACATAAACACTTTGTTTTCTTGAGGCTTATAGAAGTAATAGCCTCGTGAGGCCATGGGATAACCTACAAAAATGCATTTTTCGGATCGTGGTGCCAACTTATTGTCATTTTTAATTTTGACATAAGCATCGCAACCCCAAATTTTCATATGGGATAGAACTGGAACCTTTCCTCTCCATATCTCATATGGAGTCTTTTCAGTTGCTTTGGTTGGACTTATGTTCAAAGATTTTATTGCGGTTTGAATCGCAAATCCCCAAAACGAGTTCGGTAACTCGGTTTGACTCATCATGGATCGAACCATATCAAGTAGGGTTCGATTTCTCCTGTCGGCAACACCATTGAGTTGTGGTGTTCCGGATGGAGTAAGTTGTGATATAATACCACAACCTTTCAAGTGTGAATCGAATTCAAGGCTAAGATATTCTCCACCACGATCGGATTATAGTGCCTTTATCCTTTTGTTCAATTGGTTCTCTACTTCATTTTGAAATTCCTTGAATTTCTCAAAAGCTTCATTTTTATGCTTCATTAAATAGATATACCCATATCTACTCAAGTCATCGGTGAAGGTTATGAAGTAGTCATAATTTCCTCGAGCGGTGATACTCATTGGTCCACATACATCGGTATGTATGAGTCCCAATAGTTCACTAGCTCGTGTCCCTTTACCACTAAAAGGATTTCGAGTCATTTTGCCAAGAAGGCAATATTCGCATGTTCCATATGATTGAAAATCAAATGGTGTAATCACATTAGTCGAAATTAATCTTTTGATGCGATTCTCGTTTATGTGACCTAATCGACAATGCCAAATGAATGATTCATTTGGGTCACTTGATTTGAGTTTCTTTGATTGAATGTTATAGATATCATTAGTCGGATTCGAGGTTTCTAAAATGTAAATACCATTAATGGAAGAAGCTTGGCCTATAACCAAGTCGTTCCTTGAAATAGTACAACGATTGTTCTTAATGACAAAACAAAATCCGTCCATATCTAACATAGCGATATAAATAATGTTTTTAGAGAGTGTAGGCACATAAAAACAATTATGTAAATACAACTCAAATCCATTGGGCAAAGCTAATACATAAGTTACTTTGGATTCGGCTGCTACTCGAGCTCCATTTCCAAGGCGTAGATCCACATCTCCTTTGCTAAGCCTCTTCACGTCTCTTAAACCCTGTAAATGATTACAAAGGTGAGAACCACAACCGGTATCCAGTACTCATGTCGTAGTGGAAGTATAATTTATATCAATAACATAAATTTCCTTAGGAATTTTACCTTTTGGAACGATGATTCCTTCCCTTATATTTCGCAAATATACGGGACAATTCATAAGCCAATGTCCCATGTCATAGCAATAATGGCATTCATCTTCAACTTGCTTGAAGTTTTTCCCTTTCTTTCCCTTCTTCTTAAACTTTTTGCCCTTAGAAGCAAGAGCTTGATTGCTTGAGCTCCCACTAGTTTCGGCATCCTTCTCTTCCAAAGACAAAGATCCTATAGATTTTATGAGGCGGTCTTCCTGAGACCGGCTCACAAGAGATCTAGTAGTAGTAGGTGGTCTAAAAGAAGTGATGAAGTTAAGGTTTCCATCCGAACCTATCCCAAAATGAAGTTCTCTAGTAGTGTCGAAATTATTGTTGGAGCAAACGTCGTCAAAAACATTGTGGCAAGACTCAATGGTTATCGGTGTAGTAGCGTTTGATGGATTCATTGTAATGAACTACAAGTATGGAGGAAAAGGAAATATTAACATTTGTCTTTTTAAAACATACTTGTAAATATTTCAACAAGATATGAATACATTTATATAGTGACCTCTTCCAAACTATTATAAATGATTCCAAGATCCAAATTCATATCAACTTAGGGCACGGTGTGCCGAAATACCCTTCATTAACATAATTCGGTGGATTAACCTTTTAATCGATTCTACTTTTAGAACTCTTGGTCGATAAAATTACATTAACATTTATCTCTAGCCCGAAACACATCCGGAAATCATCGTGAATACTTTCGTTGAGTTCAACCCAAATTTCGAATAAATGTGTCCATGATCCAAACTCATATCAACTTAGGGCACGGTGTGCCGAAATACCCTTCATTAACATAAATTCGGTGGATAGACATTTATCACCCACTTCCCCTACGTAACAAGGTTTGTACCCCGGTGTGGCCTAGTGCACTCCCTCACGAAATAGGTTTTCATGGTTTCTACTTTTTGGTAAGGCTATGTCTCAATTGTTTATTTTTAGCGAGAGGTCATGTCAATTTATTATCTATCACGTTTTAAGTGAACTAAAGCGGTGAAGTACGATAATTGTAATTGACACGGTCGATATACTCGATTAAAATGATAATGCATGTTTTAGTTATGGCGATTTAGCGATGCATGCGACATATAAATAAAATGCAAAGCATAAAAATAAATCCTAGTATGGCCTTCCTAAAATAGTAAATTCAATAAACTATTACAAATTCGGAAACCAACTCCATTGGTCCCTTGAACTTCGGTTTTGGCACGCATCTCAAGGTAACACCGTCTTTAATGGATCGCCTTCTTAAGGGGCACCGTCTTCAAGGATCTCCGGAATAAATAAATTACATAACAAATTACATAATTTCCTATTATACATTTGTAATTAAAATAAAATAAATCTATTAAATTACAAAACGGTGATATGAGATCACAATAAATTACAACCAAATTGATATTCCCATACATTTCGGGTAATACCAATTAAAAACTAAGGCCATACTAAGTAAAATTACATAATTCAAAAATTACACAAAATAAAATTATGACAATCATAAATAAAATGCAGCATTATAATATGTATGAACATGCCCAATTTTATGCTAAATCGCCTTTAAGGAGCCAATATCGTATATTAAACGGTTTTTACGGATTTGCGTGATTCAACCTTTTAAAATCACAATAAATTACATAAATTCACATTTATGTATTAGTTAATTACCCTAACCATTTTAGGTCTCAAAATTAGTCTCCACTAACATATTGACTATAATTAACTTATATTTCTTAATATTGTTCATAAAAGGACTTAAAATTACAATAAAAGCCATAAACTTCAAATAAATAAAAAAACTTCAAATAAATAAAAAAAATTCAAATAAATTTAAAATTTAAAATTTAAACTCATGAACATTCTGGAAAAAAAAACCATGATACTCATAATGTTCAAAAACTTAGGTTAAAAATTTCGAAATTTATCGAGAAAAACAATGTTGCGGTTTATCGGATTTATCAATTAGAACCATAAAAATATGAGAAAAAATATTTTCATCAACTTCAATTTTAGATCTGAAATATGAGATAAAATGCAACATATGACGTTTTTCCTTAGTCATGAAGTATGTTTTAGCAATTTATACTAATTAAAGTCACTATTTATGTGATTTTTCATCAAAAATTCATAAATCATGCATAAAGACTTCATTATAGCCAATTATTTTACACACATCTTTTAAATTGCATGTGACAACATACTAAATGTTTATGACCAGATTCAAAATATTACTCATATTAACCTATTTTCCATTTAAATTCGATTTTATCATGAAAAATCCATATTTCGAGCATAAGAACTCATAAAATTATGAACATTTACAGGTCATCAAAATATAAAATATGTGAAAACATATCCAAAAACCACTGGAAAAAACAAAGTTTAGCTAATTTTAGTCCAAAAATGACATTTTTATCATAAAATCACATTTTTAATGCCATTATTATATAAAATGAACAATAAAAATCCATAAATTAACCAAAATATCCTAAATACATTTTAGGACCAGAAACTTTAACATGCATAATTGATTTCGTGATATATCATAATAAACATAAATTTATAAGTTTTATTTGTTTATCGTATAACTCGGAAAAACTATAACCGATTTGCATGCAAACAACCTAAGGCTCATGATACCGCTTGTTAGAAATCTATATCTCATTATACTCAACATATTCATATATGTTTCACTTTAATTTAGTCATAAAATTAATTAGATCTTATACATGCAAACATAAGTAAATATAGAGAAGAAATCGTCATCCTTACATTGAGATTTCGGATCAAAGGGCACAAGTAAGATCTCCTTCTTACTTGTTCTTGAGCTCTCCTAAAATGGATGAACAAAGATTCAAGGATAGAATCTCTCCCAAGGAATAATACCCAAGATAACCTCTTAAAATTAATATTATTAATACTAGAACAATATTAATTTTACTAAAAATTGACCCAAAACTATTGTTTTGTCCTCTTGGATTTTCGGTCAAGAGGGAGGAAGATATTTGGAGTTTTATTTCTCTAATTTTTCTTAGAGAGCATTTTCTATTTCTAACTCTAGAAATATTGTATATTGTATGAATGAATAATGAAAAACAACTCATTTGATTCTCATAGAGGGGGAAAACCGGTGGTGTGGGAAGGGTGCCCTATGCATGGGCTTGATTCTCTAACCAAGAAAGTAGGCATGCAAAGTTAGGTGTTGGTTTCATAATTGTGTTTTCCACTTATAAATAATCAACACAATTTTAACCTAATACCCTCTCCATTTCGGTATACACACATAAAATAGATATGTCCATTTTATTTGTGATTTTATCAATATGTCACATGCGACACATTACATGACATCTTATAATTGAAATGTATTTTTAATAATTAAAAATCAACATATTAATAAAATATGTCATTTATAAAAATAACATAGTAATTCACAATTACTTGTACCAAAATGGTTTACCAATTTATAAATCACAACATCTTGTATTTATAATAAATTATTCATTCAGTTTCAATTGTTTCCGTAAACGATAATTTCATCTAAGTAATAAAACAATTCGATCACTTAGACCGTATCTTATTAATCAAATTATAATGAGACACGTAAATATTACTTCCAAAATCATTCGTCAATTTTAAGTAATTTAATTAACTCGTATCATCATACGATCAATTAAATATTCAATTAAGAGTGTTACCCTTTAGGTATGACCTAAGAGGATCAACTGATCACCACCGTCGCACGACAGTAATGTCAAACTCTAATCAGCCAATCATTACCGATATGTGTGGACCAGTTGACTGTAAAACATTACATTCCACATGTATTCTTAAAATGAGACTTAAACATGTGATCATCATGATCGACAGTTGTGATCGCATTATTGTCGGAGGACACATATTCCAACATAATGAGGCTATAAAACCTAGTTTTATTATTAGTTTATTGGGTTAAATGACTTATGAATGACCTGCTACAGGATAAATGGGTTAAACAAGTCGGGTTGGGTTAAAAAAAATTAAATGGGTTGGGTTAGGGTTGAGACAAATAACCCGTTTATGTAATTAGGTCGGGTTAGGGTTTGAAGTTGACACGGACACGAACACGACCACGACCTGATCTGTTTGCCAGGTCTAACCTGGCCAACGGCCGGGCATGAAATCTAGTATTATCTTAAAGTGTAAAAAAAAATTCTTTGCTTTTGGTAATCAAATAAATTTGAAATTGAAAATGACTGATACGTACGATTGTTATAGGCACTAGTTACAGAAATATCAAATAACATAGCAGCTCGTGCTCCACAAAATTTTTCATTTAGTTACTCCTCATCCTATTTATATTGTTTGGTATTCAACCTAGTTCATTACTCACACCCATTCTAAGAGGACATACCAATCATTGAGCTAAAGTCTTGTAATTCATAGATCGTCACGATCAAGAGATTCAATCAACACACTACTTTAACACGATTAAATCATCAAAACTACTTAGCTTGGCCCAATGACTTCTTATTTCCACAAAAGTTAATAAGGTTGACCGCAATGGGTTCGTCAAAATCACATATTACACAAACTCACCGATCATTGATCCTACACATGGGTTGTTTGTAAGAGTATGGTGTGCTTTCATTGGCTCGCGTGTTTAGGTGCCTTCAATCCGTTCCAAGTTACTTCTACATTTAGTGGGACTTTTAAGGCGATGACGCTGTCATTGCCTCCAAACAGAGGAGTGTTACTAGAAAGTTCTGGAAAATTGATAACAATATATAATTGCCTTGAATTATGGCCGCGTAGAAGAACTCGTCAATGGTGGACCTGAAACTTGAGTTGATCAATGAACAAGCTTTTACATGGGAACGAGTATCCAACCTTCATAGGTCTATTATTGTTCCACAATTAACAGAAGAAGAACTCGTCAATGGTGGACCTCGTGGTGACTTTCTTCACTCCCTTATAGGGCTCCCAGTGCTGGCTGTGCACCCAAATAAGGAGCACTTGGTAATTGGTATACTTAACATCGAGTCATCAAAATAAGTTGCTTGTTTGCGATACTAAAGCAAAAATTTTGAAGGTTTTGATAGGAGGATCGGTGGTTGGTCATCTTTTACCTTGTCACAGCCTTCTCCAAGGTTGGCCGACGCCAATTTCTCTTCCTAAGTTCCTACCCGGAACCAATAAAAGCATTGGTATTGGTAATGACAATGCCTAAGAGCAATCAAGTCAGAAATACAATCTTCTGTGTTATTTTGCACTACTCGCTCAAAAACTAATGTTCTTTGTTTCTGTTAGTTGATGAGAAAAAATCAAAGTGCAGGTGATGCTACGGTTGGGTCGACTGTTGATCAGGGGGTAGTTGTTGCCAAGTTGGATCAATTTGTTGGGCTTGTGAATCACTTCATAATGGAAAACGCAAAGTTGAGGGATGAAGCGGCTCATCTCCGGACCATGAATGAGGACATCTTTGAATATCTTGATGACCAAGAAGCCGAACGCCAAGGCATAAACATTGCCTCCCTAATCCCTCTATCCCTTCAAACCCGTGATATTTTGGCTTATGTTTCAAAACTCTTTTGCAATTTTTGGACATTTTTTTATTTGCTCGAACAATATTTGCATGTGGTTTGAATCGTGTTGCTAGTTTGAACATGTTTTATCCCTCGTTGATGATGTCAAGAAGGGGAAGTAGTTCTAATATGCTTATGTGTGATCTTTTAAATCTTAGGCTAACGTTCACCGTGATTATGTCTTAGCTTCCATGATTAGATGTTCTACATACCTAGCCAAGCATGTTGACCCTTTCACATACTTTGATCATGTTCTTGAATTATGAATTATGTTGAAATGACCAAAGACCGAGTAACCATGGGATAAGCGGGAATGTCACACATGTTTGAACTTGTCATCATCAAAGGGAAAATTTGTTAGAACACACTTGGTTGATGATGTCAAGTTTCTTTGTTATTTGATTGTTTGTTTCTTAGTTACAAATGTAGTGATTGAAGCAATCAAATGGACTCTCAAGAAGGCTTAACATGATCAAAGTGAAGTCAGCATGAAGTCAAGACAGTGGTCCGTAGCCTTAGTCGAAAGTTGTAAGAGTAAGTGTAACTTTCTCATTTAAGTCAAGTGGCTGCAAAACCATGCAACAGTGCGCTGCACCGTGGTTTCTGATACTACCGTATGGAGGAACGTTTATACGAAATGTTAAGTGTTGAAATCTTTACAAAATCAACATCCTCAAAGTCTTTAACATTTGAATTATCAAAGTTTGAAAACAAATCTGAAAGTTAAAATCACAAATCTCCATTGTTAAATCCTCTAGATTTGTGCATTTACTTTTTACCAAAATGGTAAGGTTGGACTTGTGAAATTTTTAAAACTAGAAAAGTTTTTTGCTAATTTGGTAAAGTGTCACATGTTGAGTGTTTGGGGGAAGAGTTTTGTGATTTTCATTAAAGACTTGTGCTTTAGTCTAAAACCTAACATTTACCATCACTCAAAGGCTACATGTTTTATAATGGATTTAATTAATCTAAGTTATACTTCTTAGATGGTGAAATCAACTATATATAGTGAGCCTTATCATCATGTATTTCTTAAGATTTTTCAAAGCATTTATTGAGAAACTTGAAAATCATTTGTGCATTTAAAGCTTTGTTCTTTAAGTATTTGCAAAACGTTTTTCTGATTTAAAATCTTCGTTTGTTTTCAAAAGCTGTAAACCTCCAAGTATCAGTTCACTGCACTGTGACATAATGAGTTTGTTCCATGATTCTCGTCTTTAAGTTTTAATTGTGATCTCCATGTTCATTAATTGAACTGAGATTCAAAGACTCTGTAAACCAGTGAGATAGAACATATAAATATAAACTCTTGAAGCGAAGTAGCTTTAAGTTTGAGTGCAATCAGGGTATATTGACGAGTTATTTTCATTGTAATTAAGGGTTTAGTTATTTGAGTAAATTTCTAAACAGGCAATAAAATAACGGTTGGACGTATGCCTCGGAGTAGAGGCTTAACCAATTTTTAAAACGTTGTTTGTTTGTTAATTTACTTTTATGTTCTCTTACCTTGCTCCATCTCGTTCATACTCGTTGCCAGTTCTGTGTCACAATCATCAATACTGTGACATAAAACTGTTGTATTTCCTTGTGAACTTATATTCTATTAAAGTTCTCAAGTTTTGCAACTCAAAGTTCTTCACTTAAGTTATCAATTAACTAAACTTAGAAGAAGATTTTAAAAAGGGTACACCTAATTCACCCCTTCCCCCTCTTAGGTGTTTATCGTTCTTAACTTTTCAAAGATGATCGTTAAGGTGCCGATCACCGCAAAAATTTGTTTTAAGAAGCAATCCCAGCATGTGTCGAAGAGGTCGTGGTGACCCGAGCAGTTACATCACCAGATCATCATCATCGAAGCCACCTGAATAACACCAAACATAAGAGTTTTTTTAATTTTATTTTCGACGAAACACAAACATATAATCAACGCCTATTGGTAAATGTTACTAATATACATCTAGCCATCTAGGTGTTGTTTGGCTTTGCTTGTGTAAAATAGTTTTTACTTTTTAAATTGAGTTTATTCACAAATTACTTTTTGAAAAAAAAAAAATTGGTTGTTTAGCCATACTTTTGTAAAAGCGATTTCTTATAAAATTTATTTGTTTGGCCTAACCACTTTCATCCAACTTTTTTTTTTTTTTTTTGCTTTTTTGGCTTTTTATTGAAAAGTAGAAGTAGAAGTAGAAAATACCTACTTCTACTTTTTAGAGTGAATAATCAGTTTTGACTTTTTAAAAATAGTTTTAAAACTCCCTAATTTACTGTGTTTAGCCAAACTACTACTTTTTCAGTTACAAAAACAGTTTTAAAGCTTGCCTAAACATCACCCTAATCTTCACTAGTTGTTGTCTAATGATTTTAATTTGTTAAGTTATTGTCTAATTTCAATATTATCATTATATTAATATTGAAAAATATTTTTGGAATGGGGGAGTAGTTTTTTTTTTATTATTGTTTACAACAAGATGTTGAAAATCCACATTATATAGGCATATTTCGTAAAATACAAGCGGTTTTACAATACTTCATTCCATTCTTTAAAAGTTTTAAAGATATATAATAAAGACTTTTTTAAATAAATAAAGCAATTTGTAATTATAGGATAGAATGTTGTTTAAGAAAATTACAAAAGCAATTGTTTTCTTTTCTCAAATACTCCTATGAGATAATTGTGATACCATCAATCCTTGTTTAAAACCGTTTAACTTAAGCCAATTCTCATAGGTTATGACTTATGAGAGATTTAGTTAAGGCAGTCTCAAGCAAAACTAACGTTTACGATACATCAAACTAAGAACTAACAAAAAATTAATACTAACCGAAAATCTTTGTGAGAGATAAATTAATACTTTTCTCTTACGAGCTTTTGCCCTTGATGAAATAAAGGAGGCAGGGGTTTGGTATTTTATATAGGGTGGTGCTTAATGCAAGCAAAAACATTCGATCAATTGCTTCCTCTGGTTCTTCGTTTTTCACAGTAACCAAAAGAAATCATCTAGATTGGTGATTATTGGTTAGGAGAATCATCCATCAATTTTAGCTCAAGAACAACTAAAGAAAGGAGTTTTTTGTTGTGTCCATCTTATCAAATTTGCATAGTGAGGAATTTTTCTTTCCTTAATCTTATTTTTGTTTACATGCATGTATTAAGACCATCTTTTTATAAAATTAACTGGTGGTGTGTTCAACCGCCATAGGGTCATAAAGATGACTGGTCGATTACATAGACAAATTGTTGAGACGATCTGTCGGACGGTGACCATTTATAGAGTCCTTACTTTGCCTTGGTCGTGACAAGGACTTCTATTTATTCCTTGGAGTCAATTCTTTAGACTTGCGACTATTTGTCTGAATTGATATAGTTTTCCGGTGACTTTGGTTTTTGTTCTAGGTCGCGCCGTAAAAGGAGGCCGATGAACATCTAGTGCGCCATTGTGATCTATATCAAATGAAAAAAATAGGTCAATAGGATTGTCCATCCTTAACTCTACAAGTACAACACTCCATTTCCTTGCTTGTTGATTAATTTTCCTTTTTCTTTCTTTTTTTTTTTTTACTTTTTAATTAAAAATAGTTTCTACAGAAAATAAAAAAAAAATAAACAATTTGATTGGTACGGAAGGATTAAAATTTAGTCGCTGAAATTGGACTACAACTATATAAGTGGTTCACAGACGGTTAAATGCACAAGGTTCATAGTACACCACCAGGCCAAGTTTGGTTCTTAATAGGCTTTAGTATGTCTAGTATCTTTGATAACGCGCTCTGATCTATACCATCAGCTTGGAGTTCCAAAGCAGCATCGACATTTTCCTCGACCTGTCGTCCCAAGCAAAGAGAGCATGAAATTACAAACTGTACTGTAGAGCCCATGCCAATAAGAACAGTAGAAAGAAAAGGGGATTGAAGGAAAAGAGTCGGAGAGTGACCTGCTTGACAGAGCCCATACCAACAAGAACAGTAGAAAGATCTTCGTTTGTCAAACTGTACTGTAGAGCTAGTTTCGATATATTTATTCCATTCTGTTTGGAATAATCGGCAGCAGCTCTGCATGTAGCCTGTAGGTAGAAAACAATGAGATGAGTACAATCCTCATAACCTGTTTTCACAAATTATAAAACCCGACTAATGGAAATCCAAATTCCAATAAAAAAAAGAGAGCCAAACGGGTTGTTTTGATGCTCTCGGGTCAAAATCACAATCACAATCACAATCACCACCACATAAATATATCAGTTAAGCTATCATTGAAACACTTATATATTGGCTGCGAGTCTGCGACTTTACTCCAATGCAAAGCGTGATGCCTAATTGCCAATGCCCGATTGGCAGGGTAAGGAAAGAGAAATAGAAATAGGACCAGCGGCACTATTGGTATAAAGAGATGTATGGAAAGAGAAATAGAAATAGGACCCGCGGCACTATTGGTATAAAGTGGGTAACAGTAGCGATTAGCGACCAAAAGGACTGATGGATAAGGAAGGGATACCTTAATCTCATCTGATGCTGGATGCCATTCCGGAGGGCCATTTTCTGTATGAAGCCCCATTGAAAGAGGAGAAGCATTGATTACGCCAACACCTTTGCTCTTCAAATAAGGTATTAAATCATTCAATGTCGAATCATTGATACAATAGTGGCAATAAGACAGGACAACGTCAATCGTCCCAGGTGGCACACGGTCAAGCACATAGGTGTAAATATCCAATGGAAGTCCAGTTATACCAATGAACCTCGTCTTCCCTGATTCCTTAATTTTCTGAAGGGCCGGAATCGTCTCCTTGACAATCTGCAGTGAAACTAGCTTTAGTAAAAAATGACTTGATCTTGAGCAAATATACAGAAACACGAAGGTTAGCAATGTAAAATGAGTTGAACATAACAATGGGTAAATGATTCCAATCATGGTCGTTTTAGACACGATCTCGGTCATTGTACCTGATCAAGAGAGCCGAATTCAATATCATGACACTGGAGTGTATCAACATAGTCAAGTTGCAGTCTTTCAAGGCTTTCATCAATGCTCCTCGTAATTCCCTCAGCACTAAAGTCAAAGCCTTCTTTATAACGACCACATTTTGTTGCTACAATGTACTGATCTCTAGGTGCTCCAAGTGCTTTTAGACACTTCCCCAGCACTGTCTCTGACAATGTAGCACCGTAATACCTAATCATAGTTCAACAAAGGAAAAAAAGGCGCACTCAAGTTACAATAACATGACACATAAACACCTACAAACACTACACCAAAGCAATCTCTTTATTGGACTGGCACATAAGGCAAACGATCATCACGTTCCTTTACAAGCCGACATCTGAACAGTATCTAAGGTTCCTGACCGTTCGAGATAAACTCATAGCATGCTCATGCAGATCCCACATACAAGAGGTTGATAAGTACATGCGAGAAGGTGCTACGAGTTTTCCTTCTAATTAGAGAAATGGCTCACTTATTCAACACAACATTTCAGGACTCACAGCAATCAGAAAACAGGCAAACAGTGATTACTGAACTCATCTTTAAAATCCCAAGATTAAACAAGAAAGTGGTATCCAGATCAAATTCTATGAGAAACACTGAAATGAAATTTCCAATATCTTACTTGTCAACAATTATATGATCAAAATATAACAAAGTTCAACATAGCATTCCAGAAGTAAACTATCAGCAGAAAACAAAAACGACAACAACTCGAAAACAGCATAGCCTTCATTCCAAAATGATTTGGGGTAGCCTAACATAAATAATTATATGAAACAATTGAATTACTGAAACAAGTAACACTAATCACTAAATCAGATTTACAAGACTAAAAAACAATCAAAAACAAACAATATACCCAATTTGACACTTCAAATTTCATTAAAACTGCATAAATGATCATCATTTATCACCAAAATTGCAACTTTTGACATGAATTAACTGCAATTCACACATGGGCAGCTAAAAATAACCATTTATTACCAAAATTGCAACTTTTAACATGAAATAACTGAAATTCACAAATGGGCAGCTAAAATTTTCAATCTTTCGATCAAAAAACCATCTGGGTACCAATAAAATCTGGGAAAACCTCATAAAAATCAGTAAAACACACCAAATACTGTATAGGGGAAGCGAATTACGGTGAAGTATCAAAGAAGTTGATTCCAAGATGAAATGCATGAGAAACAGCAGCAATGGCTTCTTCTTCTGAAACAGGACCAAAGTGTGATCCAAGAGGTGATGCACCGAAACCAACACAGCTTAATTTGAGTCCTGTTTTACCCAATTCTCTTTGCTTTAATTTTTTATCATGATTGTTCATTGTAAATAATTTGAAAGTTGAGTTTTCTGGAGACAAGAAATCATGAATCCATGTTTGATGAACGGGTTGGAGTAACTTGCCCAACGGATAACATATTATGTGCAATGTCTTTGTTTTTCAATTTCGATCATCTGCATTTCGTGGTTTCTTTATTTTCTTGTATCCGAATTCTTTGCTTTGTGTAGGGTCTCGGTCCCAATTATTTGTTTTTTTTATTAAAACTAGTCGTTAAATTGCGCATACTCCCGTGACGCAAGGCGTTTTGATGGTTACGTGCGTAGTAAGATTTGTGGGATCTCTGCGAATTTTTAACTGTTCTGTGCATAGTACATTTTGTCTATAAGCTCCTCGTTTTAGGGTAATAAAGTCTAGGTTATAATGCACGCTTGTCTGCAGTTTTAGCTCTGAGATTATGATGTGCCAAAGCAAACATTGCAGAGAAAGTGAATAGCATTGTTTTGTAGAAAAGACAGTTAATTATACATGATAGTTAATGTCGAACTATTAGTCGTTGTTAACTAATTTAACACAATCTACTGAGAGGTAGTTATTACAAAACACCTTAATATTAGACAGCTTTTTTCCAATGACACAATGGTTAATAAACTTAAAAAAACTTGCTAAGGTAGCTTAACCCTGTCTTGCTGTTTAGGTTTGGGAGATTTTCTTGACCACCCACTCTAGCTTCTGTGCTCTAGACAGAGCTGTGGTAGGTACGACTTGCACATACACTTTGTTTCTTTGAAATTTGGATTCAATGTACTTGAGATAGCTATACCGTTCCTGAAGATTCATAAGACATGTA
This sequence comes from Silene latifolia, assembly GCF_048544455.1. Taxonomy (NCBI): domain Eukaryota; kingdom Viridiplantae; phylum Streptophyta; class Magnoliopsida; order Caryophyllales; family Caryophyllaceae; genus Silene; species Silene latifolia. Next base: position 139,893,665 of record NC_133528.1, on the reverse strand, counting down.
CATATACTTGTAAGTTGTTAACGTTCGATTGTGTGCTATAGGCGATATGGCACGGTGATTTACTACGGAAGTTACGAAATATAAAAGCCATCGTGTAGACGAATGTTGTTACTGTACGGCATTGCATACAAGAGGGATGCTTCCATTTCCACAAGCTTTTCGAATTGTCGGTACTTCATCGTAAAAGTGTACTTTCCCCGACTTATCTTACGCTTGGAATGTTATTGTCATTACAGAAGCACAAAACAAAGATGTACATGAGAACCCATGGTGCTGTGTGTTTGTGTTGTATGTAATGGGTGAGGGCAGTGCTGTCTTTTTACCGTGCTGTTGAGTTAACGTTGGTCGTACAACATGCAGTGCATGTATACACAGAGCCCTTAGGGTTAGTGGTGCTTGTGCTACAAAAGCTACAACCAAGGTACAAGTGCACATCGTTTCTGTTAAAGTTGATTAGCTTCACGTTTAGCCAGTGGGACTCTTCTTGTAAAGTGTTTTCAGCCTGTCATTTGAAGCAGTCATTAAACGTTAACTTCGATTGTTAGTGGATTTAAAAGGCGTCATTTGTATTTTTTTGAAAAAATGTTTGATGTGTTACTGAAGGCAGCATTCAAAGGGAAAGTTACCGTCTTTCCAAGGAGATTTCCAATGGTGGTTATCCTGCGGGTGCTTGGTGGATGGCGGCATTCAAAGATGTGTTGTCTTTTTGCGATAAGCATGCCTTTGTTTTTCTCCGCCTACGTAATAATATAAATAGCATGTTGTAAATGGCGAGCAACGCAAGCATCAACTGATGTAATTTGGTACTTACCAAGTCTTAAGTGAAACTGCTTGTTCGACTTGTGGATTTAAGATTATGAATGAGGCGTGCGTTGTTGTGAGTGAAAAGCCTATAATATTTGAAACCCCATTTTTTTCGTCAGTAATTTGTATTTTTTTTTCTTCTTGGATACTAATTTACCAATACACAAGTAAAACCTTTTTGGTACGACGGCATTAGAGCTGTAAAGCCAACGACTGGAAAGGTTGCTGCATGTGGGTGTAATGCTGTACACTCTTGAATTGCCAGGTCTGTCCAGGCTGTTATCATCATTGCTTGTTTATGACTATAATTGGGAAGCGATTATTAGAAACTTATTAGTTCGCTTAGGCGTTTTTATAAACAGTTTGCAGCTTAACAATAAATAGGCTACCTGTGATCAACAATTACCACCTCGCAGGCATCTGATGTTTGGTTGTTGTAGCTTCTTTCTTGGCAGCTTGTGTCTACATATATAACAACTCCTAATACATCTGAAATCATACAAATAGTTAAATGACTTACTTGTTTTTTGGGGTGTGTTTCCTTTGTCGTTGTGTTTTACTTAATAAATTGAAATGCGATTTGATTGCATTGCGACTTACAAATAACGAGCATCAAGTGAGATTGTTTTGGGGATAGATCCAATTAATACGTAATTAGTTATTTCAGGACCTTCTAGTTCAGGTACAGGTTGGATAATGGTGTTGATATTGAAAAATATTTCATAAGTTTGATGGCCCGAACCGTCCGAAGAATCAGCAGGTATGGGTATAATACTGGCATTAGCAATGTCATATTCCTTGTTTTCTTGCATAACATCCTGAAAGGCTTCAAGGGATTCATTGAATAGGTATGTGTTCATTATAGTGCCCTGCGGTGGCAGAGTAAGGTTTAGTTACTGTGGTATGCTGCCGTAAAGTTAAAATACGCATGGTTATATGTAACGCGATAGATTCGGTGTGCAATAGTTTTAGTTATGGGGAAGACATTTGATTTTGAGAAGTTCAACAAAGCTCAATTGTTTGCAGACAGTAACATTTTTTTTTCCCAACAATTATACATAGAACTGCTAACATTTTGGCGAGTTTATATCAAATATAATCAAGTGAAGCCACAATTATCTGAACTTGTAAAGCAAGTAGTTTCACGATGTATAGTGCTGTGATAGGCTAGGAGCCTAAGAGAATATTTTACAGACAAGAGTACTAAAGTATCTAAAAGGTACCTCTCCATCTTGGAAGGTGATTTCCTGGAATTCTACAGGGCTCCCAGCTGCTGCGTAATGCACATTGGTTATATCAATGACTCGTACTTTAATAGTGTATGGACCAGTTGTGCCTGAGAATTTCCTGATGTGCCTTCTTAAAGGTCTCATAATGTTCTGCAGTAGATCAGAAATGTAAGCAATAAAATAGGTATGATTGGTTTTGAAGCAAAGCTACATATACAGTACGAATATTGTATTCCTCATTAAGGTTTGCATATTGAACATTTTGTACAATTTAGAAGTATTTTAGATTCAATATATTTGTGGTATACTATATTATAGTCTGTTTGTGACTCACTGCTAACATTTTTTTTTTTTTTTTTTTTTTTTTTTTTTTTTTTTCAAAATAACGGTTAAACATGTGGATACCTTGGATAATTATGAGAAAAATGTGGATGGTTGTCCCTACAATCTGTACTTTGTTGTTTGTTTTTTTGTAACAGTGTTTTGATATCCTTACAATCTGTGTCAAAAGCAGTATTTCATGCACTCTCTAGATTGTGTGGATGGTGATATTTATTGACTACTAACTCTATTTTGCCTGAATTTAGGGGATTGTGTTTTGAAGTGAAGGTGTGCAGTTAGATTACAACTAACTGGTTAGATGTATGTGCAACTGCATGGTTTGCGCAGTAATAATACTATTACTTTTATGTTAGTTGACTGTGCTTCTGTTTGTGTTATTTATTTTACAGTTAATATTTTTTCTTTCTGCAGCCTGTTTTGAAGTCGCATGAATTTTGTTTGGTGGACAGGGAGATCAATTAACAGTAGAGTTGATGAATGATTTTTTAAAAATTAACCTTAGCATCTTTACGTTTAGACTTTAGTGCTAGAGCGATTCTTGTCTAGGTGAGGGGTTTTATATGACTTCCATATCTGATTGTCAGATTTTTAAGGATGAAATCATTGGACTTTGAGAGGATGAACTGTTCTTATAAAGCTAATCGCCTGAAAAGTAATACGTGTAATAATTAGGAAAAGTTGAGTGTTTGAGTTGGATGCAATACACGATTAATCCATACAACTAATCCGAACTTGATTCTTCGGTAGTTCTTTATACACAAAAGATCTGAGTTTTTTTGGTAGCATAAACCCAAAATAAGAGACCTAATTCCAAAAGCAAATCTCAGAATGCTTTTGGTTGGAACACAATGCTTTGTATGCAAAAGTGTTCCCAAAATGCTACGGGTGCCCTATAGCCTTTATTTAACCATTCTGTTTTACCAGAATAGGTTAGGAGGTGCACCTTTGGGGTGTTATAAGTAGGGATACATGCATAGATACTATTTACATTAAGCCATCAACATACAGCTACGGATAGATCGTACCTAGGGTTACTGGGATGCAGCTGAGCTGCTACCTATTTTTTTTTTCTTCGTAGGTGATGCAGAACCTTGCTTATTATTGATACGTTTTGGAGTGTTCTGCGCTGGGGTTTCTGGTGTAGTTGCTGTTTTTTTTTTCACTTTTGGGTGTTTTTAACAACGGTGTTGTTGGCACGCCAATAATTTCAGATTGAATGGTAGCAGCTTGAGGTGCAGTGGTATCTGAAGTTATAGCCGGCTGGGTAGGGGAAATAGGCTTAGACTGGATGTCTTGAGGAACTGTGATGATTGATGCAGGAAGCTTTCGTACTGATTGATAGTCGGAAGTCACTGCAACATCAACTAATGTGAGTTTTGTAGAGGATTGTTGGACTTCTTCAAAATGTAACTGCCTAGCTACCGGTATAGGTTGGACTGTACTAACTACGACTGGTTCAGTTCCTGTTTCGTGAACTTCTTGTTGTTCTCCTGGGGTTGTCTCTTCCAAACTGGAGTCGACCTCATTGTGTGGTGGTACAGATACAATTTTGCGAAGTGCCCACTGCAAAATATTGTTCCTTGATAGTGCTATCTTTGGGGACACTTCAATTACTAATGGTCCATTCCGCAATGATTTGCAAACCCTCATGAATGTTACGCTGTCGTCCTTAAAAAGTGCCGGGAATAACACAGGAAAAAAAAAAATTAGCAATTCTTGTAAATTGAAGTAAATGTTGTAAGCGTACAATGAATACTCGTTCAAAGTTTGCTTTACCTATAATGTAACAGTAATCTTTCGAAACCATTGTAAGGGTTAGGTAAACATAACATATGCGGAAAGAGTACTTGTTTGATTCTTAGGCATTTATTATCTTTAGTAATGATGGTTTAAACAATATGTGTTAACTTAGATGTGTAGACGTAAACTCATAATTATAACCACGGCAGTAGAGGTGTTATTGTGAATCACTTTGTATATCATAGTTTCATTGGTTTACGCCACTTTGTAGGTTGACCATTTTAGGAAGCGATATGGTTTGAACGTTGGTAAATGCTGTTTAGAATACTGGGTGTAGGTGGTATGGAAATGTAATAATATACCGTTTGTTTCATATGAAATATATCTGCAGCTGACATCTGGAACAGATGTTCTTTGTATCTGCTTTGTGAATCTTTGTTATTTCTAGCCGTTCATTTCCGTCAGAAACTTCACAGTTAAAGGTAATCCTGCGTTAAAAGTTTAGACTTAGATATTAAGATGAATGATTTGTAAACATTTTTTTTTTGGGGGGGGGGGGGGGAGTACGGGTAGGGTGGAGAGGCTACCTTGGTTCGGACACAACTCCGTCTTTAGTGCATGTTTCACACTTGAACTTTTCCCCACCGCATAGTCGAACGTTTTCCACAGTTGAACAACCTAAGTATGCATTGACTTTACTCAAATCTTGCTTTTGCACGATTACATTCACTGTACCTTTCATCCTGCAAAGTTTGTTTTGCCTGTTTCCATGTATACATAAGTCATTGAATGAAAACTGGTGCATTTAAGTTTAGTCAGGTATTAACCGTCTGTTCAATTATAAACAAAAAAATTGCAACATGCATGGTACGGTGCTAATGCTTGCAAGTTTAATGTGGCGGGAACAAGTAGATTTATTTTAGTGTAGTCATAAGAGAGTTGCGTGTAGGTCATGTGTTTATACCTTTTTTTTGGTGAGCTCACTCAAGGTAATGACGGGAGTAGGTGTGTTCGGATCCCTGACTCGAAAAACTCTTGACTGTAAATCTTTGAGGAAGTCTTTGTTTAGGTTCCCCCTGCAGAGTCAACCGAAATTAGTAAGGTCATTTGATGTTCAACAAAGTATGTAAGCCAAAGGCTGCAACTAATGTGGGGGATTTATACGTTAAGGGATCATACCATTCTACCTGTGCAGCTATTTTAGGACCTGAAGGGTTCGTATGAAATACTGTAGAAGTTGTGGTTGTCAATGAGAAGCCTGCATAATAATATTAGAAATCAGCAATACTCTTGTAAGACAACAAACTTTACTACCTTATTAAGCGGTCATACCCCTATAAGTAGTAACCCGCAACCCTGTGAAGCCTACGACAGGTAATGTATCGACCAAGGAAGCAAGCTTATCACATTCGTCTTCTGAAAGATCATTCCAGGCTGACACTACGATTGGTTGATCAGTGCTGTTGCAAGCATGGTACAGTAAGATAGCTAGTAATTTAGGCATTCCGGTAACTTAATTTTTAAATTTCAAGGTTTACCCGTGATCGTGATATAACTATTTCTCTAACAAAGTGTTTTTTTGCGACCTTGTTTTGGGGGAACCTGGCGTGCAGCTGGTTCTACATATAGCAGTGTGCCAGCAACGTCTGTGATAATTATCGTTAATGTTAATATACAGGTAGTAATATGTAAACATGCACATGATTTATGCACATTAGAGATTTACCAAATATGTCATAGGGGGTAGCTGTTTTGGGTACTTGAGAAACGTTTTGGTATTCCGTAAGGAGGGTTTAGTCTGCGATAATTAGCGGGCGGATTAGTGTTTGTTTCCCAAACCCCATTGTGTATGGCAACTCAGCAGGATCTCGCTTTGTGTATTGGTCCTGCGTTGGCTTGATTGGGGCATTTGCAATTTCATAAACCCCATTGCACATGAGCGCCTCTTGGTGGGCTGCAACCCGATCCCAGAACAAAACGCCGCGCATTTTCCTCGCCGCACAGGAATTTCCAATCTTTTAAGCCTAATTTAAGGCGGCATATCCAGTAGGATAAATTACTTAATTGTTGATGCGTAGTACCAACTGTAGTTGTTATTGTAAAGCAAACGTCTGGTCTTTATTATTTGTTTCATGCAAACACAGCTACAGACTTGCAAACACAATTAAATTAATGTCTCGACAAAACGTTTAAGTAAGTTGGACCTAAGGCCTGTATGTAAACCACAAGATGTAGGAAAAACCCATTTAAGTTGTCTAAGCAACTTCTTGCACAAACAACAAATTAATAAACTATAATGAAAAACACAGAGTAACATGTTTATAAACACGACGTACAAAGTATATGCAATATGAATTCAAGATTATCTTGCCTTATCATCTTGCGGAACCACTGTCCTGTAAAGCACATCTCTCGGATTTACGAGCCTTACCTTTTTGCGAACTTTAACCTTAACCCGATAATTAATCATTTACTATTGAGCTCGTCTAAATATACTCGCCTTGGACATGATGGATACCACTTTGCATAGAAAGTAACATCGTGGAAATGTAAACAACGCCGCGACTAAATTAATTGCATAACGTTTGGCTATTTTGAAGTACATGATTGGTTATCTGGCTGGTTTATCTGCCATTATTGTTTTTTTTTTTAGAGTTTCTAAGCTTTATATTTTGTGTGTGTTTGCTGAATAATACAGACCTGACAAGCCATGAAAATTGGTCATACAACGGTGTAAATTAGACTTCGACTCAACTGCAATTGTTTCCCATCTGAGGTTAAATTACATACAAAATATACTACGGAAACTGTTGAATGTAATGCACTGGTTCAAAGGAGAACTCTATTGAGCACTATAATAGTTGTATAGCTACAGCTTATAAACAGAGCATCAAAGGAAGACTGAAAGTACCGTTAACATAATTTGATGTTACAGACACTTTAATTAAAAAATAAGCTTAGTGTTTGCCCCTAAATATTATTAATTCCATTGTTTTATGACAATCTATAACATAATAATTAGACGGTTAATTCTTGAATTTATGCTTGATAATTCTCATTTATTACATAAGGCTAAAGTTTGTGCAAAAAAAAAAAAAAAAAACAGCGGGTAAAAAAGGAAAGTACAAGAAGTTACCTTTCAAAGAAATAATATTTAGAATAGTTTGTGTTGGAAGGGAGGTGGTAATACTTGATCAATCTTCCTAGTTAGTGTTGTTTTAAAAGTGTTTTAGAGTTTCTTTGATGAGGGCCATTATTGAGAAGTGGAAAGGTGTAGTCTTTGATTGTATCTGCTTTTAATGGGGGTATGTGTGGCTGTTTTCTGGTACGGAAAATTGAGACCTACAAATGCCCTATGGAGTGTTGGAGTGTATTAAGGAAGGGTTTGTTTGAGGGCAATTGTATACATGTGGTTGGTAAAGCTTTGGTATTTTTTTAATGATTTTTTTAGTTGTGAGAGTTTGATTTATCAGATATATTTATCTATTGGGTATAAATACTTTCAGCTAGTCTTTCTATAGAAGGATATATCCGTCTATAGTTAAAGTTAAGGTTAAATAGTTGGAAAGTAGTGACATTTTTGCCCCCACTCTTTTTTACTTATTGTTTGTCCTATTAGGAATGTGATATTGTATTTGTCCCGTATTTAGTTATAATGAGATTTTATATAATACTTTAGTGTTTTGCGAATGGGTAGATCCATTTAAAGTTGTACTCACATTTACTATAATGAATTAAATATTATCAACAAACTTTTTATACTTAACTTATTAACATGTGCCTTAAGGGCACATATTAAAAATTCTGATATATTATTACTTTTTAAGTTACGAATTTTCTAACATGTATCCTTGTTAATAAGCCAATTAGGGAAGTTTTGTTGGAAATATATCATGACAATTTAGAGATACAACTCATATTTACCATAATTAGTGATATAATTTTGAAAATCTTTCCTTACTGAACTTGTTTGTATATCCTTTTTTTTTTTGTGTGTGTGTTTTTTAAAATAAAGAATGAAAATTGTAAACTTAAAACTGCTAAATTACCATAGTTCGTATATAATCTAATGAACTTTGAAAATGTGACTATTGTTAAAACAAAGAAAAGCGAACCGTGTAATATGCGGTTTGGATTTGGTATATGGTTGATCGGTAGGGCATTACATTCATGGATAATTTATCATAAGCGCGTGTGCGATTCTTTTTTCCGAGCATTTTTTTATGTCACGACTTTACTAATTCTGTAGTCTCGAGCTAAATATCCTCCGTGTTGCGTAACAATATAATCGAGGCTAAATTAACAGATTTGCACAGACAAAGTTGTGCGTAAAATCTACATTCTAAATTACGCGTAAAAGAAACCTCTGTTGCGCAAGTATGAATCTAATATAATGTAAGTAGATTACGTTAATTCAAAACTCTAAAATTGAAATTATTGGACAATTGAAGTATATAGCTGAACCCAACTACAAATTGATGGACGACATGTATAGAAACGCAAACTGCAATTTTTAAAGGTAATCATAACAGCAGCATAATTTCATATTTTAAAGTTTGAGATTAATGCAGTTGTAGATGCAAACTTGGTCCCTATCAGCGAGTTCCCTTCCTTGTTTCCGCAATATGTAAGGGACCTTCCTACACATTGGTGTGCAGGTAAAGTACTTTGCATCCCTTTTTGTTGCCACCCATAGATACGGTCCGTGTCGTGGTTTGTACTCGACAAAGAAATCTTGTGCACTCGTCCCCTTCGCTTCAAATTTCTCTTGCAATTTGAATGCTAATCTGCATGATTCATCTCCACTTCCGAACTCAATGCGAACTATACCACTAAAATGTTACGCCTTTGTGCAATTTGTAATGGTCAATCCTTCTATAGTATACCCATGGTCACAGAGAATGCTTGGTAATGCTTCTAGATTTCTCGGTACATATCGTTCCCCTTCCATTTTTCCCAGGACATTAGCCATGATGCATGTGTATGGGTATACATATTGATCTCCCATTTCCTATATATTTTATATTTTGTTTCTGGTTGTTTTCGTGACCTTTATGCCTTCTGTTCGAGTTAATTCTGTATGTTATATATACTCTTAAGCATGAAATCCGAACAGTCAAATTTTCTGCCCAATTCATTGTACTTCTATTTTCAGATTGTATCTTTCCAAATTCCAGTCGTATTAGTTGTATCTGTTGGTTTGGTTGCCTGTTAGCATTTCCTATTAATTGATATTTTTTATATTTATACAATCCTATTTATTGGCTATTGAAAATTGTTTAATTCAGATACTGATTCATTTACAATCCTCTATTTCCGTGTTGCCTTATATATATTTTGTTATTCTGTTTTCATTTTTGTGGCTCGTTTTTTAGCAATTGTTCTTATTATTTAAGTCGACCATTCTTTCTCAAATATCCGTTAGTATAAGTCCTATTTTTGTTGTAATTTGTTAAACTTTGTTGAAATGGTAAACCAGGACTGAAAGATCTTTTTATGACTGACATAGGATTTATTAAGTCCGTCTTTGTCATTTAAAATAATATTACGAATCGCTGATAATATAACGTGTCAATTATAAACTTATAGCTGCAGAAAAGCATATCATGGTGATAGTCGTCCACATGAACATAACATATTACCAAAGTGATTAGAAAAGAACAAGTACTAAGGACAATAATTACAAGAAAGCATAAGCAGGCCGAGTAACAGCATCGTACAGTGCAAGATGTGACTATACTGATGTCAGACAAATTTAACAAACAGTGTGTTAGCTTGATCAAACCGTCTATACTTGACTTCAGACGGCTATGCAAAATAAATGATAGAGTCCTTAAAAATGAAACACAGAGTTACATAGCATAATTAGTAATATGTGAAATTGTTATTGATGATAAGCCATCAACCGTTCAGTGAAAAATAAGTATTTGTGTTTTCGTAAACAATGGAATAGTGTTACATTTTTTTTAAAACCATATATGGCAAATAAGCCAATAATGAGTATGTATATATGTTAAGTGTAGTCATAGTCTCAAGTATACCCCTATAAAAGTATAGTACTATAAGAGTAGTTTTCAGAGTATGAATTTTAGGATTGTCTGAGATATTTTAATTAAAGTTTTGAGTAAGTACCAAGTTGGTAGGCAACTTTAAAGGTTAGGGAAAAGCCATATGTAAATTGTTTTCATGGCCTTACTATGTTCGTTGTTTATAGACCACATTTGTTAAAAGTAAACCACAAGTTAAAGTAGTAAGCAAGTATAAATTATTTGTGAAAATTAAAAGGCTTATAAAGATCGTGTCGGTAGGGACCTTGTAAATTTTAAGGATATTTTGTTATGGAAAATGTTATTTGACTACACATATAGACGGATAGTGTTTGTCTATAACAAGTTTTTGTCTATAGCTAACTGTACATATATACGTACGATTGCGCATTGCTCTGTTCATGTTTTGTCTATTTAGGATTAGATTACACTTGAATGAGGGTCCATTATAACCACTTGTTTGGGATTGGATAATTAAAAGGTACTTGCCAAAAAAGAATCACCATCAATGTTAGATCTCATATTTAATTTACATATAGCGGTAATACTTGTTCACATAAACCTTCTAGGAGAGCAGATTCTATTGTGGATGGTGTCGTAGTGACAAATTTTGAGCACATACAGCATTGGGTGCATCACAGTTATTTACAAGAATTTTCAGGATTCGCAAACAACTGATACCATTTGTGTGGCAAAATATAGTAGGTGGCACAAATGGCAGTTGTTTTGGCTTTTCATGACAAAAGAACGCTGTCTCGTTCAGAGTTCAGGTAACACATTCATTACATGTTAGTACCACATGTAGTAAGCAATAGATAGTGTCTTTGCAAATCTTTGAATTCCAAATGAACACTTCAATGTGTAGATTGTAGAGACAACCTGTTGGAAAATACAAGAAAAAGCGTAAATCCTGCCGCACGTAAATGTATATTGTTAATGTGTTCATAGACGTAATAGTCGGGTAGCGAGTTTTCAGTTTGTAGTTTACCTTTAAGTAGTTGTTTAAAGTATTCCAAAGAAGGAATAAAGCTTCATATGACACGACATTCACGACAAAGGATGCGGGTCTTGTTTCAGTCCCAGTGCTGCAATCACTGTAACTTGTGCCGCCTTCCGTGCCCTTGATAACGCCACATATAGCTGACCATGAGAAAAACACGGGCGTGGTAGGTACACAGCCACTTGACTTAAAGTTTGGCCCTGACACTTGTTAACAGTCATCGCAAAGCTCAGCTTTAATGGGAATTGGTTCCTTTGGAATTGAAAAGGATAATTTGTTGAAGGTGCTGGGCGTAGCTTGATTCGCGGTATCAGTACACAGTCCCCTTTGTGTTGGCCAGTCATGATAACACATTCAATGGTGTTTGGCAAAAAACGCTTGTTTATCAGGCGTGTGCCATTACATAAGCCAAATGATGGTTGGAGGTTCCGTATAAGAATAACAGGGCAATTTACTTTAAGAACAAGTTTGTGAGGACTCATTCCACCAGGATTCAATTTGTTGATGAACTCCGCAGGGTAAACTGCACATGTATCATCTAACATTGAATCGTAACTTGTGTAAGTTACTGCCTGGCCTGGGAATTGTTCAATTAGAGCATCATTAATAGCATCTACATCATCATTCAAAGGCGTTAGAATAGCTCGATTTGTAAAAAGGTTGGTGTCAAATGTACCCTGTGTTAATTCTGCGAAATGTAAGGGCGCCAATTCCCCAATTGGATTCGTGTTTCGCACGATCCGAACTCGACAATCCCAAATGGTAGTTCTATGCTCTCATATTCTTTTGTCCGCAACTCGCCTTACCCGTCTAGTAGGAATTGTGCAAATTCAGGATCATCTTTAGCGCGGAGATTTTCGAAGGCTAAACTTAATTAGCTTAGGCCGAGTGTGTGAGTGAACAAACCGGCTTCCACTATTTCCCCTGTGACTTCCGAGGTAGAATTGGAAGTGTTTGCAAAAATCCCCTCCGAACACAACAACTTTTCCCCCAAAAATTAGGTTGGAGTCACATAAGTCTCGAAGTAGATGGTCGAGAGACTCAATATTTTGCCGCTTAGACATTGACGCCTCATCCCAGATGATCAAGCTTCTTTGCTCGGATCAACGCAGCTAGACTACTCTGTTTAGGAACGTCACATGCCAAAGATATGTCACATTCAAAGGTATTTTGAACTCGTGAATGGGTTGTTCGCCCGCTTTGGTATGTTAGGCTGCGGCTATACACGAAGATCTTTGTTGGCGACACAATTTCTCCCATCATGCGTGCTTCAGCGTACAACGCTTTGTATAAGAAGGTTTTCCCGTGCCACCGAGGCCGTCAACAAAAAAAAGCACCTGGTTTAGATGTGCGTATATGTTCCATGATGGTGGAGAAGGCTTCCTTTTGTGCGATTTTAACGGACTCTTTACACAGAGTACGATCTTGGTATTGCTGCGTCCAAAGCGTCGACTATATCTCATTGCGCCTTACATCATCATCGGTGCAAGTATCTAGGTGGTCGATCCGAATTCCTTCAGAGTCTTGCCCATAGCTTCCAAGTACCTTTCGACCGCACGAGTACATTAGTTGACTAACTTTCAGTGGGTCGTCCGGAAATTGAAAGCAAAAATCTTCTGACAATGATTCATAGTGTGTGCTCCATAACAAGGATGGGTCCTTTGGTTGTGCAAAAATTAGTAGCGTTGAGAACAAAGCGACGAATGCGGTAGGCATCTGCATTGCACACGCTTCACGCCATACAAAGTTCAAGCAACATCCTCTTCTTCAAGCGACTGTGGCGCAAAGCGCCTCTTGGAACGTAGCACGAGGCGTAATCGCTCTCTGTCTTCAAGTACTCAAATGATGTAGGACCTCGGATGTGTAGTAGCAAAAGCCTTAAAAAAATCTCTCACCTTCGGCCTAGTGCTACAAAAACAAGTCTTCCAATTGCTATCACTTTGTTTTTTCTCTTTTCCCAGGTTCTAGTCCCAGTATCCCAACGGTAGTGCTCAGTAAATTCCCATACAACGTTTGGGACATCCTTTGGTTGCACTTTTCTTGAAAAACTCGTTAGAGGTGTACGGCTTTTTTCTCATCAAGAATCACATCACCAAGTTGTCGGTTGGCCTCGGACATATTGTCTGTTTGTTGGGTAGGTGCACTTGCGGAGGCATTCCGGGGATACGTTTCAAATAGATCAAATCCAAATATTCGCCATCTTTGCTTCGCATGGCGATACCCATCGACTGTTTGAAACGAGTAATTTCATCTCCACGGCTTTGGTTCCTCTCCTTCCGCTACACTAAAAGAGACTCTGTCGTGGCCTTTGTATATATACTTATATAAGTACTTTCTTTGCATGCATTGTTGAACAGACTTCAACATTAAGATGACAGTCAAATAGTGCTAATAAGTACGGGTTATAAGGGATAACCCATCTGTTGTCGAGCTTGTCTCCGTATAACCACGATTTCACCCGTGTTGCGTCTCCTATAATCTGGATATCCAGAACCATTAAGCGTGGTGTCGGGCGTGTAGGACTTTGGGAACTTGAATTTGCAACGCCCGAAAGTGTTTGGATGTTTCATACATGAACATTCGAGGTTAAATTCGCCACAGGGACCATGCATCATATGCTTTAGTACAGACGCACGAAGGGAGGGATTAGCCATAGATGGTATCTCAAAGCACGAGACAAACTTGTCAAAATCTGCCACGGCATTTCACCTATAACCATCTTTTAAAATGATCGGAAAAAGTGCACATGGGGCAGCCCTCTCTTTTGAAATTCCACCACATAGACGTGCGCGCCACCTCTCCAAAGATTTGCTTATCCACAATTTGTTTCTTCAGCGCCGAAAGCTTAGCACGGAATACTCTTGCTACTAAGTCCGGTCTATTCCGAGCCTCTTCACCTGGGGCAAGGTGATTCTTAATTTCAGGCCGATTCGCATTGCACGTCATGGTGACAAACGGATCGGGTTTCCCAAACCTATGCACAAGAGCCATTGAATTTAAATATCTTTTTCATATCCCGAGGGCCCCTAAAAGGTTGGTGGCAAGATTACCCGTTTGCCAATGTTTGCTTTGCACGATTCTCGCCAGTTCCCACGATATCAATTATCCCTTGGTATAATTCAAATTATAGTTTCTGATTGTTCGAAAATAATCTAGCCTAGTATTTTCTATTTTAACATACATGTCCACCACGTACTGTTGGAAGGAACGGCCTGTCCTAAGCAACATGTTTCCTGGACGGTTTTGCAACTTGTAGCAGTAATATCGGCGGCATGAAATGACCTTGTCCTTTGGACCATAAGCCTGGTTTAAACCTGTTATATGGACAAACAAAGAGTTATTTTAGATGCCACTTGTAATAACACTATCTGAGTTATAATATAAAATTAAATAAGATATGTTTGTAAGTTGACATACGGTTAGATTCATCTTCCAACAAATCAGCAACGGTTAGGTTAAGTTCAGATGGTATTATGTTATGAGCACCAACTCCTCCTTGGGTCAGCTGTGGGGTTATTTTTTGAAGGCCTTGCACCCATCCACATTCCCCATAAGGGAAAAGTAATGGGTACTGCAAAGGATCATAGCAGCCATAGTAGTGCATTATTCGATGAGTTTGATTATCCTTTGCAGTTACAGTTATGTGTGGGGTGCTAGACTCGCTAGACGAAGAACTATCCGTCCAAATAACAGCTACCTCATCAGACGTGGGTGCATTATACACCCGTTGGTCTAGGACAGTATTTCTATGGATTCTAATTTGGGTATTGTCATCAATGGGTAATTCTCTAAGGGCTCGGAAAAAGCGTGCATAAGGATTGTTCTGGGTAATTTGTATAAGCGTGTTTACAATATCTCCCCTTACCTCTGGGAAGCATCCGGTACGATTCAACGCTTCATGCTGCCCATCATAGAAGTATAGTTGTAGATACTTTGGTTTTCCATTATTGGGCAGCAGTGTGGGTATGTTATGATAAATTTGGCCATGAAGTTGAAAGACGTAAATACCTTTCGAGTGGATGCTACATAATCACCAAAAATGAGTTTGAATGCAAAGAGGTTGTTGTACATTCGAGTACTTAGGAAATGAACCGCATCCTCATCCGGGGAGGTGTATAATCGCACTAATGCAGGCGGGTATGCATTTGTAGGCAAGTGTATAGCTCCATCGGCAAGACAGAACATTGGCGATTCATATGCAATCTTTCTTTGCGTTGCATTTTATGCAAATAATACCTTGTGGGAGTTTCAACTTGTCTCAGGTAATGGGTTAAGCACGTGGGCTGCGGGTAACCCCTGCATAATAAGAGGTTCTAAATGAGTTAATAGAGTCGTTGCTTATAACAATTTGGAAGTAAAATACATGCCATAATGATAATGTAATTTACTTGCTTGACGATTAATCTGGGTCCTCTTTTGTCGTTTAGGACGCGGTTGCGGAGGTGTTTCAGGTACATTACTGCAAGCAACAGGAATTGGGTTAATACCTTACTTTGTTATACCCCCCCCCCCTCCCCCCGAAATTGTAGATTGCAAACAATACCTGATTCCAGAGTGGTCGGTGTTTAGAAATGTTGTTCTAGATCTGGTTCGTCGCATAACTGGCATAGATGAAAGGGTGTACGTAGGCCAATACATTTTGGGGTTGTGACTTGTTGACAAGCTACATCCCTGTGGCTGTAAAATTACAAGTTAGTATCTGTATACACACAAATTCTAGGGACTTGACAGGTTGATTGAAACAATTTTTTCAAGAAATGCTTGCAACTATAAGTTAGGGATTAACGGTTATGTGTGTTGGTTTATTTGATAGGAACAAGATTCTATGCGATTAGCTTCACATTGATTATTTGAAGGACTAAATGTCAAATGTTAGAAACCTAACTAAGGAAAACATGTTTACTGAGTACCGCATGGCAGACGGACGCAACTATGGTGTCCTGTATCAGCCTAGGCTGTTTAGCCGAAATTCCTTAAAGAAACCACAGTTTACGATTTAACATTTTATGCCTTGGGATTATAAAAGCGCCACTACTTTGGAAGAGGTAGCTTCCCGATCAATTAATATTAACACTGGCTATTTCAAGCATTATACGTCCTATAATACGTTTCCCTTTACATACGCTGTTGCAGCTCACATGTTGGATTTAGTCCGTCTTCTACTTTCTTTTATGTTTGTGTTATTCCCATTATTAGCTATTGGTGCCCTTTTTTTTTGTAAATTTATTCCGTAAGAAGTAATTCCTGAAGTTGTCCTGTGTGTTATAGGAAAACAATCTGCGATCAAACAGCTGGTAGTTAGTGCGACTTTGTAAATTTCAGTTGTAAGAATGAGCCGGACAATTCAGCTGTTTTTTTTTTGGTGTTTTTTTTTTGGTTTTTTGTTTTTTTTTTTTAAAAAAAAAAAAAAAATAAACAGAGAAAAACATAATATTACAACTGAGTAGTAGTGGTTCTTCATAGAGTTCAGACTAAAGACATTAAAATAGTACCGAAACATAGGTTCAGCTAATATACATATACATTATTACAGCGCCAAAATGTTACAAGTTAATCCTTAATTATCAGGGTTCCGAAAATATGGTATTAGTGCTTTTGTGAACTTCCCACACAAAATGTCTGTTGCTAAGACAGTTCCGAACCACCCTTTTATCTTTATAAGCGAGGATTTTAACAGTTCATGCACTTATGCCTTCTTGAAACGGTCAAACATCGCTTCCACATCTTTGGAAACCCTAAAATAGCGGGGGGGCTTTGCTCGTGCAGGGCGCACGTGTGACTTATGCGTGCAAGTTTCACACAATTTAATTTTTTTAGGTGGAGGAGGGGGGCCATTAGGCCGAGGGATCCTGGTGCGAAAGCACGTGGTGTGGTCGCACCTTCCTCAAGAAGTAAACATGATGGGTCAAACTCCTCTTCTATGCCTGTGAGGCGTGCTTTAATAGCCAAGTAGGTTTCTCGCTCTAGTGCTGAGTTGAGGGCGACACGATTGGTGTCAGGAGTATCATAGTTTGCATCTATGATCTCAAGGTTTAGTATTGGCGTGACATATTCAATAACCTTCTTGCTACGTCATTTTTTGCGCTCGGAAAGTTGAAGCAACCACTCACCATGTCTTTCTTACCAAAGAACCAACCCTGGAGGGACACGATAATAAATGCGATATACCTTTCTTTCCCATGTCTGAGGGTATCAAGTGTTGTACAGTGAACTGGGAACTTTTGGTTTAGAAGCCTCAATAAGGATACACAATCTAGAGTTACAATTTTGGGAGTTCCAGATATAGCAGGTGGGGGTTCTTCATTTAGTGGGGTGTTTCTATGGCCTTTCATAAGCTCTTCTAACTCTATTTTTTTCAATCTATACAGGCCGCCCAACCTGTGCATCACTTCTCTCTTTGTGTGGGTGAAATCCTTAACTGTCACATTGTATTTGGTCATGATATCGCGTACGGCTGCGTAGCAAAGATGCTCACACGATTCTTCGGTGTTAAGGCTGGACCACCAACGTATATTAAGGCTCTTTGTTTCACCTTAAGGCATAACGAAAGGTACACACTATTACTGGTCCCATTAACATAACGATATTCAGGGCTCGAGAAACGTAGACATTCTGCTATTTGCTCAATCAAGGGTTGGAAAGGAATAACAACTTGTGTAGGTGCAGGACCTATTACCTGTAATTTCAGTATATTTCTGGTTAGTAAGCCTCGGTACTGGTGGCAGATTAATCATTGTTCGAAGTACTCGTTGGGAGGAGGACTGTGTGGTGTGGTGTTTGAAGTTACTTTCCAAATGAATGCGTTAGTGGACTTCAGTTGAACCCAAAAGTGTGACTATACGTAGATTTAAAAGTAAATCAACAATACCAAACGCTAAAACCTTAGATTTAGGATTCACTTACATATTTTTTCAGACAGTTTATTTATGAAGAAGTTATTTTACATTACCAAACATCAGTTACTTTCTGTATATTTCAGTGTAGATTACACATTATCAAAATCATTAATATTTCTAAATCACATACACATATAAAATCATAGGACATAACAGAATAGTATCAGATATGGGAACAAAACTTTGTATTCCATCAAACTTTTTTTTTTTTTTGCTAGAGGTTTCCCATATAAAAGCACATCATATTGTATTTACCTAAGACATCTTATCTTTTTTTTTCTTATCATCTAGTATGCACCATAAATAGAAATACAAAGACAGAAACATGCACATATTGAGATAACAAGGCATAAAAAGTGCACGTTATGAGTGAAACAGGCAAGCAGATGGACATCATGATATAACCACAATGGCCTACAGAGCCGCTAAATGCAACATTTTAAGTTAGCGTATGGAGAGGATGTGCAGAATTTATATTTCATATAAACACATGCAATGCAAATGTATTAACATGAACAGAAGTGACCTTTGGTAAGGCTGAAGAAGACGGCAGAGTGTGTTCTTCTGCATCACTTATGGTACCTTCTATTGGGTCAGTTAGACTCATTGTGTTCCCTTGGTATTTAGTCACTGAGGTTTTAGTAATTTAGCAAGTATACACATATATATATATATATATATATATATATATATTTATATAAAAGCACATTGGTTGTTGTAAGTAAATATTATAATATATTATTAAAACAAGTACAATTACTACTCCTAAATTAAACGCAAAACTATAATTATCCTAGACGGATAAGTCGCGTTTGGTAGGTACTTTTTAAAAACAGTTTAGTTCGTCTCTAATTAAAACATCTAGTTAGTAGCACAAAAGTTTCCTAGGTTATACATTTTGTACCTTCTAATTCCCCTTTTTTTAGTGCCGATTGTGTGGGTTTGCGTGTTTTTTTTTTTTTTTTGTCCTTTTTTGTTGTTGTTTTTGTTTTTTGAATCTATTTCTTTTTTTTTGTTGGTTTTTTTTTTTTTTTTTTTTTATTTAGAACTCGTATTCGTAGTGTGGCACTATTAGTCGTATTTCCGAAATGCAACTTTAATTTTAGATTGTTAAGCATTTTTTTTTTTGCAATTAAGTGTACCAATTAATTTTAGGGCTACGGTAGTGCCCGCTTGGATGCCCATGTTCCTCCGTTTTGCTGTTATTTATTTATCGTGAAATGCCAAAAATAGTGTCACGTAAATCAATTAATTCACCACCGGTAGCAAATACATTCTCTACGATATTGCTAACAAGCGTGATTTTATACCTACGAAGGGCAAGTCGCATTAAAGTGTTTTAAACTTTGTTTCATATGTTTGATGAAATACATAATCTTTGTAGTGGCTTTCCACAAAAACCCTAAACAAATTATATTTCCAGCATACGTTAGCCCTATTTCATTTTACTGCTGCTCCATATATACTTTCTTTGATATAAATGTATACTTGTAGCTAAACTAATTACTTTTCACAACATGTTTAGTTAGAATCTAGGGAAATAGTAACTGAATGCATAGTTGAAAGAATTATTGGTATGACATCATACCAGCTGCATCATTCTCACCCCTATTTCATGGTAAACTTTAAAAATTATTGCAAACCACACATTTCTTAACACATTTCCGGGGATTGTGTTTTCTATGTTGACTATTATGTGACAATGCTAAGGTATGGCCACTGTTCGTCCTTTGTTGCTGCATTTTTGTTTCTTTTTTGTGTGTGGTTTGGGAATGTAGTTAAGTTCTAATTGCTGCTGTCCTTTCACGGTTAGCCTTTTTCCCGGCTTTCCTGTTTATGTGGTACTACATTGCAAGGCGAACCCACCCCTGCTAACGTAGTAGTGCATATATATTTCTTGGTTCGAATAGCTAATTACTCATGCATTTTACATCGCAAATCCTTCCTGCGACACATCCTATTTGGAAACAATGCAGTTTTCGGTAACTGTCCAATATGTAATGGCTAGATGCAGTTAGTTTATGGGTTCAAAGAATAGGTAATGAGTGTATAATAAGTAAGCATTACTTCGGAAACACGATTAAGGCGTTTAAATTCCTCTATCTGCAAAACCTAATTCGAAAGGCTTTTAGTTACAACAAGTATCAAACAGGTAGTCCCAGGTAATTGGGTTTGACGCTAGTTAAAATGTTTAAATTTATATGGAGTTAATGAAGTCTACATGAAGGCTTTCTGTCTAAAATGAAACTGCTATCAAAGCACCCTACTTAAGACTTTGCAACAGCGTGATAAATACGATTATAGTCATGCACCGTTCGGCTGTGTTATTTTTCAAGGCCAGTTCTAGTGACCTGGGATGCCATAAGACTCACACTGCGCACCAATGACTGTGATACCCGGCGACATGCACACCTTGTAAAATCACCCACATAGGGCTTGTGTTGCAGCACACTTAAGACAGTAATTATACGCAGCACTAACATGGTTAGATTAATGGCAGTTAGACAGATTTATAAGACGCATACCTTAGTAGGCAATGGTATTTGAACTATGTGCACCAGGGTATCTACTTAAACCGCATTACACTAAGCGGGCGTACTATGTTCTCGGTGTACTTAAAGTCATTAACAGGATTTCATCATTAATATGTTAAGGGTATGTAATGTTTAAAATAACCAACACAAGCAGCTGTTCTCTAACTCGGTTGTAAAGGGGCAGCTAAGACAATGCTCAAAGGACAAACTCATATTGGATACCAACCATACACTCGCAATGCTCTGCAAATCAGCCCTATGCGCAAGTAAGCCAAACATGCAAACGCTAAGTGTAACACGCCATTAAGTTGGACTCAAAAGGTATATTGTAATAATCGCTAATGTTCACGTATAAAGTGTCTATAAGAACAAAAGGCAGCCTAAACAACCCAAACACAATAACCCAACGGCCTCTAAACTGAGATTAACAACATACCTGAAATTTGCAAGCCGCACATTTCATTGCATTTGGAAGATAAACATGTGCGGTCTTAACATGTGCCTGTAATATGTAGGATCGTAATACTGGACTGCTGGTATGCCTAGAACACCACACCTTATTATATGCCTGTTAATCGAGAAACACACATACTTACGTTGGCATTTGTAATAGGGGTAACACTTAGGTTTGGTCTTTAAAACATATTAGAGAAACTGCAACACAGAAAAGTAAACAAGGGACAATCAAGTGACTAATAGTTTGGGAAATTGCCAAGCAGTTTTCAACCATTTTTAAGGAGGCTATTTTTTCACCCAAGTCATTCCAGTTGCAAAATGTAAACACACAAAATACAGATAGAAAGTGCATCCTATTGCACTTATAGATACTTGTCATAATTTACAGGTGGTACTAATGCACATACACCATAGTAAGAGGGCAAATACACCATTAGCCTCCTTCCTGACCCAAAAGCCACACTTAATCTTGTTAGGCACGCCAAAATGATGTTAGTAGTAACCTAACAATCTGAATCGTAGTAACCGTCGCTACCAGATTCTTCCTCGGACCACATAGGGTACTCCTCCTTAACTGCTGGTTCCTCTTCTAGAAAACGGTGCACTTCATATTTTGCCTTTATAGTAGGATAGTCCCTGCACACACAGAACATCTTCACCACCTTTTGGCCCCTCTGAACTGTAATTAAACCACGTACATTTTCTGAAAACAGCTGCCTCTGATAATCCACAAGGACCTTGGACGTATCAGTACCCACCAGGAACATTTCTGCCCAACGCTTGCAAACTTCTGCAAGGCTTCTCTTATCAGGCTTTGAGAGCCTATTAAATATATTAGACATCACCAGCTCTAAACCAAGTATCTGATGATGCTCTGTCTCACCATTTTCCGGAATAGCCTTTTCTATAGCAGCTTGCACAAAGATATTTCCAGAAGTAAAGGTTGCTTGCTTCCATCCAACATATTGATCAATAAAGTCTTCTTTGTCCTGTTGATCTTCGAAGAAAGGGCGAGTGCATGCAAAATCTTCCATATTAGTGAAATAGTATTGGTGTTTTTGTTTTGTTCTTTCTTTTTTTTTTTTTTTTATTTTTTTTACTTTAGTTTTATGATCAAGAGGAGGTAGTAATGAGGAGTAAACCGTTTGGCACTCTATTACGGTTTTATAGTAGAAAATTAACAAGCAACTTGACGTTTCAGCTTTCAAATCAAACAGGGCAAGTGAACAGTTATGTCGTGTCAATTTGCTTTGCATTTATGATTAGGCACTTAGTTTTCTGTTATAACACATCATTATAGACCTTTTTTTTTTTTTGTATATACCATTATTAATGGATATTGGTTTTTAGTTAATTATTTTTTTGATGGTTTATAGCTAATCGTTGCCTCCATCCAGTGTTTAGAAGTACTTGTGTAACGCGCTCTTGGCTAGGTTCATTCTTAGTGAACACGAGTAGACAAAAGGCTTTAAATATGATACACGTTATAGGAATCGCATTTCATCGGGCATTTCTACGTGGGGCAAAGTATACTCCACGTCACCGTTATAGTAAGTTTTTTTTTTTCTTTTTTTACCGAATGTATATTGCAAAATTAAAGATTGGAACACCTTGGCTCGTGGAATCAATAAACATAAGCCTAATATATTGCACATGTATTTGATTTACACACGGTATGGTATTCGTAAAAGGTGTTTTTTCATTTTTCATTACTTCAACTGTTGTGAAATTGAAACGTGCCGGCTCTACAAACAGGCGTTGCCATAAGCTAGCAGCCCCACCACATTGTGTCGTCATCCATAGAAGCTCTGGCTGCATATCCTCTTGTCCGGAATGTTCGATTCGGCTTTGCCCGCTCGCTTTTTTTGTTTTTGTTTTTTTTGTTGGTATTTGACCAAAGACATCTACACGATTGGAAAAGCCATAATATATATTTATACATATATAAATGTGTGTTCTAGCTACTCTTAAACTCAAACTATAACACGTAGTAATTAATCTGAATATCTAAACACAAATTATTTCTAATTTAAATTTACGTTTTAATTTAAATGAGGCGGAACTAAGCGGCGATCGGTTTTTAGGAAGTGCTTGATGAATCATTATATATGATAGCATACGTGTAAGTAATTAAAAAAAGTAAATCTCGGAGGACTAACAGTTGTATGTTTTGGCACATTGAATGTGAAAGCATATAGCATGGGTCACGTAAAACACATGCATTTGCATGAAATTCAAAACACATATAGAGGAACACAAACACCGATGGGCCGCAATTGTGCACAAGCCTGTCGAACCTAGTCTCCAACCTTCCAGACCTTGCAACATGGAAGTAGCCTTAACTATGGCTTTACTGAACATGCAAAGGTTAATAACACACATGTGTTAGGACATGGACGACTATTGACAAAATGACAAGTACGATTGAAGATCCTGAAACTATGGTCGAGGGTGTCAGTTTACCGTCACACCAGAGAAGTCATATCAGGGTACTGAGGGTCCAGTAAGCGGCCATCTGGGATTTTAATCGTTCACCCCCTTTACAAAAGGGAAGTGTTGTGGAGAAGGAGGGGGGGTTAGGGTTTGGTTAGGGGTTGGGTGGGGTGGGAGGAAGGGGGGAAGGCTGGCATGCAGGTGTTTAGGCTGTCAGCAGTTGGACTGTTCACTGTGTTTTATGGAAATAGGCCGATGCTAGGATACCTAAATTCAATTTTTGCAGGAGAGTTTATAAATACCTGGCCGGTAAAGTTGTTCCCCATAAGCAGACCTGTAAATCACCAAGCAACAGTTTGTAGTTCACTGTCCCATCATCGCTGTGTTGATACGTTTCCTTAATTACATTTCACAAAAAATAATGTCAGAGACAGATCTAGCACCCCTACGCCAAGCACGATTTGCATCATGGCATTCTATGCACGCGATGCTAAACAGACTGGCAGCCGCAGCTATCAAAGTGTTGCAGAAAGCACATTAAGTGACGCGCATAGTCGTATTGGAGTTAATGTGTTATGTGCACCACCGCATGTAAGCAGGGTACAATCTTAGGAATTAAGATAACCAGGTTCTGATATCAAATAAAGCAGTGAGGTATATTGACCTAACGGGACGTTCAGGAACGACAGAAAACTAATAATGCATGCCGACAAGCAAAGCACATTGGTCCACACAACACCATTCCTCCCACACCCAAAGAGTAAAACAAAGAAAAAAAAACTCATTTACGCACTTCACATGCCTGACATTTAGAGTTTGGTGTACTTTTTAAGCCTCACAACAAATGAAAATCTAGAACGCCGATTTAAATCTACCAGCATATATAGTAACCACTAACTTAAACTATGAACTTTACAACACTATTAGCAAGATAGCCATTAAACTCTCACATTTAAAAAGCATAGGAATACATTCCCACTTTAGGGGTATTCAGATTTAAACACCCATACAAAGATGCCAACACAACAATAGTCTACCCATCTTATAATCAGAGCAATTACATATGTACGCAAGCTTTACTATTTTTTTTTTTTGAAGAATCGATATCCGAAAAAGGGAAGCTAATTAGAATTGGGACGTGCGTAAGTGCAATTGTCATTGCGGTATTGTCAACCTTATGGTTAGAAGTCTGCGTGCGCAGAAAGTGGAGGGGGCACACGGTTCACACTATTCGTCTATTTTCAACTTGAGAAAAGATGCCTCACCACTGTTAGGCAATTCCGGCAGCACTCCTTTCACAACATAGAGATGTTTGACGTGATCAAACGAACCCCTTTTTTGTTTTCCAGAACCGCTAAATAGTAATTATGGTTCTTCTGCAATCAGTCAGGGGAAGGTTCTGGTGACAGCCAGGGCAAGAATATCATTTTTATTTTTTAAAGGGTAACTAAAAAGGACCGCATTAAAAAACACTCTAGAAAAAGATTACCTAAAGGTTTGCTCCTCCTAATCTAAAGCTAAACCCCAAAGAAAATTCCATGTCTATAGATAGCTCTGCCGTGAGACGTACAATTAGCGGCCGTCTCCCGAGGATGCAGCAGCACCTGGTATTTGAAGGAGAACAATTGCACTTGTCACAAGGTAAAGCCCTTAAAAGAACGCACTAAAACAAAAAAAGTTTCAGCAAGTCACCTGCCAAGCATTGCACGGTAAACTTGCTATCAACGTTGATGTCATCAAACATTCCCATGTATTTTTTGCGAAATTATGTGTTTTCCTGGGAGAAAAACATTTATAAATGCAAGGAACGCATCTATTTGTTTTTTTAAAAATACTCTAAAAGTTGTTTTCCCAAAAAAACCGCACAACTAACTTTTATGGCGTGGCCGCTGGCTAGAGACTTCCAATCCCAGGAAAAAAACATGGCCAACATCGCAAGCACTGGTAAACTTGTTATCAACGCTTGCGTAAACAAACGTTCCCATGTATTTAACCAGCAAATCATGGGAATGCCTACCAGACAAACCCTCCTATAAATGCAAGGAATGACATTATTTAATAATAAAAGTATAAACAAAAAAATATAAAAAGTTAAGGCTCCACAAAAAAATAGTCGCTTACAGTTTAGAAATTGCTTTTAAATTTTGTTTTCCTAAAACAAGAGAGAGAGTAAACCCCCCCCCAAAAAAAAAACAATGGAATGACATTATTTAATAATAAAAGTATAAACAAAAAATATAAAAAGTTAAGGCTCCAAAAAAAAAATAGTCACACAGTTAGAAATTGCTTTTAAATTTTGTTTTCCTAAAACAAGAGAGAGTAAACCCCCCCCAAAAAAAAAAAAAAAAAAAAAAAAAACCCACATCCAATTGCGGCATCATGTGTAGCAAATCACCAAACAATCATAACGCTCGATAGCAAACCATAATAAGACAAGCATTCCGCACTCTCAAAGTACCCAAATTAGTAATTAGTAATACATGTGAGAACGGCAACATCATTAGCAAACGTATAAAAAAGTTTTTAAAAATTGGACAAACTCGAACTCAAAAGCGCAAAATAATCATTTACCAAAATGTTTTACACCCAAAAGGAAAAAAGAGCCGCACCTTGAAAGACGTTCCAAGCTCCTTAGACCTATGTCAAAACAACGACGGAACCAGTGAAGTTCTCACAACAGTCAAAACTATAGCAATGGAAACACCATCCGCAATAACAACAACAACACTGACGACAACAACACTGTTAGACATTAACAATAAACAACCAATACTTCGGTTAATAAGCCACACCATGAACCCAAATGGTTTACACCCAAAAGGAAAACAGAGCCGCACCTTGAAAGACGTTCCAAGCTCCTTGGACCTATGTCAAAACAACGACAGAATCAGTGAAGTTATCTCAACAGAATAACTATAGCAATGGAAACACCATCCACAACAACAACAACAACACAACGACGACAACAACACCATAGACATTAAGAATAAACAACCAATACTTCGGTTAATAAGCCACACCACTAACCCAAATGGTTTACACCCAAAAGGAAAAAAGAGCCGCACCTTGAAAGATGTTCCAAGCTCCTTAGACCTACGTCAAAACAACGACGGAATCAGTGAAGTTATCACAACAGTAAAAACTACAGCAATGGAAACACCATCCACAACAACAATAACAACACTACTGAAGACAACAACACTGTTAGACATTAAGAATAAACAACCAATACCTCGGTTAATAACCCACACCTTGAAAGATGTTCCCAGCTCCTTAAACCTATACGCAAAACAACAGAAACAATGAAAAAATTCACAACAGAAAAAATCAAAAACAAAAGAAACACCAGCAGCAACAACAACAACAACTCTGACCATAACAACACTGTCAGTCATCAGGAGCAAATAACCCATTTTTAGGTTTAAAAAATGTTTGAGTCCAAAATTTAATTAGAAGGCACACCTTTGAAGACACAGGTGCATCGAACTCTTAAACCCTATATGTAAAAAACGTACAACTCAGTGATAATAACAGCAGAAATCGACCAAAATTTAATTAGAAGGCACACACTTTGAAGACACAAAAAAGCATCGAACTCTTAAACCCTATAAGAAAAAAATGTACAACTCACTGATAATAACAGCAGAAATCACCAACAATAGTTGCAGGAACAAAACTAACAGTATCGGTAATAAAGAGTCCAGAACCACTAATTCATAAACCCAGATCTAACACAAAAACAACATTAACAACTGAACAATCTAACAATGATAACCCCAAAATAAAAAAACGACCAAGATAAGGTAAGTATCCACCATTTCAGACAACACCAACAACAATCAATACCCAATAAATGGACTATTATAACTAAATTCTCAACTAAACGAAACTCAAACACATTAACAAAATCAATAATTTAGTAGCTAATTCGCTAACCTTTTAGGAGAATTACAAGAAACACATGTAGCACTATCACCGCCGCCACAACAACTCCCTGTAACCAGAACCACAAATAACAACAAAACAATTAGATCTACAGAAATAGCAATAATCACCAAAAGCAAATCAACAGAAACAATAAATGAGAATCGGGAAAAGGGAGATTAAGGGTTAGAGAGATCGACGAGCTGTTGAGGAGTGAAGATAACTGAGATGGAAAAGAGTGGATACAAAGAGTGTCGTAAAGTAGTGGTTAGAAGTAATAGAGAGATGGAGGGAGTAGATTGAAAAGGAAGAACCAACGGAGGGTGAGGATTTCAGTGGTACTATTCATATGAATAGTAGTAGGGAGTTTAAACTTTTTAAGAGTTTAGGATACACTTTGTAAATGATAGAAAAGAGACAATTGTCTTTGATTAAAATACATTTAGTAAGAATATAAAGACAAACAAATGGTTAAGAGAAATAGGGTAATTTGTTGATGAATGAGAATTGAATAATGGAGTGATAATTAAAAATAGTGTTATTAAAGAAAATGAGGTCTTGTTAACCTAGAGGTTGTTTGGTTCATTCCAAATTCATGTGAATTGGAAGTTCCTAGGAAGTGCAAAAATGAGGTCTTGTTTGGTTACCCAATTAATGGGAAGTTGGAGGTCCTATGGAACTCCAATTCCTCCATAATGTTGGAAGTCATTTACCTAACCCCCCTTGGTAAGTGGAACTTCACACATGAATTGAGTTCCCATATCCCAACCATGGAGCTAGGTTGGAAACCAAAACATTTTACCATTGAACCACAATGTTTATTATACACTTAATGAGATAACATTTACTTATTAGTTATTCAGCAATATTTGGGGTAGCAAAAATCCGTCTTCTAAACCATTTTTTTAAAGTTTGGGGTAGCGACCGCCACCCCTTGCTACTAGGTGGCTTCGCCCCTGATCCCAACCAAACAACTTTTTTGCAATTCACATGAATTGCAAAATCATATGAATTTTATTTCATGGGAACCCCCATCTTTCAATTGTCCACCAAACAACCCCTAATATCAAAAATGGTCCACTACTATTCTACTATTGTACTAGTATAATACAGAGTTAGAGCACCCACATTGAAGAGGATGGATCATCCTCTTAGATGAGAGAGAGTGCTAAGAGGATGTCCTCTTCAATGTGGGTGCATACTCTTAGCATCCTCTTTGAAGAGGAAGAGGATGACATCCTCTATAAATAGAGGATGTTCTTGTCTTGGCCCTTGTGCCAAATAAGAGATAAAATTATATTTAAATGGTGAAAGAGGAGAGGAAGGTAGCATCCTCTTTGATGTGGACACAAAGAGAGAAAGAGGAAGGAGATAGTGGAAAGTGGGGTAAATGAAAGAGAGTATGATGTGTCAAAAATGTAGAATGAAAGAGAAAAAATAAGAGGATGAAACCATACTCTTCAATGTACATGCTCTTAGTGAAAATAAGTTCTTGGAGTGGACTAACTTGTTGTAGTCAGATACGGAGTATAATGTTTAGTCGTGTAAATGGTTAGTCGTGAACTCGAGACTAGGTTCAGGTAGTTACTCTTTAGAAAAGAGAGAATCGGAAATTGAGACATGAACCCTAGGTATAGGCTAAAAATTTTAAAAAAAATATGGATTAACAATAACGACGACAAAAATAGGCTTCTTAATTAAAATTCTATAAGCATATCATCCAACGAATTAGATATATGTTTGAAGTCATCCATGATTGCATTGTGATGGTGATCGATTATTTGGACGGGGAGCAAGACAAAATTTAGAAGCATTAACTAGGTTATATGTCTTTATGTTCTAATTAGGGATTGACAGGATGATCTATTATTTTAGGGTGAATTGATAAAAACACCCCTTTAAGTACCAAAATTTCAAAATTACACCCCTTTATGTTTTTTTTACAAAATTACACCCATAAACTTCTATTTCCTTAAAATTTGATACCCGTCTAATTATCCGGTCAAACAAAATTATAAACTGACTGTTTTGCCCCTGACTTATATACAACTTATTATTTACCCATTTATTTTTACACAGTCATTTCTCTATCCCCAAACTAAAATTAGGTTAAATCCTAAATTTTCCTCAAAATTAATCCAATGTCTTCCATCTCAACCTTAGCTTTTATCATCCAAAATCATAATAAATCTACCAAAATCTACAAGGAGTTGATTGACCATTAATGGCGAGACCATTGTGGGCTGTCAAGGTACAATAGAAAGCTGTCGAGTGAGTATTTGGCTGAGAAGTTTCTTGATTTTTGGAAGAGTAACATTGATTGGAAATTGAAGTCCTTTCAATCACATGTTCTAAGGACTTTGAATGTTCATATCAGCTATGGAAAGTGTTGGCTAGCAAGATTTAGGGCTAAGTTAATGATTCATGGCAATGGGAAAGAAGTATGCAATAGCAGGCGTGAATCAATGTGGGACATTGAGATGGAAGACATTGGATGATAAAAGGTTGAGAGGGAAGACATTGGATTAATTTTGGGGAAAATTTAGGATTTAACCTAATTTTAGTTTTGGGATAGAGAAATGACTATGTAAAAATGAATGGGGTAAATGATAAGTTGTATATAAGTCAGGGGCAAAATAGTCAGTTTATAACTTTGTTTGACCGGATAATTAAACGGGTATCAAATTTTAAGGAAATAGAAGTTTATGGGTGTAATTTTGTAAAAAAAACATAAAGGGGTGTAATTTTGAAATTTTGGTACTTAAAAGGGTGTTTTTATCAATTCACCCATTATTTTATGAATATTTATTCACCATAAATTAACATAGTAGTGGTTTTTTATGTAAATTTTCTTCTAAAATCTAATCAATTTCTTTCAAAACCTATTAATTATAGATCTTAATTCTCATATGTTACTTCGTTTTCTCAACGAATTGGGGTGGCGGATTAAGTTATAGAAGTAAAGTAATTGTTTTTTTTTGTTTTATTAGGGTTTAAATTTTTCAATGGGGTTTAAATTAGAGGATCGTTGTTGGGGAAGGGTGATGGTAGTGATGAGGGGGCGGCAAGGGAATGGGTCGGTGGGAACCAGTGAGTTGTGGCTGCCTGTGGAAAAAGGAAATAGGAGGGAGGAGGGACAAGGGCGTCTTTTCACAAATGGAAGTCTTGTTCACCACTATAATAGAATGAGGTCCCAAATATAAATATATAAGTGTACTATATACAGCTATACTTCAAAGTTTGTATTGAACTTTATCAATAAAACTTATAAATTCAGTGATCAAAACCGAAGGCCAGGTTCCAGCGCTAGTGGCAGTACAGAGCATTAGACGTCCCTGAGGAGGGATGGGACAGGAAGGGAGCAATGGTAGGAACAAGGTGCGGTAATAGTTCCTCTATAAATTCACTTTCCAAATAAATCATGTATAGATCAGAATGGTAGCAAAAAAAACTTATTCAATTAGATCGAATGTGTAATTTCTCGCAATTTTTTTTTTTTTACTTTATGAAAAAAAAAGTCATATACCGAAATGGAAAGTATATGTGGCTTTGTAAATTCTAGGAATCAAACCATAAACGTTCCATTCACATGTAAGATTTGAGTTGCAGGAGTTATTTTCAGGACGGATATATGGCTACTGTTGTATCTGACTCTTGCTTGCCTAAGATCTTCTATATGCGTGCTTCCTCTTCCTTCGCGGCGCATTCTCACGCATTGTACCAGTTTATGAAAACTCAAGAGTGTTCTACTTTCACTGATATTGCTTTTATCGTTTCATCACAAAAATTATGTTCAGTTCTGGCTTCTCAAAAGCGAGTCCCAATTGACGTGCGTAATTCATTACGTGGAATTCGCACATTCCTTCGCTCACGCCGTAACTGGTCGGTTAGTTTAGCTACTGGTTAATTTACTGTTGTACTTGTACTTGTCTTTGTATTTGACACTTCTGTTTTCATTTTCTTTAATATAATGGTTTACATTTGTCCAAAAAAAAATGTAAGATTTGAGATATTGTTTTGACCATTCTTGCCCCAATGACGTTTCAGGCTTGAACTTGAATTCAAGCATATATTATCAGCCGGCCAAATAGTGGCTCTCTATAGATTTCGGCTGTAACTATTAATTGGTCAAATTGTGGCTTTGTTTTTCTTCAACAGACAATTATCAATGATTACAAATAGAGTTGAAGACTTCAGTCACCCCTATTTTTACGTTTTCTCAATCTTAATTATTAGGCATAAAACTTTTTTTTCTAAAATTTAGTTTATAATTTGCTACGAAAGTTGTAATGACGATGTCACGATCATTCGAAAAATTACTTGTATGGAAGACATGTACATGTTACTTTACTTTAATTTTCGAGTAAAGAAAATATTGTCGGAGGTACATTTCATCAATGAACTTTTCTTATACTAAAAAATAAATGTAAAATTGTAAGTGAAAATTAGACATCATCTTATATATTATGTCAATCATTTAAAAAGGAATAGAAGTTAATACGATGTCGTAAGTTAAAAAGTGTACATAATCAGGATCGTCTAATAACAAATTTAAAAGGTTCTCACTTATCAAGATATCAGGCCATTTTTACCCTAATTATGAATCTAACAAGATTTTAAAACTTTAATGTGATGACTATGGATAAGAAGACATTAGATTTTCGTTATAACAATGGTCTAACATACTCCTATATACGGAGTTCGGTATTTGTTTTCAGTAAGTAAAATAAATGTCACCGTTTGAGTAACATCGAGTATCAAAATTTAATTTTCCGATTAACTGAAATTTTAATCTTTTTGACAGGCCTCCCAAATCATTGGACACCTTTTCCATAGTCCACGAGAGGTGGAATTTTACCCTGATTTTGATCACATGTTAGTTACTATTTACAACAGTAAATAAAGCAACCTCATTTGACGGATTGACTAAGAAACATAATGTTGGGTTCCTTATGTTGATGATAACATGCCCATTTGATTTGTGTTATCTTAGTTTACCTTTTCAGGATTAATGATGTAATCAAGCTTGGATTAAGAAGTGTTGAAGTTGTTACTAATCCCATTGTAATTAGTCATGTGTCATCTAATGTACAAGTGAGAAAGTTAAGTATAAAGAGTAATAGAAATGCAGTCAGGATATCACGCTTTAACACGCATATCTGGTGAGTGGACTTTGCCACAACTCGTAGAAACTTGAAGCTTCTTTTTTCTTTCAAATGCTTTCACGTGACTTATATTTTCAAAGATAAAAATCTGATTTTATTAAGGAGGTAGTATTCTTTAAAGAGTGGTTTGAATTATTCAAAATGTTTCCTCTTTATGCAAATTCAATCCTTTGGTTTTTAAGAAAACAAAAATTGCTTTTTGCCATTTTGGTGCTAACTTGTCATCATGTGACTTGTCTCACATCCTTTGTTTTTCTGAAAAAGCATGAGCATTTAAGGTTGTCTTTCAAACCTTCTTTCTCTATTCCTTCCTTTGCAAAAGACTCCTTTTTGGTGCAAGTTATTAGGTGGTTGCTATTGTCCTTCACATGTGAGGTCTTTGACCCTTCAAAACCCTAGCAACCCCTTCACTCACCTCCTCTATATAAACCGTGCATCCTCCTCATTAAATCCTCAAGACTTTCTGAATTAATTCTTTCATGTTTTGCAAAGTGTTTTTAAAAGATTAAAATCGTGTCTCTTGCAAAATCGTTTTAAAGTCTTCAAGTGTCTTTCGGTTTCTACGATCGTGTACATTGTTGCTTCTCTATACTAAACTCTCTTGCTTAAAAGTGTTGATCTTGTAAAAGTTGTCCACCTCTATTCTTTGTTAAGAATGTGCTAGTGGAAACTTGATCCTTTACATTTTAAGTGTGTTAGAAGAGTTTAGGACGGAGTAGTCTTTTACTCTTGACAACCGGAGTAGGTTGTGAGTTGGCAACCGGAGTAGGTTGTGAGTATTGAGTTCTAGGACGGAGTAGTCCTTTAACTCTTGGCAATCGGAGTAGATTGCGAGTTAGCTTGTCATAGAACGGAGTAGTTCTTGTACTAGCTTTGCAACCGGAGTAGGTTGGCGTCTTTTATTACAAGGGTCTTTTAGTTTTCGGAGTAGATCACTAAAGGAAAGTAATAAAAAGTAGATTGGACGTAGGCACTTGAGTTTCTTGCCGAACCAATTCAAAATCTCGTGTTCAAGTGCTTATTTTATTTCCGCTGCTTTATACTTTGTTTGTTTGTTTTTGTTTCGCTCAAACTTAGAAGTAATTCATCATCTTTGTCGCATTTGATCTGCGATCATACTTCACAAACTGAGACAAATAGATACAGTCAGAACGATTGTTGCTTTCATACTTCAGCAAACATTCATCGTGATACTTGTTCAATCTTTCAATATTATTCAAAGTATCCTCAAATCTCTTTTGTTCACTTAACTTACTTTAATCCAATAAAGTTGAAGTTAAAATTTTTAAAAGAGTACCTAATTCACCCCCTCCCCCTCTTAGGTACTTGAATCCATAAACTCAACAATTGGTATCAGAGCCTCGTGCTCTTGATCGAGGCTAACCGCCTTAGAGTTTGATTCGTGGGTAATGGATTCCGAGAAACACTCCAAGATCCCGGTCTTTACCGGTGCGAATTTTGGTTGGTGGAAACTCAAAATGGAACATTACATCAAAAGTATCGATTATCAATGTTGGAACATCATCCAAAATGGACCTCTCGTTATTGAGGAAACCGATATTCTTAACGGTTTCACCAAGACAAAAGAGGAAAGAAATTACAATGAGAACGACTTCAAGCTTGCCGAAAAGAATTCCAAAGCAATGTCGATTCTTCAACGTTGTGTTGGTGAGGGGGAAGTTAGTCGGATCTCCGGGTGTCCTACGGCAAAATCTATTTGGGATTCCCTTGTACTTGCATATGAAGGGACGTCCCAAGTAAGAAAACACCGTATTGACCTTCTCATGCAACAATATGAAATGTTTAGAATGTCAAAGGACGAGTCTTTAAATAGTTTCTCTTCTCGTTTTTCTTGTATTATTAATGAGCTTCAAAGTCTAGGAAGGAATTTCGAGTCCGAGGACATCATTCGAAAAATCCTTCGTAGTCTAACCCCTAAATGGCAACCTAAAGTCACCGCCATAGAGGAAGCTAAAGACTTGTCAACCCTATCTCTTCATGAACTAATGGGATCACTAATGGCTCACGAGTTTAATCTCGATAAGCATTCTAGTGAGTCATCAAAGGAAAAGAGTCTCGCCCTCACATCTTCTCCAAGTGATGAAGAAGATGAGGAGGAAGACGAGTTTGCTATGTTCACAAGAAACTTAGCCGGGTTGGTCAATGGCCAAGGTAACAAAAAGTTCACTAATAATTACTCTAAAAAACGCTTTCCTAAGAGACGACCTACTTCCACCATGGGATGCTTTAAATGTGGTGATAAAACTCATCAAATTAAAGAATGTCCCAAGTGGGAAGAAATCAAATCTAAGGAAAGAAGAGAAAAGGTTAAAAAGGACTACAAACATAGAGTCATGAGTGCTATATGGGGAATGTCCGACTCCGAGGAAGATGAGGAACTCATCGAGGAGGAACTTGAGGCTAAAATGTGTCTTGCAAATCATGATAAAGAAAAAGTCTCAAAAAACCCAAAACTTGAACACTTAAGATGTCTCATGGCTAACCCCGACGATTCCGACTCCGATTCCGACAACGAGGTAAACAATCTAAAGGCCAAGGCTAGAACTTACTCCAAAGAGAAAGTATGTAAGCTTCTTGATCAACTTTTTGATAAGTGTCGGTCTCAAACTAATAAGCTTGATATTATGCAAAATGAGATTGAGGAAATTGCTCAAGAGAACTTTAATCGAA
The DNA here is from genome assembly GCF_048544455.1 of Silene latifolia. NCBI lineage: Eukaryota > Viridiplantae > Streptophyta > Magnoliopsida > Caryophyllales > Caryophyllaceae > Silene > Silene latifolia. The sequence goes on along the minus strand of NC_133528.1, from coordinate 139,858,404 downwards.
AAATGAACTAAAAGCAACAGATCACGTCACTGTCTACTTCGAGGCATATAATGAAGTCAAAAGAGTCAACAAGTTAAACAAACATTTGACTAAAGAACTAGAGCGTCTTAGGTTGACCCCCACGGACGTCCTTGACCTTGAAAATGTCAACACAACTTTGGTGATGCAAGTTTCCCAACTAACCAAGGAACGTGATGACATTTTGAAGGACAAAGATGGTCTTGAAAATGAGATCTACGACCTTGTAGTTGAAGTTGTTGGCTTAAGAGAAACAGTCTCTAAGACTGTTGCTTCTGACCACGACTTAGACAAGTTTAAAAGAAAAAGTGAATGGTTGGAAAATGAAAATGAGTGTCTTAAAAGTGAGGTTGTTTGTCTCAAGAATGAAATAGAAGATCTCCATGATAGGCTTACTTTCTTTCAAAAAGGTATGCCCGAATGTAGCACTTCTAAGTCTTCACCTCACCATAGATCCGATGAAATCGTTGATCTAAGCAAGAGACTTGACGAGATGACATCTAAATATGAGGACTCCAAAGAAAGAATCATTTATCTCGTGTCTAAGCTCAACAATCACACCCATGACTTCATTGTTGAGAAAAGATTGTCCATAGAAAGTGCTAACAATGATGAACTTAAAAGAGAAAAAGAAAAGAACTTGCATCTTCTCTCACGTGTCCATGACTTGACCAATGAACTTGTTAATGCTAAGAACATCACTGAAAAATGGGAAGGAAGTCAAACCGTGTTAAACTTCCTCACGAATCAAACCGAGAAGTGTGAGAAATCTGCTGGTTTGGGGTTCAAATGGAACAGTCGACCGATCACATCCGAGAAGCCTAAAAACGATTTTAGAGGAAGGAAGTATGTAGGTCTTCCCGAATACATCATTTGCAATTATTGTGGTGACAATGGTCATGTTTTTAATGGTTGTACAAAACGTTTTGATGACATTGATAAGAACACCAAAGCAATAAAAGAAATGGACATTAAGAAAGACACCACAAGTTATGTTGATCACAAAAAGGGACCCAAATTCATTTGGGTTCCTAAACTCAAAAACTAATCTTGTGTAGGGCTTGGTGAGAGGCGGCCGCAATTGGTACTTGGATAGTGGATGCTCTCGTCACATGACGGGTGATAGAAGCCAATTCCTCTCACTTAAAGCATATGATGGTGGCACGGTAAGGTTTGGCGACAACAAGAAAGGTGAAGTAATTGGTATTGGAAAAGTTGGTAAGTCATCCTTACTTTGTGTCGACAATGTGCGGCTTGTCAAAGGTTTGAAACATAATCTCCTTAGTATTTCTCAACTTTGTGATAAGGGTAATGTTGTTGAATTTCATGCTAATATGTGTCGAATTTTTGATGCCACTACTAATGAACTAATACTCGAAGGAAGACGTGTCAAAGATGTTTACTTAACTAATTTGAACTCTCTATCCGGTCACACCATGTCTTGCATGAGTGTAATGAACAATGATCCTTGGTTATGGCATAAAAGGTTTGGTCATGTTAGTACAAAAACTCTTAATACCCTTAAAAGACTTGATTTGGTTGAAGGCATTCCTAATATAAAGTTTGAAATTGATAAAGTATGTGATGAATGTGCTAGAGGTAAACATGTTAAAAGTTCCTTCAAATCCAAAAGAATTATGAGTACATCTCAACCTTTGCAACTTTTACATATCGACTTGTGTGGACCAATGAGAACTAGAAGTAGAGGTGGTAGTCGTTATGTGTGTGTCATTGTTGATGATTACTCTAGGTTTGTTTGGGCACTCTTCCTAAGCTCTAAGGATGAGACATTTGATGAGTTTCTAATTTGGTTAAAGAAAATTCAAAATAAACTTGGTTTAAAACTTGTTTCAATAAGAACCGATCATGGAACCGAATTCGAAAACTCATCATTTGGTGCTTATTGTGATGACAATGGTGTAGACCATAACTTCTCGGCTCCTAGAACCCCACAACAAAATGGTGTGGTTGAAAGGATGAATAGGACCCTTGAAGGAATGGCTAGAACAATGTTATTAACTAGTAAGTTGCCTAAGAACTTTTGGGCCGAAGCGGTAAATACCGCTTGCTACATTTATAATCGTGTCATGATAAGGAGTATTTTAAATAAAACTCCCTATGAATCATTGCGTGGAAGAAAACCCAACATTTCATATTTTAGATGTTTTGGAAGCAAATGTTTTGTTCACAACAATGGTAAAAACAACTTGGGTAAGTTCGATCCACGTAGTGATGAAGGAGTATTTATTGGGTACTCCGATCATAGCAAGGCCTATAAAGTTTACAATAAACGAACCTTGTTAATTGAAGAAAGCATCCATGTCATTTTTGATGAATCTAGTGTGCTTGGACAGGTACAAAACATGGATAATGATGATGAGGATGAGGACGATGAATTTGAGATTGGTCTTGTTCGAAAAGACTTCGTGTTCACGGATGAAGAAGCTCCCAAAGACCGAATTGCAACGGACACGAGATCTGCGCCATCAAAGGAGAGCAACAACTCGGGGGGAACACGTAGTACTTCGATTCCTCTCTGGAAGCAACGGACCCAACGATCCGTTGCTTCTACCTCCGTAATCAAGAAAACCAAAACAGTGAGGATGAAGAACCTTCCGAGGCCAATGGAAACAATCACGTGGATCGATGCGGTGAGGGGGAACAAGAAACCTTTGTTCCAAAGAAGTGGAAACATCAAAGCTCTCATCCACTCACTAATCTCACAAGTGATCTCAACTCGGGAATTCGAACAAGATCATCCGTCAACAAACTCGCTCACCTCAATGAGTATTGTGCTCATAATGCCTTCCTATCTCAAATTGAGCCTTCAAATGTAACGATCGCCTTGATCGATGCAGACTGGTGCTTGCCATGCAAGATGAGCTCAATCAATTCAAAAGAAATGAGGTATGGCACTTAGTCCCTAGACCGCCTAATCGTACCGTCATTGGTACTAGGTGGGTCTTTCGCAACAAGCTTGATGACTCGGGAGAAATTGTAAGGAACAAGGCTAGACTAGTGGTGCAAGGTTATAACCAACAAGAGGGTATTGATTACGATGAAACCTATGCACCGGTAGCTAGACTTGAGGCCATACGATTGCTTATAGTTTTGCGGCTCACAAAGGCATTAAACTCTTCCAAATGGATGTTAAAACCGCTTTCTTAAATGGATATTTGGAAGAAGATGTCTTTGTAGAGCAACCACCGGGTTTTGAGAACAATGATTTGCCTAACCATGTTTTCAAATTAGACAAAGCTCTTTATGGTTTAAAACAAGCACCAAGATGTTGGTATGATAGATTGTCTAAATTCCTTATTGAAAATGGTTTTAAAAGAGGCTCCGTTGACAAAACATTGTTCTTGAAGCAACGATCCGATGTGAAGAACTGTTGGTTGTACAAGTATATGTTGATGACATTATATTTGGTGCAACAAATGAACTCCTTTACTTATATTTTTCGGAACTAATGAAATCGGAGTTTGAAATGAGCATGATGGGTGAGCTAGGATTCTTCCTTGGGCTCCAAATTAAGCAATCAAAGGATGGAATCATGATCCATCAACAAAAGTATATCAAAGAAATGCTTAAGAAATTTGGGATGACTAATGGTAAGCCTCATGATACACCTATGGTGGCCGGGTCCAAATTGGACAAGGATGAACTCGGTAAGAATGTTAGTGATAAGGTGTATAGAGGTATGATAGGCTCGCTTCTTTACTTGACCGCAAGTCGTCCCGACATTCTCTTTAGCGTATGTTTATGTGCTAGGTTCCAAGCAAATCCGAAAGAATCACATTTCAAAGCCGTTAAACGAATTCTTCGGTATTTGATTGGAACACAAAATCTTTACCTATGGTACCCTTTACATTGTCCTTTTGATCTTATAGGCTTTTCGGACGCGGACTATGCGGGGTGCACGGTGGATAGAAAGAGTACCTCCGGAATTGCAACGTTCTTGGGTCCTTGCTTGACTTCTTGGGCCTCAAAGAAACAAAACACGGTAGCTCTTTCTACGGCCGAAAGTGAGTACGTTAGCGCGGCACATTGTTGTTCTCAACTCCTTTGGGTAAAACAACAACTCTTGGATTTTGGTATTATTTTTGACTCCATTCCTTTAATGTGTGATAATACGAGTGCAATAAATATTTCCAAAAATCCTATTCAACACTCTAAAACCAAGCATATTGATATTCGTCACCATTTTATTCGTGATCATGTGGAAAAAGGACATATTAAACTTATCTTTTGCAAGACCGAAAATCAAATTGCCGATATCTTTACTAAGCCACTTGCAAGAGAACATTTTGAGAAATTTAGACTAGAAATTGGGTTAATTAATAGCTTGTGATTTTGAGTATGTGTTTTACAAAATTCCCTAATTGATTAAATTAAATTTGGATATATGTTATTAAGTGTTCTAAGTGCATTGACATCATGTTTGGACCAAAATTGACACCGTATTTGTGAGTCGGTAATCACTCAACCTCATATCTAAATTTACGTTTATTATATGCTACCTTGCGTTTTTATTTCGAGTAATTGAATTTGTTTAAGACGGGCCAACCACCTCTCCTACATCATTTAATGGGCCATTAAACATCATTTAACAACCCATCACCTACAACTACCCGTCCAAACTACCTAAACCCACTAACCCTCCATCTCCCAAATCCACAATTCCCTCATATCACCTACCCTAACCCACCATGGTAAAAACATCATTTAACACACCCATTAAACCCACCAAAATTACCTCCCCTGTCACATCAAAACCGTCCATATCACCAACTCCAACCATGACTCCAGTCAAAACATCCTACGCCTTCCCTCCACAAACCTCAAATACGACCCCTTCAACAAACCCAGACCCTCCTAGCCCTCAACCATCACCGAACACCACTGATCCACCATCATCCGACAACATTCCCATCGCCACAATGGTAGGAAGACGCACTCGTGGTGGTCGAAAGAAGAGTTCCACTGTTCCTAGCTCCTCCTCTGAACCGGCTACTGTTTTAGTTGAAGATGTCGAAGATGAAACCGAATTTGATTTGAACGAAAACCCATCGAAATCCGGCGAGTCTGACCCGACTCCGGCGAAAAAGAACAACAAGAGAAAAGAAAAAGCCTCCTCCTCTCAATTACCCCCAATCTCCGAAAATATTGAACAAAGTAACATTGATAATCCCATTGATGATATCCCAATTGAAAATCCGAATGAACCTACCCAGAAAAAATCGAAACCTTCAAAGAAAAAGCTTGTCTACCTTGCTCCTTCAGATCCGGTCTCCCTTACCTCGAAGTGGGATCTAGCCATTGTTTGGGCTCACCTTGAGAGTCTCGACCTCCCTACTTCCATTTACAAAAATTGTGAAAGGTTGATGAACATTAAAGCAATTCACTCTCCTCGGGTGTATAATCAAAACTGGTTCGAGCCGCCGGCTTTCCACTCTGTCCGTGATATGGTTTTAGCTCAAGGTTGGGAGAAGTTGTTGGAAATGCGTGAGCCGGTATTTGTGAGCGAAGTGATTCAATTCTTTGCAACGGTACGGGTTGATAAGTATGGAGAATTTGTTACAGCTAAGGTGAACGGTAAGCCTTTAAAACTGACTCAATCTGATTTCGCTACTGCTCTTAATATTCCTGTTGGAGGCTATGACAAACTCCCCTCCGAAACTTGGGTAGCCTTACCATATGCCTCACCTCTTAGCATTGCTCAAACCGTTTGTCCCAAAACTGGCTCCCCCGGACCCGTGAGCAACACCCAAATCCCACCTCCTCTTCGAATCATTTTTAACATGTTGTGTCGCTCAATTTATCCTTCGGGTGATAGAGGAAAACTCACCATTGCCTTACAATATTTGATCTATCACATTGCTACCCACAAGAAGGTGAACCTAGTTGGGCTAATGTTTAAACGTTTTAACCTTATCTCGACCAAGCTTCGTCGACCTTCTTCTAGCTTGATTCATTTACCCTATGGAATGTGGTTATCGGTTGTGCTCAAGGCACACGGGGTTTTAGTGAATACTAGCTTGGGTTCGTTGGATATGTGTGATACCATGAGTGATGGCCAAATGGGGAAGATGTTGATCAAAATTGAGAATGATGAGTTAATTGCTGTGAGAATTAAGAAGGACCCGGAAGTTGGGTCATCAAGTCAAGGTAACTCGGGTAATATGCGGGACGTGCTTAATGCTGTGGCTGAGTTGGGTGCGTGGATTAGGGAAGATGCTCGCCAAAAGGACTTGGCTATTTCGGCCCTTGCCTCTACTTTGGACCTCATTCGTGGAGAGGTGGATATTATTTCCACTCTTGTGTCCACAAAAGAGGTTGGTGAAGATGCTAATGTGGATGATGATCCGTTGGGTAGTGGCTCGGATGGTGAACAAGCCTCCTCTCCTTAGCCTTTCCATTCCCTCTCGGCCCTTTAACCTTTTACCCGTATCCCTTCATTTTGTTCCACCCTTGGTTGTGCCTTTCTAAGACTATGTTTTATTGCTTGTTATTTTGAACAATTGGTGGTGTACTTTAAACTCTATTTAGCTTTGTTGAACCTTGATTAGCCTATGCTTAATCTTTGTTTATGTTGACCTTGTTACCTTGTCACATCTACATGTGTCTTTTTGTGTTTTCTTATGAAAAATCTGCACTCTAATGCTTGTGACATCCCTATCCTTTTGATGATGTCAAGAGGGGGAAAAGGTAAACTCATGCTTTGAATCTCTTTGCTCATTGATTAAACTAATGGCTTGTCTAACCTTCTTAGCTTGATTCTTGTTTGAGGCAATGTAAAATTGTCTTGATAGTTTGATTCTAGTTTTTGCCCTTGGTAAGGTAATATTGTCCCTTCTCTATCATTTGATCTTACTTGTTAAAAATCTTGAATCAAGGTGTTTACATTGCTTATACATTCGTTTGGGGCTTGTCATCATCAAAGGGGGAATTTGTTGGGTTCCTTATGTTGATGATAACATGCCCATTTGATTTGTGTTATCTTAGTTTACCTTTTCAGGATTAATGATGTAATCAAGCTTGGATTAAGAAGTGTTGAAGTTGTTACTAATCCCATTGTAATTAGTCATGTGTCATCTAATGTACAAGTGAGAAAGTTAAGTATAGCAGAGTAATAGAAACATCCAGGATGATCGTTGCTTTAACACGCATACAAATGGTGAGTGGACTTTGCCACAACTCGTAGAAACTTGAAGCTTCTTTTTTCTTTCAAATGCTTTCACGTGACTTATATTTTCAAAGATAAAAATCTGATTTTATTAAGGAGGTAGTATTCTTTAAAGAGTGGTTTGAATTATTCAAAATGTTTCCTCTTTATGCAAATTCAATCCTTTGGTTTTTAAGAAAACAAAAATTGCTTTTTGCCATTTTGGTGCTAACTTGTCATCATGTGACTTGTCTCACATCCTTTGTTTTTCTGAAAAAGCATGAGCATTTAAGGTTGTCTTTCAAACCTTCTTTCTCTATTCCTTCCTTTGCAAAAGACTCCTTTTTGGTGCAAGTTATTAGGTGGTTGCTATTGTCCTTCACATGTGAGGTCTTTGACCCTTCAAAACCCTAGCAACCCCTTCACTCACCTCCTCTATATAAACCGTGCATCCTCCTCATTAAATCCTCAAGACTTTCTGAATTAATTCTTTCATGTTTTGCAAAGTGTTTTTAAAAGATTAAAATCGTGTCTCTTGCAAAATCGTTTTAAAGTCTTCAAGTGTCTTTCAGTTTCTACAGTCGTGGCCACTGTTGCTTCTCTATACTAAACTCTCTTGCTTAAAAGTGTTGATCTTGTAAAAGTTGTCCACCTCTATTCTTTGTTAAGAATGTGCTAGTGGAAACTTGATCCTTTACATTTTAAGTGTGTTAGAAGAGTTTAGGACGGAGTAGTCTTTTACTCTTGACAACCGGAGTAGGTTGTGAGTTGGCAACCGGAGTAGGTTGTGAGTATTGAGTTCTAGGACGGAGTAGTCCTTTAACTCTTGGCAATCGGAGTAGATTGCGAGTTAGCTTGTCATAGAACGGAGTAGTTCTTGTACTAGCTTTGCAACCGGAGTAGGTTGGCGTCTTTTATTACAAGGGTCTTTTAGTTTTCGGAGTAGATCACTAAAGGAAAGTAATAAAAAGTAGATTGGACGTAGGCACTTGAGTTTCTTGCCGAACCAATTCAAAATCTCGTGTTCAAGTGCTTATTTTATTTCCGCTTCTTTATACTTTGTTTGTTTGTTTTTGTTTCGCTCAAACTTAGAAGTAATGATTCATCATCTTTGTCGCATTTGATCTGCATCATACTTCACAAACTGAGACAAATAGATACAGTCAGAACGATTGTTGCTTTCATACTTCAGCAAACATTCATCGTGATACTTGTTCAATCTTTCAATATTATTCAAAGTATCCTCAAATCTCTTTTGTTCACTTAACTTACTTTAATCCAATAAAGTTGAAGTTAAAATTTTTAAAAGAGTACCTAATTCACCCCCTCCTAGGTACTTGAATCCATAAACTCAACACATAAACGATAAAACCAGGTGGTCCAATCGTGTTGAGGGAGACGCGTATGATAAGCGTAGAGACGTTGTGACTAGGCTTAATTATTCACGTACTTAGCAAGTAGCTAGCTACAACAACGACTAATTATACTTTAATTTAATAATGTAATTAGCCATGTGATTCATATGAGTGTGCCTCAAAATATTAATTATATATATTAGCTTTATTTTTGTCCTTTGTTTACTTCTAATTTTGACGTAAGAAAGCTTGAGGAGACTAACTATGGTTAATGTCTCTTATTATTGAAGATATTTAAACCGGCAAAATAAAAATGAATTATCAATTAACCTCAACAAAAATTATTTTGTAGTATCAAATTAAAAAGCTAAATAGATTACTAAGATAAAATAAAAAGTGTTTTAATTTTTGTCTTTTATGTTAATAATCTAAATGTAATAAGATACGCAAAATATTCTCACTCATTATGTTAAAATTGTTTAATTTGTACCCTTCACGTTAATATCTCATGCAAATATCTTATAAATCTCTTCATATTTAGATTATTAATATGTGCTCTTAAAATACACGTTAAAAAAACGCTTTTTTTTTCCTAACAAAATGAGGTAATGTTGTTGTCATTGAGATGTCTTTGTATGCTTAAACCCAACATGCACATATAAAATTATAATATAACGCGAAATCCATAATTCAGGGCTAACTGTTTACTAGCTAGCTAATCATCTCATTATTAAAACCCTTTTCACATTTTAACAAATCCCACCATAAATTTGCAACAGTCGTGCATAATTGTAGCTTAATCATACTCTCACTCTTCTCTCTTTCTCATCTCTCTTCTATAATCTCTTTGAACATAATTAACAAGCTTAATTTCGTGATCATCATTACTAATTATGGAAGCTGTTTCAATGCTCACAGGCTACACAGATCTGGTATGAAATTAAGACGATCTTATACTGTGAAACAGTTTCCTTTTTGTTTAAAAAACTATCACATAGAGTAAGACCGTCTAGTGCAATAATTACTGGAATTATAATCTGCACAAGTAGGGTTTGATAATTTAGCCTAGATTAGTGTGTTATATTTCCAAATTGCAACATTATTTGATAGATAATGTCAACTATTCTAAAATAATCATCATTAATTAGACATTAATTATACTCGTTTGATAAATGAAATAAAATCCTATCAAGATCTTTATGATCTGCCAACTCAACACTAGTTAGTGGGTAATTTGATGAATAATTCCCGGGATTTTGTACAACATGATCATGTACATAATTGTGATTATAAATTTATAAATACAATTAGAGAGAAATGATTAGTTGTATAATATGATAGTAATAATTTCTTTAAGGATAATAATAGGGTGTCACCAGATGGTACCCAATCTCGGTATCTCCTTCTCTATATATATGAGTGTAGTTAGCTACCTAATCATAGATACAACTTTTGAGTTTTAAACACATAGTTTGAGAAAAAACAAATTTCATTGAAATAACATTGTTTTTTTGTAGGGTTTAATGGAGGATCTTAGCTTCATTCATCAATTCAACTCAATTGAAGACTTATTCATGCAACCAATTTTACCTACATATAACAACCACCATGGTTTCCATCAACAATCTTACAATAACAACAACAATATCAACCAAGTTCTTAGTTGCAAAAGATCATTACATGAAGCTAATCTCACATGTTTCGAAAAACCCATTTTGAAACAATTGAAGACAAATGATGGGAGTTCATACAAGTCTAGTATGTTGTCATTTGGCAGTTATTCAAGCAACGACGACAACAACAACAGCAACAACTCGAATTATCTTGTTAAGCCTAAAGAAGAGGCTATCGCGGTGTCTAGTGTTACTTTTGCTAATGAGATGTTGTCTTCTGAAGTGTCAATTGACAAAGAAAGTTATATAATTGGTACCCCTCAAGTTGCTAGGAAAAATTGTAGCACTTCTTCTCCTAGCTTGGCTTCTAATAAGGAACATGTTCTTGCTGAGAGGAGACGTCGAGAGAAACTTAGCCAACAGTTCATTGCTTTATCAGCTATCATTCCTGGACTCAAGAAGGTACATACACATATGTTTTCACTTCCTATCTTTTATTTTGTTTAGCTCATCATCATATAATTTTATTAAATGTTATTATATTCGTAGATTAAATAGACACATGTACGTTTATATGTCAACTAGCTTAACTGGTAAAATCAATCAGTGTGATACAAACGACCAAGGTTTTAGGTTATAATTTTTCAATTTTAGCTAATAAAAGGGTGATACTTTTTTGGATATTTTTTGAAGTTATTAATTGTATAATAAGGAAGTGACTTTAATTTGTGAACAGATGGACAAGGCTTCGGTGCTAGGAGACGCAATAAGATATGTTAAACAATTGCAAGCGAAAGCGAATACACTTGAAGAGGAAGTAAAGAAGAAATCATGTGAATCAGCCGTGTTTGTGAAGAAAACATGGGTCATTGATGATGATGAACAATGTTTAGCTCAAGCAAGCTCCTCCGGTGGTGGTTCATGTGACGGTCCATACCCTGAAATCGAAGCCAAGTTTTCCGATAAAGATGTTCTTATAAGAGTCCATTGTGAGAAGAAGAATGGTACCATCGAGAAACTTATATCTCAAGTTGTGGAGCTCCATCTTGAGATGGTAAATAGTAGTGCTTTGGCTTTTGGAGGTTCATCTCTTGATGTAACTATCATTGCTAAGGTAATTTTCCTTAATTCACTCAATTTTTCGAATTAATGACAACAAAACCTATGCTTTTAGTTCTATGTGATTAAGCTAGAACAACTTCTTACCAGTTGACTGGTAAAGTCATAGTGAAATACGGAGTAATATTTAAAATCTCGTTAAAAAACCTCGACTCCAAAACCGTTTTTCATCTCCATTTACACCAAAGATGTAAACTACACTAATCACTTGGATGTTGATGGTAACTAACCTAGCCCTAATAATAACAGATACTAAACACAAATTAAGAAAGTATTAATTAAAATGTGAAGTTTCATTTTCTTTTGCAGATGAAGTATGAGTTTAATATGACAGCCAAAGATCTAGTAAGACATTTGCGTGCTGCCCTCAAGAGTTTGATATGATCATCTTCTTTGCGACAACCGAAGTTAATTAGTACGTGATTAAGCATTTGTCAAGCATCCATGGATGTCCACTTTAATTAATTAGGGTGTAAATACTCCATCTTTATCTAAAATACCCTTAATTAGGCGTTAGCTATACATAAATATATAGCCTATTTTCTCTAGGGGTTCATTTTGCAAGAGGGTTTTTTTTTCTAAGTTTTTTATATGGTCTCTAGTAGACCATGTTTACGTTAATTACCCTCTTGTTATTAGAAATGGCCTAGAGTTTAATTTTGGCGTATGTCCTAATCAGGGAATGATTATCATATTGTAATTTTTAAAATTTTCTGCCTTTTTTTTAGTGTATGGAGTGCCAAATAATTTTTTTGTATTCCGTTCACGATGTCAATTAAATTGTATAAATCCAGATAAATGTAAACTATTGATCGGAATCAAGAGAGTAGGGTATGTTATATGGTTTGGTAATGATAATGAACAATCGCTCTATGCCTATGAATATTGTTGTGACTTGTGAGATTGATGCACAAATTATTAAAATAATTAGTGAGCTTTCAGGTTATAATCAGTTATTCTAAGCTAGGTTTCTATATGCGACCTTGAGTTTTATGTCCCACGCGTCAAGTCGTCATTGTGCTCTTCAAATGCAAAAATTAAAAGCTAGTGATTGAGTAATATATAAGTATTCTTTGTTAGGGAATTTAATTAATAGTAAAGAAATGATTAAAACGAAAGGAGTAAAAATGTATTGATCTCGTTTTTAAAAAAAAAAAAGAACAAAGAAAAAAATAGAGAGTACTTAAACTAGTGTGATTCCGTTGACCCAAACAAGCCGATAGTCCGATAACCCCATTTGTAACTAATACTGATGCGTGCCTTTTTGACGTATTTATTTACATATTCGGCACGCATTTTTATAAGTTTAATTGTTTATTTCACTCGTTTTTCCTCCCGTATTTGCTACTTTGGTGCGTTTCGTGCTCCATGTAGGTTCGAGACACACTTATACATTTACAAGCCAAATCCGTTTAACAATGGAATAAGAAAGGAGTTAGAAGAGTTTCAGACAAGTTTGACAAGGCGAGAATGGATTTTTGTTTACTTGGTATGCATGCTTGAGGAGATAATCAACTTCAATTTTGTGCCCAATGCTCATGTCGCCCGACTTAGAGGTTATGTCGTCCGACATGTTTGCCAAGTAGAGCGACCAATACTCCCTGTGGTCGACACAACAACAATCACAAAGCAGCGATCATAAAGAAGAGCAGCATGTGTCGGCCGACTTATGACTATGTGTCGTCCGACTTATGACTCGATGTCGGTCGACCACCATGTATTTTTTGGTAGACACAGTGGAGAGCCAAAGCACGACATCAGCCTTATGTCTACCGACTTCAGATTTGTGTCGGTCGACTTTAGTCTATCTTTCGCTAGACTTCCTCCATATTGTCGACAAGTTATCTTATTTTATTTCTTTTATTTGGGCTTTACTATAAAAAGCATCGGGGTAATCCCAAAATCGGTTACGCTATTATTATTCATTAGACTTTTCTCTCAAGAACTTTTAGCAAGAAAAACTCCATTAGCTTTCAGATCTAGAATTCCTTGCACTCAAATCTTACGGTACTTTGTTAATCTTTCTTCATTAATTAATTTATTTAGTTTCAATCAATTATTAACATTTTTCATATTCTTTTATGTTTACAATTATGTCTTCTATTATTATAATTGCTATTGTTTCCGTTAGTATGCATAGCTAAACTTCTCATCTAGGGAGAAGGGGGATCTAGGTTGTTAGAAAAGGTGTTATTATGAATTGATTGTTAAATTGCTCTTAATTGTTGTTTGATTATCGTATTACTTCTAATTAGTTAATTACTGATCAGAATTGATTAATTAGTTTTGCACAAACTAGGATTATCACCGACCGGGTTAAGACTAGTATAGGCCATGGTAATTGAATAGAGATAATTTAATGATAGCGATCGCATGTTAAATTAGATCTAAAAGAAATATTGAATCGACTGATCATATGACTTTCAACAATATAAATTGCTCAATCAATGAATTAAATTCTACCCTTTGATGACTACCTAGTGAACCCGAATCCCTAGACTCTTTAATATTATTGTTATTTGTCTTTTAATTACTTGCAATTAGCTGTTTGCATACAAACAATCAAAACCCCCACAGTTGGTTACTTTAAGACAGATTTAAATATAAACAAACTAGATAATCACCGCCTCCCTGTGGATTCGACCCTGACTTACCGCTAGCTATTTTGTTAGTAGTAGTTTAGGTTTACTTTGATTAAGGCAAACGACTGAAAACAACCTTATCAAATTTGGCGCCGTTCTTGGGAGGCAACAATTGTTCTGTTTGTTTCTTTTATTTTTGTCTTTTGTTTCGAGGAACTTCGGTTCCTTGAGACGATTTTATCTTTTCTTGTTGTTTTCGTGTATGCCCAGGTCTAACAGGTTAGAGATCCTACCGTTTGATCCCGAGCCAGAAAAGACTTTTCGCTACAGACGAAAATTTCAAAGAGAAGTAAGTCAAGTGGAAGACTTGAGTACACTTGACTACGAGCGGTATACTTTCGCAGTAGACTCGTCCTTAGAAGAGGACACACTTATTTCTGCAACTGTGACTTCTACAACACCAAAGATGCCTACATTAGCAAGTCACTCCGAACCCACGGTTGATTCTATTCCTAAAGGCTTCAAGCTCCCTACCGCTGATAAGGGAACTTTTGAGATCAAGCCTTCTTACATAAGTTTGATAGAGAGGAATTTATTTGGAGGAAAAGCAGGAGAGGACCCCGCAAAACATATGGAGAAATTCGTTAGTTATTGATGTTCTATTCCTTTAACAGCTGGGGTGTCTCAAGATCAGGTCAAGCAAACTCTCTTCCCTTTCTCTTTGAGAGATGATGCAGCTGAGTGGTTAAGGGACTTAGACATGGAGACTGACGCAATTACCAACTGGACTTCATTGGCTCTTGTATTCTACAAGAGGTATTTTCCACCACAGAAAACCAATGCTCTTAGAAGTCAAATTACATGTTTTAAACAGGGTCCTACTGAGGATTTTAATGAAGCTTGGATACGGTTCAAAAGACTAGTGCGGTCCGTCCCTCACCATGGTTTCGAAATTTGGTTCCTTTGCAACCAGTTTTACAACGGGTTATATGATGATCATAGAGCCTTGCTTGACTCAGCTGCTAATGGGAGATTCCAAGATAATACTAATGACGGTAATGCTTGGAAGTTGATTGATCAGATAGCTACTCACACAGCTGAGTATGGTAATCCCAGAGGAAGTAAGAGAGGAAGTGGCTCAGATAATGCGGTCGCAGAACAGTTGGAGGCCATACTTGCTCAAATAGCCGAATTGAAGACTACTCAGTCTTTGGGAAAGCAAGAGATGATTCATATGGTTCAACAAGAGGTGTCCTGCGAGAGATGTGGGATAGATGGCCACACTGCGGCCAAATGTATGAGTACTATTGAGCAAGTTCATGCCTTCCAATCTTTCAAGCAAGGTACACCATATTCTAACTTCTTTCAAGCTCCTCAACAAGGTACCTATATTATCCCTCCAAACCGTGGTAATCAACCACAAGGAGGTTATCAAAGGCCAAATCAAGGAGGTTTTCAACAATTTCAACCTCCTCCTCAAGCTCCAAGTAATGAGGTGTCGGAGTTAAAAGCTCTTTTGCAACAAACTTTGATGATGCAACAAAAGCAAACGGCTCAAATCTCCGAACTTATGGCTCATAATAAGATGTTGGATACTCAAGTTGCTCAAATGGCGGCTCAAAATCCATCAAAACAGTCCGGCCTTCCTCCTCAAGGTAAACAAGCACATGAGCATGTTAATTCTATTTCTTTGAGGAGCGGTACTTCTTATAAAGGTCCGGACATGCCCACTAATGAAGATGAGGTTCCCTACATGCATCCTAAGGGATTGGGAAATTTGGAGCGAAGTGACGATGAAAAAGAAACTTGCAAAGATGAAACACGAGATTTGACGAAAAGCAAAAAGACGGAGCAAAGCCAGGTTCCTCGATTGAGTAGACACGGGCTCGATCGAGGATCTTCCTTACTCGATCGAGTGCACCCCGGGCTCGATCGAGGCACCTCTGTAACTGAAGTTGATATTTCCAAACGTACTCCTAATGCAAAAGAAGCCGAGCCAATTAAAATTCAACTACCTTTTCCTCAAAGATTGCAGAAATCCAAACTTGAGCAACAGTTTGGAAGGTTTATGGAGGTAGTAAAGAATCTTCAAGTGACAGTGCCATTCTTTGAATTGGTAACTCAAGTGCTGGCGTATGCTAAATTTTTAAGAGAAATCTTATCAAAGAAGCGGTCTTTTGATGAAGTGGAGACAGTAGCATTTACTCAGGAGTGCGCGGCCGCATTACAAGCTAACTCACCACCAAAGCTTAAGGATCCAGGGAGTTTTTCTATTCCTTGTCATATTGGTAGTATAGCTATTGATAGAGCCCTTTGTGATTTAGGGGCTAGTGTTAGTGTCATGCCGTATTCAATTTGCAAAAAGTTAAATATGGGTCAACTCCGTATTACTAATATGACCTTACAAATGGCCGACAGATCTTTAAAGAAACCTATGGGTGTCTTAGAGGATGTGCCCGTTAGAGTAGGGAAGTATTTCATTCCAGTTGACTTTATTGTTATGGATATGGCTGAGGACTCTCAAGTACCCATCATTCTTGGTAGACCATTCCTTCACACTGCAGGAGCGCTCATAGATGTTAGGGATGGTAGTCTGACACTAAGAGTTGGGGATGACACTATTAGATTTGTTCTTGATAATGCTTTAAAACGTCCTCCTGATTTAAAAGCTTCTTGTCATATGATTAATGCTCTTGATCCTACTTTTGACGATTGCCTTGCTTTATGTTTTGACATAAATCCACATGACGCCCCTGCTGCTGCGTCATATCCATGGAGCAAGGAAGTGGATGAGATAGAGAAGCTTATTTATGGAGAAGATCCTCCTCCTGAGATGGTTTACAGCTATGATGAGAATGTTGATATAAAAGCTAAGTTGGAGGCTTTGGAAGCTGAAATTTTCAGAGAGGAGCTAGTTAGAGTTTTTGATGAAGCTTCTATAACAGACGAAGTGCCTTATCTCCTTCCTCAAGAGGATGACCTGAAGAACCATGACCATTGCTCTTATTTTACATTAGATTTTGAGTTTGATGAGCCAGGACATTTTACATTGTTTTTATTCTTTGCTTGGACTTTTTATTGGTGCCACTTATGTTTGTGTGTAGCACATGCGCTACTTTTTGATTTACTGTTACGAGCTTTAACTTGTATTGATTATGACTTGTGTGCGCATTTATTTTAAATGCAGGAAATCTGGTCGACAGGAAGGTTCCTCGATCGAGTGTCATGGGGCTCGATCGAGTCACCTTGTCTTTTGGGTCAATAATGTAGCCAGACGATGATAGGGTGCAGGTGATGATTAGCGGCAGCGGCCGCGACTTCCCCTTCGTTGTTGCTGGTTTGGGGAGGTCCTTTGTGATGTTCTGAGTTCTATTCTTCCTGTTTTCTTCATTTGCATCCATCTTGTTGGTATATCCCTTACCCCTATATTTTGCTGCTATTGTTGTTTGCTGAATACAATGAGGGCATTGTATGATTTGGTTTGGGGAGGGTATACATATGTCTGTTTGCATCCATAGGCATGTTTCTTGCATTTCCGCATTCAGATCTAAAAAAAATTAAAAAATTAAAATTAAAAAAAAAATCCAAAAACATGTTTTTCATTTCGTGTGCATTTAGATAGAGTCTTAGGTAGAGTCGGAGTGGCTATATAACAATGATGACACTGCATTTATACTTTAACTCGTGTAAGCCTTGCATTCTGTACACCCTATTTTGAGAAATTCATTTGCATAGTCTACGAGTTTTTGATAATTTCTACCAAACGAATAGACTTGACCTAAATGTTGGCAAACTACATATACATTCTAAGGTTTAGAGCTTTATAAACTGGTGACATTCATGACCGGTTTCATTTAGGATGTGAGTAGTTACTCCTTGCATAACATGTAATATCAAATGCATAAGTATGAAATTCAATTGCTTTTTGCCTACATACATTCGGGTTGGTGGCCGGTGTCACATGTGGAAGAGTGCTTACATTTTCCCCTTCTTTCATTACTACCCATGAGCTTCACATAGCCAAATTGACTTGTTTTGACTCCTTAACTACAATCCAAACTTAAGCCTACCCTAGTCAAGCTAGTTAGTAGTTATTGTTGGTATGTTGTTATTTGTCATTTGGTTTTACTTCGAAAAGGAGATGTCGTTAGTATGAATGAGGAGGAGGCCCGAATGAAAAATGATGAAAAATGAAAAAAAAGAAAGAAAAAAGTCGTGAAAAAAAAAAGAAAGAGAAAGAAAAAAGAGATTTGAAAAATGAAAATAGAAGGTTGGTAATTTATGAATAATTCACTCCTATGCTATATCTTTATCCTATGAGGAGTTGATGTTATATTTGGTTAAGTGAGTTGAATGCTAATTTTGGCATTTGTGCTTAAATTTTTGAGATGGATTAGAAGTGAAATGTAATCACTTGGTGCTGTTTAGGTGCTAGCTTGACGCTTTACCTACACATATCCCAAATTGTTTTGCCCCTTCTTACCCATTACCTCACTTTTCCAAATTATTGTGAGTGCTCGACATGTGATAGGACCAGATTGGTTGGAGTGTATGTGTACGGTAGCTAGAATTGTCTATCATATTAGATTGCATGCATGTTTATGTGGGTTGTAGTTTAGGTGAGCGACTATTATTCTCTTTCTCTCTTACAAAATATATACTCGCCCTTTGCTTAAATGAGAGAAGAGTGACCCGTGAGAGTCCGACATAGATGGTCTTGCAAGGTCGACGGTTTGGTAGTCTTTGGTCATTAAATTAACTCGTTTGCATTTGAATTTTTGTGCCTTAGCTTTTGAATTTATTATTAAGCAAGGGTGTATTTTTGCATTAAATTGGTTTAATGATCTTTTGTATAGCTAGCTCTGAGTTGTATGCCGCTCTATTAGTCCCCTATTATGTTTTGTGTTTATTGCTTGCTTGGGGACAAGCAAGGGTTTGGTTTGGGGAGGTTTGATGCGTGCCTTTTTGACGTATTTATTTACATATTCGGCACGCATTTTTATAAGTTTAATTGTTTATTTCACTCGTTTTTCCTCCCGTATTTGCTACTTTGGTGCGTTTCATGCTCCATGTAGGTTCGAGACACACTTATACATTTACAAGCCAAATCCGTTTAACAATGGAATAAGAAAGGAGTTAGAAGAGTTTCAGACAAGTTTGACAAGGCGAGAATGGATTTTTGTTTACTTGGTATGCATGCTTGAGGAGATAATCAACTTCAATTTTGTGCCCAATGCTCATGTCGCCCGACTTAGAGGTTATGTCGTCCGACATGTTTGCCAAGTAGAGCGACCAATACTCCCCGTGGTCGACACAAAGAACAATCACAAAGCGGATCATAAAGAAGAGCGATGTGCCGGCCGACTTATGACTATGTGTCGTCCGACTTATGACTCGATGTCAGTCGACCACCATGTATTTTTTGGTAGACACAGTGGAGAGCCAAAGCACGACATCAGCCTTATGTCTACCGACTTCAGATTTGTGTCGGTCGACTTTAGTCTATCTTTCGCTAGACTTCCTCCATATTGTCGACAAGTTATCTTATTTTATTTCTTTTATTTGGGCTTTACAATAAAAAGCATCAGGGTAATCCCAAAATCAGGTTACGCTATTATTATTCAGTTAGACTTTTCTCTCAAGAACTTTTAGCAGAAAAAACTCCATTAGCTTTCAGATCTAGAATTCCTTGCACTCAAATCTTACGGTACTTTGTTAATCTTTCTTCATTAATTAATTTATTTAGTTTCAATCAATTATTAACATTTTTCATATTCTTTTATGTTTACAATTATGTCTTCTATTATTATAATTGCTATTGTTTCCGTTAGTATGCATAGCTAAACTTCTCATCTAGGGAGAAGGGGGATCTAGGTTGTTAGAAAAGGGGTTATTATGAATTGATTGTTAAATTGCTCTTAATTGTTGTTTGATTATCGTATTATTTCTAATTAGTTAATTACTGATCAGAATTGATTAATTAGTCTTGCACAAACTAGGATTATCACCGACCGGGTTAAGACTAGTATAGGCCATGGTAATTGAATAGAGATAATTTAATGATAGCGATCGCATGTTAAATTAGATCTAAAAGAAATATTGAATCGACTGATCATATGACTTTCAACAATATAAATTGCTCAATCAATGAATTAAATTCTACCCTTTGATGACTACCTAGTGAACCCGAATCCCTAGACTCACAGTTGGTTACTTTAAGACAGATTTAAATATAAACAAACTAGATAATCACCGCCTCCCTGTGGATTCGACCCTGACTTACCGCTAGCTATTTTGTTAGTAGTAGTTTAGGTTTACTTTGATTAAGGCAAACGACTGAAAACAACCTTATCAAATACAATGCCCTCTTATTCACTATTAAGTTTCTCATTGACGACGTTCTGAATCGGAGTTAAAATTTACAAAGTTTGACCACAGATTTTTTTTTACATGTATATTCACATTTTAATACGACAATGAAATCTTTCATGCAACAAAAATAATCATACATAATTGTAAAAAGAAAATAGGATTAAAACTTTTTGAAAACCTCAAAAAGCCATCCAAATTGATCTGTCTATTGATAACTGAAATTTTTGGTTAATAATACACCCAAAACCCAAAATAACTCAAACCCTAAATAACCAGCCTACAAATTAAACACCAGCAAAATGTGTGACACACCCGAAATAACTGATCCGGACAACTATCCTGTTTACCGGGTCAAATTCTACACTCAAGTTGATAAGGAAGGGTGGAATTTAAAACAAATATTTATACTTAAAACTCCTAAACATTATATTTACTCCGTATAATATCGCGTATGAATAGGGTACATAATGCGGCTGCACTCGTTGTCATAGCTGGTATTGGCTGTATTATTCTTCTAAATTTCTAATGCATTTTATATATTGTTACGATCTACAAGAAACATCTAAATCTAATCAAATGTATATGTGCCTGTTAACATTCTGACATTATCTCAAGGGCTTAGCTCTTATCTTAAGTACGTGACCTAAACTATCTCAGCAAGATTCCACGTTGACCATCTCCACTAATTGCAAGGTTAATCATTGACGTGAATGCATGGAGGATGCAACCACATCTAGTCTAGATCTAAATTAAAATCAAATTAATTAATGAGAATATCATGCAAATCTATTTTTATTAGGCTTATTAATGTGTGTCCTTATGAATTATGCCTTATGGTACACGTTAAAAAAACCGTTATACCTAAGTATCGCATGTTAACAAGGACGAAGATAAGTGTGCCCAGTTTATGCAAAGTGTAAATCTACTCCTTAATTTGATGAGAAAATAATTGCATAATTTATAAATTAGGCGAAGAAAAATGTCACCTTCATTCATTTGTAATATTTAGAATAATTATTTGTGTAAACACCTAGTTTTTCTCATACAATGTGTATATATTAGGCCAAGAAATTAATTGGCTTACTAGTTACTAATAATACTCCGTATTTTACCTTAAGAATGCTTTTGTGTATTATCATCATCATGGGTTAACTTAGCTAGTTGACGTATACATTAGAACTTGTATTGTCACCTACATAACAAGCAACAATGTCAACCCGCATAACTGCTAAAGTTGAGGTGGTACTCATAATCTAGGTTCAAATTTCAAACCCCATCAATATCAAAATCCTTTTTTAACTCAATAGCTCCTTTTACCCAAAAATAACCTACATAAAAAGCATATTATTCGGTATATTTTTGCCATTTTACTGTTGAACTACAATTTTTCTAACTAAGATGGAACCGAATATCCAACTTTGGTAGTACATATCATTCAAACAATGAAAAAAAAAAAAAACACCACCAAGATAACAAAAATTGAATGCACGAGTGTAAGGTATAGGGAATCTGGTCAAGATGACATGATCATATTCTTCTTGACTGAATAATGCATGGGTTGTTCTAGCTGTTATTATGAAAATAATAATACGACCAACAAGAATTTAGTTAAATCTCAGAAGATCAAACTCCGATCTCTTTATCCGCCAACTTCTTGTCTTATTACTCGTTAGAGACGGACTTATCTTAAAAATTTTATACTCGTAACTACTAGTAGAGGACGTTGTTCCACATAAAATATGAATATTTTAGTTTAATTTTTCTTTATGTTACGCTATTATATTATTAGTTCGCCATTTTATAATTTTGGATGTACTAACCTTGGCTCGAAATCAGACAACGTCCAAATTGTTTTATAACGACTCTTAGAAAAAAGAAACTTATAAAAAGAGTTAAAAAAAAAAAAATAAACAACTATTATCCACAAAATATGTTAACAAAACAAAATGTCTTAGTGTAGCTAAATTGGAAGTACCTCAACAATAGATCCTTGATTAAAATTTTCATATCACAATTAATAACTACTGTTGGAACTATGCCCCAGAGCAATCGTTATGTAACGTTTAGAACGTATTTTATACGGTGTAATTATTAATGGGGATTAATAATTAGATGGTTTTTTCTTATTATCTTATTAAAGTGTTAATACGATGATAAATCCTTGATTAAACTGGTATACTTGACATCATGATGGAGATTATGATAATGAGAGTCGAGTATTATAGAGTTTAGTCTAAAAGTGTTCTTGGTCGTTGGATCATCAGAACGGGACTATGATAATCCGGGTAGACCAATATATTGATAACGACACTCATATGATGAGTATTAATAGATCTCATTCATTAAGTTATAATATAGATAATGCATATGGAGATATGATTATTGAACGTGATCAACAGTGAGATTTCCCAAATGGTTATTATTACCTATGCACTGCCAATGTGAAATTCTCTTAAGGAGTAATTGTATATTTTATCCTTTGACCTGAGATCATCATTGTAGTTAATAGACTACTAAATATACTTAGATACCGGACACCTAGTGTGTAAAAATGCTAGTTGAATGGTCATTGGGTATAATTGAGTACCTATGCAACTAGTGGTGAGTCAAGATGGAATCCGTCAACTCAAGGTAATGAGTTTGAACTCTATGTTGTCATTAATCTTATTGGTTATATAAAACCTTGGCCAGGGTAGACGAATGATTTAAGAAAAGAGTTTCTTAAAGTCATTTCCGACCAATAATGATAGACGTGTAACATAGTGGTCGTCTCGTGGGGTTTGACAGTCAAACCATACCCTAGGACGATCCGGAGTTGGAACGATGGAGGGAAATAAATACATTATCCTTTACCAGGTTCGAGTACAGTGAATATTGGTATTCACGCTATCCGGCTGTCGAGGAGTGTTGTTAGACGCCAACCTCGATTAATAGTTAATGAGATTAATTATTACCGGTTTAGCGATGAACCTATGTGGTCACACACTTACGGTGTGATATTTAACGCTTACGGTTATTTAATTTATTATGAGATAATTAATTAAATAATCTCGACGACATATTTTTATATTGCTCGCTAACACGAGAATATAGTTAATATCGGAAAAATAGTTGTATGAGAGATCGAGACGGAAATGTGGATTGGTCTTGGAGGCCTCCACGTTGGCATACATATCCATGTAATGATACGTGCTTTATGAATTGTAACATTGCATGGCATGTTGGTTCACAAATTGCTATGTGCCATTCATTTGTGGTTTTCTTAGCAAAGTTAAAGGCTGACTAATAGCTTTTTACTTAGTGGCTAAGTTTTCCATTTGCCTATAAATAGATGGCTTGGCTGTGGATTTTTTAAGGATAATCGGAAAGAGTTCCGATCTCATCTTACCTCATTCATACAAAGCGAGAAAAGTGTTTTCTCTATATCCAAGGTCGTCTCAAGGGTTGAGAACGTTAGTTTATCTACCGGTGTGGATACACTAGAGACTCCGTATTTTCGGGGTTAGACCAATTTATTGTCTACACATAAAGTATGTGTCCCTTTACCCAGTTTTTATAAGTTTTTAAATGCAATAGGTCTCAGGAGGACCGCGTTTCTGTCTTCCGCTGCTACATGTGATGTGCCGCGGTCCCTTCAATTGGTATCAGAGCCAATTTTGCATTTACATTTTGTAAATTTGGGTCGTAAATTTACTGATTTGATCATGGGTCAGTCCGGAACGGGTTCAAGCCTGTCTTACACCCTAAAAGTGTCCCAAATACGTAGGTTGGGCCTTGATAATGGGCCTATTTGATAAGCCCAACCCCGGCCCTGTCGGGTTAAAACGGGCTTCCAGGCTAAGACGGGCTTTTTGACCTATGCGACAGTATCGAAAATTATGATGAGATGGCTAATTAAGAAAAAAACAATATACGTAATTATTAGCTAACAAATCTTTGAGGCAAATATTACCTACGTTAACTACACAATGGGAATTAAAGATAGAGAAATATTACATGATTAATTAATGAAGATGTCCAGAATCTCACTTAAACTAGATGTAGCAGCATTTATTTGTACTTATATATGTAAACATAAGAGACATAAGATGCGGAAGCTTGACAAGTGTATATAGGCCCTAGTAGATACTTTTTCTTCATAAGACTTTGCTTGTTAGAATACTTGTAAAACACCCTAGGATGTGTCATGTTAATATCCTTTGACCCATGGATTAAGGCCTAGTCAAGAGTACCTTGTAGTGTGATAACTCCTTGGCTACCGTTTATTCCAAGGTGACCCTTGAAGCCATGCAACTATCATTCATCCATGTTCTACCATACATTTTGTCATCAAAGAGAATGGGCACAAAAATTATTCAAATTTGAGTTCAAGAAATGAAAAGTCAAAAAGTTTGCAAATTGCATCAAAAGAAAAGAGGAGTAACAAAAATGAAAACTCCTATGCCTCAAATATAAGGCACCCTCGTTACTAATTGGGGTGACTTTGAAAATGTTCAAAAGAAATTGCAAAAAGTTGAAAAATTGTCAAGTATTGAAATGGCAAAAATCAAAAGAAATGGCAAAAAGAAAAGTGTTCTCAAATGTCAAATGCCACAAGAAATTGGGGGGGGGGGGGGAACAACAACAAAAGCAAACTCTCGAATAAAACTCAATTACTATTGATCCCTTTATCCATCATATCCATTTTTGTGTATGGTAGAGAGGGGACGACCATTCTTCTTGTCTAGGCAAGAAGGGGACTTCCGCGATCCTCCAATGTTTCTAACACCATAGGGAGTCTATTCTTGACAAAAACATTTAACGATTGAGGACAAAGGTACCCTAGCTTGACACAACTTGGAGGTGATTTATTGGTATCCTTCTAGGCTTAGTAGTTTGAAGAAACCATATCTATGAAGGAGCGTGTACCCTTGAATTGCTTCCCCTTTAGATAATTTCCGCCACTTAGATGAGGAAAGTGGCTATTCTTTTGTAGATGCATCCATTACTTGTTTTTGTGTCCTTTAATGCTTGGATGTGTCGCCATTTTGGCAAGACCCACCTTGCCTTGCAAGAAGGCATCCTACCTCATGGTTGTCTTATTGTGAGTTGAAGGGGCGGAGTGAGACCCGCTAATTGTCTCATGTCGGCTATATTAGTAGTATAGTTTAAATAAGGGTCCTAGTTTTGTCACCTCTTTACTAGGGACGAGAAAAGGTTAAGTTTGGGGATATTTGATGTGATCAATATTTGAGCATATTTAGTCCCCGAATTAGCCTCGTTTCTATGCTTTTTAGTGCATATTTGGATCATTTACTATCTTTAGTCCTTTGTTTTGCATATTCTTTGAGGTTTTGTTTCCGTGGTAGGAGAGGAGTGCAAACCTTGCATTTTCATGGCAAAATAGAGCTAAATTGATCGAATCTAATGACCAAGCATCAAAGAGAAGACAAGACTAGAAGGCCTTTGTACATATTGTAGTAGATGGGCAATGATGAAGAAGATCCTTTCATCTCCGACGAGATCCCGGAGGATTGTTGGAAGAAGAAAGAAGAAAAGAAGAAAAAGGAAGGCTGGGACAAGATCCGAGCGTCTTAACAGTCGAGACGCCCGCCCAAAACTGCCAGAATCCGAGCGTCCAAGCTTGAAGGCCGCTCGTCCAGCCACCTGAGAATCCGCCCGTCCCGACCCTTAGACGCTCGGATTGTGTTACAGGACAACACGTCCTCTTCTTCCCTCCATTGAAGATGCGCATATTTTTGAAAGACTAGCAAAAAGGAGACCCGCATCTTTTCTTGAGAGGAGCGATTCCTCAAGGACTTAATCGTCATTTAAGCCCTTAGTAACCCTAATTTGTGCACCTAATCCCCACTATAAATACCCCATTAGTCTAATTAGGTTAGCATGTTCTTCTTATCAATCTTTAGTGTAGTTTATATCACCTTAATCTCTCCTTAATCTTGTAATCAACTTCAAATCAAATATTAATACAAATCTCATTTCCTTAATCTCTCTTTTGTTCATCTTTTATTTTGGGTAATTGAAGATTATTTGGGTTTATTGGGAGATTGGCAACCTTCCATCAATCATCAAGTACTTCTTTTATTCTTTGCATTATTATTTTGGAATCATCATTAGGTATAACTCTCTTAATCCCTTTTTAATTATTGTTAATCATCTTCATTTATTCATCATGGTTTGCTTTGTTAATATGATTGACAACCTTGTTAACATGTTAAACTTGATAATGAGTGAGTAGTTTCCTTAACTAGGGTCAATGGGTAATTAAGGGAAACCAACATGGGGGATGATTCATGCTTAATCTAATATGTTTTCATAATTTATTTGCTTGCTTGTTGTGATCTCAACTTATGCACATGTTATGTTTGATGAAATACTAGCCTATGAATCCTTGCATTTTTTACTCATCACTTACCTTTTCAATGAGACATGTAAGACATAAACCAACTCGAGTCTCATTAGACCATGCATATAGTTAAGTAGGGAGGATTAATTCGACTTGTAGGTGTTGTACAATCTAATCGATTCGGCTTCGGGACCCAAACCTTCCTAGGATTGTAAGATATAAACCAACTCGATCCTATCACAACAATAATTGCTTGCTTATAATTTGAGAATATGTTTGTATGATCTATTCCCATGAATCCCCTATGACCCCATGACACCCTAGTGCTTTTAATCAATTGTTTACATCTCATTTTAGGCTTGTTTACTTTAATTGTTATTTAGTTTAGTGATCATCTTATCTCAACCCAAATTGTGACACCCCTAGACACCGCTACTTGCAATCGAAAATCCTACATCAATACCCGTCCTCTGGGATCCGACCTTTACTTGCCTCTTTACTAATAGTAGAGTTGTTTGTGAAGTTATAAATATTGTTTTGGTCTAGGTGCTCCTAACGACAAGTAACTGAAATCTAAGCTCAAAGCGGACCGACGAAATCCGTTTTAAAAAAAATTGTTTAATTATCTGTGATTTTCTAGTGTTTGTGATTTGACTTATGCATGCCCTGTAATTTTTACTTTTTTCTGATTCAAAGTTGCAGTATTGATTCTTTGACCGTATGTACAACACAAAAAGATAACGGTTCTTTGTTAAGCCGTTATCATATTTCATATATCAACAACGGTTTTTTGTAAATCCATTGTCATATTACACCAATGAACAACGGTTTTTCTTATACCCGTTTTAAATACAGATCCAAAACTGAAAAGTTTGTGGTTTTACCAATGCATGCCCTATTATTTTTGGTTGTTTCACCATTATTCACCCCATGCATGCATGCACAATTAATACAAGTTTGAACGTAACGTATGGATAAAATTAATCCAATTAATTATAGCTTTATTATACTATAAATAGCATCGCATTTCCAATAACAATAAGAATCACTTTATTATTACTAACCTTTCTACTTCACTTTTTAAATAATCTATATATGCATACATATCTTAATTAAATAATGTCGTCGTCTTCATCATCCGCAGTCGCACCTCCTCAACAATCGGTAACCCGCTATGTCAACCCGATTAAGTGCATAATTCACAATCTCCCAGTCATACGCGATGCTGCTGGGAAGCCAGCTTCTAAGTCTCTTATCCCATTGAGGGACATCCTCATTGAGAATGAGTTTTCAAAGGTTAGGGCAATCTACCTGGCTTGGAATTCTAGTCGTGGGTTTCTTGGATATGCTCTGATCGTGTTTTGAGGGGATGTTCTTGACGATTTTCGCCAAGCAAAACAACTCGGTGCAAGGTATGCATCACGTGACCATCAAAGGGGCAAAATTGACTAATATAGCGACCACCCTAGGGATCGTTATGATCACGCTGGGCCTCACTTATGGCTTGCCACCGCCGAGGACGCTCATCTGATGAGAAGAATCATTCCGTACAATTTTATTAATGTACCGAAATCATGGGAAGACGAAGAAGTGCCTCATTTTGATCCCCGTCTTGATGCCGATGTAGTACGCATGATTTATAATCATGTTTATCCTCAGTACCCACCTCCTAGTCAAACTCCTGTTAGGGTGTTTTATTAATGTACTAATTAGTTAGCTTTTTGTTTTTGTGTTATTTTTATTTTTTATTTGGTTTCCTTTTTTACCCCTTGTTGTACTGCTTTTTTTTTTTTACGCTATTGCATAATATGCTCGTTTTAATATATTGTTCTACTCTTTATTACATGCAAATGCTTATTAACATAGATTTTAAATAACTTGCGAACAGACAAATGAATGAAACAATAACATATAATATAATGACTACGGTAGTGCATAAAAACCGTGTTAGTTCACAAACACCTCTAAAAATAAATGGAAATTGGATGATATTAGTAAGATAATTACAACGGTTCTTACAAGAACCGTGTTAAATTATGCAATTGCTGAATAACATTATTTTAAATAACCTTCTTTCTTTCTTTATTTCTTCATTTATCTCTCTCTCTCTCTCTCTCTCTCTCTCTCTCTCTCTCTCTCTCTCTCTCTCTCTTCTCTCTCTCTCTCTCTCTCTCTTATTACTCAAATTATGTCAAGTGTAGCTCTTGTTCTTCCTCTATTTCAACAGGGACATGTAATTGCACAGTTCCGACAGCATTGCGGACTTCTTGGACTTTGCAAAATCCGGGAAGAAAGTTTCTTACATGCAAATTCTATAATCCCGAGACTAAAATGCGTGGATGCAATTACTTCAAGTGGGTTGATGAACCAATGACTGAGTGGCAGAGGAAGGTTATAAACAGGTTAGTGAATGAGAAAAAGAGCATGGATATCGAGATTACTCAAGTGAGAAGTATACTATATCAATTTGAAGAATCGAAGCGGGGAAATGACACTGAAATATTGAAGGCAAAAGAAGAATGCAAGAAGTTAACCATGGATAACGTAGAACTCAAAAATAATGAGGCATGGCTTAAGTTAATTGTCAAATTTATTCTTCTAATTGTTATTTACCTAGTTTATTATGTATGGTGGTAGTTTGTACTCTTTATGTGTAAACATGTAATCCTTTAAATTAATGGAAATAAGCAAGATTTTCTAAGAAACATATTGTAATTAGCTGGCATATACCAAATGAAGTTTTATTTCTTGGCGGTAAAATCAAACACAATGAAATATAAAATAAAACGGTTATACCCAAACCGTTGTTAAGGACGTATATAGTTAAAACGGTTCAGGCCGTTATTATATATATAAAAATGATGCTTTATTTCTTGGCGGGAAAATCAAACAACATGAAAATATGATTGACAACGGTTATTTATGACCTGGGCTTCCCAATACATACCCTCACCCCTTACTCAGAACCTTTGGATAGTGGATGGCCTTATCCAGGGCGTACGAGAGTCATTTTAGGCATAGAATGCTAAAAGGGGGATGAGTCTTTATCTTTAGTACCTATGTCAAACACCTCCTTTTTCCTTGGTGGCGACTCCGAACATCTCTAATCGTTTCGACACCTTTACCGAGACGAAACAGACCGATCTAAAGCGATCCGGTCGAAAGCATTTTTACGCCGCCGAGCGTGGCTTTCAAAAGACCGATGTACATCCACAGATTGGCTAGGCGTGCATGTGGCCCATGTCCTCAGTTTGGCGACTCCGGTGGGGAAAACTAGGACACTTGTGTCTTTGTGATCCTTAGAGGTGAAACTCGAACGAGGTCGTGGTTTAAAGTGCATTAATTGATATTACGGTCATAAGTCGGGTTCCTTGTCCGGGCCCATAACCTAACCCTTCTCGACCAATTGGCTCATCCCGTCGGCGTGAGTTTTCTCATCCCCGCGTTTCGAATCACGATTGAGTCAAGCATACCATTGACGTTACATATTTTTGTTTCGTCAAAGAGCTTTCATCACCTTCGAGCACGAGGCTAGGGCATCCTCCTTACACATTTTGTTTGGATTGGTATCCCTCTGCCAAATCGAGGTTTGATTGCTTGGTGTGTAACCCACCCTTCTAAGCCAAAACCCGTGTCAGCATTATGCATAATATAATGAAACTGTGAGTGCTTATGTGCTATATGATCATAAGTCCTTCCGTGTCATTTTCAAACTTTCAAAAACACCTTTTTGCGCCGTTATAATGGCCATTTCAAACCTCGGTCTTTCGCCGACCGTTGCACGCCTTTTTAGGCCGTCGTAATGACGATTTTCAAACCCGGTTTTTACAACCGTTTCAAAGCACCTTTTTAGGCCATCCTAATGACGATTTTCAAACCCGGTTTTCTACAACCGTTTCAAAATCACCTTTTTAGGCCGTCGTAATGACGATTTTCAAACTCGGTTTTTCACAACCGTTTCAAACCTTGGTCTTTTGCCGACCGTTGCACAACTTTTTATGCCGTTATAATGGCCATTTCAAAACCCGGTTTTTATAACCATTTCAAATGCACCTTTTTATACCGTCGTAATGACGATTTCAAACCTTGGTTTTCACAAACCATTTCACAATACCCTTTACGTCGTCATAATGGCCGTTTCAAACCTCGGTCCCTTGCCGACCGTTGCATTCTCAAAGCGCCCTTTACGCCGTCATAATGACGAATTTTACCCTCGAATTTTCAAAATTCGAAATCAATTTTTAAACAAAAACATTTTCAAACCGTCATAATGACAATTTTAACCCGTGCAACTTTCCAAATTTCAAATCTCGTTTTCTAAATCAAATTTGGCTTTTCTAAGCCGTCGTAATAACGATTTCAATTCTCACACTTTTCAATTTATATACCGTCTTTCAAAGGTTAAGCGGTTTTCTAACCCGTCGTAATGACGAATTCAATCCTCACGATTTCCAATCTTGAAAACGAATTTAACCATTTTCAAATTCCATTCAAAATCGAATCATTTGGAAACGAATTTAACCGTTTTCAAATTCCAATCAAAAATCAAGTCATTTGAAAGCCAATTTAACCGCTTTCAAATTCCAATCAAAAATCAAATCATTTGAAAACGAATTTAACCGTTTTCAAATTCCATTCAAAATCTAATCATCTGAAAACCAATTTAACCGTTTTCAAATTTTAAATCAAAAATCAAATCTTTGAAAACTAATTTAACCGTTTTCAAATTTCAAATCAAAAATCAAATCTTTGAAAACTAATTTAACTGTTTTCAAATTTCAAATCCTATTTCAAATTCTTTGAAAACAAATTTAACCGTTTTCAAATTTCAATTCAAATTCAAATCTTTGAAAACAAATCTGACCGTTTTCAAATTTCAAATCCAACTTCAAATCATTTGAAAACAAATTTAATCGTTTTCAAATTTCAATTCAAAGTCAAATATTTGAAAACGAATTTAACCGTTTTCAGATTTCAAATCAAAACTCAAGTCATTTGAGAACAAATTTAACCGTTTTCAAATTTCAAATCAAAACTCAATCTTTGAAAACAAATTTAACCATTTTCAGATTTCAATCAAATTTCAAATATTTGAAAACAAATCTAACCGTTTTCAAATTTCAATTCAAAATCAAATCTTTGAAAACAAATCTAACCGTTTTCAAATTTCAATTCAAAATCAAATATTTGAAAACAAATATAACCGTTTTCAAATTTCATTTCAAAATAAAATATTGAAGACAACTTTAACCATTTTCAAAATCCAAATCAAAATTCAAATATTTAAAGTAAATCTAAACGTTTTCCAATTTCAAACGTTTTAAAACAAATCTAACCGTTTTCTAATTTCAAATTCAAAATCAAATCTTTGAAAACAAATTTAACCGTTTTCAGATTTCAATCCAATTTCAAATCATTTGAAAACAAACTTAACCGTTTTCAAATTTTCAACCCAATTCAAATCTTTGAAAGCAAAGTTAACCGTTTTCATGGCCATTGTGATGACGATTCCAAATTATTCGATTCTCGATTTTCTAATCCGTGATTCGTTATTTCAAAAACCGTCTCTGGAAACAGTACATCGTTTTTCGAGCCGACTCAAACTCAAAACCGTCTTTTGAAAACAAACCTAAGACAACCCTCTTCAGCTGATCGACTTTCGGAGATCCCTACTCTTCGAAAGCCGTCCATAAAACAACAAATGGATCTTTATTGAAAATTTCTATTTTCGAAAATTTCAATCCACCTTTCTGATTCAGCCTCGAGTCGATTAGAGTCCAGTCGATTTCAAGCCAAGTCGTCTAGATAACGTCGGATCTCCGCCCAAGTTAATACCTACCTTCTGGTCTAGGTCGTGTCGCCTAATTGTCGAGACATCTCCAATGGCGTTAGCAGAGTCAAAACCTCTCGGATATTAAACCCGCATTTCCCCTACATTACGGGTCAAAGGTCAAGTTGTTTACATGTCTTGTCCAACGGCGTCACGCCATCAACAAACTTCCAAATCTCATCAGAAGTCGTCTGTCTAGGCATCACTATGCCAAAGTTGACACTCGAGTCTAAATTTAAGTCATGCACCAAGAGTTCAAACACAAGAGGTCATTCACGATCTCTAATGAACTCGTAACCTAGTCACACCGTCGCGTCTTCATGACATAACTGCCTTTTATACATATGTGTCGCACTTGCCTTTGTTTGTGCAATACCTTGCCAAGACAAGTTATAACGCCTATCGTTATGTCAAATAGGAATTCCTTGGGTGCCATTAATGGCCAACCAGAAACTCGAGAAGCTGATCAACCTTCATCCGCCATGACTTCTGCTGAAACCAACGACATGGTCCTTCGACTCCTAGCTTCCGTGGAAAACTTGAGCACTCGTCTCTCCCATGTTGAAGACAAAATGATAACCGAGAATCCTCCCTCTTCTGATATTGAGCAAAGGGTTAAGCTTCTTGAAAGCCGGCTACTGGCCAACGACCAAACCAAAACCAGACGACCTCATAGGTCCTTCCCTGATCTGGGTATGCCTTATGCCACAGCCTTGGAAAGGCTAACCTCCCAAGGAAAACTTCAACCAATTGGTCCAACTCCAGACCCTCTACCAAACAAGCGAGGACGTAGATGGGATGGAAACCTCTTTTGCCAATATCACCAAGGCCGCATACATGACACTGAAATGTGTCTCCCTCTAAAAGGCGACATCCTCAATATGATCGAAAAGGGCGAGTTACCATTACCTCCCCAAACAAACAACAAAAACAACCATCCTGAAGACCCTATTGAACACAGTGAAGAATCTTCCCTAGACTGCTCTCATCTCATCTCTCCTGAGGATGAGAAAATTCATGCAATTGATGAGGATGGCATACAAAGCGGTATAATGATGCTCTCCATCTCCATCAACAACATATTTTCAAAGCTGCAAGTGGCTATCGATGATTTGAACACCCGGGTAGCTAATTTGGAGAAAAGGGTCGGTACTACCGAAAATGAACCTAACCACCAAGGAGAAAACCAACCCTCCATTCACCAACCAACAACTGTTGAAAATGAGGAGTCATATGATGGTTCCCATACCCATGAACCTACCGACAAAGAACATGAAATGACCTCTCAAAATACCCTTCAAACTATTAAGCAACATCCCAAAAACTTCCCACTGACAACAACCCAATCCTGCTTCCGCCTAGGATTGACAAAAACAAAAACAAAACTCATAAAAACATCCCAAAAAACACCAATGTGGGAACCATGGGAAAACATCAAAGGGTATTCACAGATCTGGGAATAACATGTGGCACCGCTCTGGAGATACTTGCTTCAGAAGGAATGCTCCAACCCATTGGACCAACTCCGAATCCGTCTGAGGCTAAGAAATCCCGTTTCTGGAACCCTAATGCCTAATGTCAGTACCATCAAGGCAAGGGCGATGACACCGAAACCTTCTTCAAACTCAAGCATGCCATTCAAGATATGATCGAAGCTAGCAAAATCATAATTGCACCTCCCAGTCAAGACAATCCTCCTGAATGTCTCAAATCAAACAGGAAGGTTGAGCGTTCTCAAAGGACATTCACTAAACTAAACACAACCTATGCCGCAACTCTTCAAAAGCTCATGACTGAAGGGAAGCTACAACCAATCGGGCCCACTCCGGACCCGTCTGGATGCAAGAAAAGCCGTTTCTGGGACGCCAATTCCTATTGCTAATATCATCAAGGAAAAGGTCATGATACGGAAACATGCTTTAAACTGAAACGTGTTATTCAAAATATGATCGACGACCATGAACTGGTAGCTTCATCCCTATGCCAACCAAGTGATGACAATCCTAATGAACATCTCTTTCTCCAAGAAGATAAAAGCCTCATCTACTATTGTCCTCATATCATCCCCAACAACGAGAGCGAAGTGCTCAAGTGGGTCAATGCTCAAGACCAGACATTCAAGCTGCCTGATGCATTGAAGAAGACCTTCAAGGAGGAAGATGATGATTAGGAGTCCGTATCTACGATTAAGTCTGAGTCCGAGTCCGAGTCTTAGGCTTTCTCATATCTATCCTAGTGTCTGTCCTTTTGTTCCTAAGTGACAAACTGGGGGCTGTCCCCATGAGTCACATGTATTCATCGAGTCTGTGCTAACCTCTTATTTATCTAAATAAAAGCACGATTTCCAACTATCATATATTCTCCCCTTTACCATTTCCCGTTGACAACGAGGATTGATTTGAGAATTGATTTAAAACAAACAACATGTTCCAATTCAATGTGATTACACTCGAGTGACGTTCCGTACCGAGTAAGTGGAGGACTCAAAACTCCGTGTCCATTCTCTTTACCTATTCCATGTCTGGCAATAGAAACCTTTTATTAGCACCCAATTTAGAACGAGCCTTTATCAAAGGGATCCTACGACGAACCCAGATAACAAACCAGAACATGTCCTTGTTCATGATCAATGACTGAAGGCAAGCCCATTCCCCACAAAAACATCTCATCTCCAAGAATCAACCTCTCACCAACGGGTACATCCCCGTCTGCACCTTTACCTGCCTCGAACGAAGGACAACAAAGAACCAATAAATCAAAAACCAAAGCCAAAGGAAAACCAGAGCCAAGGCCAAAATCAAAGGCCCAAGCCAATAACAATTCACCAAAAGCCAATGCGAAAGGCCAAAATCAAAGGCCCTAGCTAATATCCTTTCACTCGAAGCCAAAGCGAAAGGCCCAAGCCAAAAGCCATTCGGCCAATAGCCATTCATCCCAAGGCCAAAGCCAAAGCCAAAACAAAGGCAAAAACCAAAGCCAAGGCAAAAGCCAAAACAAAAATGGGATAGTGAAATTCAAATTCACTATTTTTACAAATTTCAAACGACGAAAATTAAAACCGTCATTTTCAAATTAAAAAAAAAAAAAACAAGATAGTTAAATTCAAGTTCGCTATCTTCACCAGCTTCAAACGACGGAAATTAAAACCGTCATTTTCAAATCAAAAAACAAGATAGTGAAATTCAAATTCACTATTTTCACAATTCCAAACAACGGAATTAAAAACCATCCCATTCAAAAAACAAAATAGTGAAATTCAAATTCGCTATTTTCCCACAATTTCAATGACGAAATTCAAAACCGTCACTTTTCAAAAAAAAAAACGAAATAGCGAAATTGAAATTCGTTATTTTCCCACAATTTCAATGACGAAATTCAAAGCCGTCACTTTTCAAAAAAATGAAATAGCGAAATTCAAATTCGTTATTTTCCCACAACTTCAATGACGAAATTCAAAACCGTCACTTTTCAAGAAAATGAAATAGCGAAATTCAAATTCGTTATTTTCCCACAATTTCAAATAACGGAATTAAACCGTCACCTTTCAAACTTCAGACCGACAAGTCTGACACCAACATCCAAAGTCCAGGACCAACAAGTCCAAAGCCCAGGACCCATGAGTCCAAAACACCAAGTCCAGGACCTACAGGTCCAAAGCCCAGGACCCATGAGTTTAAAATACCAAGTCCAGGACAAACAAGTCCAAAGCCTAGCACCCTTAAGACCCTTCAGAGACTGCTACAGGGAGACCTATCTAGGGTCCTGGGGATTCCCCTCAAGATCATAACCAAAACTGCTTCACCCCTAAGTCCTTCTAAAGACTATTACAGGGAAACCTATCGAGGATCCTGGGGATTTCCCTCAAGATCACAACCAACACTGCTTCACCCTTAAGTCCTTCTAGAGACTGTTATAAGGAGACCTATGTAGGCTTCTGAGGATTTCCCTCAAGCTCGTAATATCACACCTTAACCTTTAAGGTCCAGACATGGAAATCTGATCCCATGTT
The DNA here is from genome assembly GCF_048544455.1 of Silene latifolia. Taxonomy (NCBI): domain Eukaryota; kingdom Viridiplantae; phylum Streptophyta; class Magnoliopsida; order Caryophyllales; family Caryophyllaceae; genus Silene; species Silene latifolia. Next base: position 139,821,995 of record NC_133528.1, on the reverse strand, counting down.
ATTTACCAACCATTTCGTGCTCAGGCCACATCAAGCCGGAGACCCCATTCCGCACCACACTACAAGCCGTTACCCTTCGACCTAAACACCACAAAATTCTTGCTCCAGATTTTTATCTGTCAAGCAAACCATTATTACCAAGCTCCACATTCCCTAATGTTGAAGCCATTTTTCACCACAATCCCCACGGAGTCCTCGAATGATTTGCTATCGAGAACGGGACATACCTAATCTACCCTTAGAGTCCACTTTTTAGTGTGCTCAAATGATAAGGAACATTTTCACAAATTACACCTCTTCGATTCATGATCAAGAGGTATTTATCTCCAATCAACCTTCGAGTCACCAAACGGAATTTTCCGTCGTGATGCTCAACTCCAGATTTTTTATCTGTCAAACAAATCTTTTATTACCAAGCTCCACATTCCATAATGTCGAAGCCTTTTTCACCTGACCCATATACGGAGTCCTCAGATGTTTTGCTATCGAGAACGGGACATACCTAATCTACCCTTAGGGTCCACTTTTTAGTGTGCTCACATGATAAGGAACATTTTCACAAATTACACCTCTTCGATTCATGATCAAGGACGAATTATCTCAAATCAATTTCCCGAGTCACCAAACGGAATTTACCGTCGTGACCCTCACACTTTAAGGTCCTAACAACTCGCTTAGGTACACATTCAGACGAGTCACCAAACGGCTTTTACCGTCGTGACCTCCACACTTTAAGGTCCTAACAACTCGCTTAGGCACACAACTCAGAACTACGATCTGGTTTGATTTCGCAAACACGTGAATACGTAGGCAGTCCTATTACATGGCACAACCGCATACTCCTTTCACAACCCTTTCCAATTTTCAATCCTCAATAACCAGCTCAGAACTACGATCTGGTTTAATTTCGCAAACATGCGAATACGTAGGCAGTCCCCCAACAAGGACACAACCGCACACCCATCTCAGTCTCAACCATTCACATCAATCCTCGAAACTAGCCCACCCAGCTGCAGAAAATTAATCTTATACCTCTTTACTGGGGGCTTCTTCCTTAAGACGTCCCCCATTCCTTGTTTTGCCAAATTCCCACCTTCTCACTCTGGGGGCTTCTCTTTCAAGATGCCACCCGTCCTTTAACCTTAAACATCTTTTAAGTCTCAAATACAGTCAAAAATAAACCGCCCATAGCCTAGTGCTCGGTTCGGACAATGACAAGGTCTTGGTTCCGCTCTCCGAATCATCAAAACTCGAGAAGGGATCTCAAACAAGCGAACAAGGGAAACGATGTCTGGAGGAGATAATCAATTCATGTTCCCCAGCCGAGCGGACCTTCTACTTCGGGAATTTGATACGCGTTGTAACATTTTCTTGGCTAGGAGTTGCACTTACATGTGCAAAGTCTGTCAGAGTCACCCCCATGTCGTGTCGATACTGAGTTGGCATCACGTTCACGACTGCCTATTTGTCAGTCTGTTAGTATGCGTCTGTGTGAGTCAGTATCCCAACGGTCACGTGTCTCCAATCTATCAAGTCACGGATCCACTAGCATCAAGACTCGCCTTTAAGCTTCACAACATTCAATACTTCTATCTCCTTTCGCGTGAGATATTACATGCTAGTTGCTTATATGCTAACTGCTCACATGCCCACATGCTTATATGCTTACGTGATAGTTGCTTATATGCTAACTGCTCACATGCTTACACGCTTATGTGCTTATGTGCTTATATGCTTGCATTCAACATGTTTGTCTATGCGACTACGGATTTGTGTGGTCACTAACCATGCACGTAATCTTGAGAAGACAAACTCACTCCAACTGAGTACTGGGTTCTTCCCAACAAACGGAGACCCATCAAGTCCAAGAGCTTTAACCCCGCCAATTACATAGCTTACGCTACCTCCCAGCGAGCAGCAACTCATATCCCCGGCGAGTCCTGAGAAGTTTCTAACTCCCCAGCGAGTGCCGATTTTCAAAAGGATGTCACACATGCTATTTTACACAGTCGTTCATTCGACCATAGATGGCTGGCGAGCCTTACAACGCATATGGATGGCGAGCCTTTGTCCGCAAGCAAGGTACAACTCAAGGACGTATCCCGAAGATGCCTCAGGTACGACTCCTTATCACAGCTGGCGAGCCTTTGCACGCACACAAGATACGACTCAAAGATATATCCCGAAGATGCCTCAAGTATGACTCCTTCCTATAGCTGGCGAGCCTCAAAACGCACCGCCTTCAACACCGGCTGGCGAGCCTTTGCGCGCAAAAGATTCAAGGACATATCCCGAAGATGCCTCAGGTATGACTCCTTCTTATGGCTGGCGAGCCTTTATACGTAGTCTAATGGACTTTAAACGACCAGCATCGGAAGTCGACAGACTCTAAAATGTTCCCGACGGCAGGTCCTTGACTCGAATCCCCGAGTCGCCTCGACGTCGCCCTTCCCGACGGTAGGTCCTTGGCTCAAACCCTTTTGATTCGCCTCGACGTCGCAATGGTCTTCAGGTTGGAATCTTCGATTGACCTGGAGATCATACTTTGACTTTCGCCCTGTCCAAGCCTCAGTCAAAGTGGGGGCTCTGTAGATACCCAGTATCTGCACCTTCAAAAAACCACCCGATGATGATCGGACTGTAACGTGTTTTTGATATGCGTACGTGGATTGGCTATACATGAGACGATTTAATGCACTACTCGAATATGAAAAATGATTTCAAAAGTTTTCTAACTTCATTTGCATTAAAATAACACTATTTAGAGTTAAAACCGTCTTCGGACCCAAAATTGACTCAGAAACCCGCAACTCGAGTCCACCCGAGTTAAACCAAATCTCGAATGTCAAAAATAATGCCATGAATATCTATATCATGTCATTTCCATTAAAATAACTCTATTTAGAGTTAAAATCGTCTTCGGACCCAAAACCGACTCAGAAACCCGCAACTCGAGTCAACCTGAGTCAACTCAAATCTCAAATGTCAAAAATAATGCCATGAATGTCTTTATCATGTCATTCCCATTAAAATGACCCTAATTAGAGTCAAAACTGACACCGAGCCAAAAACCGACTCGAAATTCAAATCCCGACTCACACGGGTCAAACCCGAGTCAAAGACACAAAATACCTACCCCAAATATCACCTAAGAGTAAGCTTACACGGCTAAGCAAATCTCAAAGACCACAAATCCCAACCAACAAAACATTGGTTAGAACAAATGCAAAATCCAAATTTGCGAAAGGGACAGTACACCCCATTGTATCACGAGGTAGCTCGCGCTTCAATGGGGTGTCTCCTTAGCCTCCAAGCAAAATCGACCGACCTACCATCTCAAATTTCTCTATAAATACCACCCATCACACACCACAAAAAACACGCGAGAGTCCGCCCCCTCACATCTCCCTTAAACTTCTATACTCGACTTCCTAAGTCAACAAATCGACACGTGTTTACGACCTACCGATCATAAACACAAGCCTTACACATATTGTTTGGTACCGTCGCCGTGCATTCGACCGACCCATTTGACCAACTCAATTCATCAATCCACATGTTTTAATTAACATATTTTCAACTGATTTTCAAAACAAAATCCTTTTTTAAGGCACCTTTCTAAACTTCTTTGATCGCGATTAGTCACAACGAGAAAACCGTCTCTAAAGTCGTCTACTTCACAAATATCAATACATGTAAGTTTGAGGGTGTAAATATCTCATTCATTTTATGTCTTTACTGTTTTTATGAGTTTACGAGCATGAACAATGCATAACACGATTCAAACGTAGGTTAGACGAGCCAAAACCGAGTTTTGGCCCGAGACAGAAGCCCTTTGCTATGCAAAGTGGCTCGCGCCTCTTGTGGGTCTTTGGTCAGACTCATCCGTGTTTGCTCTCGTCTTTCCTCTTTATTTCATTCCTTATTTGTAATCGGTTTTTTACCATTTTCAAATGTTCCGAATTATTTTTATGACAAACTTTTTAACCATAAATCATAATCACCCTTGGTTCCTTATACCATGACGGTTTAATCCGTGACTCGGTGATATTAATTGGTTAATTACATTTTAAAAGAAATCCTTTTCTTTTATTTACCATTTTAATTCATTTTTATGATAAACATATTTTGGCCATTACAAAATTCATCCTTGGTGCTTTATACCATGACGGTTTAATCCGTGACTCGATGATATTATTGGTTAATTACAAATTAATGGGTATTTTAACACCCTTTTCTTTTATTTAGCATTTTTCTCATTTGTTTACATTTGTAAACATATTAGTCATAATTCATAATCATCCTTGGTTCCTTATACCATGTCGGTTTAATCCGACTACGATGACAAACTTGACTAATTACAAATAATTGAACTTAACATAATTAGTTCAAATCAAACATTTTCCTTTTACACATTTTATTATGCTTTTCAAACTTGCAAATCCGACAACGAATATTACTAACATAATAGTAATTATTCTGAGTCATACAAATCATACTTGCAAAATCATTCATTACAAAAAACGGTTTTAAATAACCTTTTTAACAACCATGAGGCACCTCTTGGCTCGCCTTATGGCTCGCGCCCCAAAAGGCTGCCTGTTTCTACATTTCAAAACGTGGGCAGACCCCTTTCCCTCGCCAATAGGCTCGCGCCCCAACGGGGCTGTCTGGCAATGTTCTGTCCCATTTTGGTACTTGTCTAGGACGATCCCGATTATGGTTCATCCGAATACATGACGGATCAGATTGACAAGCTTATGTTTTTACAATTTGTCAATTGACACCCTTTTTCAAATAAATGAATCGTGTTAAGCATCATAATCCGAATTTGGTAAATGGATATTTAATTTCCGTCTTCACATGCAAATCAATCTAAAGCCAACTTGACATCTTATGCTTGATATTTAGATTAACAAATCGACTTAAGAAACCTCTCACATGTTAGGTTAAAACTTTTGGATGTGCATTCATGCACACCGTTTTATCAACTATTGCACTTAAACAACCACGATCGATCAGTAGAGGCCGCTAACGCGGGCGGGATTGGGTGTCCGATTAAAGGGCTTCCCAATACGTACCCTCACCCCTTACTCAGAACCTTTGGATAGTGGATGGCCTTATCCAGGGCGTACGAGAGTCATTTTAGGCATAAAATGCTAAAAGGGGGACGAGTCCCTATCTTTAGTACCTATGTCAAACACCTCTTTTTGCCTTGGTTGACCTAGGTATAAAGTGGATTCGAACGGGTTCCAAGCATCCCACAAATGCTTGGTGGCGACTCCGAACATCTCTAATCGTTTCGAGACCTTTACCGAGACGAAACCGACCGATCTAAAGCGATCCGGTCGAAAGCATTTTTACGCCGCCGAGCGTGGCTTTCAAAAGACCGATGTACATCCACAGATTGGCTAGGCGTGCATGTGGCCCATGTCCACACTGCCACATGTCATCTTCAGCAAATTAAAGCAAAAATTAAAGCTAAATTAATTAATAAATAACCCTTCAATTTTTACTAAAATAAAATGTAATAATTATGGATTCTTCCTAATAAAAATTCCCATAATATGGACAAGTAGTTATAGAAGAAAGTTTCCATAGTGTCAAAAAAATTTATTATCATAATGAATTGAATCATAATCAAAATTCACTAATTAATGATTTGTTACCGAAATTGAAGCCGTGATTTATGCAAATGAAAATATTACCATTATTGTAATGAGCGGTCAATAAGTAGAGATTTCATCAAATATTTGAAATCTTGGAATATTGTATATCAAGGGTCCAAGGGGAGCTATCGTATAATTTCTATTTGACCATATTTTACATAATTTTCCCCATTATAGAAATATAGGATATCTAACGTACTCTATATGCATACTCAAACTCTACACCTCTTTATTTCGTATTGATTTTTATATTACTTTCAAAAAATTTGTTTATATAATTTATAATGCTAATTTTTCTGAAAATGAAATGATAAAATATGTTTAATGTGCATGATGAAGAATTGTAAATCTGTATATGGGCTAGAACACTTTACAATGGACGTCAAGTCGTCAAAAAACAGATAAGAGCCCCTACCTTCGTCGCCTATTCCCTTTGTTAATTTATTTACGTTTTATCTAATTTCTATTTTATACCGTCAATCGAAAAATGAGATTGTAACAAGAGTTCAGATGAATGAAGGCAAAGGTAATAAAGGTGACTGTCGAGATGAACAAGGGACTTACAACGAGGTTGTATGGACCGAGATACTAAACTTGTGCAGTAACAATAACTCAATCGATTTTAGAAAATGAGACGACAATTGATCCAGAGCAAGAACTGTAGCCGTAATGTGTTTCACTCGCATGGCGACGTCGTATGGAGCGGGATATTGTTAAGTTGAAGACTCAATCTTCGATTTCAGTCGATCGTTTAGCATTTCTTTGTGGGTACAAAGAGATTGTTGCAGTAGCTAATAAGACTAAAAGAAAGAAGACTATGGTAATAATGTACATATGTCGTTGTTGTACTCCATCTTAAATTTAAATATAAGAAAAAAAATAACATCATGCAATATATGCTCGGACCGTAAAAATTATCACGTTATTTCAGTCATTATAATCCATCTTTATAGCTATTGATTCATTGACTTTCCGTAATTATTGATTGATTTAGTTAGCGAAAATCAAGGTTGATATACCCACTAAAAAGTTGCAGTATTGTAAACTATGGAAACAAATATATTCACAATATCTTATGCCAAAATCAAAGTAAAAAAAAAAAAAAAACAAATGTGAAAAGTTTAGAATATAATACACTGGTTAAGATGATGGTTAGGGTATCTAAAAAGAAACAGGTGTGAGAAGTGAGAACGATCAAAATTAAGTGTCATATATGTAAAAAAAGTATTATACTAGATTAATTTTTGCTTTAAATATATACTCCTTTCATTTTAAATTCGTATACTCTCAAAATAAAGTAGAAATGTCTTTTTTCTACATTACAAATGTTATTCCATATTTATAATAGAGCCAAAGATTCAATAATTCTTTGGTTTCAAATTATGATGAACTAAAAAAAATGACTCATTAAGTGTTGTGCTTCTCACTCTTGTGAAGTAGCAATCCTTTAATGCAGTTTTCGACGCAATTTTCATCTTAAATTATTCAGAAATAACATTTTTGTATTACTAACTCAATGATAAGGTTCATATTTTTTATATCTTAACTATTAAATTGTTACTACATTAATATATAATGTTTTTTCAGTAAGAAGTAATTTTAACCCATTTTCTGCGATGTAGGTTAATCTGAACTCACGGTTGGATTTCAAAAGGCACATGTAATGTCTTCAATTTCACGTGGATTAATGGAGTCTCATTCATTGATACGGATTATGCAGATTAACTTTCGTTTACTTGGTTTTTTCTTTTTAATTTTTTTTTTCAATTAATCGCTTAAAGAACCTACAATATTGGGAATAGAGGTGGTAAACAATGACACGACACGAAAACACGACACGAACCCGGCACGAAATTAACGGGTTTGGGTTGAGACTTAATGACCCATTTATGTAAGTGGGTCGATACGAACACGACACGATATTTAATTGGGTTGGGTTAGGGTTGACCTCTCTAAACACGAACCCGACACGAATGACCTGTTTACTAAATTATTCCTAATTTTTCTTGATCCTGCATCACATAAATATACTTAAACTTTCAAAATATGGACGTGACACGAAAACACGACACGAACCCGACACGAAATTAACGGGTTAGGGTTGAGGCCTTATGACCATTTATGTAAGCGGGTCGACACGGACACGACACGAGACTTAATTGGGTCGGGTTTGGGTTGGAGGGATTGTGACCCGTTTACATGTGACACGAACACGAACCCGACACGACCCGATTTGTTTGCCAGGTCTAATTGGGAAGAATATTTTTACCAAAAAAATATTGGGAAGAATATTGGGAGTATTCCATAAAAAAATTCCTACTATAAGATACACGTGCAACTTATTATTATACTATGCATGCGAGCTAACTTAAATTAAACACAAATAAGATTGGAGTCACTTCTGAGTAAAGATTCAATAGTTAGAGACAACTAAATATAGATTTCTCAAAAGAAAACATGGAGAAAATTTTTAAGAGCACAAAATTATAATGTAGTATCTTTAATTTTTTGAAATTGCCTCACTTTTAAAAAATTTGCGGAGTATTTTAATTATATGGAACTATGAGGGTAATTGTTAAGAGTCAAAAGGGAGTAATAAGTAGTAAAGTAAGCTTAAAAATATACGCATTCTTCCAAGTCTTTTTCCCACGATTAAGTTATATTCTGTTCGTCCCGGTCATTTACTTATCTTAGATTATGACACAAATATCAAGGAAAGATAAGCAAACCGATTATTGGATGGCATGTCCAAATTAACTGTGGAGGATTGAGTTACCCATTAAACATATTCCTAATATAGAAATGTAAATAATTAACTAAGACACTCTAAAATGCAATAGATAAATCGTAAAACAAACAGCCGGAACGGAGGGAGTAGTTATTAAGAGAGAAAGAAATAAAAAAAACTATTTTTGTTGTTTGATATAAGGGATTTGTCGTCGCTTCCTTTATCAAAAACAATTTATAAATAACCCAATTAAAAGTAGTATTTAGTCGGGTGTCGAACACAAAGACGGCAGGGGTTTCTACTTAGTCTAGGTAAGAGTCTAGTCTAGTCAAAAATTGTAAGGAGGTGAGTTTGGTTTAAACTACTAGTTGTAACCAATGCAAGCAATTAAGAGAAAATGTGTTGGATTGATTAAAAGCTAGGGTTTGCGAGGTCATCTAAATGAACTATGGGCAAACAAGTCGATTTAAATAGTCTATGATGAAGGGTTGTCCTAGGATGGGAATCAATCTCTTGATAATCCTAAAGGCGGTCACCAACTCTCATTGAGCAACTACCCAATCTAAAGCATGCAACAAGACCACCACAAATTCTCATTCAATGGAGGAATTAAGCAATCAAGACAAAAGGCACAAATTCTCACTTACACAATTTATCAAACACCTTGTATGCAATACTAAGGAAGACAAATTCTACACCATAGATGTAACACCCCCATACTCCGAGTGCCTTACCAGGACCACTCAGGTATGAAGACATCACCATCTCGGTCGCCCGAGGTATGATAATCAAATAGACAAAACAGAAACAACATTTATTGTAAATAGTTTAATGAATAAATACAATCCTCGAAACCAAACTGAAAGTACGATACATTATTCCAAACTATCATTTCTCAATTTGAAATATAAATAAATGCTAAACTACGGCGGAAGACTCTATCGTCATGTCGTGGCCATCCCAGCTATCCCAAGCTCATCTCTATACCTGCTCAATATCTGCTCACCATCCCCGAATGGATCACCGCAGGTTTTACAAAACAACACCGGGGTCAGTACTAATCACACAATCAATATAAATAACAATAATAAGACAAACAGACAGCTGAACTATCACACACGCACACACACCACCAACTCCCATCATCTCAATACTGACCGTCCACTTTGGACCCATTACCAATGGGGGACCGCAGCCGTTCCCACCTAAGCCCCGCTCATCGTACGAGCGATAACCCTATCCATTAATGTGCACATCCCCTTTCGTGGCGGGTTCCACGAAGGGCGAAACTAGGGCGTGATATCACTCCCGCAAGTGACCCCACTCGGTAGGAGAACGCATCTCGAGAGCCATAGAAACCAATCACAATCACAATCACAATCACAATCACAATCATCATATCAACAACTAACTACAGCACATCACCAATATCCCATTATGGGACTAATACTGAGTAGGAAATCCTACCTGGAAAGCACAACACGCAGACGGTATCTACAATTTGTATCAAAACGGCTCCTCTACGAATTCTCCTCCTACCATACAACACATAGATGCTACCATTCAAATACTACTCATAAAAACCCCCAATTCCTAAATTAGGGTTTCATCAATCTTAACAAAACATAATAGAAATTATATTAAAAGCTTACCCTCGACGCAAGGAATCCAACGACACGAACTACGATACGAACCGACCGTCTGAACTCCGGAAATTGTCAAGAACGCGATTGGGAAGAAGAACTAGTTGCTTTCTCTCTTAAACAGGTTTTAGGTTTTGTAAAAAGTGATTTAAAACAATTACGAATATGTTTAAATACCCTAATCGCGTAATTAACAAAACCCGAGAAAACTCCCCCGTAAAACCGGACACTCGATCGAGTATCCAAGGTACTCGATCGAGTACCCCCCTACTCGATCGAGTGCCCCAGCTACTCGATCGAGTGCCCAACAGGTCAGAAACTATTTTGCTTCGCCACTTACCCTTACTCGACAGAGTAAGGCCTACTCGATAGAGTACCCCCAAGACTATAAATACGGAGTATTACAGTCTTCCCTCCTTAAAAGGAACTTCGTCCCCGAAGTTCAAACCACTACTAAAACAAAGGTACTCCAAAACATTCCCGACTCAACAACCAAAACAAAACTCAACATAAAACACGCTACTTACCCAACTCATCCCGACAACCTACCGACGCAACATACAAAAAGGTGTATAAAACTCTTAGAAACGCTCGCGATCATCTCCTACCCCCAAAAAAACAAGGTTACGTTCCCGTAACCATACATACCTGATCAAAAAGGAAGGGGTAACGCTCTTTCATGATATCCTCCGCCTCCCATGTAGCTTCCTCAGTCTCGTGGTTAGACCAAAGGATCTTAAGCAAAACTGTCTCACCACCTCTAGTCTTTCTAACCTTTCGGTCTAGGATCTGCTTAGGTACCTCAAGATATGATAAAGACTCATCAAGCTCTAAGTTCTCTGCCTCCAACACATGTGACGGGTCACTCACATACTTCCGCAGCTGCGATACATGAAACACATTATGCACTCTCTCTAATGCAGCTGGTAATGCCAGACGATAAGCAACTTCCCCAACTCGCTCTAAGATCTCATAAGGCCCTATAAACTTCTGACTTAGCTTGCCTTTCTTCCCAAACCTCATAACCCCACGCATAGGAGACACTTTCAGAAGAACCTTGTCCACAACTTGAAACTCTATGTCCCGACGATGTAGATCTGCATAACTCTTCTCAGCCGATCTGGGCCGCTCTCATCCGTTCCCGATCATCTTAATCTTTCCACCATCTCATGTACCATGTCCTGGTCCCAAAACCACTGCCTCAGCACTATCGTCCCAACAGATTGGACTCCTACATCTCCTCCCATACAAAGCCTCAAACGGTGCCATACCAATACTAGTGTGATAGCTGTTATTGTAAGAAAATTCTATCAAGTCCAACCTTTGCTCCCAGCTACCACCAAAATCCATCACACAAGCTCGCAACATATCCTCAAGAGTCTTGATTGTTCTCTCGATCTGCCCATCTGTCGCGGGATGAAATCTTTGTACTCATCTTCAAAGTGTTCCCAACGATTCTGCAACTCTTTCCAAAACCTTGATATAAACCTCGCATCTCTGTCGGACACTATGTCCTTAGGGACTCCATGTAACTTAAGCACGTTCTTTCGATAGGCCATAGCCGATTGTGCCTTAGTCCATGTATCTTTCATTGGAACAAAGTGAGCGACTTGGTCGACGATCCACTATCACCCAAATCATGTTGTTACCTTGTTGACTCTTCGGCAAACCCACAATGAAATCCATGGAAATGGATTCCCACTTCCACTCCGGCACCTCTAAAGACTGAACCTTACCTTGTGGTCTTCTCTGTTCCCCTTTAACTCTCTGGCATGTCAAACAACGGGACACAAACTCAGCTATCTCTTTCTTCATCCCAGGCCACCAAAACGTTTTCTTCAAATCTTTGTAAAGCTTGTCTCCACCCGGATGAACTGAATATGGTGTGCAATGCGCTTCTGTCATGATTGTCTTTTTCAACTCCTCGTCATTAGGAACACACCACCTACCATCAAACCCCAAGCTACCATCTGTATGAATAGAAAAGCGGGACACTGTCCCTTTCTCTACTCCAGCTCTCCACTCCACTATCTTAGGATCCAAAGCCTGCTTATCTCGAATATCATCATAAAACTCCATATGTACTGTCATATCACCCACGGCATCTCCTTTCTGCATCATATGTATCCCAAAGCTCGCTACCTCATCCCTCAGCCTCATCAAAGATAGAGCTGTACACAAGGAATGTACACTCTTCCTACTCAAAGCATCAGCTACAATGTTGGCTTTCCCTTCATGGTAGATGATTTCCATGTCATAATCGCCAATCAACTCCATCCACCTCCTCTGTCTCATGTTCAACTCCTTCTGCGTGAAGATGTACTTGAGACTCTTGTGATCAGAAAATACCTTAAAGATTGCTCCATAAAGGTAATGTCTCCAAATCTTGAGAGCAAACACCACTGCACCCAACTCCAGATCGTGAGTAGGGTAATTCTCCTCATAAGGCTTCAACTGCCTAGAAGCATAGGCAATCACTTTACCATTCTGCATCAACACACACCCCAACCCATTCTTCGAGGCATCTGTATAAACCTCAAAGTTCTCGCTCCCTTCAGGCAATGCTAGGACAGGAGCTGTGGTCAAACGCTCCTTTAATGTTTGGAACGCCGTCTCACAACCCTCGTCCCAACGAAACCTGTTCTCTTTCCTCATCAACGCCGTCATCGGTCTAGCTATCTTGGAGAAATCTTTCACGAACCGTCTGTAGTATCCAGCTAAACCCAAGAAACTTCTCACCTCAGCAACATTCTTTGGTGCTTCCCACTTTGTCACTGCCTCAATCTTCGCGGATCCACGACTACCCCATCTTTAGAGATTACATGCCCCAGAAAAGCAACTTTCTCCAACCAGAACTCACACTTGGAAAGCTTAGCATACAGCTCATGATCCCTCAAAGTCTGCAACACGATCCTCAGATGCTCCTCATGCTCCTCCTTAGTCTTAGAGTAGACTAAGATATCATCGATAAACACCACCACGAACTGGTCCAAGAACTGTCTGAAGATCCTATTCATCAAATCCATAATCACTGCCGGCGCATTCGACAACCCAAATGGCATCACCACATACTCATAATGGCCATACCTCGACGTGAAAGCTGTCTTCGGTATGTCCACATCTCTAATCTTCACCTGATGGTACCCCGACCTCAAATCAATCTTAGAAAAGACCGTTGCACCACTCAACTGATCAAACAGGTCATCTATCCTTGGCAAAGGATACTTGTTCTTTATCGTCACTCGGTTCAGCTCAGGGTAATCTATGCACAGCCTCAAACTCCCATCTTTCTTCTTCACGAAAAGAACTGGTGCTCCCCAAGGCGATACGCTTGGTCTAATGTATCCCTTTTCTATCAAATCATCCAACTGCTTCCTAAGCTCCTCCATCTCCTTAGGACCCATACGGTACGGTGCCTTAGAGATTGGCCCCGTCCCTGGCTTCAACTCAACGGTGAAATCTATCTCCCTCTTCGGTGGCAACCCGGAATCTCCTCTGAAAAACATCTGCAAACTCTCCCACCACTTTGGTATCTCGTCAATCCGGCTCTCTATCCGGTCATCTCTCACATGGCACAAAATCAGAGGACATCCCTTCCTAAGATACGACTTCAAGGTGACAGCTGCAATCAACTTAACTTTGGGTTTGACTAGAAACCCACGATAAGACACACTAACACCCTTTGGACCTCTTAGGGACACTTGCTTTTGATGACAGTCTATCTTAGCTTTATACTTTCCTAACCAATCCATCCCAACTATCATCTCAAAACCATTAAAAGGAAACTCTAGCAAGTCTACAGGGAAATCGACTTGCCCCACTACCAAAGATACATCTCTAAACAACCTCCCACACGATACAGACTCACCCGAAGGTATGAAAACTTGCTCCCTAACAGACTCATATACTCTCAAACCCAACTGTTTTACATGACTCGAAGACACAAACGCATCGAGAAGCCCCCCGAATCAAACAAAACAAAGGTAGGAACACCATTAACAAGGAATGTACCGGTGATAACGTGCGCATCCTCCTCACCGCCTTCTTGTCCATCATGAACAACTTGCCATCGGTCTTCGCCCACCTCCCGGACAAGATCTTGGGCTGATGCGGTCGGCTTAGCACCCGACCCTTGATTGTTGTTATTGTTGTTCGTCGGTGTCTTCTGATAAGAATTACCGCCGTTGTGGTTGCCTCCACTCTGGTAGCTCTGACCTCCCGGTTTGGCCATGATCCGGTGGTGCATTTGCTCGCAAAGCTCAGTGCGGGTCTCGAAAGATCCCGGTGCACTCGTGCACTCATGTCTCTTGTGGCCTACGCCACCACAACCAAAGCAGGTCACTCCCCAGCTATTGCTCGCACTCCCCCGGCCTCGCCCAAAGGAAGTCCCAGCACTAAACCCAGACCCAGAAGAAAACCCCTTAGATTGATTGTGGTTGCCTTTCTTGAAATTAGATTGGCCACCACCCTCGCTCTCAGACTTCCTCTTCTCTCCACCCGACCTCTCCCGAGCCATCTTCACTAGTCTCTCGCTCTCCCACCCTCTCATACGCTTCCTTCACATCGATGAGGACTCCCACGGGTAACTTATCCATAATTTTCGTGGTAAGCCCTCTCTCAAACCTCAAAGCCAGATTCTCCTCACTCAAACCCATATCCTCCGCATATCTAGATTTCTCATTGAACTGTCTGTAGTACTCAGCCACAGACATCTCAGCAGTCATCTTAAACTTGTCGAACTCCTCTCTCAACTTACTCCTCACATGTTCTGGTACGAACTCCTTCCTCACAGCCCTACGAAACTCCTCCCAAGGTATAGCAGGTAACCCCTGGTTGGTATATATCTCCTTGGCACTCACTTTCACCGAATCCCACCACTTGCCAGTGCTGCCTCCCTCGGATAGAATGCGGCTGATCCACTCTCATCTCATCGGGACAAACGAACTAAATCTAGTATGTTCTCCATCTCCCTCAGCCAACTATCAAGAAGGTTAGGCTCCTCAACTCCCTTGTACTCCTTCGGGTTAAACCTCGCAATATAGAGGCTGACTTTAGCATGGTCAACCTCCTTCTCCTTACTCTTATCCTTGTCCTCATTCACTCTCTTGGGGTCTCAGTAAGAGCATCCTGGTGCTCTAACATCTTGACGATGTCGTCCGTAGTCATAAGCTCAGCTCTCGCATACAAAGCATTTCTCTTGGGCGGCATCTTGAAGCTATATAAGAAAGGGTAAACATAAACACACGTACTAGACCTCAAAACACGAAAACGCGCTGCCCAGAACCTACTCGATCGAGTATCCAAACCCACTCGATCGAGTAACGGGCTACTCGATCGAGTGCCCCCATGTACCCGATCGAGTACCCAAACTCCAGAACCAAACAGACCTTCTGATCTCTAACCCCCTCGATCGAGTATCTAGGCTACTCGATCGAGTGACCCCCTACTCGATCGAGTACCCCTAGCTACTCGATCGAGTGCCCCAAAACGCGATTCTGGACTCAAAATCGCCAAAAACCTACCCGATCGAGTCAGCCTCACTCGATCAAGTACCACCAATACGTAAGAGCTACCCGCATATTACGTATATACTAACATGCTAACTTTATAAATCACATTATATCACAACAATCATGCTATTAATTGCCACGTTGTAAAACATTCCATTATGCTATCATTTCATCAACAATGTCTATATATATCTAACATCACTTTTCTTTTATCTCATCAACTTCGAATTCGAACATTCAACCATCAACACATTCCATCACATTGTTACGTAAGATACTAAGGACACACATGACTCAACACACACATTTCCTCCATGTGACCGGTTCAAAGTTGTAGGGCGACCCCCGCGACTTTAGGACGTCTCCCAAGCCTTTGCACTAGCTCCTACAACTTCTACCCCGGGTTCATTTTAATTGACTCCCTATGTTCATTAAGTTCATTGGTTACAGGTTTCAGGATCGTCGCTCTGATACCATTTGTAACACCCCCATACTCCGAGTGCCTTACCAGGACCACTCAGGTATGAAGACATCACCATCTCGGTCGCCCGAGGTATGATAATCAAATAGACAAAACAGAAACAACATTTATTGTAAATAGTTTAATGAATAAATACAATCCTCGAAACCAAACTGAAAGTACGATACATTATTCCAAACTATCTGTTCTCAACTGAAATATAAATAAATGCAAAACTACAGCGGAAGACTCTATCGTCATGTCGTGGCCATCCCAGCTATCCCAGTACTCATCTCTATACCTGCTCAATATCTGCTCACCATCCCCCGAATGGATCACCGCAGTTTTACAAAACAACACCGGGTCGTACTAATCACACAATCAATATAAATAACAATAATAAGACAAACAGACAATGAATCACACACACGCACACACACCACCAACTCCCATCATCTCAATCTTGACCCATCCTTTGGACCAGCCCCCAGGTGGGGGACCGCGGCCGTTCCCACCTAAGCCCCGCTCATCGTACGAGCGATAACAATGTCTATTAATGTGCACATCCCCTTTCGTGGCGGGTTCCACGAAGGGCGAAACTAGGGCGTGAGATCACTCCCGCAAGTGACCCCACTCAGCCGAGAACGCATCTCGAGAGCCATAGAAACCAATCACAATCACAATCACAATCACAATCACAATCACAATCATCATATCAACAACTAACTACAGCACATCACCAATATCCCATTATGGGACTAATCTTTGAGTAGAAATCCTGCCGGAAAGCACAACACGCAGACGGTATCTACAAACGTTTGTATCAAAACGGCTCCTCTACGAATTCTCCTCCTACCATACAACACATAGATGCTACCATTCAAATACTACTCATAAAAACCCCCAATTCCTAAATTAGGGTTTCATCAATCTTAACAAAACATAATAGAAATTATATTAAAAGCTTACCCTCGACGCAAGGAATCCAACGACACGAACTACGATACGAACCGACCGTCTGAACTCCGGGAATTGTCAAGAACGCGATTGGGAAGAAGAACTAGGTTCTTTCTCTCTTAAACAGGTTTTAGGTTTTGTAAAAAGTGATTTAAAACAATTACGAATATGTTTAAATACCCTAATCGCGTAATTAACAAAACCCGAGAAAACTCCCCCGTAAAACCGCACACTCGATCGAGTATCCAAGGTACTCGATCGAGTACCCCCCTACTCGATCGAGTGCCCCAGCTACTCGATCGAGTGCCCAACAGGTCAGAAACTATTTTGCTTCGCCACTTACCCTTACTCGACAGAGTAAGGCCTACTCGATAGAGTACCCCCAAGACTATAAATACGGAGTATTACAATAGACTCAAAAAAATCAACCTATCATGCCCAATAATCCGATTTAGACTCCCCCTAAACCCTAGAAGGGTAACTACTCACTCATGTTTAGGTTGTTCAAGCAAATAAATGGAGAAAACCAAACAACAACAAGAGAAGATATGATATTGATTCTAGCAATTATAAAAGACAAAACAAAATGTAAACAATTGATTAACAAAGTAAATAAGAGAAGAGATATACCAACAAAAGTAAAGATGATTGCTTTGATTGAATAAATGAAGGAAATCCTCCACAATCTCCCAATACAATCCTCAAAAACCAAGTGTAAACAATTGATTCTTACTAATACTAACTAATTTCACTAAGTAATTGATAATTAATATGGAAAGATTAAAGCTTGATTAAGGAAAGATTACAATAATTAGGGAAAGTTTTCAGATCTAGGGTTATGTTTACAAAGGGTTTAGGGGGGGGGGGGTATTTATAGTCTTGCCTAAGATTAAGAAGAAAAGAGGAGAAAAGCCCAAATCAGTCATCTGTTTGCATTCTCGCTGTAGGTGGACCGATTGCTTGGTTCGCCTCTCATGGGGCGTCAAAATGAACTTGAAGTTTGGAAATAGCTGGCAAGTGTGTTCTGCCGGTGGACCGGCTGCCGGCCTGCCGGCAGAACACGTCTTCAAAGTCTTCAAATTCTTCCTTGTGTTGCGTTCTACTTGTTGACCTCTCGGTGCTTCTACCGTGCGAGACCAAACTTCTTTTTCTCCTTAAATTCCAACTCAATCTAGCTGTTGTGTTCTACCGGTGGGCCGGCTGCCGGCCTGCCGGCAGAACACAACACTCAGGTATTTTCTTTCTTCTCTTTGGCAAAGTGGGGGATGTGTTCTGCCGGTGGCCAGACCGGCTGCCGGCAGAACACAACATACAACAATTTTCAGCTCTTCTTCATGTAATGGCATTGGAATGCCTTCCTTGCCCCAATTCCTCCATACTCGACTCGATTCCTACAAGGGGATACACCAAATCACAGGTACGGGGATTGGGCACAAAATACAAGGAGAGACATACAAAACCGACTCGATATGAGTCGGAATGCGTAAAAGAAAAGGGAAATTTTAGTGCAAATAAATCATATATCAAACCTCCCCACACTTAAACCTTACTCATCCTCGATTAAGTCTAAAGTCAATGTACAAGTCACTACTATAATAGATATGGAGAGTGGGTGCACAATATAAGCATCACTCAACTAAGCTACTACCTAAGCCGATCGAGTATTAGCGCACTCAACGCCCCTTCAACTCACAATTTGACACTCATGAGGGGAAAGTGCCCTATTGCAAGGCAAGTTGGGTCTTGCTACAAAAATGCGATGCAACTATCATGAAAGCACGTAACCAAGTAATAGAATGCATCTAGCAAAATGGTCCACTTTCCTCATCTAAGTGGCCGAATTTTCAAGCAACTAAACATAGTCTTGGTCGGGAGTACCGTCTCAGAAGTTCCAATAGAGGTGCCAACCACCTAAGCATGACTCAAGCAACCCTCGTGTGACCAATGCTCAAGAAACACATTAAAGAGCGGGGAAAAGGGGAAGAAGGCAAGTCCGCCGAGAATTACCGAACCAACACGAGATTCAACCAAAGGGCCCATGACTAAGGGGACCTAGGCAACGACATCCTCGCGGTTTTCACTCGTCACTCAATGAAAGAACAAGGTGATTTTTGTGACACGTAGTAACCAAAATCACTCTCCTAACTCGACTAGCGAAAACGTGCCCGCAATCTAATGTGTAAGATCGTCCTATGTCCAACGAAATGCAAACAAAAGTAAAGTGCACAAGATATGAAGCAAGGGTTTTAACGGGGCTAGGGAGTAGGTCAAAACGGGATTGGTGCAAGCGCTGTTTGGATATGTGGAGTTCAAATCAAGAATCGCCGACACATCGTAACCCATTTCTTATTGCAACACATGAGACACGTCTATGCCCTAACATAGCATGGATCACCAAAATATGCAAAAATTGCATAAACCCAACTCAAATTAAAAAAAACTCAAAAGTACTCCTCTTATTTCAACAAATGGTAACGTCTACACCGTAACAAAGGCTCGGTTTCCCAAACCATGCAAAAAATGTGTAAACCCGACTCATTTTGGAAAAACATCAATTTGCCCTTTTATTTAGCAATGGTTTTTTCTACCCCGTTTAATGATGAGGAGGGGTGTTGCTTGCCTTTTTCTTTTCTTGACAACAAATATATACAACACACATGACTTAATTTTTTTTTTTTTGATTTTCCATAACTTTTTAACTTTTCTATTTTGTTTTTCATTTCTTTTTCAAAACCTCTTATTTATTTACAATGCCGAAAACACCAAGTTTTTGACCCGAGTGGACATGTACACTATCCACCGTCATGACCCAAATCACCTCCTACAACACAACTACAAAACCGACCAATTCTTGATTAAGGAAGGGTGGTTATGGGATGTAGCTATTTTGGTGGGTTGCCAAATGGAAAGGCTAAAGCTCAAAGGGGGTGAATCAAAAAGGGAGATAATGGAAGGGACAAAATAAGGCTATTTGGCTATGTAAGGTTCATACAAACTGATTTTCCTTCATATCACGTGCACAAAATGTAATGCAATTTCACGGTCTAAGGACAAAATGACACACTTATGCGTGACACGCCTCGCGAGGAGGCCTACTCTCAAATCTAGATGAGGGCGGGGTATGAATGTACCCACCCTAGGAGGCTCTACCCTTACCTTTGAGTAGCTAAGTCGAGCCTTAGGTCTAGCCTACGGCCCTAGGCCTCACAAGGTCGGTCCAAACTCGTTGGTCAAGCCCGCCTCCCTCGGCTAACTAAGAGGTCACGGGTGCGAGTCACGAGGAGGGGAAAGGCACAATTGGACGCATAACTCATAACGAGGGTACTTGGTTCCCTTCCTAGACCATATTCATGCAAAACATTTATATACAAACGGATGTGAAACATCAAATTGAAAAACATGTATATACAAGAACATATGCATGCGAGAATTGAAAATGAACACAAGGTAAACATGCAACAACTTTGACTAATCCTAGCAACACATCAACACCAACAATCCACAAGTTCCCCAAGGGAACATCCAAGGCACAAAATCTCATTCTCCTTCAAATATTCAAGAGATAAAAAGAAAGAACGGTAAAGGAGTAAGATATTAGAACGAGTTTACCAAGCGTCTTCTAGCTCCTTTTTGCCTCAAATGGTCGATGTCTATGCCAAAGGTTATTCAACAAACAACATATATATACAATGCAATATTTTTGTAATTTTTGAAATTTTTCAATTTTTAGGCATTTTTTGGATTTTTAAATATTTAGGTATATACAAATATAAGCAAATATTCACAAAGTGGATATTTCCCTCCCCACACTTAAACATTACTCGTCTCCGAGTAAGTCTCCAATGGAACAAGTCTAGGGAGAGAAGGGGTAAAAGAAAGGAACATGTTTTTGTATTTTTGAAATTTTTGAAAATAAAAATAACATATTTTTGGTATTTTTGAAATTTTTGAAAATAGAAATAACATATTTTTGAGTTTTTTGAATATATGAATTTCCTCCCCACACTTATTTATTTACATGAGTTTCGAATGGAAATAAATGTGTGGAGGAAATTAAGAACGAAAATGCATGTTTTTGGTTTTTTTTTAGGCCCTCCCCACACTTATTCATTTACATGGGAGGGCAAGTTGGAGAAATAAAAGAACTTGTTTTTGGATTTTTGAATATTTGAAAAGAAATAACATGTTTTTGTATTTTTAAATTGGTGGAATTTCCTCCCCACACTTATTTATTTACATATTTCCAATGGAAATAAATGTGTGGAGGAAATTCGAAAATGAAATACGAGTTTTTGGTGATTTTTGATTTTTCAAATTTTTAGTGGTTTTTTAAAATAAGCATGCAATGCATGATCTAACCTATATGCAATATTGAAATACAATGCAAGCTATACTATATGGATGCAATAACTAAATGTGACAATATTTTACAAATTTGAAATCTAATGCAATCCTATATGAATGCAACTATGTGGATTCCTAACTAAATGCATGCGAAAAATTAAACATGAATGAGAGAATTTGGATTAAGGGAAGAGATCATACTTGTCATTTTGGATTGAAAAGGGAGGAAATTGGGCCACCAACTCGGCCCTCGGGACTAGGAGTCCATCTCATCATCATCATCATTTTCTCCGGTACTAAACTCGGAGCCATGAATCAAGTCATCGGGGTTGAAGGTGAAGTCACCTCCACCACCGCCGCCCATGAGACCTCCCGTGAAGTCTCCACCCATGTTCATCACACCGCCATCGTCTCCCGTAGAAGCATCTCCCATAAAGGCCCCACCGGATCCCGAAGCACACGCATCACTAGCAAAGTAGGGTCGGATGCCTCCTATCCAATGGGCGTCGTGCCCTTCCGGTCGTTGCTCGGGCCTAGGGGGAAAATGGGGGCGGAGAAGTAGTCCGGTTGGAGGTTAAGACCTCCATGAACTATCCTCCCGTCCGTAGGGTAGTTCCCGTCGGGCCAAGTAAAGTAGGAAGGGTGAGGGGACCAACTACACTCAATCATCTTAATTAATCAATCGTTTTCCTCTTACGAGGGCACTCTCTTTGCATTCGCGTCGAGCATTCACTAGTCGATACTTAGTTCATCTCGTTCCGTCAACATGTAAGTCTGAGGGTGTATAATTCCTCTTTTATTTATTGTATTTTTTTTTATCTTTTTTCGTATCACTAATGTAAGGTTTATGTCGAAAACACCATTAAAATCGATTTCTAAAACCCTTTGTTAAAACCTGTTTTCGCGGATTTCCAGTAGACAGACGTCGAGAAAAGACGCAAGAATCGCTGCGCCTCTTGAAGGAGCGCGCCTCTGCTGCGCCTCTTCGTGAGGCTGCCACAGTTCCTGCTTCTTTTCTTCTTCTTCGTCCTCTGTAATTCGTCTTTCTTATTTGTTTCGGGTAGGAACCAGTGGATTGATCATAATATATGCGGTCCAATTTCCGCCCCAAAATATCCCTCTCACTAGTGGCCTTTACCGTGGCAATATCCATCCTCTCCATCCACTCAGTAAGGGAAGGTGGTAAGGGAGGATAGGAAGGTGGGTTCGAGGAGGACGCCTCACCTTGTTGGAATTGCCATGGTGGGGGTTGGTGGGTTTGTGGCGCGGTGTATTGTAGGGAGGAAGGAGTGTCCACTCTACGATCTCGTGAATATACACGTGGAATATTAGGAGGAGGTTGGTCGGTGGGTGGTTCTTCTTCAATTTCAAGGAGGTAGTCATCCTTGTCCTTCTCAATTTTGATTGCCGTGACATTGGGGAGTGGGATTGAATTCTTGTAATTGATTTGCCAATACTCCTTATCGTCGATGGGGTTGACCTTAAGCCAACCAAGGTTGTTGCCCAAGTAACGTTTGGTCAAATAGGTGTCCTCGGGTATCCAATTCATGGTAGAAAGGTCTACCGGACGATCCAAATTCCGAGCAATTCGGGTGATGATGGCACCCACATGTATTGGGACTTTTTACCCCAGAGCATTGGAAATCTTTGACAAATGAATGGCAAGGTGGTGAGCCACATTAATTTTGAAGGCGGTGGGTTTTGTAAACAAGTAGGACCCCAAAATTTCAAGTTCATTGGTCCTAAACACCCACGGCTCATCCACCGCAAGAACAGTACATCCCATAAATCGATGCCACACCCGAATGACGGGATTGTGGCAACTAATTGCGGCCCGTTTTACCCCAACTTTGTCCTCTAGACCGGAAATCGCCTTCCACACTCGGGAATAATGAAAATCAGCGGGTGGGTTATGTGATGGGACATTTTCCAACCCAAACATGTTAGCCAACCGACCCAATGAAATTGTGTGGTCCCGGTTCATGAGACGGAAACTAAGGGTAGCCACCAAATTTGATTGTCGGTGCTTGGTAATCCGCAAACTACTCAAAAATTCCAAAGTGATTTGGGGGTAAGTATATTCATACATTGAGTACATTCCCCTCATTCCTACCCCGGCAGAAAGAGCTTCCGTTTCCCTAGCTAACCCAAGGGCCGACAAGGACGGATGATGAAGAAACTTAGTGGGGGTTAGGGGACGATTTTTAAATAGAATAAACTTACCCTTTTCAGTTTGGGTGGCAAACTCAATCGTAGGAAATTCCGGATCGGGATTGGTGTCGTTGGCGGCTCGAGCAATCAACTCGGCTTGATCCCTTGCAACATCGACTCTTGTTCTCCTTCCCGACATTGTGAAGATTAGAGGTGATTGATGAAGGTTGATTGAAGAAAGGTTGAGATTTGAGGGAGTTAGGGTGAAAATGGAGGAAAAAAGATGGAGGAATGAAGAAGAATTTAGGCGAAATGAATGAGAAAAGAGGGGTTGTCGTGTTTTAATTTGGGTCTGTGTGTTGTGTTGTGCCGGTATGCGAACCGGTAGCCAGTCTGCCGGCTGAGCACACCCCCTCTTTTCTAATTTTTTCGAATTTTCCTCCAGAAATTTTGGTCTCGCTAACGGTGGACGAGTCGGCTGCCGGTCCACCGGTAGAACACTACTCTCAATCCCAATTTCCCCTTGCCAGGTGTGTTCTGCCGGTGAGCCGGCTGCCGGCCTACCGGCAGAACACTACTCCACTCATAAAATCAACTTCTTCATTTGTGTCCAGTAGGTGGGCATGCTGACCTCTTGGAGAACACACTCTCTATCAAAGCATTTCTTCGTGTTTTATTAACTCTTGTGTGCCCTGCGCCGGTGAGCAGTCTTTCCCGGCCTACGTGAACACAACACTTCTTCAATTTTCTTCAAAATAATTTGGTCTCGGTGCCGGCAGGGGCACCGGCTGCCGGCCTACCGGCAGAACACTACATTCAGCTCATTTTCAACATTTTTCATTCAACTTGTTCAATTTTCTTTAACTCGGAATTCGAGAATTTTTGTTGACCTTGGAATTCGTGTTTTCCACAGCTACGCCGACGCATCATGTCGGGATTTTGGGTCAAACGAAAATAATGCTTATTTTCTTCAAATGTGACCTTCGTCACCAATCCAAAGTCGACAAAGTATGGTTCCAAATCTCTCATTATCTACCTAAAATGCATGCTATATACAAATGGTGGTTCTTGTGGAACTCCACCAAACCAAGGCTTGCTCAATTTTGAAATCAATCATCCCCCAAGGATGGGGGGTCTTCCAAATCAACTTCATTTCGGGTCTCAATGGGTAGACCTTCATAGAAGTACTTAACTCGATGACCATTCACCTTGAAATATTCTCCCTTGTCATTCTTCAACTCAAAGGAACCGTAAGGGAACACGGCGACTACCTCAAAGGGTCCCGACCACCGAGACCTCAACTTCCCGGGAAATAGTTGAAAACGGGAGTTGAAGAGTATTACCTTGTCACCCACAACGATCTCCTTTCTTGTGATTTTCGAGTCATGCCATTTCTTGGTCCTTTCCTTGTAAAGTCTTGCACTCTCATAAGAATCCATCCTCAACTCATCAAGTTTATTTTGTTGAAGAAACCTCTTGTTTCCCGCGACATCTAAGTTATGGTTGAGATCTTTGAGGGCCCATCTTGCTTTGTGCTCCAACTCGAGAGGTAGGTGACAAGACTTGCCATAGATCAACCGGTAAGGAGTAGTGCCGATTGGGGTCTTGTATGCGGTTCTTAGAGCCCACAACACATCATTGAGCTTAGCACTCCAATCCTTCCTAGACTTGTTCATAACCCGCTCTAATATAGCCTTGATTTGTTTATTGGAGACTTCCACTTGCCCATTTGTTTGGGGGTGGTAAGCTAGTGCTACCTTATGCCGAACACCGTACTTCTTGAGGAGTGCATAAATGGTTCGGTTGATGAAATGTGAACCACCATCACTTATAACGGCCCGGGACACTCCAAAACGGGGGAAAATATAGTCTTTGAAAAGCTTGGAAACAACCTTTGAGTCATTGGTAGGGGCGGCTATTGCTTCGATCCACTTGGACACATAGTCCACCGTAACTAATATATATTGGTTGCCAAATGAAGATGGGAATGGTCCCATGAAATCCACACCCCACACATCGAAAAGTTCAACTTCTAAGATGTTGTTCAACGGCATCTCATCTCTCCTTCCAATGTTACCTCTTCTTTGGCAAGAATCGCAAGAGTGTACCATGGCATATGCATCTTTGAATAAAGAGGGCCAATAGAAGCCACAATGAAGAACCCGAGCTTGGGTCCTAGATGTGGACAAGTGCCCTCTATAAGTGGTAGCATGGCAAGTTTGGAGAATTTCACGGCCTTCTTCTTAAGAGACACATCTCCGGTAAATCCCATCATTACATCTTCTATAGAGGTAAGGGTCCTCCCAAACATATCTCTTTGATTCATATCTCAACTTCTTCCTAGCTTGGTTATCGAATTCCTCGGGGATAAAGCTAGAACTCAAGAAATTGGCTATATCCGCATACTAAGGGGTGGAATGGGTAATAGCAAGGATAGAATCGTCGGGTAACCATTCATTAATAGGGACCCCATCGTCTTTGTCCCCCCGGGACTCCTTAGTTAACCTTGAAAGATGATCCGCCACAAGGTTTTCGGATCCCGGCTTTTCCTTAATCTCTAGATCAAATTCTTGAAGGAGTAGCACCCATCTCAAAAGTCGGGGTTTAGCATCCTTCTTCACCATCAATTGTCTCAAGCCGGTGTGATCGGAGTAAACCACCACCTTAGACCCAACAAGGTATTGCCGAATATTTTCCACGGCATGGACAATTGCTAGCATCTCTTTCTCGGTTGTAGAATACCCGCATTGTGTTTGATCAAGGGTTTTACTTGTATAATATATCACTTGGTGCTTCCTTTCCACCATTTGACCAAGTACCGCACCAACCGCAAAGTCCAAAGCGTCACACATGATCTCAAAGGGAAGGTTCCAATCCGGAGCCCGGATTATTGGTGCTGTGACCAATGCTCTCTTTAACCTATGAAAAGCTTCAAGACAAGATTCATCAAACACAAAGGGGGCATCTTTGAGGAGTAATGAGGTCAATGGTTTTGCTATTTTTGAAAAATCTTTGATGAAACGCCTATAGAATCCGGCGTCGCCTAGAAAACTTCTCACTCCCTTTACATTGGAAGGAGGTGACAAGTTCTCTATAACGGCAACTTTAGCACCATCAACCTCAATACCCCTACTAGAGACAACGTGACCGAGTACAACCCCTTCCTCTACCATAAAATGGCATTTTTCCCAATTAAGGACGAGGTTGTGCTCCTCACATCTCTTCAACACACTAGTCAAGTTCTCAAGACCATGATCAAACGAGTCCCCATGGACACTAAAGTCGTCCATGAAAACTTCCATGCTTTTCTCTAGAAAGTCCGAAAAGATTGCCATCATGCACCTTTGAAAGGTGTCGGGCGCATTGCAAAGCCCGAATGGCATCCTACGGTAGGCATAAACTCCTATTGGACAAGTGAAGGTCGTCTTCTCTTGGTCATCCGGGTGGATGGGAATTTGGAAGAACCCGGAATAACCGTCTAGAAAGCAATAGTATGCATGGCCCGCGAGTCTCTCTAGCATTTGGTCTATGAAGGGAATTGGGAAATGGTCTTTTAGGGTGGCGGCATTGAGCTTCCTATAGTCAATACACATGCGCCACCCGGTCACGGGTCTAGTAGGTAGGGTGGTGCCAACCTCTTGTTCAACCATTTGTACCCCCCCTTTCTTTGGTACCACGTGAACCGGACTAACCCACTTACTATCGGTTATTTGGTATATAATCCCGGCCTCAAGTAATTTCAACACTTCATTTTTTACCACCTCGGCCATTTTTGGGTTTATCCGCCTAAGACCATCTACCTTGGGTTGACTCCCCTCTTCCAAAACAATTCTATGCATGCACAAACTCGGGCTTAAGCCCTTGATGTCATCAATGCTATACCCAAGTGCCCCTCTATGAGTTTTCAAGATTTCCAAAAGCTTATTTTCTTGGGACTCACTTAGGTTAGCATTCACGATCACCGGGTAAGCCTCCCCCTCATCAAGGAAAGCATACTTGAGTGAGGGAGGTAAGGGTTTGAGTTGTACCTTTGGAGGGAGAAAGCCCTCCACTTTCTTCAAAAGTTCCTCATCAACTTCATGGTCTTCCTTCATAGCTTCATCATGCAAAGAGATTTGAAAAACCTCTTCCATCTCCGCTTCTTCACGGGCTACTTCATGTACCACCTCATCTATCAACTCAATAGTGCTCAACCTTTCCATCTTTGGTCCTTTCATCAAGTTTGGTAGGTTAAATTCGACGTTGTTGCCCTCGATTTGGAAGGTTAGCCGCCCATTCTTCACATCGATGAGAACTCCTCCGGTAGCCAAGAATGGCCTACCAAGGATGATGGGAGTATGGCTATCCTCCGGAATATCGAGGACAACAAAATCGGCGGGAATTAAAAGCTTTACAACTTTGACGGGTACGTATTCAAACACCCCCATAGGGTGCATGACGGACCTATCCGCCAATTGAAGAGTCATTGAAGTGGGAGCAAGGTTTTGAATGCCGATTTTCTTGGCAACCTTTAAAGGAATAACACTCACACTTGCTCCCAAATCACGAAGAGCTTTAGATATGGGCACACCACCAACTACACATGGAATTGAAAAGCTCCCCGGGTCACCAAGCTTAATGGGCATTTTATTAAGGATATGAGCACTACATGCCTCTTCCATAGCCACTATTTCTTGGTCACCCAAGACTCTTTTCTATGTCAAAATATCTTTTAAAAATTTTGAGTAGGTTGGCATGTTCATAATCACCTCCGTAAAGGGTAGGGTAACCTCAAGTTTCTCAAGCATGTCACAAAACTTGGCATACTTAAGGTTTTCCCTTCTCTTTATGGCTCTTGAAGGGTAAGGAATTTTTGGAACAAGTTGTAACACCCCCATACTCCAAGTGCCTTACCAGGACCACTCAGGTATGAAGACATTACCATCTCGGTTACCCGAGGCAATGATAATCAAACAACAATGAAGAAACAACGTTTATTATAAATAATTAGCGAATAGTTACAATCCTCAAAACCAAACCAAAAGTACGATACATGTTCTCAAACTGACTGTTCTAACTGAAATGTAAATAAACTAAAAGCTACAGCGGAAGACTCTTATCATCATGTCGTGGCATCCCAGCTATCCCAGTACTCACCTCAATACCTGCTCAATATCTGCTCATCATCCTCGAATGGATCACCGCAGGTTTACAAAACAACACCGGGGTCAGTACTAATCACACAATCAATATAAACAATAGCGATAAGGTAAACAAACAGCTTAACTGTCACACACACACACAACCAACCAATTCCCATCATCTCAATACTTGACATCCCACTGGACCACCCCCGATGGGGACCGCACTGTACCCACCAAATCCCCGCTCCACATAGTGAGCGATAACCATGTCCATTAATGTGCACATCCCTTCTGTGGCGGGTTCCACAGAAGGCGAAACTAGGGCGTGAAGCCACTCCCGCAAGTGACCCCACTCAGCCGAGGACACGCCTCGAGAACCACATACAGCAATCACAACCACAATCACAGTATAATTATTATATCAAACAACCAAATACAATACATCAACCAATATCCCATTATGGGACTAATACTGTGTAGGAAATCCTACCTGGTAAGCACACAATCAGACGGTCTCTACTGCTGAATCAAAAGGCTTCCTCTATGAACCCTCCTCCTACCATACAACACATAGAGGCTACCAAATCACATACTACACATAAAACCCCCAATCTCTAAATTAGGGTTTAACCAAAACAAAGGAAAGACACTAAAAAGGGTACATAGATCTTACCCTCGACGCAAGGAACTCAACGGTATAATCAACGACAAGAACTGACCGTCTGAACTCCGGGAATTGCTAAGAATGCGATTAAGAAGATGAACTTGTTTGCTTTTTCTCTTAAACAGGAATTTAGGTTTTGTAAAAGTGATTTAGAATAATGACGACGAAGCTTAAATACCTTAATCGCATAATTAACAAAACCCGAGAAAATTCCCCGTAAAACCGGCTACTCGATCGAGTACCCACGGATACTCGATCGAGTACCCCCCTACTCGATCGAGTGCCCCAGCTACTCGATCGAGTACCCAACAGGTCAGAAACTATTTTATTTCGCAACTTACCCTTACTCGACAGAGTAAGGCCTACTCGATAGAGTACCCCAAGACTTATAAATACGGAGTATTACAGTCTTCCCTCCTTCAAAGGAACTTCGTCCCCGAAGTTCAAACCACTACTAAACAAAGGTACTCCCATAACATTCCCGACTCACAACCAAAGCAAAATTCAACATAAAACATGTTACTAACCCAACTCATCCCGACACAACATACAAAAAGGGGTATGAAACTCTTAAAAACTGCTCGCGATCATCTCCTACCCCCCTAAAAGAAACAAGGTTACGTCCCCGTAACCATACATACCTGATCAAAAAGGAAAGGGTAACGCTCTTTCATGATATCCTCTGCCTCCCATGTGGCTTCCTTAGTCTCGTGGTTAGACCAAAGGATCTTGAGCAGAACTGTCTCACCACTCCTAGTCTTTCTAACCTTTCGGTCGAGAATCTGCTTAGGTACCTCAAGATATGATAAGGACTCATCTAGCTCTAAGCTCTCTGCCTCTAACACATGTGACGGGTCACTCACATACTTCCGCAGCTGCGATACATGAAACACATTGTGCACTCTCTCTAAAGCAGCATGTAAAGCCAGACGATAAGCAACCTCTCCAACTCGCTCTAAGATCTCATAAGGACCGATGAACTTCTGACTCAGCTTGCCCTTCTTCCCAAATCTCATAACCCCACGCATAGGAGACACTTTCAGAAGAACCTTATCCCCAACCTGAAACTCTATATCCCGGCGATGTAGATCTGCATAACTCTTTTGCCTGTCCTGAGCTGCTCTCATCCGTTCCCTGATCATCTTAATCTGTTCCACCATCTCATGTACCATCTCTGGTCCTAAAACCACTGCCTCAGCACTATCGTCCCAACAGATTGGACTCCTACATCTCCTCCCATACAAAGCCTCAAACGGTGCCATACCAATACTGGTGTGATAGCTGTTGTTGTAAGAAAACTCTATCAAGTCCAACCTCTGTTCCCAGCTACCACCAAAATCCATCACACAAGCTCGCAACATATCCTCAAGAGTCTTGATTGTTCTCTCAGTCTGCCCGTCTGTCGCAGGATGAAATGTTGTACTCATCTTCAAAGTTGTTCCCAAAGATTCCTGCAACTCTTTCTAAAACCTCGATATAAACCTCGCATCTCGGTCAGACACTATGTCCTTAGGGACTCCATGTAACTTAAGCACGTTCTTTTGATAGGCCATAGCCAATTGTGCCTTAGTCCATGTATCTTTCATTGGAACAAAGTGAGCTGACTTGGTCAGACGATCCACTATCACCCAAATCATGTTGTTACCTTGTTGACTCTTTGGCAAACCCACAATGAAATCCATGGAAATGGATTCCCACTTCCACTCAGGTACCTCTAAAGACTGAATCTTACCTTATGGTCGTCGCTGTTCCCTTTTAACTTTCTGGCATGTCAAACATCGGGACACAAACTCAGCTGTCTCTTTCTTCATCCCAGGCCACCAAAACGTTTTCTTCAAATCCTTATATAGCTTGTCTCCACCTGGATGAACTGAATATGGTGTACAATGTGCCTCTGTCATGATAGTCTTTTTCAACTCCTCATCATTAGGAACACACCACCTACCGTCAAACCTCAAACTACCATCTGTATGCATAGAAAAGCGGGACACTGTCCCTTTCTCTACTCCAGCTCTCCACTCAACTATCTTAGGATCCAAAGCCTGCTTACTTCGAATATCATCATAAAACTCAAGCTGTACTGTCATATCACCCATGGCATCTCCTTTCTGCATCATATGTATCCCAAAACTCGCTACCTCATCTCTGAGCCTCATCAAAGATAGAGTTGTACACAGAGAATGTACACTCTTCCTACTCAAAGCATCAGCTACAGCATTGGCCTTCCCTTCATGGTAGATGATTTCCATGTCATAATCGCCAATAAGCTCCATCCACCTCCTCTGTCTCATGTTCAACTCCTTCTGCGTGAATATGTACTTGAGACTCTTCTGATCCGAAAATACCTTAAAGATTGCTCCATAAAGGTAATGTCTCCAAATCTTGAGAGCAAACACCACCGCACCCAACTCCAGATCATGAGTGGGGTAGTTCTCCTCATAAGGCTTCAATTGCCTAGAAGCATACACTAGTAGAAAAAGTCATATTGACATCGCCATTATAACATCAGTTATTACTAAAACTGATGTAATCGATCTAACTTTTGTCATTAACATCGGTTTTAAAACAAAAACGATGTTCTTTGTTTTTATTTTTATTATTTACATCGGTTGTTAACATCGGTTATTATAAAACCGATGTTAATTTGTTTAAGTTGCATCGATTTCAGTAAAACCGATGTTGATATAAACAATACATCGATTAGTTACTTATTTGTGAACCGATGTAACGATTCTGCATTGTTCACAATCACGGAGGTTATTTCTCTAATAATCAAAAATAAACCCACGACCCTTCAGTTGCATTTTTCCCAAATCACAAAAACCCCTTGACGATTTACCCACAAAACCCTAAGAAAAATCCTCCACGGTCACGACCTTGCCTTTCACCGCCACTGATCATCGCTCATCCTCACCAGTCGCCGGCAAAATCGTCGCTTTCATCTTACTTACACCAGACCTTGAACGATTTTCCCGAAAACCCTAAGCACAGTACACCAGGCCTTCATCGTTTTCCCCTTCACACCAGACCATCGCCGCCGGCAAAGCCCCGCAGATTGGTGATTGTAGACCTCTGATGAAGCTCCGCACACTAGACGTCTCCAACCTATCCTGCAACTTCACTCAGGCTACCAATGTTTGTCTTTTTTTTTAGTTAAATATTTTTTTCTGAATTACTTCATGTCGATATTTCTTTTTGATCAATTTATTGTTTCTTGGATATAAAAAAGATTGCTTCATGTTGATATGTCATTTGATTATGATGAGTACAAACTCTAAATAAATGGATTATTATTTATGATATCTCTGCTGGTTCTAACATCAATAAAAGTTGTTGCAAATGATGTTGTATGATTTGATTATGATGAGTACAAATTCTCATATCAGTAAAACAGGCTATAAATTTAAGCATGACCCAAATCTGATGGGTTTTGTGCGATTCTGATTTTGAGTTGTGGTCGTAGTGGTACATAGACTAGGAGAAATTGTGGTATTGATAGTGGTAGGTTTAGGTAGGGTTCAATAATAGCGAATGTGGCTTTGAATTGTGAGGAATAAATCGACATCCACTTGGCCAATCTCGTAACTTAATTATCATATTAACGAGCCAACCTATTCAAGGTGCTCAGAATGGTGGTAATGTGAAGCTTTTCGTAACTGGGAAAAGAAAAATTGAGGTGTTACTAGTCAGGAAGTCATTAGGGGCAGGGGATGGTGCCGGTACCTTGATAACAACTGTTCAAATTGATAACAACTGTTCAATTACAATGAATTGATAGGTTGTGGGGGAGTAAACCTGCAGCGAAATAAAAGTAATTCACTTGAGGATTTACTGTAAAACAAAGGAAAATTACATGTTTGAGAATTCAAGAAGATTGATAATTTCATTCATGATAATTTCTGACTACACTCCACTCTCCTTATATAGGCTAGATGGTGGGAAATATCTAAGGAAATAACTTGAGGAGTAATTCATCTAAAATGTTGTAAATTATTGTTAACAACTAGATTCTCCTAATTTGTCCTCTTGTACTAGCTGGTCATTGCAGTACTATCTAGGTTGTTGCTGCACATGTCCCATGATTGGAATGAGGTCATAACTGGTGACATTTCTAAAAGATCCTCCTGCTGAGTCATTAAACTGCGGAGTCACCCTATTTTTCCCCATTTTCTGAGATGCTGACTTCTTCATGACAGTAGCAAGGACTGAATTCACAGAATGCAATGCCTGAACTGTTGGTTCCACAGGCTGTAATGCATCATACCCGTACTTAAAATTAACCCCTTACCTGCCATCACCCATTAATGGTACAAAATTAACGCCTTACCTGCCACCCGCGTACCTGCTACGTCTGCTCCATCATGTAGGGATTCTGCTTTGCTACATCAACAGAATTCCAATCCAAGAGTACCGAGTACCCGAATTAACTTTTCTTAAATTAGATGAAATCCTTGATTTTTTCTTTTTGGGAGTCTAACTTATGGCAAGGCATTGTTGATCATTACATTATTGGTTTAGACCCTTACTATTGACTTACGAATTTGAAGCTGAGTTGAATGATACTATTGACTGAATTGAGAATTTATATTCAGTGTAATATCATCATATGAAAATAATCCCAGAAACCGAATAAGTTTGAGTGTATGCGATATGAGTTCTTTCTTCCTTAGCAAATTCTGAATAAGTTTGAGGGTATGCGATATGAGTTATTTCTTCCTTACTCTATCACCTAGCCTTTATCACAGTACTTATTTAAAATCTATGTAGTAGACATTATGTTAGATGTGTATCCCGTATCAGACTCTTTGTATCGAGCTAGGCAGCTTGCATTAAACTGTACATAGTGGATGTTCATAAACTGTAAGCCTTTAAGTTCTGTGGTTTCATTTTGCTCTGCATTCTCTGAAACTCAAACTATGTTTACTCCATACTCCATAGTCGTTAGACCAGTAGCATAAAGAAGATGAGAGGGAAGCATAAAGAAGAGATAGATGCGGGGGTTTAGATTATTGTAGGGTTACTCTCCTTTATTTATATAATCTTTTTCTTTTACCTTTCCTTTCTTTAATTAAACTTCTTCTTCTACCTTTATTTGCTTTTCCAGTTCTTCTTGTTTCCAACTACAATCTCCATTTTTTATGATCCTAAATTTTGGTATCTCTTAACCATAGTTACATTAAACCCTATTTCTCTTAAATGAAATTTAATTTAGTGCAGCTATTAAACCCCCTTTATTATCAACCCTTTTAATTTACTAATAATCCCAAGCTATTGTGTTAACCATTCATGTAATTTTTTTGGTTCTCTCTGTCAGAATTGCGTTTACTCTATTCTTCAACTTTGAATCTTGTTCTTAATTTCGTTTTTACCCATTGTTTGATACTGCTTTATGCCCAGAAATTAGATTAGTGTACATCCTATTGGTTGTAATATAAGTAATTTGCCACTCTATTGTGATTTTACCAGGTTGTCAGTTTAACAAATGTACAAGTTCATGAAGTGGTAAGTTTTCTCACCCTTTGATCATATTAAAGTATTTTATACTCCCTCCTATTCCGAATAAGTGTCCCATTTGGACAATGGCACGAAAATTAAGGAATATAGTTAAAATAATGAAAATTATTATATAGGGGTAAAAATATATGAGTTAAATAATGAAAAGTATTAAATATGATGGGTTATGGGTGGTTGGGGTGGTAAATAAAGAAAAGAGTTAAGGATAAGAAAGTAAAAAACCATGTCCAAATATGGCAAATGGGACTGTTATGTGAATAGACGGAAATGACAAATGGGACAGTTATTTAGAATAGGAGGGAGTATAATGTTATTGGAAATTTATGTACCACTCAAGTCAGGTTTAAAGGGACAAATTCTATTTTCATCAATAATGTTCAATATGTGATCATGTTACTCTCGAGCAAATAAATTTATACTGCTGGTTTGTTCTTTCATTGATTAGTAAAGTTTGACAAGCCTAGTTAAACAACTTTCTTCATCTAATGAAGTCATTACACCTTGTTTTATTTTTTTAGTTTTATATGGGTTCATAGGAATTTGGTGGTCTTTGAACCTTTCATTGTGATAAATGAAAATCGACGA
Source organism: Silene latifolia (assembly GCF_048544455.1). NCBI lineage: Eukaryota > Viridiplantae > Streptophyta > Magnoliopsida > Caryophyllales > Caryophyllaceae > Silene > Silene latifolia. Next base: position 139,786,647 of record NC_133528.1, on the reverse strand, counting down.
TAAGCATTTGATTAGTTACCACACAATGAGTGATTAATTCTTCTCATTTATTTCTTTGTTAGGTGAATATTCTAGATTGCTGCACTTATTGGATCAAAGCATTCCATGAGAAAAGGTAAAATTCTATTTTACTTGCTTGTTTTCCCTTTCCTTTTCCGAAAATCTTAAATCTGCTCCTTGTAATAGTTTGCGAGATGCTCATTCATAATACTACTTTCAAGGTAGTGTATTTCATTATTCATTCTATCTTAAATATGGATGATAAACTATGGTGGTGGTTGTTAGTATTATTTATATGTTGGTGAATTTAGGTTTTAACATTTTTTAAGGCAAACTCCAATCTTAAGGCATTGTTTGGGCTGCAAAATTTGGACGAAAAGGGATGGTAGTGACAAAAGTTTTGATGAATATGCTGATCTTTATATGTTTTTATGAAAGTTATCCATATTTTATTTGTGGCACACATAGAGAAGTTGTTCAATTTGCTTGAATTCTGGTACTTATGCTTCTTTGCTATTTGTTGATATCTCCTCATTATTGTTGACAGATCTAAGGAGAAACGGTATGGAAGTAGTGGCACTACCACCGGGTTAACTTTGAATTTGTCATTTACTCCTGTTTAGGTTCATGCCCTCTCTTATTGCTTCAACTTAATGATTACTGTTCCATTTCCAAATAACGTTTATTTTCGAGATCTCAAAATGCATGTTCTGTTGGGTTTTTATGAGCCATGGTCATTTTGAAGCTGCAAATTATGTTTTTCTGCTTTCTGTTGGCGACTTTTGTCCTGTAAATGTTGGTAGCTATAGAATTATGGATTATTACTTCACAAGTGCAGGGATTTGATGTTGGTACTAGGTAGTACTTACTGCTTTTGTTTGGTAAGCTCGTAAGAATGAAAAGGTTGGTTGTCGTATACTAAAACCAAATTATAACAATTTCCGTTATTATCCCACCGAATTATAACTTAATTTCCATCAAATATTAAGGAACTTAAATCCGACATGCTTGGTACTTTTTCTACTAGTGTCTATGTGTAGATATTGTTCGTATTTTCTAAGTGTGGCCTAATAATCCTTGTTCTTATTTGTAGTGTGTTTCAGGTTCGCAAATGACAATTGAACAAATGAACGAGGTTCGAGAGCTTTGGTCGCTTTATTGTGGAAAGAACGTCTAGAGTATGTATGATTTAGATTTCTAGAAATTGTAATTGAAAATACACATTTTGCGTCGTAGAAGCTTGTAGTGTACATTTTAAATTATTTTGAATGGACGGAATTGTATACGCTATGATATTTTTTTGGTATAATAAATATGTAGTGTTTAAAATTGTTGGAAGGAATGAGATGCAGGGCTGTTATTTTTATATTGATTCATTTTGCAGGCCCCTAACAGTGTAAAAATTCACAAATAGCTTAAGAGTAAATTGTCATTCTGAATCATACTACATCAGTTTCATACATCAGTTTCAGACAAAACGATGTAAAAATGCCATTTACATTACATCAGTTTCAAACAAAAACCGATGTAATTGAGACACTATTAACATCGCTTTTCGCCTATAACCGATGTTAATAATATACTATTTATATCGGTTTTAGACCAAAACCGATGTAATTGAGACACTATTAACATCGCTTTTCACCTATAACCAATGTTAATAATATACTATTTACATCAGTTTTAGACCAAAACCGATGTAATTGAAACACTATTAACATCGCTTTTACCCATAATCGATGTTAATTTCATACTATTTACATCGGTTCTGAAACCGATGTTTAGTTAAAAATACTAAATACGTCGCCCCCAGAAACATCGCCACAAAAGCGATGTAAATAGGGTAAAATAACCGATGTCAATGAGACTTTTTCTACTAGTGATAGGCAATCACTTTACCATTCTGCATCAACACACATCCTAACCCATTCTTCGAGGCATCTGTATAAACCTCAAAGTTCTCACCCCCTTCAGGCAATGCTAAGACAGGAGCTGTGGTCAAACGCTCCTTTAATGTTTGGAACGCCGTCTCACAACTCTCATCCCAACGGAACCTGTTCTCTTTTCTCATCAACGCTGTCATAGGTCTAGCTATCTTGGAGAAATCCTTCACGAACCGTCTGTAGTATCCAGCTACACCCAAGAAACTCCTAACCTCGGCAACATTCTTTGGTGCTTCCCACTTTGTCACTGCCTCAATCTTTGCCGGATCCACAGCTACTCCATCTTTAGAGATTACATGCCCCAGAAAAGCAACTTTCTCTAACCAGAACTCACACTTGGACAGCTTAGCATACAACTCATGATCTCTCTAAGTCTGCAACACGGTCCTCAGATGCTCTTCATGCTCCTCCTTAGTCTTAGAGTAGACTAAGATGTCATCGATGAATACCACTACAAACTGGTCCAAAAACTGTCTGAAGATTCTATTCATCAAATCCATAAACACTGCCGGCGCATTAGATAACCCAAACGGCATCACCACATACTCATAATGGCCATACCTCGACGTGAAAGCTGTCTTTGGTATGTCCACCTCTCTAATCTTCACCTGATGGTACCCCGACCTCAAATCAATCTTAGAAAAGACTGTTGCTCCACTCAACTGATCAAAAAGGTCTTCAATCCTTGGCAAAGGATACTTGTTCTTTATCGTCACTCGGTTTAGCTCCATGTAATCTATGCATAACCTTAAACTCCCATCTTTCTTCTTCACAAAAAGAACTGGTGCTCCCCACGGCGATACACTTGGTCTAATGTATCCCTTCTCTATCAAATCATCCAACTGTTTCCTAAGCTCCTCCATCTCCTTAGGACCCATACGATACGGTGCCTTAGAGATTGGCCCCGTCCCTGGTTTCAACTCCACGGTGAAATCTATCTCCCTCTTCGGTGGCAACCCCACTTTCACGGAAAACATCTGCAAACTCTCCCACCACTGGTATCTCATCAACTGTCGGACTCTCTATCCGGTTATCTCTCACATGGCACAAGATCAAAGGACATACCTTCCTCAGATAAGACTTCAAGGTGACAGCTGCAATCAACTTAACTTTGGGTTTGACTAGAAACCCACGATAAGACACACTAACACCCTTAGGACCTCTTAGAGACACTTTCTTTTGATGACAGTCTATCTTAGCTTTATACTTTCCTAACCAATCCATCCCGACTATCATCTCAAAACCGTTAAAAGGAAACTCTAGCAAGTCTACAGGGAAATCAACTTGCCCAACTATCAAAGATACATCTCTGAACAATCTCCCACAAGATACAGACTCACCCGAAGGTATGAAAACTTGCTCACTAACAGACTCATATACTCTCAAACCCAACTGTTTAACATGACTCGAAGACACAAACGACTGAGAAGCCCCCGAATCAAACAAAACAAAGGTAGGAATACCATTAACAAGGAATGTACCGGTGATAACGTGCGCATCCTCCTCAGCTGCTTTCTTCTCCATCATGAATAACTTGCCATTTGGTCTTCGCCCACCTCCCCGGACAAGATCTTGGCTGATGTGGTCGGCTTAGCACCCGACCCCGATTGTTGTTGTTACTCGTTGGTGGTTTCGATAAGAATTACCGCCGTTGCGGTTGCCTCCACTCAAACTCGACCTCCCGGTTTGGCCATGATACAGTCGGTCTGTTGCTCGCGAAGATCTGTGCAGGTCTCTGGAAAGATCCCGGTGCACTTGTGCACTCATGTCTCTTGTGGCCTACACCACCACAACCATAGCAGGTCACTCCCCAACTATTACTCACACTTCCACGGCCACGCCCAAAGGAAGCCCCAGCACTGAACCCTGGCCCAGAAGAAAACCCCTTAGACTGATTGTGGTTGCCTTTCTTGTAATTAGATTGGCCACCACCCTCGCTCTCAGACTTCCTCTTCTCACCACCTGACCTCTCCTGAGCCATCTCCACCAACCTCTCGGCTCTCCCCCTCTCATAAGCTTCCTTAACATCGCAAGGATCCCCACGGGTAACTTATCCATAATCTTGGTGGTCAACCCCCTCTCAAACCTCAACGCCAGATTCTCCTCACTCAAACCCATATCCTCAGCATATCTAGACTTTTCATTGAACTGTCGGTAGTACTCAGCCACAGACATCTCATTGGTCATCTTAAAACTGTCAAACTCTTCCCTCAACTTACTCCTCACATGCTCCGGTACGAACTCCTTCCTCACAGCCCTACGAAACTCCTCCCAAGGTATAGCAGGTAAACCTTGGTTTGTATAAATCTCTTTAGCACTCACTTTCACTGTATCCCACCACTTGCCACCGCCTCCCTCGGATAGAACGCACTTGTTCTACTCTCATCTCATCGGACAGTGAACTAAATCCAATATGTTCTCCATCTCTCTCAGCCAACTATCAAGAAGGTTAGGCTCCCCAACCCCCTTGTATTCTTTCGGGTTAAACCTCGCTATGTAGAGGCTGATTTTAGAATGATCAACCTCCTTCTCCTTATCCTTGTCCTTATCCTCATTCACCTTCTTTAGGGTCTCTGTAAGAGCATCTTGGTGCTCCAACATCTTAACAATGTCATCCATGGTCATAAGCTCAGCTCTCGCATACAAAGCAGTCTTCTTGGGCGGCATCTTGAAACTATATATATAAGAAAGGGTAGATATAAACACACGTACTAAACCTCAAAACACGATAACACGCTGCCCAGACCCTACTCGATTGAGTGCCCAAACCTACTCGATCGAGTAACGGGCTACTCGATCGAGTGACCCTACATACTCGATCGAGTACCCAAACATCAGACCCAAACAGACCTTCTGATCTCTTACCTACTCGACCGAGTGACCCCCTACTCGATCGAGTACCCCTAGTTACTCGATCGAGTACCCCAAAACTCGATTCTGAACTCAAAATCGTCAAAAACCCACCCGATCAAGTCAGTCCCACTCGATCGAGTCATGCTAACTCAGAAACGCTACCCGCATGCTATATCATATTCTAACATGCTATAAACTTTATAAAACCAACATTATATCATAATTAAGCATATATTACTACGCATCCCTTCATACGATCTACGAAATCATTATATCATGCTAATAAAGCCACATTGTAAACATCCAACATGTTATTTCAACAACAAGTCTACATATATATCACTTTTCTTTCACATTCTCAACTTCTCCTTCAACACCCAACAATCACACACACTTCATCACATTATTACACAAGTTAACCAAACACACATACGACTCGACAAGTACTCCCCCCATGTGACCGGTTCAAAATTGTAGGGCGACCCCGCGACTTCAGGACGTCTCCCAAGCCTTTGCATTAGCTCCTACAACTTTTACCCCGGGTTCATTTTAATTGACTCCCTATGTTCATTAGGTTCATTGGTTACAGGTTTCAGGATCGTCGCTCTGATACCATTTGTAACACCCCCATACTCCAAGTGCCTTACTAGGACCACTCAGGTATGAAGACATTACCATCTCGGTTACCCGAGGCAATGATAATCAAACAACAATGAAGAAACAACGTTTATTATAAATAATTAGCGAATAGTTACAATCCTCAAAACCAAACCAAAAGTACGATACATGTTCTCAAACTGACTGTTCTAACTGAAATGTAAATAAACTAAAAGCTACAGCGGAAGACTCCTATCATCATGTCGTGGCATCCCAGCTATCCCAGTACTCACCTCAATACCTGCTCAATATCTGCTCACCATCCCCGAATGGATCACCGCAGGTTTACAAAACAACACCGGGGTCAGTACTAATCACACAATCAATATAAACAATAGCGATAAGGTAAACAAACAGCTTAACCGTCACACACACACACAACCAACCAATTCCCATCATCTCAATCTTGTCGATCCTTTGGACCGGACCACGCGCTGGGGGACCACAAACAGTAGTACCCACCAAATCCCCGCTCCACATAGTGAGCGATAACCCTGTCCATTAATGTGCACATCCCTTCTGTGGCGGGTTCCACGGAAAGGCAAAACTAGGCGTGAATCCACTCCCGCAAGTGACCCCACTCAGCCGAGGACACGCCTCGAGAACCACATACAGCAATCACAACCACAATCACAGTACAATTATTATATCAAACAACCAAATACAATACATCAATCAATATCCCATTATGGGACTAATACTGAGTAGGAAATCCTACCTGGTAAGCACACAATCAGACGGTCTCTACTGCTGAATCAAAAGGCCTCCTCTATGAACCCTCCTCCTACCATACAACACATAGAGGCTACCAAATCACATACTACACATAAAACCCCTAATCTCTAAATTAGGGTTTAACCAAAACAAAGGAAAGACACTAAAAAGGGTACATAGATCTTACCCTCGACGCAAGGAACTCAACGGTATAATCAACGACAAGAACTGACCGTCTGAACTCCGGGAATTGCTAACAATGCGGTTAAGAAGATGAACTTGTTTGCTTTCTCTCTTAAACAGGAATTTAGGTTTTGTAAAAGTGATTTAGAATAATGACGACGAAGCTTAAATACCTTAATCGCATAATTAACAAAACCCGAGAAAATTCCCCGTAAAACCGACTACTCGATCGAGTACCCAAGGATACTCGATCGAGTACCCCTCTACTCGATCGAGTGCCCCAGCTACTCGATCGAGTACCCAACAGGTCAGAAACTATTTTATTTCGCAACTTACCCTTACTCCACAGCGTAAGGCCTACTCGATAGAGTACCCCAAGACTTATAAATACGGAGTATTACACAAGTTGAGAATTGGAAGGTACCTTTGGAGGAGCCGAATTCTTTGTTACCTTTTTAGAGTGTTTCAAAGGCACTTCTTCAACAACTTCCTCCTCATAAGGGAGGTCTTCCACATATCCATCAACATCCTTGTCCTCTTGAATTACCCTTCTAGACAAATCTTCACAAACTTTCTTCCTTTTCTTGTCTTCACTAGCTTTACCTAACGGTTCAATGGGTGAGCTTTCCTCTTCACCATTCACTTCCAACTCATTCCCCTTGGGATCTTCATCAATTTCCACCACAAGGTCCTTGTAGGGGTCCTCAAGCTCTACACCACTCCTTAGCACTACCGCATGAGCATGGTGGCTATTTGAGGCATCCTTGGAGCTTTGTCCTTGGGCCAATAAACCACCGGGCGGCCGTTGAGGGTTAGCCATAGCATGAGAAGCCATCCTAGATTCCATTTCTCTCATGTCCTTAAAGAAGGTAGCCCTCATGTTTGCTTGTTCTTGTCGAGTTGCCTTAGAAAAATTTGCCATCTCTTGACTATGTTGAAGTTGCATGTTCTTTATCATCTTCAAAAGCTCAACTTGAGAGAGCTCACCTTGGGGTTCTTGATAAGGTTGGTTGGCTATGGGTAAAGGGAACCCATAGTCATACCGAGCATTGGGACCTTGGTTGTTGTTTTGTCCCCCTTGGAAGTTAGCTCTAGGACCATTGTTGTTGAAATTTGATCCTTGACCTTATTCTTGAAAACCTTGAACATACCCTTGCCCAAATCCTTGGTTTGCGTGGTTCACTTGATTCCCTTGGTAAAACCCTTGTTTGCTTTGATTTCCACCAAAATCTTGGTATCCTTGGTTGCTTTGATTCCCATAATTTTGGTTTTGATTGTTGTTTGACCATTGGTTTTGATTCCCGGGATTAGTTCTTGGGTTGGGGAATATTCCCCTTGGTTGAGCAAAACTGGGTGGATTGTTTGGGGCTTGTGGTTGAAGGTGTTGTGGGTTTTGAACATTGGCACTTTTATAGCTAAAGTTCGGGTGGTTCCTTAAACCGGGGTGGTAGAAATTGGTATTTGGATTGTAGACGTTTGGGTTGTTGAAAGGTGGTCTTGTGGGTCTTGAATTGTTGTTAAAGCTTTGAAAAGCGTTAACCTCTTGAAAATTTTCATCATAGACACCATTGTAATTGTTGGCACACAAGTCATATGTATGACCACTCCCTCCACAAAGTTCACAACTTGAGACTTGAGCCACTTCCTCCATGGGTGCCCCATGTGAGGTCGCGGCTTGGATCACTTGATTTCTTTGAAACTTCTCAAATTGTTTTGTGAGTAAGTCGAGCTTGACATTTGTCTCGGAGTTGGAGGGGTTTTCCTTAGGATACTTCCCATTCCTTCTTAGCATGTTTCCTCTAGAACCATAGTTTGCTTCCGAATCTACCATTTTCTTGATCAATGCCGTGCCCTCTTCATCACTCAAGTGATCAAATCCTCCCCCCGCGGAGGCATTTACCATCTCCTTAGTCCTTGTTAGCAAAGTTTGAAAGAATGTTTGAGTGATGTACCATTCCGGTATTCCATGGTGGGGGCAACTTGTTATCAAGTCTTGATAACGGTCCCAAGCTTCACCCAAAGACTCCCCGTCCTTTTGTTGAAATGTATGAATCTCATTACGGAGCATCGCGGTCTTTCATGAAGGGTAATATTTGGCCATGAATGCTTTAGCCAAGGCATCCCATGTAGTGAAGGTATCCGGTGGGTGAATGTTCAACCATCGGTCCGCTTTGCCCGTCAATGAAAACGGAAACAACATCATTCTCAAGGTGTCTTCGGACACCCAATTATTTTTCATCATTGAAACCTTTCTCTTAAACTTCCGGAGATGAGCATGGGCATCCTCTTCAATATGCCCCCCGAACAAATCTTTCTCAATCAACCCGACTTGGGCCGGATGCATTTCAAAGTTGTTTGGGGCCAAGGTGCCAAAATTGATAGGGTTACATGAATCATTATGGTTAGGCCGGTTATGATCTCTAAGAGCCATTTGTGGTGGTGGATTTGGTATTTGATGTGGTGGTGTTTGAAGTGGGCTATTAGAATTAGGGAAGTTATGAAAAGGGTTTTCTAGTAGAGTCTCAATTGTGAGGTTTGGTTGAAGTGTGGTTGTGGTATTAATATTTTGTGGGATGTGTGAATTTGGTTGGTCAAAGTTTGCTTGAGGGGAACTATTCCTAACTCTTTCAAGGGTCCTTGTCCTCAAGGTTCTAAAAAGCCTTTCGGGGTCGGAGTTGAAGAGAAGAGCTTGGTGGTTCCTTCTAGGCATGCACTTGACAAATCGTTAGTCTCCTAGTGTTTTTACACACTAGGGGAAGGCAAGAAATCACACACTCTACAAAGAACACACAACTACTAAAACAAACTAACAATTGAGATAAGACTAAAGCAAAGACTCTAAGAAAAACTAAGTATAACCTAACGCCATCCCCGGCAACGGCGCCATTTTGATATAAGGGATTTGTCGTCAAGGTTGATATACCCACTAAAAAGTATTGATTGATTTAGTTAGCGGAAATCAAGGTTGATATACCCACTAAAACGTTGCAGTATTGTAAACTATGGAAACAAATATATTCACAATATCTTATGCCAAAATCAAAGTAAAAAAAAAAAAAAACAAATGTGAAAAGTTTAGAATATAATACACTGGCTAAGATGATGGTTAGGGTATCTAAAAAGAAACAAGTGTGAGAAGTGAGAACGATCAAAATTAAGTGTCATATATGTAAAAAAAATTTTATACTAGATTAATTTATGCTTTAAATATATACTCCTGTCATTTTAAATTCGTATACTCTCAAAATAAAGTAGAAATGTCTTTTTTCTACATTACAAATGTTATTCCATATTTATAATAGAGCCAAAGATTCAAAAATTCTTTGGTTTCAAATTATGATGGACTAAACAAAATGACTCATTAAGTGTTGTGCTTCTCACTCTTGTGAAGTAGCAATCCTTTAATGCAGTTTTCGACGCAATTTTCATCTTAAATTATTCAGAAATAACATTTTTGTATTACTAACTCAATGATAAGGTTCAATTTTTTTATATCTTAACTATTAAATTGTTACTACATTAATATATAATGTTTTTTCAGTAAGAAGTAATTTTAACCCATTTTCTGCGATGTAGGTTAATCTGAACTCACGGTTGCATTTAAAAAGGCACATGTAATGTCTTCAATTTCACGTGGATTAATGGAGTCTCATTCATTGATACGGATTATGCAGATTAACTTTCGTTTACTTGGTTTTTTCTTTTTAATTTTGTTTTTCAATTAATCGCTTAAAGAACCTACAATATTGGGAAGAATATTTTTACCAAAAAAATATTGGGAAGAATATTGGGAGTATTCCATAAAAAAATTCCTACTATAAGATACACGTGCAACTTATTATTATACTATGCATGCGAGCTAACTTAAATTAAACACAAATAAGATTGGAGTCACTTCTGAGTAAAGATTCAATAGTTAGAGACAACTAAATATAGATTTCTCAAAAGAAAACATGGAGAAAATTTTTAAGAGCACAAAATTATAATGTAGTACCTTTAATTTTTTGAAATTGCCTCACTTTTAAAAAATTTGCGGAGTATTTTAATTATATGGAACTATGAGGGTAATTGTTAAGAGTCAAAAGGGAGTAATAAGTAGTAAAGTAAGCTTAAAAATATACGCATTCTTCCAAGTCTTTTTCCCACGATTAAGTTATATTCTGTCGTCCTTGGTCATTTATTTATCTTAGATTTTGACACAAATATCAAGGAAAGATAAGCAAACCGATTATTGGATGGCATGTCCAAATTAACTGTGGAGGATTGAGTTACCCATTAAACATATTCCTAATATAGAAATGTAAATAATTAACTAAGACACTCTAAAATGCAATAGATAAATCGTAAAACAAACAGCCGAAACGGAGGGAGTAGTTATTAAGAGAGAAAGAAATAAAAAAAACTATTTTGGTTGTTTGATATAAGGGATTTGTCGTCGCTTCCTTTATCAAAAACAATTTATAAAGAACCCAATTAAAAGTAGTATTTAGTCGGGTGTCGAACACAAAGACGGCGGGGGTTTCTACTTAGTCTAGGTAAGAGTCTAGTCTAGTCAAAAATTGTAAGGAGGTGAGTTTGGTTTAAACTACTAGTTGTAACCAATGCAAGCAATTAAGAGAAAATGTGTTGGATTGATTAAAAGCTAGGGTTTGCGAGGTCATCTAAATGAACTATGAGCAAACAAGTCGATTTAAATAGTCTATGATGAAGGGTTGTCCTAGGATGGGAATCAATCTCTTGATAATCCTAAAGGCGGTCACCAACTCTCATTGAGCAACTACCCAATCTAAAGCATGCAACAAGACCACCACAAATTCTCATTCAATGGAGGAATTAAGCAATCAAGACAAAAGGCACAAGTTCTCACTTACACAATTTATCAAACATCTTGTATGCAATACTAAGAAAGACAAATTCTACACCATAGACTCAAAACAATCAACCTATCATGCCCAATAATCCGATTTAGACTCCCCTAAACCCTAGAAGGGTAACTACTCACTCATGTTCAGGTTGTTCAAGCAAATAAATGGAGAAAACCAAACAACAACAAGAGAAGACATGATATTGATTCTAGCAATTATAAAAGATAAAACAAAATGTAAACAATTGATTAACAAAGTAAATAAGAGAAGAGATATACCAACAAAAGTAAAGATGATTGCTTTGATTGAATAAATGAAGGAAATCCTCCACAATCTCCCAATACAATCCTCAAAAACCAAGTGTAAACAATTGATTCTTACTAATACTAACTAATTTCACTAAGTAATTGATAATTAATATGGAAAGATTAAGGCTTGATTAAGGAAAGATTACAACAATTAGGGAAAGTTTTCAGATCTAGGGTTATGTTTACAAAGGGTTTAGGGGGGGGGGGGTATTTATAGTCTTGCCTAAGATTAAGAAGAAAAGAGGAGAAAAGCCCAAATCCGTCATCTGTTGCGTTCTGCCAGTGGACCGGCTGCCGGTTCGCCTACCGACAGGGGCGTCAAAATGAACTTGAAGTTTGGAAATAGCTGGCAAGTGTGTTCTGCCGGTGGACCGGCTGCCGGCCTGCCGGCAGAACACGTCTTCAAAGTCTTCAAATTCTTCCTTGTGTTGCGTTCTACCGGTTGACCGGCTACCGGTGCTCCTACCGGTAGCGAGACCAAACTTCTTTTTCTCCTTAAATTCCAACTCAATCTAGCTGTTGTGTTCTACCGGTGGGCCGGCTGCCGGCCTGCCGGCAGAACACAACACTCAGGTATTTTCTTCCTTCTCTTTAGCAAAGTGGGGGATGTGTTCGGCCGGTGGCCAGACCGGCTGCTGGTCTGCCGGCAGAACACAACATACAGCAATTTTCACTTCTTCTTCATGTAAAGGCATTGGAATGCCTTCCTTGCCCCAATTCCTCCATACTCGACTCGATTCCTACAAGGGGATACACCAAATCACATGTACGAGGATTGGGCACGAAATACAAGGAGAGACATACAAAACCGACTCGATATGAGTCGGAATGCGTAAAAGAAAAGGGAAAATTTAGTGCAAATAAATCATATATCATTGTTCCACATTATCACACACTTTTGTGTCCCATTTTATATGTCATTATATTTATCTCACGCTACATTATCTTTCACATGATAAAAATGTTTTTTTTTTATTAAAATGATGCTCTATCACAATGAGGGTGAATGTAAGACAAGATGTAATACATGATGAGACCGAAAATTTACTCTCACCGACTAGCGACTACACCTATAAAGAGAAGAGAAAACCCACTTAATAAGCCGATGAAACTTCCATCTTAAAACCCGATAGGTAATATATTAGTAGTGAACTCCCTTCTTCTTCTGTCAATGGGAAAGAATGACACGCGGGCAAGCCATATACTTGACAGTTGGTTCTGTTTTAAATAGGCTATTTTAATCTGAAGCAATAAGACGGAGTTTTCTAACCATTTTACAACTAAATGTGAATACTACTGAAAAACAAGTTAACATAAGTTATAACGCTGGCTGCATCATTGTGGTTACATTTTACCATAAAAAGGTCATATATGCCTCTCTAATATTTCAAACGAAAAGTAATCATCTGAAACAAGAATTTGCATATACTAAGAGCTTATTTGTGATCACATTCAGAGATGAGATCCTTTGAAAATCACTTACTAGAGCAAACAAAGTGAAAATGAGGACCAAATTTTGTTGTCACATAATGTTACAAGAAGGGTAAGGGATCACCCATGGGGTGGGATTGGGTGGTGTTTATGCTGGAGGTACAGTGGGGGACGTAGGGTGATACCGTCATTTCAGTACCAAAAATAAATACCTAAGTACAACTAACAGAAGTCAGCGGTAAGTAGGGTCGATCTCCACAGGAAGGCGGTCACTATCCACTTGTCTACTCGGTCTGTCTAAGGTCACAGTGGGGGTTTTGATTGTTTTGACTAAACTAACGAGATTAAGGCAAGAGAAATAGAGATAAGAGAAATTAAGCAGAGGGAATGGAAACTAGGATATCGGTTCATCATTGAACGTCAATTAATTGCAGTTAAACTCACAGATTAGTCGATGTGTCGGTCTAAGGGGCAACGAATATCTCTTTCCGGTCTCAATTCGCCCTAAAATACTATTAGCTTAGCTTCCGCCCTCACTAAAGCATTTTATTGTTCACTGCGGGTCTCACCCCTTCCAACCTTCCAGTCTAGGTCAAGGCTTACCAAAATTAAAAAGGCTAATTACATCGATTCAACTAGCAGGATACAATTAAATCAGTGATTAACAACATAGACAAAAACAACAACGACAATCTGCAAACTAATTAGCAATTAACGTTTGTTCATTGACTCCCCTAATCCTAGCAGGGAGAAATTAGCTAGACATGATAAAGGAAAGAACAGAAATAAAGGGAAGAGAAATAAACATTAAATAAAGAAGAAGAGGGAAAAAGAGAGAATTACAGTAGATCCGGAAAAAAAGAGGAAATAATGTTTACAGAGAAAGAGTAAAGTAAAGCATCAAGGAACAATGTCCAAGATGTAATGCGTCCCCGAAGTGTGTTTGCCGTCGCCCTTTATATAGGGGAGACGATTTTTATTTAACCTAATAACAAAATAGACTAAAAAGCCCGAGCCCAATAGCAAACCACTCGATCGAGTGATTTGAAACCACTCGATCGAGCAAAATTAAGCTCAAACCACTCGATCGATCAATATAATTACTCGATCGAGTAACCAATAAAATGAAACCATTCGATCAAGCAAGGAAAGCACTCGATCGAGGTCTTCTACCATTCAAAAGCATTCGATCGACCAGAAAACCACTCGATCGATTCACTTTGACTTCAGCAGCTCATAACTTCGTTAGTTTCCGCCTTGACTTGGTTATTTAGCTTCCGAAATGATTTCACGCATCCCATAACAACAATATTTCCTGCTCCAAATCTACTCATCCTCCAAATGCATGCAAAACGGACGATAAAAGGCTTGATTCCACCACTTTCAGGTCCATTCCTGCAAATAAGACAAAACAAACCAAAGTAGCATATTCGGGGCATTTCGTAGCATAAAACTACGAGGATAGCATAGAAATACGTGCATAAAGAGGCCTAAAAAGACTATATAAAATGCACGTATCAAATCTCCCCAAACCAAACCTTTACTCGTCCTCAAGTAAACTAAATGAAAACTAATGGAACGGATATGAAAACTTAGAGCCAACTACAAATGCCCACTTAAACCGATTTAATGCAACAAACTAACACTTATAGCAAAACAGTCAAGTGCAAACGAATTGTAAGATGTTTATAATAAAGCTGAACCGTTGACCTTGCAAGACCTTTAAAATTGGACTCTCACGAGTCACTCTTCTCTCATGAAGCAAAGGGTGAACATATATATGTAAGAGAGAAAGAAATAAAGTCGCTCACCTAAACTACGACCCACATAATCATGCATGCAGCTAATACGATAGACAATTCTAGCTACCGTACACACATTCCAACCAAACGAGGTCCTGTCACAGCCGAGGGCTTACAAAAATATGGTAAAGTGAGGCAATGGGTAAGAAAAGGCAGAACAGTTAATGGAAATGTGGAGGTCTAGGCGGCCAAGCTAGTACCTAAACAAAACCATATAACAACATCCACCCTTACTCAATTATAAAATTAAGCACGTGCGCCCTTCATTTGACACCAAAACTCACCAAACCGAACTGAACATACTCCTCAATAAATGTAAATAAAGCATAGGAGTGAAACCGATCTCATCAAACAACATCTTTTTCTTTCTTTTTCTTCTTTTCTTTTCTTTTTTTCTTTGTTTTCTTTTTTTTTTCCGATCACGTTTTTTCTTTTTTTTTTTTCTTTTTCACGTCTTTTTTCATCAACCTCCTTTTTTTTTTCAATTTTCTTTTCTTCATAAATTACCAACTCCAAATCAATACAATATAAGCCAAACTCGGCACAATAAACAATATACCACAGAACAATCTAAACTAGCTTGACAAGGCAGGCTAAATTTGGAATGTAGCTAAGAGTCAACAGGCAAATTTGGCTAATGTGGAGTTAAATGGGTAAAAATGAAAGAGAAGGGAATGTAAGCACCTCCCTGCATGTGACACCAACCACTAACCCGAATGTATGTAGGCAAAAAGCAATTGAATTTCATAAATGTGCAAATTGATGATACATGTTATGCAAGGAGTAACTACTCACAATCCTACATGAAACTGGTCACAAACGACACCAGTTATTAAGCCCTAAAACCTCAGAATTTATAAGTAGTTTCCCAAAATTTTCAGGTCAAGTCTATTTGTTCAGCTAAATTTCAACATTAACTCGTAGATATGCAAAAGACAAAGCTAAAAGAATATATAGTTCAATGCAAGGCTTAAGCAAAAAAGACAATCGTAGTGCAATTTTATCATTGAAATATACCGTTCCGACTCAACCTATATGCTAAAATAAACGTGAAAATTTTTAATATTTTTGAGATTTTTGAATTGTTATAAGAATAAAAGACAATGCATACACAAATTAAATGCGATAACAGAAATGCAATAAAAACAATATGCAGACATATATGGATGCATAACCTCCCCAATCCAAACCGTACAATGCCCTCATTGTACCAAAACATGGAAAGGAAACGCAAACTAAAAGAGAAAGAGTATAGATGCGGAAAGCTTACAAGATTACGCGAATAAGGGACCTCCCCAAACCAACCAGCAACGTGGGAGGTCGCAAACAGCCCAGAGCATCGTCACAGGAAGCTAATCCAAGCAAAAGCACTCGATCGAGAGAGTAGATTACTCGATCGAGTGACTTGGGCATCAAAAACTGCTCGATTCTAGAAGATAGGGCACTCGATCGAAGGCTTTTCTTTGGCAGGTACTCGATCGAGAAGAAGAAATGCTCGATCGAGTGAAATTATCAGAAAAAGGGTTCGATCGAGTACAAAAAGTACTCGATCGAGCCGTCCTCAGTATATTCCTACAAAGACGCAACAAAACAGCCCGCAAAATTAACAAAACAAGCATAACTGATATAGTCTATGGTATGAAAACCAATTATTACACACACGACTAAATGAAATGTTTGAAAAACAACTAAAAATAAAATCTCTCCAGGTTGCCTCCCGGGTAGCGCTAGTTTCAGACAGGTCCCAGCTCGACCTTCTTTTCTTCAACGAGCCTCTCTAATTTAACCTGGTCAAAACAGCTCAAACCGCGCAGCAACCGATCAAATAGCTGCGCGTGTGCTACACAAAACTGTAAGTAGCACGACAGTAGAATAGCAACATAGGAAAATAAAATGTACAAATGTTTAAGCCTAACAAATTTCCTATGACAGCTCCTAAATTTGTCCACAAAATAAAGGAGCTCAGGAGCAATTAATAAGAAATTAGGATACCGCTTCAGATTAATAAATTTATGATGACAAGAACGGTGAAAAACTATTAAATTATATGACCAACTGGGAGGGGGTATAGTATTGAAATACGAAGCATGAGTCAAATGAGGCATTGTACTATTCAAACAAACAATAATATAATTATCGTTAACTACCTCGGTTTGGTTGCTCTCAATGATGGAATCATTGACAACGGAAGATATTACCTCTTCCGCGCTAGGAGCAATCACTGACTCAGCTGCCTCCTCTGTGGGTTCCGTCCCGTAAATCGCGGCCTCTAGCGCATCCAGCAGATTCAACCACAAACAAACTCAACATATCCAAAATCCAACTTAGGTTAACATCCCACAAAACACGGAGAGCTATCTACGAGGCATCATTGGAGGATAAGCAAGAAACGAAAGATAAGTCGGGAGGGTACAAGGGTAGCTTCCAAGGTAAAGCAAAAGAGAGTTTATAAGAAAGATAAGCATAAAAAGGTAAAGAATAAAGCAAGGTACACTAAGAACGAGAAATATCTTCGAGGAAGTAGAAGCATTCTTCAAAAGGTTGATCAAATCTTCAAGTTCCGGTTATAGGCACCAAGTCTTCATCGCCACATAGGTACGCTCACGGTTATTGATCGAAGGGCAAAAAAATCATTAATTGACAATCAATAAACATGTTAGAACCTACCACAAGGCATACACAAAGAGACTACCAACTTAGATCCTTATTTCTACCCATCTCTCATTTATTATTTAAGGTCAAGTTCAAATTTAAATTCGGGGTACATGTGTGTGCGTCGGGAGCAACATAGGCTCTGATACCAACTGTGACACCCCGCGATAATGCGGAAAATATAACTAATAAATTTAAGCGGAAAATATGAAATTTTAAAAACTTCTCATTATTATTTAAGTTTAACATACGGGAATCACTAATAAAATCAAACGAGTGCAACAAAAGTAAACTTAGGTTATTATAAACCAAGTCTAGCAAAGTGGGGGAAAAGATATCCCACGAATAACAAGTCTAAAAAGCGAGTCTAAGCATAACGATAGACAAAAATCCAACGGTTAAGGTACTCGCTAGCTCACACATGTCTTCACCCTATAAATGCACTAACTAATACCTGTCATTCATGTAAACATGAACGCCGAAGTCAGTGGGGAGTAACTCAAGGTTCTCCCAGCCACATTATATCAAAATGAACGTAACAAAGAACTTAATCAATCAAGCATTTAAAACAAGGTGTAAATAACTTGAATCATAATAGACATGGGATCAATCATGTTAACATAATAAGAGAAGAAAGATAGAAAGGCACATGAGCATGTCATAGGCATATTTAAATGGATAAAGTAAGGAAAGAACATAGATACGGTTAGTTAATCATAAGCACGAATTCCAATGACATGAGACATATGCAACTATCCAAATTATAAAAGACTAATACTTAAGTCATGTGAGATAGCTAAACGAGTAATCAATCATCGCAATACATATATTGAAAACCATAGCCATTTCTTTGGAAACCTTATAATAAACATTGTACGGGACGTGGCTATTAACGTCACATTCGCACTTATCGCTTGCATCTCACCATAAGAACAGATGGGAGCATCAATCTCGGCGATCATATCGCAACTAGAAGGCTTGCATCTCACCTCTAGTATCCGATAGGACCAAGACTCTTATATCTAATCAATATAAGACGTAACTCTTCCCTTGAATGACATATGCCCATAACTATAACCAAGCAAGACCTTTACTACTCATTAGCTATAATTCCCCTGGTAGGACGACAATAATGATCACAAAGACTCAGTCCTAGTCTAAATCTAGCCAGACTCTGGGGACAGAACGGTTCCCGATTCGACATGTGGCAGAACAATCCGCATCCAAGACTCGATCAACAGAACGGAAGTCGAGTACCCACATTCCGCAGAACGACACGAAAGAGGCGGAATGAGCATAAATTAACCAACTCCCGGCAAAACGGCACGAGAACGGCAGAAAGAGCATGAGTTAACCGACACTTGGCAGAACGGCACAAGTAAGGGGTAAAGATAAGTCAAGCAAGAAAGCATAGCATTATGACATTTTCACAAGAATACGACTCATTACAAGTAGTTGCTTAGAATAAATCACTCATACTTGAAATATGATGGAAACATGAAAATGAGTAAGTAATCACCCATAAATGAAATATAGCAAGTCATTTCATACTTGAAACTTGATAAAGGTTCGACCATGAACAAAAGTAAGAACTCATATGTGGAGTATATAATACCATTTCAATCTTAACTTGAATACACCTTATATTTCATATTTATATGTCACTTGAGCTCAAAATGGAACACGTGATAACAAATGACTTAAGTAATACAAAACACATGGCAAAATGTAAACAAATGAATATGAACTCAAATATGAAGTATAAAGCATCATTTCATGCTTTCCTGTCATGAATAAACATTTTATTTCACATTTACATGTTACTTAAACAAAAAATAAACAACCGATAACAAATGAATTAACCAATACGAAACACGAAGCAAAACGTAAACAAACCAAATCCGAACCACCCATACACATATACGAGTCAACAAGGGAAACGCGGGTTATGATACGAATAAAAAGCATAAACAACCATCATACACAAAGGATATATATATATATATATATATATATATATATATATATATATATATATATATATATATATATATATATTTATAGAACTTGAAACCGTAAAACGGGCGCCATTTACCTAGGTTGCACGAAAACGGACACGGACATGGGACACGACACTCCGATTTTTTTAGGACACGGGACACAGCAAAAAAACCAATATACATATTAAATTAAAAGGAATTTAAAGCTCATTACAACCAACATCTAAACTTTGGTCATTTAAAGGTCACAAAGCCGTAAAACAAACAATACATGTGTCTTATACGTGAAAATCAAATGTCCTACAAACTATAAAGTTCCAAATTACAAATACAAATTTAAATAAACTTTCAAGTCTTACAAAATAAATAAAAAACATTAAAAGTAAAATCCTTAAATGACTTTTAAATGACCGAACCCAACCGATTATAGAGGCCCATTACATTATTTACACTTTCAAACCCATATATATATAAGGAAAAACCCTAACTCAAACCCTATTCCCTCACTTTATCAGCCTCCCTCACCCCCTCTTCCTCACTCCTAAATCCTAACCTTGTCTTCCTCCATCGAGCTACTCTCCGGCAGATGGACACCACTGTTCGCCACCTCCTTTCACTATACAATAATGAACACCGAACTTCGATCGCACCATTAAAATCGTCGATTGCTACATTCATTTCTCTGCCGCCGCCGTTTGTCTTCATCCCCTCACTCTCTGATGAACTATCAATGAAAATTGTTTGCACTAAAGGCTAAAGCAATAAAGTAATTTCAATTTCAGTATAGTTGTTTTTTTTCCTTGATTTATGAGCCTAAGTTGTACTTCCGGCGAGAAAAGGCGCGGGCAGTGAAAAAGCGGCGGTCGGAGGAGGCGAAGGGAGGATGACGGCGTGGAAGGAGTAAGAGGAGAAGTGATTAGTGAATAGTGATGTCGTGAAAGGCGAACTCGTTTTTAGAATTTAGAAATCAAATGTGTTTTCAAGTGCATTATTTGGTGTGTCCATCAGACACGGGTCGTGTCCAACCTAGTTGGACCGTGTCCTACACGTCTTCTTCTAAAATAAAAACCGAGGACACGGTTTTAGGCTTGTCCAAAATGTTTTCAGCCGTGTCCCACGTGTGTCCGTGTCCGACACGGTGTCCGACACGGGAATGGCCAAAACTAGGCGTGTCCGTGCAACCTAGCCATTTACTCATACGGACTCCGAATCGAGTGATTCAAGTGGCTAAACCACCTGATTTTTTGACGCCTGTCCATCTGTCATATTTTCAGTGGTATTGGAGGTCGTCCCGGTCAGGTATGATAGGTGTCCAGGCCAACACGGGTGAGTTTAAGACGGGTTTCTAAACACGAGTAAGGCGGTATTCGTCCATACTCGTTACCCAAATTATACATTTATATACACATGAGACAGAAATTAACAAGTTGGCTCAAATTACCCAAGAAACCGACTCAAATATAGTCCACAAAATACACCCATCAACAACCTATACACATGGCTTCTAGACAATTTGTGAAGCCGTCTTAAGACAAAATTTTAAGCATGAAACATGCAATCCCCATTAAAATAAACTACCCAATTCATTTACCCACTTCACAATGAATCCAAAGGTACCATCATTTCTCAAAATAGATAAGTAAAACTTACATAAAACCGTCACATACAAACATGGTACAAACACAAGTAAAAATGCAAACTTGTTCACTAAAAGAGTAAACAACCACATAAACACACATAAATTCAATATAATATCGAGTAACCTATCACTGTTACCTTTTTCTCTTCACATTTTAGACTCAAAACTACTTCGGGTTGTCCGAGTTAACATCTACACGCAAATTAAAAAGAACGATTTAACATGGAGTCTCAGGCCATAAAAGCCACGGACAGAGGAGAAAAGAGGGGGAAAGTTCAGACATTTCTTACCTAGAAAGATGGAGGGCAAGGAGAGGACGAAATAGGCGCAAAAATCGTTGAAAAAAGATAAGAAACGAAGATTTTATGCTCATCTTAAGGTTGAAGGTTTGAGATGTGTAAAAATGGAGAAGTTGAGGTGGTGAAAGTTGCTAAGATTTTTGGTGGAAAAAAGTGATGGTAGGGTTTAGGATAAGGAGTTAGGTGGAGAGAAAAAGGTGAGTGGTTGGTCCATAGTCAAACTTGGTCAAAAATCACATTTTGAGTCGATTTTGCGCTTGGAAAAACGCCTCAAGTCTACTATAAACTCAAGACGGCAAATATTACTATTACTATTATTATCATTATTATTATTATTATACATATTAAGCAAATTTTTAATAATAAGGATTTCAAATATAAATAAGGATTTCAAATATAAATAAAATAATTAAATGGCCAATTAAGTTATAAATTCCAATACGGGAATTACGCGGGTGTTACATTACTCACATCGAGTGGTCAATCCAATATCAATTAAGATATTTTTCAATCAATTTTTTGACTTCAAATCTTATTGTCTATGTCTAACTAAAAGTCTAAAACTACATTTAGACCACAAACAATGGCAAACGAAAAAGGGCACATTATCAAAAGAACTCGCATTTGATATTTTTCCATTTCTTTCCCTACACATTTTTATAGCATAAACATGTAGAAGTTGATAATCTAAATTAAAATAACGCTTTTTTATTCGATAACTTGAACTGCAAACAGTTGGTGCATACATCTGAGCCGTAAAGGCCAAGGTTGCTTCATCAAAGCAAATAAACACGAAAACAGAATGAGGAAAAAGCTTAACATAACAAGAAGATCCAATGTTTAATATAAGGACTAGCCAGAGGATCTTCATACTACAGGTCACAGGAATATAGGAAATGAGGTAGAATTAACCTCAGTACTACCATACTTATATGACATAGTGGTACTAAGTTCAGTACGATTCTGATAGAACCGCTGTTTATTTTGGTAAGTACTCAGGCCGTAATACCAGCAAGATAGAAGGTCGCTCAAGGCTTATATAGAAACATTGTTTGGAACACCCAAACCTATAGCATCTGGTTTTGAGAACAGTTTAAGCAGTTCATATGGAATTACTATAATACCACAGTTTTTTGAGTGTAGTTACTCGGCCTAATAAGAGGAACTCGGCCGAGTAGGGTGTCGTATGTTTGTTGGTCAGGCTAGTGCTCAGGAACACTAGGTCGATTAGTGAGATACTCGGCCAAGTAAGGTGTACTCGGTCGAATACCTCGAGTACTCGACCGAGTATTCGGTCTGACGGGATTAATTTCCGCAGTTTTGGTAAGGTGATTAGAGATTATAAATTACGTTTTAACAGTTTACAAATCACTTTTACAAAACCTAAAGACGTCCATGTCTCTCTCTAATCACCCTAATCACTCTCAAGACCAAGTGATCGTTGGTGAATTTTTCTTTCGTCTCTTCCATATCAGTTTCGTCGGTAAGTCACTAGTACTTTGTATGTTAGTTGTGTTGTCTTTTAGGGTTTTGCCCTAATGGTTTAGACTGGGAAAAATGGGGGGTTTTGGTATGATTGTGATTAGTATTGTTGTGATTATTGTTAGGTGAAGGCTTCGTAGAGGATCAGTTCTAGCTTCTGTTGTGTGCTTGTGATTCAGATTCATTATAATGTAGGGTTTCCTTACTCAGTTGCCTGTTTAATTGATTTAAGACGATATTGATTGATGTACTGGCATGATTAGTATTGTTATTGGAATTATCTTTCTTGGATATTTGGATTGGTTGTTGTTTGTCTATGGTTCGTGAGGTGCGTCCTCAGCTGAGTGAAGTCATCGTCGGGAATGGCTTCACGCCCTTGATTCGCCCCTTGTGGTTCCCGTCACAAGGGGGATGTGCACATTAATGGATATGGGTTATTTGCTCGTTGCTATGAGTAGAGCTTAGGTGGCAAAGGTTGCGGTCCCCCACTGGCGGTGAGGTTACCTGTTATGATGGGTAACCTGGCAGGGCTACACACTTAGGTGTATAGTCGGTTACTGGATACGAGTGGAGTTTGGAGGATGGTACTGTGATTGGATTGGATTGGATTGGTTATATTTGTGATTTCTTATCTTGATTATATAGTGAGCTGACCCCGTTATGTTTTATAAAACTGTGGTGATCCATTCGGGGATGGTGAGCAGATATTGATAGGTGATGAGCTTATGCTAGCTGCGGGATCAGGATGAGAGAGTCATCACCTGGAGTCTTTGTAATACCCGCCCTTTTAGGGACCCGTTGACCGACGTTGACCGACCTTTGGGAGCAGGTGAAGGTTCTTGGGAATGCGTGCCAGAGATGCCTAGTGTCTTGTTAGGATATGAGGATGAGTGGTACTCGATAGAGTAGAGGTTACTCGATCGAGTAGGTTGGTTACTCGATCGAGTAGCGTCTTTTCAGCGAGGGTTTATAATCGTGTTTTGTTAAAACCGCAAATCATTTCCGCCTCCTTCTTTCAGACCTATATGTCGCCTACCTCCTTTCCCTTCACCTAATACCTTCCATGGGAGCCTTTGAGGATGCTAGTGCCTTGAGGATAAGTTGTTTGAGTCGGGTAGCGGTCTTAACGCCGTTGTGAGATGCGTAGGTATGTCATCATCATCGTCTTTGTCTTTGTTGTTCCTTGTAGGGTTGTGGTGGTGGTAATAGACTTATATGCTGTTTGTATAGGGGTTGCGTGCTTGGTTGATGTCTTGTGGTTGATCGAGGAATTGTTGCGGTTGGCTTAAAGGTAGGTTCGCCTACTCAAGTTCTATTGGTTATCTAGTGTGTCGGTTGTTATATCGTTAGTGTATCGTTGTTGTGACCGTGTGGCTGATTGTGTATGGTAATCGGTTGGTGTGTGTTGTTTCATTGGTTGTTATTATAGTGCAGCTGTCTGTGATTGATTATCTTTGGTTCTCGAGGTGCGTCCTCGGCTGAGTGGAGTCACTTGCGGGAGTGGCTTCACGCCCTAGTTTTGCCCTCCGTGGAACCCGCCACGGGAGGGGATGTGCACATTAATGGGACAGGGTTATCGCTCAGTATGATGAGCGGGGCTTAGGTGGGAACGGTTGTGGTCCCCCACTGGCAGGGTTGGTCCAGTGGACAGTCGGTGACGGTGATTTGTTGGAGTGGTTGTGACTGGTGTGTGTGTGTGTTTAGCTGTGTTGTATTATGTTGGTAGTTGATTGTTGTGTCTTGCCTCAGTTACTGACCTTGTTTGGTTTGTCTTTGTTTGTTTTGTTGTGTCTGCCGTGATCCCTTATGGTGAGCAGTCAGTTTTAGCAGGTGTTGTCTTGGATGATTGTTGGAGTCTTGACGGGATGAGTCTTCACGAGTAATGACAGGAGTAGTTCATGTAGTTTTGACGAGTTTTATCTTTTGTTTTAGTAGTTCGGTTGTATCACCTGTAAAATTATTTTAAATGTTCTTTTATTGACCTTTGATGATTACTTTCCTCGGGCAACCGAGATGGTGATGCCCTTATATTCTAGGGAAGGTCTTGTTAAGGCTCCTTGGTATATGAGGGTGTCACAGTCTTAGCTTTCGCTGTCACGAGTTTTTACTCTTTATGAGTTTTATTTTGGCTTAGCATTTCTTATATTTTGGTTTGGTTTTGGAAACTTATAATCAGTTAAACAATATACTTTAATAATTGTTCTTTTATGGTCACTATTGATATACTTGCCTCGTGTAATCGAGATGGTAGAACCTTTATATGCTAGGGTGGTCCTTAGTAAGGCACCTTGGTATATGAGGGTGTTACAAAGTGGTATCAGAGAGACGATTTTGGAACCTAAAACCAATGAACATAGGGAGTCTAATTAAAATGAACCCGGGTAGTAGTTCTTTGGAGCTACTGCAAAGTCTGGGGAGACATCCTAAAGCCGCATATTTGCCCTTATAACTTTGAGTCGGTCACTATAAGGTGTCTTGGGAACCTTTACATGCGTTATCTATATGTTCTTGTGAGATTGTTAGATGGATTGAAGTCTATGATTGCATGAATAGGGAATATTGTGGATAATATGAAGTATGTTTTATGTTATTATTTGGCTTTTGGTTGATATCACATGTTTAAGAAGTAATGTATGTATAGATATATGCGTTTTTCAGTCAAAGGGTAGTTTATTTGGCATGATTCGGCCGAGCAGGGCGGGTACTCGACCGAGTAGGGGATTCTCGGCCGAGTAGCCTAGCACTCGACCAAGTGAGGGTGCGTAGATTTAAACAGTAGCTACTCCTCGTTTAGGCAAGTGGCTCGACAAAACATTCAATATGAGCATGACTTTAATCCCTTGACCTCTAGATTGTAATGTTTTCAGTAAGACATTACATGGGTTTTCACAAAGTAACCTCACTCTTCTTCAGTTGGGTCTTCATAAGGCATTTTGATAGCGGGCAATTGTTGGTCGATTTGGGAAGTATACTCCGAAAGTGTATTGACCAAAGTTTACTGCAACATGGTGCCTGACGCAACCCATATAATAGTTGTTAGAATCTCAATCAGGACCTGAGAAGTTGTAAGAACATGCCACCATTGTTCATCTTTCTTATCTCCATGGCCTTTCTCACGGATTTCGGCCCACCATTGTTGGAGTTCTATATCAGACTGAACTTGTTCTTCATTTTGGTAGTACTTCATGAAGTAGTCAGTGACCCATTGCTTCATAGCATCCCATAGAAGAAGTCCATCGTTAGCATATAGATAATCCTCGATTTCAAGCTTAAGTCCGTGTGGTGATGATTGATCTTCAATAGCTCTGCCTCTATTGAATGAAAATTCAAGACAATGAGTTACTACAAACTTATAAACATCTAAAACATGTAATGGGTTGTTTGGATATGAGGATTTCATTTCCAAATTTGGATTTGGGCCAAATCTGTTGTTTGGGCTGATAACAGTATTTGGATTTGTAGCAAATCCTATCAAATTTCACTCATTAATAAAATCAATCATTCTAAATACACTATACTACCCCCCGTATTCTCAAATCTTCATCTACCAACTCACGCTCTCTCTTCTGTTACGATAAACATCAATTTCACCCCCAAATTTCTAGGGTTTATGCTCGATTTCGTTATCACCAACATCAATCAGAGCAAGTATTTTTCCTTTTTTCCCGATTTTCCAATGGTTTATGTTTCCAATTCATGAATTAATCTCATGATGCGTATGATTTCGGCGATTTTTTTGTCGATGTTGCTTTTTTGGTTGATTAATGTTGGTGATAACGAAATCCAAATCTAAATCCAAATACTATCATTCCGAGGCCATACCGGGATTTTCTAGAGCCGATTCCAGAGCCATCTTTCCCTTTCCTATGCTGAGGACCCAACATCCTCACCCATCTCACCATCTGAAGCCGCGTAAGCGGTCTTAACCGAGTAGTCACCATCTCTCTTAAATTCCCAATACCACGAATCAAGAGGACCATACGGGCTAAGACGAATACATAAAATTCTCTCTTTCTCAAAAAGCAAGGACAGCTCACCCAGTTTCTCCACATCCCATCCACCTACATTCGGCTTCATCAACT
Source organism: Silene latifolia (assembly GCF_048544455.1). NCBI lineage: Eukaryota > Viridiplantae > Streptophyta > Magnoliopsida > Caryophyllales > Caryophyllaceae > Silene > Silene latifolia. Next base: position 139,759,737 of record NC_133528.1, on the reverse strand, counting down.
CCGCCACCAACATATTCTCATTACCCTTAACACACAGAGAAATGACTCTCCCTTTTTATGTCCCTAAAATCCACGCCTTCCCCCGCACCTTTGTACTTTCCACATCCCCAATCTTGCGATGCATTCCATCCCCTCACCAGAACAGACCTCGCTTCCACAATTCTCCAACACGTATAACTTGGGTTATAACCAAACTCTGCACCCATAGAGTCATTCTGTGGGTAATATTTTGCCTTCATTACACGAGCCCATAAACAATTAGTATCCGTAGCCAATCTCCACGCCTGTTTGTCCAAAAGAGCGATATTAAATAAGCCACGGTCTCGAAATCCTAGACCCCCATTATAACACCCTGAATTTAAGCCTTAATTAATTACGTAAATTCTACAGAAAAACTGACAGGATATATTTGTAATTGGTTCAACTAGACAAAACCTGTAATTTCAAAAAAATTTCTAAACCAATCACAAACATTTCCAACATTCCCAAGAGGCGGGTGCCAAAACCTGCAATGCTAACGAACTAATTTACATGCCATAGCTAAATAAGAAAATAAAATGATACAAACCAAAATCAACAAGGCAGACATATGTCCCTTCAAAATTTATACATAACCAAAAGTTAAAAGGTTTCTACAAAAATAGCCAAACTAGGTCCAAGGTTCCTTATGCTCACTAGCTCGTCTGTGACCCCATCTAAATCTTCAACCTGTCAATCGCATTTTATACAAACACGAAAGCCACAATTCAGTGGGGAGTAACTTCGAGTCCTCCCAGCCACGAATCGTCATAATTAATGTAACATGTAGTAAAACATGTGAACCATATGATAATTAATCTAATTTCCAAGTATTATAACATATGAATACTAAATTGACCAATTTAAACTATCATGTGAAACATATAACAAATTGTAATCCAAACTTTATCAATTGTAACCGGCTTACATCTCACCTATTACAATTCATAAAATCACCATACAAGAAAGGGCAATATATCAAAGACAGGCATAAGTTCTTAGCACCGTCAATAGTCACTTTGTAACTCGAGTCTATACCACGAGGTAGGGAAGGTAATCGAACCGGTATCTTGGCTCAGCGGTTAATATTAATAAAACATGCGGATACACACCACCGCACCCAAGACCCACAATTTTTCTAAAACAAAGTGAGTACCCTAAGGAGTCCACCAAAGGGTTGGCTAGTACTTAAGCTGACCACTTACTATCAAAATAAGTAACGAGGTCATGCCCCAACTTGGATATAAATCCACTAGTCAGGAACACAAAGGCTATCAAGCAGTGAACATATACTCGTCAAAGATTATAAAGACCTATCTATGATGAAGGCCGAAATACTCACCTAGGACCTAGTCCCAGCTAGTCCCAGCTTGAATACTTTAGCCCACACCACACAAGACAAGTAAGACTCCCACTTAACCATAAGAGGGCAAAGAGTCTAGCTTACCAACATAAATGCTAACATTCTATCATGTGAAAGGCTATATAAATGTCTATTCAGCAGACAATCCAACAATAAGTATTCAATACTAATTTCCAATTCTAGCAATTTTAACAATATTAAAGGCTTTAGGGGAATCTAGGGCCATTTCTACAATACAAGACACTATTAAATTCAATCAGCTATACATGTGAACTAAAGCTTGATAAATGGCCTAAAACAAGAAAAAGGCCGATTATCTAATTCATATAAAATTTCATCCAACCGAATTTTTACCCGCAACCCCACCTACGCGACAGTGCGGTTAAATTGCGGTGACGAATCACTCAATTAACTGACATCGAATCAGTCAAAGGGACTAAGGCTCAGTTTTCGGCACAATCATCAAAACATGGCAATTATTGCTATAAAATTTACCTTGAGCCTAATCATTACAATTTCATCTTATAAACTATCCTAACATGTGATAACTATCAATATAAGCTTAATTTTACCAACCTCATTATCTTTACTACTAACATTATTCATTTTAAGCCTTTTTATTACCATTTCATTTTATAACCTATACTAACATATGCTAATTACCAATATAAGAATAATTTCTACTACTAGTATGATTCAATTTAAAAGTGTACTCATATGTGACTTATACAACTTTAACATTAATTAACCCGAAATGACCAATATTGTACGAAAAACCGCGAAACAAGCAACAACCCGGGCCAACCCCAAGGCCTGCCGTGGGCCTGCCGGCTGCTGGCCGTCACCCCTACACCACCATTTTTCCATTTTTGTTTAGTATAAGACCGTCTGAAACATAATTAATCGTTCCCAATACTAATATGTTAACTAAAACTAACAAAAATACATGGATTAAACATGCATGCAATCATTTTAACATGTGAAATTAACTAATTAATTAAAAATCACAAAAACATACAAAAATCAAAGATTGTGACGATTATTCGTCGAGTAACTCGAAATATGTTACCTTAAGCTAGAAAATGAGCAATTAGCACCTTAAAAACCAAACCCTAACAAGCAACTATCCCCTATATTCGACAATATACGAGTCCCCAAACTCGTCTTCCAAATCTTCACCTAAATAAACAATAAAAACACAATTATAAGTATAAATACCGAATTTGTGCCAAAATTCGTCTTAAAACTACTTCAAGAAAACTGAAATTAAATTATACCAGGTTGTAGATCTCGACGAGAGGATTCCGGAAATATAAATTATGCGAAAAACCGATAAGAAATGAGGAAGTTATGGCCAAATTAGCTTGGATTTTATGTGAAAATGGTGATTTTGGTGATTGGGAATGATAAGGAAGAAGAACAAAAGAAAAAAATCAGAAAAAGAGGAAAGGGGAAGGGGGATACCGCGGGTAGGGAGAAAGGAAAGGAAGGAGACGGGTTTAAGTCGGGATTTTACGAGTCGGTTTCGGCTCGTTTCGATAATAATTATAACCGCTTGTCAAACGCAAATTCCGACAAGGCCAAAGTTCTTAAACACGAGATTACAAGAAAATTGAATACTCATACGACCCATTTCCAAATTTGTTTACCCAACGTTCAAAAGAATTGTCATTTTCCCCCCCGATATACCCTTATTTCGAAATAAAAGATTTTTACACGGTTTAAACTATTTTTAAACATTTCGAAACTATCAAAATAAATACTTTTCTTCAAAATATAATAAAATTATATTTCTTTGAATTATTTTTACTTTAAATACAATAATGTCAAATTTTACTTGATTAATTAATTATTTTCGAAATATATTAACGTTCCGAAATTACGGGGTGTTACAATCACCCCTCCTTTTAAAAAGTTTCGTCCTCGAAACTTAGAAGGAGAAATTATAGTTATAAGAAAATATAGGTATCTTTTCAATGAAACGGTGATACTCTCGTTGATCAGACAAGAACATCCACATTCATATCAAGACATAAAAATACCTCTACACCAATAAATGAGAAAACCCATTATTGGGACGTCTCCAACAACGAGATTTAACATTCACTAATGTTAAAACCATTAAAAATTATAAAAGCATTTTCAAAATTTTAGTTTAAAGTTCTATAATAAGAATAATAATCAAAAGAGCTGTATGAATTTCATGAGGTAAGAATTGAAGTCGAACCTAAATGGGTGTCAAAGATAGAGTTTCATAGGTTACCAACATCAAACTTATGAGAGGAGTATGATGAAGTAAGGAAAAGAGGTATGAGCAGTAACGCTCATGATCAAGGAAGAAGGAAAATCAGACAACATGGAAACGCCAGACACTTTTATCACAAACTACAACAACACCCAAAACGGTTCCAAAAACTTCCTAACAACAAAACTCATAACCACATCACTCCCAAGGGTTTCCTCAATTGCTTATGTTACCTTATCCTAATCTATTCCCTGAAACAAGGTATTCCACTATAGCGTGATCTCATCGTTCCAAATCCTCAAACATCCAGAAACAACTTCCACAAGCCTAAAGTCAAGGCTTCCAACAAAGCTATATTCGTATCCAACTAGTGTCAACTATGGTTTCCTCAAAAAGTAAACCTTCAATCAAGAATCCCAATACCAAGCTATAAACTCCAAGAGAAAGTTCCTCAAATATTCCACAAGATTGTCATTTCAAAAAAAGGTAGTAACATACCAACCCCAAACTCTGAAAAATCAATAGGATCTCAAGTTTTCTATCCTTTTGCTTATTAAGGATTGCCAAAAGCGGATCTACACTCAGCTACAACATCATCCCATCATCTCAAGTACTCAATGCGACCTTAAGGTCTATAAATCTATAGGGTTAACAAATTCTTCTCAACTCAAGAACTCTAAAGAGTCAACTAAAATACCAAATCACATCACCAAACCATTATGGTCATCAACATCTCAAGGAATATTCTTTCAAATTTGACATCCTAAAACTTACTTACCATCAAATTCCCAAGGAACAAGGTCTTAATCGTAACAACACTTTATCACCTCAAAGTTCCTAAAACCATAAGTGAAACTATGTTCTTTAACCTAACAATTGGTGTCAACCAAACCATTACCCTTTCTAGTTACCAAAACAAGTGCTAAGACTTCCCAGTAATGTAGCTTACTCTCACTCTCATAACATACTTCAAGTAGTAATCAATATCACTCACTAAAACCAACAAATAATCCCACATTTAACATTTCCCACACGATAACATATACATTATCAAACCCTCATATCCAAAGTGATTATGGAAGCCAAACCCAAACTCGGCTACTTAGTCAATCCTATATCCTCAAATCACATCTCACTAACTCTGTAAACATGGTCAACAGGGTACCAACTATACTAAGGATATAAGGAGTGATAACGGGATAGAGAAACGGTAAAATATTTTCAAAGGGTGCATGAACCTGACAAGTTAGGAAACTAAGGAGTCAGACCGTAAAGATAACGGCTGACAAAAATAAGAGGTATTCGAGTTAAGAAGATATCTAGGGCAAGAAGAAGATACGTAAACTTTGGCATAAAAACAGGGTTCAACAAACGTTAAAGAGAAGAGAAGGAGAACAGAAGCGGCATAATGAAAGGGTTACCGCTTACCAAACACTCATCAAAGCTTATGATCGATATGACAAGGTTACATCACTAAGGTGCTCAACAAAGCCTCAAAAGTCTACCAAATCATAGGACTAACAAGGACTCCACAATGGTAGGTATTCCTCAACTCAATTGGTTCTAAGAGCCAAAATCAATTCACCACACAAATTCATTTGTTACCATCCATGTCCCAAAGTATCTCCTTTACCTTCTCATCATCGAACTTCACTTACTATGTCATCCCCAAGTACCATGGCTTGTTTACTCCCTCATCTCACGACTTAATACCTCTAGTCTCCGATACCATAAATTAGAATCACATTTTTGAACTCACGAACTACATTGAACAACATTCCACCAAAATTCCCAAATTCAGATATGATTAAAAAGGTCAACCACGTGTTCTCAAATTTCGAAAGGTCAACAAGGGCTACTCTATACTAGATTTGGTCAACTCAAAAGGTTTAACAAACTAACTAATTCCAAAGTACGATACCAATCCATTAAGCAACGTCAATGTCCTATTGTATTCCTTTCAAGGCCTACAAGGATTAGGGCTAACTATCATTCCTTTAATTCTCCATAAGAAACATCGAGACTCTCAAATGAAGTAGCTCAGGTTCATTCCATCTTATGTGCTAAGGTAGTACCCATGCTCAATCATCTATAACAAACAAGCTCTCAATAGACATAAATCCAAAGGTGTTCCTCAACTCACTAGGCTCTCATATCATGCACAACTAACAAGTCTAACCAAAGGATCCCAAGTTATATTCTCCTATACCACTCAAACCTTAACCAATCAATTTCTCAACTCGTTCACGCCCTCCAATGATACATTCTCTCAAAACCGGGTTCTCTTGAACAAGGGAACTATCCTGCGGAATAAAAGGAAGGTGTCCACATGGACTTTATTATAAGAAGAAAACGAACCTAAGATGAATCGGGAGAAAGAATTGAAAGGTAGTTACCAAGGCGAGAGAAGAGGAATTTGAAAGACGAATAAACAACAAGATTGGAAGACTAAAGTAAGATTGCATTATCTACATCTATTGGAGAGCCATCTTACAAAAGAGAAAATCAATTAGTACCTAACAATTAGCAATCACAAACAGACTACCACATAAAATCCTAAATCTACCCATCCTACCCATCTCTCAAGTTTATTATTTAAAGGTCCAGTGATTTTAAGTGGGGTGCACAAACGTGCGTCGGGAGCAAGTAAGCTCTGATACCAACTATAACACCCTCAATTTAAGCCTTAATTAATTACGTAAATTCTACAGAAAAACTGACAGGATATGTTTGTAATTGGTTCAACTAGACAAAACCTGTAATTTCAAAAAAATTTCTAAACCAATCACAAACATTTCCAACATTCCCAAGAGGCGGGTGCTAAAACCTGCAATGCTAACGAACTAATTTACATGCCATAGCTAAATAAGAAAATAAAATGATACAAACCAAAATCAACAAGGGAGACATATGTCCCTTCAAAATTTATACATAACCAAAAGTTAAAAGGTTTCTACAAAAATAGCCAAACTAGGTCCAAGGTTCCTTATGCTCACTAGCTCGTCTGTGACCCCATCTAAATCTTCAACCTGTCAATCGCATTTTATACAAACACGAAAGCCACAATTCAGTGGGGAGTAACTTCGAGTCCTCCCAGCCACGAATCGTCATAATTAATGTAACATGTAGTAAAACATGTGAACCATATGATAATTAATCTAATTTCCAAGTATTATAACATATGAATACTAAATTGACCAATTTAAACTATCATGTGAAACATATAACAAATTATAATCCAAACTTTATCAATTGTAACCGGCTTACATCTCACCTATTACAATTCATAAAATCACTATACAAGAAAGGGCAATATATCAAAGACAGGCATAAGTTCTTAGCACCGTCAATAGTCACTTTGTAACTCGAGTCTATACCACGAGGTAGGGAAGGTAATCGAACCGGTATCTTGGCTCAGCGGTTAATATTAATAAAACATGGCCAAGACACAACACAACCCTAGCCTAAAATCTGCGCAGACCTAGACATGCGGATACACACCACCGCACCCAAGACCCACAATTTTTCTAAAACAAAGTGAGTACCCTAAGGAGTCCACCAAAGGGTTGGCTAGTACTTAAGCTGACCACTTACTATCAAAATAAGTAACGAGGTCATGCCCCAACTTGGATATAAATCCACTAGTCAGGAACACAAAGGCTATCAAGCAGTGAACATATACTCGTCAAAGATTATAAAGACCTATCTATGATGAAGGCCGAAATACTCACCTAGGACCTAGTCCCAGCTTGAATACTTTAGCCCACACCACACAAGACAAGTAAGACTCCCACTTAACCATAAGAGGGCAAAGAGTCCAGCTTACCAACATAAATGCTAACATTCTATCATGTGAAAGGTTATATAAATGTCTATTCAGCAGACAATCCAACAATAAGTATTCAATACTACCATTTTTCCATTTTTGTTTAGTATAAGACCGTCTGAAACATAATTAATCGTTCCCAATACTAATATGTTAACTAAAACTAACAAAAATACATGGATTAAACATGCATGCAATCATTTTAACATGTGAAATTAACTACTTAATTAAAAATCACAAAAACATACAAAAATCAAAGATTGTGACGATTATTCGTCGAGTAACTCGAAATATGTTACCTTAAGCTAGAAAATGAGCAATTAGCACCTTAAAAAGCAAACCCTAACAAGCAACTATCCCCTATCTTCGACAATATACGAGTCCCCAAACTCGTCTTCCAAATCTTCACCTAAATAAACAATAAAAACACAATTAGAAGTATAAATACCGAATTTGTGCCAAAATTCGTCTTAAAACAACTTCAAGAAAACTGAAATTAAATTATACCAGGTTGTAGATCTCGACGAGAGGATTCCGGAAATATAAATTATACGAAAAACCGATAAGAAATGAGGAAGTTATGGCCAAATTAGCTTGGATTTTATGTGAAAATGGTGATTTTGGTGATTGGGAATGATAAGGAAGAAGAACAAAAGAAAAAAATCAGAAAAAGAGGAAAGGGGAAGGGGGATACCGCGGGTAGGGAGAAAGGAAAGGAGGGAGACGGGTTTAAGTCGGGATTTTACGAGTCGGTTTCGGCTCGTTTCGATAATAATTAGAACCGTTTGTCAAACGCAAATTCCGACAAGGCCAAAGTTCTTAAACACGAGATTACAAGAAAATTGAATACTCATACGACCCATTTCCAAATTCGTTTACCCAACGTTCAAAAGAATTGTCATTTCTCCCCCCCCCCCCCCCAATAAAAGATTTTTACACGGTTTAAACTATTTTTAAACATTTCGAAACTATCAAAATAAATACTTTTCTTCAAAATATAATAAAATTATATTTTTTTGAATTATTTTTACTTTAAATACAATAATGTCAAATTTTACTTGATTAATTAATTATTTTCGAAATATATTAACGGTCCGAAATTACGGGGTGTTACACCCATCACATGTCGGTCGACACAGTTTCTTCCAAGTGACCCACGGAATGCCTCTGCGACCCTCTCCATGTCCCCACTAGAACCGAGACACCATTGAACAAAACTCGTTGCAAACGTTTGTCGTGATTTTAAACACACTCATTACATAGGTAGGGAGTGAATTGGCTTCAGCCTTTATAAGAAACTCCCTACTAGCCCTCGACAATAGCTTTTCGCGCCAACCTTGTAATCTCTTGCTAAGCTTGTCACGAAGTATATCAGTTATCACCTTCTTCGACCTAATTTAATTACCTTCTTATTGTCTCAACAGTGGCAGGTTTCTAGGTGTGTGTTTGTATGCTATTGTTTGTGTAAGTTTTTGTGAAGAATTTCGAGGGTTCTTGGCTATGAATTGATTCGTTATAAGACATATGTAGGCGTTTATTTATTGGAGAGGATGGAAGGATCTAGAGCTTGGTTTACAATATTGAAACCAAAATAGAATATGAAAGATATCATGATCAGTTTTAAGGAAAGTGTTGTAGCTGCCGTTGGAGACCTTATTTTGTATGATATGGGGACTATTTGAGGATATTTCTTGCTTGGGGATCAAGGTGAGAGTAGGGAGTAGGGATTCGTGCTTTGTGGAGTTTGAATCGGGTTTCGTAAGTCAGGTTGATGGTGTGTTGACGACGTTTCATGCGAAAATGGGCTGCTATATATAGGTTGTTTTGGGTTAGTTTGGGACGTGAATATAGGAGACCCAAAATAGGTTTTCAATTGGATCTTGCATGGGGATGGTAAGGATGAGTGTCATTAGGAATTGGTCGAGTTTGCATCGAAAATCGAACCCAAAATCAAGCTTAAATTTTCTTTAAAAATCGAGTTATAAATTGAGTTTAAACTTCGTTAAAAACGAAAATTAAGATGATAATTAAATAAAATTAATAATGGCCTTAAAACATTTTAAAATAAGCCAAAAACAATATATTAAAAAACTAAATCATTAAAATGTTTATACATCGGAAAAACCTTTGAAATTAACTTGAAATAAAAGTCAATAAAAAATCATTAAAATTCAAATAAACTCAGTTCGCTAATTACGTCGAAAAACGAACTCCATACTTGTCGGTATCCATTCGATATCACATATTTTCCTAACATTATCGTGTGTTTGTCGGAATTTCTGTAAATTGTAATATCGACATATTCGGGTATCTACAGTGATATGTGTCGGAAAATAAATTTTGAGTTTGTATTAAAATTATGTGTATTGAATCTTTATGTATTCGTATGAATTGACGGGTTCAATACTAAGCGACACACTGAATCTCGAATTTGAATCTATATAATTAATGTGAAAATTCAATTTTCATGATATTTTCATTTATGTACAAGCTTGATTGTCTTGACAATGTCAAGGATTACATTTAAATAGAGGGATGATGGTTATATAAATGTAAATTGTCGGCCGTTTAAGTGTACCCGGGATTTGTGCAAAGTATAGTAACTGTACGACATTATAATGTGAGTTCGGGAGTGTGAAATGCACACTTATATAGAAATGTTTGTATCGTTACGAAATGTTTTCAACAAAGAAATATTTATTGGCATCGTTTCGTTTTTCATGATTCGTGTGCTATGATCAGAAATGATGATGTTGTTAATTGCGTTGAATGATATTTTGTATTAGAAGTTAAGCATTGTGTATTTTCATTGAAAGGTTGTGTCTTTTCGTTGAAAGGATAAGTGAAGCATTGTGTCTTTTCATTAAAAGGATGTGTCCTTGGATTCAAAGGGTGTGTCGTCTTTTGGTCAAACCGTCACACCTCATTCTTTATATAAGATATGGTGGTATTTTGGAGAAAAATACAACAATTTTCTTGCACATTTTGCTACAACAAAATGAATATAAAAAACTCAAAATAATTCTTTGTTTCTAAACCTAAGAATCAAAGGGTGTACTTGTTTTATTATGCGAGAAATCCCGTGTAGCCCACGACTATAAAGATCGAAATATTCTCTAATGAAAGCAGTATCTGTGACTCAAATATTATCCAACCATATGTTACGTTTACATCGTAAAACATCCCCTGTTGTCTACAATAATTTAACCTACACAATTAAATCTGGACCACTAAAGAAGTAATGCACCTCCATTTATACGGTAAATGGAGGGGTCCTTGGCTTCCTTGCTCCCTCGGAGTTTCTATTATGGATCTATGGACATTTTGTTTTGGGTACATGGGTTTATACTTTATAGACGCTTTGATTGCTCACGAATATCAATTAAGATATTTTTCAATCAATTTTTTGACTTCAAATCTTATTGTCTATGTCAAACTAAAAGTCTAAATCTACATTTAGACCACAAACAATGGCAAACGAAAAAGGGCACATTATCAAAAGAACTCGCATTTGATATTTTTCCATTTCTTTCCCTACACATTTTTATAGCATAAACATGAAGAAGTTGATAATCTAAATTGAAATAACGCTTTTTTATTCGATAACTTGAACTGCAAACCGTTGGTGCATACATCTGAGCCGTAAAGGCCAAGGTTGCTTCATCAAAGCAAATAAACACGAAAACAGAATGAGGAAAAAGCTCAACATAACAAGAAGATCCAATGTTTAATATAAGGACTAGCCAGAGGATCTTCATACTACAGGTCACAGGAATATAGGAAATGAGGTAGAATTAACCTCAGTACTACCATACTTACATGACATAGTGGTACTAAGTTCAGTACGATTCTGATAGAACCGCTGTTTATTTTGGTAAGTACTCAGGCCCGTAATACCAGCACGATAGAAGCTCGCTCAAGGCTTATATAGAAACACTGTTTGGAACACCCATACCTGTAGCACCTGGTTTTGAGAACGGCTTAAGCAGTTCATATGGAATAACTCCTGCTCCAGTTCTGTTATTTAACTTCTGGTCTGCATTCCTTGCATCAATTGTACTCTCTATCTTCTTCAAGTTCAAATGAAATTTGTCGAACGATTCTTTTGTGTTTGGATCTTCAGCCCATGATGGCTCAAGTTGTTCACCTATATACTCCTCCTCAGGCGAGTGACTTGACAAAACATTCAATATGAGCATGACTTTAATCCCTTGACCTCTAGACGGTAATGTTTTCAGCAAGACATTACATGGGTTTTTCACAAAGTAGCTCCACTCTTCTTCAGTTGGGTCTTCAGAAGGCATTTTGATTCGGGCAATTGTTGGTCGATTTGGGAAGTATCCTCCGAAAGTGTATTGCCCAAAGTTTACTGCAGCATGATGCCCTGACGCTACCCATATAATAGTTGTTAGAATCTGAATCAGGACCTGAGAAGTTGTAAGAACAGGCCACCATTGTTCATCTTTCTTATCTCCATGGCCTTTCTCACGGATTTCGGCCCACCACTGTTGGAGTTCTGTATCAGACTGAACTTGTTCTTCATTTTTGTAGTACTGCATGACGTAGTCAGTGATCCATTGCTTCATAGCATCCCATAGGAGAAGTCCATCGTTAGCATATGGGTAATCCTCGATTGCAAGCTTAAGTCCGTGTGGTGATGACTGATCTTCAATAGCTATGCCTCTATTGAATGAAAATTAAAGACAATGAGTAACTACAAACTTGTAAAACCTGTAAAAGGTTTGTGATCGAAATATTTCTATTCCATATATGGTATGGTAAAGAGCATGCTATAATAAGAGAGCGTCTTCAAATTAAAACATAAGGATTATCTGCATATGTAAAATTTATATCATGAAGTCTTAATATCTCGATAAACAATGTACCTGCTGATTAGATCAGTTGGTAATGCTTGATGGTCGAACCTCCACTCTTTGTCATAAACCAAAGAGCCGTATTCCATGGAATATTTGTCGAGAGAGAACGTGCTCTCAATAAACCCACCGTGATTCACAAGGGCTCCACGAGCCAGTGAATTGATCTCCATGGTGTATCGAAAATAAGGATTCAAGAGTCTATAAATTGGATGCACAGCACTTAGTTGCCGGTTCGTTGCAATCACGTAAGGCTCAATACAACAATGAGTCCTTAACCTATCATGGAAACAACAGAGATGAGTTCAAAAACCGATTTACCAATCAAAATCTCTGTAACTCAGCTTACTCCTAAATTATTATGCAAGGAAATATACCAATGGCTAACAATTTGGTGATGAGCAGAGTCATGAGCAAGAACATGAGCTTTAGCAAGCCTCCAAAGCCAAGTGCTAGTGGCATCATAGCCAGGTGTGTATACTTGTTTCCACTGAGGCTTCCCGTTAGCCAATGGCGGCCTTGTTAGCTCGATAGCCAGAGGCCTTAAAGTTCCTTTCGGACTTAGAAAGAACAATGTACGCGACCCATATAGGGTAGTGCCTTCGATCTCTCTTACTTTGTTCACAAAAGGTAGAAGTGTGTCATGATAGTCTAGTACGAACAGTTTCTTTTGCTCCAAAGCCTGTGATTAAAAAAACGAAAAGAAAAGAAAAAACTTACAAATCAGAGTTTTTCATTATGATTGAACATTAAAGAAGGCATGAAAAAAGAAACAAGATATTAAGGGGAGAGTGACAAAGACATTATTTCAGACATATCGAGGTTTCCTTATCCAGGTCTACTTTGTGTCTCAATCATATTACGTTTGATCAAATTTGCTATAGAATGTATAGAAGTAAATACCTCATCGAAGGACATGACGCCTTTGATCTCTTCCTCAACTAGTTCAGTAGTAATTTTCGATTCAGGAGAGCCGTAGATTTCAGAGTCAAGCTTGCTCATCAAAGGCCACTCCTACACAATGTATATTGACTGTATTCTTTAAAAACATGTTCCAAGAAAATTGCATTTTCAACAATGTAATTGCAGATAGAGCATAAATGATGAGTTAGCCTTCGAGTATTGTCTCTGTCATTATAAGTTGTGGATCATACCGTAACTAGTTTAATGCTGGATGGGTTTGGACCGGCAAGAGTCTCCCTAGCAAATTCCTCGTCTCTAAACCATGAAAATTGATCTCCTACACACACACGAAAACCAGACATATATCCACATGAATTAGATGAGAATTTGTGTTTTTCTTTACATCGAGTCAAAAGTAAGTAAATTAAAAAACAAGAGGTACATAATATTGGTTACTTACTTTGCAACAAATCAGGAGTCGGAAAACGAAAAATACGTTCAGTTGGATTGATTAAATTAGGCATAACAGTTAACAAGGACTTGATATCTTGAATGTCGGACATGTCAATTCCTCGATCGAATAACTCATTAATCTGACTGAAGTTAAAATGTCCAAGCATGGTATCATTAACAGCATCCTCTAGAGTCGGAAGTACAGAATGCAACACATTATTTAGGGCACTGATCCCAAAGTCTACCGTCTTCAGATCAGAGAATACTTCATCCCTTGGTATGTAAAAGTTGCCGAATATTCTTGTTTCTGATAATGGATCTGTGTCGCATATATACATGTAAATATGTAATACATGGGTTAGAACTTGAGGGTGGATTAAGTATACCAAACTGACCTTCTCCGTCTTATTGAAAACTAGTTTTTAAACCCGTGCAACAAAATTGCTCGGGTTTCATTTCAAAGACTTATATTGAGGATAATAATAACAAAGATAGTCGAAGTTTTTAACAACTTTGATTCAAAACTATTTCAATCTAAATCATTATTGATAATGAATTTTCCGTGAATATGGTGGTACCTACCCCTTGTTGCTATCTTATTTTTCAATTGTAAAACTTTTAGCCGAAAATGCTACCTTCTACGGAGTATACTACGTAATAAGTAGAGTCAAATGGAAACAATAGAAAATTTACCTGATTTGCAGGGTGGTCGGCCTGATCGACAGCGTCTTGGATACGGAAGTTGGTCGCCTCCAAGAACCGGTCGGGGGTGGGCAGGCTTGCTGTCGGGGTCGCCAAGATCATTGTAAACATCATAGTCATAAATACGGTCGAAGGACTTGCGTTTACCTTGACCATTGCCTCTCATATTTTGAAGTTCCTTCTCGCGCAAGCTAATTAGTCCCGGTGGAGTGTTTGATGTTATGTACGACTGCTTGTTCCAATATTCATCAAATGTATCAGAATCAACAGGTAAGAGATACGGAATAATATATGACTAAAAAAAAACACCAGGGCAATTAATGTCACTCCTTCATGCTTCTTAAGATTGTGATCAAATGATTCTGACTTAAAACGAGAAAAAAAAAAAAAAAAAAAAAAATCTCCTATGAAACCACACAATGTACTTGCATAGTTGATCAATAAATCAAGATAAGATAACATTCCTATATTTTGATCACAAGGAGAATAGTTAGATCAATCACAATTCACAATGACGAGAACAATTAATTTATGTGATTTGCTGATGAAAAATGAGCAAAAGAGGGAAAAAAAAAGTCGAGAATCATTATGTGATCTGCTGATGATTTAGATATAATTAAAGGATTGTCACTTGGAGCACAATTTGTTCGATCGGGTTTCAGGTTCGATCTATAGGTAAATCGAACTCCATTTAACAAATATTTTCCTCTGAGTCCTTGGTTTACATTTGAGTAAAACAATTGTTAGGTAACAAACTCATTTTTAAATATCGAGTACATATATAGAAAATAAAATACACTCCGTATGAAGTAACTCAATAGCACATTATAATCCATTTACAGATTTAAATAAGTCATATATATACCTGATTAGTGAAGAAAACTCTCTTTTCAGGATTGTCATTGGTCGAAGCGATCCATGAATCGCAAGTGACCTCGACAGTCCCTTGAGGTAAGCCCTTAATAACAATAGTTTTGACATACATTTCTTTTTGATGTTCATTCCTGACAAGTACTGCTCCCAATTTGCCAAAATTGTCACTGACATGAAATTTTGCTTCATATTTCAGTTCATTTAACCCCTTTGGAATTAATACGTTGAGTTTTGCCGTTGCTTCAACCGGCTTTTGCACTAAAACATAGCGACAACAATGTTAGAAGAGTGGTTAGCTGCGCGGATGTACGGTCTACATATACTGGATCTAAAATCTCGAAAAGTTGGCATTAGACGTTACAAATTATAACTGTATATTAGTGTATACTACATAATTAGTGTACTACATAAATCAACCCGAACAATCATGCGTAATAATAATGTCGATAATTTATTGAAAAAGTCGATAATCATGCGTAATAAATATTTAGAACACTAGACAAAGAGTAGTAACATACGTGGATCAAGTTGTGTGCTAACAAGTTCCAAATGGAGTGCACCGACTGGCAAAACATTAAGCGGAATGCCTGACACAATATTAGATGCAATATCGGTTACTTGACCAATCCCAACATTTTTTACGGAACCAGTTACAGTTAACATTTCAGTAATCACAGCGGAAACATTACTACGAGAAAACATATTGATTTTTGTTTATGATGATATTATTACACTACTTAGAAAACAAGTGAGAATGTGTTGTTTGTTCGACAATAATATGGCCTCCTTTTATAGAGTTGTACAGTTCACAATTTCACATACATACTATTAAAATAATGTATAGATAACCACGTTATTCAGACTCTACTGTCCTGTACTCCTTTATGTAATTGATATACTCCATTATTAGGCTTGTCCCGCCACGTCTCTTTCTTGAAAAATGAAACCTTACCACTTTATAGATTTCAATAAGATACACTTCTACGGACTATATTCCATAGATTGCATACATTATACAGGAATTAAATAACAAATAATTAAACACAAAATCTCATTGAAGACCACAAGCTTGTGACGGATACCATTTTCTTTCACAAAATACCCATGAGAGGTGAGTGGGGAGCACATAGGGTGCCCCACCTTGTCCCCTCTACCTTTTTGTGAGAGGTCTTCAGCTTGTGACGGGATTAGCCCGTCACAAGCAAGACGCTTTGAAATCGCATTATTCAGATCGCCCATATTGTATGCCCATGATACTCGGCTTATGCGAACAATTATTGAGCTTTCTCACCAGTCATCAGTCAACACGATCGTCCCAATTAATTTTCACTGACATTTTAGATTTCGTTACAGGATTTCCCGGAGTCCCGAGATTATCATTAGGTTTATAGTTATGGAGAGAAGGAAACAATAGTTTGAGTCGAGGTAGTTCGGGTGTCTTATATTTTTGAGTTTGTTCGGGTCCAGTTATTTGGGTTTGGATCTGTTTCAAGCATGTTGTTTCGGGTTAATGGGGTCAGTTATTTTCGGGTTAGAGATTAAGAGTAAAAAAGAACTACTTACATTTTGCAAGTTCGGACTAGGTAAAGATTGGGTCAATTTGAGCTAAGGGGTAAGGACACAGGTGAATGGATATTATTGCAGCCGTTATCCAAGGTTTTGATTAGAAAGAAGGGCCTGATAAAAATTATCAATAGTTTAAGGTAACACTCGTAGCAAGTATTTACATTTGGGTAAAAGTAACAAATAATTGAAACGTACAAGCAATAAGTATCAAAATCGCGGTAGTTTTGTACATGTCGAGCAGAGGTGTTTTAGACTTCATTTTCTTTGTTGCCTGCTTCGATTCCCCATATTTTGGCTTCTAATGAAGCATATCCATTGAATGGGGTCAATTTGAGTTTTGAGTTATTTTGGAATAATAACATTTTCGGATAGATGACTGACTCACGGACCTCCATGATTAGAGGGCTCGCCGTACTAAATCTAATGTTAATGATAATCTAATCTAAGGCTAAGATTTTACGATCTAAAAATTGTAACTACTCCTTAGTGGGGAGCGGTTAAATAACCGCTTGTGTTATCTGAAATCTGCACTCGAGCGCTTGAAAACTTCCCCCAATTCGGCGTTCTCTTCTTCGGCTCTCGTTTTTCTTCTGAATGAATTACTTTATATAGGCCCAAATACTTATTTCTTAAGCAATTGGTCCAAACACTCTTAAAATAATAAATTTAGTATCCTAACTAAATTGAGCGCTAACACACATAAATATAAAACAAAAAATTTCAGTATTATAAAGATAGTGAGTCAGTGACTAAAATAAAATAAAATGCGTGATGGCATGTTAAAAGTAAATACCAATACCAACTACGGAGTAAAACTTAAAAGCGTGAAAACTACCTTTATGATAAAAAAATTGTATTTTCAGAACAAAAAGCATATACTCGTATTTCGTAAATCAATTCTCATTTAAGATAGATATATTTGTCTTAATCTTAAGACGGAGTCAAATAATATGAATAAGACAAAAAAACAAGTTCTTAGTTATTCTCGACATTTTTTTCTTAAGATCACAAATTTTCATTATAGACGGGGAGATATCCGTTTATAGTTATAGACGGGCCAAATATCCATTCATTTCAAGCATAAGACAAGCAACAGGTTGTATGATGGGGCCTAAAAATGTCACCACTTTAAGCATATTTGACCTGTTTATAACTATAGACGGATATATTCGTCTGTAGTAAAACTAATTGTCTTAAGATGGATATACCCATAACACGTAAGTTTTATAATCTAAAAATAACATGTTCTAGTCTCATAATGAACATGTATAAACTGAATGCGGATGCGATAAAAGAGATCGATTACTTACCTCCAGCCATTGCTTGAAATAATTGATCTGTCTTAATGAATAACCCAAATCCTTATGCCCAAATCTGACTTGGTTTCCAAACCACCAGCCTCACAATTTAGATGGTGTATTTTCTTAATGAGGTAGACTAGGTGAACTTTAATGAGAATAAATATGTTCCCCTTATATAGACTCTTGCCATCAAAGAGTCAACGGGACAGTTTCCTAAATTGTGAGTGGTAACTTATGGGAGACAATAGTGAAAACAAAATCCTAGGTAAATTCCACCATACAATGGACCAACTTAGTTTCCATAAAATAACTTAATTAAATATTAATATAATACTTATTTGATTTATGGAAATATCTTACATTCTCCCACTTGGTCCAATTAACAAGAGACACAACATATGGATCATGGCGACGAATTCTCTTAGAGCAAGAATTAATCTTCCATGTATCACAATATATCAAGTCACTCACACCATACACATGTAACTTAATAAGTAAACCCCATGTTTACTCAAGGTTCAAACAAAATGATATTTCTCAACATAACTTTAATAAATATGTGCATATAAATCCCAAAAGAGAAAATATCCAACTTAATAAAAGTTTCTTACAAAAAACTTAATGAATGTACTACATAATGGAACCAAGTCCCATTCTCACTACATAATCCTTGAAAGTCTTAATTGACATGCCTTTAGTCAAGGGATCTGCAATCATCAACTTTGTGCTAATGTGTTCAATGATCACTTTCTTTTCCTGAACACGCTCTTTTATGACTAGATACTTGTTGTGCGGAAGCGTGAATATCCCGTGTTGGGCCTCTGTTGCATCTGTGTCCACAACCCATAATAGTACGATATTGTCCGCTTTGGGCCAAGCCCTCACGGATTTACTCTTGGGCTCCTTCCCAAAAGGACTCGTACTATTATATTTTGTAGACACTTATAAAGATGAGCTTTCATCTTTATTCTACCGATGTGGGACATGAGTTTGCACCCTAACAATCCTCCTCTCAAACCAAGGACCATCATCTTGACTCGGACCTTGACCTCCATGGAGGACTCCCACATAGGGATGGCAGTCTCACCCTTACCCTGTGGATATCCATCCACCCGAAATTAAATGGGTGGGATATGGATGATGAATTTTTTTCGAATTTAGGGTAGGATATGGATATGGGTGAATTTAGGGTGGGATATGGATTATCGTCTCTTACCCGCTTAACCACCCTGTGGATATCCGAAATTAATATTTATAATTAATTTTTTATAAAGTTAATAATTATTTAGGCCGTTAATGATTTCCCTTCAAAAGTATATTTTTTTTATCAGAAATTTTACTTAATTTTAATACCATACTATTATTTAGGGAAAGTAAAACTTGTGTTTATGTGGATATTGTTATTTTCACTAATCAAAATAACTTACTTTTGTTAGTTTAATAAATAATATAATGCGTTGGTGGTTTCTTTGTAGTTGGCGTAGCGTATTTGTATGGTCACTTGCTTTGCAAAGACACTTTGTTGTTGGATATATACTGGGTTGCTATTTGCTAACACATATTGTTACTTGAATTATGTATGCCTTTTAATTTTATCGCCGTAATTTTTTTACGATATACTCCCTCCTATTCACTATATTCTTCCATATTTCCTTATTCGGATTATTCGGGTTTTCTTCCTTATTTCCTTTTTGGGTTGATTTGTGTGGTCCAAATTAAATTGCATGTGGGTAGTGTGTTTTGTGTGGTCCAAATTCACTTTCTTATTTCTTGTGCAAAAGGAAAGGGGAAGAATATAGTGAATAGGAGGGAGTATTATCTTTAAATTTTATAAGCTGTGAAAATATCCAACGGGTACCCGCTCCACCCGCTTCACCCGGTGGATATGGATATGGATGGATGAAGAAATATTACATGGATGAGGGTGGGATATGGGTGACCATAAATTAATATGATATGGATATGGATATGACTCCACCCTATCCATATCCCACCCATTGTCATCCCTACTCCCACACTCTACAACCCCAACTCTAGACACCCGAAATATCACAAGTCTTGATAACCTCCCCTTAGCCGACACACCATGCTACCACGAGCCATGTCTTGCACCACATGTCACCGCCTGGTCAAGTGAGTGCCCTCACATGCTCTTGAACTAGCATGTCCTTGTGCCCTTTTTGGGAATTTGCTACACATGCATATCGAACATCCTCTGCATCCAATATACCCTGGACCGGGTCCGTCACATCAGAATCCTAGAACACAAACGGTCTCTGGTATCCAACTTGGAAAGGACCCACCAGACCTGTGGCACCCAATCTGATAAGGGTCCACCTGATCAACAGTTCTAGTACACAAATGGTCTTTTGTCCCACAAGACCTGTGACGCCTTTCATCCATTTAACCCTGGACCGGGCTTGCTCAAGGACTCACCCCGAGCTAGGAGTTCTATGCCTTACAGTGTACGTCACTGATGTGCACTACTACAAAACTCGTTATGGACATCAGTTGATGGACATCTGATTATTTAGAAAACTGATGTACAAATTATACACATCAGTTGTTTGCAAAAAACTGATGTATTTATAATTATATGTACATCAGTTGCGTTAGAAAACATATGTCCATTATTTCTGATTTTAATGGACATGGGATATTATTAAAACCCATGTCTATATAATAGTCAAGTACATCGTATCTAACATTTAACCTATGTACATCTACATTAGAAATTATAGGCGCACAAAAATAATTGCCTGGATTAAAATCAGCTCCTACCCCTCAATCCCTCACAATTCATATCGTCAATCCCTCAATCCCCCAATTCCAAAACCCACCCCCAAAAACATCGACACTCCAGTCGCCAACGCCAACGCCAACGCCAACGCGTCTCCAGTTCCTCCACCAGCCCCTCCCACGGTATTATTTAGAGTTATTTTATTTGAAATTTAGGGTTGATAATTCAAGTTGTGCAAACTTCTGTCATCTAATTTGAAAATTGGGATCTATTAGGGTTATTGAATTTAGGGTTAGGAACTACGATTCATGTTACCTTTGTCAGAATTTATTAAAGTTTTTGTTGAATTTTATTAATATGGGTGGTGAATTTTCGAAACTCTAACCCCCAAATCAATCATACTTGTTTTGATAAATTATTAGGCTGATTTGGGGCTGTGAATTATAGTTCTATTTTTACGGAGATCATTGGGCAAATTTATGAGTTAGCTACCGATGAATAATGTTATTGTATATGGATTTGAAACTTTATCGCTCTTCAAAATCTACCTATGGATATGACTATGTACATGGTTTGTGCGTTCGTTTAATCGTTTTAATTTGATCATGGGTAACTAATGGAGATTTTTGTGTACTATTATCAGTAATTTGTCATTTTACAAACTAGGCAGTTCATATAATTGATTAATTGGGGTTGAAAGATGCTAGATACATGAAAATGTAACTCGCAAGGAGTTTGTTTGTTGGCAGGAGATTTTAGTTGGACTTCGTTGAGTTTAGTCTTATAACTTGTGATTGGCCTGGTTGAGTTTTCTTTGAATTTCAAATTATAATGGGTTAGATATGTGTTACCCATAATCTTTCTATGGCTAAGTAGCATTACTCATGATTTAACTATGAATTTTATACATGCTGAAATTTCTCCCAATTATTTCTTTTTTCAGTCAGGATTTCAGGCATGAAGTCAACTTGCTGATGAAGTTTCGTCACCCTAACATTGTTCAATTCCTTGGAGCTGTTACTGAGAAGAAGCCTTTGATGTTGATTAATGAGTACTTACGAGGGGTATGCGATTTTGTATTCAGCTGAATTTTAGTGCTCTCTCCCACTGGCAAAATAATGTTGTCTTTAAGGTTGGTTTGTATTCTTACTGAGTGTTCTCACTAATATGTTAGGGTGATCTACATCAATACCTGAAAGAAAAAGGAGCTCTTAATCCGGCCACAACAATCAATTTTGCGATGGACATTGCAAGGTATCTTGGAGTCCACTTTGGTGAGATTTATGCTTATTGATTTTGCTTTAAATATCATGCTCAAAAATGGGTAAGGTTGCATAAATACACCTCCCTTCCCGACCGTAGGCAGAAACTGTCGAGGCACTTTGGTGTTTGTTGCTGCTGTTGTTAATATTTGTCCTTAATTCTTCAACCCGATGGTTATTATTATTCTTCTATCTGATGCTAAGATTATTTTTTAACCTCAACAAACCTAATCCAATCATGTGCTTATATTTTTTTCTTCTCAGGGGCATGGCTTATCTTCGTAATGAACCGAATGTCATCATCCACCGCGATATAAAGCCAAGGTTAGTGCATTGTTGTTATTTTAATAGGTTTTTTAATATTTTATCAAAGGAAATAAAAAACGTGGGGGTAGAGTTGCTTGCACCAATTCAAATTTACTATGCTACATATAGCTAGTCTGCATGTTTGTAGTCGCTTTCAACTTGAAAGTAAATGTGTCTTACACTCTTACACCAACTTTGTTCATGTTTTGCGGGCAATAATTTCAGGAATGTCCTTTTAGTCAACTCAAGTGCAGACCACTTAAAGGTTGGTGACTTTGGACTTAGCAAGCTTATTCGTGTTCAGCATGCTCATGATGTCTACAAAATGACTGGTGAAACAGGAGTTGTAAGTGGTCATCTTACTATTGAACTGAATGGGATTTTATTTTCATCTGTACTCATTATTATTGGATTTGTTACTGTTTGTGAAAGCAGACCGTTATATGGCTCCTGAAGTATTTTAAGCATCGGAAATATGACAAAAAGGTTGATGTTTTCTCTTTCGCCATGATATTATATGAGGTGAGCTCATGCATAATCACGGTTTTGAGTGGTTAGTCTTTCCGTTTTATTTCTCATTGTTTTGATACATTTCAGATGCTTGAGGGAGATCCCCCAATTCTCTCTAGAGAAAAAGGACTATTTTCCCCTACAACATTATCTCGTTACACCTCAATGGCTCCTAAAAATGATTGTATAGTACTATAGCTCGAGTAACTGATGGAGTCTATGAATGTACTTCAGTTAAACACGCTATTGCTAATTTCTCTCCTTCTCACATGGCTGTTCTTCCAACTTTCATTTTTCTGATCTTCTGAAACTTTTCAGGAATCGCCATCGGAGGAGATGTCTTTCCTGGTTCAACTCTCTCATAACACGTATTAAGATTCAACATTATCCCACAAGTACCTTCCTAGTTGCATAATCATTTTTCACTGTTCTATGGGTAGACTTGAAGCTGTTGAAGCTGCGGAAGGGAGTTCTAATTACCTTGATAATTTTGACATATTAAGGCAGTAAGGCTTATGGGAGGGCTATGCCGATTTATTGCTAATGAGGATCTACTATGCAAAATCAGTAGTACTAATTGCCGCCATTTGGCCGAGGACCTTTGTTTTACATCGAGTTATGTTATAACTTGGTTTCTATTTTTGTTGATAGGTTAGTTGTCTTAATATATTTGGATCTTTTTGTAATTGATTTCAGATAATTGATTGATTGTATAAACATATTTGTTGATTATTGAATCATCTTTTGCATTTGCGATCATCTGTAGTAGTAATGTATTCGGTAATAATATAGTAATATATAATTTTTTTTTTATAAAAATTAATAATTATAAACATCGGATTTTTATAAAAAAGCCGATGTCTATATTTTACAATGGACATCGGACTATTTAGATATCTGATGCCTATGGCAAGGAATGGACATCAGACTTCCAAAAAGGCTGATGTCTATATGTCATATGGACATCAGATATATAGAAAATCCGATGTGTAAATTTTAATGGACATCGGTTTAAAATCCGATGTACATTAATCCATAATGGACATGACCAAACTCTACATCGGGTGTGTATCCGATGTCCATATGTCAAAATATCCGATGTGGATAACGAGTTTTGTAGTACTGGTGACTCATATTTGCGCATATTTAGCCCCCTACTTGAACCTATTTCGCATATTATTATAGCGTCTCATAGCTATTTCACCCGTCAAATGCTTCCTATTTTTCTTTCCTATTGCTTTGTGTTTGATTTGTAGTAAAGGAGACAATTAGGCGTAAAATTCCCGTCTCTTGAGCCTATTTGGAAGGACATTGACGATCTTGGTTGAACGGGCATTGAAAGAAGGGCAAGAACTAAAGACCAACATTGCAAGAATAAGAAGTTTGCGAAGGGAAGAATTCTGAAGAGGAATCCGAGCGTCCGAGGAGTCAAGACGCTCGTCCAAGGAGCCCGCAGTCCGAGCGTCCCGACTCATCAGCCGCTCGTCCCTCCATGCAGGAATCCGAGCGTCCTACCTCTTGGACGAGCGGACCTTGGCGTCTTCAGCAAAGATGCCCATCTTTCCGAAATACTTGCGATTCCCTGCTTAGAACTTAGAATTGTTAATTACTAGTTTAGCCTTAGTTAACCTAATGAAGCACTACTATAAATACCCCATTTTGATGATAATCAAAGGGGGCTTCCACATTAGAAAATCCTCTTAAAATAGATTAGGAGTAGATTAGATTAGATTGCTCTTTAATCTTTCCACAAATTTCACATTAATCTCTCCTTAATTATTGTTCAAGTTTAGTACTTTTTGGTAATTGAAGATTATTGGGTTATTATTGGAGGATTGACAACCCTTCATCAATCAATCAAGTACTCTTCTTTTATTCTTTGCTTTATTGTTTGGATAATCGCAAGTTTGGTATAATTCCTTTACTCTTTACTCTTTATTGTTCATTTCCTTAAGCTCTTATCATGGTTATACTTGTTGTAATGATTGACACCATTAATGACATGTTTTTCATGATAATGAGTGAGTAGTTTCCTTTAGCTAGGATTAACGGGTGATTAACGGAAACTAACATGGGGAATAATCATGCTTAATCTAATATGTTTTCATAATAAATTTGCTTGCTTGTTGTGATGTCAACCTATGCACATGTTATGTTTGATGAAATGCTAAGCCTATGAATCCTTGCATTTACAACCATCTCTTATCTATTCAACTTGACTTGTAAGATATAAACCAACTCGAGTCTTGTTAGACCATGCATAGAAGTGATTAGGAGGAAAGTAAGTCGACTTGTAGGTGTTGTACAATCTAATCGATTCGGCTCCGGGACGCAACTCTTCCTAAGAACCGTAAGATATAAACCAACTCGGTTCCTTTACAACATTAATTGCTTGCAACTTTGTGAACATGTTTGTATGGTCAACACCATGAATCCCCTATGAAACCATGATATCCTAGCATCTTTAACCATTTGTTTATATCCTTCCTTTTATTACTTGTTTTACTTTATTGCTTGCATTAGTCTAGAACACAACTACAAACCCAAATAAATTGTGACACTAGCATAAATTGAGATAGATAGACTTAGAACCCAAAGCACACCGTCCCATGGATCGACCTCGACTTACCACTAACTAGTTGTTTGTTGAGTATTATAAATGTGTTTGATTGGGAGACCCGACGACATCACCCATCAAAATGGCGCCGTTGCCGAGGATGGTGCTATGTGATTAAGTTCTTACTTGTTTGTCTATTTTGATTTTGCTTTCACCTTGGGGAACTTGTTCCTCAAGGATTGTTCTTACCGTTTTTTTGTAGCTTCCATGCTTGTAGTTGTTTCCTTGTCTTAGCTATGATGGCTCAAGACTTGACATATGGAGTATGTGGTGGATCTTTTAAGTATGACTATGGGTATGAGGAGTTTGAGAAGCAAGTCAAAACAAACCTACCTTACTATTCGTATAATGAAAATCTTAACCACTACCCCAATTTTTCCCACCAAAATCACCACATCCAATATCCACAACGACCACCCACTCAATACCCACTTCATAATGAATTTCAATTGCCACAATATAACCACTTTCACACTTACCCACAACAAGAAAATGAGCCCATTCAAAATATGATTCTCCAAATGATGGGAGATCAACAAAACTTTTTCAAACAAATGCTAGAGGAGAGCCAAAAGAGGGATAATGTTCTTCAAGGCATTGTTGCCCAAGGTGAGGAATTGGAGATTCAAATTGCCCAAATGAAAGGATCCCAAGCAATCACTCCCCACCAATCCTTAAACATTGATCATGAATGTGAATTTGAAGTAGTAACCTTTGACATGGAAAATGAAAAGTGGGAAGAGCCAACCTCTTTGAGCCCTTGTGAATATGAAAGTGTGGTATTTGATGAAGAAGACATGAGGTTGAGTAAGCCAAATACTCTTAGCCTTTGTGAGTATGAGGGTGTGTCTTTTAATGTGAACTTTGAGATGTTGGAAAAAGAATTGAATGAAGCGCCCATTTATGATTCATATGAAGATAGCGATGATGACAAGACCATAAAAGAGGCCTACGAAGAATACGTGTCTTACGAAGACCTACGGAATAAGGGAGAAGAATGGACTTGTGATGTCACCTTTCTTGAGGAGCCTATCCTTGAGATATTTGAGATATCTTATCATGAAGATGAATGTCCCTTCCCTATTACCCACGAAGACTACTTAGCGCCCACCATGGAGCCAATGATTGTCGGAGATGATATGGTGGACCTTCTTCAAAAGGTCAAAACATCATACAAAGGATATTTGATGGAAAAGCTCAAAAAGAAACTTGCACATGAAGCTACTTGTGGGAATTTGGCACCCACAACATCAACTCCAAAGGTACCCTGTCATCAATGTTATGAGAATTCTCCTTCTACTCTTTAAGGATTGACAAATTCAAACGTTATCATCATCACCGAAATTGAAGGAGAAGGTAGTGAGTGGAAGCCTCCGGACAACCATGAACCATACTTCTTACCTTATAATGACAAGAATCATGGGCTAATTGGTTTGAAGCATCGCAAGTATTCAAGTGCCAAGAAAAGGAATAAAACAAGAGTGAATGACAAATTCCCTTGGCCAAGCTTCGTCTTGAAGTTAAGAAAACCATACTATTGCTTATTTGGAGCTTGTTCACAAGCTTTTGATCTTCTTTTAAGAGCCTTGAGCTCTATGGACAAGAATTTCTACAATTTGAACTAGTTTGGTGGAGTCCTATCTCAAACCACCATTTGTAAGATATTTCTAGGACCTTTACCTTGTATAATATTGTACATTTTCACATTTTTATTTACAATTTCTTACATGAGAGTAGTGAGAGAGAGAGAGAGAGAGTTTTCTTACATCCTTATTGAGCAAAATTTCAGAGAAAGATAAGAAGGAATAACAAAAGGGTGCAAGGGTATGATCTTGCAAAAGAAAAGAAAGAAAAGTCTGAAAAGCAGCGGAAAACGCTCGTCCCGAGGCCTGGACGCTCGTCCTCAACCTCTCTCCAGGTGGTGTTTAGTTCTAACACAAAATCCGAGCGGACTGTTGAAAAAGACGCTCGTCCAGAGAAAGACGCCCGTATTCTAAGTGGGACGCTCGTCCTGTAGGATACCTGAAGAAAATTTTGGGACTGAACTAGAATCCGAGTGGATTCTGAAAAAGACGTTCGTCCAATCTCAGCCGCTCGTCCCAGAAAAAAGACGCCCGTCTTTTGTTCCTCACAGAAGAGGCAGGATCCCTGTAAGGAAATCCGAGCGGATTTTTCATTCGACGCTCGGACCACCTAAAGAAGACGCTCGGATTTCTGCATTTTCCTCGGATTATCCGCCCAGGCCTGACCCGAAGCCGCTCGTCCTACCCCTCTTTTCTATAAACTACCCCTACCATCCCTCATTTCCTCATCTTATCTAATAAATATCTACTCATCTTCATCTTCAAACACTCCCCTCTCAATAAAAACCAACCAAACCCTAACTTTCCCAAATCGAAAATGATGAACCTCAAGGGAAAAGCCAAGAAACTTGTTGAAGCCGCTACCAAGAAACGCAAGGGCTCATCTTATTTATCCCCTCAACAAATGATGGTGCCAAGAAACTTTCATCCTGTGATAAGAGGAGGCGTAGAGCAACTTGAGTACTTTCCGGAGGTACTCTTCACATCCGATGAACACCGCCATAAGTTCTTCAAGTTGCTAGGTAAGCATTATGAACCGACTCAGTTTATTGATACTAGGGTGTTAGAAATCCTAGGTATAAGGTACCAGACCGAAATGTTCTTTGACGGTTTGGGGATTGGGAAATTATTCCATGCCCATGAAGAGACGTACCTTAGCCTTACCTTGGAATTTTTGAGTAACCTTCGTATTGTTTCGAACACAAGGGTCAATATTGGTATGGAGTTCCGGTTGTGCAACCTTGACCATAGCCTATCACTTGACCAATTTGCTCAAATTTTTGGTCTTGTTGTCCCAACAAACAACATCAACAAACCCTCCGATTTTGATGTGGGCCTAGTATGGAAGGCTATTTCCGGGAGGGATTTCATTCACCAAAAACAATGCTACACCTTTGTTATTCAACACCCGGTGATTCGGATCACTGAACGTTTCGTAGCCGGCATCGTTAACGGGAGATATGAGCAAGATAGGTGCACTCTCCTCGATTTGACATTCCTTGAGTCCTATCTAAATGTTCAGGAGACAAGGAGGTACAACTTCAATACCCCCTTGAGATGCTTGCGAGATTCTATGATTTCTCTCAAGGGAACTCCCAACTTAAGACCTTCGTGATGGGAGGTCTAATTACTATCTTGGCAAACTACCTTTGTCCCGGGTTCAACACCCATGGGACTTATACACCTCTTGAGGGTAGTACTTTGATTGATGAGGACGTCGTCTTCAACCACCACCGGTGGTGTGCCTACACTCAAAATGGGAGTGTAGAATGGTTCACAAAAGGGTGCACCTCTATTGTTCTTTCAGGGTGGAATATACCCGGTACCGACCCAAGGTTGAGCCCGTATTCATCTAGGCCGAGCAACCTTCTCGATATCCAAATCCTCGCCAACCCCCCTCAAATAGAAGAGGTACCCCGCCAACCTCCACAACCTCGTGGGATACCGGCAAGGCCCATTCCCCCACCATCATATGTGCCTTTACCACCATACCCTACTCCTCACATGCCATTCACACCACAAATCCCCGATGCTCCGGATATGCATGACTTGATGAAACTTATGAAGAAGGTTGATCTCGGAGTACACGATGGGCGGGTCGATAACTACATGGCCCTTTTATCCTCAGTACTACCAAATGGCACAACAAGGGTATATCAACCCTAATGTCCCTCGACCATCTTGGGCTCAACCACATCTTTTGTTCCCTAATCAAGGGAACCAAGCCGGGAACTTTGATGGTCAAGGTGGAGGATACTCTGGTCAAGGAGGAGGGTATGACCAAGGAGGAAGCTCTAGTAGGTATGGCTACCACCAAGATGATGATGACGAGTGAGAAATGCCTACCTCACCACCTCCATTTGTATGATACTTTTCTCTCCCTCTCTCTTTTGTACAGTGCATTGCATTTAGTTTAGCCTTCACGTGCATTTGTATTATATTTCATATTGCATTTGCATTAGCTAGTTCATATAGTATAACTGCATTGTATTATATCTCACATGATCCATGTAAAATAATTGCATATAGACTAGAATTCATGCATAGCCACTAATGACCAATCCTATTCTTTTCTACACTAGAAATAGTGTTTAAATTGGTTTGGGGAGGTTTGATCATAGGTGACTTAAGCATTTATCATGCATCATCTAGTATAGTGTAGATTTCATTCATTTGTTATATATGTCATATAGAATTGCATTTAGTTAGAGCATTCATTCATATCATATCATTGCATTTGTACTTTATTTCAAAAAATCAAAAAATTCAAAAACATGTATTTCCTTTTTATTCCTACTCCTACATGTACATTGAGGACAATGTCCAAAATAAAGTGGGGGATGGGAATTTATATTCCAAAAATGCATAAAAATTGAAAATTATCGAAAAATCACAAAAATATGTCTTTTAATTTCATAAAAACAAAACCCATAAAAAATTGAAAAAACCAAAAACATGTTCATTTCCTTTGTAGTGTAGTCTTGTAAATATTGTTTTGTATATATTGTATTTGTTCATCCTTGTTCACATTGATCGACTACGCCACATCCGAGACATGAGGATATTGAAGACCGCATGGTATGATATTTCCAATCTCCTTTTTCCTATTTATGTTAATGACTATGTGACTTTATTTTGATTGATGCGGTATAAACAATGTAAATCTAGGACTTGCATTTAGAGTATTTGGCATATTAGTTGATAGAAGCATATGCATTAGGATGTATATATGTTAGTTGCATCATGACATGTAGTTTGCATGTTAGAAAATTTTTGTGAAACCGTCTATTTGGGAAGCTTGACAAGTGTATATAGGCCCTAGTAGATGCTTTTTCTTCTTAAGACTTTGCTTGCTAGAATACTTGTAAAACACCTTAGGATGTGTCATGCTAGTATCCTTTGACCCATGGATTAAGGCCTATTCAAGAGTACCTTATGGTGTGATAACTCCTTGGCTACCGTTTATTCCAAGGTGACCCTTGAAACCATGCAACCATCATTCATCCATGTTCTACCATACATTTTGTCATCAAAGGGAATGGGCACAAACAAAAATCATTCAAAATTTGAGTTCAAGAATAGAAATGAAAAGAAAAAGTTTGCAAATGCATCAAAAGAAAAGAAAGGAGTAACAAAAATAAAAGACTCCTAATGCTTCAAATATAAGCACCCTCACTACAAATGGGGTGACTTTGAAAATGTTCAAAAGAAAATGCAAAAAGTTGAAAAATTGTCAAGTATTGAAATGCCAAAAATCAAAAGAAATGACAAGAAATTGTTCTCAAATGTTATATGCCACTAGAAATTGGGGAAAAACAAACAACAAAAGCAAACTCCTAAATGAAACTCAAAATACTATCAATCCCTTTATCCATCGTATCCATTTTTATGCATGGTAGAGAAGGGATGACCCTTCTTCTTGTCTAGGCAAGAGAGGGAATTCAGCGATCCTCCAGTGTTTCTAACACCATAGGGAGTCTACTCTTGACAAAAGCATTTAACGATTGAGGACAAAGGTACCCTAGCTTGACACAACTTGGAGGTGATTTATTGGTATCCTTCTAGGCTTAGTAGTTTGAAGAAATTGTATCTATGAAGGAGTGTGTACCCTTGAATTGCTTCCCCTTTAGATAATTTCCGCCACTTAGATGAGGAAAGTGGCTATTCTTTTGTAGATGCATCCATTACTTGATTTTGTGTGCTTTAATGATTGGATGTGTCGCCATTTTGGCAAGACCCACTTTGCCTTGCAAGAAGGCATCCTACCTCATGGTTGTCTTGTTGTGAGTTGAAGGGGCGGAGTGAGACCCGCTAATTATCTCATATCGGTTATATTAGTAGGATAGTTTAAATAAAGGTCTAGTTTTTGTCACCTCTTTACTCGGGACGAGTAAAGGTTCGGTTTGGAGATATTTGATGTGACTTATATTTGCGCACATTTAGCCCCCTACTTGAACCTATTTCGCATATTATTATAGCGTCTCATAGCTATTTCACCCGTCAAATGCTTCCTATTTTGCTTTCCTATTGCTTTGTGTTTAATTTGTAGGAAAAGAGACAATTAGGCGGAAAATTCCCGTCTCTTGAACCTATTTGGAAGGACATTGACGATCTTGGTTGAACGAGTATTGAAAGAAGCGCAAGAACTAAAGACCAACATTGCAAGAATAATAAGTTTGCGAAGGGAAGGATTCTGAAGAGGAATCCGAGCGTTCGAGGAGTTAAGACGCTCGTCCAAGGAGCCCGCAGTCCGAGCGTCCCGACTCATCAGCCGCTCGTCCCTCCATGCAGCAATCCGAGCGTCCTACCTCTTGGACGAGCGGACCTTGGCGTCTTCAGCAAAGATGCCCATCTCTCCGAAATACTTGCGATTCCCTGCTTAGAACTTAGAATTGTTAATTACTAATTTAGCCTTAGTTAACCTATGCAGCACTACTATAAATACCCCATTTTGATGATAATCAAAGGGGGCTTCCACATTAGAAAATCCTTTTAGAATAGATTAGGAGTAGATTAGATTAGATTGCTCTTTAATATTTCCACAAATTTCACATTAATCTCTCCTTAATTATTGTTCAAGTTTAGTACTTTTTGGTAATTGAAGATTATTGGGTTATTATTGGAGGATTGACAACTTCATCAATCAATCAAGTTCTCTTCTTTTATTCTTTGCTTTATTGTTTGGATAATCGCAAGTTTGGTATAATTCCTTTACTCTTTACTCTTTACTCTTTATTTTTTATTTCCTTAAGCTCTTATCATGTTTATACTTGTTGTAATGATTGACACCATTAATGACATGTTTTCCATGATAATGAGTGAGTAGTTTCCTTTAGTTAGGATTAATGGGTGATTAAGGGAAACTAACATGGGGAATAATCATGCTTAATCTAATATGTTTTCATAATAAATTTGCTTGCTTGTTGTGATGTCAACCTATGCACATGTTATGTTTGATGAAATGCTAAGCCTATGAATCCTTGCATTTACAACCATCTCTTATCTATTCAACTTGACTTGTAAGATATAAACCAACTCGAATCTTGTTAGACCATACATAGAAGTGATTAGGAGGAAAGTAAGTCGACTTGTAGGTGTTGTACAATCTAATCGATTCGGCTCCGGGACCCAACTCTTCCTAAGAACCGTAAGATATAAACCAACTCGGTTCCTTTACAACATTAATTGCTTGCAACTTTGTGAACATGTTTGTATGGTCAACAACATGAATCCCCTATGAACCCATGATATCCTAGCATCTTTAACCATTTGTTTACATCCTTCCTTTTATTGCTTGTTTTACTTTATTGCTTGCATTAGTCTAGAACACAACTACAAACCCAAATAAATTGTGACACTAGCATAAATTGAGATAGATAGACTTAGAAGCCAAAGCACACCGTCCCATGGATCGACCTCGACTTACCACTAACTAGTTGTTTATTGAGTATTATAAATGTGTTTGATTGGGAGACCCGACGACATCACCCATCAGTCACCTTCAAGTCTTGGGCCTACTGATGCATCCTCGTGTCTAGCCCAAGCCGAACCTTGGGCTCTGATACCACTTGTTGTGCGGAAGCGTGAATATCCCGTGTTGGGCCTTTGCTGCATCTGTGTCCACAACCCATAATAGTACGATATTGTCCGCTTTGGGTCAAGCCCTCACGGATTTACTCTTGGGCTCCTTCCCAAAAGGCCTCGTACTATTATATTTTGTAGACACTTATAAAGATGAGCTTTTATCTTTATTCTACCGATGTGGGACATGAGTTTTCACCCTAACAATACTTTATGTCGATGTGTTTACTTCGACTTCCACTTTTATTATTCTTAGCCATAAACACAGCAGCTGAATTATCACAATACATTCTTAGCGGCCTACAAATAGAGTCAATAACTCTAAGCCCAGATATGAAACTTTTCAACCAAACACCATGTGAGGTAGCCTCAAAACAAGATACGAACTCAGCCTCCATAGTAGAAGTAGCCGTCACGGTTTGCTTAACACTCCTTCATGACACAGCTCCATCAGCTAGCATAAACACATATCCTGATGTGGATTTACGTGAATCTATGCAGCCAGGGTAGTCGGAGTCGGAGTAACTTACTACTTCAAGATTCTCAGTCCGTCTAAACATAAGCATGTAATCCTTAGTACCTTGAAGGTATCTCAACATTTTCTTTGCAGCCTTCCAATGATCAAGTCCTGGGTTACTCTGATATCTTCCTAACACTCCAATCACATATGCAATGTCGGGTCTAGTACAGACCCGAGCATACATAATGCTACCAACAGCTGAAGCATATGGAATATTCTTCATTTGTTCTTTTTCAATGTTATTCCTAGGGCACTGGTCCAAGCAGAACCGGTCACCTTTCACAATTGCTACTACACTTGGTGAACAATCTTTTATTCTGAATCTTTCAAGTACTTTATTGATATAGGCCTCTTGAGACAACCCCAAAATGCCTCGAGATCTATCTCTATGGATCTTAATGCCAATGACATAAGATGCCTCACCCATATCCTTCATATCAAAATTACTTGAAAGAAATTGTTTCACCTCATGTAGCAACCCTTTATCATTGGTTGCTAGCAAAATATCATCCACATACAACACCAAAAAATAAACTTTGCTCCCACTGACCTTAAGATATATACATTGATCCATTATATTTTCTTCGAAACCGAATGAAGAAATATCTTCATGGAATTTCTTATACCATTGGCGGGAAGCTTGTTTTAAACCGTATATGAATATATTTAGCTTACAAACCAAATGCTTACCATCTTTAGAGAAGAATCCTTCAGGTTGTTTCATGTAAACCTCTTCCTCTAAATCACCATTGAGAAATGCTGTTTTCACATCCATCTGATGTAACTCGTAATCAAAATGAGCTACTAACGCCATGATAATTCGAAAAGAATCTTTCTTTGATACAGGAGAAAAAGTCTCTGTGTAGTCAATTCCTTCCCTTTGAGTGAATCCTTTAGCAACGAGTCTTGCCTTATGTCTCTCGATGTTGCCAAGTGAATCTCTTTAGTCTTATAGACCCACTTGCACCCAATAGGTTTTACACCATCAGGCAATACAACGAGATCCCAAACTCCATTAGATGCCATAGAATTCATCTCATATTTCATAGCATTCAACCATAAGTTTGAATCTTTAGAACTTACGGCTTGTGAAAACGACATAGGACCATTATCAGATCCAATATTATAATCCAATTCCTCTAGATATACTTCATAGTCATCAGGAATAGCCGATCTCCTTTCACGAATAGATCTTCTTAATGGAACTTGTTCATCCTCATGGTGAACCTCTTCCTCATTATGATCTACCATATTTTGATCAACATTTTGTGGAATTTCTATCACTGGTTGTGTAACACTCGATTGAACTTGAGGAGTGTGAATGACAATCAATCTCTCACTTGAATCAGAAGGTGGAACTTCATGATGATCCCTCTCCAGGACAATGTCCTGAATTAGGTCACTCCCACTGATCAAGTCATTCTCAAGAAACTTAGCATTTCTTGATTCCACATTCCTTGTACTATGAGATGGACAATAAAACCTATAACCCTTAGACTTTTTGTCATATCCAATGAAATACAACTAATAGTCCTTGGATTAAGTTTCTTTTCTTGTGGATTATATACTCTCACTTCCGACGGGCATCCCCAAATGCGTATATGTCTTAAACTCGGTTTCCATCCTTTAAATAACTCAAAAGGTGTCTTAGACACAGCCTTGGAAGGAACTCGATTTAATATATACGCTGCTGTCTTAAGAGCATCAACCCACAAAAATAAAGGAAGTTTAACATTACTTCTCATACAACGCACCATCTCAATTAATGTCCTATTTCTTCTTTCTACTACACCATTCTAATCTGGAGAACCAGGCATAATGTATTGGGCAACAATCCCATAATCTTGAAGAAATTTAGCAAACGGACCATGTGCTTGTCCGGTCTCAGTGTATCTACCATAGTATTCACCACCTCTACCAGATCTCACAATCTTAATACGCTTACCGCATAGGTTCTCTACTTCAGCCTTAAACAATTTAAAGGCATCAAAAACTTCATCCTTAGAACGAAGTAAGTAAAGATACATATAACGTGAGTAATCATCAATAAAGGTGATAAAATATTTTGGATCATTAGCGTTCATGTCCGGACAACAAATATCCGTATGTATGATTTCTAATAGGCTAGAACTTCTCCTTGCACCTTTCTTAGACATGTTAATTTGCTTACCCTTAATGCAACTAACACAAGTATCAAATCAGTAAAGTCTAAAGTATCAAGTACTCCATCCTTTACTAATCTTTTTACCCTCTCAATGGAGATATGTTCCAATCTCCGGTGCCACAATATAGAGGAATTCTCATTCATAATACAATATTTTAAACCAGCATTCACTGTAACACCCCCATACTCCAAGTGCCTTACCAGGACCACTCAGGTATGAAGATATTACCATCTCGGTTACCCGAGGCAATGATAATCAAATAAACAATAAAGAAACAACGTTTAAATAGAAATACTTAGTGAAGGGTTACAATTCTCGAAACCAAAACCAAAAGTATAATACATGTTCTCAAACCGATCATTTCTTCGTTCTAACTGAAATGTAAAGAACCTAATAAGCTACAGCGGAAGACTTCTATCATCATATCGTGGCAATCCCAGCTATCCCAGTACTCATCTCATACCTGCTCAATATCTGCTCACCATCCCCGAATGGATCACCGCAGGTTTACAAAACAACAACCGGGGTCAGTACTAATCACACAACTCAATATATATCAACAATAAGATAAACAGACAGCTTAACTGTCACACACACAACCACACCAATTCCAATCATCTCAATCACCGACTGTCCACTGGACCAGCCCTTTGCCCGATGGGGACCGCACCGTACCCACCAAATCCCCGCTCCTCATAGTGAGCGATAACCCTGTCCATTAATGTGCACATCCCTTCGTGGCGGGTTCCACGAAAAGGCGAAACTAGGGCGTGACGCCACTCCCACAAGTGACCCCCACTCGGTAGAGGACACACCTCGAGAACCATAGACAACAATCACAGTCACAATCACAACCGTCACAATACAATTACTATATCAAACAATCAATCTCAACACATCAACAATCATCCCATTATGGGACTAATACTGAGTAGGAAATCCTACCAGGAAAGCACACTATCAGACGGTCTCTACTGCGGTATCAAAAAGCTTCCTCTATGAAATCTCCTCCTATCATACAACATACAAATGCTACCAAATCACATACTACTCAAAAACCCCCAAATCCCTATATTAGGGTTTAACCAAATCAAAGGAAAGACAACAAAAAGGGTACATAGATCTTACCCTCGACGCAAGGATCTCAACGGTATAACCAACGATGAGAACCGACCTTCCAAACTCCGGGATTTTCTAACGATGCGATTAGGATTAAGAACGTACTTGCTTTCTCTCTTTAACAGTAAATTAGGTTTTGCAAAAAGTGTTTAGAATAATGACGACGAAGGTTATATATCTTAATCGCATAATTAACAAAACCCGAGAAAAAACTCCCCGTAAACCGGCTACTCGATCGAGTACCCAAGGTACTCGATCGAATACCCCCTTACTCGATCGAGTATCCTAGTTACTCGATCGAGTACCCAACAGGTCAGAAACTTTTATAAAACGCAACTTACCCTTACTCGACAGAGTAAGGCCTATTCGATAGAGTACCCAAAGACTCATAAATACGGAGTATTACAGTCGTCCCTCCTTAAAAAGAACTTCGTCCCCGAAGTTCTAACCACTACTAAACAAAGGTACTCCCATAACACTCCCGACTCAACAACCAAAACAAAATTCAACATAAAACATGTTACTAACCCAACTCATCCCGACACAACATACAAAAAGGGTGTAAAACTCTTAAAAACTGTTCGCGATCATCTCCTACCCCCCTAAAAGAAACAAGGTTACGTCCCCGTAACCACACATACCTGATCAAAAAGAAAAGGGTAACGCTCTTTCATAGCTTCCTCTGGCTCCCATGTAGCTTCCTCAGTCTCGTGGTTAGACCAAAGGATCTTAAGCAAAACTGTCTCGCCACTCCTAGTCTTCCTAACCTTTCGGTCAAGAATCTGCTTAGGCACCTCAAGATACGATAAGGACTCATCTAGCTCTAAGCTCTCTGCCTCTAATACATGTGACGGGTCACTCACATACTTCCGCAGCTGCGATACATGAAACACATTATGCACTCTCTCTAACGCAATTTGGTAAAGCCAGACGATATGCAACTTCCCCAACTCGCTCTAAGATCTCATAAGGCCCTATAAACTTCTGACTTAGCTTGCCTTTCTTCCCAAATCTCATAACCCCACGCATAGGAGACACTTTCAAAAGAACCTTGTCCCCAACTTGAAACTCTATGTTCCTGCGATGTAGATCCGCATAACTCTTTTTGCCTATCCCGAGCGCTCTCATCCGTTCCCCGATCATCTTAATCTGTTCCACCATCTCATGCACCATCTCTGGTCCTAAAACCATCGCCTCAAAGACTATCGTCCCAACAGATTGGACTCCTACATCTCCTCCCATACAAAGCCTCAAACGGTGCCATACCAATACTAGTGTGATAGCTGTTATCGTAAGAAAATTCTATCAAGTCCAACCTCTGTTCCCAGCTACCACCGAAATCCATCACACAAGCTCGCAACATATCCTCAAGAGTCTTGATTGTTCTCTCAGTCTGTCCGTCTGTCGCAGGATGAAATGCTGTACTCATCTTCAAAGTTGTTCCCAACGATTCCTGCAACTCTTTCCAAAACCTTGATATAAACCTCGCATCTCTGTCAGACACTATGTCCTTAGGGACTCCATGTAACTTAAGCACGTTCTTTCGATAGGCCATAGCCAATTGTGCCTTAGTCCATGTATCTTTCATTGGAACAAAGTGAGCTGACTTGGTCAGTCGATCCACTATTACCCAAATCATGTTGTTACCTTGTTGACTCTTTGGCAAACCCACAATAAAATCCATGGAAATGGATTCCCACTTCCACTCAGGTACCTCTAAAGACTGAATCTTACCTTGTGGTCGTTGTTGTTCCCCTTTAACTCTTTGGCATGTCAAACAACGGGACACAAACTCAGCTGTCTCTTTCTTCATCCCAGGCCACCAAAACGTTTTCTTCAAATCCTTGTATAGCTTGTCACCACCTGGATGTACTGAATTTGGTGTACAATGTGCCTCTGTCATGATAGTCTTTTTCAACTCCTCATCATTAGGGACACACCACCTACCATCTAACCTCAAACTACCATCTGTATGAATAGAAAATCGGGACACTGTCCCTTTCTC
Source organism: Silene latifolia (assembly GCF_048544455.1). Lineage (NCBI taxonomy): Eukaryota > Viridiplantae > Streptophyta > Magnoliopsida > Caryophyllales > Caryophyllaceae > Silene > Silene latifolia. The sequence continues at coordinate 139,720,705 of NC_133528.1, read as the reverse complement.
TACTCCAGCTCTCCACTCAACTATCTTAGGATCCAACGCCTGCTTACCTCGAATGTCATCATAAAACTCAAGCTGTATTGTCATATCACCCATGGCATCTCCTTTCTGCATCATATGTATCCCAAACCTCGCTACCTCATCTCTCAGCCTCATCAAAGATAGAGTTGTACACAGAGAATGTACACTCTTCCTACTCAAAGCATCAGCAACTACATTGGCCTTCCCTTCATGGTAGATGATTTCCATGTCATAATCGCCAATCAGCTCCATCCACATCCTCTGTCTCATGTTCAACTCCTTTTGAGTGAAGATGTACTTGAGACTCTTGTGATCAGAAAATACCTTAAAGATTGCTCCATAAAGGTAATGTCTCCAAATCTTGAGAGCAAACACTACCGCACCCAACTCCAGATCATGAGTAGGGTAGTTCTCCTCATAAGGCTTCAATTGCCTAGAAGCATAGGTAATCACTTTACCATTCTGCATCAACACACATCCCAACCCATTCTTTTAGGCATCTGTATAAACCTCAAAGTTCTCGCTCCCTTCAGGCAATGCTAAGACAGGAGCTGTGGTCAAACGCTCCTTTAATGTTTGGAACGCCGTCTCACAACTCTCATCCCAACGAAACCTGTTCTCTTTTCTCATCAACGCTGTCATAGGTCTAGCTATCTTGGAGAAATCTTTCACGAACCGTCTGTAGTATCCAGCTAAACCCAAGAAACTCCTAATCTCAGCAACATTCTTTGGTGCTTCCCACTTTGTCATCGCCTCAATCTTCGCCGGATCCACAGCCACTCCCTCCTTAGAGATCACATGCCCCAGAAAAGCAACTTTCTCTAACCAGAACTCACACTTGGACAGATTAGCATACAACTCATGCTCCCTCAAAGTTTGCAACACGATCCTCAGATGCTCCTCATGCTCCTCCTTAGTCTTAGAATAGACTAAGATGTCATCGATAAATACCACTACAAACTGGTCCAAAAACTGTCTGAAGATTCTGTTCATCAAATCCATAAATACAGTCGGTGCATTAGACAACCCAAACGGCATCACCACATACTCATAATGGCCATACCTCGACGTGAAAGCTGTCTTTGGTATGTCCACCTCTCTAATCTTCACCTGATGGTACCCCGACCTCAAATCAATCTTGAAAAAGACCGATGCACCACTCAACTGATCAAACAGGTCATCTATCCTTGGCAAAGGGTACTTGTTCTTCACCGTCACTCGGTTCAGCTCCCTGTAATCTATGCACAACCTCAAACTCCCATCTTTCTTCTTCACGAAAAGAACTGGTGCTCCCCATGGCGATACACTTGGTCTAATGTATCCCTTATCTATCAGATCATCTAACTGTTTCCTGAGCTCCTCCATCTCCTTAGGACCCATCCGGTACGGTGCCTTAGAGATTGGCCCCGTCCCCGGTTTCAACTCAACGGTGAAATCTATCTCCCTCTTTGGTGGCAACCCCGGAATCTCCTCCGGAAAAACATCTGCAAACTCTCCCACCACTGGTATATGATCAACTGTCGGACTCTCTATCCGGTCATCTCTCACATGGCACAAGATCAAAGGACATCCCTTCCTCAGATAAGACTTCAAGGTGACAGCTGCAATCAACTTAACTTTGGGTTTGACTTGAAACCCACGATAAGACACACTAACGCCCTTAGGACCTCTTAAAGACACTTTCTTTTGATGACAGTCTATCTTAGCTTTATACTTTCCTAACCAATCCATCCCGACTATCATCTCAAAACCGTCAAAAGGAAACTCTAGCAAGTCTACAGGTAGATCAACTTGCCCAACTATCAAGAAGGTTAGGCTCCCCAACTCCCTTATACTCTTTCGGGTTAAACCTCGCTATATAGAGGCTGATTTTAGAATGATCAACCTCCTTCTCCTTATCCTTATCCTTATCTTTTCCCACAGTCTTTAAAGCCTCAGTAAGAGCATCCTGATGCTCCAACATCTTAACGATGTCGTCCATGGTCATAAGCTCAGCTCTCGCATACAACGCATTCTTCTTGGGCGGCATCTTGAAACTATCACAGAAAAAGGGGTGGATATAAACATACGCGCCAAAACCTCAAAACAAGAAAACACGCTGCCCAGACCCTACTCGATCGAGTTCCCAAACATACTCGATCGAGTAACGGGCTACTCGATCGAGTGCCCACCATACTCGATCGAGTGCCCCAACATCAAACCCCAAACAGACCTTCTGATCTCTAACATACTCGACCGAGTAGCTAGCCTACTCGATCGAGTGACCCCCTACTCGATCGAGTGCCCGAGGTACTCGATCGAGTGCTCAAAAACACGATTCTGGACTCAAAATCGTCAAAAACCCACCCGATCAAGTCAGTCCCACTCGATCGAGTCATGCTAACTCAGAAACGCTACCCACATGCTATGTCATATGCTAACATGCTAAAACTTTATAAAACCTACATTATATCATAACTAGGCATATAATGTTATGCATCTTTTCATACGATCTACGAAATCATTATATCATGTTATTAAACGCCACATTGTAAACATCCAACATGTTTTCATTCCAACAACAAGTCTACATATATCATCAACCTTTCTTTCATATTCTCAGCTTTCTACTTCTCCAACAGTTACACACACTTCATCACATTCACACACAAGTTAACCAAACAACACATACGACCTTGACATACACCCCCCATGTGACCGGTTCAAAATTGTAGGGCGAGTTCGCGACTTCAGGACGTCTCCCAAGCCTTTGCATTAGCTCCTACAACCTTTACCCCGGGTTCTTTTTAATTGACTCCCTATGTTCATTAGGTTCATTGGTTACAGGTTTCAGGATCGTCGCTCTGATACCATTTGTAACACCCCCATACTCCAAGTGCCTTACCAGGACCACTCAGGTATGAAGATATTACCATCTCGGTTACCCGAGGCAATGATAATCAAATAAACAATAAAGAAACAACGTTTAAATAGAAATACTTAGTGAAGGGTTACAATTCTCAAAACCAAAACCAAAAGTATAATACATGTTCTCAAACTGACTGTTTACCGTTCTAACTGAAATGTAAAGAAACTAATAAGCTACAGCGGAAGACTTCTATCATCATATCGTGGCAATCCCAGCTATCCCAGTACTCATCTCATACCTGCTCAATATCTGCTCACCATCCTCGAATGGATCACCGCAGGTTTACAAAACAACAACCGGGCCGCACTAATCACACAACTCAATATATATCAACAATAAGATAAACAGACACTTAACTCACACACACACAACCACACCAATTCCACTCATCTCAATCACCGATCCCACCGGACCCGCCACGCGATGGGGGACCGCAACCGTACCCACCAAATCCCCGCTCCACATAGTGAGCGATAACCCCGTCCATTAATGTGCACATCCCTTCGTGGCGGGTTCCACAGAAGGCGAAACTAGGGCGTGAAGCCACTCCCGCAAGTGACCCCACTCAGCCGAGGACACGCCTCGAGAACCATAGACAACAATCACAGTCACAATCACAACCGTCACAATACAATTACTATATCAAACAATCAATCTCAACACATCAACAATTATCCTATTATGGGACTAATACCGAGTAGGAAATCCTACCAGAAAGCACACTATCGTACCGGTCTCTCTTGTTGTATCAAAAAGCTTCCTCTATGAAACCTCCTCCTATCATACAACATACAAATGCTACCAAATCACATACTACTCAAAAACCCCCAAATCCCTATATTAGGGTTTAACCAAATCAAAGGAAAGACAACAAAAAGGGTACATAGATCTTACCCTCGACGCAAGGATCTCAACGGTATAACCAACGATGAGAACCGACCTTCCAAACTCCGGGATTTGCTAACGATGCGATTAGGATTAAGAACGTACTTGCTTTCTCTCTTTAACAGTAAATTAGGTTTTGCAAAAAGTGTTTAGAATAATGACGACGAAGGTTATATATCTTAATCGCATAATTAACAAAACCCGAGAAAAAACTCCCCGTAAACCGGCTACTCGATCGAGTACCCAAGGTACTCGATCGAGTACCCCCTTACTCGATCGAGTATCCTAGTTACTCGATCGAGTACCCAACAGGTCAGAAACTTTTCTAAAACGCAACTTACCCTTACTCGACAAAGTAAGGCCTACTCGATAGAGTACCCAAAGACTCATAAATACGGAGTATTACATTCACATGCATAGAATTATGAGTAATATTATTTTGCAGTTCAAGACGATATAAATTATCAGACAAAATACCATAACCAATAATTTCAGCATTTCTGAGAATACTGAATCCAGAGTCTGAAAAACTAAAGGTAAAACCCAAAGGTACAAGTCTTGATACTGAAATCAAATTTCTAGAGAAATTTGGAACAGAAAATGTCGTTTCCAAATGCAAAATAAAACCACTACTTAATATTAAGTTGCATGTCCCAATGGCCTCCACATGTGAACTAATCTGGTTTCCTGAATAGATTAAAAGTTCACTGCCCACTGGTTTCCTTGGGTTTGTCATACCCTCCAAGGTATTCGAAACATGGATTGTTGTTCCAGAATCAATCCACCATGTATTATGATTAACATTAACCATATTAGATTCATAACAAATAGACGCATGAAAATTACCTTTCTTCTTTAGCCAAGCCTTATACTTAATGTAGTCCATCTTCATGCGTCCCTTCTTTTTACAGAAGAAACACGTAGACTCCTTCTTAATGACTGGCTCAGCTAAAATCTTTCCCTTTCCCTTCTCTTTAGTGTGACCCTTTTGCCTCTTTGAAGAATAAGCAACAGTAGTGTCAGATAATAGAAGGAGAGTATAACTGAATGAGATGCCTATTAATGATAGAATCGGTTACATTATATAGTAGTATGTCTTGGAGGGTAATCCAAGAATATTCCTAATATTTTATAGGATATTATTATGATGCCCATAATAATATCTTTCCTATATCATAATATATTCTCTAATACACCCCCTCGGTCAAAACGGTAGGTTACGGACGCTTTGACTAGACACAAATAGTTGATGATGCCTATTAATGATAGAATCAGTTGTAGATGAACCATGTTGATCGTTGTCGACGCGGTACCGGATTTTAAATGCCTTGCTTGTGTCAGGATCATGCCATTTGAAGCCACATATAATAAAACTAAATGTGCACGAGAGTCGAAACTACTCGTGAGACACAAACTAACGTCAAGGTGCACGAGGGTCGTGGCAGCTCATGAAACACCGACTAAATAAAAAAAAATGGTGCACGAGGGCCGAAGTGAACTCGTGAAACACCGGACTGGGAGGGCCGAAGCAAGCTCAACAGTATAATTAAATTAAAAGAAAAACAATAATAGCAAACCAAGAACACAACACGTCCATGCTCTTCGATGCGGCGGCAGTACGGCCGAATGTCATGCCACCCGGCTTTTTGGCAGAGGTGGTTGCTGGGCGAACCCAAGGCGGACAAGGAGAAGGCGATGACGGGACGTGGCGGAGGTTTAGCATGGTGGCGCGGTTGTCGAAGCAACAAGGCAGAGAAGGTTGTTAGAGCAACCAGAGACAACGACAAGTATGACATATGGCGGCCCGGCGTGGACGGAATCAGCGACGGCGACATCTGCGGAGGTACAACAACGTGAAGAACGGAGGAGGCACAGAAATTATTTATTCCTAATATAATATGCTAGGCTTAGGGACGGTGGTGATGTTGAGGCTGGCTGTGGGTGGTTGTCGATGGGGATGTGGTTGTGGGTTCGGGTGTGAGTGGTGGTTGTCGGATATGGGGAAGGGGTTTGTTGGTGAGAGGTGAATGTGGTACTGGTTGTTTGATCGGAGGGAAGACGGCGGATGGATGGCCGTAGTGAATGCGGTGGTTGGCTGATCGGAAAACGGGCGGCTGGTCGGAGTTTGGTTGTTGAGGAAGGTTCTGGTATAGGGTTGGTTGGGGACGGTGGCATGGCAGTGAGATGTGTCATGTGTGGTAGGTTGGCTGTGTGCTAAATTTATGAAGTGTGCAAGGGTTTTACGGTTTTGGAAAAGTGGTTAAAAGCCTAGTTGCACTTTATTGAATATAATAATAACTAAATGATGCTACTAAGGAAAGGTAAACATGACGTATTATTAACGGGATACCTGCCAGAGATGCTATTAGTCAGCCATCTCCGGCCGGCAAGTATAAAGCGAGATCGGAAGCAAGAGGAAGTGTTTTGTAGGTAAAGAGTTAAGAACAATAAACACCTAAGAGGGGGAGGGGGTGAATTAGGTGTACCTTTTAAAATTTTCTCGTTTACTTGGTTAATGACTAACACAAGTAAGATCTATTAAGTATGGGTTTGAGAAACTTAATGGATTGTAAGTTCACAAACGGTACAGCAGGTCCATGCAACAGTATGAGAGACTGTTACACAGCACTGGAAGCGAGATTAACTTATAGGAGTAAAATGATAAGAAAACGTGAAAGTAAATAAACAAACAAGACGATGTTTAAAAATTGGTTCAGCTCCTACTCTGGAGCCTACGTCCAACCATTATTTTATTGCTTGTTAGAAATTTACTCAAACTTAACTAAACCATTACAATGAAAATAACTCGCCAACCTACTCCGGTTGCAATTGCTCAAAGCTACTCCGCTTTAAGACTTTCTCTTGCTCAAAGCTACTCTGCTTCAAGACTTAAGGTTCTATCTCAACGGTTTACAGAGTCAGAATCTCAGTGGTTCACTTAAGAACATGGAGATTACAATTAAGACCTAAACACGAGAATCATTGAACATATTCTTTATGCAACAGTGAAGCGAACTGATACTTGGAGATTTTACAGCTTTGAAAAACAATTGAAGACTTTTGAAAAACAGAAAACGGTTTTGCAAATGATTGATGAACAAAGCTTTAAATGCTGAAAAGATTTGCAAAGTGTTTATAATGAATTCTCTTTCAAAGTCTTGCAATAAATGATAAATGAAGTGGCTATTTATAGAGAAAGGAAGTGTGTAAGAGAAGGGTCTTAACACTTCTTTAATCTAAAATCCATAGGTTTGTAGTATGCATTTTCATTTAAAATTATAGAAGAACAATCAGATTTGTGAGGCTCAAGGTGGCTGCATTTTTCAGAAGCAAATGAGTGTTTTCCATAAAATTTATGGGAACTCACAATTTTGCCACAAATGGAAAAAGCATAAGACCCATTTTTAGCATGGAAAACAACTTGCATTAATAGGATTGGCATCTTTAAATTAACTTGCAAGCATATTCCTTTTGTTCTTTTTGTTCTTCATTTTTGAAATAATGTTCCTCTTGAACATAGAAAAGCTTTTTAAAGAATTTCAAACACTTGTGAATTTTTCCGAAAATTCTCCATACGTTAGTACCAGAAACCTTGGTGCAACAGTCACAGGAACTGTTGCACGGTTTTGCAATCACTTATACTTAAAGATGATATGTTTAACTACCTCGTTTACAACATTCTTTCTAGACAATGGGCATGCTTGACTTGTCTTTCATCTTGATCATCTTTGAACTTCTTTGATCTATCATTGGATGCTTCAATTTTCTAAACATTTAGCTAATAGGCAAACAATTAAATCACAATAAAACTTGGCATCATCAACCAAGTGTGTTCTAACAAATTCCCCCTTTGATGATGGCAAGTTTTAAATATGTGTGAAGTTCCCCCCTAAGCCCATGGTGAGTCGGTCTTTGAACCAAATAATAAGAGCATCAAATAAACATGATCAAGGTGAGTGGGGGTCAACATGCTTGGCCTAAGTAGAACATCTAATCATCATAGCTAAGATAATTTCACGGTGAACGTTAGCCGAAGAGTTGTTAGTTAACACATAAACACATAATTTAACTACTTCCCCCTCTTGACATCATCAAGAGAAGGATATAAACATGTTCAAGCAGTACATAATTAAACCAAAGACAAATGTTCAAAACAAGAGAAGAGAAACAGCCCATAATTTGCATAAGAGTTAAAAACAAAGAGCCAAAAGGTTAGGGGGACAAGGGTAGGTACGGATGCCTTATTCATCATCGGACGCATTACCACCAAGAGCTTGTACACGCTCAATGAGATCTTCATTCATGGGTTTGAGCTCAGCCACGTCTTCCTTAAGAGTCTCATTGTCAACAACCAATTTGGACACCATGTTCATAAGCTTATCCAACTTAGCAAGTACAGCACCCATTTCAACAGTTGAGCCAACTGTTGCACCAGTTTTAGCTCTACCCGAGTACTTGCGAGTCAATTTCCCATTGCTAATAGCCAAAGTCATTTGAGAAAGCAAACCCATGGTCATTTCATCACTGAGTTTTTCAATATCGGGGCTACCTTTCATGACTATCTTCCTTTTCATGAAGATAATGGACAACCACATACCATATGGAATCACAGTTTTCTTGTCAAATTTCCCCTTTTGAAGGTCGGGGGCTATCTCATGGATGCGGTGAAAGATGAGTTGGGGAAGGTTGATGGGACGGCGTTTGATAATGTGGTGTACAAGAAGCATCTCAAGGAGAGAGCATCGTCCCCTACTGTTATTGCTAGCTAAAATGGCTCGGTGAACAAGGTTAAAGGTGAAACGGTGGGGGGCTTGAAGTTCATGGGCATATATGTTGGTGGGTCCATTTTCATTGTCGGGTCGAAGGGTTCTCACAACCTCACTAACCATATTTTCATCAACATCACCCCAAGTAGTCTTAGGAAAGGTGGTAAGACCCACGGCTTCAACCTCAAGGTAAGAGGCAAGTTGGTCAATAGTCAAGACAAAGGGTTTTTGGTTTATAAATGCCGAGAGAGTTCCTGATGCAACATCAACCTTGATTGTTGCATAGAACTGAATTAACTCCGATATGTAAACCGGAGAGTATTTGTCGAGGGGACTAAACCAACCCTGACCAAAAACAGCAGCTTTGAAGAATGCAAAAGCCGGGGAAAAATCATACCATGTTTTCTTGTATCGTCTCCCACTGTGGAAGCAACATGCAAGCATGTCTTGACATAGCTTGAGGGTGTCATCCGGAAGGTCAAGAGAGTTGAGATGAGCAAGGACATCATTCTTGAATGCCTCATCATTAGTGGTAACCATCAACTCCGTGCAAGTATTGAGAGGGATTTTATCCTCAATAACATCATCATCTTCCGTTGGAAAGACCACCTCCTTCTTCCGTGGGTACCTCGGCTTTTTAGCCGCCTTTGGCTTTGATTCCCTCTTTCTTTTGATACCGGCCTTAGATTTTGCTTTCGGTTTGATGGGAGTTTCAATGATAATATCATCATCATCATCACCAAACAGTTCGGTGATTTTGATTTGGGATTTTGTTTTGGGGGTTTCGGTGGAGAGAGGGTCAAATTCATCGGCAACCTTGTCGTCATTGTTGGGTTCATTGGAGTTTTCAATGTTGGGAATGACCTCTTCCTCATGAATGACTTCTTTTTCTGAATTTTGATTTTGAGAATCAATTGTTTCAGCATCTTTCTCACTCACGGTTCCCTTTTCATTTTCTAGTTCACTTTCTTTTTCTTTTTCCTCATCTTTTTCACTCATTTTTTCTTCCTCATTCTTTTCAATTTCATTTTCCTTTTCAACATCCTTCTCACTTTCTTTTTCTGATTCTTTTTCATTCACAACAACCTCATCTTCAATCACATCATCATCAATCACTTTGTCTTTGTTGATTTTGCTTGCCATTTGTTTGATTGTGGGCTCATCTTCTTCGGAATTAACATCAACATTTGAGTCCAACATCAAGGAGATTGGAGGACTTCGTTTTAATCCACCACGGCCTCATCTACCACGGCCTCTTCCTTTTGTAGCCATGGATTTATTTCGTGCAACACTTGGCTTAACTGTTGGAGGCTTGGTAGGAGACGGGGTGGGTTTATCGGATTTTTGAATGTTTGCAGCGGATTTGGTGACCGTTTTTTGTTGGGCAATGTATTTTGGGTTGAAGGAGTTTCTAAGATTTTGAATTTCTCTACTGATTGATTTTTGAGAGCCATTTTGAGGGTGATGGGTTTGACGATTTAGGGAGATGAAAGAGGTTGAATTATTTTGAAATTTGAAGGAAAGTTTGTGAGTAAATGGGAAAGTGGGGTTATTGCATGGGAGATTTATTGATGGACGGTTGGATTTAAAGAGGGAGTGGTTAATAGGTGAGGTGGAGTGTAAATGTGAGAAATAATGGCATAGGGGGCGGCTAGAGTAGGATTAGCTTGATATGACATAAAGTGATTGTAAGGCTCAATGTAATAATTCTAGTGCAAAGTGTGGAGTTCCAATGCAATTTTTTCGACACACTTGACATATGATAAATTTGACCTTTTTAAACTTGAAAACATGTATACAACTTTTATCTCTAGTCAATCATGTGGGAAAGATAATTTTAACTCGTGTTACATGTCGCCTAACAAACCAATTTCCAACCGAAATTTTACGAATTATTCCCTTTCTAACGGTTTTGTAAAAATGTCCGCAATTTGATTTTCCGTTCTACAAAAGGTTAGACATATATTTCCTTTTTCGACTTGATCTCATAAAAAATGATGCCTTATATCAATGTGTTTCGTCCTAGAATGTTGTATTGGATTTTTCGAGATGTTAATGGCACTTGTATTATCGCAAAATATGGGAGTAGTTTTGAAAATAAGACCGTAATCACGCAATTGTTGTCGTACCCAAAGAATTTGAGCACAACAAAGAGCGGCACTTACATACTCACTTTCGGCCGTGGATAGAGCAACAGTATTTTGTTTCTTGGATGCCCATGAAATGAGGCACGGTCCTAAGAAGGTGGCAATACCCGAGGTGCTTTTTCTATCCAACGAGCTCCCGGCATAATCCGCATCCGAAAATCCTACAAGATTAATGTCATAATGAGTTGGGTACCAAAGGTATAAACCTTGTGTTCCAATCAAATACCTAAAAATCCGTTTAACGGCTTTGAAATGTGATTCCTTAGGATTTGATTGAAAACGAGCGCATACACACACACACACTAAATTGTATGTCGGGTCGACTAGCGGTTAAATAAAGCAATGAACCGATCATACCTCGATATACCTTTTCACTAATACTCTTACCATTTTCGTCTTTGTCAAGATTAAGCTTGGCAATCATAGGTGTAGGCATAGGATTCGAGCTAGTTAACCCAAACTTACTTATCATTTCCTTTAAGTACTTTTGTTGGTGGATCATGGTTCCTTTTTCATCTTGCTTAATTTGGAGACCAAGGAAGAATCCAAGTTCTCCCATCATGCTCATTTTAAACTCAGAAGTCATAAGATCCGAAAAGTACGTATGTAGAGTGTTGTTAGTTGCACCAAAAATAATGTCATCGACATATACTTGCACAAGCAACAGTTCCTCTGACTGTGACTTGATAAACAATGTTTTATCGACCGAACCACGTAGAAAACCATTTTCTAACAGGAATTTTGAAAGTCTATCATACCGAGCTCGGGGAGCCTGTTTTAAACCATAAAGTGCTTTGTCAAGTTTAAATACGTGATTAGGGAACTCATTGTTTATAAAGCCCGGAGGTTGTTCGACAAAAACTTCTTCTTCACGATAGCCATTTAAGAAAGCAATTTTAACATCCATTTGAAAAAGTTTTATGCCAACATGAGATGCAAAAGCTACGAGCATTCGAATGGCTTCAAGCCTAGCTACTGGTACAAAGGTTTCATCGTAGTCAATCCGCTCTTGTTGATTAAACCCTTGTACCACTAGTCTAGTTTTATTCCTTACGATTTCTCCAACATCATCAAGCTTATTGCGATAGACCCATCTCGTACCAATTACAGTACGTTGAGATGGTCTAGGGACCAGATGTCATACCTTGTTCCTCTCAAATTGCTCCAATTCTTCTTGCATAGCCGTGACCCAATATTCGTCGGTTAATGCCATTGTGATATTAATGGGTTCAATTTGTGATATGAAAGCTTCAAAAGCACAGTGATTTTGTAGTGATGATCTGGTTTTGATTCCAGAGGTAAGGTCATTGGTTAGATTTGATAAAAGATGGGAACCTTGATGCTTCCATTTCTTTGGAACAAGAGTGTTAGAGGCCTCGTTTTTTTCATTTGGTTCTGATGCAACAGTGGCAGTGACTGTTGCATGGGGAATATTTTGTGAGGGTGTTTGTGGGTTGATTTCAATTTGGTTAGTGGTTGGTTCACTGCACTCCTAATTCCCCCTGGATGAGCTAGCTCCATTTTGAGATGAGGGAGGGTTAGTTCCCCCTGGATTTTGGCCAGCCTCCTCAAGCAATAGTGGCTCCAACTATTGCTCAGCTTCTTCCACTACTTGATCCATGTCATGACGTATCATTCCAATTTCGAAGTCATCGTCTTCCTCGTCATCTTCTTCATCATTAACCTGAGTGTTTGAAACAAAGAGACTAGATTCCTCAAATATTACATGAACGCTTTCCTCCATTTTCATGGTTCTCTTGTTATACACTTTGTAAGCTTTACTATGATCGGAATAACCAACAAAAATACCTTCATCACTATGAGCATCAAATTTGCCTAGGTTGTCTTTTCCATTATTGTCCACAAAACATTTACTACCAAAGCATTTTAAGTGTGAGATGTTAGGTTTTCTTCCTCGTAGTAATTCACAAGGAGTTTTTTTAATGATTTTTCTAATCATGACACGATTGTAGATATAACAAGATGTGTTAATGGCTTCGGCCCAAACGTTTCTTCGCACTTTAGAGCTAATGAGCATGGTCCTAGCCATATTTTCAAGAGTTTGAATCATTCGTTCCACAACCTCATTTTGCTGAGAGGTTCTTGCGGCCGAAAAAATTGTGGCTAATACCGTGCTCATTGCAATAAGACTTAAATGACAAATTCTCAAATTCGGTTCCATGGTCGGATCTTAAGGAGACAAGTTTATAACCAAATTTTTTTTGGACCTTTTTAACCCAAATTAAGAATTCATCAAAAGTTTGATCTTTAGAACTTAAGAAGAGAAGCCAAACAAACCTTGTAAAATCATCAACAATGACACAAATATAGCGACTTCCACCTCTATTAACAATACGCATAGGTCCACATAAGTCTATGTGAATGAGTTCAAGAGGTAAGGAAGTGCTAACAATCTTTTTGGATTTAAAGGAGCATTTTACTTGTTTAACTTTAACACAATCGTCACAAAGTGATTTAAATTCAAATTTGATGTTAGGAATGCCATCAACTAGATCAAGTCTCTTAAGGGTATTAAGTGTTTTAGCATTTACATAACCAAGTCGTTTATGCCAAAACCAAGGGTCATTCTTTTGAACACTCATGCATGATAGTGTTTGACTCGACAATGAATATAAGTTAGTCATGTAAACATCTTTGACACGTTTACCTTCAAGAATGAGTTCTCTAGTTTTTTCATCAATTATTCTACATTCACTAGCAAGAAATTCAACGATGTTACCTCGATCACACAATTGTGATATGCTTAGGAGATTGTGTTTTAAACCTTTGACAAGCAACACTTGTCGACACATAGTGACTTTGACTTACCAACTTTTCCAATACCAATGATTTCACCTCGTTTGTTGTCACCAAAAGTCACCATGCCACCATCGTAGGCTTCTAGCGAAAGGAATTGGCTTTCATCTCCAGTCATGTGACAAGAGCATCCACTGTCTAAATACCAATTGCTGCTGCCTTTCGCTAATGCCTATAAGAAATCAAACGTTTAGTTTAGGAACCCAAACAAGTTTGGGTTCCTTCTTGACAATAACTTTCTTGACTTCTTTCTTCTTAATCCAAACATGTTTAGCCACTTTAGTACTTCTTTCTAAGTCAAGGACTCTCTTTTCACAACCATTGAACTCATGACCAGTTTTACCACAATAATTGCAAATAATGTACTCGGGAAGGCCAGCATATTTTCTTCTTCGAAAATCTGTCACGCTTGGGTCTTGGTTTCGAGTGCAACAGTGCGTGGAACTGTTGCATTTGAAACCAAGTCCAAAGATTTTTGCACGGTTTTCATATTCTTGAGATTGTTTTAAAAGAAACTCCAAGACATTCTGACTTCCTTCCCATTTCAAATAGAACATCTTAGCCTCATCTAGCTCTTTGGTTAGTTTTTCAATTTTAGCAAGATGATTAAGATTTAGTTGACCTACTTTGTCGAAAGCATGTTTAGCATGTCTTACTTCATCACTAAGCAATAAGCCAATTTGCTCAAGTTGTTTGTTATCTCTTTTGCACAAGGTGAGGTCAGCTAGCGGAGAGTCACGTTCTTTATTTAGTGAAGACACATGTTTTGTGAGAGTCTCAATTTCCTTCATAGACTCAGATGCAACAGTTGCATCATCTGTTGCATGGATTTGTTCAGCCTTTTTCATAGTTTCAATTTGAACAAGAAGATCATCATTTGATTTTTGCACTTGATCTAAAGCACTTTTGACATGACTTGACTCATCATTTAACATTTCAGCAATTTTGACAAGATCCCCTTTTTCACTTTGACATGTTGCAAGATCAATCAAAAGTTGGTCACGTTCTTTGGTTAGTGAGGACACAGTTTTGTCGAAGGACAATTCTCCTTTGTTAGACACAGATGCAACATTGCAGTGATCTGTTGCATGTATTTCGTCAACCCTTTTAGCAAGAAATAGATTCTGTTTTCGGAGTTTTTTAATCTCCTTCTCAAGATTCGATGATGAACTAGGTTGATCTACATCATTTAGACATTCTTTTAAACTAACATTTTCTTCGGCTATGTCTTCAATTTCAGTTTGCATAGCCTCTAATTTATTGCTTTGGACACGACACTTATCAATGAATTGGTCTAGGAGATGACAAATTTTGTCTTTAGAGAAAGATCAAACCTTTTTCTTGAGCTTATTTACCTCAATGTCAGAATCTGAATCTGAGTCCACGGAGTGAGCCATAAGACATTTGACACTTTCTTTCTTTGTTGACTTTGGAACATCCTTGCTTAACTGAGATGAGATGCTAAGTTTGGCATCCAATTCTTCCTCAAGGACATCATCCTCGTCCGAATCAGACATTCCCCAAATGGCAGTCATTACTTTGCTTTTGTATTCTCTTTTAGCAAACTCGCGCTTTTCTTTAGATTTAATGTCGTTCCACTTTGGACATTCTTTGATTTGGTGGCTTTTGTCACCGCATTTGAAGCAACCAACAGTGGAATTAGACTTTCTTTTGGGAAAGCGTCGTTTGCTAGTATAGTTATTAGACCTTTGTGAGTTTCGACCATTAATCATGCCAACAATGTTTTTAGTGAACATTGAAAACTCGTCATCTTCATCCTCCTCATCACTTGAGAGAGCATAGAGAGCAAGTCCTTTCCCTTTAGAGCTTTCACCGGATCGCTTCATGAGAGTTAACTCATGAGCCATGAGTGAGCCCATAAGTTCATCAAGGGATAGCAAGGAGAGGTCTTTAGCTTCCTCAATAGCCGTAACCTTCGGTTGCCATTTTTCAGATAGGCTACGAAGAATTTTACGGACTAAATCCTCGGATTCGAAGTTTCTACCTAGACTCTTGAGGTCATTAACAATACTAGAGAAACGAGAAGACAAACTATTAATTGACTCATCTCTTCCCATGTTGAACATCTTATATTGTTGGATAAGAAGATCAACACGGTACTTTTTGTCTTGTGACGTTCCCTCATAAGCAAGATTTAGGGTGTCCCAAATTTCTTTTGCCGAGTCACATCCGGATATCCGGTTAATCTCTTGTTCACAGATACCATATTGAAGGATGGACATGGCTTTAGAGTTTTTCTCGACTTTCCTATAATCAGCCTCAACATATTTGTCCTCACTTTTGAGAGACTTAGTGTCATCGGCATTAGTCACCTCAATTTTGAGGGGACCATTTTGAATGATCAACCAACATTCGTAGTCCGCACTTTTGACCTATGCGATGTTTCCACCAGGCATAGTTTTCTCCCTTAAAAATGGGATACTTAGTGTGTTTTGAATCGTCCATAACTATGGGATCAACTCCTTGGTGTTAACCAATATCAAGAGCACAAGGCTCTGATACCAATTGAAGAGTTAAGAACGATAAACACCTAAGAGGGGGAGGGGGTGAATTAGGTGTACCTTTTAAAATTTTCTCGTTTACTTGGTTAATGACTAACACAAGTAAGATCTATTTAGTACGGGTTTGAGAAACTTAATGGATTGTAAGTTCACAAACGGTACAGCAGGTCCATGCAACAGTATGAGAGACTGTTGCACAGCACTGGAAGCGAGATTAACTTATAGAAGTAAAATGATAAGAAAACGTGAAAGTAAATAAACAAACAAGACGATGTTTAAAAATTGGTTCATCTCCTACTCCAGAGCCTACGTCTAACCGTTATTTTATTGCTTGTTTAAAAATTTACTCAAACTTAACTAAACCATTACAATGAAAATAACTCGCCAACCTACTCCGGTTGCAATTGCTCAAAGCTACACTACTACAGATACAGGCTATAACAACGGTTAAAAACCGTTGTTATATAAAAAAACGGACGTTGTTAAAGCGTCCGTTGTAAAAGGTTTTAACAACAGTTGGTTTTCTTAAGGAACCCGTTGTTAAAACTATTAACAACGGTTTTAAGTATAAAAACCCGGTGTGGAAAGTGTGACTCAATTTTGGAGGGAAAGTAATAACAACGGGTTATAATATACAAAACCGTTGTTATAACTAAAGACAACGGGTTGTTTATAAATAACTGTTGTTCTTTGTTTTTAAAAAATAAAAAAAAAATTAAATTAAATATTACTATATGCATGCATAATTACGGCCCGTTATAATTCCGATGCATGCATTATTACTGCCATTCCTGTGCATATGAATGGACAATATGGAATGAGAAGGGTTAGTAATAAGATTTGAAGCAGCAGAGAGAAATATGATGATGATTATGGCACAACTTCCTAACATATATATTAATTAAAAAACAACTCAAACCATACACATTGCTTAGTATAAATACATGCATTATCTCAATTAACATTCCATTATCTCACTATACATCTCCAAAGCCTAACTGCTAAAACAAACTCTAAATAAACCCTACTTAATCTTTCAAACAAACTCCAAACTCCATCAACAAAATGAATGATATCATCCTTAAGACTCTTATTATGATCGAGAACAACAACAGTTTCATCCGCCGGTTGCTCCACATTGAGGAAGTTTCAGGAGCTACCTTGTGGATGCTCGATCCATACTGAAGGACGCCAAAAAAGATGGCTTGACAGAAAAGAGATTGCGGCTATATGACGATATAGCAATCTGGCTGAACGGAACCTCCAAATAGCCAAGGAGGAGAGGACCGATATCATAGAAGAGAATAAGACTCTCTATGAAAATATAAGAATTGCATTTTTATTAATGTAATTTTTTTTTAATTTATGTATTTATATATATATATATATATATATATATATATATATATATATATATATATATATATATATATTAATTATTTTTATCATGCATTCCTCTCTATCATCTTGATTCTTCTTTGTTTTAGTTTATTTAATTTGTTTTACTAGCTAATTAAGCAAATAATACTTAAAGAAATAACATAATGGTCGATAAAAACACATATATGCAAATGAAATAATTAGAAAAAGAAAATAATGACGATGAAAGACGATGAAACCAACAGTGACGGCGAGATTTACCCGATAATTACAGAAAGTAAGAGACGATGAAATCAACAGTGACGGCGAGAAGATAAAGCGACGATGAGAAAGAGAGAAAGAGACGATGAGAAAGTGTGTGTTTTGTGTTTGTGTTTGTGTTTGTGTTTGTGTTTGCCTGCTGTGTTTGTGTTTCTGTATTAAGGTTTGTGTTTTGTGGCTGTAGCTGATTTGTGTTTGTGTGGTTTATAGTATGGAAGGTATTGACAACGGTTATTAAACAACAACCGTTGTCAAATAAGTTTTAACAACG
Source organism: Silene latifolia (assembly GCF_048544455.1). NCBI lineage: Eukaryota > Viridiplantae > Streptophyta > Magnoliopsida > Caryophyllales > Caryophyllaceae > Silene > Silene latifolia. The sequence goes on along the minus strand of NC_133528.1, from coordinate 139,702,730 downwards.
GTTGTAAAACAACAACCGTTGTCAAATAAGTTTTTAACAACGGGTTTCAAAAGTAACCGTTGTGATTACTTTTCACTAACTTTGCGTCAATTTTGCGCCAAATTATTAACAACGGTTGTGCATGTGTTACCCGTTGTTAAAACTTATAACAACGGTTGTTATAACCATACCCGTTGTAATTAATTTTAGTAAAATTCGCGCCATACATTCTACAACGTCTATTGTGATTTTCGTGAATAATCGTTGTTAAAGGGGCGTTGTAGTTGCCTGGATTTGTAGTAGTGCTACTCCGCTTCAAGACTTAAGGTTCTATCTCAACGGTTTATAGAGCCAGAATCTCAGTGGTTCACTTAAGAAAATGGAGATTACAATTAAGACCTAAACACGAGAATCATTGAACATATTCTTTATGCAACAGTGAAGCGAACTGATACTTGGAGATTTTACAGCTTTGAAAAACAATTGAAGACTTTTGAAAAACAGAAAACGGTTTTGCAAATGATTGAAGAACAAAGCTTTAAATGCTGAAAAGATTTGCAAAGTGTTTATAATGAATTCTCTTTCAAAGTCTTGCAATAAATGATAAATGAAGTGGCTATTTATAGAGAAAGGAAGTGTGTAAGAGAAGGGTCTTAACACTTCTTTAATCTAAAATCCATAGGTTTGTAGTATGCATTTTCATTTAAAATTATAGAAGAACAATCAGATTTGTGAGGCTCAAGGTGGCTGCATTTTTCAGAAGCAAATGAGTGTTTTCCATAAAATTTATGGGAACTCACAATTTTGCCACAAATGAAAAAAGCATAAGACCCATTTTTAGCATGGAAAACAACTTGCATTAATAGGATTGGCATCTTTAAATTACACTACTACAAATCCAGGCAACTACAACACCCCTTTAACAACGATTATTCACGAAAATCACAATAGACGTTGTAGAATGTATGGCGCGAATTTTACTAAAATGAATTACAACGGGTATGGTTATAAAACCCGTTGTTATAAGTTTTAACAACGGGTTACACATGCACAACCGTTGTTAATAATTTGGCGCAAAATTGACGCAAAGTTAGTGAAAAGTAATCACAACGGTTGCTTTTGGAACCCGTTGTTAAAACTTATTTGACAACGGTTGTTGATTTACAACCGTTGTTAAAACTTATTTGACAACGGTTGTTCTTTAATAACCGTTGTCAATACCTTCCATACTATAAACCACACAAACACAAGTCTCAAGCATCTGACCACAAAACACAAACCTTAATACACAAACACAAACCCAGCAGACAAACACAAACACAAAACACACTTTTTCATCGTCTCTTTCTCTCTTTCTCATCGTCTCTTTATCTTCTCGCCGTCACTGTTGATTTTATCGTCTAATTATTAGGTAAATCTCGCCGTCACTGTTGGTTTCATCGTCTTTCATCGTCTTTCATCGTTATTATTTTCTTTTTCTAATTATTTCATTTGCATGTATGTGTTTTTATCGATCATTATGTTATTTCTTTAAGTATTATTTGCTTAATTAGCTAGTAAAACAAATTAAATAAACTAAAACAAAGAAGAAGCAAGATGATAGAGAGGAATGCATGATAAACATAATTAATATATATATATATATATATATATATATAATAAATACATAAATTAAAAAAAATTACATTAATAAAAATGCAATTCTTATATTTTCATAGAGGGTCTTATTCTCCTCTATGATATCCGTCCTCTCCTCCTTGGCTATTTGGAGGTTCCGTTCAGCAGTTGCTATATCGTCATATAGCTGCAACTGTTGCTGCTCCGTCAAGCCATCGTCTTTGGCGTCCTTCAGAATGGATCGAGCATCCGCAAGGTAGCTCCTGAAACTTTCCTCAATGTGGAGCAATCGGCGGATGAAACTGTTGTTGTTCTCGATCATAGTAAGAGTCTTAATGATGATATCATTCATTTTGTTGGAGTTTGGAGTTTGTTTTGAAAGATTAAGTAGGGTTAATTTATTTGGAGTTTGTTTTAGCAGTTAGGGTTTGGAGATGTATATAGTGAGATAATGGAATGTTAGTTGAGATAATGCATGTATTTATACTAAGCAATGTGTGGTTTGAGTTGTTTTTTAATTAATATATATGTTAGGAAGTTGTGCCATAATCATCATCATATCTCTCAATGCTGCTTCAAATCTTATTACTAACCCTTCTCATTCCATATTGTCCGTTCATATGCACAGTGATGGCAGTAATAATGCATGCATCGGAATTATAACGGGCCGTAATTATGCATGCATCTAGTAATATTTAATTTAATTTTTTATTTTATTTTTTAAGAACAAACAACAACGGTTATTTATTAAAAAACCGTTGTCTTTAGTTATAACAACGGTTTTGTATATTACAACCGTTGTTATAACTTTCCCCCCAAAATTGAGTCACACTTTCCACAACGGGTTTTTATACTTAAAACCGTTGTTAATAGTTTTAACAACGGGTTCTTTAAGAAAACCAACCGTTGTTAAAACTTTTTACAACGGACGCTTTAACAACGTCCGCTTTTTTATATAACAACGGTTTTTAACCGTTGTTATAGCCTGTATCTGTAGTAGTGTTAACTTGCAAGCATATTCTTTTTGTTCTTTTTGTTCTTCAGTTTTGAAATAATGTTCCTCTTGAACATAGAAAAGCTTTTTAACGAATTTCAAACACTTGTGAATTTTTCCCTAAAATTCTCCATACGTTAGTACCAGAAACCTTGGTGCAACAGTCACAGGAACTGTTGCACGATTTTGCAATCACTTATACTTAAAGATGATTTGTTTAACTACCTCGTTTACAACATTCTTTCTAAATAATGAGCATGCTTGACTTGTCTTTCATCTTGATCATCTTTGAACTTCTTTGATCTATCATTGGATGCTTCAATTTGCTAAACATTTAACTAAGAGGCAAACAATTAAATCACAATGAAACTTGACATCATCAACCAAGTGTATTCTAACAGTAGGGATCAATTATTAGGCTGATACCATGTCAGATAATAGAAGGAGAGTAACTGAATGAGATGCCTATTAATGATAGAATCAGTTACATTATATAGTAGTATGTCTTGGAGGGTAATCCAAGAATATTCCTAATATTTTATAGGATATTATTATGATACCCATAATAATATCTTTCCTATATGATAATATATTCTCTAATAAGTAGGTTCACCTTTTCACTTTCCCCCATTAACAATCTGCCCTACTCTTGAACACACATGGCCATAAGTTCATTAATTGACCATTTATCCGTATGTGTGTTGTAAGAGATCTAAAAAGGAGCATATTTTGGAGGAAGAGTGCATAAAATGAAGTGCACAAGGAAAGTGTAAGACATGGTAACTTCCAAGGTCTTAAGTTAAGCTGCAATATCCCTCATGCGCATGATATAATCACGCACACCTTTAGTCTCGGTGAGCCTCAAAGATGAAAACTACATTATGAAGGTACTAGCAAGAGCTTTATCAGAAGTTGCAAACTGCTCATTGATGGCCTTAATTAGATCTCTAACTTTAGTATGCTGATTGACAGAACCACGAATACTAGCACACATTCTGGTCTTTATGAACATAATGGAGAGACGATTAGATTTATCCCACTTTTCATAAAGATCAATTTCTTCTTTAGTGCTTTCTTTAGTTACTTTAGGTGGTTCATCTTTCTGAATAGCATAATCAATATCTAACCATCCCAACTGCAGTAGCATTCTCTCTTTCCAGACCTTATAGTTATCACTAAGGATGGCAGTGGGTCGAAGACCCGACCCATACCCTGAGGGTCGGACCCTAATGGGTCGGGAATATGTCTCATTTTTTCAGACCCAATGGGTATGGGTCGGGTATGGGTCTTAAGAAAATATTTCGGGTCCGGATCCGGGTCTATGTTATGAGACCCATACCCGACCCTTAGACCCTTTGTTAAAAAAAATATATATCAAAATCACAACTTTTCTGAATTCATACTGGCAGACCGTAGAAACCAAAGCAACTAAAGTCTCTTTCTCTTCCCTCATCCCATAAAGTGATAAAACCCAACCAAACTCTTCTAACAATACCACCACTCCATCACTGACACAAGGAAACCACCACCACAACACTGATACGCGACTGACAACCACCTCTCTAATAAGCGGCGACCGACAACCACCATTAATGGCAGCCAGCGACGGTCAGATGGAGACGGCTATTAAGTACGGTATTGATTTTAGGGTTCTGAGTTTGATTCTTTCACATGTATTTGGAGGTAAAATTAATTTAGGTCTTCTTTGTCTTTTACTCTTTCTTAATCTCTTTGTTATGTATATTGGATTTGGTAGTGTACAATAGAGATTAATAAACTCATAATTTTAAATTAGTATGATTTTTTTTAAAATATTATAGACCCCATAGCTGTTAATCCTGCTATTAAAGTGGCTGAAACTCGGACCCACAGATAGACCCAGACCCGACCCTTATCCATAAGGTCCGGGTATGGGTCCTCAAATTTTAGACCCTTGCGAGTCTAGGTCGGGTCCGGGTCTGGGTGGATCCGACCCAGACCTTACCCATTGTCATCCCTAGTTATCACCATTTAATTCAGGAATGTCAAATTTAACATCAGTAGAACTCCCTGGTAAAATTGCTGCAAATATAATATAATAACATGCTTATTACCAAAGTTGAGACTTTAAACTTAATCATGCTTTACCAATGTAAATCATGCTCAAATATGAATCTAGAGACATAAAACTTGCCTGTGGGCTGAAGTTTTACTCAATTAGATACATAAAAATTTAATTTTGTGACAATACTATCAAATCATATACATCTCTTAACTCCTGTGGGTAGATTAAGAAACAAGATTCAATATATCATCCTAATTAGTCATACAAATACATACAATAAGATTCATGTGGGTAAGTCTCATTATATTACATACGACTAATCACAAATAATGTCTAGTTTCCACGTGTGATTCCAAAATAAAATTTTAACTAATTAGAGATGCTGTGGCTATACTCTAACTAATAAAATTTTGAATCACTCAACATTAAAATTTAATCTATATACTCATCTTAATGTATATAGGAAAAAATCATATAACCTGAATACTTAATTGGTCTCACTCCATAGGAATACGCACGGACAATAATTCCATACATAACAAAAACCAAACAATATAGGGTAAAAGTAAACGTGAGTACTAATATGTAAATGAGACAATATCATTAATGTGTACTGAAGCAACCAAGTTTTATGCTAATAAAGGACCAAATATGTAAACGGCTAACAAACACAATCCTTTACACAAATTGATCAGATCATATGCTATAAAACTTTTCAGAAAAGTAAAAAAAATTATTGTACTCATACACATGGAACACGTACTATCTCTCTGCCACCATGAAACCAATAAGCACATGGATTAACAAACCCGTGTAAAGCTAAATAGCAATATCCAATAAATCCGAAAGTCTCCTTCAACATAAAACCCTCCATCTCGTTGTTCACTTTCATGTACGTGCCCCTTTAATTCATATATTTACATCATATTGAAAAATGATTAAATATTTGCATAGGAGAATCATGTTGCTTGGTATGCATATATGTAGTATTAGCATTGATATTGTTTTATCTTGTTAATGGATACATGATGTGTTAATCATGAGTTTTATTTGATAATGATGTACAACAAGGAGTTGTTGTTTTCAGTGAGAATTATTCACGCATTAGCTTAAGATCTACATGATGGTTCATGTAAGATGAAATACTACGACAGTTATATCATATATAATTGTTAGTGCTAATATACGATATAAGCACTTGTGTTATTCAAATTGTTTGAATGACATTAAAATTTGACCAATTAAAGATTATTGAGTTTTTAATTGATAAAATATGAGATATTTTGTCAAAGGTTGCCACTCAGGTAGACAATAAAATTATTTTATTTTCGTTTACAAGAAGCGACCTGACAACCAGGGGGCTTGTAGTTCGGAGATATAATAATATTGTCTATTGTATATGATACGGGGGTGAAGAAAAGTTAACTAATCTTGTACTTTTAGTCTGAACAATCCAGAGGGTATGACATTTATTAATTTTCTGTCACCAGAGTGGATAAACTCAACTACACTGATAGGAACGACCTGACAACCAGGGGACTATGTAGTGTAGAGCCTGAAATGATTTTATAAGATAGAATCAGATGAATTTTAATTATGATGAGAAGCGACCTAATAACCAGGGGGCTCATGCATATTTTAAAATTCTTATATATCATTATGAGGAAGTCCATATCATGATGATGTATGATTATGTTCTTATTGGATTGTTTTCTTTCCGACTAATATTTCTCAAAGAAGGCTAGTGGGAGTACAGTAATTTTCTTAGTGCTATATGTGGCTGACATATTGCTATAGGAAATGGTGTCCTAGCCATGAAAGAGACAAAGATTTGACTATCTTAACAATTCTCCATGAAGGATATGGGAGAAGCGGCTTATATTCTTGGAATAAGAATCTATGGAGATAGATTCAGAAAGCTGTTAGTGCTCTCCCAATCTTTGTACACTCAGATGTGATGTTGTACAAGGCTTGATGTGGCTTACCCGCTAGGCGGAGTAGCGAGTAGGTACAGGCAACCCGGGTGAGGAACATTGAAAAGTGGTGAAAACCATCCTTGAGTACTTGAGAAGGACTAAGGACCAATTCCTCATTTTTGGAGATTGTAAGCTAAAAGTGTTTAGCTGTACTAATGCAAGTTTCGCATTGGATAAGAATGATAGCAAGTCTATCTCTGGTTATGCTTTAACCTTAAATGGTGAGCAGTGAGTTGGAAGAATTCCATAAAAGCTAAAGTAGCTGACTCGGTAATTGAAGTAAAGTACTTAGTCGTATGTGATGCTGCTAAAGAAGCCGTTTGGATAAGAAAGTTCTTAATTGAACTTGGTGTTGTTCCTTCAGTGGAGGAAGGTGTTTCTCTATTGTGTGTCAATAAGAAGTTATTGTACAAGCTAAAAATCTAAGGGGACCACCAACGATCTAAACATGCTCTTCGGAAATTTCACCTGATCAGAGAAATATTCGAACATAGAGATGTTCAAGTTCATCGGGTGTAAGGGAAAGAAACGATGTTGATCTTTTCACTATAACGCTTGAATCAAAGGAGTTTGACAAGCGCAAGTGGGATCTCTAGGATCAAGGTTCATGACCGATTGCCTCTAGGTCAAGTGGGAGATTGTTGGAACTATGCCCCAGAGCAATCGTTATGTAACGTTTAGAACGCATTTCATACGGTGTAATTATTAATGGGGATTAATAATTAGATGGTTTTTTCTTATTATCTTATTAAAGTGTTAATACGATGATAAATCCTTGATTAAACCGGTATACTTGATATCATAATGGAGATTATGATAATGAGAGTCGAGTATTATAGAGTTTAGTCTAAAAGTGTTCCTGGTCGTTGGATCATCAGAACGGGACTATGATAATCCGGATAGACCAATATATTGATAACGACACTCATATAATGAGTATTAATGGATCTCATTCATTAAGTTATAATATAGATAATGCATATGGAGATATGATTATTGAACGTGATCAACAGTGAGATTTCCCAAATGGTTATTATTACCTACGCACTGTCAATGTGGAAATTCTCTTAAGGAGTAATTGTATATTTTATCCTTTGACCTGAGATCATCATTGTAGTTAATAGACTACTTATTATACTTAGATACCGGACACCTAGTGTGTAAAAATGCTAGTTGAATGGTCATTGGGTATAATTGAGTACCTATGCAACTAGTGGTGAGTCAAGATGGAATCCGTCAACTCAAGGTAATGAGTTTGAACTCTATGTTGTCATTAATCTTAGGGTTTTGATATATACAACCCACTAGGTTGTATTTAAGTATTTAATATCTTCCATATTTGGAATTAAGTTGGGAATTCAAGACTAAATTATGCACAACCCAATGTAATTAATGCATATATTTACAACTTCTTTCCATATTTAGTTTCTTAAATACAACCCAATGGGTTGTATATATCAAAACCCTTAATCTTATTGGTTATATAAAACCTTGGCCAGGGTAGACGAATGATTTAAGAAAAGAGTTTCTTAAAGTCATTTCCGACCAATAATGATAGACGTGTAACATAGTGGTCGTCTCGTGGGGTTTGACAGTCAAACCATACCCTAGGACGATCCGGAGTTGGAACGATGGAGGGAAATAAATACAGTATCCTTTACCGGATTCGAGTACAGTGAATATTGGTATTCACGCTATCCGGCTGTCGAGGAGTGTTGTTAGACGCCAACCTCGATTAATAGTTAATGAGATTAATTATTACCGGTTTAGCGATGAACCTATGTGGTCACACACTTACGGTGTGATATTTAACGCTTACGGTTATTTAATTTATTATGAGATAATTAATTAAATAATCTCGACGACATATTTTTATATTGCTCGCTAACACGGGAATATAGTTAATATCGGAAAAATAGTTGTATGAGAGATCGAGACGGAAATGTGGATTGGTCTTGGAGGCCTCCACGTTGGCATACATATCCATGTAATGATACGTGCTTTATGAATTGTAACATTGCATGGCATGTTGGTTCACAAATTGCTACGTGCCATTCATTTGTGGTTTTCTTAGCAAAGTTAAAGGCTGACTAATAGCTTTTTACTTAGTGGCTAAGTTTTCCATTTGCCTATAAATAGAAGGCTTGGCTGTGGATTTTTTAAGGATAATCGGAAAGAGTTCCGATCTCATCTTACCTCATTCATACAAAGCGAGAAAAGTGTTTTCTCTATATCCGAGGTCGTTTCAAGGGTTGAGAACGTTAGTTTATCTACTGGTGTGGATACACTAGAGACTCCGTATTTTCGGGGTTAGACCAATTTATTGTCTACACATAAAGTATGTGTCCCTTTACCCAGTTTTTACAAGTTTTTAAATGCAATAGGTCTCAGGAGAACCGCGTTTTTGTCTTCCGCTGCTACATGTGATGTGCCGCGGTCCCTTCAACTACTCCGTAAATGTTTTTATAGGTCATTTGATATTAAAAAAATAAAATAGAATTATTTCATTTTAGGGTATCTCGGTCATTTGTTTACCTTTCTATATTATGAAGTTTTCTATGGGAAATATGATCCTATACATCTATTATGGTCGTCCATTTAATTTTAGGGTGTTTCAGCATAAATGGTTCCAGGCCCGTCTTTAAGGGTGTGCGGGCCATGCAATCGCACAGGGCCCCAAATTGTTTGGGCCAAAACTGGTCTTGGCGTCTGAGCTAAAATACCAAATAATGATGTTTTGACAAAAAACTATGTCAAGAAGTTTAATTGAGTCCAGTGGTTATATTGTTGCCATCAAGTTTTATTCTAGCACAACATCCCGAGTTCGAGTACCGTGGCTGCCATTTTTTTTTTTTACTACTCATTCATTACATCCACTCCTTAATTTCACTTTTTATGCTAATTTTTTTCATGGGATCTCTAAATTTATTCACAAATTCTCATTGAAGACATGACATATCCGTCACAAGCTTGTGACGGATACCACTTTACCTCACAATATACCCACTTTTTCTCTCTCTGCAACACTATTCATGTGGTGCCCTTTCTCCACTAACCCATTTTGTTACCATTTTATCTCACAAAATATCCGCCACAAATGGTAACCCGTCACAAGGGAGACCAATTGAAATTTATTTCCCTACCCAATCAATGCACACTTTAAATACTAAAACCAATTACTTTTCTAATAAATACTTGTTTGAAAAAACAAACGCGAGTGTTTGGTCATTTGGACGGTGAAAAAATAATTATACGCTTTTTTGTCTTTTTAATAGAAACGAAAATAGGTTGCTCTTGGACTAATCAATAAATCTTTTCAGATAACAGTAAAGGAAAATCGATTTTCAAATCATTTTAAAAAAACAAATACTCTGTATAAATCAAGGTAACATAAAGAAGATGATTGGTTAAAATTTGAGATTAATATATGTTGAAATTCACTTTTTTTTTTAAAGGTTATATAGCATCGGTAAAATCATAACGAAAATGTATGAAATATTATATAGGGCCCCGATTTTAACTTTCGCACAAGGCCCTGAAATCTTAGAGACGGCCCTGAATAGTTCCTTCTCTTTTCTTTATCTTTGTGCGAATAAACAAATGACGGGGAAGAAGGGAGTAATATTGGAATAATACAGTTTTTCTATACCTGTCTACTTACTAATTTTATACACGTATAAAATTAGTAAGTAGACAGCGAAGTGTATACGTGCAATTGGTGCAAATGGTTACTTCAATATGATCCTATACATCTAATATTGAAGTATACTAATTTTAGGGTGTTTCAGCATAAATGGTTACGTTGCCAAAAAAAAAAAAAAAAAACAAGCATAAATGGTTACTAATTTTCCAGTACTTGGTGTATCACGTAGAAGACAGCGAAGTGTATACGTGCAATTGGTGCAAATCCCAGTTTAAGTATTATTTATGTATTTATTATATGTCTGGTTGATACGTTGGCCTTTGATGGTTGGTATTTGGTAGTCATTAGTTTAGAGCAACTGAGATTAATTAAACAAATTCAACAAATTTAGAAGATAATATAGTTTGCAAATTAAATATGAAGATCTTTTAACGATTTTAATTGTCGTGCACCTACTTAATTTTGGCTGCTTTGCTGTTTCTCTTTTATCGCATTTTCTCTCCTAGTCTTCCAAGTCCCACTTTGTTGGGACATAACTTTCCAGTCTCAATTTCAATCAATACTATATATTAAATCCAGAAACCAAGGGACTTCGATGTAATTAAAGAAAGTTATACAAATTAATTATACTATATAGTTTTAAATCACTAGCACCGTGTGATGGACCCGATTAAGGGATTTCAATGTAAATATTATATAGTTTGGGTTAAAATTAAATTATATAGAAGCTTGGTAATTTTCCTAAACATTTGTAAGAGATTAAAACATGGCCAATTTCCTTAAAATAAATAATTAATTAAGATGGTCAATTTCCTTAAAATAAAATAATTAATTAAGATGGCCAATTTCAAGGAGACTAAAAGAAAGAAGATGCTTGGTAATTTTCCTAAATATTTATAGAAGACTAGAAGAGGGTCAATTTCCTTAAAATAAAATAATTAATTAGTATAAATATGTACACTTATGCTATTAATTATTATCATCATAAAATTATATATTAAATTTTAAATCTACGCAATTTTATTAAACTTTATAGTTTATTAGATGTACAGAGATGTTAATTATTTAACATACAAAAATATAATATAAGTAGGTTATAAATAATTCAAGTTAGATTCCATAATATATAATATTGCATAATTGTTTCGATTTGATTTAATGCATATATGTAATATATTTATATTCCATGATAGTAATCACTCATTTGAATAGTAAAAGTAATAATATTATCAGCGAGATTAGTGAAAGTGGTAGAAACAACAACGACGGGAGTAGTGAAATAATCAATATTAATGCGACAATAGTGAAAGTAACAATAATTAAAGCGGGAGAAGTGAAATTATCAATACTAATGCGGCAGTAGTGACAGTAACAATAATTACGGTGGGAGTAGTGAAAGTAACAATGATTTGGGCAAGTAGTGAAATGTTATTACTAATATTTCATTAATAAGAGTAAAATATTAATAGCGGGAGTAGTGAATTTGTCTCAAAATTTATTACGTCGTATTTTAGAATATGTCATAAAAAAATATATTAATGATAAATTTACGGGTTATGCAACTTTAAGTAATTTTATTTAATGAAAAAAAAATTAATGGTAAGTAGAGGTAGCCCGGGCGAAGCCGGGCACCAATACTAGTTATAATGTATTGCTCGTATAATTAATATCACTAGTATTGGTGCCCGGCTTCGCCCGGGCTACCTCTACTTACCATTAATTTTTTTTTCATTAAATAAAATTACTTAAAGTTGCATAACCCATAAATTTATCATTAATATATTTTTTTATGATATATCCTAAAATTACGGTGAAATAAATTTTGAGACAAATTCACTACTCCCGCTATTAATATTTTACTCTTATTAATGAAACAATAGTAATAACATTTCACTACTTGCTCGTAATCATTGTTACTTTCACTACTTCCGCCGTAATTATTGTTACTGTCATTACTGCCGCATTAATATTGATAATTTCACTACTCCCGCCGTAATTATTGTTACTTTCACTATTGCCGCATTAATATTGATTATTTCACTACTCCCGTTGTTGTTTCTACCACTTTCAATAATCTCGATGATAATATTGTTACTTTTACTATTCAAATGAGTGATTTTTATCATATAACTATATCCAATGTTACTACAATTCTTTTATTTAATGACGAAATTACTTTTACTACTTAGGCATGCAATTTTAAGAGGATTATATATTTATATAAATATATTACATATATGCATTAAATCAAATCAAAAGAATTATGCAATATTATATATTATGGAATCTAACTTAAATTATTTATAACCTACTTATATTATATTTTTGTATGTTAAATAATTAACATCTCTATACATCTAATAAACTATAAAATTTAATAAAATTGCATAGATTTTAAATTTAATATATAATTTTATGATGATAATAATTAATACCATAAGTGTGCATATTTATACCAATTAATTATTTTATTTTAAGAAAATTGACCATCTTCTAGTCTTTTATAAATATTTAGAAAAATTATCAAACATCTTCTTTTTTTTAGTCTCCTTGAAATTGACTATAGTATTGATTATTTTATTTTTTTAAGGAAATTGACCATGTTTTAGTGTCTTACAAATGTTTAGGAAAATTACAAAGCTTCTATATAATTTAATTTTAACCCAAACTATATAATATTTGCATTGAAATCCCTTAATCGGGTCCATCACACGGTGCTAGTGATTTAAAACTATATAGTATAATTAATTTGTATAACTTTCTTTAATTACATTGAAATCCCTTGGTTTCTGGATTTAATATAGAGTATTGATGTACTCGTAAGACTTAGAGTATAACGATCTTACACAAGTATTTCGAAAAGATATAGTCTAGAATTGCGATAATTGATAACTGTTAGAATTTGGGTAGCGAAAATATCGTCCACCCAAAAAATTACCAATATCATTTATATAAACTTGAGTGATACACTTTTATTATTGTAAGAGAAAATGAAGAGTACTATCTTAACTAAGCTCAACAAAATTGAATGAAACTCAATTGAACTATTGAACTGGAGTTATTTGAAGTGACGTAAACTGAATTGAAGAGAGCTGAAATTAAGCAAAAAAAAAAATGACCTAACTGTTTAGAATTTCAATCGTGGTAGGATGACAAACTTTTTAAAATCATTTCTAGTATTTAGAAAAATGAAAAAAAAAAAAGTTAAACTAAACTTGGCCCGAAATTTGATCAAATGGACAATTTTTTTGTCTCCTTAATCAAAAGTAAATCAAATTTACATAAACGAAAACTAAAAATCACTTATTATTAATTTGCCAAACGATAGGTTCACATACAATAGTTTAGACTAGATCGTACTCTTCCTGTTACGGTTATTTGTTTATCTTTAATTTTGGTACAAAGACCAAAGGAGGAAAAGCGGACCATTTGTGGTGGTTCTTTAGTGGTTACAAGTGGACATAATGGAATGTGTATGATCAAATAGCAAATAAAAAATCTACCTAATATAAAAAGATAAACAAATAAATAAGACACCTTAAAATGCAATAGGTAAATAAATGACTAGGACGGAGGAAGTAATAAACTGTCAAATTAATTTAGTAGATACATTTACCTTTTTTTCACCTAACCATAGTCATCAATTTATTTTTCTAAAGTGTTTTTAATTGATCATAAGACGATTATTTTACACGTAGAATCGTTTTTGTCTTGGCTTTTAGAATTGAAAAGCAAGAAACAACTCAAATATGAAAGCATTGTTTATGTCAGCCCAAACATTCACACGCGGCTAATGATTTGAGCCTGACCCAATGAATATTCAATGGGCTTTGGTAATATAGATAGTTATCAACCCAATGAATCTATATCTATCTATCTATCTATATTATTAAAGGAAGCTTTTTTCGAGCTATTATTGAGTCTCCAACTTCTGCAAACTACCTAAAATAAATCTAAACAGTTTTAATAATTTTTAAACATAGAGGTAGAATAATAGTCCGTTTAAAAAACTACATATTTCTAAATTAAAATAACAAAGGATTTATTATGCTTAAGAAGTCTAATACGACTCCAACATATACCACATTACCCTCAAAGCTATATATATTGAAATCCCTGGGCTTGATCGTCATTCAACTTCTTTCAATTTATTTATTGTTCCACGTAATTTTTTAATTTGCTCATTTACATTAATTCCTGTGTTTGCTGCTTTGACAACATTATTTGTTTTGCTTAGTTCATTGTTATTATGATTATGATGATTATGATATGATATGATGATGTATCCATAACAAGTTTTTTAATTATAGACTTTGGTATTTATTTTCTTTCCTACGCAATTTCTAATAATTTATATTCTAATTGATGATTTTTCATAATTTTATTCAGGTACAATGTGCAATATGATGAAAGATTGTAATTTGCCTTTGACAAATGTCAAATACGTAAGTGATTTCAAGCCCAAAAACAAAAATCACCACATATCATTGATATAGTGTAAGTGATTTTGATCTCTTAACTCTACTGTTTTGCATTCAAAAGCTTATATTTAAGGGTTCATTAGTTCTCAATATTAACTCTACAGTTTTGTACTCCGTAATCAAAAGCTTATATTATGTCGACTGATTATTTCTCATATATTTCTCATATGTCAATTACAGGAAAATCGAGCGTCTACTTAAGACTTGGGTCTTATGATCAAAGTTTGTATATTAGTAGTATACTTTTCGAGTTATTGTTCGAACAACGTGAGCGAGCGATCGAACTTTAAAGAGATTTTATAATAAATTTAATTGGCTTAAGAATTTATATACTCCCGAAAGATGTTACAAAATGGAAATATGATGCAAATAAAATTAGCTACCGTTATTATATCCCTATTTAATTTGCTAATTGCACGACGAAGGGATGTTATGACATACTTACGGATATATCTTTTCTCAAACATGCTCACGCAGAAAATACAAAGTGTATCTATGCACGACGATGTCAAAAATTAATCACAAATTCTCATTTGTGACGAGTATATCCGTCGCAAGCTTGCGACGGGACAGGTATTACCCACGTGGGGTAGATAAGACAAAAGGAAAGTGCCTAAGGAATAACAATATGTTTTGTCTTATCTACCCACATGGGTAGTACTTGACCCGTCGCAAGCTTGCGACGGATATAACCGTCACAAGGAAGAATTGTTGAAAATTAATATATACAATGTATAGTGTTATAGTTGTATTAGAATATAATTGGACCTTTACTTCCATCTTATCTTAAGTGGTTAGCATTCATTTGTTGCGTTAGGAGAGTTTACAAAACCAGTAATATTGTCCCAATATATTTCTATTTTTAGCATTTATTATGGAATTTGACGTAAGTCACTAATGTATTGACACATTATTTTTTTGTTTTCTCAATTATAATCTCTTAACCAAATTCATATAGTTTGGATAGTTCATAAAAGTTGGACTCTCTCACGTTGCTCAAAAGCGTTTCATAAAAACACTATTAGTTCAGTTTTACGTCAACTCATAAAAAATTTATACTCATAAGTCATAATCTAGATTAAGTTTATTGGTATTTTTGATATGTTCTTATTGACTTCATCTATATTCTTCTTTAAGGAAAGGTTATTTTCATATATAGAGTACAAAGTACAATTTTTTTTTAACTCTTAAAATTTATGAATTTATCACACTCCTAAATCCCGAAAATTTAGATATGTACAAGCAAAGAGTGCTCCTTGGTTAGGATAATTCCATATTTTGATTAGTATGCCAGTAATTGTCCCACTTTTCAAAGTGCAGGTCGGAGTTAGAGCCTTTAGGGAGACTTGTTTTTTACTCTTTTTATACAATTGTGACGTCATTTGTTATAAGCTTGGTTAAATTTGGGTTTAACCGTAAAAAAATAAAAATGTAACTTAGAATTTGATTCGGGAATGAATAAAGTATTATACATTCAGTATGGCAACATAGAACTTCTATATGTGATAAGAAATACGTATATAGATTTTTTTATCAACAATTTTGTAAAACCGTTTTAGTGAAGACTTATTCTTAATAACATTGTTTTTTTTTCATCTTAACAAACTTCTAATGTGATAATGCCTGTGATTTCAAGTCCTAAACAAACTCTAAAAACTATTTACTCCGTATAGTCGTACAGAGTATACTACTCAACTATTCCCGAGTCAAATTCTAAGTTAGATTTTCAATTTTTTTTTACGTTAAAACCCAAATCCAACCAAGCTTATAACAAATGAGGTCACAATTATGTAAAAAAAGTAAGAAAAAGTCTCTCTAAAAGCTCCAACTCCGGCCATCACTTTGAAAAGTGGGACAATTACTGGCATATAATCAAAATATGGAATAGATTTGATTTCAGCAAAAAACATTATTTTTTATTTTAGTATAAAGCATGACATTAATAAAAAAAATCACCAAACAATCAATTTTTATGATATAATGTACTCTTGACCTTAAAAAAACAATTAAATAAAACGATATTATTTCTAGGCCCGTGCATGGCACGGGCATTAAATCTAGTATATATATATAAAAGAGAGTTTTTTCGAGCGATCTGAGAGCGTCCACATCATCAAAAATCAATTTAGGAAAGTATAATTTTTGATGTAAAAAATAAAGTGGAAAATCTTTTGATTATTATAATATGTATATTTCCTAAATTATATTCAAGGGATATTTCCAATTTTTATATCAAACTTTTACATTTCATTTGGCAAAAGAATATCGTTAAAAAAATTATGAAAATAATAAAATTAGCTTTGTGGTAAAAAAATGTTATCATTAGAGTATAAATTTCATATTATTTGCACATATTAAAGATGGTGTACTCCTTAATATGTAAAACTAGTATTGGTGCCCGGCTTCGCCCGGGCTACCTCTACTTACCATTAATTTTTTTTTTTCATTAAATAAAATTACTTAAAGTTGCATAACCCATAAACTTATCATTAATATATTTTTCCATGACATATCCTAAAATTACGATGAGATAAATTTTGAGACAAATTCACTACTCCCGCTATTAATATTTTACTCTTGATGGGGCATATTCTGCACCGCTGACCAAGTCAACATGATTGAGCAAGGTCAAAGATATCCACAGCAAGTCAACGACTTGAATCTAGCCGATGCAGCCCATCGGCCCGTCAGCCTGGGTCTCGGCATGGTAACCTGCCAGCCGGGACACATATCCGCGTACTCATATCCAAGACCCCTCGGCGGCGAGCCAACAGATCCGCCGCCAGCCCATAGGCCCCTCGGCCGAGGGGTAGATCAGTCTTTCCACCTGCTAGCCACTTGGCCACTTGGCCACTACGTGACAAAAGGTGAAAGCCTATAAATACTCCTCAACCTTCATTGAGGAAAGGATCCCCCAACGAATACACAATTAAACCTAAATACACTATTCATCTGGTAATATCTTCCTTATCTCTCTACAATACACATTTAGCCAAGTAACAACTTATCTCTTAAGTTTACTGACTTGAGCGTCGGAGTGAGTACGCTTGGCACAAAGCCAAGCCCTCGCCTCGTTCATTGTTGCAGGAGAGGCCGTGAGGAACGATTGAGACCAAAGGAGAATCCAACTCAAGACATCATTCAACAAGCCAAGGGTGGTAACTATACTTGCTCTGGAATTACACCCGGAACAATTGGCGCCGTCTGTGGGGAAAGACACTAGAAGCTAGTCACATTCATTCCCAAAAAAAAAAAAAAAAAACAAAAACAAAAACCCACCCAAAAAGCTAAGAAGATGTCAAAACAACAAGACGCAGTCGTGACCGACGAAACCGCATTTTACCACGATGACACTTTCAACAATTCTGGAGTCGTGCAGCCCTCCACCGGCGGAGTAATCCAACCGGAGTTCGGCATGCCAATAATGCCGGATACGTCGCCGCCAGCCAACCAGGTCACCATCATGGGACACGTGGTTGACATAGCAAAACTAAAGATGGTCCTGGACCTAATTAGTAATACGCCTGCTCACACTGTCACGCCGACAAGAGCGACGGAAAACGCCCAGGAGACCAGGGCCCAAAACGTGACTCCGAGAAATTTGAACGGAGCCTTGGGAGAAGCCGACCCAGCCAAGTCGCCGGGGGAGCCCAAAGTGGGCGTGGTAGACCTAAGTCCTTCCCGCACTCATGGGAGGACAGCGTCCCCGCAACACGAACGAGGCTTACCCCGGAGGAACCAGAGGAGTCCGACTCGGCGAGTTGGAGAAGAAGTCCGAGTCGAAGAAGAAGTCCTTCCCGCTACGAGGAGAGGAGCCGGATTAGGAATGCGAGGAGCCGATCGCCGCGCGTCGTTCGATACGCGGTCAGACAGCCCCTCAACGCCTACGTCCTAGACGTCCAGGTGCCAACTAAGCTCAAGTTGCCACCTCTGTCATACAAGGGAGACAGTGACCCAGTCGACCACGTTGAGGCTTTCGAGTCTTACATGGTGGTATGGGAACAGCCCGATGAGGTCTGGTGCCGAGTCTTCCCGACAACTTTGCATGGGATGGCTCAAAGTTGGTACAAGGGGCTTCCCGACGGCTCGGTATACTATTACGCTGACCTAAGAGACGCCTTTCTAGCCCAGTACTCTTGCAACAAGAGAAGGGCCGTGGAGACATCGGACCTCCTAACTATCAAACAGGAGGGGGGCGAGTCTCTACGAAGCTACGTGAAGAGGTTCGACGGAAAGGTCCAGCAGATTCGAGAAATTAATCCCGAATTGGCGGCCTTCGCGCTGATGAAGGGCCTCCCAAGGGGAGACTTGAAAAATGAGCTCATCAAGTGCGGAGGCCTGAACTTGGATGCCGCCAGGAGGATGGCCGACCAGGCCATCAAGGTAGAGGACTATCACAAGACCTGGGTAGGCCCCAGCGAGGCCGAGCACTCAGAAAAGAAGAGTCATCGGGAGGACAACCCGGATGAGAGACGCCGTGACAACAATGGGTCACGGTCCGATGAAAGACGCCATGAGAATAATAGGTCACGGTCGGACAAACCTGCCAGGAGACAGGACTCGACGGGCGCCGGGTGGAGTTCGGGAACGTACCACCGTAGGCGGTATAGTGATAAGACCCCTCTCGTCGTATCGCCGCCGAGGTCTTTGCCCGAGCAAAAGCGAGGGCCGAAGTGGGAAAGACCCCCAAGCCAAAAAGTGACGGTGACACGAGCCAAGATCGTGAGTACCACGGCCACACCACCATTTAACCAACGATCGCCGCATCTAAAGAATGCCATTGAAGAGCTGATCCGGAAGGGGAGCCTCGGCAAGTACGTTGCCAAAGGCCAAAAGACCGACGCCGACAACGGGTAAGAAATCCGTCTTCGAACGGATAGGAGTGATCCATGTTGTCATCGGGGGCAACGAGAACGGAGGGTCCGCTCATGGGCACAAACGGCACCTGAACGAGCTATATCAGGCCATCAACTTTGTGCCCAACACAGCGATCCCCGCTTCCAACATCCCCGATATAATCATCGGAAGGAAGGACTACGAAGGAGTCATCGCTCCTCACAAAATGACCAACTTGTAGTCAATTTGGACATATCCAACCACCCTGTCAAGAGGTGCCCGATTGACACAAAGCGCGTACACGAACATCCTGTTCAGGGAGTGCTTCCTCAGCCTCGGCCTGAAAGTCAAGGACTTGAGCCCCTGCACCAACCCACTATACAGCTTCTCTGGGGCCGGCTTGGTACCACTGGGATCAATCAGACTCCCGGTGACGTTCGGCGAAAAGAATGCGGCTAAAAATGTCCTAGCTGAGTTCGTGGTCATCGACGGCTCGTCCGCCTACAACGTTCTCATAGGCCGAGTCACCCCGAGCGAGGCCGACGCAGTGATGTCCATCCGGGCCCGACACGATGTATGTCTCGACCGGGGAAGCGCATAAAACTCGTCTCCAAAGACGAGAATGACGAGGTGGTCAACGCGTCCGGATAGCCGCCGAGAGGATGCAACATGCAATCCTCAAAGTGGCCAAGAAATCGAGAAAAGGTAAAGGT
This sequence comes from Silene latifolia, assembly GCF_048544455.1. NCBI lineage: Eukaryota > Viridiplantae > Streptophyta > Magnoliopsida > Caryophyllales > Caryophyllaceae > Silene > Silene latifolia. Next base: position 139,682,447 of record NC_133528.1, on the reverse strand, counting down.
CTATCCTTACGACGGAGGGCGACCTCATGGATGTAACTAGCGGCCGACTAGGACTTTGTGCCTTCGACATGCCATTAGGACGCCGGTAATCTCTGAACAACCTATGTAGCGGCGGAGGTGTCCAAAACAAAGTGGGCACCCCGACTCATGTTTTTACCTAAATAAAAATCATCCAAGTCTCCCATCAAAATGTTCACTCTTCCCATAGTCACCAGAAACAGCAGACGCCGACTCACACTCGTCATGTCGACAAGAGCGCGCTTTGTCGAAGCGATGTCGGCTCACACCGTCATACCGACAAGAGCGGCGCTCATGAAGAAACAAAGCGCCGTCGCAGTCACCCCAAGTAGTAGATGCCACGGCATCACCCCAAGAGGTTGGACGCCGTCGCAGTCACTCCAAGTGGTAGACGCCACGGCGCCTCATGAAGAAACAGCGCCGTCGCAGTCACCCCAAGTAGTAGACGCCACGGCAGTCACCCTAAGAGGTTGGACGCCGTCGCAGCCTCACTCCAAGTGGTAGACGCCACGGCGCCTCTCATGAAGAAACAGCGCCGTCGCAGTCACCCCAAGTAGTAGACGCCACGGCAGTCACCCCAAGAGGTTTGACGCCGTCGCAGCCACTCCAAGTGGTAGACGCCACGGCGCCTCATGAAGAAACAGCGCCGTCGCAGTCACCCCAAGTAGTAGACGCCACGGCAGTCACCCCAAGAGGTTGGACGCCGTCGCAGTCACTCCAAGTGGTAGACGCCACGGCAGTCTCATGAAGAAACAGGCGCCGTCGCAGTCACCCCAAGTAGTAGACGCCACGGCAGTCACCCCAAGAGGTTGGACGCCGTCGCAGTCACTCCAAGTGGTAGACGCCACGGCAGACTCCTGAAGAAGTAGGCGCCGTCGCAGTCACCCCAAGTAGTAGACGCCACGGCAGTCACCCCAAGAGGTTGGACGCCGTCGCAGTCACTCCAAGTGGTAGACGCCACGGCAGATTCATGAAGAAGCAGATGCCGGCTCACACTATCACACCGACAAGAGCGGCAATCACGACCATCGCACTTAATACTTGCAAAGCAATCAAAATGCCTTAGAAGCGTTAACACGATTGAGATACGCGCTCTAGACTGCCTCGGCCAAGCCGAGGCGGAAACAAAAGAGACACTCAATTAATAACGTAAGGAGACAACCCAGACGAAGACAGAGGTGCTAAAAGTACAGTTGAGGCAAACACTAGCGCAAGAAAAAGAGGTAAGGTAAAAACCTCGGCCAGGCCGGAGGCAGAAGAAACGAGCTCTTATTAAAGATGTTCAAAGAATTACAAGTAATTACAAGGACAAACCAAAAGACAAAAGACTACGGACATTATCTCCCTATGTCTGCCGTTGCTCGCCATCAGCAGCGGTAGCAGCACCTTCTTCAAGGGGCAACCCAGTAGCTCCCTCAGCAGCCCCAGCCTTAGCCTCGGCAGCCTCAACTGCCTTTGCCCAATCGGCTTCCGCCTTGGCCGCCTTAGCTTTCTCAGCGATAGCTGCCGCCTCCTCGGCCGCTTTTTGCTCTATCTTCACTCTCGCCGCCTCCTTGACCCTCTCCTCCACGGCTTTCTCCTTAGCCTCGAGCTTATCGTCGAACAGCTTGTCGTATTTGTCCCACGGAAAGGAACCTTCAAGAGGAAAAAGCTCCTCAATTGCTTCCCCCTGGCAAAATGCTTCGGCCGGATCCCTAATCGGAACACAGGTCGGGGAGCATTTTGGTTTGGAGCATCTCAATGTCGTCCTCCTTTTGCCTGATGATGGCCTCCTTGCTCCGGATCACCTTCCCCTGGATCTGAAATTTGCTCCTAAATTCATTCCTCTGCTGGAGATAAAGGTCGGCATGCCTCTGAACGAGGTCGCACTTCTCCAGCAACTTTGCAGTTTCGGCCGCAGCAGCCTCGGCCTTGGCTCTCTCAGCAAGGACCTCCTTTTCAGCGTCCTCCCTGAGCTTTTTCTCGGCCAAGAGCGCCTTCTCGGCCTCCCCCCTAAGCCTCTGCTCATTGAGAAGATCCAGCCTCGCCTTCGCGGCCACCTTCTTAGTGACATCAAGCTCAAGAGCGGACTGAGCCACGGCCTTCTCTTGCTCTATAATGCGAGCACCGGCCAGCTCGTTCCACCTCGCCAGCTCCTCGACCAACCTCGCACCTCGCGCCACGAGCCGGGAGGGGGAAACCTTCTGGGATGAAGGGTCAACAGTGATATTTCGATCACTAGTCTCGGTCGGGAAGGGAAACCTTCTGGGATGAAGACCCAATGGCGACGTCATGATCATCAGCCTGCGTCACTTTCTCTTCCACTTGCTGCTCAACAGGAGCGGCGACTGACAGCGGCTGATCTACAAAATTTAAAAGAAAGCATCAGTATCAACATACGTCGACATGCCGAAGAGCCTGTCATCGGCAGCGCCTGATGAACCGGCTAAATCTGAGCCACCGGATAGATCAGTACCGTGCTTGGCCTTCTTGGCCGAAGGGCCCACCTCCTCGTCAGCAGCAGAAGCGACGACAGCGGTAAAGGACGTCTGTTTTCTCTTACGAACAAGGGGAGACCCCTCCTCCTCGTCAGAATCATCCCCATTAGAGATGTAAATGATCTCCACCGTCTCCTTCTGAACAGGGGGGATGGGGGGTGGAACTGGTGTCGGCGCCACCACCGCCGAAGACTTTGTTCTTCGCGTACGGCGCGGCACTTGACTAATGACCCTCGCCTGGGCTTCAACCGCATTCAAGCGTCTCAGCTGCTGGTCCATAAGCTCATTCGGCGAGGTCCTGCGGTCATGGGTTAGAGCCTTGGGATGCAATTGAGACACGGTCTTATCTTTGTGCAGCCCCATTCTCCGGAGGATATTCTCAGACAGGTCCGGCCCAAAGTGGTCTGCAAAGGAAACAAAGCAGGAGTTAGATGGAAGAAATAAATCAAAGTTCGAAAAACAAGAACATTGAGAGCGATGATGGGCCTCACACCGACCCCACTCACCCCGCGCTAGGGCAGGAATGAGACCGACATAGCAAAGCGGCTCATCCTGAAGAATGATCTGCGTCGGGGGAATCCATCTTCTCGACAGCCCACTCTCATCCGTCTCAAAGAGCCTCATCGCCAGCTTCTCATCCGCGTTAAGATAGACACAGCTGGCATCCATCTTGAGCTTCTTGTATGAAACCCACTTATCGCGCTCCGCCTTAGTCTCGCACCGCAAATTAACCGGGTGCTGGAAGGAGCGAGGCAGCGGATAGTCATCCGGCACCTTAACGTACACCCACCGATCCCTCCAGTCCTTGCAGGAGGTAAGTTTGTCAACGTAAGCATAACCATGCTCCGTTTGCACACCGTACCATCCGGCACGGTTAGGTACTTGATGGCGGAGATAATGAAGCCGGCGGAATAAATTCACCGTCTTCGGGCCTCTCCCTTGAAGAGACACAGCCAAACAAAACCGACTATGGTCCTCATGGCCAACGGGTGTAGTTGGGCAACGGCAACGTTCATGGCTTTAATGATAGCCATAACGTACTCATGTAGCGAAACCGAGCCCGTACTCCAAATGCGCATGTATACACCAAGATGACCCTGGAGGACAACAGACCGCCTGACCCTCCCTAGGAATAACGATCTCGTACCCCTCGCCAAAGAAGAAATGGTCCTCGAATAATCTCTCGCCGAACAACGGGCAAGCTTATGGGTCCAAGCACGGTCAAGGCGGACCTTACAAGCGTCGCCGTGATCCATAACACGCCTCTCCTCATTAGGGCGAGCCTCTTCAAAGATCATCACCAAAATCGTCATCAACCTCATCGGAGTCATCCCATTCCTCCAAAACTCGAGGATCCACTTCAGAGAAGGAGACCTAGGACCCCCTGGTGCAGAAGTACTAGCCCGCCCTGGCAATGCGAGAAGACATGATAGCAATAGTTAACAAAATAAGAAGGAAGTTTGTTTGTTTACCCGGAAAAACGCTCGGAGTAACAACTCTGAAGATTAGAAGACAAAGAAAACCCTTGAAAGTTTAGAGGAAAATTTTAGAGAATGAAATTGGTGGCCAATTTCACGGATAACCGCCCCCCTATTTATAGGGAAAAGCCCATGAAGAAGGACCAATCGAGAAACGGCCCATGAAGCGTCAACCAATCGGCGTGCGGACACGTGTCGGACATGCAACCACGGATGTCAATCGTTGCAACGCTTAGACGTCAATCAATGCAACAGTGACCAAGCGTCTTCAACACGCCTATTCATATCTCCTTGCCTATTCACCTCCCTCAACAAATTCCCAAGCATCTGCTCTCCGCCGGCCACATAATCAACCAAGCTAGAAAGCGCCGGCAGGGGGCAATCAAAAACAACCGGCACTCTCAACCCTGGTCTCGGCCAGCGTCACTTTCTTTTCCACATCGGATGCCCTTTACGCATCCATGTGGAGGGGGGATATGGTACGGCCTAAGAAAGACCAGGCCGGGGTAAAAGAAGCCGCCGCAGAAGAAGCCGATGCAGAAAATTTTTGCAGGATTACTTGCGCAGAATATACGCTCAAACATACATCGGAGCCCACACCACGACATAGACTACGCTGGGGGCAAATTGATGGGGCATATTCTGCACCGCTGACCAAGTCAACATGATTGAGCAAGGTCAAAGATATCCACAGCAAGTCAACGACTTGAATCTAGCCGATGCGACCCATCGGCCCGTCACTGGTCTCGGCATGGTAACTGCCGCCAGGGACACATATCCGCGTACTCATATCCAAGACCCCTCGGCGGCGAGCCAACAGGATCCGCCGGCCAGCCATAGGCCCCTCGGCCGAGGGGTAGATCAGTCTTTCCACCTGCTAGCCACTTGGCTACTTGGCCACTACGTGACAAAAGGTGAAAGCCTATAAATACTCCTCAACCTTCATTGAGGAAAGGATCCCCCAACGAATACACAATTAAACCTAAATACACTATTCATCTGGTAATATCTTCCTTATCTCTCTACAATACACATTTAGCCAAGTAACAACTTATCTCTTAAGTTTACTGACTTGAGCGTCGGAGTGAGTACGCTTGGCACAAAGCCAAGCCCTCAGTTCGTTCATTGTTGCAGGAGAGGCCGTGAGGAACGATTGAGACCAAAGGAGAATCCAACTCAAGACATCATTCAACAAGCCAAGGGTGGTAACTATACTTGATCTGGAATTACACCCGGAACAACTCTTATTAATGAAACAATAATAATAACATTTCACTACTTGCTCGTAACCATTGTTACTTTCACTACTCCGGCGTAATCATTGTTGCTGTCACTACTGCCGCATTAATATTGATAATATCACTACTCCCGTCGTAATTATTGTTATTTTCACTATTGTCGCATTAATATTGATTATTTCACTACTCCCGTTGTTGTTTTTACCACTTTCACTAATCTCGCTGATAATATTGTTACTTTTACTATTCAAATGATTGATTACTATCATATAACTATATCCAATATTACTACAATTCTTTTCTTTATTGACGAAATTACTTTTACTACTTAGGCATGCAATTTTAAGAGGATTATATATTTATATAAATATATATTACATATATGCATTAAATCAAATCGAAAGAATTATGCAATATTATATATTATGGAATCTAACTTAAATTATTTATAACCTACTTATTATATTTTTGTATGTTAAATAATTAACATCTCTATTCTCTATACATCTAATAAATTATAAAGTTTAATAAAATTGCATAGATTTTAAATTTAATATATAGTTTTATGATGATAATAATTAATACCATAAGTGTGCATGTTTATACTAATTAATTATTTTATTTTAAGGAAATTGACCATCTTCTAGTCTTCTATAAATATTTAGGAAAATTACCAAGTATCTTCTTTCTCTTATTCTCCTTGAAATTGACCATCTTAATAATTAATTATTTTATTTGGAAATTGACCATGTTTTAGTCTCTTTCAAATGTTTAGGAAAATTACCAAACTTCTATATAATTTAATTTTAATCCAAACTATATAATATTTACATTGAGATCCCTTAATCGGGTCCATCACACGGTGCGATTGATTTAAAACTATATAGTATAATTAATTTGTGTATCTTTCTTTAATTACATTGAAGTCCCTTGGTTTCTGGAATTAATATATAGTATTGATTGATTGATTGATATGAATGTCCATACTTAGAATATTCTATTTATGGAAACTTTGCCCTCCTCAATATATGTGTATATATATACAATAATATACAGCATAGATAGTAATAACATTTTACTACTTACCATTAATTTTTTTTTTTCATTAAATAAAATTAGTTAAAGTTGCATAACCCATAAATTTATCATCATCAATATATTTTTTATAACATGTCCTAAAATTACGATGAAATAAATTTTGAGACAAATTGACTACTCCCGCTATTAATATTTTACTCTTATCAATGAAATAATAGTAATAACATTTTACTACTTGTCCGTAATCATTGTTACTTTCACTATTCCCGCTGTAATTATTGTTACTGTCACTACTGCCGCATTAATATTGATAATTTCACTACTCCCGCCGTAATTATTGTTACATTCACTATTGCCGCATTAATATTGATTATTTCACTACTCCCGTTGTTTCTACCACTCTCACCAATCTCGTTGATAATATTGTTACTTTTACTATTCAAATGAGTGATTATTATCATATAACTATATCCAATGTTACTTCAATTAGTTTCTTTACTGACGAAATTACTTTTACTACTTAGGCATGCAATTTTAAAAATTATGCAATATTATATTATTTATAACCTATTTATTATATTTTTGTATGTTAAATAATTAACATCTCTATGCATCTAATAAACCATAAAGTTTAATAAAATTACATAGATTTTAATTTAATATATAATTTTATGATGATAATAATTAATATCATAAGTGTGCATGTTTATACTAATTAATTATTTTATTTTAAGAAAATTGACCATCTTCTAGTCTTCAATAAATATTTAGGAAAATTAACAGGCATCTTCTTTCTTTTAGTTTCCTTGAAATTGACCATCTTAATTAATTATTTTATTTTAAGGAAATTGACCATGTTTAGGAAAATTACTAAGCTTCTATATAATTTAATTTTAACCCAAACTATATAATATTTGCATTGAGATCCCTTAATCGGGTCCATCACACGGTGCTATTGATTTAAAACTATATAGTATAATTAATTTGTATAACTTTCTTTAATTACATTGAAGTCCCTTGGTTTCTGGAATTAATATATAGTATTGATTGTGTACTTTTTAGTACGTTTTGTCCCACATTGAAAAATAAGTAGGTGTGGTTAATATACTACATATATATAGTAGAATTGTCCCATATCGAAAGATTAATATAAGGTGATGTGATCCTATGATTATAAATAGGAGGCATATTTGGAACTTATGTATCCACCCAAAATCTTTTGAGTCTCTTAAGTATTGTCTTGGAGAGCTCTTAAAAGTTTATATCATTATATTTTCTACCTATAGATTTTACATGTCCCACATTGAAAAATAATATAGGTGTGGTAAATGTACTACGTTTAAATAATATAATTAAAATTGTGTTAAAAAAAAATTCTATCATTAGAGTATAGGTTCATATCATTTGCACATATTTTAATTATGATAAAAAAATAAAAAATAAACATATGAATATTAATAGATAATGTATATTTGCTTATTATTAAATCGGGTTGGATTTCGAATTAGGTTCAAAAAATATGGTGTACTTTTAAATATGTTATTCGTCTCACATTGAAAAATAATGTAGGTGTGATAAATATATACTACGTATAAATAGTTGAATTGTCCCACATCATAAGATTATCATAAGGTGAGGTGATCTCATGATTATAAATAGGATTTATCCTTGGAACTTAGGTATCACCTCAAATATATTGAATCTCTCAAAGTATACTTATTATATAAGAGACTTTAAACATAATCTTGAATTAAATGTTAAATTTTAAAAGTTATAACATTTTTTTAGGTGGGAGAAAGATTGATAAAATGGTCAATATTATAACGGAAATTTTTCATGGTACCCTCGAATTTTGTTAGATTACACATAATACCCCTAATTTTAAATTTGTACATATAATACCCTTGTGTTTACTTTTTTCATAACGTCGTTACTCCTATGAGTAACTTGAGTAATTGAGCATGCCATGCTATTTGTGTTTTGTTATTTAGGTATTAAATGTTAGTTTATTAAATAAAATTTGGATTTAAGAATTAGATGATGAAGTATTTGTGTACTAGATAACAAAAGAAAAAGGGGTCAAAAGTCATAGGAGCAATGACGTTATGACGGAAGTTGTCAAATGGTATTTTAGGAAAGAAAAAGGTGAACACAGGGGTACCATTTGTAGAAACCTAAAATTAGGGGTACCATGTGTAATCTATCAAAGTTCAAGGTTACCATGAGAAATTTCCAATATTATAATGATATACTTAATTAAATTTTCATTTAAAAGAGAGAGATATCCGTACCAATAAAACAATAAAGGAGGTATTATTTTTTAATTGTTATTTTATTGCCACGCCATCAAATTTAACGTCTATTTAACAGCCTTTACATTAGGGGGTACCATGGGCAAAAAAATGGAACTTCAAGGATACCATAGGCAGATTCTTAAAAGTAGGGGTAACATGAAAAATCTGACAAAATTAAGAGGTACCACGAGAAATTTCCGTATCTCAATTATGATAAAAAAAAAAATGAAGAAAAACAGCGACAAATATTAATGGAGAGTACTTGATCATATTATTAAATTTAAATATAACTATTAAATATAATGAGTAACAATTAACCGTATTCGGTATTCGGGATCTGGTTGAATGTCGAACTAAGTGCAAAAAAGATGGTGTAATTCTGAGTATGTTACTTGTCCCACATTGAAAAACAATGCCGGTTTGATGATATACTACGTATAAATAGTAGAATTGTCCCACATCAGAAAAATAATCCAAGTTTGGTGAATATATTACTTATAAATAGTAGAATTGTACCACATCGAAAGATTAGTATAAGGTGGGGTGATTATATGATTATAAATAAGAGTTAACCCACGTATATATTAATCTTTTATTTTTTTTAAAAGAGATATTTTATTAATATGTAAACAAATCATTAGACATAGAATGTAAACATTAAACCCTTATGTTTTTTTTTTGCATTATAAATAAGTTAATTACCCCGTTGCAACGCACGAGCATTCAAACTAGTATTCAATAAGCTTTGGTGATGTAGAATTGTACTCCCTCCCATTCAGACCAAAGGTTACATTTGACTATATTACGCTTGTCGAGGCGTGTTTTGCAACGTGAATATCTTTAGTTAAACATTATTAAAAATAATAAAAACTTGATATTCTTATAGCATTCATTACGATGAATCAAACAAGATCCCGCATGGCTATGTTTTATCTTATACTCCCTCCTATTCTGAATAACTGTTCCATTTGCCATTTCCGTCTATTCACATAACTGCCCCATTTGCCATATTTGGACATAATTTTTTACTTTCCTACCCTTGACTCTTTTCTTTATTTATACCACCCCAACTACCCATAACCCATCATTTTCAATACTTTTCATTATTTAACTCCTATATTCTTACCCCTATACAATAATTTTCATTATTTTAACTATATTCCTTAATTTTCGTACCATTGTCCAAATGGGACACTTATTCGGAATAGGAGGGAGTACATTACTAATAATACCAAAGATTCTCTAAAATCGTGAATAGTGCCAAAAAGTAAAACGTAACCTTTGGTCTGTATCATGTCATAGAACTAGACCTGGTTAACGGGTTGATAGGACCAGATTTAGGTTGGGTCAGTTTGCATCGGTCATTTTGGGTTTGTAGATATTTGGGCCGATCGGGTTAATTTAGGTCTCGGATCCTAAATTAATTATCACAACATCTCATTATAGACGGCACATATCCGTCTATAACTAAAGACGGGTCAAATACAATACGAAATTTCTAATAGGACAAGCAACAAGTGGGGTGCTGGGACAAAAAAATGTCACCACTTTCAAGCTATTTGACCCGTCTTTAGCTATAGACGGATATATCCGTTTATTGTTATAGACGGGCCAAATATTTACCCAATTTAAGCATAAGACAAGCAACAAGTTGCACGGCGTGTCCCAAAAATGTCACAACTTTAAACATATTTGACCCGTCTTTCATTTTAGACGAAATATATCTGTCTATAATGAGACTAATTGTTCCTTTTTATACTAAGATGAGTTACCATGAAATTAACAGTACTATTAGTGTGGTAGTAGTGAGAGTTACAACAATAATAGTGGAAATAATGAAAGTAACAATAATAACAACAAATGCAACGAAAGTAACGGTGGAAACAATGGGAAAAAGTATGAATAATTAGCTAACCAATCGACTTAACGAATTTTATTTATTTATTTTAATATATAAGTTTGATAAAATGGACGGGGATAGTGAATTTAACAAAGAAAATAGCAGGATTAGTCAAAGAAAAATAGTGCTGCAGGAGTAGTGAACGTACGTAATAATATTAACAAAGAATGTCGTGAAAGTAATAAAATATTAATAGTGGAATTAGTAAATAAATATATCTAATAATTTGAAGATCAGTTTTACATTTCATCATAAATGTTAAACGGTATTGTAAATAGAGGTAGTCTGGATAAGGTCGGGCATCAAACCTCGTGCTGATAAATACGGAGTAGTTCAAACAAAATAAAAGAGAAACCAAACCAAAATAAATAGAATATCTAAAACATTATTAATTTATCTCTAACCACTGTAAAAAAATTATTTTACCCCAATGGCAAACCCAAATGAACCGTTTATTATATCTAATGACAATCAATACCAAATTGGACCCCCGTTCAATACCAAACGGAAGCTGTGAAGATGATTGCATGTTTTAAGAAAAAAAGAGGAAAGCTCGATCCATTTTGGCCGCATACCCGTTTAAAAAGTGTCGACTTTGTATTCTTATTAATTTTGTTTGTAATATTAGTTATGTTAGTTGTGTTTCTAGTAGTTTAGTGCTCTTTATTGACCCCCGATTTATTTTGTAATGGATTTGTAAGTACTCGATTATTATGGAGTCCATAAATAATACTTGTAAAAAAAAAAAAACATGATAATAATAATAATAGGACAATCAATCTCACTCTGACGAACACGGCAAAATTGAACTCCACTCATCCAAACAAAACCGCATAATTACCATTTAATTTAAGCCACGTCAGCCAACAACACTCATAGCCACCTCAAACTTTAACCCTATTGGTCCACCTCATCAACCTAGAACATTCCTCATCCGAAAACAATCAATTAATCAAAATTACAAACCTAAATTAACATTTCCAGGTGGTGATTTTTTCCACACCAATTAATCAAAATAATCATCAAAAACCACCTAATAATTTCAATTAATTAAATACCCTCTATTGTAAATTCAATAAAGTTTCAATCTTTTAATTAATTTCAAATTAATTGTAATTATTATAATCATGGGTCCTAAATTGATTTTCAAGGGTTTAAGTTATGTTCTTATGTTATCAATGGTGATGATGGTACCTTTTTCATGGGGTCTTGTTTCATCTCCCGATGTTAATGTTAATCCTCCTTATCCTAAAGCAATCTCTGTAAGACATCTTTTTCTGATTTATTGTTGATTTTTTCGATGAATTTTCATTTTGGGTCATTCGGAAATAACCTCTTTGTGTTGCTGACACAAGGATAAGATAAGACTGCTTACATCTGATACCCCTTACCTCGCAATTTGCGGGAGCTATTGAGGCATTGGGGTATGATCAAATTATGTTTTGTGGGTGGTTTATATTATCTGCTATTGTTTTGTTGGATTTTTAGCTGGTTTTGTAAATAAATTCTGGATATTTTCCATTTGGGTTATTAAATCTGGCTTATCATGTATGTTGGATTGAATTTATTCCTATTGATTTAGCTTGGAAACAATGTAGATGATTTTGCATATATTTTGACACATTTCGTTTATGAGACGGTCTCATAATAATCTTAACATGACACCTCCCACATAATATGTAGCTACTGTTGTTATGTTACATAAGTTATCGTAACGCGAGACGGTCTCTGAGACTAGCTGATATTTTGAATGTTTATGGATCCACAAAACTCATAATATTTGTATGGTTTGCTAAATGGAATTTATCGATGTTGATATTTAAGAAGTTTTGTTTGGTTTATGCAATGTAGTGAACCTTGTGGTTTACTTATCCGATTGTGGTATGTAGGATTTGAAGGAAGCTATCGTAAAGGGATTAGGGTTTCAAGCCGATAATTTTAAGATATCCGGGTTTGATGTGAAAGATATCTTGGTTGGACAATCAGTAGCATATGAATTCGATGTTGAAATCGACAACAAGGTGCTCCCAGTGAAGCTCCTTGAGGATGTAAAACGATGGGAGTTTGTTGATTTGCCCATTTTCCGAGTGGAAAAGCCTGTCAAACCTGGGGAGGAGAATGGATTGGTTGAAAAGAAGGATGAAAATGTGGATTCAGTTTTAGCACCCTTTCAGCTTGCAGGTCCTATGGAGCTGTGGATACAGGATGGCAAAGATATGAGGATCTCATTGCCGGTATGTCATTTGCTGGATTTATTGAATTCGTGAATTTATTATAATCTCTTATGGTGCCTGGTTTAAGTTTTAAGTTTTAAGTTAATATGATAGTTGCATTCTATTTGAATTGTCCTTGAGCATGATTATTTCATTGTTGTGACATTTGAAAGCCGTTCATTATTATCTAAAAAAACAATGGCTGTGATGAAAGTTGATTGAGTTGCGTGAAGTTTCTGATGAAGTGTTATTAGCCATGTCTGATGTCCTTCTGGTGGACAAGCTTCATGTGCTTCCTTATTGGACATCGTATTTCTGAGAATCATGGAAGAGATTAAATGTGTGATTCTTAAAATATGAAGATGGTTACATGAGTGTTTATTTATTTTATAGCTAAGCTCAGTATGTGAAGGGAAGTTCTATTGTTCACATCAACCATGAACCAGTTTCATCAAAGTCGATTTGTTTCAGTGGTAAAAACTTTCATCTCTTAAACAAGTGGTGCTAGGTTCGGTTTTTCGACTGTTGTGAATGAAAGAAACAAAAGTTCAGAGGGTTTAACCATTTACTCAATTTGTATTCATGGTCCAGTTCTGGATATCGTATGTAGCTTAAGACAAGATTTGTTAATTGCAATTTAGGAATATATTAGTTGCCGACAAGTTAATTCTGCTTTCCTTCTTTTGCAGCACGATGTGGACGCCGGTGTCTTGAGAAAAGTCATTCTTGCAGAGGGAGCTGTAGTCACAGTTAAGGGCGCTAAATCAGTTAGCTTGCGTCAGCCTCTTGATCTTCCACTCCCCCTTAACAGGACTCAAAGTGGGTTTGCCTCTGGTCTTCTAAGTCTAGCTGAGCATCTTCGCCATGCTTCCCGTGGTCAAGCGTCTCCACTTCTCTCTCTACGTGTGGTGGGCCCTACCTCACTGACATCCGCTTCTCCTTCACCATCCTCTTCTAACCGTCTGAAGCTCAAACGCCTTGCACCTGGTCTTGTCGAACTATCTTCACCGTCGGTCAACAAAGCCGCCATTGAGCCCGCCACCGCTATTAATCTCCCAACCGAAGTCCCTACCCTTCTGACACCAAACCAATTCACCACGTTATGGCCTGTGACCTCTTTGAATGGGTCCCACTCAAACTTGCTCGGTCTTGAGAAACTGTTATCTTCCGTTTTGGGCCCCAAAGCCCACAAGAAAGGCTCATTCAGGCTATTGAAGGCTGATGTATCTTCACAAACCTTTCTAAAAATAGGTTTCGGGGTAGAGAAGCAGCTCGATCAAGCAGACGGGTTAAATTTCGAAGGAATTCCTGAGTGGAGAACAAAGCCTGAGAAAGTGAAGATGCATTTTGAGGTGCTTGCTAAGGTTGAAGGAGACAAAGTTATACCAGAAAAGGTGATGCAAGTGAATCCTGTGATCATAGAGGATTCAGTCGCACCCGCGGTTCTGTCAGGCAATGTAACAATGTCCAAAACGCCCATAGTCTACGAGCCATCAAACCCTTTTACCCTGTAAGTTGTGCAAGGTTTTCAATCTAATGTGAAAATAGATAAGTAATAAACATGGAACTTTTTTCTTGTTCTTTCTTTTACCCTTCCCGACTCTTTACTGTAACCTGAAACACGTGTGCTCCCATTTTAGACCTGGGAGATAATTCATCAATGTAAATTGTTCATATGTAAATACAACGGAAGATCGATTTTGTAGCTCCATCATGCCTCCATCTTGTGGTGATGCACATGGAACCTGGATTTTATATACAGTACTTTATACTAATATTGGCCACAGCAATAGTTGCATGTATGGTAACTGGTAAGTGAACCTAAGCATACTGAAATCAATGAAATAACTGAAAAGAATGCGACTGGTTAATGATTAGAAGTGAAATGAACTCGACTTGAACAATAATGTTGATCGAACACTAGGTTCAAAGGAGTTCCGGTGATTAGTAATTTGTTGGTACAACATTACTCAAACTTGGCTGCAGTTTATCATTGATTAGTACTTGTAATTGATTAGTGATCTGCCTTTGAAAGCACAAAAGCTCAACTAAGGACGATTTCGGTAATTTTATTCATATTCGAAATAAAACTGGAGTATCGTTGATTTTTATTCATATTCGAAATAAAACTGGAGTCTCATCTATTTTTATTCATATTCTCCAAAAAAAATTTAATTGGATGATAATTACTGGGAAAATTAACTACTTGGGTAATGAGTTTCTTGAATACAAGTTTGGTTTGGCATATATGAGCTAGGTTGCACCAAAACGGACACGGACACGTGACATGGCATCCCATGAAATTTAGGACACGGGACACGACATTTAAATTTAATAAAATATATATTTTATAGTTATATATGTGTGATTTTATTTTTGAAAAAGTTGAATATTAAATTTAAATAAGTGAAAGTAAAACTTACGTTAATTATAACTCATTCTCATTTCCAAAACCAAAACTAACTTATAATCAATCTATTTTGACATCTTATTACTAGTCTAAATAATATCATTTGTCTCCAATTCAACTTATTTCCCCATCAAATTTAACCATATAACAATTCTCGCCATTTAACTTAAATTCAACTTGATTCCGTTTGGAGGCCAGGTGTGTCCAAATACCATGGACACGACTCAAAATACCATGGACACGTGCCGAAATAAAAGATGAAAGTTAGACACGGCTTTACAAGTGTCCGACACGTTTTGACGTGTGTCCGACGAGTGTCGTGTCCGACACGGGAACGTCGATTAGTAGGAGTGTCCGTGCAACCTAGTATATGAGTATTACCCGTAGTATTACCCAGAGGGGAGGGCGGCTAATGTATTACCCCTTTATGAGGGTAATAAATTCGGGAGATGAATAATAATTCTCATACCAAATATGGAAAACGCACCTGACATATATATATCATTCCCCTATTCATCTCCTTTTACCCTCAATCCAAGCAAGGCCGAGATAATAATCATACTCTTTTATAATATTGTTATGGTATTAGGAAAGTAATATTATTGTTAGAATTAGGAGATTAGATATTTAGTAGTAATACGATGTCCTAATTAATTTAGGTAAAGGTAAGGGTCTATCTTACACTATAAATATGTCTCATATGTTCTTATTTTTTAAGCACATACAAAACCAAAACTCTCTCAAGAAAAACAACCAGAAGAATACCATTATCAACAATGGCGCCACGTTACGTAGTAGCAGGACCATCCGAATACATAGCCATAACAGGATGGAAAATCCGCGACATTAAGCTCGCTAAAAAGGCCTTTATCCTCCCTGGCCAACGCTATGTACGCGTCGACGTTTCCCCCGTAAACTACACGTTCCAAGTGCAAGCAATGAGTGCGGAGAAACTCCCTTTCCTGCTCCCTGCAGTCTTCACTATTGGACCAAAAGTCGACGATGATCCGTCACTTGTGCTGTACGCAAAACTCATGTCCCCTCACGACATGGACTCGAACCACGTGAATGAACTGGTACAAGGGATCATTGAGGGTGAAACCCGTGTACTCGCTGCTTCCATGACCATGGAGGAGATATTTAAAGGGACTAAGGAATTTAAGCAGGAGGTTTTTGATAAGGTTCAGTTGGAGTTGAACCAATTTGGTTTAAAAATTTATAATGCTAATGTTAAACAGCTTGTTGATGTTCCGGGTCACGAATATTTTTCTTATTTGGGTCAGAAGACTCAGATGGATGCTGCTAATCAGGCTAAGATAGATGTGTCTGAAGCTAGGATGAAAGGAGAGATTGGAGCGAAGCTGAGGGAAGGTCAAACAACACAAAACGCTGCGAAAATCGATGCTGAGACTAAGATTATTGCTACACAAAGGCACGGAGATGGAAAGAAGGAAGAAATTAAAGTCCATAGTGAAGTTAAGATTTTTGAGAATCAAAAGGAAGCTGACGTGGCGAAAGCCAATGCCGAACTAATGGCCCAGAAAGCTGGGTGGGCCCAGTCTGCTCAGCTTGCTGAGGTAGAGGCCTTGAAAGCTGTGGCCCTTCGAGAGGCCGAGCTGCAGAGTGAAGTGGAGAAGAAGAATGCTATCTCAAGGACCGAGAAGCTCAGGGCCGAGTTTCTTAGTAAGGCGACTGTTGAATATGACATCAAGGTACAAGAAGCGAACAGGAATTTGTACAATAATCAAAAAGAAGCAGATGCAATTTTATATAAGAAGCAAAAGCAAGCTGAGGCGACAAAGGCAGAAGCAGAAGCGACATTCTATTCGCGTCAGCAGCAAGCTGATGCTGAAGTCTATGCTAAAAAGAAGGAGGCTGAGGGAATCGTGGCATTAGCTGAAGCACAAGGATTTTACGTTTCTACCCTTCTTAAGTCTCTTGATGGAAATTACTCTGCTCTAAGGGACTATATGATGATTAACTCTGGCGTGTACCAAGAAATGGCTAAGATTAATGCTAAGGCTGTTCAGGGTTTGAAGCCTAAGATTAGTGTTTGGTCGTCTGGGCTCGGTGGGACCGGTTTGGGTGGAGGAAGCGGCTCTGGTGGTTCAATGAAGGACGTAGCTGAGGTTTATAGCATGCTGCCACCACTTATGAAGACTGTACATGACCAGACTGGGATGCTCCCACCAACCTGGCTTGGCACATTGACCGACACCGATACTGCTTAAATTAATAATTAGATATTTAAGTCTTTATTAATTTTCTTAGTTACGTGGTTTCCAGGCTTTCATGTTATTCATGTATGTCTGATGGTTCCCTAGTACGGATCTGATAAAAAGTAGTGGCTGTGGGTTCACTAGTTATCCAAAAGAAAAAAATACGAGTTTGTTTTATTAATATATATATAAGTATATAACACCTATGAGTGCTAGATTAATTCACATGAGTTTGAACTAAGTTTTAGTATGTCGGGTTGATTCGGGTCAGCGGGTGCATGTATTATGTACCTCTTATGAATTATAGATACCTTGGCATATAATGCAGTGATTAGAAATTAATTTCCCTATTAAACTTCCGTCTTCAATCTTTAATTTACGACTATCTTTGTTCCAAAGATGGATACCATAAGACATGCTATTAATTTGATTCAACTGTTCTTGATCTCTCGCGGTTTCATTCATGTCTATTGGCGTCTGAAAATATTGACGAATTTGAGTCCAATTTACAGGATAAAATGTCATAGGAGGCAAGATATTAACCTTAATCTTCTTATCACGATTTCGTCTATATATAACTCTCGTCACCAAAAATGGTCCATTAAATCCCCATTTATTTCCATTAAAAGAATAAGCAAATTCATCAATGAACTTCAATAATATAGGATGTCCCTTGTCGAAAATCAACACCGCGTTGTTCAATGTAGTCCAACGATTCTTTGCTTTATCCTCCATCGTTTGGATTCCTATCGAGTTTTTTAAACTCGAGACATCTTTAAGAATCACGACATCCGTGTCTAAGTACACCCCACCGTACTTGTACAAAGCCACAAGCCTTACAAGGTTTGCTAGGTTTTGAGTTATGGGGATTATCCCGGGATCAATTAAACCGGCCTCAAGCCTTTCAAGCCACCCTTTAGCCGATGTGTTATTGAATAGTACATGAAAATCCATAGACACAGGAAGAACTCGATATCCCTGGCTCATGAGTGGCCCGAGAGTTCTTCTCCCGAGCTCAGAGTCCATGCTCTTAGACAGTATAACTACGCACCCTTTAGGGTGCGCCTTAAAAATACTCTCTAAGGACAATAACTCTCTTTTACCAAATAATTTCTTAGGAGAAATCCATGTCATGAAAAAGTTTACCTTACACCTTGTATTATTATTATTGTTATTATTATTATTTGCTTGACTAAGAAATGCCATAATCTTGTTATGGAACGTTCTTGTTCGAGCCGTTGACTCCAATATTTTTGAATTCTTAAGTCTAGGCTTGAACCATGCTATCCTTTCTTCGACCGTGGCATTTCTAGGAGGCGACAAGAGATCATCATCAACTTCGTCAATAATTATGGTAGTTTTATTAATTGTTATTATTGTTGGGTTGGTCGTAACGATTTTGACGTGATTGTGTTGCCATGGTTGAACGTAGAGAAAGGAATAGAAGAAAATGGCAATAAGAGAAACACACAAGATAAGTGTTGCAAGAGAGTTGTGTATTGTTGAAGAAGAAGAAGAAGTTGAAGAACAATTTGTTATTTTCATTTTGTTTTGTTTTGTCTTGTGGTAGACTAAAGGAATAAAGGTTTATGATTATATAATGCATTTGATCAAATTTGGTGACCATCAATGAAAATTACTTATAAATTAATTAGAGTTTTGTATGTTTGGTTTAACATTACGTGTTAAGTTGACCATTTTTATTTCGACTTCAATGTGTACACCTTATATTTGAACGACGGTCACTAAAACGGGTTTTTATTATTCTTTAGATTAAGATGAGTTAAAACACATTACCCCACATAAAATTGAATTTGGACCACACAAAACTTACCAAAAAAGGAAAGAGAAACCAACATCCGACTAGCATGTAAAAAGAAAGAGGAACCAACAATTAGACTAGGAGGGAGTAGTACATAATACTATTTCACTTGAATAGATGAGAAAATCTCTTTATAGTTCAGATGACTATATTGTCATATACGGAGTACTAAATAGTTGGTTTCATCCATTCATGTAATCATGTGAGCATATCGATTTTAAATTTAACACGACACACTTAAAATGAGTTAAATAATACGGAGTACTAAATAGCTGAAATTGTGTCTTAGCACGTTTGCAAATTCTAGGATGAAACCATCTATGTAACTCACAAAATCTGTCTAGTACTCCATATTTATTAATTATACGCTGACAAACCCGAAACCATTTTTTATTGGCACATTTAACAAAAATAATCCAACATTTATTAAGTATTCCGAAAATAACCCAACCTTTTGATTTTAACAAGAATAATTCAACGTTTGCTTTTGTGTTACAGAAATGTCCCAACATTTTACTTATATTTCGAAAAATAATAATTTAATCATATATTAATCAATCCATTAACTTATTGACCATATATTTGCATAAGTAATTATACAAAATTATAAAAAAATTATTTAAGAACAATTTGAAGCATGGAAAAAAAATTGAAAAATTTTTATACTACTGTTCAAAATTCCAAACACCATAAATGATATGTTTAAAAAATTGTTTGTTTCCTCAAATCCTCGGTCTAAAAAATCAAAAGTATTTCTCTCATAACTATTTCCACTAATTTAAAATCTATCTTATTTCTTTTCAAAAAATTATATATTTGTTTTATAATTAATTTTCCATTGACAAACTAAGGAAATTATAGGTTTTCCAGTTTTTTGATTATGAGTTTTTTTTTATATATGATATCACAAAATAGACTTTAAAGATTTATGAAACTATTTTACAAATATCATTTATCAATATTTGGTAGAAATTTGTTTAGTTGAAATTTCGGAATATTTATGTGACAAAAATACAAAGGTTGGATTATTATTGTATAAGTTAAAAGGTCGGATTATTTTTGGAAGACTAATAAAAGGTTGAGTTATTTTTGTTAAATAGGCCTTTTTTTATTTTAATGTAATATAAACAAACGACAATTATACACCTAATTCCTAAAGCGTTTATTAAAAAAACAAAAAAACGTGGACTAGAATATAAGTTGCTTGCTAATGTTTCTTATGTACTAGTTTAAAATTGTTAATAATGGACTGCCGCGTAGACTAGAAATCATGGAAAATCATACTCGCTCTGTTCTGATTTTTGTTTACCTATTTTATTTTGCGGTATCTTATTCAATTGTTTATCATTTTATTTTAAGAATGTCTTTAATATCAATTTAATCCTCTACACCCAATTTAATCCACGTATCATCTAATAACTAGTGTTCAAGCCCGGGCGTTGCCCGGGTTATATCCTATCAATGGCTTTTTTGAGTATTATTAAGAGGTGGTTTTTAAGATAGCCTTTTATAGCGACCACGTACTCAATTATCCATGTTTCACATACTTTGTTTGATTAATATTAACGAAGAGTACGGCGTGTTGCTGGCTCTTTTAGAGTAAAACATTTTGTAGAATGTTTTGTGTTGAAAGCGTTTAAAACAATTTGACCAAATAAACTTATGTTAATATGTAAGTTTTTTTTAACCTGACTGGGTGTAAAACTATCCGTTTTGAGACTGCATGATACGAAATTGACTTTATTTTAAATAACATGTAATTACTTATAATTGTCGAACTTCTGATTTGATAGTAGTATTAATCATAGAGAATATGCAACGGACAAATAAATCAGTGACATATATATCGAAGAAAAGTCGTCTTTAATATTTCATTTTCGAGTTCTCCTTTCATTTCCCTAAATAAATTACCAATCTCTTAACTCCAAAACAAATCATCTCCCATGATAACCTTCTCATCCTCGCTCCCGTTTAAACCTCGACTACCACAACCACCACCAATACTTAGACTCTCTAACATCGCTCGAAAAATATCTCTTTTAAAACTGCTTGAATATTTAGTATAGAACAATTTTCAAAATTATAGGATTTCTAAAAAAATTAGACTCTCTAATATCGCTCGAAAAATTTCTGCTTTATATATATGTATTGATTCGAGGTGAAGGGAGTACTTTGTATTTCCTACACTACCATTAAAAGCTACAAGCCTATATGTGTGACGCATTTATATTGTATGCTTCCATTGGTGCAATATATATAAACAATATTGACGTCTTTGACAAACAACAACTGATGGGGCATATTCTGCACCGCTGACCAAGTCAACACACTGAGCAAGGTCAAAGATATCCACAGCAAGTCAACGACTTAGACAAATTTAGCCGATGCACCCATCGGCTCATAGCTGTGGTCTCGGCGCGACAACTCGCCAAATGGGACACATATCCGCGTACTCATATCCAAGACCCGTCGGCCGGCCTGCCATAGGTCCATCGGCCGAGGGTAGAACGGTCTTTCCACCTGCTAGCCACTTGGCCACTTGGCCACTACGTGACAAAAGGTGAAAGCCTATAAATACTCCTCAACCTTCTTTGAGGAGAGGATCCACAACTTAACCTAAATACACTATTCATCTGGTAATATCTCCCTTATCTCACTACAATATATATCTAGCCAAGTAACACAGCTTAATCCTTTAAGTTTACTGACTTGAGCGTCGGAGTGAGTACGCTTGGCACAAAGCCAAGCCCTCAGTTCGTTCATTGTTGCAGGAGAGGCCGAGAGGGACGATAGAAGCAAGAAGGGTTCAACCCAAGACATTATTCTACAAGCCACGGGTGGTAACGATACTTGCTCTGGAATTACACCCGGAACAATTGGCGCCGTCTGTGGGGATAGACACTAGAAGCTAGTCACATTCATTCCCAAACAAAAAAAAAAAAGAAAAAACCCACCCAAAAAGCTAAGGAGATGTCGAAACAACAAGAGGTATTCGTGACGGACGAAACCGAATTCTACCAAGATGATACCGTCCACAAATCTGGAGTCGTGCAACCCTCCACCGGCGGAGTAATCCAACCAGAATTCGGGATGCCAATAATACCCGACACACCGGTGCCAGCCAACCAGGTCACCATCATGGGACATGTGGTTGACGTAGAAAAGCCGAAAATGCTCCCGGACCTAATCGCATGTCGCCCCGCTCACACTGTCACGCCGACGAGAGCGGCGGAAATCGTCCGGGAGACCAGGGCCCAAAACGTGACTCCGAGAAATTTGAACGGAGCACTAGGAGAAGCCGACCCAGCCAAGACGCCGGGGGAGCCCAAAGTGGGCGCAGTAGACCTAAGTCCTTCCCGCACTCGTGGGAGGACAGCGTCCCCGCCACACGAACGAGGCTTACCCCAAAGGAGCCAGAGGAGTCCGACTCAGCAGAGTTGGAGAAGAAGTCCGAGTCGAAGAAGGAGCCCCTCCCGCTACGGGGGGAGGAGCCAGGTTAGGGATGCAAGGAGCCGATCGCCGCGTGTCGTTCGACACGTGGTTAGGCAGCCCCTCAACGCCTACGTCCTAGAAGTCCCGGTGCCGACTAAGCTCAAGTTGCCACCTCTGTCATACAAGGGAGATAGTGATCCAGCCGACCACGCTGAGGCTTTCGAGTCTTACATATCGGTATGGGAGCAGCCCGATGAGGTCTGGTGCCGAATTTTCCCAACAACTTTGCATGGGATGGCTCAGAGCTGGTACAAAGGGCTTCCCGATGGCTCGGTGTACTATTACGCCGACCTGAAGGGCGCTTTCCTAGCCCAGTACTCCTGCAATAAGAGAAGGGCCGTAGAGACATCTGACCTCCTGACTATCAGACAGGAGGGGGGCGAGTCTCTCCGGAGCTATGTGAAGAGGTTTGATGGAAAGGTCCAGCAGATTCGAGAAATTAATCCCGAGCCGCGGCCTTTCGCGCGATGAAGGGCCTCCCAAGGGGAGCCTTAAAAAACGAGCTCATCAAGAGCGGAGGCCTGGGCTTGGACGCCGCCAAGAAGTTGGCCGACCAAGCCATCAAGGTGGAAGACTATCACAAGACCTGGGTAGATCCCAGCGAAGCCGAGCACTCAGAAAAGAAGAGTCACAGGCAGGACAGTCAGGACGAAGGACGCCGCGACAACAACGGTTCGCGGTCCGATGGAAGACGCCGTGAGAATAATAGATCACGGTCGGACAGATCCGACCGGAAGCAAGACTCGGCGGGCGCCGGGTGGAATTCAGGAGCGTACCACCAGAGGCGGTATAGTGAAAAAACCCCTCTCGTCGTATCAGCCGCCGAGGTCTTCGCCCTGAGCAAAACGAGGGCCGAAGTGGGAGAGACCCCCAAGCCAAAAAGTGACGGTGACACGAGCCAAGATCGTGAGTACCACGCCACACCGGCCATTTAACCAACGACTGCCGCCATCTGAAGAATGCCATAGAGGAACTGATCCGGAAGGGAAGCCTCGGCAAGTACGTTGCAAAAGGCCAAAAGACTGACGCCGGCAGTTCAGATAAGAAGTCCGTCTTCGAGCGGATATGAGTGATTCATGTTGTCATCGGGGGCAACGAGAACGGAGGGTCCGCTCATGGGCACAAACGACACCTAAACGAGCTATATCAGGCCATCAACTTTGTGCCCAACTCAGGGATCCCCTCTGCAAACATCCCCGATATGACTATTGGAAGAAAGGACTACGAAGGGGTCATCGCCCCTCACAGCGACCCGCTTGTAGTCAATTTGGACATATCCAACCACCTGGTCAAGAGGTGCCTGATTGACACAGGCGCATACACGAACATCATGTTTAGAGAGTGCTTTCTCGGCCTCGGCCTGAAGATCAAGGACTTGAGCCCCTGCACCAACCCCCTATACAGCTTCTCTGGGGCCGGCCTGGTGCCGGGGATCAATCGGACTCCGGTGACGTTCGGCGAAAAGAACGCGGCTAAAAACGTCCTAGCTGAGTTCGTGGTCATTGACGGCTCGTCCGCCTACAACGTTCTCATAGGCCGAGTCACTCTGAGCGAGGCCGACGCAGTGATGTCCATCCGGGCCCTAACACTGATGTATGTCTCGGACCGGGGGGAAGCGCATAATCTCGTCTCCAAAAACGAGAAGGATGAGGTGGTCAACGTCCAGATAGCTGCCCGAGGATGCAACATGCAATCCCTCAAAGAGGCGAAGAAGTCCGAAAAAGGAAAAAGCCCGTCCTTACAGCAGGAGGGCGACCTCATGGATACAACTAGTGGCTGACTGGGGAGGTGTGCCTGTGATGAGCCATTAGGGCATTGGTAATCTCGTAAAAATTTATGTAGGCATGAGGTGTCCAAAATAGTCAGGACACCCCAACGCATGTTTTTACCTAATGAAAAACCATCCAAGCCTTCCATCAAAGCAAAATTTTCCCATCAGTTATTTATCAAGAAACAGACGCCGGCTCACACTGTCATACCGACAAGAGCGGCAGTCTCCATCAAGAAATTAGCGCCGTCGCAGTCACCCCAAGTAGTAGACGCCACGGCAGTCACCCGAAGAGGTAGACGCCGTCGCAGTCACTCCAAGTGGTAGACGCCACGTAACACGCTACCGAGAGACAGACGCCGCTCACACTCGTCATACCGACAAGAGCGGCAGTCTCCATCAAGAAATTAGCGCCGTCGCAGTCACCCTAAGTAGTAGACGCCACTAGACCCGAAGAGGTAGACGCTGTCGCAGTCACTCCAAGTGGTAGACGCCACGTAACACGCTACCGAGAGACGACGCGCTCACACTGTCATACCGACAAGAGCGGCAGTCTCCATCAAGAAATTAGCGCCGTCGCAGTCACCCCAAGTAGTAGACGCCACGGCAGTCACCCGAAGAGGTAGACGCCGTCGCAGTCACTCCAAGTGGTAGACGCCACGTAACACGCTACCGAGAGACAGACGCCGCTCACACCGTCATACCGACAAGAGGGGCGCTCCATCAAGAAATTAGCGCCGTCGCAGTCACCCCAAGTAGTAGACGCCACGGCAGCCACCCGAAGAGGTAGACGCCGTCGCAGTCACTCCAAGTGGTAGACGCCACATAACACGCTACCGAGAGACAGACGCCGGCTCACACTGTCATACCGACAAGAGCGGCAGTCTCCATCAAGAAATTAGCGCCGTCGCAGTCACCCCAAGTAGTAGACGCCACGGCAGTCACCCGAAGAGGTAGACGCCGTCGCAGTCACTCCAAGTGGTAGACGCCACGTAACACGCTACCGAGAGACGTACGCCGGCCACACTGTCATACCGACAAGAGCGGCGCCTCCATCAAGAAATTAGCGCCGTCGCAGTCACCCCAAGTAGTAGACGCCACGGCAGTCACCCGAAGAGGTAGACGCCGTCGCAGTCACTCCAAGTGGTAGACGCCACGTAACACGCTACCGAGAGACAGACGCCGGCTCACACTGTCATACCGACAAGAGCGGCAACCACCCTCGTAAGGCGGATACCGCGACAGTAACGGCCATCGCACACTACACTCGCAAAAACAATCGAAGGGTCTTGGAAGCGTTGAAACACAGTTGAGATACGCACTCTAAAACGGCCGCCAAGCCGAGAGCGAAACAAAAGGGGCGCTCAATTAGGAATACAGGAAGACAACTCTGACAAAGATGAGATAAAGACCTCGGCTAGGCCGAAGGCGAAAGAAACGAACTATTATTAGAAGATAAGTTACAAGTAAGATTACAAGTGAAAAGAATACAGACGACGGCCGTCCCACAGGGATAAGCCGAAACACAACCTACCAAAGTTGTACAAAAAAAAAAGAAGGCAAAAGCTACAATTATGTTCATGTACCAAGAGATAGCGGGGAGGAAGGGCTGAGTAATTGGCCCCCGAACAGCTGAAGCAGATCTGCTGTAAACTTGTTCTCATCAAGCAGCACATGGTAGTATGTGAGGAGCTGAAACAGATCTGCTGTAAACTTGCTCTCCTAAGCCTGTTGCTGCCTACCATCAGTATCGGTAGCCGCATCTTCTTCAGTAGGCAACCCAGCAGCTTTTCTAGCAGCCTCAGCCTTGGCCTCGGCAGTTCGAAAATAAAGGAACATTGAGAGCGGCGATGGGCCTCACACCGACCCCACTCACCCCGTGCTAGGGCCGGTATGAGGCCGACATAGCAAAGCGGCTCATCCTGAAGAATGATCTGCGTCGGGGGAATCCATCTTTTCGGCATCCCACTCTTGTCCACCTCAAAGAGCCTCATTGCCAGCCTCTCATCCTCCTTGAGAACGACCCTGCTAGCATCCATTTTAAGATGCTTCCGAGTGACCCATCTGTCATGCTCCGCCCTAGTCTCACACCGCAAGTTAACCTGATGCTGGAAGGAGCGGGGCAGCGGATAGTCATCCGGCACTTTAACGTACACCCACCGACCTTGCCAGTCCTTGCAAGAAGAAAGTTTGTCAACAGAGACATAACCCTGCTCCGTTTGCACACTGTACCATCCAACGCGGCCAGAGAGTGACGGTTTGAGATGATGAAGTCGGCGGAATAAATTCACCGTCGGAGCCTCTCCCTTAAAAAGACAAAGCCAGACAAAACCAATTATGGTCCTCATGGCCAGCGGGTGCAGTTGGGCAACGGCAACGTTCATGGCTCTAATTATGGCCATAACGTACCCATTCAAATAAACCGAGCCCGTACTCCAAATGCCGCATGTATACGCCAGTATAGCCCGGCGGAGGACAACACACGGCCTGACCCTCCCCAGGGATAACAATTTCATATCCCCTACCAAAGAAAAAATGATCCTCGAAAAGTTTCCCGCCGGAACAACGGGCAAGCTTACGGGACCAAGCACGGTCAAGACGGATCTTACAGACATAGCCGTGATCCATGACGTACTGTCTCCCCTCACTAGGACGAGACCTTTCCGCATCATCACCAAAATCATCACCAATATCACCAAAAGAGTCGAAATCCTCCCATTCCTCCGAATTTGAGGATCAACTTCGGAGAAGGAGACCTAGGGCCCCCGACGCAGTTTTACTAGGTCCAAAGATCGCCAGAAGACATTATTCACAACAAATCACTAGCAAGAAAAATAAAAAGTTTGCTTGTTTACCTTAAAGAAAAAAAAAACACTCACGGATCAAATACTCCGAAGATTAAGAAGACGAAGACAACCCTTGAAAGTTTGGAGAGATGAAGATTTTGGAGAAAATTTTCGAAAATAAAATGGAGGCCAAAATCACGGAATAACGCCTATTTATAGAGAAAAGCCCATGAAGAAGGACCAATCAGGGCACAGCCCATGAAGCGTCAACCAATCAGCGAACATACACGTGTCAAACATGCAACCGCGGGATGTCAATCGTTGCAACAGTTGAATGTCAATCAATGCAACAGTGACCAAGCGTCTTCAACACGCCCATTCACATCTCTTCGACTGTTCATCTCCTCAAACAAATTCCTAGGTATCTAGTCTCCGCCGCCACCCGATCAACCAAGCCAGAAGCAACGGCGGGGCAATCAAAATCAACCTAAGACTCTCACCCGGTCTCGCCAAAGATCATGTTCTTTTCCACATCGGATACCCTTTACGCATCCATGTGGAGGGGGGATATGGTATATGGTACGGCCTAACAAGAGCCACGCCGATGCACAAGAAGAAGCCGATACAGAAAATTTGTGAAAATTACTTGCGCAGAATATACGCTCAAAAGTACATCGGAGCCCATACCACGGCATAGACTACGCCTGGGGGCAAATTGATGGGGCATATTCGCACCGCCGACCAAGTCAACACACCGAGCAAGGTCAAAGATATCCACAAAGAAAGTCAACGACTTAGACAGCCCCTTAGCCGATGCAGCCCCATCGGCCTGTTAGCCAGGGTCTCGGCGCGACAACCTGCCAGCCGGGACACATATCCGCGTACTCATATCCAAGACCCGTCGGCCGGCCTGCCATAGGTCCATCGGCCGAGGGTAGAACGGTCTTTCCACCTGCTAGCCACTTGGCCACTTGGCCACTACGTGACAAAAGGTGAAAGCCTATAAATACTCCTCAACCTTCTTTGAGGAGAGGATCCACAACTTAACCTAAATACACTATTCATCTGGTAATATCTCCCTTATCTCACTACAATATATATCTAGCCAAGTAACACAGCTTAATCCTTTAAGTTTACTGACTTGAGCGTCGGAGTGAGTACGCTTGGCACAAAGCCAAGCCCTCAGTTCGTTCATTGTTGCAGGAGAGGCCGAGAGGGACGATAGAAGCAAGAAGGGTTCAACCCAAGACATTATTCTACAAGCCACGGGTGGTAACGATACTTGCTCTGGAATTACACCCGGAACAACAACATTCGATGTTACGAGGATCATAACGCGTGAAATATATAAAGGGTTTTTCTAACCTATGTCCAGTGGGCATAAATCTTTCTATTTTTGGTTTCTTAACCTATGTCCACTGGGCATAGGATAGAAAACCCGATATATAAAATACATTTCCTGGAATGATGAGGAATACCTCTCTCTCTAAAATTCTAAAGAAAGGAAATCCTCGCAGAAAGAAAAAAAATCCCCAGAAATTAGATTTGGGATTGAATCCTCATCTTGGTTTCTTCCCCAATTTTTATTCCATCTTTTTTGTTAGAAATTTCTATCATCACTTTTCTCGAGTTTTACCTAATCTCAGATTTGACTCTAATTGCTTTCCATTTTACCCTAAGAGAGCTTTTTTAGTCACATATCTTTAAGAATAAAGGTTTAACTTAAGAATTGAATAAGAAATTTTTTGAGTCTATTATCATGATTTTAGCAAAACAATGTTAAGTTTGGGAGGTTTTGGTTTATTAATCCTTTTCTCAGCAACTTTTCCAAAGATCTGAATTCTATTCTTCTTTGGACTTTTAGCTTTCTTTCCTTAATGGCTGAATTTGTGTCACTTCACTTTCCTGCATTTTGTTGATCTTTGGTTTTTGTTTTCTGTCATACTAAGGCTAGGCTTGTGGCTTGTCATCATATTAGGCTTGTTTCCTCCTTGGGTTTTGACGCTTTTCTATCTTTCTTATTGAAAACTTTCTCTTTACCGATCTCTCTTTATTGTATTATGATTTACCTGGTAAATTAAAAAGGGTACCCATATTTCCACGGGAGGAATGAACTACTCCACGGGAAATACGGGTAATATACCCAAAGCAGCCCCCCTTTGTGTGATGTAAAGTCTTCTTCTGGGACACACAAGACAATTTGCAGGGTTATAATGGACAATATTCGTGACTTTTTTTACCGTTTACATCCGTGAGGATGTTATAGGTTTATTTCTTTCAACCTAGTTTCCTTTCCTTATAAAAAAAATAAAAAAAATAACGCGTGAAATATATTGATTTACCTAGTATAAAAGCAGAGTTTTTTCTTGTTTTTTTATTAGTCCCTGATTTTTAGGGATTGAAAAAACCTTTATTTAAATAGGACCTTCCATTTAAAATTACATATTTAACTAATCTCTCCTTAGGTAATTAATCTCTCATCTCCTCTCACTAATTGTATTTCAAATGTGGGTTGCACACAAAGATAAATATTAGATCTACCGAAGATAGGTTAATGTAAAATTTCCAAGAAAAACATGCTTTCTACTATACACAAATTAAAGCTCTATTACTTACAAAATTTCTTTTATTTCTTAAATCAATTAAGGAATGACTAACCATTTACAAGAGATATAAATGAAAACGTATTTCAATAATTTGATATTGATGATGCATATTGAAAAATAAATGAAAATTAATAATCAATGGACTATACAAGGTATGACAAAATAGTATACCGATCTATTATTTTAATTTTTGACAAAAAAATTAAAATTACCAACTGAAATGAGTACTTTTTTCACCCTGCATTCATTTTAGTGCCATAACTTTAGGTTTGTGAAGTAGGAGGAATGACTAATGAGGTGAAGATGAGAGTAGACTGGATGTCGGGGTGATGAGAGCAAAAAAGGGTAACTGGGTAAGAGTAAAAATATTTGAATATTGTGTGGAGGGGTAAATGGTTGAATGCAGCGGATTAATTTAGGGTATAAATAGTGATATGAATTGTGATGGACATGAGTCATGGTTCGTCCAATTTATGGTTTCAAATTCTACCATTGTCTACCTACATGCATGCTATTTACAAAAAATGTTGGTTCTTGAGGAATTCCACTAAACCTATCATTTGAAGTTGCTTTCAATCCGACTCCTCCTCGGGGAATGGGTCCCCGAGGTAGAGCACTTCAATTGTTCCTTTCTCATTTCCATTGTAGTACCATTTCACCCTTTGGCCATTAACTTTGAAGCTACCACCGTCCTCACTCCACAGCTCGAATGCACCACAAGGGAAAATATGGGTCACTTTGAATGGCCCCGACCAACGGGATCAGAGCTTTCCCGAAAATACCTTGACTTTCGAATTAAAAAGGAGAACTAGGTCTCCTATACTCATATCCTTTTTGACAACTTTGGCATCATGCCATTTCTTTGTTTGGTCTTTGTAGATTCTAGAGCTTTCATATGCTTCCATCCTCAACTCTTCAAGCTCATTTATTTGGAGAAATCGTATTTCACCGGCCGCATCGAAGTTAAAGTTCATTTCCTTCAAGGCCCATCATGCTTTATGTTCTAGCTCCACCGGCAAGTGGCAAGCTTTCCCATAAAAAAATTTTTAGGGTGTGGTGCCAAGAGGTGTCTTAAATCCCGTTCTTAAAGCCCATAATACATCCGGTAGCTTTTGAGACCAATCCTTGCGACTTTTATTGGTCACTTTCTCCAAAATAGCCTTGATTTGGCGGTTAGAAACCTCCACTTGCCCACTCGTTTGATGGCAGTAGGAAAGTGCGGTTTTGTGCCGCACCCCATGTGTGTCTAGCAAAGTCTTGAATGTGCTCTTATAAAAATGAGATCCACCATCACTTAGCACTAACCTTGGGGTTCCAAACCTTGGAAATATGGTACCTTTGAAGAGTTTCATCACAACCATGCTATCATTTGTTGGAGAAGCCACTGCCTCGATCCATTTGGACACATAGTCCACCGTAACTAGGATGCACTCATTTCCGGAAGAGTTTGGAAAATGGCCCATAAGGTCTATACCTTAACAATCGAAAAGCTCGACTTGAAAGATGTTTGTGAGTGGCATCTCATTTCGGTTCCCGACATTCCCGGTCCTTTGACATGAATCACAATATTTCACCACCATATGAATGTCCTTAAACATAGAACACCAATAAAACCCACCTTACAACACTTTGAAAATGGTTCTTGAAGTAGCCAACTGTCCACCATAGGCCGAGTTATATAGCCTATCAACAATCGCAAGTCCTTCTTCTTTGGACACACATCTCCTAAACATACCATCCCCACACTTTCGGAACAAGTGAGGATCTTCCCAAAAGTATCTCTTCGCATCATGCTTCAATTTTCTTCATTCCTTAGCTTCCATTTCATCGGGAATGAAGCCCCTAACCACATAGTTTGCCAAATCCGCAAACCATGGTACCTTGACACTCACTTCCATCAATGAATCTTCTCTTAGCCATTCATCAATCAGTCTACTCTTATCAACTATCCCATGGTCATCTACTATAAGCCTTGACAAATAATTGGCCACCACATTTTCGGCCCCGACTTTATCTCTTATTTCGAGATCGAATTCTTGAAGCAATAGAACCCATCGTAATAGTCTAGGCTTGGCATCCTTTTTCACCATTAGTTGTCTCAAGGCGGTGTGGTTGGTGTAAACCACCACCTTGGACCCTACAATATATTGTCGGAAGTTCTCAATAGCATGAACTATGGCTAGCATCTCTTTCACCGTTGTTGAGTAGTTGCTTTGAGCTTGGTCCAAGGTCTTGCTAGAATAGTAGATGACGTGATGTTTCTTGTCAACCACTTGACCAAGTACCACTCCTACGGCATAATCCGATGCATCACACATTACTTCGAATAGGAGACTCCAATCCGGAGCCCGGATGATTGGTGAGAGCAAGCTTTAACCTATCAAAGGACTCAAGGCAAACATCATCAAATATAAAGGGGGCGTCTTTGAGAAGGAGTGAAGTAAATGGTTTTGTTATCTTTGAAAAATCATTTATGAACCGTGAAGAGTCAAGGACGACAACACCTAAGAGGGAGAGAGGGTGAATTAGGTGTCCAATTAAATTTTTTAAGCTTGAATTAAGCTTCTTTGAAATCTAGGACAATAGACTAAACTGATATGGACACTACTTTGAATGATAAAGATGTTTATACTTAGAACTATTTGAGTTAGAAGTATATACACACGAATTCATCTCAGTATATGTCACAGTAAAGTTGACTGTTGCACAAATCAGAAAAGTATGAATAAAAGAGTATTTTTCTTCAACTTACCAATGAAGATATAAAGTGAATACTTTTTAAGTTGAATACTCTTAGCAATGAATATCTTAAGTGAATCCTTTTTAAGTTGAATACTTGAGATAATTAATCGTTTTAAGTTCACAAGATTGAATCAATTAGCTGGTCTAAGACACAGTATTGAACACTGTGACAGAGACAGATTACGAGATAAACAAGATATAAATAAGGAGAACAAACGTAAAAGTAAATGAACAAACAAGACGATGTTTTTAAAAATTGGTTCAGCCTCTACTCCGAGGCCTACGTCCAACCGTTATTTTATTACTTGTTTAGAAATTTACTCAAACTTACTAAACCCCTTACAATGAAAATAACTTGCCAACCTACTCTGGTTGCACTTGCTTGAAGCTACTCCGCTTCAAGACTTTCACTTGCTCAAAGCTACTACGCTTCAAGACTTAAGTTCTATCTCATAGGTTTACAAAATCTTTGAATCTCAATCGTTCACTTAATGAACATGGAGATCATAATTAAGACCTAAACACGAGAATCATGGAACAAGCTCAGATGCCACAGTGCAACAAACTGATACATGGAGATTTACAGCTCTTTTGAAAAACGATTGAAGACTTTTAAAATAGAAAATAGTTTTGCAAATAAGTTAAAGAACAAGAGCTCATGTTTTGCAAAGTGTTTTAACAATTAATGCTCAGAAAAGTCTTGGGTAATAAATGATGCAAAGGCTCCTCATTTATAGTGAAAACAATCACCTAAAGAGTACACTTTAAAGTAATTTAATCCATTAATAAAATAAGTAGCCTTTGAGTGATGGTAAGTGTTAGGGGTTGCTTGAGCACACAAAACTTTAGTCTTTTTCAGAAAACTAAACCCCAAACACTCAACATGTGACAACTTACCACAAATGGAAGAGTGCTTTAGTACTTGACTAAATCAACTTTCCATTTATGTAAAAGTAGATGCACAACTTTAGAGGAATCAACATGTGAGATTTGCAAATTGATTTTTTAGATTTGTTTTCAAACTGGGATAATTCAAATGTAAAATCTTTGAGAATATGAAATTTGTAAAGATTTTGACACTTAAACTTTTTGCATAAAACGTTCCTCCATACGGTAGTATCAGAAACCACAGTGCAGTGCACTGTTGCATGGTTTTGCAGCCACTTCACGTAAATGAGAATGTTACACTTACTCTTACATCTTTAGACTAAGGCTAAGAACATATCATTGTCTTGACTTCTTGTTGACTTCATCTTGATCATGTTAAGGCTTCTTGAGAGTCCATTTGATTGCTTTAATCATTAAGCATTTGTAATCGTTTACAACATTTGACTAATGCTAAGGGATTTCTTGTCATAACTTCATCTTGATCATTCTTGAACCATCTTTGGAAATTCATTGAGTGCTTCAGATGCTAAACATTATAACTATGAAGCACAAAATTAAATATCAATGAAACTTTGCATCATCAACCAAGTGTGTTCTAATAAACTGCATATAAAGCCAGCATGTCCTAGGAAACTCCTCACTCCCTTTCATATTTGTGGTAGGTGACAAGTTTTCTATGACCAAGACTTTACCACCATCAAATTCAATCCCCCTCTTGGAGACAATGTGACCAAGTACAACTCTCTCTTCCACCACAAAGTAGCATTTTTCCCAATTGAGGACTAAGTTGTGCTCCTCACACTGTCTCATGAGGTTAGAAAGATTAACCAATCCATGAAATGAGTCTCTATGGACACTAAAGTCATCCATGAAGACCTTCATACACTTTTCAAGAAAGTCCGCAAAGATAGCCATCATGCATCTTTGAAAGGTGCCGGGAGCATTACACAATTCGAATGGCATCCTACGGTAAGCATAAACACCAACGGGACACGTGAAAGTTGTTTTTTCTTGGTCTTCCGGGTGAATTGGTACTTGGAAAAACCCGGAATAACCATCCAAAAAATAATAGTACGCGTGTCCGAATAACCTCTCAAGCATTTGGTCAATAAAAGGAATAGGGAAATGGTCTTTAAGGGTTGCGGAGTTTAGCTTTCGATAAATCTATGCACATACGCCACCCGGTGACCAGGCATGTAGGCACACAAGTTCCGTACGCTTGCTCTACCATGGTCACTCCACCCTTTATGGGAACCACATGAACGGGGCTCACCCATTTACTATCGGTGATTTCATAGATGTTTCCCGCTTCAAGTAGTTTCAAGACTTCATTCTTGACCACCTCGACCATTTTGGGGTTCAACCTTCGTTGACCCTCAACCGATGGCCGACTCCTCTCTTCAAGGTTGATGCGGTACTTTAGATACCCAATATCTGTTGATTCCACAACAAACACCCGATGATTATCGAACTACAACATGCTTAGGAATCGATACGTTTAATCGACAGTTTTGTATAAGTATACGTCGGAAAACTCAAAACGATTTCGAAAACAAAAAATTTCAAATTTTTTTCAAAAGTACCTGGAGTGTTTAATGCACGATGACGGGGTCTCAGTGACACTAACTAGAGTCAAAACCGACACCGGACCAAAAACCAACTCAAAATTCAAATCCCAACTCCAACAACGAGTCAAACCGTGTCAAACACAAAAAACAAATATCACAAAGCTTCCATGTTAAGTATACCCGGTATACTTGAATGGTCAAGTACTACAATCATGCCATCCAAAACCTAGGATAGAATAAATCATGATTTCAAACGCGTGATAGTGACAAGACAGCTCGAAGACCCGCGAAATGGCTCGCGCCTCTTCGAGTAGCCCATGCGGTCACGTCGCTCAAAACGCACACAACCACTCAATCTTCTATAAATACCCCTAAAATGACACCATTTGAAGGTACGCGAGTGTCCGTCCTCTCATTTCTTCCTTAAAATTCTAGACTCGACTTCTTAAGTCACAAACCGACACGTGTTTTCGACCGACCGATTGAAAATACAAGCCATACACATTGTTTGGTACCATCATCGTGCATTAAATCACTTGACCGACCATCTCGACCAACTTCACACTCACTAAACTAAACAAAACACTCTTTACATTGCTAAAACGATGTTCAACCGAGTTTTACGACCTAACAAGTTGTTACACTTCCGTATGAGGGTGTAATAATCCTCTTATTTCATGTCTTTTTATCTGTTTTTATGACCTTAACATGCTAAAACTTGCATAACATAGTCCAAAATACCGATCGAATAAGCCAAAACCGAGTTTTGACCAAAAACAGAAGGCCCTAATCACCACTAGTTACCTCGCGCCTCAATGAGGTGTCCAGTTCAGAACTCAAACGTGTTTGAGTTCATTATTTCCATTTTCATTTCATTTTACAACTGGTATTTACCGTTCCAAATCATTTTTATGATAAACGTTTTAACCATAAATCATTTTCACCCTTGGTTCTTCATACTATGCCGGTTTAATCCGTGTTTCGGTGATAATATTTGGTTAATTACATTTTAAAAGGTATTTTAAAACCTTTTATTTCATTTCTTTACATTTCAAAAAACAATCATATTAGTCATACATGCAAAATCATCCTTGGTTCCACATACCATGTCGGTTTAAAACCCAAGTACGATGATAAACATTGACTAATTACAGACAAATGAACTTAATACAATTAGTTCATAATCATTTGTCAAAACTATTCATGTCAAGTTTGAAAAACCGAACCCGACATCGAATATCGTCAAATACAATGATGATTATTCGAGTCCCGTTCCTCACATTAACATAAAAGCGGTCTAAACGACCTTTTCAAACAAAGACGGGTTCAAACACCCCCTTTATAAACCATTTTACAAACGTTTTCAACAGTCAGGAGACGTCCTTTGGACAGTCAGCTGCCTCGCGCCTAAACAGGCCAACTGTTTTCATGTTTTCAAACCAGGACAGGCCCCCATTGCATCGCCTGATGGCTTTCGCCTCAATAGGCTTCCTGATGCAGGGCCTGCTTCCTTTCCAGCACTTGTCTAGGACGATCCTGACTTCGGTTAACCCGAATACAGGATGGATCAGATGGCAAGACTGCCCTTTTACTTTGTATTTGCAAAACTCCTTTCTAAGACAAATGGATCACGTTATGCACCATAAACCTAACTCGACAAATGGATGTTTAATTTCCGTCTTGCATGCAAATCAACACTAAATCCAATTTGACATCAATTACTTGATATTTGTGTTGGGAAATGTGTCCTCAACAATAGTGCGATCACATGATTTAAATATCATTATTAAATCTCATTTCAAGAATACGGAAGGGATGATACATTACATATATATAGTCAACTGGTCCACACATATCGGTAATGATTGGCTGGCTAGAGTTTGACATTACTGTCGTGCGACGGTGGTGATCAGTTGATCCCTTGAGGTCACACCTAAAGGACGATTCCCTTAATTGAAAAGGTTAATTAGTTGTATACCGATACAGATTAATTAATTCCTTAAAATTGAACAATTCGATTTGTGAGAAAGAGAATATTGATATCTTATTGTAATGAGATTAAATAAGATTTATTTTAGTAATAAAATGCTTTGTTGCTAAAATTATTTATTGTTTGAGAAACAATAAAGATAAGAATGAATGGTTAATTATAATTACAAGAAGTTGTGAATTATAAATCGTATGACCCATTTTATTTAAGTGATCAAGCATCACTAGTCAATTTGTTGAATGTAATTTAATTAATTTATAAAATGATATTTATGTGATAAATATGCATTTAATTAATTAGTAACATGTATCATACTACATGTGACATATTGTGTGACAAATGACAAATTGACAAAAATAAAATGGTAGTCCATTTTATACATAATGGACCGAAAATAGTGGGTGTGTTAGTGGGTTTTGGTTGTTTTATTTTATTTGATAAAATAAACATCATGATGACTACTCTTGACTAGCCTTACAACCTACTCCACTTTCTTACACACCTATATTTTTGATAAGAGAAAAAGAAAAGCAATGATGCTCCTTTGGGCTAGAGTTGGGCGGCACACACACTCTTAATTGAGTAGTGTTGGTTGCTTTATTTTTCTCAAATACTACCATTCATAAAACATGCAAGATGTTCATGTAGAATTTCCTCTCTTCTCTCTCTTCCATCTTCATCAAAAAGGATGAGATTTTAATCTAAATTGTTCATATAAATTACTAAGATTACTAGAAGTAGTATATGAGTATTAGTAATAGATTTTAAGGTAAACTACAATACAAACATCTAGTACATGTTTATTTGTGGGATTAAGGGATTGTCTTGGGTGCTACTAATTGGAGGGCTTCTAATTTGAAGTCAAGAATGTTCATCCATTAATGGAAAGCTCAAGAACTAACAAGAAGGAGATCTTGTTAGTGCCCATTATGACCGAAATCTTTATGGTGAGAAAATGTTTTCTTATCTTATTTTATTAATGTTTGCATGCATAAAATCCACATTTAATTTTATGACAAATTAATTTTAACATATATGAGTATGTTAGTATGTATATAGATCTACATTTCCTTCAATCGGTATCAAGAGCCACGGTTGTTTGCATGCAAATTGGTTAAAAGTTTTTCCAAGTTATAAGAATAACAAATAAAACTTGTAAAATTTGTGTTATTATGAGATATCACTAAATTAATCCATGCATGTTAATATTTCTGGTCCTAAAATGTTTTAGGATATTTTGGTTAATTTTACGGATTTTTATTGTTCATATTTCTCTATAATGACATTTAAATGTGATTTTATGAGTAAAAATGTCATTTTTGGTCGAAAATTAGCTATACTTCGAATTTTAAGTTGGTTTTTGGATATGTTGTTACATATATTATTTTGAGATAACCTGTAAATTTTCATAATTTTTGGACTTGTTATGCTCGAAAAATGAATTTTTCATTATTAAATACGGATTTAAGAGAAAAATAGGTTAATATGAGTTAAATTTCGAATCTGGTCATAGAAAATTAATATGTTGTCACATGCAATTTTACAAGATGTGTGTAAAATAATTGGCTATAAAGAAGTCTTTTAGCATGATTTATGAATTTTTGAAGAAAAATAGCATAAATAGTGACATTATTAGTGAAAATTAATAAAACATAATCTATGACTTAGGAAAAACGTCTAATGTTGCATTTTATTATCTTTTTCAGATCTAAAATTGAAAAGTTAGTGAAAATAATTTTTCCATGTTTTTATGATTATTTTATTATAAATCGATAAACCGCAACATTGTTTTTCCCGAAAAATTTCCAAATTTTTAACCTAAGATTTTGAACATTATGAGTGTCATGGAATTTTTCCAGAATGTTCATGAGTTTAAATTTCAAATTTTGAATTTATTTGAAATTTTTGATTTATTTGAAGTTTAATAGCTTATTTTTGTAATTTTTGGTCCATTTATGAACAATTTTGTAAATAAAGGTTAATTATGGTCAAATTATTAGTGAAGACTATATTTTGAGTCCTAAGAGGTTAGGGTAATTAACTTATGCATAAATATGAGTTTATGTATTTTTGTGATTATAAAATGTTGAAATCACGCAAATCCGTAAAAACCGAGTAATATACGATATTGGCTAATTAAAGGCGA
Source organism: Silene latifolia (assembly GCF_048544455.1). Classification (NCBI taxonomy): domain Eukaryota; kingdom Viridiplantae; phylum Streptophyta; class Magnoliopsida; order Caryophyllales; family Caryophyllaceae; genus Silene; species Silene latifolia. The sequence goes on along the minus strand of NC_133528.1, from coordinate 139,643,354 downwards.
TTTAGCATAAAATTGAGCATGTTCATACATATTATAATGCTGCATTTTTCTTTATGATTGTCATAATTTTAATTTATGTAATTTTGAATTATGTAATTTTACTTAGTATGGCCTTAGATTTTAATTGGTATTTCCCAAAATGTATGGGAATACCGATTCGGTTGTAATTTTTATTGTGATCTCGTATCACCGTTTTGTAATTTAATAGATTTATTTTATTTTAAGTTACAAATGTATAATAGGAAATTATGTAATTTATTATGTAATTTTATTCATTCCGGAGTTCCAAAAGATGGATTTCTTCAAGAATGGCGATACATAAAGACGGTGTTACCTAGAGATGCGTGCCACAACCGAAGTTCAAGGGACCAATGGAGTTGGTTTCCGAATGTGTAATAGGTTAATAGTTTTTCTTTTTTAGGAAAGGCCATACTAGGATTTATTTATTTTTATGCTTGCATTTTATTTTATGTCGCATGCATCGCTAAATCGCCATAACTAAACATGCATCCTCTTTTTTTTTTTTTTTTTTTATCGAGTTTATCGACCGTGTCAATTAGAATTATCATAGTTCACCGCTTTAGTTCACTTAAAACGTGATAGATAATAAATTGACATGACCTCTCGCTAAAACAAACAATTGAGACATAGCCTTACCAAATAGTAGAAACCATGAAAACCTATTTCGCGAGGGAGTGCACTCGGCTACCCGGGGTACAAACCTTGTTACGTAGGGGAAGTGGGTGATAAATGTCTAATCCACCGAATTCATGTTGATGAGGGTTTCATCGGCTACCCCGTGCCTAAGTTAATGTGGGTTTGGATAATGGACACATTTATTCGAAATTTGGATTGAACTCAACAAAAGTAATTGATAAGGGTTTCATCGGCTAACCCGTGCCCTTGTTGATGTGTTTTGGGCTATAGATAAATATTAGAGTAATTTTATCGACCAAGAGTTCTAAAAGTAGAATCGATTAAAAGGTTAATCCACCGAGTTATATTGATGAAGGTTTCATCGGCTACCCCGTGCCTAAGTCGATATGAATGTGGGTCTTGGAATCATTTATCATAGTTGGGTAGAGGTCACTATGTAAATGCTTTACTTGTTTTTCAAGTATTAATAAAACGATAAATGTTAAGTTTTCCACTATTCCGTTGTTATATTGTTCTATTTCTTTACCACAATTCATATACGATATCATTTCGTTTTTGATTCAAATCTCCATTAAAACATCGTAACTAAAGACAAAATTTGAATTTGCTTCTAAAACCTCAAACGAACCATTACTAAGGATCTCTTGTTAAGAGTATAGATTAAAGTTATTCATTATCAAACAGGTTTTTGATTCTTGACTAACACATTTACTTACAATGGATTATTTTTCATGTACTTAAATGAATTAAGTACCTTGAAGCGATAAATTGTTTTGGTAATTAGTTTTGTCGAATTAAGTAATTGACCAAAATAACGCAACCACTTCAATGAAAGTTTTAAGACTAAAACGAACAAATGAAGAGTGAATCTTCATGAATTCAATTTTGCTTCTCAAAGCAAAGACTCATTGAATTAAGTGGGAGCATTCTCTTAAACCGTTAAGATGAGGACGAGGTTCAAGAAGTAAAGATTATAATGGAATTGATACAAGGTAATGTTAAAGGTAAAGTTGTTGAGAATGACGATACTAAACCTATCAAACCCGACCGATAAAGTTTCCATTGTCTTAAATGTTAGACACGAGAAAGGAAACTACCCCAAATTATTGAAGAATCAACAAGTTAGTTGTGGGACATCTAATTGAACCTTCTTCTTTAAATGTTTATTTGATTAAACATAAATTTTGCTAGTATTACTCCGTCAATATTAGAAACCGGTGGTGGTTTTCATCATTATGTTTGATACATAGGATGATTAGAATATGACGACTAGCAACAATGAAGTCGAGAGATAGAGTAATTGTGTACTCAATCTAGTTTTTGGATTAAAAGTTGTACTTAATTATGACTATTAAGTGCATTAACTCTAAATAAGAATATAAACTTGTTAAGATACAAAAGAGGTTTTCACTTTTGTGACCCTATACACCATGATTTGATGTATGGCTAGCCCATCATCAAGGTGATTATATTCTAAACCAAACTAGAATGATATATCATGAAGATGATGTAAGACTCAAATTGGTAACCCAAGATTAAACCTTAAATTTTGGAATGATGAACGCAAAGAGTTATCGAGTACTCTTGAAACCATTAGATTGTTAATGGTATATGCGTATCTTGTATTCAAAGCAAGATGTCTCGTGCTTTTTGGTTGAAAAGGAGATCGAGGTTGTAAATCATCGATCCAAAATAGGTTGATCATTTTCTTTTACCAACGATTTAAGTTGACGCTAGTATGTTCACTTAATAAGGTAAATAGAGAAATTTTTGAAGAATTTCAAAGAGTTCAAGGAATCACGATTTAGTCGTGATGGGATTATCAAAGTGAAGACTTTGATATAAGCCAAAGGAAATGTGATATAGTATCACAAGTTAATCTCTCTTAGCACACATTATGAAATAATGTGTGGGTGGATAAGAGATCAAACGCTATTCGATATGGTTTGGACTTCAATCAAGTTACTTTGAGTTACTTGATCCTTTTGGGGATTTTATCATTTTTGTCTAAATTATTTTTCCACTAAATCGAATCATATGAGAAATGAAATGGTAAGGGTACCATGGTTGTAAGTTTTCACAAGAAACAAATGCTCATTTTTCCCTTGCAATTATCACGAGCTCGACGGGTTTGCGGCTCATGAAGCTGTCTTTCTAAAATACAAGTTTATTTCTAGAAGACAGAGTGGGAGAAATGATTCAAGAGCCACAGAGAATGTTATGTCGCAAGAAACTGGTCTTTTCTTGGCTACATGAGACGTTTTGTGTAAGACATTGTTTCTTCAAAACCTAGGAGGTTAAATTCGTCACTTGTTAAAAATGATGAATTCATGCTACTTTTAAGAAAGCAAAGAGCTTATAACTTACAAAAGAAATTGTTTGATTCAAGTTGATTACTTCTAGAAAGTAATGAACGTATGACTTACATAAGAGTGATTAAGTCACAACTCAATACAAGGCTTAGAGCCATGAGAATCCGAAATAAAAGGCTTGATTAGTGACAAAGGGTTTTGCACTAATAAAGAGATATTTCAAAGCAAGATTGGTTGCAAAGAGTTTTGCACTAATTGAAATGCTTAAGTATATTTGGATCTTCTTAGGGATTGTGTTTCAATATTATGAAATACATAGCGAATGAATCTAAAACCCACTTCTTCAATAGAAGGAATGTATTCAATACATATCATGAGTTTAGTAGATTCTTGCAATCCTAAGATAATGTGAAACTTAAGAGAGGGTCTTAAGTAGGACATCAATGAGTTAGAATCAACATTTTGATCATGTGATAAAATATTTCTCGATAAGTCGAGAAGTTGTGGTTATACATGAAGTTTAGTGGGAGTTACGGAAATTTTAATTAGTCCGATATGTGGATGACATATTGATCATTAGGAATGATTTAATACTTTTGGAGTATTATAATACATCTTGAATATCCGGATTTATGAAGATAAATCCACATGATATTAGAGTCGAAAGAAGTCTTATGTTGATAAGATTCATGACTAGTTCAATTAAATTGAACATATTTGATTGATTTCATTTGCTTCCGCTGCCGAATCAATTAAAAAGAAATGATGTATAACACTTCATATGCTTTAAGTATGATGAATTGTTTTCAAAATCGAATTTAAGTAATCTTTACCAAGTGAGCTATAAAGATTACCCTTAAGTGCTTGCAGAAGCATTAAGGCTATGATGCAAAGTGTTTATGATGCAATATTGTGTAAGGGTGTTACACAAGTGACAATTGACAATTGAGATTGCGCATGGTTTCCGACAAAACCATAATCAAAACACATTAAGATGGTTAAGATACCATTGTGGCAATGTTTATTAAGAAGTAGATTTTCTAGAATCGTTCTAGGCAATAAAGAACAATGAGAGATATTTATAACGGAAATTGAGTACACTTGCGATCATGAGATGTGCAAGAAGGATGAGTCCCGCACACTGTGAAAACAGTGGGAGCTATTCTAAGGATAAAAGGCCTATGTCTTGATTGGATCTCGACACGTACTCAGAAAGTTTTGTGATGCAAATGTATACATTACAAAGGAAAACGAGTATGTAGTGAGGTTGAGTTGTAACACTACGGATTTTCCTTGGTGACTACTCGACCGAGTAGAGCCTACTCGGCCGAGTAGTGCTGAGGTTGTGTGTTGTTTTGGTTCTGCCGAGGAACACTCGGCCGAGTATAGTGAACACTCGACCGAGTATGGGACACTCGGCCGAGTATACACTTACTCGACCGAGTGTCCGGTTTGGCGGAGTGTTATTTTTGACGGTTTGATTAGGGAGCGTTTAAGATTTATTTTATATCCGCGTCAGTTTTCAAAATATCATTTCTACTTCATCATTCTTACGTAACCCTAATCTCTCCCTAATTACTCCCTAATCACCTCCTTTGCTTTGTTGATTGCGAAACCTTCGAGTCCTTACGTACATTTCCTCATCCTCTTTTGTTGGTAAGTGTTATTCTATGTTGTTTGTATTCGTTGGGGTTCTTTGTATGTTTACGGAATTGGGGAAATATGGGGATTGTACAAAGTGTAATTGTATTATGTGATTATTGTTGTAGGTGACAATGTGATATTCGTTATGCATTTGTATGGTTGATTGCAGCGTAAGCGGATTGCTAAGGTAGGGTTTCCCTACTCAGTTTACTGTCAATTGATTTGAGATTGTGCTTGTTGTAATTGTTGTTATCTGCTGATCATCGGAGTATGGGGATTGTTGTGACGATGTTGGTATGAGCGGATGGAGATGGCTGTGATGTCATGTGATTGTGATTGTGGTGGAGTCACTTGCGGGAGTGGCTTCACACCCTAGTTCGCCCTCCGTGGAACCCGCCACGGGAGGGGATGTGCACATTAAGGGACAGGGATTGTTAGTCGCTCGTTGATGAGCTGGACTAGGTGGGGATGGGCTGCGGTCACCCACTGGCGGCGAGGATTACCTGTTGCGATGGGTAATCTGGCAGGGCTACACACTTCGGTGTGTAGTCGATTCTTCGTGTGAGATCGATGATCAGCTGGTTGTATTGTTGTTGTCTTATATTGATTGAGTAGTACTGACCCCGTGTTGTTTTGTAAAACCTGCGGTGATCCATTCGGGGATGGTGAGCAGATTGTGACAGGTAATGCAGATGTTTAGCTATGGGACAGTCATGGGGGTCACCACGTCAAGTCTAGCTTCCGTTGTTATGAGTTTAGATGTTTTGGATTTCATTTGTATTGAGACCTTGTACGTTTATTTTGAGTTGGTCTGAGATAATGTAATCTTTAACTTATATACTTTGATAAATGTTGTTTGGAAATTGTAACTTTGATATACTAACCTCGGGAAACCGAGATGGTAACAGCCTTTCATGCTAGGGTAGTCCTTGGTAAGGTACCTTGGTATGAGGGGGTGTTACAAAGTGGTATCAGAGCCGACGATTCCGGCACCTAAAACTAATGAACTCAATGAACTTAGGGAGTCTAAATAAAATGAACCCGGGGAGAGTTGTTTGGAGCTACCGCAAAGACTTGGGAGACGTCCCGGAGTCGCACTAAGGCCCTTACGATCTCAAGCCGGTCACATGGGGGGGGGGGGAAACTGTTGTATGTTTGAGTTATGTGTGTTTGATATCTGTAGTTTGAATCTTTTGCATGGTTGGATTAAATGATGAAAGAAGTGGAATGTGATAGTTGTTGAAAGATGTATCGACGATTTGTTGATGTTGAAACTTTGAGCATGGAATATGTTGGCATGTTAAGTGTTGGAACATGGTAAATTATGAAAGGTGGATTGTGAATTCGTATACGATATATATTGAGCATGAAGAATGTGATCATGTTACTTGTTTAATACAATGTTGAACATGAGGTATGGTAGTGGTACATGTGCATATGAACATGATGATTTTAATGCTTGATTGTTGGTAGAAGCATGTGATTAAGGTCATACATCTATATATGTGAATGTCGTGTTTAATTTTCATGTGAGTATGATAAGAGTTCACTTGTGTACTGGTTTCTTGGAGTTTTGAGTTGTTGTTGTTGCTTGATGCATGTTCAAATTGTTTTGGTTTAGGAAATTTGATTAGTATGAAGATCGATTACGGAAGGGTTGTCTTAAAACTGTCATAAGTCGAGTTCTAGAAAAGATATTGTTGTTATTCCAAGTTGAGGTGATAGCTTGTCCTCTTACGATTCTAACGATAGGTCACACGCCCAGATTGACCAAGTAACGAGTGAGATATGACTGTTTTACCAAAACTGGACGGTGCTGAGAACTGCGCCTATACTCGACCGAGTAGTCCCTACTCGGCCGAGTGTCTTTTATACTCGACCGAGTATTCCATATTCGGCCGAGTAATCTTTCTGTGATAATACTGTTTAGCGTCTGGAGTCGTGAACTCGGCCGAGTAGTCTTATACTCGACCGAGTAAGGTCTACTCGGCCGAGTATTCCCAATACTCGACCGAGTAATCCTTCTGCGACAATTGAGTTTGCTTCTGGAGTCGAAACTCGACCGAGTACCTTGTACTCGACCTAGTATGTTATGTACCCGACTGAGTACCTTATTGGGCGGCCACTTTGAGTCGGTGGCTATGTTTTACTTTTGTTTTGAGCCGGTGGCTATGTTTTTCATTGTTTTGAGTCGTAGGGTATATACACATGTATGTTTTGAGCCTTAACGCATTCTTTTATACGCAACGGTCATGATACGTAAGTTACCAAATGTTATGATAGGGAGAGTGCCGAGTTATGAGAGATAAGTGTTGGGTAAGGAAAACATGTGTTAATGTGGTTGTGAGAAATAGTGGAAAAAGGAAAGGGAAGGATGATGAGCTAGTCAAGATAAATGGCATGTTTTGTGAGATATGATGAGTGATATAGTCATGTGTTGAGTAATATAAAAGTAAGTGTATCTGGGCAAGGATGATGTCAGTGTAAAGAAGCATGAGAATGAAAGATTGAGATAAGAGATACGAATAGTGGCATATTGGGATGTGTAAGGACTTATGGAGGGAGACGGTTAGCATTGTGTTGCGTAAGGATATATGAAATGAAAGGATGTTGTAGAGGGATAGAGAAGAGGGGTATGTAATGAACTTTAAGGAAGTTATATCACGATGTGGATTTGTAGATAGTGGCTAAGTTTGGGAAGCTGGAATATCAAGGGGTGAGTTTAGTGTGTAATTCTTTGGACAAACGGTATGAAGTGAATTTTGGTCTCTAGAGATGCGAAAGGGAGATACGACTAATTGAAGAGTAACTGTTAGTGCGTGGACTTGATGGTGACAAGGGTGAGTGTGAAGCAAGATGAACGATGATAAATGATAAGAAGAATGATAAGATATTGATATGAATTAATGGAATTAGAGTTGTGGAGCTATGGAAAATAAACAAATGACTAAAGAGTTAGGTAGAAAGAGAAAGGAGATGACTTATTATTTGACATTATTGAGTAAAAGGAGGGAAAGAGGGATGGAAGTAAGTTAAGAGAATGTTGACCGGAGATAAGGAGCATGAAGGTAGGAAATTATAAAATGTACGATATCCCCACTAGAGGGTGTGAGTTAATGGTTATATAGGAGAACATGACGACATGTTAGCCGTGAGTTTTGAGGTATTAAGGGAATAAGAAGCTTGTAAAGTGTTTGCACGATCTGAGAATTTGGTGGAGAGTTAGGTAACGATATGATAAAGGATAGAATTGGGAATAATGTTGGGGTAGATTTTGTTGATGGATTGGATGTTCGTTATTTGGGATGATAACCAAAGAGAGGAAGCGGATTGTCATATTAAGAAGTGATAGTAAGAGAGTAATTGCATGGGAGATGGTGGTGTCATAATGTTGTCTAGTGGTTAAGGATGAGGGTACATAGAGAAGTTAGTCGTTCTAAAAAGGTTGTTATGTGGAGGCTTGGTTGGTATGTGTGGTTTTGAGGGACTGTAAAATATGGATATATGAGGTATTCGCTTTGGTAATTGGGTGCGATGATATGACTACGTTCGTCGGGTGGTGATAATTGAGTGTATGTGAGAATATGTTATGAGGGGTGTACGAGTTAAGCTCGGGTGAGAGGTAACTTTTATCAGGTGGTAACTTACGTGATCAGGATTGACTAGTTGGATGTGATTATGGGTCTATGATGTGTATAAATGTTTGTGTGAGGTTCTGACCTCACGAGAAGCGGTATGGTGTGATAGTCATAAAGTTATTATATGAATGTTTGGGATATATGTTGGGTACGACAATCTAATGGAATGAAGTTCAAAAGGTAATAATTTGATTGATCTGGCATAGATAGTTAAAATCGTGTGTGTATTGATGATACATGTTCATTCCGTGAAATGGTAAGGATGATGTTCATGAGATTCTTGTAAGTTTATTCTGTATAATATGCGGTGTTGTGATCTGGTAAAGCAGTTTTGAATAAGTTTTCTTGTCCAAGATGTTATACTGAGTCAGTGTTTATGGGATTGTGTATGTTGTGATGTCTATCGGTGTGGTTGTGGTGCCTCGGGTGGCGATCCGGGCACGGTACTTACTGTTGTGATGCGGGTATTTTCGCACTGCGGTGCGGCTGTTGGTGGCGGTGTTGCGATGCCGTCACCGGTTGTGTGGAGTAGGTGAGACGACTATGATACGAGTTTTAGAAAGTGCATATCAGTTAAACATATATTGTTGTTTGTTTGCTGCTGTTCCTTGTGAGTTTTGGTTGAATATGCAGACTGTTGTTTTGTTTGTTGATGTTTCTTACCAGTTTCAGTTTGGGAATGAGGGTAGAGTATGATATGAAAGAGAGTTGTATATATTTTCGTTGTTGTCATGGTATAGTGATATTTTGTTGATAGGATACAGTTGTGAGAAGTTGTTACAGTAATTTTGATCTTGTTTCAGGATGAGACATCGGTAGTCATAGTCATGGCAAGTGATTCGTGGAATATGTGTTGTAATGATCTGAAAGCGGCAGGCGGTTCATAATCTTTTGTTGAGATAGTGAGTGCAGGATATTGGGAATTGGTGTCATGTTAGGTTATGTGTGAGTTTTGCGGTAATGAAAGAAAAGAACTTGAGGATCTAGTATGAGTGTACGTAACAAGTGTGGAGTGTGAATTATGCTTTTGGTGATATGAGTTTTATATAGTTTATATAAAGATATATGTCATGTTGCGGTAATGTGGAAGAGTTGAAGTTTTGGGTTAAGTTAAGGATTTTGAGGTATAGGTTAGGGGGGTGTGACGAGTGAATTGAAGGATGAGAGTTGTTTAAGTAAGAGAGCCTAAGATATATGCATGGCGACTGTTCAGATTATAAGTGGTTATCTTTGACATGTGGTGGTGATGAAGATAATGAGAGGTATAACTAAGGATCTAGTATTAGTGAGTTACGAGGACGTAACATTTATCTTAAGAGGAGTAGGATGCGATAAAAGAGATTTTGATGGTTGTGCATATGGTAGTATAATTAGAAGTAGAGTGTTGAGTAGCATAAAGGACGGATATTTGTGTTGATTTTATTAAAGGTCTTGACCGTGCTTGTAGTAGTTCGATGTTTAGGAATGAGAGAATATTTCAATAGTGTTGACAGTTGAATGATGACGATTATGTGTCTGATAGTTTTGACAGTTGGAAGATGATGTTTATGTGTTTGAGTAAACTTCGAGGAATAGTTTTGACAGTTGGAAGATGATGTTTATGTGTTTGAGTAAACTTCGAGGACGAAGTTCGTTTTAAGGATGATAGAATGTAACATTCCGTTTTGATGATTGATCTTCTTTTGTGGATTGAGTGCTATTGAGTGTTATGGAAGTGATACAAGGTTGACAACATTATATTGTGGTTATTGGGTAATGTTATGGAGTCAGTATTGAGAGCCTATGCTATAGTTGAGACGATATCGTGAGCCATGTTGTGGAAGGAAGAGTGGTTTGTGGAGTTGATGTTAAGTGTCCATGTTTTATAGGTTAGGTTGGAACTTCGCGGTCGTGTTTTGTATTGTTGTTGTTTTGCTTTGAGTCGGGATAATGATTTTTGTGGTGACTTGTATAGTTCTATGGTGTTGTTATATGTGGTTGGTATAGTCTTGTGGCGTAGTGTTGTGCTTTGTTTTATAGTAGAGTGTGAACTTCGGGACGAAGTTCTTTTTAAGGGGGGAAGATTGTAACACTACGGATTTTCCTTGGTGACTACTCGACCGAGTAGAGCCTACTCGGCCGAGTAGTGCTGAGGTTGTGTGTTGTTTTGGTTCTGCCGAGGAACACTCGGCCGAGTATAGTGAACACTCGACCGAGTATGGGACACTCGGCCGAGTATACACTTACTCGACCGAGTGTCCGGTTTGGCGGAGTGTTATTTTTGACGGTTTGATTAGGGAGCGTTTAAGATTTATTTTATATCCGCGTCAGTTTTCAAAATATCATTTCTACTTCATCATTCTTACGTAACCCTAATCTCTCCCTAATTACTCCCTAATCACCTCCTTTGCTTTGTTGATTGCGAAACCTTCGGAGTCCTTACGTACATTTCCTCATCCTACTGTTGGTAAGTGTTATTCTATGTTGTTTGTATTCGTTGGGGTTACTGTATGTTTACGGAATTGGGGAAATATGGGGATTGTACAAAGTGTAATTGTATTATGTGATTATTGTTGTAGGTGACAATGTGATATTCGTTATGCATTTGTATGGTTGATTGCAGCGTAAGCGGATTGCTAAGGTAGGGTTTCCCTACTCAGTTTACTGTCAATTGATTTGAGATTGTGCTTGTTGTAATTGTTGTTATCTGCTGATCATCGGAGTATGGGGATTGTTGTGACGATGTTGGTATGAGCGGATGGAGATGGCTGTGATGTCATGTGATTGTGATTGTGGTGGAGTCACTTGCGGGAGTGGCTTCACACCCTAGTTCGCCCTCCGTGGAACCCGCCACGGGAGGGGATGTGCACATTAAGGGACGGGGATTGTTAGTCGCTCGTTGATGAGCCGGGACTAGGTGGGGATGGGCTGCGGTCACCCATCGGCGGCGAGGATTACCTGTTGCGATGGGTAATCAGGCGGGGCTACACACTTCGGTGTGTAGTCGGTTCTTCGTGTGAGATCGATGATCAGCTGGTTGTATTGTTGTTGTCTTATATTAATTGAGTAGTACTGACCCCGTGTTGTTTTGTAAAACCTGCGGTGATCCATTCGGGGATGGTGAGCAGATTGTGACAGGTAATGCAGATGTTTAGCTATGGGACAGTCATGGGGGTCACCACGTCAAGTCTAGCTTCCGTTGTTATGAGTTTAGATGTTTTGGATTTCATTTGTATTGAGACCTTGTACGTTTATTTTGAGTTGGTCTGAGATAATGTAATCTTTAACTTATATACTTTGATAAATGTTGTTTGGAAATTGTAACTTTGATATACTAACCTCGGGAAACCGAGATGGTAACAGCCTTTCATGCTAGGGTAGTCCTTGGTAAGGTACCTTGGTATGAGGGGGTGTTACATGAGTAAGGTGCAAGAAATTGATAAAACCTACTAACCAAAGCATTCTCAAAGGCTAAACATGATGAGTCATGTCATTTCAATTGAATTGAAATGAACAACTACGTACAAGATCAAATTAGATTATAGAACATGAAATAGTAATCAGGCATTGACTATTCATGTGTGATAATCGCATTTGTTGTTCGAGTTTTATTTTTAAAACTCTTTTATTATACTTTGTTACATCCAAACGGGTTGTGGAGACAATTGAACCCCGTTAAAGTGAACACGGATTAACATTGTATTTGCCCATAGTTACTTGCATGAGGTGACGTCTCGAAGTGACTAGAGTGTGAGGCGATTGATGGCAAGTTCAAGTGCCATAGAGTCATGTGAGATGACTAGTCGATCACATAGGCAGACTGTTAGGAACATTTTGTCGGGCCTTATGACCGCTTATAGAGTTCTCGCAATTTATATATAGCCTGGTCGTGGCGAGAGCTACTATAGTATTCTAATGAGTCGATTCTTTTGACTAAAGACTATTCGCCTAAGATGGCACAGTTTCGATTAACTTTGATTTGTGTTACTACGACCTTCGTAAATGGGGTCAAATGGGCATATTTTGGGTTATGATGGCTGTGGCTAGTCGAAGGAATGAGTGCGATAGGAATTGTCCATCCCCTTGTCAGGGTTAAAACAATATCTCGGGGCCACTCGAGGAGTAATGAATCGGAAATGCGTGGCCACGCTCGGAAGGTATCCGAGTGGATAAATCCGGTCAATCGCTTATTCTCCGGATCGAGGAAACCACTCTCGATATGATCACTTGCAAGTACGACCGAAAGACACCTTGCATTGAGTGGGAGATAGTAATAGGACAAGAGAATTGGTGACGCACACTTGTCGAGGACAAGTGGGAGATTGTTGGGAAATGTGTACTCAACAATAGTGCGATCACATGATTTAAATATCATTATTAAATCTCATTTCAAGAATACGGAAGGGATGATACATTACATATATATAGTCAACTGGTCCACACATATCGGTAATGATTGGTGACTAGAGTTTGACATTACTATCGTGCGACGGTGGTGATCAATTGATCCCTTGAGGTCACACCTAAAGGACGATTCCCTTAATTGAAAAGGTTAATTAGTTGTATACCGATCTGATTAATTAATTCCTTAAAATTGAACAATTCGATTTGTGAGAAAGAGAATATTGATATCTTATTGTAATGGGATTAAATAAGATTTATTTTAGTAATAAAATGCTTTGTTGCTAAAATTATTTATTGTTTGAGAAACAATAAAGATAAGAATGAATGGTTAATTATAATTACAAGAAGTTGTGAATTATAACTGTATGACCCATTTTATTTAAGTGATCAAACATCACTAGTCAATTTGTTGAATGTAATTTAATTAATTTATAAAATGATATTTATGTGATAAATATGCATTTAATTAATTAGTAACATGTATCATACTACATGTGACATATTGTGTGACAAATGACAAATTGACAAAAATAAAATGGTAGTCCATTTTATACATAATGGACCGAAAATAGTGGGTGTGTTAGTGGGTTTTGGTTGTTTTATTTTATTTGATAAAATAAACATCATGATGACTACTCTTGACTAGCCTTACAACCTACTCCACTTTCTTACACACCTATATTTTTGATAAGAGAAAAAGAAAAGCAATGATGCTCCTTTGGGCTAGAGTTGGGCGGCACACACTCTTAATTGAGTAGTGTTGGTTGCTTTATTTTTCTCAAATACTACCATTCATAAAACATGCAAGATGTTCATGTAGAATTTCCTCTCTTCTCTCTCTTCCATCTTCATCAAAAAGGATGAGATTTTAATCTAAATTGTTCATATAAATTACTAAGATTACTAGAAGTAGTATATGAGTATTAGTAATAGATTTTAAGGTAAACTACAATACAAACATCTAGTACATGTTTATTTGTGGGATTAAGGGATTGTCTTGGGTGCTACTAATTGGAGGGCTTCTAATTTGAAGTCAAGAATGTTCATCCATTAATGGAAAGCTCAAGAACTAACAAGAAGGAGATCTTGTTAGTGCCCATTATGACCGAAATCTTTATGGTGAGAAAATGTTTTCTTATCTTATTTTATTAATGTTTGCATGCATAAAATCCACATTTAATTTTATGACAAATTAATTTTAACATATATGAGTATGTTAGTATGTATATAGATCTACATTTCCTTCAATTTGGATAAACAACCGACATAGAAAGCTCACATGTTAGGTTTAAACTTGTTGATGCGCATTCATGCATTTACCTGTTATATCAACTTTTGCATTTAACCAATCAAGATCGATCAGTAGAGGCCACTACCGTGGGCGGGATTGGGTGTCCGATTAAAGGGCTTCCCAATACGTACCTTCACCTCTGACTTAGAAATTTTGGATAGTGGACGACTTTATCCAGGGCGAGCGAGAGTCATTCTAGAGATAGGATGCTAAAGAGGGACGACTCCTTATCTTTAGTACCTATGTCAAACACCACTTTTTGCCTTGGTTGACCTAGGTATAAAGTGGATTCGAACGGGTTTCAAGCATCCCACAAATTCTTGGTGGCGACTCCGAACATCTCTTGCATCGTTTCGAGACCCTTGCCGAGACGAAACCGGCCGATCTAAAGCGATCTGGTCGAAAGCATTTTTACGCCACCGAGCGTGTCTTTCAGACAGCAGCTACGTCCACAGATTAGCTGGGCGTCGCAGGTGGCCTATGTCCATAGATTGGCGACTCCACTAGGGAAAACTAGGACACTTGTGTCTTTGTGATCCCTAGATGGCGAGACTCAAACGAGGTCGTGGTTGAAATTCATCAATTGATATTATGGTCATAAGTCGTGTTCCTTGTCCGGGCCCACAACCTAACCTTTATCGACCAATTGGCTCATCACGTCGGAGTGAGTTTTCTCATCCCCGCGTTTCGAATCCCGTTTGAGTCAAGCATACCGTTGACGTTACACATTTCTGTTTCGTCAAAGAGCTTTTATTTCCTTCGTGCACGAGGCTAGGGCACCCTCCTTACACATTTTGTTTGGATTGGTATCCCTCTCGAAAGTCGGGGTTTGATCACTCGGTAAGGCCAAAATCCGTGTCAGCATTATGCATAAAATAATAAACTGCAAGTGCTTATGTGTTATGTGATCATAAGTCCTTCAATGTCATTTCCAAATTTCAAAAACACCCTTTTGCGCCGTTATAATGGCCATTTTAAACCTTGGTCTTTCTTCGGCCGTTGCACGCCTTTCTATGCCGTCGTAATGACGATTTTAAAACCCGGTTTTTTGCAAACCATTTCAAAAATCACGCCTTTTTAGACCGTCGTAATGACGATTTTTAAACCCGGTTTTCTACAAACCATTTCAAAAAGCACGCCCTTTTAGGCCGTCGTAATGACGATTTTCAAACCCGGTTTTCTACAAACCATTTCAAAAAGTACGTTTTTTAGGCCGTCGTAATGACGATTTTCAAACTCGGTTGTCACAACCATTTCAAAACACCTTCTTATGCCATTATAATCGCCGCGTTAAGACACGGATTTCAACCTGTCTCGCGCCGACACAATGGCTCTTTCTAAACCCGAAAATGACACACACCCTTTTTCGAGGCTTTTTAAATCCCGAGGACCATCGTCCCCAGGACCACAACCTTTTCAAACCTTTCAAAACTCGATTTTCAAAACGTACGATTTTGAATTTCAAAAACCTTTTTTGGAAACAGCACATTGTTTTCAGAGCCGCCGCAACTCGAACTCAAACCGTCTTTTGAAAACAAACTTAAGACAACTTTTCAACTGGTCGACCTTTTGAAAATCCCTATTTTTCGGAAGCCATCCATAAAACTACAAATGAATCTTTTTGAAAATATCTATTTTCGAAAATTTCAGTCCACCTTTCCAATTTTGCCCTGTGTCTATCGAGTCAAAGCAAACGTACTTATGGGTCTTTACTTATGAGTCGTCTCACCTCGAGATCATTCAGCGGCATCACGCCATTACGTTGAACGCGGATCAAAGCACCGTCACACCATAAATCGGGTCAGCACTGAGGCACCACACACAGTTGCCCTCGTCTTATTGAGTCAAAAGTGTCTTTCCGTCTTTTATGTTGTCTTCGTTTAGTCGTTAAACCGTATCGGATTGGGATGTAACGTGAGCCATTTTCTGCCTCAGAGTCATGGCCCCATCTTCAGCTTCGTCCAACAACAAGGATTACAACAAAGATCTCACGACTGCTCAGCTAGCCAGCCTGGTCACCGCTTTTAAGGTTACCCTGGACCGTGTCGAGACCCGTATCGACACCTTGGAAAACAAGGAAACCGGAGAGCACAACACTCCACCTTTGACTGAGACTGAGAAAAGGCTCAAGCTATTGCAAGAACAACTCCTAGCCCGTGGTAACAACATTCACCTTGAGAACAATCGAAGATTCGAACCCGTTGGGGATTAACTACCCGACAACTTTACCTTGACTGATGTACCCAAGTTCAAGGGAGTGGAGGACCCACTCAACCACATTCGGGCCTTCAAAGATTACATGTCTATCAAAGGGGTCAAACAAGAACTTTTTACCTTGATCTTTCCATCATCCCTGGAACCAATTCCCCGCCAATGGTACTATTCCCTCGACCCCAAGAGCGTTACCACCTGGGATGAAGTCGCCATCGAATTTGTTAAACAGTACGCCGACAACGTCGAAATCCAAGCCAACACCCACACTCTTGAAGTCCTGACTCAGAATGATAAGAAAGGGTTCACAGAATTCCTAACCCGTTGGAGAAGGGTAATCACTCAATTGGGCAGTAAGCCGAGTGAATCAACTCTGGTGGAGAAGTTTGTCAACAACCTCCGTCCAGTTTATGCCAACCTGCTAAGGTATGAAAACATCAAAACATTCCAGGACCTACAAATCCTCGGAACCCGCATTGAATACGACCTCCGTAAGAGTGTCCTAGCCAAAACCACTGGTAGAGGCTACCAAGGATCTACATCAACTGGATCTCGCCCATATGGTCATGCGAACTAAATCGATGAGGTCAACCTCCTCGAACCAACCACGAAGAAAATTGAACGTCCTCAAAGGGTATTCACAAACTTGGGAACAATCTATGCCAGTGCCCTAAAAAGACTCATGGACAAAGGGAAACTACAACCGATTGGACCCACTCCGGACCCGTCCGAGGCCAAGAAAACCCGTTTCTGGAATCCCAATGCTTACTGCCAATACCACCAGGGTAAAGGTCATGACACGAAAGCTTGCTTTAAACCGAAGCACGCCATTCAAGATATGATTGAGAAAGGAGAATTGCCTTTACCTCCACCAACAAAACCAAATAATAAGACGAACTCCTTGGGAATCCATGCCATCTCTGATGACGAGCCAACCCCGAATTGCTCACACCTCATCCTACCTATTGATGACGAGGTGAATGCCTTGGAAAAGGACACCCCGATTGGGATATTTGTGTTTAGCACCGCAACCATGCTCACCATGTTCCAACAGGTTGAAGAAGCTGTAGCCAGTCTCTCAGAAAGGATTACCCGACTTGAGGACACCTACCACCGGTTGATTTTCAACCCACCAACACTAACACCACGCCCAAGGGAGGGTCCTCTGAGCACCCAAAACTCTCAGTTCCAGAAAGGATTGCTTCCGCGACCATTGTAGCATGCACCCCACAATAATCAACCCCATAAAAACTGTTAGAAATATATATCTCATTACTTAACATATTCATATATGTGATGATTTAATTTAGTCATAAAATTAAAAAATGATCTTATGCATGCAAACAATGATAAGAATAAAGAAGAAATCATCATTCTTACAATGGATATTTTGGATTATTGGGCACAAGTGAGTTCTCCTACTCACTTGTTCTTGAGCTTCCTAAAATGGATGAACAAGGATTCAAGTATAGAATCTCTCCCAAGGAATAATACCCAAGGTAACCACTTAATAAAATTAATATTATTAATACTAGAACAATATTAATTTAAATAAAATTGACCAAAATCTTTATTTTGTTCTCTTAATTTCGGTTAAGAGAGGGAGAAGAAGGAGGAAGTTTTTATCTCTCTAAAACTCAATATTTTAGATGGTGAATGAATGAATAATGCACTAACTTGATGTAGTGTATAAGGTAAAAATAAAAGAGAAAACCCTTGCTTTCTTTTGCTAGAAAAACCGGGTAGGGTGAGGTGGAAGGGGCCAATGCATGAGCAAGGTGCTCTTCACAAGAGGCACTAGGTTTGCATGGCTAGGTTTAGGGAAAAATGATTATATTTTCCACTTAATCAATCAACATAATATTTTCCTAATATCACCCATTATTTCGGTCCATTTTAAGATAAAATGGATTCCATTTTATCTTTGTCAATTTGTCAATTTGTCACATGTCACATGTTATGTAAAATTGTTATGCATTTTTAACATATTAAAAATCAACGCATTAATAAAAATACGTCATATACAAAATCGACTTAGTAATTCATAATTACTTGTACCAAAATAATTTACCAATTATAAATCACAACATCTTGTATTTATAATAAATTATTCATTCAAATGCAATTTTTTCCTCAAACAATAATTTCATCTAAGCAATAAAACAATTCGATCACTTAGACCGTATCTTATTTAATCAAATTATAATGAGATACGTAAATATTACTTCCAAAATCGTCCGTCAATTTTAAGTAATTTAATTAACCCGTATCGTCATACGATCAATTAAATAATCAATTAAGAGTGTTACCCTTTAGGTATGACCTAAGGGGATCAACTGATCACCACCGTCGCACGACAGTAATGTCAAACTCTAGTCAGCCAATCATTACCGATATGTGTGGACCAGTTGACTGTAAAATATTACTTCCCACATGTATTCTTAAAATGAGACTTAACATGTGATCATCATGATCGACAGTTGTGATCGCATTATTGTCGGAGGACACATATTCCAACAATCTCCCACTTGTCCTCGACAAGTGTGCGTCACCAATTCTCTTGTCCTATTACTATCTCCCACTCAATGCAAGGTGTCTTTCAGGTCCTACTTGCAAGTGATCATATCGAGAGTGGTTTCCTCGATCTGGAGAATAACTGATTGACCGGATTTATCTACCATGGATATCTTCCGAGCGTGGCCACACATTTCTAGTTCATTGCTCCTCGAGTGGCCCTGAGACATTGTTATAACCCTGACTAGGGGTGGACAATTCCTATTGCACTCATTCCCTTCGACTAGCCACAGCCATCATAACCCAAAATATGCCCATTTGACCCCATTTACGAAGGTCGTAGTAACACAAATCAAAGTTAATCTGAAACTGTGCCATCTTAGGCGAACAGTCTTTAGTCAAAAGAATCGACTAATTAGAATACTATAGTAGCTCTCGCCACGACCAGGCTATATAAATTTGCCAGAACTCTATAAGAGGTCATAAGGCCCGACAAGGTGTTCCTAACCGTTTGCCTATGTGATCGACCAGTCATTCTCGTATGACTCCATGACACTTGAACTTGCCATCAATCGCATCACACTCTAGTCACTTCGAGACGTCACCTCATACAAGTGACAATGGGCGAATACTATGTTAATCCGTGTTCACTTTAACAGGGTTCAATTGTCACTACAACCCGTTTGGATGTAACAATGTATAAAGAAAAGATAAAAGGCAAATGCGATTGTGAACATGAACAAAAAACAACACTTTTATTTTATTTCAAAATCTAACATAAACTTGGTACACGTTTAAGTCCCATGGACGCAACATGTCCATCATGCTTGGCCTGCGATAAAGGCTTGGTGAGCGGATCGGCTATATTGTCATCCGTCCCAACCTTACAAATCGCAATTTCCTTTCTTTCAATGAAATCTCTAATTACATGATATTTTCTAATTACATGTCTAGATCTATTACTAGACTTTGGCTCTTTAGCTTGGAAGATTGTCCCACTATTATCACAATAGAGAGTGATGGGATCATTGGCGGTAGGTACTACTCTTAGACCTTCCGTGAATTACCTGATCCACACAGCTTCCTTGGCAGCTTCTGATGTTGCAATGTACTCAGCCTTCGTAGTTGAATCCGCAGTGACAGCTTCCTTGAAGCTTCTCCAGTTAACGGCACCACCATTGAGCATGAAAACGAAACCAGCTTGTGATTTCATGTCATCTCTATCCGTTTGGAAACTTGAGTCCGTGTATCCATTAACACGTAGCTCGGTGTCTCCTCCAAACACTAAGATAGAATCCTTAGTTCTTCTCAAGTACTTAAGGATGTTTTTGACGGCTATCCAGTGACTCTCACCTGGATTTCCTTGATATCTACTCGTCATGCTCAAGGTATACGAGACATCAGGACATGTGCATATCATGGCGTACATGATTGATCCAACAACGGAAGCATAAGGGATAATCTTCATGCGTTCAACATCATGGGGTTTGGAGGGAGATTGAGACTTGCTCAATATGGTCCCAGTTACCATAGGTACCAATCCCCTTTTAGATTTGTCCATGCTGAACCGTCGAAGAATCTTATCAACATAAGACTCTTTACTTAGTGCCAATATCCTCTTGGATCTATCTCTATGGATCCGGATACCTAATATGCGTTGTGCTTCTCCTAAATCCTTCATTTGGAAGTGGTTACCTAACCACTTCTTAACAGAAGATAACATCGGAATGTCATTTCCAATGAGTAGTATGTCATCGACATACAAGATTAGGAACACAACATTGCTCCCACTAAATTTCATGTATAAACATGGTTCCTCAACACTTCGAGTGAAACCATTCTCTTTTATCACATGATTGAATCGATGATTCCAACTTCTAGATGCTTGCTTAAGACCATAAATGGATCTCTTAAGCTTGCACACTTTGTTTGGATTTTTAGAATCAACAAAACCTTCGGGTTGTATCATGTACACCTCCTCTTCTAAATGCCCATTTAGAAAAGCGGTTTTGACATCTATTTGCCATATTTCATAATCATGAAATGCGGCAATCGCTAACAAAATCCGTATGGATCTTAGCATGGCTACGGGGGCGAAGGTCTCATCGTAATGGAGACCTTGGACTTGGGTAAATCCTTTTGCCACTAGCCCAGCTTTGTAGACATCATCATGTCCTTCTATGCCATTCTTGACTTTGAAAATCCATTTGCATTGAAGAGGTCTTGCCCCTTTAGGCAAATCCACCAAGTTCCAAACTTGGTTTTCATGCATAGAATCCATTTCGGACTTCATGGCTTCAAGCCATAAGGAGGAATTAGGACTAGAGATTGCGGCCTTGTAGGTGGCGGGCTCGTCACTTTCTAAAAGCAACACATCAAGTTTTCCATCATCTTTGATAAGTCCCACATATCAATCAGGATGACGAATAACACGGACCGTTCTTCTAAGTGGAGGAGAGACAACCGTGTTAGACGACGAAGGAACATCTTCTTGCGTCTCTATCTCGGTTTGTGGCTCTTGAACTTCATCAAGTTCAAAATTTCTCCCACTCCGTCTCTTAGAAATAAACTGACTTTCTAAGAAGACAGCCTCGCAAGACACAAACACTTTGTTTTCTTGAGATTTGTAGAAGTAGTAACCTCGAGAGGTCAAGGGGTAACCTACAAAGATGCATTTTTCGGATCTTGGGGCAAGCTTGCTGTCGTTCTTTGTCTTGACGTAAGCATCACATCTCCAAATTTTTATGTAGGATTAGGAACTCTTCACGTCCACATCTCATATGGAGTCTTTTTGGTTGTTTCCGTGGGACTATTATTCAAAGATCTAATTGCGGTTTGAATTGCAAATCCCCAAAACGAGTTTGGTAGCTCGGTTTGACTCATCATGGATCGAACCATATCAAGTAGGGTTCGATTTATCCTTTCGGCAACACCATTGAGTTGTGGTGTTTCGGGTGGAGTAAGTTGTGATATAATACCACGACCTTTCAAGTGTGAATCGAATTCAAGGCTAAGATATTCTCCACCACGATCGGATCATAGTGCCTTAATTATTTTATTCAATTGGTTCTCTACTTCGTTTTGAAATTCCTTGAATTTCTCAAACGCTTCACTTTTATGCTTCATCAAATAGATATACCCATATCTACTCAAGTCATCGATGAAGGTTATGAAGTAGTCATAATTTCCACGAGCGGTGATACTCATTGGTCCACACACATCGGTATGTATGAGTCCCAATAGTTCACTTGCTCGTGTCCCTTTACCACTAAAAGGATTTCGAGTCATTTTGCCAAGAAGGCAATATTCGCATGTTCCATATGATTGAAAATCAAATGGTGTAATCACATTAGTCGAAATTAATCTTTTGATGCGATTCTCGTTTATGTGACCTAATCGACAATGCCAAATGAACGATTCATTTGGGTCACTTGATTTGAGTTTCTTTGATTGAATGTTATAGATATCATTAGTCGGATTCGAGGTTTCTAAAATGTAAATGCCATTAATGGAAGAAGCTTGGCCTATAACCAAGTCGTTCCTAGAAATAGTACAACGATTGTTCTTAATGACAAAACAAAATCCGTCCATGTCTAACATAGCGATAGAAATAATGTTTTTAGAGAGTGTAGGCACATAAAAACAATTATGTAAATACAACTCAAATCCATTAGGCAAAGCTAATACATAAGTTCCTTTGGATTCGGCCGCTACTCGAGCTCCATTTCCAAGGCGTAGATCCACATCTCCTTTGCTAAGCCTATTCACGTCTCTTAAACCCTGTAAATGATTACAAAGGTGAGAACCACAACCGGTATCCAGTACCCATGTCGTAGTGGAAGTATAATTTATATCAATAACATAAATTTCCTTAGGAATTTTACCTTTTGGAACGATGATTCCTTCCCTTATATTTCGCAAATATACGGGACAATTCCTAAGCCAATGTCCCATGCCATAGCAATAATGGCACTCATCATCAACTTGCTTGAAGTTTTTCACTTTCTTTCCCTTGTTCTTGAACCTTTTGCCCTTTGAAGCAAGAACTTGATTGCTTGAGCTTCCACTAGTTTTGGCATCTTTATCTTCCAAGGATAAAGATCCTATAGATTTTATGAGGCGGTCTTCCTGAGACCGACTCACAAGAGATCTTGTAGGAGGTTTAGAAGAAGTGATGAAGTTTAGGTTTCCATCCGAACCAATCCCATTGTTGAAGCAAACGTCGTCAAAAACATTGTGGCAAGACTCAATAGTTATCGGTGCGGTAGCGTTTGAAGGATTCATTGTAATGAACTACAAGTATGGAGGAAAACGAAATATTAACATTTGTCTTTTTAATATCATACTTGTAAATAAATTAACAAGATATGAGCATTTATATAGTGACCTCTACCCAACTAATATAAATGATTCCAAGACCCAAATTCATATTAACTTGGGCACGGTGTGACCGATGAAACCCTTATCAATATAACTCGGTGGATTAACGCTTTAATCGATTCTACTTTTAGAACTCTTGGTCGATAAAATTACATTAACATTTATATTTAGCCCAAAACACATCCGACAAGGGCACGGTGTGGCCGATGAAACCCTTATCAAAACCTTTTGTTGAGTTCAATCCAAATTTCGAATAAATGTGTCC
The DNA here is from genome assembly GCF_048544455.1 of Silene latifolia. Taxonomy (NCBI): domain Eukaryota; kingdom Viridiplantae; phylum Streptophyta; class Magnoliopsida; order Caryophyllales; family Caryophyllaceae; genus Silene; species Silene latifolia. The sequence continues at coordinate 139,620,059 of NC_133528.1, read as the reverse complement.
ATGATCCAAACCCACATTAACTTGGGCACGGTGTGGCCGATGAAAACCTAATCAACATGAATTCGGTGGATAGACATTTATCACCCACTTCCCCTACATAACAAGGTTTGTACCCCGGTGTGGCCGAGTGCACTCCCTCACGAAATAGGTTTTCATGGTTTCTACTTTTTGGTAAGGCTAAGTCTCAATTGTTTATTTTTAGCGAGAGGTCATGTCAATTTATTATCTATCACGTTTTAAGTGAACTAAAGAGGTGAACTACGATAATTGTAATTGACACGGTCGATAAGCTCGATTAAAATGATAATGCATGTTTTAGTTATGGCAATTTAGCGATGCATGCAACATATAAATAAAATGCAAAGCATAAATTAAATCCTAGTATGGCCTTCCTAAAATAGAAAACCTAATTAACTATTACATATTCGGAAACCAACTCCATTGGTCCCTAGAACTTCGGTTTTGGCATGCATCTAGAGGTAACACCGTCTTTATGTATCCGCCTTCTTGAGTGACACCGTCTTCAAGGAACTCCGAAATAAATAAATTACATAACAAATTACATAATTTCCTATTATACATTTGTAATTAAAATACAAATAAATCTATTAAATTACAAAACGGTGATATGAGATCACAATAAATTACAACCGAATCGATATTCCCATACATATCGGGTAATACCAATTAAAAACTAAGGCCATACTAAGTAAAATTACATAATTCAAAAATTACATAAAATAAAATTATGACAATCATAAATAAAATGCAGCATTATAATATGTATGAACATGCCCAATTTTATGCTAAATTGCCTTTAAGGAGCCAATATCGTATATTAAACGGTTTTTACGGATTTGCGTGATTTAACCTTTTAAAATCACAATAAATTACATAAAATCATATTTATGCACAAGTTAATTACCCTAACCAACTTAGGACTCAAAATTAGTCTCCACTAACATATTGACAATAATTAACTTTTAATTCTTAAAATTTGCTCATTAATGGACTCAAAATTACAATAAAAAGCCATAAACTCCAAATAAATCATAAAAATTTCAAATAAATTCAAAATTTGAAATTTAAACTCATGAAAATTCTGGAAAAATACCATGACACTCATAATTTTCAAAAACTTAGGTTAAAAATTTCGAAATTTATCGGGAAAAACAATGTTGTGGTTTATCAAATTTATCAAATATTATCATAAAAATATGAGAAAAATTATATTTATCAACTTTTCAATTTTAGATTTGAAATGGGTAATAAAATACAACATGTGACGTTTTTCCTTAGTCATGAAGTATGTTTTAGTAATTATTCACTAATTAAAGTCACTATTTATGCTATTTTTCATCAAAAATTCATAAATCATGCATAAAGACTTCATTATAGCCTATTATTTTACACACATCTTATAAAATGGCATGTGACAACATACTAAATTTATATGACCAGATTCGAAATATATCTCATATTAACCTATTTTTCATTTAAATACAATTTTTATCATGAAAAATCCATATTTCGAGCATAAAAACTCCAAAAATTCTGAAAATTTACAGGTCATCAAAAATAATATATGTAAAAACATATCCAAAAACCACTGGAAAATTCGAAGTTTATCTAATTTTAGTCCGAAAATGACATTTTTATCATAAAATCACATTTTAATGCCATTATTATTATATAAAATGAACAATAAAAATCCATAAATTAACCAAAAAATCCTAAATACAATTTAGGACCAGAAACTTTAACATGCATAATTTATTTCGTGATATATCATAATAACACAAATTTATAAGTTTTATATGTTAATCGTATAACTCGGAAAAACTATAACCGATTTGCATGCAAACAACCTAAGGCTCTTGATACCGCTTGTTAGAAATCTATATCTCATTACTTAACATATTCATATATGTGATGATTTAATTTAGTCATAAAATTAAATAATGATCTTATGCATGCAAACAATGATAAGAATAAAGAAGAAATCATCATTCTTACAATGGATATTTGGGATTATTGGGCACAAGTGAGTTCTCTTACTCACTTGTTCTTGAGCTTCCTAAAATGGATGAACAAGGATTCAAGTATAGAATCCCTCCCAAGGATGACACATATTCCAACAAAAAAGAGAGAGTAAAAGGAAGAGAAATGGATGAACAAGGATTCATGATCGACAGTTGTGATCGCCTTATTGTCGGATGACACATATTCCAACAAAAACTACCCCCACAAGAACATCTCCTACAAAAACTACCCGCCGAGGAATACCCCTCCAAGGTACCCTCGTGATCCCGAAATCAACGTTATCTGGAAAGACGACGCGGAGGATGTCTACATCACTTCGGAAAAGGGCAACAGGCAAAAGAGATCTGATACTGTCGTTTCAGTACCAAAAATAAATACCTAAGTACTACTAACAGAAATCAGCGGTAAGTAGGGTCGATCTCCATACGGAGGCGGTCACTATCTACTTGTTAATTCCAGTCTGTCTATGGTCACAATTAGGGGTTTAAGTTGTTTGAACTAAAACTAAAGGAGATTAAAGTGAGAAAAGAGTGAGAGAGATTAACAGTAAAGGAAGAGAACTAGGATTGTCGGGTCATCAATGAAAATCGGTTAAATGCAGCTAAGGTCACAGATCGGTCAATTGTATCAGTCTAAGGGGCAGCAAATATCTCCTTCTGGTCTCAATTCGCCCTAAAATACTATTGGCTTAGCTTCCGCCCTCACTAAAGAATCCTATTGTTCACTGCGGGTCTCACCCCTTCCAACCTTCCGGTCTAGGTTAAGGCTTACCAAGATTAATTAAGCTAAATGCATCAATTCAAGTGGCTAGTTACAATTAAATGCAGTGATTAACAACATAGACATGATAACAACGGAAGATCTGTAAACCTAATTAGCAACTAACAAGAGTTCATCGAATCCCCTAAATCCTAGCAATTAAATTAGTTAGACATAATAGTGATAGAACAAGAGCGAAAGAATAGAGGAATAATAAACATCACAACTTAAGGAGAGAGTAAAAGGAAGAGAAAGAGTGAAAGGAAGAATTACAGATTAAGAGATCCGAAAAAGAGAGCAGAACAAAGTAGAAGCCATTAAGAGAGGTAAAACAGTGTTTAAGAGTGTATTAAATGTAAAAGGTGTGTTTATGACCTAATCCCGACTTCCTTTATATAGGGAAGCGAGATTTTACAAACATAAACCTAATCACGGACTAACTAACCTGTGTATTAAAGCAAACTACTCGATCGAGCAACTTTATATCACTCGATCAAACAAATCCAAACTAAAACCTCTCGATCGAGGACTTTAGGTACTCGATCGAACACTATAAAAAATAAGCAATTCGATCGAGTAGAAAAAGGACTCGATCGAACAAGATTGTACTCGATCGAGTACTTTCCAGCGCACAATTCCTACTTCGCGCACTGAACTTCAAACGGCTGCCATTTCTTCGTTACTTGGGCAAACAGGGCGTTTCCGGTGGCGTTGGAAATATAAGAGGACAATATTTCATCTAAAATTGGAATCACCTGAAAATATGTTGTATAACTAGAGATATGGCTCTCCAAATTAGGCACTAGTAACTTGAAGTTCTTCCTTTGCTCGCCTAGCTACCTTACTTCTTTGTGCACCTCAAAATAGAAGTTTCCTAGCTCCGACTCAACTCATCTCCTAAATTCACACATAGGAACATGTGTTAGGCTTGATTATGCTCCTCTCCGGTTCATACCTGCAAATAATACAAGAGAAACCAAAGTAGACAATTCGGGGGACATTTGTAGCTAAATACTACTAAATAAGCATAGGAATGCTTGCAAAGATGATACAATAAGTCTATATAAAATGCACGCATCAAACTTCCCCAAACCAAACCTTTGCTTATCCCCAAACAAACTAAATGCAAACTGATGGAACGAAAAAGATAGCTCAGAGTTAGCTACAAATACCCACTTAAACCGATTTAATGCAAGCAAACTAACACTTATAGCAAAAATGTCAAATGCAAACGAGTTGTAAGATGTTTATAATAAAGCTGAACCATCGACCTTGCAAGACCTTTAATGATGGACTCTCACGGGTCACTCTTCTCTCATGAAGCAAAGGGTAAGCATATGAGTGTCAGAGAGAAAGAAATATAGTCGCTCACCGAAACTACGACCTACATAAACATGCATGCAACTAATATGATAGACAATTCTAACTACCGTACATACATTCCAACCAAACAAGGTCTGTCACAGCCGAGGGCTTACAAAAGTTATGGGAAAGTGAGGCTATGGGTAAGAAAAGGCAAAACGAGTATGGAAAATATGGAGGTAAAGCGTCAAGCTAGCACCTAAACAATACCATATAACAACATCCAATTCCTAACCAATTATAAAATCAAACTCAAGTACCCTTCATATGGCACAAAAACTCACTCAACCAACACAACTCCTCAAAAGATATAGGTAAAGTATAGGAGTAAGACCGTCACAAACGAATTTTTCTTTTTACACGGTCTTTTTTTCTTTTTTCTTTTTCACGTTTCTTTTTTTTTCTTTTTTCTTTTGATTCACTTTTTTTTTTCATTTTTCAATTCTTTTTTCATCATCCTCCTTTTTCTCTTTTCTACCAACTCCAGAACGATATAATGCGAACCAAACTTTGATTGATAAAATATATACCGCAAAACATACACTAACTAGCTTGACAAGGCATGCTAAATCTGGATGTAGTTAAGGGTCAACAGGCAAATTTGGCTAATGTGGAGTTAAATGGGTAAAAATGAAACAAAAGGAGATATGTAAGCACCTCCCTGCATGTGACACCAACCACTAACCCGAATGTATGTAGGCAAAAAGTAATTGAATTTCATATACGTGGAAATTGATGAACATGTTATGCAAGGAGTATACTACTCACAATCCTACATGAAACTGGTCATAAATGACACCAGATATAAGGCTCTAATCCTTAGAAATTATAAGTAGTTTGCTAAAATTTTAGGTCAAGTCTATATGTTCAACTAAATTTAACATAAACTCGTAGATATGCAGAAGACAAAGCTAAAACATATTAATTTATGCAAGGCTTAAGCAAAAATACAATTGCAGTACAATGTCATCATAGAAATCCACCGTTCCGACTCAACCTATATGCTAAAATAAACGTGAATACTTTTTGATTTTTTTTTATTTTTATGAGATTTTTTATTTTTATAAAAATAAACAACAAGGCATACAGAAAGTAAATGTGATAACAAAAATGCAATAGAAACAACATGCAGACACAGATATGAATGCATAACCTCCCCAAACCAAACCGTACAATGCCCTCATTATACCTAAAATAGAGAAAGGAAATGCAAACTAAAAAGAAGAAAGTGGAGATGCGGAAAACTCACAAGATTACGCAAAGAAAGGACCTCCCCAAACTAGCCAGCAACAAGGGAGGTCGCAAACAGCTGCATAAAAGCATCAATGGAAACGAATCAAAACAGTGTACTCGTGGTACTCGATCGAGAAGATATAATACTCGATCGAATGAAATCAGCATCAAAAGGTTTCGATCGAGCATAGCAAGCACTCGATCGAGCCATCCACGTTAGATTACTGCAAAGATGCAAAAAACAGCTCGCAAAACTAACAAAACAAGCTAACTGTTCCAGTCTATGGTTTAAAAACCATTTATTACAGACACAAAACTGAAATATAAATCAACTAAAAATGAAAACTCCGGGTTGCCTCCCGGTCAGCGCTAGTTTCAGACAGGTCCCAGCTCGACCTTCTTTTCTTTTTCACCTCAGCCAATCCAGTGGTTACGATCAAAGCAACTCAAAGATCTTAGCATTAGATCATAAATCTGCGCATGTGCTACACAAGAGCATAAGTAGCATCAAAATAGAAAAGGAGCAAATGAAAGCCAACGAAAGTGGTCTCAGCCTAACAAATTTTCGATGACAAATATGGTGAAACTTTATAAGATTATTTATCCAACTGGGAGGGGGTGAAGTATTGAAATATAAAGCATAAGTCATGTGAGGTAGTGTACTATTTATAGCAATAATAATAAAATGATCGCCAATTACCTCAGGTTGGTCGCTTCTAACGTCAGAATCATTGATAAAAGAATGTATTACCTCTACCGTGCTAGGAACATTTCCGGACTCAGCTACCTTCTCATTCCCCTCCTCTGTGGGTTCTATCCCATAAATCGCAGCTTCCAAGGCATCCACCTCGGCTTTGAAAATGGGGGACTCACCATAGCCATTGTCTTCATCAAAATCGTCATCCAAAACGAACCAAGATGACATATCATTGCTCTCCGTGGCCATTATGGTCGATTGAGAAAAGATGGAACTCGATCGAAAGCTTTCCTCTTGAATATCACTCGATCGAACACATGTAACTGCTCGATCGAGGTCTTCCTCATAATAGCTGTTTGATCGAGATGTAGTTTCTGTTCGATCGAACACTTCCTTAGATAATCCACTCGATCGAACGCTTTGACTAAGTCGATCGAGTATTTGTTGCTGTGCAGCGCAGAAATCCTCGTATGATGCTTCGTTTTCAGATAGATCTTCGTACTCCAAGTCATATAAATTATCGGTATCGATAGGCAACTCGGGTCCTTCATGGGAAAGACCACTCTCTGCGTGCCTAAAGTTCGTATCAGCAGCTAACTGAGCTATTTGAGACTCAAGCTCATAGATATGAGTGTCATTAAATCTATCACGTTCTTGCAATTGAAGTGCAAGTGTCTTCACCAAAGATTTCAGTTCAACAATCTCCTCTTTCTGTTTATCAGGAGGAGGAGCTTGTTGTTGTGGTGGCCAGACGAATAGAGGCTTTTGTTAGCCTCGTTGTTGGAACGGATGTGGCGGCACATATGCAATGGAGTGACTAGCTTGTCTACGCTGCCTAAACGCATAGACTTCATCGCGCCAAATTTTGACACGGTCATTTCCCGCTAGACAGATAACAGCATTGTGCCCCGCAGCACCATATCTCTCACAGAAAACCACCTGCTGCGCCATAGGATGGAACATAGGTGGAAGATCAAAGGTACTCAAGCCTTCCCTTTGATGATCTTTTACCTAGAACTATCTAGGTAGAACCTGTAGGGCCTATCAAAACAACACTAGAGAAAAAGATGGGAACTACCTCAAGGAATAAATCCCTTGAGGCTAAAGACAGACAAAAATAAAAAAGTAAATAGATAGTTGCCTCCCTGGCAACGGCGCCAAAATTTGATACCGTCGTTTTCGTACCAAAAATAAATACCTAAGTACTACTAACAGAAGTCAGCGGTAAGTAGGGTCGATCTCCACAGGGAGGCGGTCACTATCTACTTGTTAATTCCAGTCTGTCTATGGTCACAATTGGGGGTTTAAGTTGTTTGAACTAAAACTAAAGGAGATTAAAGTGAGAAAAGAGTGTGAGAGATTAACAGTAAAGGAAGAGAACTAGGATTGTCGGGTCATCAATGAAAATCTGTTAAATGCAGCCAAGGTCACAGATCGGTCAATTGTATCGGTCTAAGGGGCAGCGAATATCTCCTTCCGGTCTCAATTCGCCCTAAAATACTATTAGCTTAGCTTCCGCCCTCACTAAAGCATCCTATTGTTCACTGCGGGTCTCACCCTTTCCAACCTTTCGGTCTAGGTTAAGGCTTACCAAGATTAATTAAGCTAAATGCATCGATTCAAGTGGCTAGTTACAGTTAAATGCAGTGATTAACAACATAGACATGATAACAACGGAAGATCTATAAACCTAATTTGCAACTAACAACAGTTCATCGAACCCCCTAAATCCTAGCAATTAAATTAGTTAGACATAATAGTGATAGAACAAGAGCGAAAGAATAGAGGAATAATAAACATCACAACTTAAGGAGAGAGTAAAAGGAATAGAAAGAGTGAAAGGAAGAATTACAGATTAAGAGATCCGGAAAAAAGAGCATGATGGTTATCAAATTATACCTCGCAAGTGCACGATTGTCGTTGTACACTATTGAGGGTCGATCCCACAAGGAGCTAGGTAGACTACTAATCGTTCTAATTCTATTATTTAGCTAAGTCGACAATATTTAGATGAGGTCATTAAACTAACAACTAATTTAAACAAAATGAAATGCAAAATTAATAAGAGAAATGACAAATGAGCAAAAGAAGGATAAGTTGTAATTCAAATGATTAAAAAGGCCTAGAACTCGGTTCTCCCACAACAATTTATAATTCCACGTCACGATTCTTTAGGGTAATCACTCGGGTAGACAAGCAAGGAGGAGATGGCTCTAATTCGCCTAAAACCCCCCTCTCGGGTTCGAAATAGGACACTAGAACTACCCACCAACCCCACTCTCGGGTTCGAAGGTCGGAATCCCTAACCTAATACCCGACTACCCTAAGAACATGCATTTTCCCAAGGTGGCTTAGTAATGGCTAAGGTCATTAAGCCCTAATTGTTTTCCGGTTCATCCCACTCCTCCTCTTGGAGGTCGATTTCAAACACTAGCCTAGAGGTACCCTCCCTTGGTTCTCCCTTTCGGTCTCAACCTAGGTTAGTGATAAGACCAACTTCCGGGTATCCAATTTACAACATAACCAACTCTCGTTGGTGGACAAGGGTTACAAGTTGACACTACCCAAAATTAATCCATAAACCATGTCATTCCTCTAAACTACCCTCACCAATTTCCCCCAAATAATTAGCCTTTATGAGAATCAATTAGTAAAATTACTCATGTCGGGTCAAACCGAGTCCTAGTAGAAGACTATCACTAATCATTTTTAGTAAGACAAAATAACTAGTAAAGATGGATACTTTAGTCATGGACATAATCTAAAGTTGATTTCTACAATTAAACATGTAACAACCAACAAATCTAATAAGAAAGGCTAATTAAACTAAGATGGCAAATGCTTAATGCAAAAAGTAACAATCTTTGACTCAACAACTCAAAGATTAAAGCTTTGAAAGGGGAACAACAATGGTGAACATGAAAAGATGAACAAGAGAGGAAAATGATAATCTAGCAACAAAAGAGAAATTCAAACACAACAATCAAATTAAAACTAGGAAGAAAGTAAATGTAAACAATTGAAATTAAAGAGAGAAATAAGAGGAAGGATTATACCAACAAACATAAAGATGGGATCTTGGATTGAAATATGGAAGGATTCTTCAATTCTCCAAATACAACCCAAAATTACTAATTGTAAACTAATGAAAAGAGAAGAACTTGGATAAGCTAGAGAACAATTACACTAATATTTAGTGAAGATTACAAATTTGAGTAAAGAGAAAATTAATTGGAGATGTTTTTGTCTTACAATATTGAGAGAATAAGATGAACTAGTCTAATTTCTAATCTAATTCTACGGTGGTGTAATCTAATGTTAATGAGCGTGTCTTTTTATACTAGTCAAGTAATCTCATAATAATAATAATAATAATAATAATAATAATAACAACAACAACAACAACAACAACAACAACAACAACAACAACAACAACAACAACAACAACAACAACAACAACAACAACAACAACAACAACAACAACAACAACAACAACAACAACAACAACAACAACAACAACAACAACAACAACAACAACAACAACAACAACAACAACAACAACAACAACAACAACAACAACAACAACAACAACAACAACAACAACAACAACAACAACAACAACAACAACAACAACAACAACAACAACAACAACAACAACAACAACAACAACAACAACAACAACAACAACAACAACAACAACAACAACAACAACAACAACAACAACAACAACAACAACAACAACAACAACAACAACAACAACAACAACAACAACAACAACAACAACAACAACAATATTATTATTATTATTATTATTATTATTATTATTATTATTATTATTATTATTATTATTATTATTATTATTATTATTATTATTATTATTATTATTATTATTATTATTATAATGCTTCTAATAAGGATACTAATAATAACCTAATAATAATAATAATTCTAATAATAATCCCTCAAAGCAACTAATCACGCATGGTATGCTCTAAAGTCTAACCCGTCAAAAACAGGGCAAAACAGAGCAGGGGTGCCTGCCGGCTGGCCGGCCGCCGACCTGGTCATCGGTAGCGAGACCATGGAGCAAAGGGAAGAATTAAAGGAGGCGTGTGTGGGAGCCGGTACACCGGCAGAAGGGCGACCGACATAGAGAGCATGATTTGTGCGAGATTTTAAAAGGAATGAAGCTGCGTGCCGGTTGGCCGGCTGCCGGTCATTTTGCTGGTAGCGAGCACTATGGAATTAGAGCAAGGCTGTGTTGGCACTTACCGGTAGGGGAGGGCGGCTGCCGGTTCGCCGGCCTAGACAAACAAGGATGGTTATTGCATTTGTTGATGTCGATGGATGGATGAGGGGCAAGACGTGGCTGCTGCTGTGGTGGCCGGAGGTGGTGTTCGTCGGCGATAGGGGAGTGTTGGGCTGTCATGGTGGTCGTGGGTAGCAGCCAAGGTGGTCCATGGTGGCTGTTATGGTGGTCAAAAGATGGTGTAGAAGATGGGTTTATTGTTTGTATTGTTTACGGACGGGGGTGGAAGAAGGGTTCGTGGTGTCTTCCACGGTAGTCAATGGTGGTCGTGGGTGGTTGTGATGTGGTGTTGGAAGTGGGAGGATGTTAGTGGTGGTGATGGGTGGCTCCTACGGTGGCTGGAGGTGGCTTTGGTGCTGGTTGAAAGATGGTCGCATGAAATGGTTGTAATTGTATGTTTGTGGCTAGGGGGAAAGGTGGTGTCGTGGCAGCTGGTGTGGTGGCATACGGTGGTCATGGGTGGGTGGAATATGATGGTGAATGTGGGGGGAGGTCAGTGGTGGTTAGTAGTGGCTGTCACAGTGGCCGGAGGTGGTAGTAAAAGCTCAACAAAGACCGTCTGATATTAGCAGCTGCTCCTTTACTTAGTTTATTTGTCCATGATTTGGCCTATTTTCACCTCCGCCATTTTTTCTCTTAATCCCGTCTTGCTCTTCCGCCTCACTTTACCGTCTTGCCTGCACATTAAATTAATATAATAATAATACTAATATTATACATAAATACAATTAATTATTACTTATAAACTAATACGACTAATTATTATAAATTAGTAATTAAATGAGCTTATTAGACAATTAAGCACACAAAATCGAGTCGGAATAAGGTATAATTGCGGGGTAAAATACGACTAAAATGCTACTTATCAGAGCAGAACAAAGTAGAAGCCATTAAGAGAAGTAAAATAGTGTTTAAGAGTGTATGAGATGTAAAAGGTGTGTTTAGGACCTAATCCCGACTTCCTTTATATAGGGAAGCAAGATTTTACAAACATAAACCTAATCACGGACTAACTAACCCGTGTATTAAAGCAAATTACTCGATCGAGCAACTTTATATCACTCGATCGAACAAATCCAAACTAAAACCTCTCGATCGAGGACTTTAGGTACTCGATCGAACACTATCAAAAATAAGAAATTCGACCGAGTAGAAAAAGGACTCGATCGAACAAGATTGTACTCGATCGAGTACTTTCCAGCGCACATTTCCTACTTTGCGCACTGAACTTCAAACGGCTACCATTTATTTGTTACTTGGGAAAACAGGCTGTTTATGGTTGTTTTGGAAAACTAAGAGGACAAGATTTCATCTCCAATTGGAATCACCTGAAAATATGTTGTAGAACTTGAGATATGGCTCTCCAAAGTAGGCACTGGTAACTTGAAGTTCTTCCTTTGCTCGCCTAGCTACCTTACTTCATTGCGCACCTCAAAATAGTAGTTTCCTAGCTCCAACTCAACTCATCTCCTAAATGCACGCATAGGGACATGTTTTAGGCTTGATTATGCTCCTCACCGGTTCATACCTGCAAATAATACAAGAGAAACCAAAGTAGACAATTCGAGGGACATTTGTAGCTAAACACTACTAAATAAGCATAGGAATGCGTGCAAAGATGATAAAATAAGTGTATATAAAATGCACGCATCAAGATCAATCACCTTACCCGGTCCGGACGCCCCTATCAGAATCCGAACAATTCAACAGTCGTTCCATCAAAGAATGACCAAATCGTCTCGGACGTGGACACTCAACCCAAGGTTCCCGAGAACTCGATCCTTAAACAACTACAAAATGCGAAGGCCGAAATTTCAATTTGGTAACTGATTGCCACATCCTTCGAACATCGGCATGCTTTGGTACAAGATTTGGGAAAGTTGACGGTTCCCTCTACCTCCTCCCCTAAGGAAGTGGTAGCGCACAAGACAAGGGATGTCCCCGACCTGAGCAACCCGGTCATCTTTTCTGACGAAGATATTCCTCCATTCGGAGCTAATTATAACCTGGCCCTGTACCTCACTGTATAATGCCTCAAGAAGAATGTGCCTATGGTTCTGGTGGATAACGGATCTGCGGTCAATGTCATTCCCCTCAAGACGGCTTATAAACCGGGTATCAAGGAAGCTGACTTGGTTCCAACTAATCAAGGAGTACGCGCTTATGACAGCGCTCGTCGTAAAGTCGCGGGGCTTATCACCTTGACCATTATAACTGGACCTCTGGAAAGACAAGCCAGTTTTCAGGTGGTCGATATCGACGCCTCTTTCAACATGCTTCCGGGACGCCCCTGGATTCATGCCGCCAAGGCCGTCACCTCAACCCTTCATCAGAAAATCAGGGTCCCTTTCAACGGGAAAACAATCACAATTCCCTCCTCCCCGATCAAGGCTATCATGAAGAAGGGAATAGCCTCTCAAGTTATTGAAGAGGACGACAGCGAAATGTGGGGATCCAAGCTGTAAATGCCCTAACCGATGAATCAGCATCCTTTGATCGTGACCTGTTCTCGAACCTCACAGTCAACCGCATTTTGATGCGCCAGGGTTATTTCTCTGGCCTACCTCTCAATCCGCTGAAGAGAACCTTGCCTCCCTTGAAATAGGGCAAGGTCCCCAACATCCCCTTTAGGTTATGCTATGAGCCAACCAATAAAGACATCCAGGAAATGAATCTCTTAATACAGAAGCGCAAAAAGCACGGAGTCATCCTCCGTCCCTGCCATATGACCCTCAACGGATACTTCGTCCCCGTGGGAGAATCCGAGCTTTACAACGGCTTTATTGAGCCAATATATGACTCCGTAGCAAAGGTCAAACACCCGGGCGTAGAAGTCTTTCAAGATTGTTACTTTATCCCCGACAACACCAAAGCAGCGTCGACCAAATATGAATCAACCCCGTGCCTGGACGGACAAGTCGTCAGTCTCCACTTAGGAGAAGACAATATCAAGCACCTCGGCTACGAGGACATCATCAAAATTGCTCTAAAAGATAAGTAGTTTGATCCCACTACCTTAATCTCTGATGCTGACCTAGAGGTAGCTACATAAGGCTGGAGGAAAACTGTCAAGTGGACCGATCGTCAAGGCCGCATTCTCAAGATCACAACTGAAAAAGGCCCCATGTTCAAAGAGGGAAGTGAAGACGAGAAAGAGTTAGAGCCCCCTTTCCACTGTTTTATCACAAACTTGTGGTTGTCTCAGAGGTTGAGTCAACTAGGGTCATCCCCACTTCCGCAGAAGGTAGCAACCTGGAGCTTGTTCCAGGGGCCACCTCCTCTCCGTGTCGCCTTTGACTCCCCATGAGATGTCTGTCCTATCCGAGATTTTCTCTCAAGTCAACTTAATAAACACTAAGTTTGCTTAAGACTCGTCTCAATTTAATTGCAATGTCATTCTGAGCGAATATGAGGAATTTGACTTAAGTGACTACCCACCTCACCTAGCCAAAGAACTTGCCAAATGAGAAGATAGGACCCCCGTCATTGAGGAGACCGAACCTATTAACGTAGGGACCGACAATACACCTCAAGATATTGCAGAGCACAAGATACCCATTAAACCCGGGGCTAAGCCCGTGAAGCAAAAAATGCGCCGTATGCGCCTTGAATAGGCCCTGAAAATCAAGGAGGAGGTAGACAAACAGTTTAAAGCCGGCTTCATCAAAGTGTCCGAATACTCTGACTGGGTGACCAACATAGTCCCCGTACCCAAGAAAGACGGGAGAATTCGGGTTTACGTCGACTTCAGAGACCTAAACAAAGCAAGTCCAAAAGACGACTTCCCTCTGCCACATGTTGACATCCTGGTGGATAACACCGCCGAGCACGCCCTATTATAATTCATGGACGGGTATGCTGGGTACAACCAGATCAAAATGGCTGAGGAAGACACGCACAAGACTGCATTCACTACACAATGGGGTACATATACCTACACTATCATGTCCTTCAGTCTAATCAACGCCGGAGCAACCTACCAAATAACCGCCACCACTCTCCTACATGACATGATGCACAAGGAAGTGGAGGTATATGTCGATGACATGATCGTCAAATCAAAAGAGCGGGACGGCCACATCAGCGCCCTTCGAAAATTCTTCGCTCGCCTTCGAAAATACAACATGAGACTAAATCCTCAGAAGTGTGCATTCGGGGTCACCTCTGGAAAACTCCTGGGACACGTCGTCAGCAAAATAGGCATCGAAATTGATCCTACCAAAATCAATGCTCTCCAACAAATGCCTCAGCCTAAGAACGAGAAGGAGATTAGAGGGTTTCTCGGTCAAGTCCAATACATCAGCCGCTTCATAGCCAAGCTCACTATGATTTATGAACCAATCTTCAAGAAGTTTCGCGCCTCCGATCACACCGATTGAGACGACGATTGTCAAAAGGCCTTCGACAGGATAAAGGAAATCCTATCCAAGCCTGCTGTCCTCATGCCACCTCAGCAAGGAATTCCCATATCCCTATACCTGACTGTCACCGACACAGCCATGAGAGCAATGCTAGCACAAACAGTCGACGACGAAGAACGAGCCATCTACTACATCAGCAAGAAGTTCATCGAATACGAAACAGATACATGCCTTGCCCTGGTTTGGTCGACAAAGAAGCTGAGATATTACATGCTCAGCTACACGGTTCACATCTACTCCAAGATGGACCCGGTCAAATACATCTTCGAAAAACCCATACTAAACGGAAGGCTGTCTAGATGGACACTCATGCTATCCGAATTTGACCTCAAATTTTTACCCCTCAAAGTTATCAAGGGAAGGACAGTCGTCGATTTCCTAACAGAAAACCCCATCAATGAGGATACAACGACCGACACATGGTCACTTCCTGACGAAGACATCCCTTGTGCCGACACCGACGCATGGGACCTATACTTCGACGGTGCATCAAATCTGAGAGGCTTTGGGGTAGGAATCCTTCTAATATCACCGGAAGGGTAACACTTTCCGATCTCAGTCAAGCTAGACTTCGCCGTCACCAACAATGCCGCCGAATATGAAGCATGCCTCATCGGCCTACAAGCAGCCATAACACTTGGTATCAAGAGATTGAGGGTCCACGGCGATTCCTCACTCATCATCAATAAGGTGTCCGGATCATGGAAAATCTGAAGCGACAGCCTAGCACCCTACCAAGAAAAAATCAATCAAGAGGCCGAATTCTTCGACCAAGTCAACTACTTCCACTTGCCCTGGGAGAAAAATCAGTTTGCTGATGCCCTAGCAAAACTTGCCGCGCTCGTCAACATACCGAACGACATGACATCAATGCCCTTATGTGTCGAGAGAAGGAGCGAGCCAGCTCACATCTACGCCATCAACAATGACGAGGAGAACCATGTCGAACCTTGGTACCAAGCCACCCTCAACTACAAAACCAAAAACGAATTCCCTCCTAACTCTGATACAAGAGGACAATGAGCCATCCGTTTATTTGCATCAAAATTCGTGATAAACCAAGAACAACTATACAAAAGAACACCCTAAAGGATCCTTCTCCTTTGCATTAATCACCACAAAGCCAAAAAAGTCATGGGAGAGGTCCACGACAGAGAATGCGGCCCTCACATGAGCGCAATGATGCTAGCCCGAAAAATCATGCGGTTAGGCTACTACTGGACCACCATGGAAGCCGATTGTAGAAACTACATCAAACATTGCCACAACTGCCAGATCTTTGCCAGCATACAACACATACCACCGTCCGTTTTATACACCATGACATCACCTTAGCCTTTCTCGACCTGGGGCATCGACATCATCGGAAAAGTCAACCCGATAGGCACCAAGGGGCATTGCTTCGTCCTCGTCGCCATGGACTACTTCACCAAATGGGTCGAAGCACAGTCCTATGCATTCTTGACCACTAAACAAGGGGCCATGTTCATCTAGAACAACATCATCTGTAGATATGGGGTACCCCATGAGATCATCAGCGACCAAGGCTCCCACTTCTGGGCGGAAGCACAAGCCTTGCTGGACAAATACAAAATCAAGCGGTATCGATCGTCCCCCTATCGTCCTAAAACCAACGGAGTAGTAGAGGCAGCAAACAAAACTCTTGTCACCATCATTAAGAAGATGCAAAACAATTACCGCGATTGGCCGAGCAAACTCTCATTCGCACTCTAGGGATACCGAACCTCAATTCGAACACCAACAGGAGTCACACCCTTCTACCTATCATACCTTATAGAAGCGTTTCAACCAGTGGAGCTGGAGGTCCCATCTCTATGCATCATACTGGAAAGTAAAGTTCCTGAAGGAATGGACCCGTCAAAGATTCGAACAACTCACGCTTCTAGACGAACGACAACTCAACGCTTTTCACAACGTCCAGCTATACCAACGACGTATACAACGGGCATTCAACAAAAAAGACAAACCCAGAAACATCAAGGAAGACGACTTTGTCCTCAAGTTGGTTCGAGCACCATTACCCGTCGATCCGAGGGGGAAATTCAAACCCAATTAGGTCGGGCCATACCTGGTCAAGAAAGTACTTTCGGGGGGCGCGGTGAGACTAAGTGACCTAGTTGGGGAGGATTTCACAAACCCGACCAACCTAGACCATCTCAAGAAATACTACCCTTGAACCCTAGCAACCAACGAACCTTTCCCTAGTCTCACAACTAGTGACCACAAACTCCCTTTTAAGTAAATTCCACAAAGCGTTTTGATTTGAAATTGCATGTTTTATCGAGTCTAAGTTACGACACCTTTCCATGTTTCAAACAACCTTTGATCTGTCAAAGGCAACATCCATTTGCAGTTAAACCAAAGTACCTGAACTACGAACATGGTTTGATTTCACCTCTTCAGGTGGATACGTAGGTAGTCCTTTCTTACACAAGAAGGATGCAACCACAACACCCAAACAAAATATACAAAACATTCGAACCGCGAGCATGGTTTGATTTCACCTCTTCAGGTGGATACGTAGGTAGTCATTCCTTATGCCAGAAGGATATTACCATCCCCATAAAAGAAATCACCCATACCAACTTCAAAACAAAAGATAAAGGGAAAACATTCCCTTTTCACAAAAAAACAAAAAAGAAGCCTTTCTCCCTTCCCACAAAAATTCCCTTTCACAAGTGCAATGTCTAGGATAATTCAAACCAAGTTGCCTTTACGAAATGGATGGAAGAAACAACAAGCGTTCACAACTTCTTTTAAACACAAGCAAATAATGAGAAGGATTACAAACTTGATAAACAAATAAAGCTAAGCAAGTCTACAACTTGTCAAAGCTAAAATGTCGACTAAGACATCTCACATAGTAAAACTAGCACAAAGTACACAATACATAGCTCTCTCGGAGTACATATTCCCCTTGTTCTTCTTGTTGGCCCGTCCAGTTTGGACTTCCTCTTCGGAACGGATCCTCAATGGATCTACAAAGGCAACAGCCTCCGATCTTTTACAAGACCCTATACTCGGCCCAAGCCGAGCCCATACACGGCCCGCCATCTCTTTGGGATCCGAGCTTCTCCTCTTCGGTGGCCTCACTACATCCGAGCTAATATCATCGGCAAAGTTGTCAAAGAAAGCACGGTTGGCCTTGCCAACTTCCCTATACTTCAAGTCGACAACCTCATCCTTACGGGACTTAGACCTTTCTTCCAAGGTTTGAGCTCTAGACCAGTTGACATAAGCGGGAGTCACCCATGTCGTGGCGACATGGCTTGGTACCTCCCAAATCGGCCGAGTGGCCTACCACCTCTTAAAAATCTCCACAAGCTCGGAGTTTCGAAAAACACTCTCTTGGACGAGAGTATCTTAAGCAGGTACCTTTTGTTGATGCCCCATTTCCTTCATGAGCCTTTTGGGATAAATAAAGGAAGCAACCTTCAAGCCCACCACCATCAAGGAGCAAGAACAAGCGGCGGAAGCGCGCAACCCCGTGAAAGACCTCAAGTGCCACCACGACACCACCCAACGGATATGAGGACCACCCTCCTCCACTAATCTCGAGGTCCAATAGGCCTCGGTGGACGCAAAACTATCCGAATACAACTTCTTCCTCATAGTAAGGTGGTGTAAGGAGTAAGAAGAAGAATCAACCGGAGGCTCTACATACTTAACCTCTCCAGGAGCCATACTTGGAGGATCCTTGGAGATCCGAACGAAGGAGTTTCTCCACAAGAGCCCTTCTTGTCCAAGTTTTGGATGATCTTGCCAAGCACCGACCATGATGGACCCCAACCATGCTCCATTTTCTCAATCACATGTACAAGGGTCACACTACCATACCATTTTGACCCCTCGTTCTGCAGGCATCAACAAGGAGGTACGCATGCACTAGGCAAAAGGCAAGAGCCCTTCTCCTAGCCACTTCTGAGACATTAACATCAAACCAGTTTGAGAAGATGTTGATGAGAGCCAACATATCCACACCATGGGGAGCAAGGAGAAAGTTCACTTGGCTCGTTGACAAGCCCAACATTGAACGAAACTTCTCCTTGTAACACAACCGAGTTGGAGGAAGCACCGGAGTACAACTTGACCATCCTCCAATGGCGCCCACTTCTTCGGCAAGAGGGCAAATTTCACCTTTCGGGAAAACGAAAACATGATGTTTCGAATCCCAAAACCGAGAGCATGCTTCAAGAAACGAGGATTGCACCTTGACTTGACGAAGCACCAACAATTGACCAACTCCCATTACAACGAGTTGATACTTCTCGGGAGGCGACAAATCCCGACACCAATGTCGCAACCTATTTTCGAAAGTATCCATGAATTATTTTGTGGAAGAAGAAGAAAGGTTTTCGTAGAGATGTTTTTCGTATTTCGGATGATGATACAATGAAGCATAAACATCCCTATTTATACAAAACAATCAGCGCTTTTTTCAGAAAAAAATGGCGAAGCTCACTTGCCTCGCCTACGGCCTCGCGTCTCTTTAGGCTGATCCTCAGGATCCGCACCTTGATTTGTCCCTATCAAGTTGTGTTTCTTCCTGACACCTAAAATTTCCCGCCTAAAGGCTCGCGCCCCTTCGGGCCTATCCGGAAATTTTTGTGTTTCCTCACACTCACATTTCCTTGTTTTCGCGTTTCACGAAATCCGGCACGGTTTCCATGACGCAGCTTTAAACATACAGATTTTCTTTTCATTTTTTTTGGGGGGAGAAGGGCTAGTCGCCCCGATCCGTGGGGAACGACGGATCGTTTCCATGTCAGTCGTAAATTCCGATTTTTTTTTCGCTTTTTCGCGTTTTCCACAAAAATCGAAAATTGATAACACGACGTCAATTTTTCTCAAAAATTCAAACTCTTGCAAATCCGAGGCTTGATCTCGCAAAAAATCAAAATCAAACACACTCGCAAAATTTCTTTTGAAATTCATCCGTGACGGTTTGAGTTTTAGACATTAGTTTTTCGAGTTACAAATCATATCGGCAAAATTCGATGCAATTTAATTCAAACACAAATTAATTTCTTGAAATTTCAAAACAATTTCATTTAAAAAAACCCAAACGTGAAGCCTTGTCGCGGAATTTTCAAAATTTCTTTTCAATTTCAAATTTTAACTTCGAGTCATCGTGGTTATTTTTGTTTTCATCAAATGTTTTTGCGTGTTTAGATATATGTGTACGTGCTATCTGTTGCCTGTTTTCTATACTAACGATGCAGGAACAAATGCAAAGTAAAAGGGGAATCAGCTAGTGACGGCATTGGGCCGTGCTGGGCCGGCCCACAGTGCTTGCCCTAAAAAATGGCTCGGCTCAGGCACGAGTATTGGGCCTAGTGGGCCGTGTCGTGCTTGGCCCGAATTCCATATCCCGTGTCACGGCCCGTCCTTGGCACGACCATTTTCGTGCTCGGGCCGTGCCTGGCCCATGGGCCCAATCGTGCCGAGTTTCGGGCCGGCCCATCGTGCCAAGTAGGATTTTTTTTTCCTAAAATTGTTTTATAATTGTTATAGTTTTAATATTTTTTTGTTCAATGATAAATAATAAAAATGATTTAAATATATATTTTTTTAAATATTAATGTAGTTGCTTACTTGTATTTTTAATTTACTCGATTTAATTAAATAATTAAGAAACGATGACTCAAGAATTTTATGGACAATTCAATAATTAAATAATAAACACATTTCGCTCAATATATACAAGTGATAATAACTAATTATATGGACAATTCATTTGCTTGACCCTTGGTGTTATTTGGTGAACATTTGTAGGTATTTCCAAATTCATGGACGGCAATATTGGTGTCATTGGACAACCAAGTTATGTGGAATGTGAGGTCTGCAATGTGGGCACACCAGTATCTAGGACAACATCTCTACCTCAGGGTCTGGAACTCTCAAATGAGCCTGGCTAATTTTTCTTTACTTTTATTGTTTATTTTCTTTTCCCTTGTAAGAATTTTTATAAACTATTAAAAAACGATGTTAAAAAAAAATACCTCAATCTTTTATTATAAAAGGATGAAACAATGTAACTACGAGTACAAGTTTATCTAATTAAAATACGATAAAACGATATTAATCTAAAGTAACTATTAATTTGACTCGATGCTTGTTTCGTCGGAATCATTTTCGATTTCATGATCAACCTCGTTTTGTTGTCGAGACGCGGCATCCATCCAATCCTTATAGCACACCAATATTTTGAGTGTATCGGATCTTAGACGAGTTCATTTTTCATCCAATACCCTTTTTGCTCCACTAAAACAACTTTCAGAAGCAACAAAAGACACTTGAATGCTTAAGAAGTCCCTTGCCGTTTCCGACATCACCGGAAGCGACCTTCTTTGATTTCGCCACCATTGCAAAAGGTCAAGGTTGTTTATCTCTTCATCGATCATACCACACAAATAATCGTAGCTAATGTACATTTGATATTCGGCCAAGTTGGAAGTTGGGGTGGAATGTTGTCGATTCAATAAACCTTTAAGGGCGGTTAAGCTCGAGCCTCGTATACCGCCACCAGTACTGCTAGTACCTGCACTAGAAGTAGGATGTCAAGAAACACGAGTGTAGTTACCAAAAACAGACTCGTAATAGTTATATATAGTAAAAAATTTACTTCTAACATTTTCTTTATATACATCTTCGTTAAAAGGTAAACACAATAAATTCTTATAAACACCAATTAAGTGTATAGTATCATCTAATTTCCACCTAGGGTCAAAAATCATGCAAAAAGCGTAAACAATAGGAATATCGTACCAATACTTGAGCCACTTGGTCTCCATTTTTGGAAAGGTGGAATTATGACGAAAATCATTAAAAACTTGTGCAATAGGAATAACATTACCAAGAAAATAAGGAGCGGTGGGTTTATATACATGTCAAAAAGAGAAAGTTGCATTGCTAAAAGCACCTAATAAATTAACATACACTTGGATTTTTTGCCAATCCTCTTCTAATAACAAGTGATCGGGAAAGGTTCGGTTCCAAAATGTAGTAAGAGGTTCTTTATAGGGTATCATAGATTCTATCATAGTGTAAGTAGAATTACACCTAGTGTTATTTTGCATTGGAAATTTTTTGTACTTTATCTTTATTTCCTTACAATAATCATACCATTGTTTATGTCCCCACCTTGTCGTATTAAGATGCACAACAATATCTTTAAGTTTCTTATAATAATCATGAATGCCACTAAGACCCTCTTTAACACATAAGTTTAAAACATGACATGCACATCTAACATGCAACAATTCACCATTTAAAAGAACTTCATTTAAACTACTTTTTAACAAGTTAGCAACAGAAATCATGGTCGATGCATTGTCAAAAGTACAAGTTAAAATTTTAGACGCAAGTCTATAATCATTAATACCGTTCATGATAATTGCGTGTGTATTCACGGCGGTAGGAGGGACTTCTAATTTAGCAAACTCAATGATTCTTTTTTGCAAAGTCCAGTTGTTATCCAACCAATGAGTGGTAATGCATATATACGAATAATCCGTGCCATAATCCCAACCATCGGCTGTTATACAGAATTTACATTTAGTGTTTTCAAACTCAGAAATAAGGTTTTGTCATGCCGTTAGAAATTGTACCATACCATTATTTCTAACTACCCTCATACTTGTTCCCTTGTGGCGGGGTTGATTTTTTCTAACATATTCATTAAAAGCCGGGTGTTCAGCTAGTGTAAATGGTTTTTCTGTTTGAATAATGTGACACCCTCATTTATTGCGGAAAAGTAAACACGTAATTCTACAGAAAAACTGGCAGGATATGTTTGTAATAGGTTCAAATGGGTAAAAACCTGTAATTTTTAAAACCTGAACCTGTTATAAAGATATCCAAAAGGGAAGGTGTCAAACATGCAAGGTCCAAAATAAATCTCATGAATGAAACATCGCTAAAGTCGCGAAACAAAGTTATACAAACCAAATATGAGAAAGGGAGACATATGTCCCTAAAATGTATGTGACATAAAAAAAAGGTTTAAGGGTCACAATGAAATAAAACCAGTCTAGGTCCCAAGGTTACTTTGCTCGCTAGCTCGTCCATGACCCCATATATGCATCACCTACCCGTCATTCGCATTTTATACAAATACGAAAGCCACAGTCAGTGGGGAGTAACTCTGAGTTCTCCCAGCCACGAAATGTCATAATTAATATAACATGTAAACATAAGAATATGAATACGAATCACACAATGCCTTAGCATATAGATGCTAGACAATCGTGCTTATCATGTGAACAATAATATAACATCACATAGTCCTAGCATGTGAATACTAGACCGACTCATACTACACTATCATGTGAATCACATAACATCCAGGAATCCAAACTCTATCAACCATAGCCGGCTTGCATCTCACCTTCTATGATTCATAGAATCATCAAACAAGAAAGGGCAATATATCAAAGACAGGCATAAGTTCTTAGTACGGTCAATAGTCACTCTGTAACTCGAGTCTATACCACGAGGTAGGGAAGGTAATCGAACCGGTATCTTGGCTCAACGGTTAATATTAATAAAACATGGCCAAGACACAACACAACCCTAGCCTAAAATCTGCGCAAACCTAGACATGCGGATACACACCACCGCACCCAAGACCCACAATTTTTCTAAAACAAAGTGAGTACCCTAAGGAGTCCACCAAAGGGTTGGCTAGTACTTAAGCTGAACACTTACTATCAAAATAAGTAACGAGGTCATGCCCCAACTTGGATATAAATCCACTAGTCAGGAACACAAAGGCTATTAAGCAGTGAACATATACTCGTCAAAGACTATAAAGACCTATCTATGATGAAGGCCGAAATACTCACCTAGGACCTAGTCCCAGCTAGTCCCAGCTTGAATACTTTAGCCCACACCACACAAGACAAGTAAGACACCCACTTATTCATAAGAGGACAGAGAGTCCAACTTACCAACATAAATGCTAACATTCTATCATGTGAAAGGCTATATAAATGTCTATTCAGCAGACAATCCAACAATATCCTCAATAAGTATTCAATACCAATTTCCAATTCTAACAATATTAACCATATTAAAGGTTTCAGGGAATCAAGGGCCGTTTCTACAATATAAGAAGCTACTTAAATCAACTAACTACACATGTGAAATAAAAATATAATAAATGGCCTAAAACAAGAAAAAGGCCGATTATCTAATTCATTCAAAATTTCATCCAACCGAATTTTTACCCGCAACCCCATCTGCGGACAGTGCAGGTTAAATTGTGGCTGACCAATCACACAATTGACTGACATCGAATCAGTCAAAGGGACCAAGGCTTAGTTTTCGGCATAATCATCCAACAACCAACATGTGAAATGGTAATTACAAATATCAAGGCATAACATAAAACATCCAATCTCACCTCAAAGACAAACCCTCGACCCGAGTCCCACGACGGGTCATCGGTCAAATCGAGGCTGACTGGTTTAAACCTAGCTTGACCAAACTCGTTCGGTCAATCTGGCCCAGCTCAGAGTCTTGGCCTACTTTGGCCCAAATTACAAAATTTATCGCAATATTATTCTCATGCTATTTCCAATTTTTATCATGTGAAAAACGAAAGTAAAACATTATCAATCACCTAAACACTTATCAAACAACAAACACAACATCAACTACTAATGTGACATTTATTCGTCGAGTAACTCGGAATAGTTACCTTAAGCTAGCAAAGAGACAAGCAATAAACTTGAGAAAGCTTCTAAAACCCAAAATTACTCTTCATCTTCAACCACATATGAGTCACCTAAAATAATTATGTGAAAGGACGATATTAACGAATTATCTTTATATAAAATATGAGACGTAAATTAATTTAATTATATTTTAAATAAACCAAACTAGCGTCAAAACAATTTATAGATACGGCCCAAACTCGCGACTTAGCCAGGCCACTGCCTAGGCCACGGCCAGGCCGCTGCTAGGCCAACCTTATAAAAGTCACTCTCGTCCCAAAACTTAATTCAATCTAAACTCTCTACCCCATCTCTCTCATTACTCCGTCCTATAATATAATACTCCATAGTAACCAGATTTCCATCTCAATTTCAATATCGATATTGTCAAATATTCCATTAAAGGAATTGCTCAACATTTAGAGTATAACTCCAAGCTACTCACCCACTAGCCAAGAACAAAGGAAACAACAATTAACAATACATTATGAAAATCTCTTATAAAACACCCGGCCAATACCAAAACATACTTAACTGTCGAAATAATCCATGTCGGCCAAAGATTTGAGAACCATTCTAAATATAATACTCCGTAATGTATACTAGAGATCCTTTATATAAGAAAAACTCAAAACTCACTTCACTAAGAAGCATTAATCTTACGAACAGATTTTCATACTAAAATCTATCACCATTAGCTATTTCAATAATGACTAAGTACCACACAATCCAATTCCATGTTACCTGTTCTACTTAAAACCCCAAATAATAATAATAATATTAGGGCCGATAGAATCGTGTTACCTTAAACGCCCCTTATTCTTCGAATAAATGGTCCACAAGGCACGAGCCTTACCCCGGGTCTTCGAATCCTTCATAAAAGGGCAAGAAAACGGAATAAAGAAGCTAAAAGACGACACTTTTATAAGACGGCGAAAGACGAAACCACAACAAAAAGGAGACTTTCTTACCTTAAAAGGAGGAGGAAGGAAAGGGGAAGAGAATGGTACAAAAATTACGGAATTTGGTCGAGAAATGGGCCGGGATCTGAGGTTTGAATGATCGGAAATGGCGTACGGAGGAGCTGTTGTTTCAATGTTGTTGTTGTCTGTTGTTTTGCTGATAGAACGAAAAAGAAAGGAAAAGAGAGGGGGGGTGGGGTGTCACGCATGATCAACCACAACAATAATAATGTAATAATAATAATATATAATAATAATAATGAGACACCAGCTAGCTTGCTAGCTACTAATTATACGTACGTTTCTTCATCGTTAAGTAATTTCGCTCGTTTTTAAAACCGTCTCGAGTTAATAAAATCGGTTTTAGTAAAAGTTTCAGTAATAAAACGGAGTCAATAATATATAAATTTAATGAGTAAAAATATAATAAACTCAGCCAGCTAACGGAAATAATAGGAATTCGATTCGAATCGGAGTTATTAACGATTTTTACTAAATTAGCGGAGTTTAACGAAATTTGATAACTTAGCAAAATAACTCAAAATAGCTAATTGGATGACTTTTCCTAAATCCATTTTGAATCCACTAAGGGACGACTTTCATAAAGGACTCGTAAAAGGAACATAATTTATTAACGATTATTAAAATTTAACGTAACGAATTATAATAAAATTAATTAATTAGCTAAGAAAATAAATATATAAATCGCTAACCAACGTAATTAAATACAAAGTAGCAATTAAAATAATTTTATTCAACTTAATAAAATACGGGGTGTTACAATCACCCCATCTTTTAAAAAGTTTCGTCCTCGAAACTTGAAAGTAGAAAGGGAAGGTTATGAAAATAAAAGTGGAATTGAAATCGGTAACTAAAACATTTAAAAGGTCACTTATCGTAAGAATAAAAATTCTTTCAAAAACTTCCAACTAAAATTTTCCGGCAGAACCAGACTCTCATTAGAGGAACGGAAGTGTTCTCGTTACGTATTCAAGAACATCTCATTCCAAATCAAAGATAAGGTCAAAAGGCAAATCATTTGTATAAATCAAAAATCAAAATACCTTCAAAAATATTAATGAAGAGTTTTCAAAAATATAAGTCTCATTCATGGAACAGAATTGCTCTTGTCGTGCACACAAGAACGCTAACTTTCCAAGTCAGAGACAAATTTAAAACAAATACTATTCGCCGACAAGCGTAGAACAAGTTATCAAACGTTTCCAATAACTAGTTCTAACATCCGATCAACGTTAAAATCAAAATAAGAGAAAGGTAATCTACTCAAATTTTCTTTTGCAAAAAGCCAAAATAGAAATAAAGGTTTCACCTTTAAACTAAAAGGGGAGTTAAATTCCTGAAATATAATATTAAACTTTAACAAAGGCATCATGATTAGATCAAAGTGAATAGAAATTGGATAAAATTTACAAAAATCTCAGGTTTAGCAACTCAAAACCATGATAAAGAAGTCTATACTCAAAGAACAATTAGAGAATTAAATCGAATTTTCATTTTCAAATCTTTAAAATAGGTTAGGTTTGCAGAAGTGACATAAACTTTTAAAAATGAATCGAAACTGGTAGCTTGAAAGTTTAGAAGTTGTACAAAAAGGAAAGTAACTTAGATAACATAGAAACAAAGTATGTTAAGAGAGCTCAAACTTAAGCAACAAGAGAGCTATAATGACTTTCATAGGGTAGAAATTGAAGTCAAAATTACAAGGATGTCAAAGATAGAGTTTCACAAGATACAAGTGTCAAACTTAAAGGAGGAGCAAGATGAAGCGAAGAAATGAGGTATGAACGGTAACGCTTATGATCAAGGAGAAAGGAAAATTAGACAACAAGGAAACTTAAGCAACAAAACTCATAACCACATCACTCCCAAGGTTTTCCTCAATCGCTTATGTTACCTCATCCTAATCTATTCCCTGAAACAAGGTACTCCACTATAAGTGTGATCTCATCGCTCCAAATCCTCAAACATCCAGAAACAACTTTCACAAGCCTAAGGTCAAGACTTCCAACAAAGCTATATTCGTATCCAACTAGTGTCAACTATGGGTTTCTCAAAAAGGTAAACCTTCAATCAAGAATCCCAATACCAAGCTCTAAACTCCAAGAGAAGGTTCCTCAAATATTCCACAAGGTTCTCATTTCAAAACAAGGTAGTATCATATCAACCCCAAAATCTGAAAAATCAATAGGATCTCAAGTTTCTCTACCCTTTTACTTATTAAGGATTCCCAAAAGCGGAACTACACTCAGCTACAACATCATCCCATCATCTCAAGTACTCAAAGCGACCTCAAGGTCTATAAAACTATAGGGTTAACAAATTCTTCTCAATACTAAGTCTCTCTCAACTTAGGAACTCTCAAGAGCCAACTAATACCAAATCACATCACCAATACATTATGGTCATCAACATCCCAAGGAGTATTCTTTCAAATTTGACATCCTAAAACTTACTTACCATCAAATTCCCACGAAACAAGGTCTTAATTGTAACAATACTTTATCACCCCAAAGTTCCTAAAACCATAAATTGAAACTATGTTCTTTAACCTAACAATTGGTGTCAACCATACCGTTACCCTTTCTAGTTATTAAAACAAGTGCTAAAACTTCCCAATAATGTAGCTTACTCTCACTCTCGTACCATACCTCAAGTGGTAATCAATATCACTCACTAAAACCAACTAATAATTCCACATTTAACATTTCTCCCACGGTAACTTATACATTATCAAACCCTCATATCCAAAGTGATTATGGAAGCCAATCACAAACTCGACTACTTAGTCAATCCTATATCCTCAAATTCACCATTCAGTTTCATCCATTTTAAGTCAAGCACTAAGCACTAGTATCCCAAACATAAACAACAATGCCATGTTCCATAACCTTAGTAACCAATGCAACTCACACTTGACACACAAAATCCCCCAATCCAACGTACTCACTTTATCAAGGATCTATAGGTATAAGAACCATCAAGTATGTCTCATCACACTACCTAAGTCTTTCCAACATCAAATCCTCTCAAAACCAGGAAAGGGTCAAACACAAACAATCCCTTCAAAGGTCATAATTTCCAACCAAGGTCAACATTCCTCAAAAGAAAGAATACTGTCAAAAAGGCGTTAAGGAAGGATAAGCAAGGAACAAAGAACAAGTTAGGAGTACAAGAGTAGCTTTTAAAGTAAAACAGAAGGGAGTTTAGAAAGAGGATAAGCACAAAGAGATTAAGAATAAGGCGAGATACACAAAGAACGAGAAACATCTTCAAGGAAGTAGAAGCATTCTTCAAAGGTTGAACAAATCTTCAATCTTCAGCATTAGGCACCAAAACTTGATCTTCGTAAAATATAAGTGTCCTTTCAATGGAACGGAGATACTCTTGGCGATCACTCAAGAACATCAATATTCCAATTCAAAGACATAAAAATACATTTTTACACCAACAAATGATAAAACTAATTATCAGACGTCTCCAATAACAAGCTTTAACACTAATTGACGTTAAAACCAGTGAAAAACATTAAAATATTTTCAAAACCTTTAGTTCAAAATTTTGTTTATAATAAGGGTAATAACTCCATTAGCTATAGATAAGCTCACGGTCATTGATCCAAGAACACAACAATTATTAAATGACAATCAACAAACAGGTTAGTACCTAACAAAGAGCAAACACAAAGAGACTACAACATAAGGTCCTAAGTCTACCCATCTTACCCATCTCTCAAGTTTATTATTTTAAGGTCAAGTTATTTATATTGGGGTGCACAAACGTGCGTCGGGAGCAAATATGCTCTGATACCAACTGTGACACCCTCATTTATTGCGGAAAAGTAAACACGTAATTCTATAGAAAAACTGGCAGGATATGTTTGTAATAGGTTCAAATGGGTAAAAACCTGTAATTTTTAAAACCTGAACCTGTTATAAAGATATCCAAAAGGGAAGGTGTCAAACATGCAAGGTCCAAAATAAATCTCATGAATGAAACATCGCTAAAGTCGCGAAACAAAGTTATACAAACCAAATATGAGAAAGGGAGACATATGTCCCTAAAATGTATGTGACATAAAAAAAAGGTTTAAGGGTCACAATGAAATAAAACCAGTCTAGGTCCCAAGGTTACTTTGCTCGCTAGCTCGTCCATGTACCCCATATATGCATCACCTACCCGTCATTCGCATTTTATACAAATACGAAAGCCACAGTCAGTGGGGAGTAACTCCGAGTTCTCCCAGCCACGAAATGTCATAATTAATATAACATGTAAACATAAGAATATGAATACGAATCACACAATGCCTTAGCATATAGATGCTAGACAATCGTGCTTATCATGTGAACAACAATATAACATCACATAGTCCTAGCATGTGAATACTAGACCGACTCATACTACACTATCATGTGAATCACATAACATCCAAGAATCCAAACTCTATCAACCATAGCCGGCTTGCATCTCATCTTCTATGATTCATAGAATCATCAAACAAGAAATGGCAATATATCAAAGACAGGCATAAGTTCTTAGTACGGTCAATAGTCACTCTGTAACTCGAGTCTATACCACGAGGTAGGGAAGGTAATCGAACCGGTATCTTGGCTCAACGGTTAATATTAATAAAACATGGCCAAGACACAACACAACCCTAGCCTAAAATCTGCGCAAACCTAGACATGCGGATACACACCACCGCACCCAAGACCCACACCACACAAGACAAGTAAGACACCCACTTAATCATAAGAGGACAGAGAGTCCAACTTACCAACATAAATGCTAACATTCTATCATGTGAAAGGCTATATAAATGTCTATTCAGCAGACAATCCAACAATATCCTCAATAAGTATATTCAATACCAATTTCCAATTCTAACAATATTAACCATATTAAAGGCTTCAGGGAATCTAGGGCCGTTTCTACAATATAAGAAGCTACTTAAATCAACTAACTACACATGTGAAATAAAAATATAATAAATGGCCTAAAACAAGAAAAATGCCGATTATCTAATTCATTCAAAATTTCATCCAACCGAATTTTTACCCGCAACCCCAGTCCTGCGACAGGTACGGGTTAAATTGCGGCTGACCAATCACACAATTGACTGACATCGAATCAGTCAAAGGGACCAAGGCTTAGTTTTCGGCATAATCATCCGACAACCAACATGTGAAATGGTAATTACAAATATCAAGGCATAACATAAAACATCCAATCTCACCTCAAAGACAAACCCTCGACCCGAGTCCCGCGACGGGTCATCGGTCAAATCGAGGCTGACTGGTTTAAACCTAGCTTGACCAAACTCGTTCGGTCAATCTGGCCCAGCTCAGAGTCTTGGCCTACTTTGGCCCAAATTACAAAATTTATCGCAATATTATTCTCATACTATTTCCAATTTTTATCATGTGAAAAACGAAAGTAAAACATTATCAATCACCTAAACACTTATCAAACAACAAACACAACATCAACTACTAATGTGACATTTATTCGTCGAGTAACTCGGAATAGTTACCTTAAGCTAGCAAAGAGACAAGCAATAAACTTGAGAAAGCTTCTAAAACCCAAAATTACTCTTCATCTTCAACCACATATGAGTCACCTAAAATAATTATGTGAAAGGACGATATTAACGAATTATCTTTATATAAAATATGAGACGTAAATTAATTTAATTATATTTTAAATAAACCAAACTAGCGTCAAAACAATTTATAGATACGACCCAAACTCGCGACTTAGCCGGGCCATTTGCCTAGGCCACGGCCAAAGCCATCGCCTTAGCCACGGCCGGCCACGGCTAGGCCGCTAGGCCAACCTTATAAAAGTCACTCTCGTCCCAAAAATTAATTCAATCTCAACTCTCTACCCCATCTCTCTCATTACTCCGTCCTATAATATAATACTCCATAGTAACCAGATTTCCATCTCAATTTCAATATCGATATTGTCAAATTATTCCATTAAAGGAATTGCTCAACATTTAGAGTATAACTCCAAGCTACTCACCCACTAGCCAAGAACAAAGGAAACAACAATTAATAATACATTATGAAAATCTCTTATAAAACACCCGGCCAATACCAAAACATACTTAACTGTCGAAATAATCCATGTCGGCCAAAGATTTGAGAACCATTCTAAATATAATACTCCGTAATGTATACTAGAGATCCTTTATATAAGAAAAACTCAAAACTCACTTCACTAAGAAGCATTAATCTTACGAACAGATTTTCATACTAAAATCTATCACCATTAGCTATTTCAATAATGACTAAGTACCACACAATCCAATTCCATGTTACCTGTTCTACTTAAAACCCCAAATAATAATAATAATATTAGGGCCGATAGAATCGTGTTACCTTAAACGCCCCTTATTCTTCGAATAAATGGTCCACAAGGCACGGGCCTTCGAATCCTTCATAAAAGGGCAAGAAAACGGAATAAAGAAGCTAAAAGACGACACTTTTATAAGACGGCGAAAGACGAAACCACAACAAAAAGGAGACTTTCTTACCTTAAAAGGAGGAGGAAGGAAAGGGGAAGAGAATGGTACAAAAATTACGGAATTTGGTCGAGAAATGGGCCGGGATCTGAGGTTTGAATGATCGGAAATGGCGTACGGAGGAGCTGTTGTTTCAATGTTGTTGTTGTCTGTTGTTTTGCTGATAGAACGAAAAAGAAAGGAAAAGAGGAGGGGGGGTGGGGTGTCACGCATGATCAACCACAACAATAATAATGTAATAATAATAATATATAATAATAATAATGAGACACCAGCTAGCTTGCTAGCTACTAATTATACGTACGTTTCTTCATCGTTAAGTAATTTCGCTCGTTTTTAAAACCGTCTCGAGTTAATAAAATCGGTTTTAGTAAAAGTTTCAGTAATAAAACGGAGTCAATAATAAATAAATTTAATGAGTAAAAATATAATAAACTCAAATTGATAACGAAATAATAGGAATTCGATTCGAATCGGAGTTATTAACGATTTTTACTAAATTAGCGGAGTTTAACGAAATTTGATAACTTAGCAAAATAACTCAAAATAGCTAATTGGATGACTTTTCCTAAATCCATTTTGAATCCACTAAGGGACGACTTTCATAAAGGGCTCGTAAAAGGAACATAATTTATTAACGATTATTAAAATTTAACGTAACGAATTATAATAAAATTAATTAATTAGCTAAGAAAATAAATATATAAATCGCTAACCAACGTAATTAAATACAAAGTAGCAATTAAAATAATTTTATTCAACTTAATAAAATACGGGGTGTTACAAATAATCATTTAGACAACTGGGCCGAACATTCATCATAATTATAAGTATACGCTTGGTTATCGGGATGAGTCATGAATTGGTCCATTGAACGTTGCCCATGTTCAGGGCGACTTTTACAGCTTTTCCAATGTCGATTTAAATGACCGGTACCACCCGTAGACCCGCAACTAAATATTTTGTTACAATGTATACATTTGCAGATTGGCTTATTAGTACATTTTATAAAATGGTTCCACGCTTCACTTGATTTACCGTTTTTTCGTATTTTATTCATTTGTTCTTCGGTCATCCATATTTCTTCGGGTTGGTCGGGTTGTGTATGGGGTGCATGGGGTCGCCTTGTTTCGGTAGATGACTCATCCTCGCATGATCCATGTTCGGAATGTGGTCTAAACCCCTCGTCATAAAAGGTAGTATATTAGGCATTAACGGTATTGTACTAGGTCCTTCATAAGGTTGATTTTCATATATAGTACTACTAAATATATTCGAGGTCATTATGCGGGGGTCGGTTTATTGGTCGGGCCATTGCATGTTTTGCAATTGTGACGGGGAGAAACCACTATATTGATTCATGTTAAATGGTGCGGTCGTCGGGATTTGTGGTTCGGGGTTTCTAGTAGGTGATTCCGACTCACTAGGTAATTGACGTGACCTTTTAGACGAGTTTCGTGAGTCCATATTTATGATATAATTTTTAAAAGATAATTACTAAAAAGTAAATAAAACTAATTAAATAATTTTAACTCAAACAAAAGTAAAAACAATACAATAGAAAATAGAGTTAAAAATTGCAAACAAAGCTATCGGAATTCGGAATATCGGAATGAACAATTGAAGTCTTGCTTGGACCCAAGTACCCGATTCAACAACTTGATTATATAAAACCCGATTCAACAAAACCCAAATAATTAATTAACTAATTATTTTATATAAGATTTTTATATATTTATAAATTATATTGTAATTTATAACTTGTAATATTGTAATTTATAACAATTAAGATTAGTAGAAGAGAATATAAGAGGGATTGAATTGTGAAGAAAATGAATTAAGTTAAGGTGGTATTTATAGAGTTTGTAAATTATTAAAAAAAAAAAATTAGTGTAACAGCCACATTATAACGGATAGCAAAATAAAGCAACAACAACATTCAACAAGACATATGCAATTGACATCATCAAGTTGATGATGTCATCAACTCATCAATCATCATTCATCAACATTCAACACTTCAACAGCCTATTATTACACAACGGCTCCTTCCTTTTTCGTGCTGATTCTGTGCCGGGCCGGGGCCGCGCCGTGCCTGGGCACGAACTTTCATGAAATTTTGTGTCAGAGCCCGCTTCAAGCCCGTCCGTGCTGGGCTCGTGCCGCCTGGAAAAATGCACCGAGCTGTGCCGCGCCGAGCCAAACTCCGGGCCATGTCGTGCCGCCCACCAGCCCGAGGCACGAATTACCACCACTAGAATCAGCCGCTGACCGTGCTTTTCCAAAACACAACACAAAAAGCCAAACATAAACAAACTACAAACCAAAAACACATATATACAAACCGCCTCACGCAAAATACATCAACATACATATGATACAAACGACGGACCATACAAACAGGATCCGGTACAAGTATTTATCATACAGACACTGGCCTAAAACAACGAATTGGAGGCTACCCGCCACCTACCGAACTAAGCACTCCCTACCCTTCTGATCAGAAAGAAAGGGAGCAACATGGAAAAGAAAGGAGTAACCGCGAAAGCAGAGGTGGTTACCATGACAGTAATACCTCTCTCCTACTCCGTAACTAAAAAGAAAAAATGCTTGGCAGACTTCGGACGGCATGACAATTAGGAATTGTGACACATCGCATCGCCCCGACGTTAACCCCCAATCGTCGGAATTCAACGATTAAAAGGAGCCACGACATAGGGTGCCACCTCGATGTTGACCCCCAATCATCAGAATTCAGAGACGACTGAAAACGGCAATGTAGAACGACACACTGGTGTTAACCCCCAAGCATCAGATGTCCAAGTTTCTGCAGACAACAGCCAATGAGCAACACGTGATCAAAGGCTGGACAAGGCCACCAGGGAGAAACACAACTCGACAAGGACAAGACAACAGCTGTCTCTCCTCCTCCTGGATAATCCTCCTCCTCTAAAGCCTCGGGCACGGACTCAGTAGGCCCAGAAGCCCCAGAACACTCACCTGAAATCAGGACAAAACAAAAACGTCAGCTGAAAAACCAGCATTACGACGGCACAAAATGGACAAAATCCAAAAAAACAAAACCACCTGCAAATGCAAAAATAGAAAAAAAAGGGCAAACTCGCCTGAACTCACCCAGCAAAATAGTTCACAAAAACGACTCGCCCTTCTTTTCAAGCAAAAGACTAGTCAAAACAACAACAAAATTACAAAAACCACCCAACACCTCAAAGACCGCACACGGTCCGCAAAAATAAGCAATAAAAATTCCCGACACAACTGGGCATTTTTTACAGCTCGGAAAAGGCAATTTTACGCCAATTCGGGCACAAACAGGTCAAAAATTCAAATTACGACCACAACAAAACAACGTGATTTAATCACGTCTCAAGCGACCTAAACTGCCGCTGAGGTCCATTTCAAGACAAACCGGCCCAGTTTGAGCTCAAACAGAAGCTTATTTCATCAGCATAAGACCGTCTCACAAAGGCAAAAATTCAAATTTTACCTACAACGCCCAACAAAGGTTCAATACGGCAAAGACAGTCTTCCCCGACTACAATGCAACCTAGTGGGGCACACAACTCAAGCAAACAAACACGACATTGTGAAATGAGACGATCTTTTGTCTCATTCACGTTTTTTGCTCCCAGAGAGCGGGAACGGGGACTAAAATACAAACTAAAAGCACCCCTATACTCCTAAACATGTTTCTAACCTAATGCAATCATCAATTTCACTCAAAAATAGGCCAAGCAAAAACGCCCAAATCGATTTTTGAAGGGTTAGGGTTTCGCCTAATTCAATTAACAAAAAGGCAAATATATTCAAGTGGAATCAATAGGATTTAGATACCTTGAGACGACATGATGAATACGACACGAACACAAGCGAGAAAACAAGATCAAGAATGGCGATTTTGGTATTTTTTCGAGTGTTTGAAGGTTGAAGATGAAGAAAATGAGGAGCAACTCATTCTCGCGTCTTTTTACAGAAAAAAGGGGAAGCCCCTTGTTTCGCCAAGGGGCTTGCGCCTCTTTGGCCTATCCTTGCCTTTTCAGGCGAGTTTTGGGCTTTTAGCCCAATACGCCCATCCAAAGATCAATTTTACAAATTTCAATGACGGAATTAAAAACCGTCATTTTTCAAACAAAAACAAATAGTGAAATTCAAATTCGCTATTTTCACACAATTTCCAACGACGGAATTAAAAACCGTCATTTTCAAACAAAAACAAATAGTGAAATTCAAATTCGCTATTTTCACAAATTTTCCAACGACGAAATTAAAAACCGTCATTTTCAAACAAAAAACAAATAGTGAAATTCAAATTCGCTATTTTTACACAATTCAAACAACGGAATTAAAAATCGTCATTTTCAAACAAAAACAAAATAGTGAAATTCAAAGTCGTTGTTTTCACAAATTTCAAAATTCAAACGATGAAATTAAAAACCGTCACTTCCTCAACAGAAAATAAGATAGCGAAATTCCAATTCGTTATTTTCCCATGATTTCAAAACGATGACAATAAAAACCGTCACCTTTTAGACAAACCCAATTAGTGAAATTCAAGTTCACTACTCACAAATTTCAAATCACAAGGAGAAGGAATTGAAACCATTATCCCCAAACGCACATCAAATGGCAGAATACACATCCGCCATTTCCACAAATCCGAAAAACGACAATAAAAACCGTTATCTCTCTTCAAAATTCGAAATCACCGCCAACCACAGGAGCCAGGCTCACAAGCCTATCTCTTTCCAGCACCACGAACATCCAATATAAACGTCGAAATTCCCCAACAGGATATCAGAGACCTCCCCACGGAGCCCACTAACTCAACAACCTCTCGAAATAAGCCCATCCAACACGGCTATTTCCCACAGTCGATCATTCGACCTCCAACATGGCTGGCGAGCCTCAAAACACACCTCCTACATGGCTGGTGAGCCTCAAAATGCACCTTCAGTATGGCTGGCAAGCCTCCAAAACGCACCTTCAGTATGGCGAGCCTCACAACGCACTTTCAATATGGCTGACGAGCCTCAAAACGCACCTTCAGTATGGCTGGCGACCCTCAAAATGCACCGCCTTCAACATGGCCGGCGAGCCTCAAAACGCACCTTCAACATGGCTGGAGAGCCTCAAAACGCATCTTCAACATGGCCGACGAGCTTTGGTATGCACCTTCCACATGGCTGGCGAGCCTCACAACGTAACCTCTACGCGGCTGGCGAGCCCCATCGTATCCGCAACATGGCTGGCGAGCCTTTTTGCGCAAGTAAGAAGCAATTCAAGGACATATCCCGAAGATGCCTCAGGTATGACTTATTCCTATGGCTGGCGAGCCTTTGTACGTAGTCTAACAGACTTTACACGACCCACACGGACAGTCGACAAACTCTAAACTGTTATCGAGGACAGGTCATTGACTTGTATCCCCGAGTCACCTTGGTGTCGCTCTTCCCGACGGCAGATCCTCGACCCGAATTATTTCGAGCCGCCTCGACGTCGCTTCGGTCTCTAGGTTGCAATCTTCGATTGACCTGGGGGCTATACTTTGACTTTTTCCCTGGCCAAGCCTCAGTCAAAGTTGGGGTTTTGTAGATACCCAGTATCTGTTGATTTCCAACAAACACCCGATGATTATTGGACTACAACATGCTTAAGAATCGATACATTTAATCGACAGTTTTGTATAACTATACGTCGGAAAACTCAAAACGATTTTGAAAACAAAACATTTCAAAAAAAATTTAAAAGTACCTGGAGTGTTTAATGCACGACGACGGGGTCGCAATGACACTAACTAGAGTCAAAACCGACACCGCACCAAAAGAAACGATTCAAAATTCAAATCCCGACTCCAATAACGAGTCAAACCGAGTCAAACACAAAAAACAAACATCACAAAGTTTCCATGTTAAGTATACCCGGTATACTTGAATGGTCAAGTATTACAATCATGCCATCCAAAACCTAGGATAGAACAAATTATGATTTAAAACGCGTGATAGTGACAAGACAGCTCGAAGACCCGCGAAATGGCTCGCGCCTCTTCGAGTAGCCCATGCGGTCACGTCACTCAAAACGCACATAACCACTCAATCTTCTATAAATACCCCTCAAATGACACCATTTGAAGGTACGCTAGTGTCCTCCCTCACATTTCTCACTTAAAATTCTAGACTCGACTTCTTAAGTCATAAACCGACACGTGTTTTCGACCGACCGATCGAAAATACAAGCCATACACATTGTTTGGTACCGTCATCGTGCATTAAATCACTTGACCGACCATCTCGACCAACTACACACTCACTAAACTAAACAAAAAACTCTTTACATTGCTAAAACGGTGTTCAACCGAGTTTTACGACCTAACAAGTTGTTACACATCCGTCGATTTCTCATCTCAAACCTAGCATGTAAGTATGAGGGTGTAATAATCCTCTTCTTTCATGTCTTTTTATCTGTTTTTATGACCTTAACATGCTAAAACTTGCATAACATGGTCCAAAATACCGATCGAATGAGCCAAAACCGAGTTTTGACTGGAAACAGAAGGCCCTAATCACCACTAGGTACCTCGCGCCTCAATGAGGTGTCCAGGTCAGAACTCAAACGTGTTTGAGTTCATTATTTCCATTTTCATTTCATTTTACAACCGGTTTTTACCGTTCCAAATCATTTTTATGATAAACGTTTTAACCAAAAATCATTTTTACCCCTGGTTCTTTATACCATGCCGGTGTAATCCGTGTTTCGGTGATAATATTTGGTTAATTACATTTTAAAAGGTATTTTAAAACCTTTTATTTCATTTCTTTACATTTCAAAAAACAATCATATTAGTCATACATGCAAAATCATCCTTGGTTCCACATACCATGTCGGTTTTAAACCCGAGTACGATGATAAACATTGACTAATTACAGATAAATGAACTTGATACAATTAGTTCATAATCATTTGTCAAAACTATTCATATCAAGCTTGCAAAACCGAAGCCGACATCGAATATCGTCAAATACAATGATGATTATTCGAGTCCTGTTCCTCACATTAACACAAAAGCGGTCTAAACGACCTTTTCAAACAAAGAAGGGTTCAAACACCCCCTTTATCAACCGTTTTACAAACATTTTCAACAGCCAGAAGACGTCCTTTGGACAGATAGCTGCCTCACGCCTAAACAGTCCAATTGTTTTCCTGTTTTCAAACCAGGACATGCCCCCATTGCATCGCCTGATGGCTCGCGCGTCAATAGGTTGCCTGATGCAGGGCCTGCTTCCTTTCCAGCACTTGTCTAGGACGATCCTGACTTCGGTTAACCCGAATACATGACAGATCAGATGGCAAGACTGCACTTTTACTTTATATTTGCAAAATGCCTTTCTAAGACAAATGGATTACGTTATGCATCATAAACCTAACTCGGTAAATGGATGTTTAATTTCTGTCTTGCATGAAAATCAACACTAAATCCAATTTGACATCAATTACTTGATATTTGGATAAACAACCGACATAGAAAGCTCACATGTTAGTTTTAAACTTGTGGATACGCATTCACGCATTTACCCATTTTATCAACTTTTGCATTTAACCAACCAAGATCGATCAGTACAGGCCGCTACCGCGGGCGGGATTGGGTGTCCGATTAAAGGGCTTCCCAATACGTACCTTCACCTCTTACTTAGAAATTTTGGATAGTGGACGACCTTATCCAGGGCGAGCGAGAGTCATTCTAGAGATAGGATGCTAAAGAGGGACGACTCCTTATCTTTAGTACCTATGTCAAACACCGCTTTTTGCCTTGGTTGACCTAGGTATAAAGTGGATTCGAACGGATTCCAAGCATCCCAAAAATGTTTGGTTTCGACTCCGAACATCTCTTGCATCGTTTCGAGACCCTTGCCGAGATGAAACCATCTGATTTAAAGCGATCCGGTCGAAAGCATTTTTACGCCCCCGAGCGTGGCTTTCACACTGCTACTACGTCCACAGATCGGGTGGGTGTCGCAGGTGGCCTATGTCCACAGGTATATACACACATTTGGGCTTAATCCTTTGATATCATCAATGCTATATCCTAGAGAGGCCTTGTGAATTTTAAGAACCTGTAAGAGTTTTTGTTCTTGGTCCTCACTAAGATTAGCATTGATTATCACCGGATAAGTCTCTCACTCACCTAAAAAGCATACTTAAGTGAGAGAGGAAGGGTTTTGAGTTGTACCTTAGGAGGGAGCAATCCCTCAAATTTATTTAAGAGCTCATCATCAACCTCATGGTCTTCCTTCATTTCTTCATCATGGGGGGAGATTTGGAATGCCTCCTCCATCTCTGACTCTTCCTTTGCAACTTCATTAACAACTTCCTCAATCATTTTAACCGTGCAAGCTTGATTGAACTTTGGCCCTTTCACCATATTAGGAAGGTTAAATACAACCTTGTCACCCTCGATCCTAAACGTTAGCCGCCCATCTCTAATATCAATTAAGACTCCTCCGGTAGCAAAAAATGGCCTACCTAGGATGATGGGGGTATGCCTATCTTCTAGGATGTCAAGGATGACAAAGTCGGCGGGGATTAAGTATTTCCCAACTTTGACGGGTACGTCCTCAAGCACCCCTATGGGGCGTTTGACGGATCTATCCGCCAATTGAAAGGTTATATTTGTCGGAATTAATTCAAAAACACCAATTTTCTTGGCAACCACTAGGGGAAGCACACTTACACTTGCCCCTAAATCATAGAAAGCTCGCGATATTAGGACACCACCAACCAGACAAGGAAAGGAAAAACTCCCCTGGTCACCAAGTATTTGGCATTTTTTTTAGGAGTAGAGCACTACACTCTTCCTCCATAGCCATCATTTGTTGGTCACCCAAGGTTCTCTTCTTTGTTAAGATGTCTTTTAAAAACTCGGAATAGGTTGGTATGTTCAATATTATTTCGGTAAAGGGTAGGGTCACTTCAATTTTTCCCAACATTTCAGAAAACTTGGTGTACTTGAAGTTTTCCCTAGACTTTAAGGCTCTTGTAGGATAGGGAATTCTAGTGACAAGTTGATATTTAAAGGATACCTTGGGAGATGTAGGCATGCTTGTTACCTTAGTAGAAGGTTGAAGAAGGACTTCTTCACCCACCTCCTCTTCATAGGGGAGGTCTTCAACCAAAACATCCTCATTGTTCTCTAGGGGAGCTTTTCCCTTTGATGTCCCCTCACTTGTAGTCTTCCTCTTCTTGGCCTTACTAACCCTTGCCGATCGAGTCATTGGTGGGCTTTCCTCACCATCATTCATCACCAAGTGCTTCCTCTTAGGATCCACATCCACTTCAATTTCAAGGTCCTTGTAAGGGTCTTCAAGCTCAACACCACTCCTCAAGATTACCGCGTGGGCTTGGTGGTTTGCCGAGGTGTCTTTTGAACATTGGCCTTGAGCAAGGAAACCACCCGATGGTCTTTGAGGGTTTGCAAGCGCTGGTGATGCCAATCGAGCTTCCATGTCCCTCTTCATGTTGTTAAATTCTTGTTGGTGTGAAAGTTGCATGGTCTACACCATCTTCATCAAGTCACCAAGTTGAGATGCCAAGGTTGGGTCTTGATGTGGTTGGTTAGTTAAGGGTAAAGGGAACCCATAGTCTTGTCGGGTGTAGGGACCTTGATTGTTGTTGTTGTTATTATTCTCCCTTGGTAGTTCCCCTTAGGATCTTGGTTGTTGAAATTGGACCCTTGCCTTGCTCATGAAAACCTTGAACAAAGCCATGGCTAAACCCTTGATTTGCTTGATTCTTTTGGTTACCTTGGTAGAAACTTTGACTATCTTGGTTACCCCCAAAATCTTGGTACCCTTGAGGCTGGTTCCCGAAATTTTGGTTTTGGTTGCCATAATTGTTTCTTGGATTTTGATATCCATCCCTAGGTTAAGAAAGCCCGGGTGGATTGGTATTTTGCACTTGTGGTTGTATGTGTTGCGGGTTTTGCACATTCGTGCTCTTGTAGCTTAGAAGTGGGCTATTTCTCATGCCCGGATGGTAGAAGTTGGAGTTGGTTTTGTAATTGCCTTGGTTGGTGGCTGCATATTGTTGTTCTTATAGCTTTTAAAAGCGTTAACATCTTGAACATTGTCGTCAAACCCCACATTAAAAGTATTATTGGCACACACTGCGATAGTATGTCTGTTTCCCCCACACAATTCGCAAGAAGGGTTAGGAATGACCTCTTCCATGGGTGGTCCATGGGAGGCAGTAGCTTGGTGCACTTGGTTCCTTTGCATTTGCTCAAGTTTCTTGGTGAGAAGATCAAGTTTAGCACTGGTTTCGACATTTGAGCTACAAGAGTTCTCTTGAGG
This sequence comes from Silene latifolia, assembly GCF_048544455.1. Taxonomy (NCBI): domain Eukaryota; kingdom Viridiplantae; phylum Streptophyta; class Magnoliopsida; order Caryophyllales; family Caryophyllaceae; genus Silene; species Silene latifolia. The sequence goes on along the minus strand of NC_133528.1, from coordinate 139,577,619 downwards.
ATAGCGACTATTTCTTCTTAACGCGTTACCTCTCGAACCATAGTTAGCTTCTGAATCGACCATCTTTTTGATAAGGGTCGACCCTTCTTCATCCCCTAAATGGTAGAATCCTCCCTCGTGGAGACATTCACCATTTCCTTGGTTCTCGGTAACAAGGTTTGAAAGAAAGTTTGGGTTATGTACCACGCCGGGATCCCATGGTGAGGACAACTGGCGATTAAGTCTCGATACCTATCCCATGCCTCCCCCAAGGATTCTCTATGCTCTTGTTGGAAGGTGTGAATTTCATTTTGGAGTATGGCGGTTTTCGATGATGGGTAATACTTGGCTAGGAATGCCTTGGCTAAGGCATAACCATGTAGTAAATGTGTTCGAAGCATGCACATTCAACCAACGATCCGCTTTATCTCGAATGGAAAAAGAGAAACAACATCAATCGCAATGTGTCTTCGGACACCCCATTCCGTTTCATCATGGCAACCTTGTTTTTGAATTTCCTTAGATGGGCATGCGCATCTCATCAATATGCCCACCGAAACTATCCTTCTCAATTAAGCCAACTTGAGCCGGATGCATTTCAAAGTTGTTTGGGGCCATGGTGCCAAAGTTAATTGGATTGCAAGCGTAATTGTGATTTGGGCTGTTGTGGTCACGTAGAGTCGCCATTTGTGGTTGCGGAATTCGTATATATGGAGGTGGTGTTTGAGGTGGTGTATTTGGGGTTTGGAGATCGTGAAATGGGTTTTCTAGTAGACGACCAATGGTGTTGTGGTGTTGTGTTTTCAATGGGAAGTTGGGTGGGTGAATTTGCTTGGTTCAAAGTAGCTTGAGAAGAGGTTCTAACCCTTGCAATGGTCTTATTCCTTAAGGCTCTAAAAAGCCTTTCGGGATCGGTGTCAAAGAGCGAAGTTTGGTAATTCCTCCTAGGCATGCAACTTGAAAAACCGTAAGACTCCTAGTGCTTTTACACACTAGGGTAAGGCAAAAATCACACACTCTACAAGAAGCACGTAACTATGGAAACAAACAAACAATTAAACTAAGACTAAAGCTAAGACTCTAACTAACTAAGTATAACCTAACGCCATCCTCGGCAACAACGCCATTTTGATGACCGGATTTGTCGTCATTTCCGGATAAAAAACAAGCCCAAGTAAGTAGTATAATTGGGGTCGAAATCCACAAGGATGGTGTGGGTATATTCAAAGCTAGTTCGAGTCTAAGTCTATTATAATAAAAGATAATTGGTTTGATTTACTAACAACTAGGTGAATTATAGCAAAGCAAGCAAGATGATGAGTAAATAATCGATTAAAGACTAAGGTCTTCGGGTTTCCCTAAGTGAGATGGACTAACAATGGGTGTCAGTATGCTTTAGGTAGTTGTTGGACTTGGAGAGTTAATGTCAAAAACTCTACTAAAGAAGGATACGAAATTATCATAAAGTATCCATACTTATCATAAGCACACTATCAAGAATTCACATAAACTTTCGACTTATGAAAATGCTAAGCAAATAATAAGGAAACTTATGAACTTTCGTTCACACATTTCAACAAACACCTTAAATGCATGCGTATAAAGACTAACAATTTTCCCTAAAACAAAGCATTAACAACCCATATTTATAGTCCTAATCCCGACTTAGGTTCTCCCTAAACCCTAGGGGTCACTACTCACACATACACAAAGAGCAAATGCAAACAATTAGAGAAAAACAAGCAAGCATGATGATAAACATGTAATTAAATAAAACAACAACTAAATAGGAAATGGAAATGTAAACAAGAAGATTCAAACAATTGAAGATTAAAACTAAAAAGGAAGGAACTTGTACCAAGAAAATAAAAGATTGAATCTTTGATTGATAAATGGAAGATGTTCTTCAACAAACTTTAATTATAAACCAAGTACCCAAATATAAACTATTGAAACTAAGTAGATATGTGTTAATTATGTAAATAATTAAGGTTTAATTACGGAAAGATTAAAACTTTGATTAAGGAATGTTGCATAAATTTAGATAGTATTTCAGATCTAGGGTTGTTTTTCGAAATCAGTAAGGGAGGAAGTATTTATAGTTTACAAGGAAAATATGTCAAAAATTACAAAGGAAGTCAAAATGTGGAATGTGTGTCCCAGCCGGTGGGTCGGCCTCCGGTACGCTGCTCGGCTGAGAGTCTTCTGATAGTTGACAATTAAATTTGTGTCATCAGGTGTGCACGGCCAGTGGGTGCCGGCTAGGAGCTCGTTGTAACTCTTCTTCATTTTTCTATCTTTTCTTCCTTCTTCTTGCTTTCCCATCCGGTAGGCTGCCCGGCTAGGAACTCCCTGTAAACTCTTTCAAAATTTCCAAGTCTTCAAAAGGAGGGGGTTCCTAGCCAGCGGACCGGCTGCCGACCTACTGGCTGGGAACGCATTTTCAGCTTTTTCTTCTTCTTCTCCTCATGCTAGCTTCTAAACCCGTCTTTCTTGCTCCCATTCCTCCGCTTCCATCTCAAATCCTGCAAGAAAAGGCACAAGTACATAGGATAAGTAATCAGGACACAAAATGCAAGCAAAGACATGCAAAACCGTATCAAATGGAGTCAATATGCATGAGAATGAAGAGGGAAAATGGCCGAATAAATGCATATCAAGACCCTACTTCTATCATATACCAAGCAACTTATCAAATACGCACATCTATACAACCTAATTGCACATCGCACGTCATACTCCGTGGAATTCTTCCAAAATAAACTAACCAAGTTACGCTCATACATAACCTATTCAAACTCGATTTTATCACCAACAATGCCATATTGATATAAGTATTCACTCAGTTGCTCCACGAAACACTATCATATGCCATTCATACATTATATAAGCATATTCACATGCTATACTGCTAACATTACACATTCTTTCTTTTGTCATCCCCAACGTACATAGAATTCTAAGCTGATCACTCAAGTTCATTTACGAGCACAAACACACCATCCCTTGCGTCATAACCAATACAACTTATATACCAAACACAATGTGACATCCACGAAAACCACACATCACACATCCAACACACACAATCCCACACGTTTACCCCGCGTGAAGTTGCTAACTTAAAGCACGTTCGGGCCGGGTGTTTGAGATGAGGGCGCCTTCTCACCCAAAACCGACATAAGAGGGCTCCCAACACACATATACCAGGTTCATTTTAATTTGACACCCTACGTTCATTTGGTTCATTGGTCCAGGTTCCAAAATCGTCGCTCTGATTCTACTTTATAACACCCTTACTTACCAAGGAGCCTTAACAAGACCTTCCCTAGTAAGTAAGAGCGTTACCATCTCGGTTGCCCGAGGTAATGTATATCAAATAGACCATAAAAGAACATTTAATAATTGGATTCTTACTGTTATTACAAAACATAGCCAAAAAGGAAAACAACTCTGAAAAGAAATGAAAGAATAACTAAAGTATAAGTGACAGCGGCAGTTGGCTAGACAGTGTGATATAGACCTGTACTCGGGCCGGGCTGGCCAGGGGGTGGGCCGGGGTCTCTGGTCAAACCCGGGCCAGGCCAGGGGGAAGGGACAGGCTTGGCCGGGCCGGGCCGGGCTGGGATATGCTTTACCCGGGCCAGAACCGGAGGCGGGCTAAGGCCGGGCCGGGTTGGCGGGCCTTACCATTTTATTTTTTTATTTTTCATTTTTGCTAAAATGGCAGGCCGGGCTGGAATTTCAGGACCCGGGCCAGGCCAGGGTTAACGGCGGGCTAAGGTTGGGCCGAGCCGGTTCAGGCCAGGATGCATAAAATAACGGGCTCAGACGGGCCGGGTCCGGGCCGGGCCGAGTCAGCCCGTGCTGATGGCCAGCTCTAGTGTGATGACTCAATTACATCCATATCTCGCAAGCAACATCGATATCCAATACCTGCTAAACCATTTACTCACCATCCATGAATGGATCATCACAGTTTTGAAAATAATAAACGGGGTCAGTCAACTACATAACCAAGATAACAGAATACAGACATACGACTAATACACAACTAAACCAAACTGTAGTAACCTTCCTCCTAACTCCAGTAGTAACAAGAAACCGACTACACACCAAGGATAATATTCCTTGTTTACTTTAGTTTTCAATTGTTTATATTTTTATTTCATCTTAATTATTGTTTGAAGTAGTTTATGTTTGTTGCTATGTTGATGTTGTTTTCTTCATTTATTTACATATCAATTGTTAGCATATGTGCGTAGTCCCCTCTAAGAATGGGGGGGGGGGGGGGTCTTGTGGGTAAAAGTTTGGTCTTTCTGCACATGCATTTAAAGTGTTTGATGAAATGTTTATATGAAAGTTCAAACCTTTTGTTGATATATGCTTAACATTTGCTTGATTGAGAATGAAAAGTAGATGTTTGATAGTGTGTGTATAAAGAATTGGAAGGAAGGTGAAAACTTTGTGAAAGATTTTGGGATTACTAAGGAATTAGTTGTCAAACCTAAGCTAAACCACAACCCATAACTTGTTGAACCTATAATCAGCTCTACCCTACTTAAGTGAACCCGAAAGTCTTAGCTTTTATAATCTTGTTTAAACTCATATCATTTATTGCTTTACTTTATTTCTTGTTACTAGTTTAAATTCTAGCAATTAGTTGAACAAACCCTTTCAATTATTTACGCTAAACTTGATTTGAACAAGCTATGTACAAGTCCCCGCCATCTTTGCGAACGATCCCTAATTATACTACTTTAATTAAGAGTTTTTACAAATTGTTTTTGGTGTGAGGATTGACGACAAAACTCACTATCACTGTCCAAACGTGAGACCTTGGGACTCAGGTGGTGAAAATTATGGATTGAAAACGGTTTGATATATCGTTGGATTTACAACGACACTGGATTTGAAATATATTTCTATTTTTATTTTGGTTTTGAGGTTCTGTTATTTATAATATTTTTTTTCAAACTGTCATTATTTCTTATTTTCTTAAAACTCGGTTTTGCTGACGCCCTTCTGTTTTGGGTCGTTCCCCCTCTGAAAACTGTATCTATTTATGATTTTGGGTACAGTTGACAGGTACCACTTGAGTTGCTGCATGGGTGCATAATGGATCAGGGGAGTAGTACGAGCGTGGAAGGATTTTGAATAAAGAACTCCGTCTTAATTTATTTATATACTCTTATAAGATTTATTGGTTTTGGATCTCATTTATTATTTGGATTTTGTAAGACTTAAAGTATTCCGCTGAAACTTATAACTTATTATTTACTTTGTTATTGTTTATGGACATATACTTCGTTTTCAAACATTGGTGAGCTAAGTGTGGAGTGGCAGCTTTGAATTTTCCATCTCTAGTTTATTGTTTTTGGTCATGAAAATTCAAGGCTGTTATAGTTAGTATCAGAGCAAAGGTTTTCCAAGAATAAAAATTTATTGTTGTTACAGTTGCCTGAGAATCCTCTTCTATAGTTTGCGTAAAATTCTCTCTCTTTCCTCAGCGATGGAGGACGAACAGAGTAATCGAGGTACAAAAAAATTTAAAATGCATCAGTCTCAGGAGACATTCTCTTCAGACCAGATGGACTCAATGGATGTATCTATAGTCCCGAATAGTCTAAATCAGGAAATGTATCAGAATACTGGACTACGACTTTCTTATAAGGAGTCTATGAGTAATGGGACCGCTCCATCATTCGCAATTAATCAATGTTATAATTTCAACGTAACTAACAATGGTATATATGATGAAGAATCGGATGATGATGTTGAAGATGCAGGACAAGCAAATGACCCGTTATGCTCTACCATCCTCCTCACAAAGGAGGAGAAGAGGAAAATTAGGCAAAATTGGAGGGATTCTCTTATTATCAAGATGTTTGATAAGAATATTGGCTATTTCTCTCTTCTCCAGCAACTGAAGAAGAAATGGGCCATTAAAGGAGGACTTGTACTAACAGATGTTGGGTGTGCTTACTACATGGCTAGATTCATTAATAAAGAGGATTACAAGTTCGTAGTGTCACAAGGACCATTGATGATAGGGGACCATTATCTTACCATGAGGAAATGGGTTCCCAATTTCATTGGAACTGACGAACCTATTAGGTTCCTCACTACCTGGATATGATTTCCACGACTCTCTGTGGAATACTACCATGAAGATATCTTGAATAAAATTGGAAGCTTCGTGGGTACTGTGATCCAGATTGATAAACCTACTGCTATGCCAGAACGAGCTCAGTTCATTCGGATGAGTGTGGAAGTGGATCTTTCAAAGCTGCTTTTATCGAAATTTCGCTTTATGGAAAAGTATTGATTATTCAGTATGAAGGTTTACATCTTATTTGTTATAGGTGTGGTAAACTTGGTCATTCTGATGTTAAATGTCCGTCATCCAGTTCTTTATTCAATCTAATGAGCTGATGAATGGTGTTAATATGGAACAAGCAGGGATGAGTACTCGGGGTGTCATTGCTAATAGGAAAATTACGCCTGATAAGACTAATGATGCTTTTGGGTCATGGATGCATGTTAAGAAGCCGAACCGACGAAAGAATACACGCATTGAAAAAGAGAAAAGCCCCATAAAGGAGACGTTTAGCATGCAACGGGTTCAAATCCTTAAGAATTATGCTAGGAACTCTAGGTCTAGAGTTGATGCTCTTGAAATCTACGAGATAGCACCTAATCAGGATGTGGCGTCTATCAAATCACACAGTTCCTCTAGTGAGAGAAAATCCTTTGTTTTTAGAAATGTCGAACGCAAGTGATGGTCTCCCGCCGGAGTCCAGTCCCCAAACGAATAATCTCTCCACCATTGTTTCTCCCCCTGGGCAGGAAACATACCACTTTCCTTCCCTCCCTAAGAATGCAAAGAGGAAAACGATGCATTTATCAGATTTCCTCGCTAACCTACCTCTCAAACCAGTCCCACGGATCTGTATCCTACCAATAACGAGAATCAATCCCAAACCCAACATCCTCAAACCCAGTCTAAGTCTTATACAGACATGGTGCAGGGCTTTACTACGAATCCTATTTCTTCAGTTAACCCATTACTAGAAGATATCGAGTTCGATTCAGAAGACGATGTTGAAGATGAAGAAGAAGAGGACAAATTGTGTCCTAAAATCTGTCTCATAAAATAGGAGAAGGCCATTCTTCGTTAGCCCTGGCGGCATGCCCTCATCATCAAAATGTTTGATAAGAAAATCGGGTATCTTTCCCTAATGCGGAAATTACAAGCAAAATGGTCCGTCAAAGGCAAACTAACCTTGACGGATCTTACGGACTCTTATTACGTTGCTCGTTTCTCATCTCGGCAAGATTATGAATACTTTCTAACCCAAGGACCGTGGATGATTGACGATCATTACCTCACCATCCGAAAATGGATACCCAGTTTCGTTCCATCAGAGGACAGTATCAAGTTCCTAACTGCTGGGTACGCATCCCTAATTTGCCAGTGGAATATTTTAATGAGACATTTCTCAAAAAGGTAGGATCAAAAATAGGAAAAGTAATTAGAATCGATAAAAATACTGCCAATGCGGAGCGTGGCCAATTCACGAGATTAAGTGTTGAGGTGGATATTACTAAACCCTTGCTATCGAAATTCCGTTTATATGGAAAGGTTTATTACATTCAGTACGAGGGTCTGAAGATGATTTGTTTAAAATGCGGTAAAATGGGTCATCAGTCCGAGGAATGTAAATCACATATTGTCGTCAATAACTCAACAGACACCCCTATGTCAAACGAAGGTCAGGACACAACTTTGGCAGCTATGGATGTTCCTAGCGAAAATTCTTTAGAGGCAGGTTTGTGTCCTGAGGAGGAATCGGATTTTGGTGATTGGATGATGGTCCGGAAACCTCCGAGGAGAAAACCAGCAGCAAAACCCTTCGAATTTGGTAGTACTTCGAAGGACAATACGGGCTCGCGGTTCGATGCACTTAACTCGGTAAACGTTGATACTGGGAACCCGAGTAAGTCTAAGGGTATTTTCTCGCAATCCGTCACAATCCCAATTGCCCAAAATAAGGAGCAAAATAATTCCAATCTACCAAAAAAATAGGAAAATCATATCTTCTAAAAATACTTCCCTTAACAAATCCAATAATAATATTTCGAAAAAATCTCCTTCCATCCATCTCATAAAAACACAAACGTTTTACGTAATATCACTAACAACCAAAAATCTAGCCCTAGTCCCTCCATAAATTAAGCAAATAAAGATTCACTCAATATTCTAAACTTAAGAAATATCCCAAAATCCTCCACCAATCCAATTATTATTTCTAATCAAGAAAACTTACCCATCCAAACCGTGAATACGGCAAGCAAGCATGGAGATGAATTACTCAACATTGGTCGAACTTCTTCCATCCCAAGAACATCCGATACTGAACTTAACACAAGTTCTAATGATACCACCATACCGACGGTTTATGTTCACGACGTGGGAGGGGATGGCCGTACCCTTTATGGGGGTGATGGTAAGGGAATCGTATATGATGAACCTGACGTTCCAACAAGTCAAATAAAATCCAACGAGCCTTTGGGTCGAGATGTCGATTCCATGGAATGTTAACAAGGTACTCTCCATGATTAGTCGATCATATGTTTCTCAGTTACAGTATTTACCACATCTTATGTCGGATAGAATACCTAACTTATCTCCCAACTCACCTCACATTACATGTATGGTCTGGAATTTCCAAGGCTCGTCTAGTAGAGCTAAACTGTCTGCTTTAAAAGATATTATTCAAACTTATAAACCCACTGTGTTTGCTCTCATAGAAACACATATGGGAGGGGAACATGCTGAGAAAGTTCAGAAAATCGTTGGCTACGACAGTCATGCCTGAGTGGACGCAGTGGGGCTTCGTGGGGGGATTTGGGTTTATTGGAAATCTGAGTTAGTTCGCATTACCTCTATTACATCCCACTCCCAATATATCACTATGGAAATCTCGAGAGTTAATGAAACACCATGGTTATTTACTGCTGTCTATGCGAGTCCTGCCCGCATAATAGAAGAGAACTTTGGGCAGAATTGGAAGACTTTGCTCGAAGGAATAATATCCCGTGGATGATGGCTGGCGATTTTAACGAAACTCGAAGTTTAATTGAGAGACACGGGGGAGATAGCAATATGGCAAGGCGGTGCGATCTCTTTAATACTTGGATTGAAAATTGTGCTCTTGTAGAATTGGAGTTCTATGGCCCGTCTCACACCTAGGCGAGAGGCAATACACCGGAAACGAGATAAAGTGCCCGACTAGATAGAGCATTATGCAATAGCGAGTGGATTATGTTGTTCGGGGATACAAGTGTGAAACATTTACCAGCTATAGAATCCTATCATTGCCCTCTTCTAATTTCTCCAAACGGCTTTGCTCCCCTCAACTCTATACAAAGGCCTTTTCGGTTCCAGGCCGCTTGGCTCACCCACGAGAATTTCACAAATTTCGTAACCGAGAACTGGCAACCGGAAGGGAATTTGATCACTCAACTCAGTCATCTTTCGAACAAGCTTCAGAGGTTTTTGGTAATATTTTTAAGCTAAAGCGTCATTTAAAGGCTAGAATTGAAGGTTATCAAAGGAAACTATCGATGTGCAAGGACAGGGGTACCATGATTTTGGAGGCTAAGCTTCGCAAGGAACTGGATGAAATACTAGAAAGAGAGAAGATTCTTTGGTACCAAAAATTGCGTGTGGAGTTTATCAAAGACGGAGATAGAAATACTTCTTATTTTCACATAAGCACCTTAGTTAGACGATGGCGAAATCGCATCAGCTCCTTAAAGAATAATGATGACGTATGGGTCGAAGACAAAAATGAACTCCAAAAACTCGTGCTCGATTTTTATAAACATCTTTACACTCAGCAAGGAGATTATGATGCAGGGGTAGGGGTCTTATATGATTTATTCCCCGAGCTTAGTCGAGAGGACTTCGGATGGCTAACCCGTCCTTATACTATAGCCGAAATTGAAAAGGTTATATTTAATATAGGAGCCCTTAAAGCTCCCGGGTCGGATGGTTTCCAAGCTCTTTTGTATCAAAAAAATTGGTCGGTTGTCCGACAGTCTGTTTGTGAAACGGTGATAAAGGCTTTGCAAGGTAAAGGTTTCCCGGAGAATTTTAATGATACGCATATTGTTCTAATTCCCAAGGTCATCGGTCCCGAATATATTACACAATTCCGCCCTACAGGCCTCTGCAATGTTTCTTATAAAATTGTTAGCGAAGTTCTCGCTAACAGAATTAAAAACGTCCTACCTCATCTCATTTCAGAGACACAAAGCGGATTTGTTCCAGGCCGTCAAATTTCCGATAGTATTGTGGTATTCCAAGAAATTATTCATACCATGCGCACGAAAAAGGGCAATAAAGGCTTGATGGCTATTAAAATAGACCTCGAAAAAGCTTATGATCGACTTTGTTGGGACTTTATTCGGGACACTCTTAATGATATGTGTATTCCTGCCTATTTAGTTGATGTCATTATGGAGTGCGTTTCAACTGCCCGAATGCAAATCCTCTGGAACGGAGAACCGACTGAAATGTTTAAGCCGACAAGAGGGGTGCGACAAGGAGACCCATTATCTTCATATCTATTCGTTATGTGCCTTGAGAAATTACAACAATTAATCGATGAAGAAGTTCGATGTAACAGATGGAAACCCATTCGAGTTTGTTCTAACGGCCCTATTATTTCAAATCTATTTTTCGCAGACGATATGGTTCTTTTTGCCGAAGCAACAATTGAGCAAGCTTCAGTAATTTCTAATGTTCTAAATACATTTTGTCGAGCCTTTGGGGAAAAGGTCAGTGTGTCTAAATCGCGTGTTTTCTTCTCGTCAAATACACAAATAGCTACTCAAAATCTAGTTGCCGGTGAACTGGGATTCAATATAACTGATGATTTGGGGACTTATTTGGGCATGCCAACTATCAATGGTCGAGTTACCAAGCATACTTTCAACCGCATTCTTGACAAATTTAATACTCGACTTGCTGGTTGGAGTACTAAGCATTTATCGCTAGCAGGTAGAGCCACTCTCATCCAATCCACTTTATCCTATATGGCTAATTATAGTATGCAGACGGCTAAGATTCCCAAAACGACTTGTGACGCCATTGATAGTAAGACTCGAAGGTTTATTTGGGGAGGTGACGAGAATAAGAGGAAAATTCACCTTCTATCTTGGGAGACAATTCAAAAACCCAAGATTAATGGTGGTTTCAGAATCACATCTTCGAGGCAAGCTAATGCGGCCTTTTTGACGAAGTTAGGATGGCGGGTTCTGTCGACACCAAACAGCCTTTGGGCTCGGGTCTTGCGTGCTAAATATTGCAATGGAAGATGTGATGTTGATATGTTCAAACCAAAACCGAACATGTCTAATGTTTGGGAAGGGATATCGTCACAAGCATCGAATATAGTGAAGGGTACTACTGCGGCTGTAGGAAATGGTCAACGCACCCTCTTTTGGGATCATTCTTGGGTGGAGGAGGGTACCCTTTCGGAAGTAGCCAGCATTCCTATTCCAGAGACCTTATTAGGAGCCGTCGTTAGTGACATGTGGGATGATGAATCGGGATGAAAATGGGATGTATTTGCTAATTTCCTCCCGCGAGATAGCCTACTGAGAATTGCATCGTTTTCATTCTCACCCGATCCTAATTTGGTGGACTCCTTGTATTGGAATGGAACTTCACACGGAAAATTCACTATTAAATCCGCACTTAATATAATTAAAGGTATGGACCTGGTCCCTGAAGTTAATCAAGTTCGTTGGCACGCTATTTGAAAATTTCCCGTCCAACAAAGAATCAAGTTTTTTATTTGGCTAGCAGCTCACAAAAGAGCTATGTGTAATGTCGCTGGAGTCCGTCGCAATCTTTCTGACGATCCAAGCTGCCCCAGATGCTTCACTGAAGAAGAAAATATGGACCATGTTCTTCGTCTCTACCCTTATTCACGCCACATTTGGAGCTTACATGGTATTCCTTCATCTATGCCATCTTTTTATAACATTTCCTACAGCGATTGGATTTCGTTCAATGCTAGCAATAGTATAGATGTGGGGCTGGCTGACTGGTCAATGAAATTTGCCATCACTTGTTGGTGGATTTGGCGATGGAGAAATAATATAGCCTTTGGTCGAGCTCAAGAAAATCCGCTAGACCCCATCCCGTTTCTACATCAACAATTTGAATCCTCAAAGAGTGCTTTTGACAAATACTCTTTATTCATTCCTAATCCCGGCCATAGAACCCGAGAGGTGTTGATTCGTTGGCATCCTCCACCCTATAGTTGGTGTCTCTTGAACACTGATGGAGCCTCTAAGGGCAACCCAGGTCCAGCTGGGTGCGGAGGCATTCTTCGTGATGATACAGGTAATTTTATTTCAGCCTACATGTTCTCTGGTGGGATATGTACTTCTATGAGAGCGGAGATGTTAGCTCTTGTAATCGGGCTAGAAAGAGCGAGGATTCTTCAAATCGATAAACTTTTAGTCCATATGGATAATGAAACATGTGTTAAGCTAGTTTTGGAAGATCAATTGATGAGCAATAGCCTTCGACCCCTTGTTCATCGATGCAAAGAGCTTATCCGATTACCCGGTTGGAAGGTGCACATACAACACGTCTTTAGGGAAGCAAATCGGGCAAGCGATTGGTTAGAAAATCAAGGTGTTCACTCTTCTACTAATCCAAGCTTTATCGAAGACCCCCCGGATAACCTCAGATCGATTTTGCACGAAGATCTTCTAGGGGTTACTGCCCCTCGTTTAGTCCATTAGTTCTCGGGTTAATACCCTCTTTTGTACTAAAAAAAAAGATGTGGCGTCTTGTTTGAAAGTGACTTCATTAGTGGACATTCCAATTCATTCGGGTTCTAACCGTACTTTGACAAAAAATGCGAATTTGGTAGGTGGTGGAAATTTGAATTCCAAACAGAAGTATTCTATTTCCATGAATTTTGATGATTAGACTAGGAATGAAATCAGCGGGAATATTAGAGTCAAGGGGAAAGGAAATCGTAATGCAGCCCAAGATTTGGCAAATCATTCGACGCCGATTATCATTCCAACTAATTTTGTTAGTTCTCCTAATTTAGAGGCTCCTCTCATGGACAAGAATATCAATGAACAATCCTCTTCTAAAAATATTTATACGCCTTTGACTGTTTTCAACCCTAATATTCCGTTGAATGTATCAAGACTTCCTAGGAAAATTCCTATCCTAAATTCATCTAAAAATATTCATAATAATATCTCCTCGAAAGAAAATTTTAAGAAAAAAACCCTAGCTTGTAAGGTTTCACGTATTTCACACAAAAAGACTGCTCGGTCGTCCTTTACTTCATCTCTTCCTCAACATGAACTGGAAATCCCTCCTGACCAAAACCCTCCAAATCCGGTTCTATGTAATATTGTCATCCCTACCTCTTTGTGTCTCGGTCCCAATGGAGACGCCAAGGATGATCAATGCCCTGCCTCTAGCCCATAGAATGGAGGTAGAGTTAAATGTGGTGATTCCTCCGGGGTGAGTATTCCGAATCTATTAATGGAAGCAAGAGTCACCCCTTGGGCGATGAAAGTGCTACAGCGAATTAGTGAGGCATTCCTGTCCTCCTTACATTTTATCCCTGATAATTTTATGGATCGTTTTCCTAATAATTTGAATAATCAACCCACCTTGAGACTTATGACTTGGAATGTTCAAGGAGCAAGTAGCCGAGCCTTTCTTTCAATGCTTAAGGAACTTATTTGAATTAACAATCCGAGTGTTCTGGCTTTGGTGGAAGCCCACATAAGTGTTGAAGTGGCATAAAGAGTGTGAAACCGGACAAACGATAGAGGCAGAACTCGTGTAGAAGCTGAGGGCTTTAGCGGGGGCATATGCCTTTTCTGGTGTCCCAAGGAGGTTACTTTTATTCCCATTATTCATCATGCGCAACACATTACGGTGGAGATTTCCTGAGTGGGTGAACTGTCGTGGTATTATTCGGTTGTTTGTCCAAGTCCGGATGCCACTCGGAAGGAGGATTTATGGAGAGAACTAGAAGGGTTTGCGTCTACACATAATCGGCCTTGGCTGATGATGAGGGACTTTAACGATACTCTATTTGTTCATGAAAGGAACGGTGATAGTGAGAGTATGCGTCGTTGATGTAACAGGTTTAATGATTGGTTTGAGGCTAATAGTTGGATTTAATTGGATTATTCGGGTCCTAGTTATACTTAGGCTCGAGGGAATACAGTTGAGGCTCGAAAATGGGCTAGAATTGATAGAGCGATTTGTAACTCCTCCTGGCGTGTTATGTTTGCAGAAGGATAGAGTCGTTGTCTTATTACAAACCAGTCCGATCATTACCCCATCATCGTTAATACTAATGGGTTTGCTCAGATTCCAAATGTGCTTAGGCCTTTTCGATTCCAAGCAGCTTAGATGTCTCATGCGAAGTTCTTGAGTTTTGTGGAAACAAATTGGTCTAATGAGGAGCCTCTGATTCCCTTTGTGTGTAATTTTGCCAACAAATTACAGGAATGGATAAGACGGTATTTCGAAATAGTTTTGAAAGAAAACAGAGTTTGGAACGTAGGTTGCTGGGTGTCCAAAAGAAATTAGCTAGGGGATCGAGTTATCTTATTAACTTTGAATTCAAATTGCGTAAACAACTCGATGAGGTTCATAGAGAAGAGGAGCTCCTTTGGTTCCAAAAATCTCGTATGGAAGCTATTTGTGATGGGGATCGCAATACCAGACATTTCCACTTGAGTACTATTATTCGGCACAAACATAATCGTATTGAAGCTTTGAAAGATGATTTGGGTAACTGGGTTTGGAATGAAGGGGATGTTAAGAGGCTGGTGATGGATTATTTTGAATCCATCTTTTCGGGACCAGTCACAAATATTTGCTTAGATGGAGTTGTTACTGGATCATTCCCAGAATTACCCATGGCAGAGACAGAGAAGCTGGACATGAATTATACGGTTACTGAAGTGCAATTTGCCCTTAATCAGATGTCACCCTAAAAGCTCTGGTACCTGATGGATTCCAGGCAATTTTTTATCAATCTCAATGGAATATTGTTATGCCTAGTTTATGCAAGATGGCACTTGACGCCCTACACAATAATGTCTTCCCTAATGGATTGGTGGAGGCTTTTATCCGTCTCGTACCAAAATTGGATCATCCTCAATTGTCTTCTCAATTCCGTCCCATTGAACTATGTAATGTTTCCTACAAAGTCATTACAAAAATAATAGTGAATCGGTTGAAACCTGTTCTTCCGACCCTAATTAGCCATATGCAAGCAAGCTTTGTTCCGAAAAGACAGAATAATATAGTCATCGTCCAAGAGGTTCTTCATTCAATACGTTGGAAAAAAGGACAGAAAGGATTTATGGCTTTGAAGTTGGACTTGGAGAAAGCTTATGATAAGCATGAATGACCATTTATCCATCCTGTATTCGGGTTAACCGAAATCGGGATCATCCTAGACAATTGCCGGAAAGGAAGCAGGACCCGCATCAGACAGCCTATTGAGGCGTGAGCCCTTGAGCGATGCAAAGGGACCTGTCCTGGTTTGAAAATTGGAAATCAGTGAGCCTGTTTAGGCGCGAGGCAGCAGACGACCTAAATAGGTGTCTTCTGGGTTTTGAAAATGTTTATGAAACGGTTTGTAAAAAGGTATTTGAACCCGTCTTTGTTGAAAAGGTCATTTAGACCGCTTTTGATACGGAAGTCAGTGGCAAGTATGGTCGATCTCCACGGGGAGATAGGAAAATGTTGGCCTAACTAAAAATAAATACCTATTACAACTAACAGAAGTCAGTGGCAAGTATGGTCGATCTCCACGGGGAGATAGGAAAATGTTGGCCTAACTAAGTCTGTCGAGGTAACCAGTTCTTGGGGGGTTTGATTGTTCGTTCTAAACTAATAAGTTAAGGAAGAGAAAGAGAGTAAAAGGGTCGGAAGTAAACAAATAGAGAGGAAGCAGCTAAGACAGTCGGTTCACCATGATTCTCAAGTAATGCAATCTAAGGTCTCAGGTCCATGTAAGGTTAATCTACGGAGCAATGAATATCTCCTTCCGGTCTCAATTCGCCCTAAAACACTAATAGCTTAACTTTCTCCCTCACTAAAGTGCCCTATTGTTCGCTACAGGTCTTACCCTTTCCAATCTTCCGATCTAGGTCAAGGTGTACCGTGATTTATTAACTAATTACATCGACTCAATTAGACAAGAATAGTTAAATGTAGCGATTAACAACGTAGACCAAATTTGCATTAAACCTAATTACTCAATTCATAATTCTATTAAAATCATGGCTCCTCTATTTCTTAGCAAGGAGGAATTAGCTACGCATAATTATCGAATAAGCAATAACAGTACGATAGCAATGAAGATTAAGCATGATGACAATCGACAAAGAGAGATTAACAATAATAAGTCAAGATTAAAGGAGAGAAGATAATAAAGAACAATAAAATATTAATATTAAGAAAAGAGCAATAATACCGATTACAAGTAGCCAAATCCAAGTTAGGGTCCTAAGAGTAGAGTATAGAGAATAGAGAGGAGAGTATCGAAGTGAAGAGAGGAGAAGAAGTCATAAGTCTATCGTACTAATAACCTAGCTTATATCTAAATTACAAAGCCCAACTCGAAAATAGGCTAAAACACGCATTGAACACAAAGTCTCTCGATCGAGTGAAATGAAACAACTCAATCGAGGACAAATCTTGAAATTCCTCTCGATCGAATAGAAATGGAATTCGATCGAGTACTCCTTATATCAGCCATTTAGATCGAGTAACAGAACAGCTCGATCGAGTGATTCTTTGATGGATAAAGCATTCGATCGACCAAATAGTGTAGCAAAACTAGTCGATCGAGCTATATTAGCACATATGGACTCCTTGGCACCTTCCGGGGTCAGTTCACATGTCTCTAAGTGATGGATTCCTGACTCCGATTCCTTATTCTTCAAAATGCATGCGAATAGGACACGTTTAGGCTTGATTTTGCTATTTTCTTGTCCGTACCCGCAATTTACACAAGACAAACCAAAGTAGACTATTCGGGGGCATTTGTAGCTTGATGCCATGTAAATAACATAGAAATGAGTGTAAAAATAAGGTAAAAACCTTATATAAAATATACGCATCAGATTTTATGCTAATATGAAAAATGGCACTTGAATAATCGTCATTGTATTAACAATATTCGATGTCGGGTTAGGTTTTGCAAGCTTGGCATGAATAGTTTTGAAAAACATTCATTATGAACTAGTTATGTTAAGTTCATTGTTTTGTAATTAGTCAATGTTTATCATCGTACTCGCGTTTAAACCGAAGCGGTATGTAGAACCAAGGATGATTATGCATGTATGACTGACTAATATGGTTGTTTTGGAAAATGTAAACAAATGAATAAAAGATTTTAAAATAATTTTTAAAATATAATTAACTAAATATTATCACCAAAACACGGATTAAACCGTCATGGTATGAGGAACCAAGAGTGAACATGATTATGGTTAAAATATTCATCATAAAAATGATTTGACACGGGAAAAACCAATTGTAAAATAAAATGAAAATGGAAAAATGAACTCAAACACGTTTGAGTTCTTACATGGACAACCCATTGAGGCGAAAGCCATCTAGTTATGACTAGGGGCTTCTGTTTCCGGTTAAAACTCGGTTTTGGCTCATTCGATCCGTATTTTGGACCATGTTATGCATGTTTTAGCCTGTTAAGGTGATAAAAACATATAAAGAGAGATGAAATAAGAGAATTAATTACACCCTCATACCTACATGCTAGGTTGTTGGCGAGGAATCGACGGAAGTGTAAAAACTTGTTAGGTCGGAAAACCCTGTTGAAAACCGTTTTAGCAATGTAAAGAGTGTTTGTTTTGTTTAGTGATTGTGTAGTTGGTCGAGATGGTTGGTCAAATAATTTAATGCACGATGACGGTACCAAATAATGTGTATGGCTTGTATTTTCGATCGGTAGGTCGAAAATACTTGTCGGTTTGCGACTTAAGAAGTCGAGTCTAGAATTTTAAGGGAGAAATGAGGAGGTCATGATTGTTGTACTTGAAATCATGGTTTGTTCTATCTTAGTTTTTGGATGTCATGATTGTTATACTTGACCATTAAGTATACCGTGTATACTTAACATGGAAGGTTTGTGATGTTTGTTTTTTGTGTTTGACTCGATTTGACTCGTTGTTGGAGTCGGGATTTGAATTTTGAGTCGGTTTTTGGTCCGGTGTCAGTTTTGACTCAAGTTAGTGTCATTGCGACCTCGTCGTCGTTCATAAAACACTCCAGATACTTTTGAAAAGTTTTGAATTTTTTTTTTCGAAATCGTTTTGTTTTCTGACGTATAGTTATACAAATTGTCGATTAAACGTAGTGATTCCTAAGTATGTTGTAGTCCGATAATCATCGGGTGTTTTTGGGGGATTCAACAGATAATGAGCATTTACAGAACTCCTACTTTGACAAAGGCTTGGACAGGGCGAAAGTCAAAGCATAGCCCCCAGGTCAATCGAAGATTACAACCCGGAGACCGAAGCGATGCCGAGGCGGCTCGAAAGGATTCAGGCTAAGGACGTGCCGCCGGGAAGGGCGACGCCATTGCGAATCGGGGGTACGAGTCCGGGACCCGTGGTCAGGAATATTTTAGAGTCTGTTGATTGTCTGTGCAGGTCGTTTAAAGTCCATTAGACTATGGACAAAGGCTCGCTAGCCATAGGAAAGAGTCATACTTGAGGCATCTTCGGGATATGTCCTTGAATTGTTTCTTGTTTGCGCGCAAAGGCTCACCAACTGTGTTATAGGTGCGTTTTCAGGCTCGCCAGCCATGTTGAAGGTGCGTTTTGAGGCTCGCCAGCCGTGTTGAAGGTGTGTTTCGAGGCTCGCCAGTCGTGTTGAAAATGCGTTTTGAGGCTCACCTGCCATGTTGAAAATGCATTTTTAGGCTCGCCAGCCATGTTGAAGGCGCGTTTTGAGGCTCACCAGCCATGTTGAAGGCGCGTTTTGGGTCTGCTGAAGGTACGTTTTGAGGCTCGCCAGACATATTGAGGTCGAATGATCGACCGTGGGAAATAGCCGTGTTGGACGGGTTTTTTTTCGAGAGGTTGTTGAGTTAGTGGGCTCTGTGCGGGAGGTCACTGATATCCTGCTGGGGATTTTTGGTGTTTATATTGGATGTTTGTGGCGTCGGAAAGAGATAGGCTTTTTGTAGTTCGAGCCTGCTCCTGTGGACGACGTTCTCTGTTATCATCATTCATAATTTCAAATTTCGCAGAGAGGTAATGGTTTTTACTGCCGTTGTTCGGAGTTTGTAAAAATAGCGAATGTGAAATCCGTTATTGGTTGTTTGTTTGGGAGATAACGGTTTTTAATTCCGCCATCTTGTGATTTGAAATTTTCGAGAAATAGTGAATTTGGATTTCACTACTTTGTTGTTTTTTTTGTTTGAAAAGGTGTCGGCTTTTAGTGCCATCGGTTGAAATAACGATTTTTAATTTCGCTATTCTATTTGTTTGACAGGTGGCGGTTTTTAATTCCGCCGTTTGGATTCATGAAAATAGCGAACTTGAATTTCACTTATTTGTATTTGTTTGAAAAATGACGATTTTTAATTCCATCGTTTGAAATTTTTGAAAATAGCGAGTTTGAATTTCGCTATTTTGTATTTGTTTTAAAAATGACGGTTTTTAATTCTGCCGTTTGGAATTTGTGAAAATAGCGAATTTGAATTTCATTATTTTGTATTTTGTTTTAAAAATGACAATTTTTAATTCCGTCGTTTGAAATTTGTGAAAATAGGGAGTTTGAATTTTGCTATTTTGTATTTTTTTTTGTGTTTCGGAGAAGCACAGTCAGCGGCTGATTCCCCATTTGGTACTTGGCATTTGTTCCTGCATTGTTAGTGTAGAAAAATAGGCAACAGGTAGCACATACGCATACACGAAAGCACGGAAAAGTATTCGATGAAAATAAAAAATAACCACGATGACTCGAAGTTAAAATTTGAAATCGTTTCTTGAAAAAGAAATTTTGAAAATTCCGCGACAAGGTGTCACGTTTGGATTTAAATAAAATGTTTTGAAATTTTGGGAAGTTAATTCGTGTTTGGATTAAATTGCATCGAATTTCGCCGAATTTGATTTGCAACTCGAAAATTAAAACCCAAACCGTTATGGAGGAATTTCAAAAGAGATTTTGCGAGATCAAAACTTGGATTTGCAAGAGTTTTGGATTTTTAGAAAAATTGACATCGTGTTATCAACTTTTATTTTTGTGGAAAATGCGAAAAAAATTCGGAAATTTCGACTGACATGGAAATGATCCATCGCGGATCAGGGCAACTAGCCCTTCCCCCTTAAAAAAAAAATAGAAAACCCCGTATGTTTAAAGCTGCAAAATCAAGGAAATGTGAGTGTGAGAAAACACAAAAATTTTCGGGTAGGCCTAATGAGGCGTGAGCCTTAAGGCGAGAAAAACAATGTGTCAGAAGGAAACACAACTTGACAGGGAAAGTCAAGGTGCGAATCTTGAGAATCAACCCAAATAGGCGTGAGCTCCTGGGCGATGTAAGGGAGCTTCCCCTTTTTTCGGAAAAAAGGCGCTGATTGTTTTGTATACATATAGACGTTTTTGCTTCATTGTTTCATCATCCGAACATGAAAAACATGTCTACGAAAACCTTTCTTCTTCTTACTCCACAAAAAGACTAATGGATGCTTTTGAAAATAGGTTTCGACATTGGTGTCAGGATTTATCGACCCCCGAGAAGTATCAACTTATTGTAATGGGAGTTGGTCAATTGTTGGTGCTTCGTCAAGTTAAGGTGCAATCCTCGTTCCTTGGAGCATGCTCTCGGTTTTGGGATACGAAACATCATGTTTTCGTTTTCCCGAAATGTGAAATTCGTCCTATTGCCGAAGAAGTGGGTGCCATTGAAGGGTGGCCGGGTTGTACTCCGGTGCTTCCTCCGACTCGGTTAAGTTACAAGGAGAATTTTCGTTCTATGTTAGGCTTGTCGACGAGCCAATTGAACTTCCTCCTTGCTCCCCATGGTGTGGATATGTTGGCTCTTATCAACATCTTCTCAAACCGGTTGGATGTTAATGTCTCGGAGGTGGCTAGGAGAAGGGCTCTTGCCTTTTGCCTAGTGCATTCGTATCTCCTTGTCGATGCCTTGAAGAAGAAGGGGTCAAGATGGTATGGTAGCATGAACCTTGTGCATGTGGTTGAGCAAATGGAGCACGGGTTGGATCCATCGTGGTTGGTGCTTGGCGAAATAATCTAAGCTTTGGACAAGAAGGGTTCTTGTGGAGAAACTCCTTCGTTTGGATCTCCGAGGATCCTCCAAGTATGGCTCATGGAGAGGCTAAAGTATGTTGAGCCTCCGGTCGATGCTTCTTCTTACTCCTTCCGTCACCTTACTATGAGAAAGAAGTTGTATTCAGATAGCTTTGCGTCCACCGAGGCCTATTGGACCTCGAGATTGGTGGAGAAGGGTGGTCCTCATATCCGAATGGTGGTGCCGAGGTGGCACTTGAGGTCCTTCATGGGGTTGCCCGTTCCGGCCGCTTGTTCTTGTTCTTTGATGGTGTTGGTTTTGAAGGTTACTTCCTTCATTTATCCTGAAAGTCTTATGAGGCAAATGGGCCGCCAACAAAAGGTGCCTGCTCAAGATACTCTCGTCCAAGAGAGTGTTTTTCGAAACTCCGAGCTTATGGAGATTTTTGAGAGGTGGTGGGCCACTCGGCTGACTTGGGAGGTACCAAACCCCGTTTCTACGACATGGGTGACTCCCACTTATGTCAAGTGGTCAAGAGCTCAAACCTTGGAAGAAAGGTCCAAATTTCGTAAAAACGAAATCGTTGACTTGAAGTATAGGAAAGTTGATAAGGCCAATTGTGCCTTCTTTAACGACTTTGCCGATGACGTTAGCCCGGATGTGGTGAGGCCACCTAAGAGGAGAAGCTTGGGTCCCAAAGATAAGGTGGGCCGTGTGTGGGCTCGGCTTGGGCCGAGTATGGGGTCTTGCATGAAACCGGATGCCGTCGTCGTTGTGGATCCGTTGAGGATCCGTTCCAAAGAGGAAGTTCATGTTAGGCGGGCTAACAAGAAGAGCAAGGGGAAGATGTACCCCGAGGGGAAAACCAAGGGTAAAATGGAAGAATGAAGACTTCCATTACCCGATTAACTATTATGTTGTAATAGTGTTTGTGTGTTTTTATTATGTTATACTAGCTATGTATTGTGTGTTTGTGCTAGTATTACTATGTAAGATGTCTTGGTCGACATTTTAGCTTGGCAAGTTGTGGACTTGCTTAGCTTTATTTGTTGTTAAGTTTGTAATCCTTCTCATTATTAATTAAATAAGAGGATTGCTTGTGTTAAAAGAGGTTGTGAACGCTTGGTTCCCCTCCATCCATCTTGTAAAGGTAATTCGGTTTGAATTATCCTAAACATTGCACATGTGAAAGGGGATTTTTGTGGGAAGGGAGAAGGCTTTTATGGATTTTTTGGGAAGGGAATGTTTTCCCCTTTTTTGGATTTGGTATGGGTGATTTCTTTTTTGTGTGGGGGGATGGTTGTATCCTTCTTGCGTAAGAAAGGATTGCCTACGTATTCACCTGAAGAGGTGAAATCAAACCGTGCTCTTAGTTCAAATGTTTTGTCGATTTTGTTTGGATGTTGTGGTTGTATCCTTCTTGTGTAAGAAAGTACTGCCTACGTATCCACCTGAAGAGGTGAAATCAAACCATGCTCGTAGTTCAAATGTTTTTCTGTTTTAAGTGCGAATGGATATTGCCTTTGACAGATCGAAGGCTGCTTGAAACATGGCAAGCTAGGTGTCGTAACTTAGACTTGATAAAATATGCACTTTCAAATCTTGAGTTGGTCTAGGTTGGTCGGGTTTGTGAAATCCTCCCCTCAAGGTCACTCAATCTCACTGCGCCCCCCGAAAGTATTTTCTTGACCAGGTATAACCCGACCCAATTGGGTTTGAATTTTCCCCTCGGATCGATGGGTAATAGTGCTCGAACCGACTTAAGGACCAAGTCGCCTTCTTTGATGTTTCTTGGTTTGACTTTTTTGTTGATTGCCCATTGTATAAGTCGTTGGTATAGCTGTACATTGTGCAAAGCGTTGAGTCATCGTTCGTCTAGGAGTGTGAGTTGCTCGAACCTTCGACGTGTCCATTCTGCCTCAGGGACTTGACTTTCTAGCAGGATGCGTAGAGAAGGGTCCTCCAACTTTACTGGTTGTACTGCCTCCATACCGTATGCTAGGTAGAAGGGCCTTGCTACTGTTGGTGTTCGAATGGAGGTTCGGTATCCCAGAGTGTGAATGGGAGTTTAGTCGGCCAATTATGGTAATTGTCTTGCATCTTCTTGATGATGGTGACGAGTGTTTTGTTTGCTGCCTCTACCACTCCGTTGATTTGGGGACGATAGGGGGGATGATCAATGTCGTTTGATTTTATTTTAGTCTATCAAGGCGTGTGTTTCCGCCCGGAAGTCGGAGCTTTGGTCGCTGATGATTTCATGGGGTACCCCATATCTGGAGATGATGCTGTCCTGAATGAACTTAGCCACTTGTTTGGCGGTCAAGACTGCATAGGACTGTGCTTCCATCCATTTGGTGAAGTAGTCGATGGCGACGAGAACAATGCAATGCCCTTTGGTGCCTATCAGGTTGACTTCTTTGATGATGTCGATGCCCCAAGTCGAGAAAGGCCAGGGTGATATCATGGTGTATAAAAAGGACGCTGGTATGTGTTGTATGTTGGAGAAAATTTGGTAATTGTGGCAATGTTTGACGTAGTTTATGCAATCGGCTTCCATGGTGGTCCAATAATAGCCTAACCGCATAATTTTTCGGGTTAACGTCATTGCGCTCATGTGAGGGCCGCATTCTCCGTCGTGGACCTCTCCCATGACTTTTTTGGCTTTATGGTGATCAATACAAAGGAGAAGAATCCCCTGGGGTGTTCTTTTGTATAGTTGTTCTTGGTTTATCAAGAATTGTGATGCAAGTAAACTGATGGCTCTTTGTCCTTTTGTATCAGAGTTGGGAGGGAATTCTTTTTTGGTTTTATAGTTGAGGATAGCTTGGTACCAAGGTTCGACATGGTTTTCCTCGTCGTTGTTGATGGCGCAGATGTGAGTTGGCTCGCTCCTTCTCTCGACACATAGGGGCATCGATGTCATGTCGTCGGGTATGTAGACGAGCGCGGCAAGTTTTGCTAGGGCATCAGCAAATTGGTTTTCCTCCCGTGACAAGTTGAAGTAGTCGACTTCTTGATTGATTCTTGCTTGGTATGATGCTAAGTTGTCGCTCCAGATTTTCCATGACCCGGACACCTGATTGATGATGTGTGAGGAATCACCGTGGACCCTCAACCTCTTGATGCCAAGTGTTAGGGCTGATTGTAGGCCGATGACGCATGC
Organism: Silene latifolia; assembly: GCF_048544455.1. Taxonomy (NCBI): domain Eukaryota; kingdom Viridiplantae; phylum Streptophyta; class Magnoliopsida; order Caryophyllales; family Caryophyllaceae; genus Silene; species Silene latifolia. Next base: position 139,553,106 of record NC_133528.1, on the reverse strand, counting down.
TTCATATTCGGCGGCATTTTTGGTGATGACAAAGTCTAGCTTGACTGAGATCGGAACATGTACCTACCCCAAAGCCTCTCAGAATTAATTCACCATTGAAGTATAGGTCCCATGCGTCGGTGTCGGCACAAAGGATGTCTTCTTCAGGGAGTGACCATGTGTCGGTCGTTGGATCCTCGTTGACGGGATTTTATGCTATGAAATCGTCGACTGCCCTTCCTTTGATAACCTTGAGGGAACGAATTTGAGGTCAAATTCGGACAGCATGAGTGTCCTTCTGGACAGCCTTCCGTTTAGCACGGGTTTTTCGAAGATTTATTTGACATGGCCCATCTTGGAGTAGATGTGAACCGAGTAGCTGACCATATAATGTCGCAGCTTCTTTGTCGACCAAACTAGGGCAAGGCATGTCTTTTCCTGTTAGGTGTATCTTGTTTCATATCCGATGAACGTTTTGCTGATGTAGTAGATGGCTCGTTCTTCGCCGTCGACTGTTTGTGCTTGCATTGCTCCCATGGCTGTGTCGGTGACAGTCATGTATAGGAAAAAGGGAATTCCCTGCTGAGGTGGCATGCGGACATGAGGCTTGGATAAGATTTCTTTTACCATGTCGAAGGCCTTTTGACAATTGTCGTCCCAATCAGTGTGATCGGAGGCATGGAGTTTCTTGAAGATAGGTTCACAAATCATGGTGAGCTTGGCTATGAAGCGACTGATGTATTGGAATTTACCCAGGAACCCCCGAATCTCCTTCTCGTTCTTAGTCGGAGGCATTTCTTGGAGAGCCTTGATTTTGGTAGGATCAATTTCGGTGCCCCTTTTGCTGACAACGTGTCCCAGGAGTTTTTCTTAGGTGACCCCGAATACACACTTCTGAGGTTTTAGTCTCATGTTGTATTTTCGAAGGCGAGCAAAGAATTTAGGAAGGGCGCTGATGTGGTCGTCCCGCTCTTTTGATTTACTGATCATGTCATCGACATATACCTCTACCTCCTTGTGCATCATGTCGTGTAGGAGAGTGGTGGCGGTTCTTTGATAGGTTGCTACGACGTTTATTAGACCGAGGGGCATGACAGTGTAGCAATATGTACCCCACTATGTAGTGAATGCAGTCTTGTACATTTATTCCTCAGCCATCTTGATCTGGTTGTACCCAGCATACCCGTCCATAAATGATAAAAGGGTGTGCTCGGCGGTGTTATCCACCAGGATGTCAACATGTGGCAGAGGGAAGTCGTCTTTTGGACTTGCCTTGTTCAGGTCCCTGAAGTCGATGCACACCCGAATTTTCCCGTCTTTCTTGGATACGGGGACTATGTTGGCTACCCAGACAGAGTATTTGAAAACTTTGATGAATCCGGCTTTGAATTGTTTGTCCACCTCTTCCTTGATTTTCAGGGCCCACTCGAGGCGCATACGGCGTAACTTATGCTTTACGGGTTTAGCTCCAGGTTTAATGTGTATCCTGTGCTCTGCAATCACTCTATCGATCCCAGGCATGTCTTTGTAGGACCATGGGAATACGTCCTTGTATTCGTGTAAGAGGTCGATGAACTGCTGTTTTTCCGAGGGGTCAAGGGTGGTCCATATCCTAAGTTCTTGAGGTGCATTGTCGGTCCCTACGTTGATGGGTTCGGTCTCCTCAATGATGGGTGTTCTATGTTCACATTTGTCAAGTGCTTTGCCAAGGTGAGGTAGGTAGTCAATCGAGTCAAATTTCTCATATTCGTTCAGAATTGCATTACAGTTAAATTGAGGCGAGTCGTAAGAAAACTTAGCGTTCATTAAGTCGACCTGAGCGAAAAGCTCGGATAGGACAGACATCTAATGGGCAGTCAGAGGCGACACTATAAAGGAGGTAGTCCCTAGACTAAGCTTCAGGTTGCAACCCTCCACGGGAGTGGGGATAACCCTAGTTGACTCAACCTCTAGGGCAGCCATAAGTTTGTGATAAAACAATGGAAAAGGGACTTTGACCGGGACATGGGGGGCGTTAGGAGCTAAGACAGACTCTGACTCAAGTTTGCCATCAGACTCGGACTCAGACTGAGAGTCGTCTTTACTTCCCTCTTTAAATATAGAGCCTTCTCCAGTTGTGATTTTGAGGATGCGGCCTTGGCGATCGGTCCATTTGACAGTCTTTCGCCAGCCTTGGGTAGCTTTCTCTAGGTTAGTATCAGAGATTAAAGCAGTGGGATCGAACTGGTTGTCTTTGAGAGAAATGTTGATGATGTCCTTATAGTCAACGTGTTTGATGTTATCTTCTCCGAATAAGAGACTCATGGCTTGCCCGTCTAGACAAGGGGTTGATTCAAATTTGGTTGATGCAGCTTTGGTGTTGTCAGGGATGAAGTAGAAGTCTTGAAAGACCTCTATGCCCGGGTGTTTGACCTTTGTTACGGGGTCGTAGATTGGCTCAGGAAAGCCGTTGTAAAGCTCGGACTCTCCCTCGGGGATAAAGTATCCATTGAGAGTCAAATGATAGGGATGGAGGATGACTCCTTGCTTTTTGCCCTTCCGTACTTAGAGACCCATTTCCTGGACGTCTTCATAAGTCGGCTCATAGCCTATCCCGAAGGGGATGTTGGGGACCTTGGTCTGTCTCATGGGAGACAAGGTGCTCTTCAGCGGGTTGAGAGGTATGCCCGGGAAATAACCTTGGCGCATTAAGATGCGGTTGACCATGAGGTTCAAGAACAAGTTACAATCAAAGGGTGTTGATTCATCGGTTAGGGCATTCACAGCTTGGAATCCACACATTTCGTTGTCTTCTTCCTCAATGACCTGAGAGGCTATTCCCTTCTTCATGATAGCCATGATCGGGGATGCAGGAATTGTTATTTTTTTCCCGATGAAAGGGACCCTGATTTATTTTCTGATGAAGGTTTGAGGTGACGGTCTTGGCCGCATGAATCCAGGGGCGTCCTAGAAGCATGTTGAAAGAGGCGTCGATATCGACCACCTGAAAACTATCTTATCTTTCTAGGGGTCCCGTTGCAATGGTCAAGGTGATGAGCCCTGCGACCTTAGGACGAGTGCCATCATAGGCGCGTACTTCTTGGTTAGTTGGGACCAAGTCAGCTTCCTTGATGCCCAGTTTATGAGCCGTCTTGAGGGGAATGACGTTGACCGCAGATCCGCCATCCACTAGGACCATATGTACGTTCTTCTTCAGGCACTGCACAGTGATGTAAAGGGCCAAGTTATGGTTGGCTCCGAACAGAGGGATATCTTCGTCGGAGAAGATGACCGGGTTGTTCAGGTCATGGACATCCCTGGTCATGTGTGCTACCACTTCTTCAGGAGAGAAGGTAGAGGGAACAGTGAACTTCCCCAAGGCTTGTAGCAAAGCCTGCCGGTGTTTGAAAGATGTGGCGATCAGTTTCCAAATGGATATTTTGGCTTTGTCCTTTTGTAGTTGCTTAAGGATCGAGTTCTCGGGAATCCTGCGTTGAATGTCCATATCCAGGACGACTTGGTCATTTGTTGTTGGACCAGTTGTTGTATTGTTCGGATTCTGGTAGGGGCGTCCGGATCGGGTAAGGTGACCGATCTCTTTTGCTTGTTTGCCTTTTCCCGAAACAATGTAGATATCCTCTGCGTCGTCTCTCCAGATACCGTTGATCTCGGGATCGCGAGGGTTCTGTAACACCCCACATTAATTGAAGAGGTCCAGTAATAGGCTTAAATGATTAGTGGTTAAAGGGATTGAAAGTACTACTCATATCAACAAAATGCACTTTATTTTCTGGTTATCCATGTCAAAGAACTCCACAGTTAAGCGTGCTTGGCTGAGAGTATTCTTAGGATGGGTGACCTCCTGGAAAGGTTTTCGGGATGTGCATGAGTGAGGACAAAATGTGCTGAAAAGGACCCGTGTTGATATGTGGGCCATGTACACAGCCTGGCAAGCTACCGTGAGTGACCACTCCCGACCTTAGGTTTGGGCGGGGGTGTTACAAGTGGTATCAGAGCAACCCTGCGACCGTGTGGTGATGGAAGGCAGTTGTTGTACGCTCTTGGAGGTAGTTGTTATACGCTCCATTGTGATCACCCACCTAGCGGGGGAGGATTCTAGGTTAGCGGTTATGCTCCCATGCGCAACGAGGACATTGCATTCTTCAAGTGGGGGTGATTGTAACACCCCACTTTAATTGGAGAGGTCCAGTGATAGAGTTAAATAACTAGTGCTTAAAGGGATTGAAAGTACTACTCATATCAACAAAGTGCAATTTCCTTTCTGGTTATCCATCCCAAAGAACTCCACAGTTAAGCGTGCTTGGCTAAGAGTGAGGACAAAATTCGCTGGAAAGGACCTGTGTTGATCTGTGGGCTATGCACACAGCCTAGCAAGCTACCGTGAGTGACCGCTCCCGACCCTAGGTTTTGGCCGGGGTGTTACAGTACCTTGGAGGGGTATTCCTCGGTGGATAGTTTTTGTAGGGGACGTTCTTGTGCGGGTAGTTTTTGTGGGGTTGATTTTTGTGGGGTTGATTATTGTGGGGTTCATGCAAGAATGGTCGCGGGAGCAATCCTTTCTGGAACTGGGAGTTTTGGGTGCTTGGAGGACCTTCCCTTGGGCGTTGTGTTGGTTTTGGCGGGTTGAATACCAGCCGGTGGTAGGCGTCCTCAAGTCGGGTGATACTTTCTGAGAGACTGTCTATGGCTTCTTCAACCTGTTGGAACATGGTGAGCATGGTTGTGGCGCTGAATACGAATATCCCATCCGGGGTGTCCTTTTCCAAGGCATTCACCTCGTCCTCAATAGGCAGGATGAGGTGTGAGCAATCCAGAGTTGGCTCGTTATCGGAGATGGCGTGGATTCCCAAGGGGTTTGTTTTGTTATTTGGTTTTGTTGGCGGAGGTGTAGATACCTCATTTCTGCACCTCCCGCAAACCACCCGGTGATGATTGGGCCGCATGTTTGTTACGTGGAACGATTTGTGACAGTTCGTAAGTTTATCGTCAAGTGATTGCTCAAATACTGATGTCTACCTCTTAGTTGTCATCTACGCGCCGATACGGTCGTTTTGACAGTAATTAGAGTACATTTGGAGTCCGGGCCTAAAACCGTCTTCATTTTCTGATAACCGTTAAATCCCGAGTCAGAATGTTATGGAATGTTCCGGATATTTCTATTCCATATTTTATAAATATTTCATAATCTTTATCCTTTGGTAAACAATTTCCCATAATATTCATACAAAAATATTAAGGAAAACAAAATTATTCCGTCCTTCTATAACTCAAACACGAAAATCTTTCTTCCGCAGGAGGAAACCACTTGGGAAAAGACGCAGCAGGTGCTGCGCCTCTTCCAAGAGACGCAGTGACTGCTGCGCCTCTTCCCAGGTCCTTTTCTGTGTAATTTTCGTATCTTTTTCATATCTTTCCGAGATTCACTTCCAAAGTCTCTCCGAAACCCTAATTCCTTCACGTGATTAGTATAAATAGGAGCCTTCGCTCCTCATATTTCTTACGCGAGTGTCCGCACTTCTCTTCTCCCTTTGCATTCTAGACCTTTGTTCTTACTTTTTGGCGTCTACGTGCTTGAACATTCGACCACGTAAGCTCGGATCCTTCTGAGTACCAGCCTCGTTTGCATGACCGACCAATTTGACCAACTCCACATCAATCAACTTAATTAACTTAATCGTTTTCCTCTTACGAGGGCACTTTCGTATTTGCATTATAGTTCGAGTCGAGCATCGCTAATCGATAACTTAGTCCTTCTCGTTTCGTCAAACATGTAAGTCTGAGGGTGTAAATCCTTCTTTTATTTATTGTTACTTACTTTTGTATCATCATTAATGTAAGGTTCATGTCGAAAATACCAATTAAAACCGATTTCTAAAACCGTGCTTTAAAACCTATTTTTACGGATTTCCAGAAGACAAACCGTCGAGAAAGGACGCAGCAACTGCTGCGCCTCTTCGAAGGAGCGCAGTTGTTGCTGCGCCTCTTCGTGAGCCTGCCGCGGTTCCTGCTTCCTTTCTTCTTCATTCGTCCTCTGAAATTCGTTCAATTTTTATTTGTTTTCGTTTGTTTCTTGTTAATTCTTTGGCATAATAGCATATTAATCTCACATGTATATTTATCATCATCTTTAACACGTTAATTCATCGTTAAATTCGACTTAAATCCCTTATAATCCGATATTTGCGGGTTTTTGTCATTAAATTCAATCCGGGTTGTAGAAATTCGATTTGTTCATATCGGGTTTCTGTAATTCACTTCTTTGATATATTTTCATCCGTCTATTGTCATATGCATCGCATGTTCATCGTTAATTTGTCATTAATAAGTCATGTTTAACCTATTTCATTCACTCATGTCGCTAATCAATCATTCGTTCGTGTAAATAATTCGTCTTTAATCCGTCTCATCCATGTTTATCGCTTTTATGACCATTAATCACATGTAAATAACCTGTTAATCACTTTCATCGGAGTCGAATATCATAATATATCCTTAGAATCACCCAATTAACATTAACGAATTGCAGTTCCGGCTTCACAGCCAGAACTCACCCTTGGAACAGACGCAGCAACTGCTGCGCCTCTTCCAGAGAGCGCAGTCCTGTTGCGCCTGTTCCAGGATGATTTCTATCTCTGAACTCCGTTGTTGCCTGACCTAGTTTATTTAGCTTACGTTAATTAACTATTATCCGTATTATCACCTTCTGACTTGTTCGTTAATTCTTTTGATTCATTCTTTTATTCGTTTTTTTCCAAATTATCCGTTTTGAAGGTATTTTCGACATAAATCGCCTAATCCATTGTAATTTTCATTATTGTAATTTTCTTTATTGTATTTATCTTATTTCTTGTATGATTTGTATGTTTTCACATGCAATTGAACATTAAATCCTACCTCGACATTAATTGTTTGCTAATTACGTGTTAACCGACTTAGCCTAATTCTCACATGTTAGGATTAAAACTTGGATGTTGCATTGCATGCATATAATCGACCATATATTGAGTATAGACAATTTCCCTAATCATTAGTAGAGGCCGCTATCGAGGCGGGCGGGATTAGGTGTTCGATCAAAAGAGCTTCCTAATACGTACCCTCGCCCCTTACTCCAGATCTCTCTGAACATCCGTGTTCATTGGCATCCACGAGAGTCATTCTAGACATATAATGCTAAGGGTAATGATTGCTTGGTGTTCATGTCTCTACTTTGTGTCTTGACATGGCACGAGGTATTCGAATGGTTCCAATTTCCCATAAAAATTGGTGGCGACTCTAACAAAAATGCAAACGCTTGTTCTCTTCCTCCCAAGCGCCCCCGTGGGCCCCCCGCTGTCCACACTTTGGCGACTCCGCTGGGGATAATACACTTACGTGTAGCCAAGGGTGAAACTTGAACAAGGTTAGGGAATAGTTTATACAAGACAATTGTTGGTTTTCATAACTCGGTCTTCCTAGACCGTTTCATTCGGCCTTCCTAGGCCCAACCCAACCCATTCGACCAATCGTCCCATCTAAACGTTCCTAATTCTTTTTTGGGCCTAAGGATAGATAGCGATTGACGTCATCCATACCATGATGCTTACTCTTATTTGTATTAAGGGTCTTCACTACCTGAGGAAATGGACTAGGAATCGGCCTTACTCTTGTTTGGTACGAGCCTCTCCACAGACTTCGGGTTTGATGGTTCGGTATGGCAACCCACCCTTTAAACCAAAACCCTTTTAAATGCACTCAGCATCCCGTTATAATGCTTGTATAAATGTTTGTACCTTACGTGATCACCATTTCTAAACGAAACCATGACGATTTTTGCAAAAATCAAAACCCTTTTTTAATCAAAATTTCGAAAAAGGCCATTGGATTAGTGCAAAGCCTAGTCGAAACTCTGTCCATTTGTCGAGTCAAAATTCGGGCCACAAGCCCATTTTAAAACCTCACGTCGAGTCCACTCCTACAACTACACTATAGTTGACTAGGATACACATTTTCAAAATTTTGTCCTTTCTTCAAAGCTCACTCAACACAAGTGGCACACACCCACTTCACGAGTCAAAACATTTCTTCTTTTAGCAAGTGTGTTAGAATGGTCAATCGTGTTTTGATTCGTCATCGGTCTCTTATCCAGTTTTCAAGATGCCTGGAACCAGCGAAACAAACCTCCACTAACTTCAAGATGGTAATGATCGAATCCTAGCCGCACTAGCTCAAATCCAAGTTACTCAAGACCAAGTGTATGATCGCCTTGACACCATCGAGGGCCGGATCTATGCCGTGGAGGGGAGATTGCCTCCTCATGAAAGTGAAGTAGTAGGTGACTACGCGGATGAATCCAAGGACGAAAATCCTCTCATGAGGCTGACTGTAGCTGAGAAAAGACTCCAATACTTAGAGGAGCAATTAATGTACCTTAAAGGGGATGACATTTATAGGGAGAATAATCGCAAGTATGAGGCCGTCAACTCCAAATTGCCAACAAACTTCAATATGACGGATATCCCTAAATTCAAGGGGCACGAAAACCCTCTGAACCACATCCGTGCCTTCAAGGATTACATGTCTATCAAAGGCATCAAACCCGAGATGTTCTTAAGGATCTTTCCTTCATCTCTTGACACCATCCCGAAGCAATGGTTCTACTCTTTAGAACACAAGAAGATCGCTACTTGGGAAGATGCCGCGATCGAGTTTTCTAAGCAAAATGCGGATAATGCCGAGATCCAAGTTAGCATGCGCACTCTAGAGGTTCTTACCTAAAATGACAAAGAAGGATTCACCGACTTCCTAAGTAGGTGGAGGAAGACTAGTACCCAACTAGTTGAAGGCCCGGATGAGGCTACCCTTGTGGAGAAGTTCGTGGACAATCTCAAACCCATTTATGCCAATCATTTGAGATACCAAAATATCAAAACTTTCAAGGACTTAACCGTACTAGGGACAAGGATTGAAGATGACATCCATAAAGGGCTCTTGTCCAAAACGGTAGGTCGAGGATATCAAGGCTCAACAAGTCGTTCTTACGGCTCAACTAGTAAGACTGATGAAGTTAACCTTCTCGAGCCATCCAAGAAAAGTACCCCACCAAAGAAATTCACAAACCTTGGGGATACTTACTCCAACGATCTTAAAAGGTTAATGAAACAAGGCAAACTCCAACCCATAGGACCTACTCCCGAACCTGAAAAGAAATCCAAGTTCTGGGACGAGAACTCATACTGTGAATACCATAGGGGTAAGGGGCATGACACAGAAAAATGCTACAAATTGAAAAATGTGCTTCAAGACATGATTGAAGATGGTCGACTACCAATACCGCCGGGAGGTAAATCCAACAACACTCAGAATCCTCTTGGAGTTCTAGTGATTACAAGTGACGAATCTACCTTAGATTGTTCACACCTCATTTCTCCAATTGAAGATGAAATCCATGCAATCGAGAATGAAAGGTTCTACTCTACTATATCCCCTACCATTTCCGAATTCATCACATGGGCAAGGAGTGTGGATAGGCAAGTTTGGGAATTAGAAAATGTGGTGACAACTTTACATAACGCGACACCTAAGGAGCATGTGCCACTAATATTCTCTCAAAATGCTACTATGCAAGAAATAGTCGCCGTGGTTGAAAAACTAGTCGACTAAATCACACGACTAGAAGACGAGATCATGAGAGAACTAGCTACAGTCAATGGAGTTTGGGCCGATGACGATGAGGACGAGTACCTCATTGAGAACTCCCTAGTCAAAGAAAAAGTTAGAGCCGCGCAGGATGAGATTATTACCATGATACTTCAAGACGATCGCTTCAACCCCACCGCGTTAATCACAGAAACTAACGCAAGTCAGCAGAAGGATGAAGAAAATCAATCAAGTGGACCAACAATCAAGGAAGACTCTTCAAGCTCACCACTGGAGAAGGAGAGATGCTCAAAGGAGAACCAGAAGACGATGAATTCGAGTCAGAGTCGGAGTCAGAGTCGGAGTCTAGAGAAGTCGTTAGGGAGTCTCCTCCTGTCGTCATCCCCACTCCCTTTGTTTCTCCTAGCTTAGCCTCGAGTAGTCACAGTAGTTCGGGAAATGTCCTAACCACTGTCCCTTTGCCGCCACTGACCACAGATCAGATGGCTTCTTTGTTTCAACTTTTCTCAAACTTTAATATGAATAAATCAGTTTCTGCTTACTCTTTGTGTTATCTTGAGTGCAATTCTGTTTACGATGATACTGAGGATGACCAGGACCCAGACTCAATCGAAATACCTCCCTACGTAGCCAAAGAAATACTACAGGAAAGGGAAGGGGGACCAGTAATAGAGGACACCGAACCCATTAATGTAGGAACCGAACTAGAACCCCAAGAACTTAGGATAGGGACTACCTTGAGCTCAACCGAAAGGGCCGATTTCATAGACCTCCTAAACGAGTTCAAAGACGTTTTCTCTTTGTAGGGTTGGTCCTACAAAGACATGCCAGGGATCGACAGGGATATCGCCGAACATAGAATCCCGATTAAGCCAGGTTTCAAACCTGTAAAACAGAAGCTTCGACGGATGAGAACGGAATGGGCTCTCAAGATTAAGGAAGAAGTCGATAAGCAATTCAAAGCCGGGTTCATCAAAGTTTCCGAGTATTCTGACTGGGTAGTCAATATAGTACCTGTACCCAAAAAGGATGGGAGAATCCGCGTTTGTGTTGATTTTAGGGACTTAAACAAAGCAAGTCCTAAAGACGACTTCCCTCTACCACACATCGACATATTGGTAGACAATACTGCAGACCACGCATTACTATCCTTCATGGATGGGTATGCGGGCTATAACCAAATCAAGATGGCCATAGAAGACATGCATAAAACCGTCTTTGTCACTCAATGGGGAACCTATTGCTATACGGTCATGCCGTTTGGATTGATCAACGCCGGAGCTACATATCAATGCACCGCAACTACACTCTTACATGACATGATGCACAAAGAAGTTGAGGTATACGTAGACGACATGATTGTCAAATCCAAGGATAGAGGGGCATATTGCGAACCTTCGCAAATTTTTCGCAAGGCTACGAAAGTACAACATGAGGCTCAATCCTCAGAAATGCACATTCGGAGTAACGTCTGGCAAACTCCTGGGATACGTCGTTAGCCAACGAGGTATAGAAATAGACCCTTCCAAGATCAAGGCTCTGATCGAAATGCCACAACCTCAAACAGAAAAAGAAGTCAGAGGATTCCTGGGAAAAGCGCAATATATAAGTCTATTCATATCGAAACTCAGCATGATTCGTGAGCCTATCTTCAAGAAGCTCAAGAAAACAGACCACACCATGTGGGATGATGATTGTCAAAAGGCATTTGACCGAATCAAAGAGATATTGGCTAAACCACCAGTGCTCATGCCACCTCAACGAGATCAACCTCTTGGTTTATATCTCACAGTAACCGAAACAGCCATGGGTGTCATGCTAGCTCAAACTGTATGAAGTGAAGAAAGAGCTATCTACTACCTTAGTAAGAAGTTCTTGGAGTACGAGTGCAAATACTCACAACTCGAAAAGACATGCCTCGCTCTTGTGTGGGCAACGAAGAAGCTACGCCATTATATGCTTAGCTAATATGTCAAAATATACTCCAAAATGGATCAAGTTAAATACCTCTTCGAGAAACCCGTCCTCAACGGACGCCTAGCAAGATGGACTTTGATGCTCTCAGAATTCTTTCTCAAATACGTGCCTCTGAAAGTAATAAAAGGTCGTGTCGTTGCCGAATTCTTCGCAGAAAATCCCATCAATGGTGCACAAACAATAGATACTTGGTCATTTCCAGACGAGGATATACTCCAAACTGATGTAGACTCCTGGGACCTTTACTTTGATGGAGCATCTAACTTAAGAGGATTTGGAATAGGAGTGTTGCTCATTTCTCCTGAAGGCGAGCATACACCAATCTCTGTCAAACTCGACTTCGAGGTGACAAACAATGCTGCAGAATACGAAGCTTATCTAATTGGACTACAAGCGGCAATGAGCTTAGGCATTAAGAACCTCCGAGTACATGGGGATTCATCCCTGATCATCAATCAAGTCACGGGATCTTGGAAAATTCGAAGCGAAAGCTTAGCACCTTACCAAGCTAGAATAGACCAAGTTGCCCAATTCTTTGATCACGTGACATATCTACACCTACCTCGGGAAGAAAATCAATTTGCAGATGCTCTTGCAAAACTCACATCTTTGATTAATATGCCAGATGACATTGGTGAAATGCCTTTATGCATCGCACGACGGTCAGAACCAGCTTATGTACACCAAATCACCGATGAAGAGGAAATCGCACAGGAACCCTGGTTCTAAGCAATCCTAAATTTCAAGCTCAACGGTACCTATCCACCGGATATGGACAAGAGGGGACAACATGCTATACGCCTACTAGCTTCCCAATACGTTCTCATGCAAGGAGAGTTATACAAAAGAACACCTCTTGGTGTAATCCTACGTTGCCTTGATCATTCACAGGCACGAAAGGTGATGGAAGAAGTCCACGATGGAGAATGCGGTCCTCACATGAGTGGGCCCATGATGGCAAAGAAAATCACACGTTTGAGGTATTATTGGACCACAATGGAATCCGATTGCATCAAATACGTAAGACATTGCCACAATTGCCAAATCTTCGGGAATGTACAACACGTCCCTTCTTCATTGCTCTATACGATGACATCTCCTTGGCCTTTTGCTGCATGGGGAATTGACATAATAGGGAAGATAACCCCAGCCGGAATAGGAGGTCACTGTTTCATCCTAATGGCAATCGACTATTTTACCAAATGGGTGGAAGCGGCTTCCTACACTAGTCTCGCGGCTAAAAATGTGGCAAAGTTCATACAAAACAACATCATCTGTCGATACGGTTGCCCACATGATATCATTAGTGATAATGGATCACATTTCCAAGCCGAGACTGAGCAATTGCTAGCCAAGTACAAAATTAGGCATCACCACTCTTCGCCCTATAGACCACAGACTAACGGCGCGGTAGAGGCAACAAACAAGAACGTTGTCACAATTCTCAAGAAAATGATTGACAACTATCGAGATTGGCCAAGCAAGATACCCTTTGCTTTATGGGGATATCGTACATCTGTTAGGACGCCCACTGGGGCTATCCCTTTCTATTTGACCTACGGCATGGAAGCTGTACAACCAGTCGAGCTAGAGATACCATCCTTGCGTATTTTACTCGAAAGTCAAATCCCAGAAGCCGATTGGAAGAGGGATAGATATGAAGAACTCATCCTCCTAGATGAACGTAGGCTACGCGCCTTGTATAATGTCCAAACATATCAAGCACGTATCAAACAAGCTTTCAACAAAAGGGTTAAGCCAAGGAACATCAAGGAAGGAGACTTAGTACTCAAATCGGTTAGAGCTCTTTTACCTGTTGACCCACGGGAAAAATTCAAACCTAATTGGGACGGACCATTTCTAGTCAAGTCCATACTTCCAGGAGGTTCGGTTAGAATCACAGACCTAGACGGGAATGAGTTTTCCAACCCAACAAACCTTGACCAACTAAAACGGCACTATGCCTAGAATAGGAACAAAAACGCGCCTCGCGTAACCTCACGTGTCGCTCTTGTGGCACTAAATAAACGGCCTCTGGCCAAGCTGAAATAAGCTAATGTCACTTTGCTCTTGCACTTTGACAAGTTTGTCATCCTCGTATCATCAAATAAACTAAACTGCACCTTCAGAGTAAGCAAAAGCTCATGCTTATTTTTTAAGTTCATTACAAGCTCTTGCTTTGAACAATTATTCTTTTACATTTACTCGAACTACGCGCAAGGGTTTGATTTCATTTTTTAATGAATACGTAGGCAATCCTTCGCAGGATACAACCCATTATTTTTTAAATGTAAATAGAAAGACATTTGCATTGCATTTGGAATTCGACAAGAATAATAAATAGAAAATCACAACGGTTTCATAACCATTTAACCTTTTTGACTTCATTCATTTTCTAGTAATAGTACGCTACATAATAAAAATAAAATAGGCTAGGATTCTAAAAACCCCACCTTTTTATTACAACAATAATAATAATAATAAATAATAAATAAAGACTCGGGCTATTCTTCCATCTTCCCTTTGCCCTTGTCATTCTTGTCATATTTCTTGTCACGACCTCGAGCCGGACGCTCTTGCGCCACTTCGGACCTAATCACCAACGGTCTTTCTCGAGGCCTAGACTTCCCATTCTTGCCAATCACCATCTCTACGATAGGAGAGGTCTTCGGTTTCTTCGAAGGATGAACGACTCGAAACCCGGCTTCCTCCTCTCCCTCGGTCAGATGCTTCTCCTTCTCTTTTTCCACCTCGCGCACCTTGTAGTCGACGGGCTCACGCTTCCTCAATCTCTCGCGCTCTTTCGGAGTAGTAGCTTTCCTCCATCGCAGATAAGAATCCGACACCCATAAGGCATTAGCAGAAGAGTTCAAGAACCATACATTTCTTTGGGCCCATTTAATGGCCCACTCCCTTCGGCTCTCTGTAGTAAGCGCCACGGCAGTCTGCGGGACGGTATCAAGCTTCGGGATTGTCTGTTTTAGTCCAACCTGTATCATCAGCCTTTCCGGGAAGATGCACACCATAAATTCCAAGCGAGGAATGCGCACAGATCGAGTAGGATCCAAAGAAGACACTCTAGTGACAGATTTGAGGTGCCACCACGACACAATCCACCTAATCAAAGGGCCATCATCACTCTTCAGTTTGTTCTCCCAATAATTGCAGACTCGGGTGAAGTCCACCATGTAAAGCCTGGTCCTCATTGCAATTGAACGAGCATGATAAGAAGGAACGTGAAGTGGGGGCTCGATCAATCGAAGCCGTTCCATAAGCCAAACCTACCAGAAGCAGGTATTAGACATCAAAAAAAAAAAAAAAAAAAAGAGAAAAAGAAAAATAAGCGTTCTTTTACCTGCAGAATGACGGCACTTCCCAAATACGGTAGGTCGCGGTTGGCTTTTCTATTATCCAAGCCCAACAGGATCTCTCCTAGACATAAGCAAGCTGGGCTCCTGCGCAGCTCCATTTGCTCAACAAGGCCCAGAAGACGGGGATCACCTCTCAAGTCTTCATCAACATGCCCTTGGAAGACATACACATGCAACAAGCAAAACCCAAATGCCCTTCGCCTAGCAACATAAGAAACGGTGGGGTCGGCCTTGTTAATAAATCGGTCAATGAAGTCCAACATTCGCACTCCCTTCGAGGTCACTAGACGGTCCACCTCGAGTCTAGTCAACCCAAGCAAGTCTCTAAATTTGCTCTTGTACCCTTGCGAAGTAGAAGGAATGGCAGGCAAGTGTTCAGGGTCACACCCACTAATCGCAGCAATTTCTTCAGGAAATGGGCAAATATCGCCTCCAGAGAACGCAAAAACATGGTAATTTGGGTTCCAATAGTCAAGACAAGCATCCAAGAATGGTTTGACAACCTTGATAAGCTTCAAACTCAACAATGACCCAAGATTATAGGCGCCCTTATCATATTTCTCCATGTTTGAAAATTCGTTGGTCCATTCTTTTAAGCGAACCTCCAAAGTATTCATGATGAAGGATTATTTTGAGAGTTTTATGTAATAAGACGAAGAAGAGACGGAAGAATTGTGTGAATAAAAGCTCCATCGACGTCTCTATTTATACTAAATTTCTGTTTCCAAAAATCTGCCAGAACGGAACCACCTGGGAACAGGCGCAGCACCTGCTGCGCCTCTTCAAAGGGACGCAGCTCATGTTGCGCCTCTTCCTCGGCTTGACTTCTGTGATTTTCCGCGTTGGATCTTTCCTAATTCCTCGACTAATAATTTCCTATTCCTACGGGTTATTATTTTAGTAAATACGTGGAAATTACCATATTTCGTGTTTCCTAATTCCGCCGGCACGCATTTCGAGACAATATCAACATTTTTCGTCATTTTACCACACTTGCATATTTTCATTTTAAGTAATAATTTTCATTTTAATATAATTCATTTTAGGAAGTAATTTAAATTTATATGTTTATTTCATTTACATATTTCTTTCATTTATTTTTTCATTTCATTTCTAACTTATAGATTTCTATTTTTTTTCCTTTTTTTAGAGGTAACCCTCCCTACCGTCCGGTCATTTCCGGAAAACTTTTTGCATTTTTTTGCATTTTCTTTTTCATTTTTGCGTGCTTTCGAGTCATTCGTTTTGCGTTAATTCAGGCCATGTGTATATACAAACGTATGTTTTGCGTGATTTCTATGTAAATTTCGGCAGCATGACGGCGTAAACCGTCATCTACCAAACCTGTTCAAAACTAACCTGCAGATACAAGCAACACAACCCAACAGCAAAGGCACTCATGCCATCTTATATACAACCAAAAAGGGAAATGTACAACAAACTGGGGGCTCGAGCCCCAAACAAAGTCCGGAATGTTCAAAATAAAGGTCCAAAATGTACAAATGTGCAAAATACGGCCAACAAACAAACAAAAACTGCACAAAACTACTGTTGGTCGCCCTCCAGCTCCGCAACTCTTGCCGCAAGAGCAGCAATCTCGGCGTCTCGAACCTCGAGCTCCCTCAACAAGCGAGCATTCTCCTCCCGAGACTGAGCCAACTCTCACTCCAGCTCGCGGTCCCCCTGTAAACAACAAAATTGGCTCATGTCAATCATTTCAAGCAATTACAAGAAAAGTTGGAAGATCAAAAATTCAAAATGAAACAGGCACAAGGTTCATACCTGACGGCCTCGACCACCGACAAGTGCCTCGACGGCAGTAGCTCGCAGCCGGTTGGCCACCCTCCATAACGCCACGAACCGAGACGGCGCAACCTGCATTTTCAAAAAAGAAGTTCTTAATAATTGAACGAACTCAATCAAATGTGTTCCTACACAAAAATTATGCAAAATTAGAGGCTCACCCTCCGAATCAGATGCTGCCAGTCGTCCAGGCCAGCATCCGTCATAGCCACGTCAAAGTCACGCAGCTCGGAGATCGTCGTTATCCCGGTCGCGTCAGTGTACTCGAGGGTCGCGGGGTACCCTGAGGGCTCGATGCCCGCTGCCTCAACCTCCTGCAAAACCAAATGTTTCTCATTAATCGGTGATCTTTCATCGTAGTTTCAAAATCAAGTAAAGAAAAAGAGTAGAGATAGTCACCACTACCGGCCAGTACGCCAACCTCCCGTAGAGGAACGCCGAGTAGTCCTCGCCAGGAAGAAGGAGGGCGTCACCACCGACGTCAGCCAAGTCAGCCTCCCTCTCTGCCTCGGAAGGCTCCCTGAACATCGTCCTAGGAGGATCGACGGGAACCGTCAACACGTCCCGAGAGCACTGACAAGCCAAGCGCTCGCCCAAGTACGACACAGGACCCATCGATGTCCTCAACAGCAGTCGGCTCGAGCTCCTAGGTCGAAGGACCTCAGCCATAAAAGGAGGCGCTCCAGCGTACTCCGCCCAAGGCTTGGGCACCCACTGGGATAAGATAAACAAAGGAATCATTCTTATGATCAATTTAAAAGCAATATAGAAGAAAATGAATATAAGTGAGATGCTTACGCTGTCTAGCTGAAGAGCGTTCATGTTCTGCCGATAGACACCGTGAGAAGAACGCTTGCTCTTCGTCCTGCACATCACCCAATCCCTCACCACGGGATAGGCTCTCTCCAGCAGCTCCGTCCTCTTGGGCGCGAGGCCCGGAAAGTAGGAGTACACCCACGCCTGTGAAACAAGATAGTTAATAACGATCTTTCATGATTTGACAAGGAAAGGAATTGATTTTGGTCTAAATGAAGGTTCATACCTCCAACAGTAGTCCAGGTCCGACACCGCCAGGAGAAGTCCCCTTATCCATCAACTCCGGATGAACCATGGCTCTCATGAAGCGGATGAGGACCACAAAACCAGCAGTGACCCAGTCCCAACGCCCTAGGGAGCTCAGGTCAGAAAGGAAGGGAAGAAGCTTCGTCGACAGCCTCTCTCCCTTGTCTCCGAGGTAGATCGAAGACAGAAACCACCAAAGCCACAAACGAGCCCTCTGCTCAGCTGTATAGGGAGGAGGAGTTGTCTCCCTCCTGTCAATCGTCACCAGCGTCGGGATCTTTCCCGCGAAGTAGTCTCGAACGTAGGAGCTGGGCACCAAACCCGGCACTGTGACAGCCTTCGGCGACAAGTTCCAGCCGATCAACCTCCTAGCCTCGGCCGAGTCCACCCTCATGGCGCCTCCGCCACTCCACGCCTCGAGACCCACACGGTGACCGTAAATCATGCCGTAGTCCTCCAGAGTGACTCCCACCTCACCAAAAGGCATGTGAAACGTGGAAGTCGTATCCCAGAATCGGTCCAAGAAAGCGCGGACCAGGCTAAGGTTAGCCCGCAGCTTCCTCTTCGCGATATCCCTCAAGCTTGCACCAAGGCACCGAACGCTCCACGCTCGATCATGGCGCGCTCCTCCGCCGACAGCCGCTCGTAGCACTCCATCGCTGTCGTGTAACCCAAGAACGACCTGATATTCCCGGCCTCCTATTGTGATTTGAAACAAAAGATATCTTTAGTTTTTGAATAAAAATTGGAAGAGATATGAACAAATAAACGAAAGAAGATGAGTGATGAGTAGTGAATTCCTATTTACCAAGCTCTTCACCGTCCTGTAGGACAGGTGACCCTCTGAGCCCACAGCAAGTGCCTGCTCTCCCAGGTCTCAACCCACGCGGGTGCTCCTCTCAGCTGATGACCTCCTCGTCCGACGTTGGCCCGTCTCGGGGCCTCCTCCTCCTCAACAGCTTCCTCCTCATGGACCTCGTCCCCAGCAGCCATCACCGCAGCGGTGAAGGCCTGCTCCAAAGCCTCCTCGACAACAGCAGCGTCTATCTCCATGGGAGTCCTCCCAGAAGTAGAAGCCTCATCACCTGCAACATTAAAGCAAATTTAGGCCGCGTCACGTGACGACAAGCCTCAGTTAAGGGATTTTTCGAGCCTTTGGAAGCCCTGAAATCGCTCTTTCTCGCCATCTTTGGCCATATTCTCACAAACCCGATCACTCATGTGGTAATTTGGGTCAAGTCAAGCCTAATTTGAAGCCTAGTCTTGGTTTTGGGTCAAAATTTCGGCAGCATTTCGTTATAACAACGATTATGCCCTAGAAAAGTGTCCTGAAAAAGCTGTCACAAACCAAAATTCCAAGATCGTAGGAAGTTTACCCATCATCCAAGGATCCCAAATATCAAGTTTCATCGCAAATGGGCAATCCTAAGGCTATTTTCGAAGCAATTTACGGTTTAGCTGTGAAACCGTCTCAAATTCACTCAAATGCTCAAAACTCAACGAAAATTCGAAACAAATACATGGTTATGTTCCTTATATTATCAATTATCCGTTTCTAATACCAATTTCACAAGGCAAATGCATTTGGGGGAAAAGTCCCAAATTTTCGATTCATTGGGTCATAAACCCTAATTTTTTCAATCCAAAATTAAACAAATACAGAAGATTAATGCAAGAATGAGACAGATACCTCGATTAGTCATGATTAATGCAAGATTTTGGATCAAACCTTGGCGGAAATGGTTAAGATTTGTGAGAGAGTATTGTGTGATTTGTGTTTCGAAACAAATGATCCTAAACCCTCTGTTTATCGCGTTTTTACGCAGAAAATACACTCTTAGGAATAGACGCAGCAGGTGTTGTGCCTATTCCAAGGGACGCAGCTTTTACTGCGCCTCTTCCTGGTGTTCCCTCCATACGAGTTTTCAAAAATTCGTTATGAGTTCGTTACTTGTGGGCCCATCTTTGGTGCGCCTCTTCCCCGATGCTATTTTATCCTTTTGGTCCGTTTGACGATTATCTCTCGTTCCGGCCCGCATTTCTAAGCCAGCAGCTGACTATTACACGTTATTTATTGCTTCTAAGACCCTTACTTGTCACAACGAGCACTTATTCCTTCACAGGTGTTTCGACACGCCTTCATTACTTTTCCCCAACGAGAGTAAGCGGATAGACTTTCCCTCTCGAGACATGGAGATTAATTCCCGATTATGTTCCCCAACGAGAGTAAGCGGATAGACTTTCCCTCTCGAGACATGGAGATTAATTCCCGATTATGTTCCCCAACGAGAGTAAGCGGATAGACTCTCCCTCTCGAGACATGGAGATCAACATCAACCCCTGTTTTCTTCCGAAGTTTGTTCGAAGCTGAACACGAACATATTTCACCCAGCAGTTCCCTACTGTGTCCTGCTGTCTTTCCTCATTATTTCCTTATAATCCTTCAGACACCAAGTTATCTCCAGGCCCAAGAGTTTCGCCGAAGCACCTTCAGTCCCGTTTCGTCCTAAGTCTCGTGTATGGTCTCTTTTATGGTGGCGAGCCTCCTCACGTAGTCTAATGGACTTTAAAAGACCCTCCCCGATAGTCGACAGACTCTAAACTGTTCCCGACGACAGTCCTTGGCTCGACCCCCTTGAGCGCCTCGCGTCGCCATAGTCGTCAGGTTGTAATCTTCGATTGACCCGATGGCTATACTTTGACTTTCGCCTTGTCTAAGCCTCGCTTAAAGTGGGGGCTCAGAGATACCTCATTTCTACACCTCCCGCAAACCACCCGGTGATGATTGGGCCGCATGTTTGTTACGCGGAACGATTTGTGACGATTAAATAAGTTTATCGTCAAGTGATTGCTCAAATACTGATGTCTACCTCTTAGTTGTCATCTACACGCCGATACGGTCGTTTTGACAGTAATTAGAGTACATTTGGAGTCCGGGCCTAAAACCGTCTTCATTTTCTGATAACCGTTAAATCCCGAGTCAGAATGTTCTGGAATGTTCCGGATATTTTTATTCCATATTTTATAAATATTTCACAATCTTTATCCTTTGGTAAACAATTTCCCGTAATATTCATACAAAAATATTAAGGAAAACCAAATTATTCCGTCCTTCTATAACTCAAACACGGAAATTTTTCTTCCGCAGGAGGAAACCACTTGGGAAAAGACGCAGCAGGTGCTGCGCCTCTTCCAAGAGATGCAGTGACTGTTGCGCCTCTTCCCAGGTCCTTTTCTGCGTAATTTTCGTATCTTTTTCATATCTTTCCGAGATTCACTTCCAAAGTCTCTCCGAAACCCTAATTCCTTCACGTGATTAGTATAAATAGGAGCCTTCGCTCCTCATATTTCTCACGCGAGTGTCCGCCCTTCTCTTCTCCCTTTGCATTCTAGACCTTTGTTCTTACTTTTTGGCGTCTACGTGCTTGAACATTCGACCACGTAAGCTCGGATCCTTCTGAGTACCAGCCTCGTATGCTTGACCGACCAATTTGACAAATTCCACATCAATCAACTTAATTAACTTAATCGTTTTCCTGTTACGAGGGCACTTTCGTATTTGCATTATAGTTCGAGTCGAGCATCGCTAATCGATAACTTAGTCCTTCTCGTTTCGTCAAACATGTAAGTCTGAGGGTGTAAATCCTTCTTTTATTTATTGTTATTTACTTTTGTATCATCATTAATGTAAGGTTCATGTCGAAAATACCAATTAAAACCGATTTCTAAAACCGTGCTTTAAAACCTATTTTTACGGATTTCCAGAAGACAAACCGTCGAGAAAGGACGCAGCAACTGCTGCGCCTCTTCGAAGGAGCGCAGTTCCTGCTGCGCCTCTTCGTGAGGCTGCTGCAGTTCCTGCTTCCTTTCTTCTTCCTTCGTCCTCTGTAATTCGTTCAATTTTTATTTGTTTTCGTTTGTTTCTTGTTAATTCTTTGGCATAATAGCATATTAATCTCACATGTATATTAATCATCATCTTTAACACGTTAATTCATCGTTAAATTCGACTTAAATCCCGTATAATCCGATATTTGCGAGTTTTTGTCATTAAATTCAATCCGGGTTGTAGAAATTCGATTTGTTCATATCGGGTTTCTGTAATTCACTTCTTTGATATATTTTCATCCGTCTATTGTCATATGCATCGCATGTTCGTCGTTAATTTGTCATTAATAAGTCATGTTTAACCTATTTCATTCACTCATCTCGCTAATCAATCATTCGTTCGTGTAAATAATCCGTCTTTAATCCGTCTCATCCATGTTTATCGCTTTTATGACCATTAATCACATGTAAATAACCTGTTAATCACTTTCATCCGAGTCGAATATCATAATATATCCTTAGAATCACCCAATTAACATTAACGATTTGCAGTTCCGGCTTCACAGCCAGAACTCACCCTTGGAACAGAAGCAGCAACTGCTGCGCCTCTTCCAGAGGGCGCAGTCCTGCTGCGCCTGTTCCAGGATCATTTCTCTCTCTGAACTCCGTTGTTGCCTGACCTAGTTTATTTAGCTTACGTTAATTAACTATTATCCGTATTATCACCTTCTGACTTGTTCGTTAATTCTTTTGATTCATTCTTTTATTCATTTTTTTCCAAATTATCCGTTTTAAAGGTATTTTCGACATAAATCGCCTAATCCATTGTAATTTTCATTATTTTAATTTTCTTTATTGTATTTATCTTATTTCTTGTATGATTTGTATGTTTTCATATGCAATTGAACATTAAATCCTACCTCGACATTAATTGTTTGCTAATTACGTGTTAACCGACTTAGCCTAATTCTCACATGTTAGGATTAAAACTTGGATGTTGTATTGCATGCATATAATCAACAATATATCGAGTATAGATAATTTCCCTAATCATTAGTAGAGGCCGCTATCAAGGCGGGCGGGATTAGGTGTTCGAACAAAAGAGCTTCCTAATACGTACCATCACCCCTTACTCCAGATCTCTGTGAACATCCGTGTTCATTGGCATCCACGAGAGTCATTCTAGACATAGAATGCTAAGGGTAACGATTTCTTGGTGTTCATGTCTCTACTTTGTGTCTTGACATGGTACGAGGTATTCGAACGGTTCCAATTTCCCATAAAAATTGGTGGCGACTCCAATAAAAATGTAAACGCTTTTTCTCTTCCTCCCAAGCGCCCCCGTGGGCCCCCCGCTGTCCACAGGAGGTAAGGGTAATTCTCCTTTCTCAATCATATCTTGAATGGCGTGCTTTAGCTTGAAGCAGGCTTCTGTGTCATGACCTTTGCCCTGGTGGTATTGGCAGCAGGCATTGGTATTCCATAAGCGGGTTTTCTTGGCTTCAGATGGGTCCAGAGTGGTCCTAATTGGTTGTAGATTCCTTTGATCCATGAGTCTTTTTAGGGCGCTGGCATAGGTTGTTCTCAAGTTTGTGAATAATCGTTGAGGAAGTTCAGTTTTTTTTCGTAGTTCGTTTGAGGAGGTTGACCTCATTGATTTTGTTTATCTGACCATAGGGACGAGATCCAGTTGGTGCATATCCCTGGTAGCCTCTACCTGTAGTTTTGGCTAGAACGCCCTTGCGCAGGTCTCTTCAATGTGGGTTCCGAGGATTTGCAGATCTTGGAAGGTTTTGATGTTTTGATATCTCAGCAGGTTGACATAAACTGGACGAAGGTTGTTGACAAACTTTAGCACTAGAGTTTATTCACTCGGCTTACTGGCCAATTGGGTGCTTACCCTCCTCCAACGGGTTAAGAATTCTGTGAACCCTTCCTTGTCAGTCTGAGTCGGGACTTTAAGAGTGCGGGTGTTGGCTTGGATTTCGACGTTGTCGGCGTATTGTTTAGCTAATTCGACAGTAACTTCGTCCCAAGTGGTAATGCTCTTTGGGTCGAGGGAATAGTACCATTGGTGGGGAATTGGCTCCAGTGGGTGATGGAAAGATCTGGGTGAATAGTTCCTGTTTGACCCCCTTGATGGACAGGTAATCTTTGAAGGTCTGAATGTGATTGAGTGGGTCCTCCACTCCTTTGAACTTGGGTACATCAGTTAAGGTAAAGTGTTCAGGCAGTTGATCCCCGACGGGTTTGATAATTCAATTTCTCAAGGTGGATGTTATTTCCACGGGCTAGGAGTTTCTCTTCCAAGAGCTTGAGCCTTTTCTCACTTTCAGTTAAAGGCAGAGTGTTGTGTTCTCTGGTTTTCTTGTTTTCCAGGGTGTCGATACGGGTCTCGACATGGTCTAAGGTGACCTTAAGAGCCGTGAGCAGCCTGACTAGCTGAGCAGTTGTGAAAACTTTGTTGTCATCGTTGTTGTTGGATGATGCTGAAGAATGGACCATAAGAAAATGGCTCACGTTACATCCCAACCCAACACGATTTAACGACTAAACACAAACAACAGAAGTGACGGATGACACTTCGGACCCAACGAGACGAAGGCAACCATGTATAGTGCCTTAGTGCTAACTCGATTTATAGTGTGAAGGTGTTGACCAGACTTTGACTTGCGTTCAACATAAGGGCGTGACGCCATTGAACGAGTCTAGAGGTGAGATGACTCATAAGTAAAGACCCATAAGTACGTTTGCTTTGACTCAATAGACACGAGGTAGAATTGGAATGGTGGACTGAAATTTTCGAAAATAGAAATTTTCAAAAAGGTTCGTTTGTCATTTTATGGACGACTTTCGAAGAATATGGATCTTCAAAAGTAGGTCATTGGAAATTTGTCATAAGTTTGTTGTCAAAAGCCGGTTGGAGTTCGAGTTGCGGCGGCTCTGAAAACAATGTGTTGTTTCCGAGACGGCTTTTGAAATTCAAAATCGTGAGTTTTGAAAATCGAGTGATGTGATCAATATTTGAGCATATTTAGTCCCCGAATTAGCCTCGTTCCTATGCTTTTTAGTGCATATTTGGGTCATTTACTATCTTTAGTCCGTTATTTTGCATATTCTTTGAGGTTTTGTTTTCTTAGTAGGAGAGGAGTGCAAATCTTGCATTTTCATGGCAAAATAGAGCTAAATTGATCGAATCCAATGACCAAGCATCAAAGAGAAGACAAGACTAGAAGGCCTTTGTACATAATGTAGTAGATAGGCAATGCTGAAGAAGATCCTTGCATCCTCGACAAAATTCCGGAGGATTGTTGGGAGAAGAGAAGAAGAAAAGAAGGAAAAAAGAAGGCTGGGACAAGATCCGAGCGTCTTAACCCCTGGGACGCCCGTCCAGAAGCTTCCCAGGACGCTCGACCAAGCTTCCCAGACGCCCGTCCAAAACTGCCAGAATCCGAGCGTCCAAGCTTGAAGGCCGCTCGTCCAGCCAACTGAGAATCCGCTCGTCCCGACCCTTGGACGCCCGGATTGTGTTACAGGACAACACGTCCTCTTCTACCCTCCATTGAAGATGCACATATTTTTGGAAGACTAGCAAAAAGGAGACCCGCATCTTTTCCTGAGAGGAGCGATTCCTCAAGGACTTAATCGTCATTTAACCCCTTAGTAACCCTAATTTGTGCACCTAATCCCCACTATAAATACCCCATTAGTCTAATTAGGTTATCATGTTCTTCTTATCAATCTTTAGTGTAGTTTATATCATTCTAATCTCTTCTTAATCTTGTAATCAACTTCTAATCAAATATTAATACCAATCTCATTTCCTTAATTTCTCTTTTGTTCATCTTTTATTTTAGGTAATTGAAGATTATTTGGGGTTTATTGGGAGATTGACAACCTTCCATCAATCATTATTTGCATTATTATTTGCATTATTATTTTGGAATCATCATTAGGTATAACTCTCTTAATCCCTTTTTAATTATTGTTAATCATCTCCATTTATTCATCATGTTTTGCTTTGTTAATATGATTGACAACCTTGTTAACATGTTAAACTTGATAATGAGTGAGTAGTTTCCTTAACTAGGGTTAATGGGTAATTAGGGAAAACCAACATGGGGAGGATTCATTCTTAATTTAATATGTTTTCATAATTTATTTGCTTGCTTGTTGTGATCTCAACTTATGCACATGTTATGTTCGATGAAATGAGAGCCTATGAATCCTTGCATTTTTTACCCATCACTTACCTTTTCAATGAGACTTGTAAGACATAAACCAACTCGAGTCTCATTAGACCATGCATATAGTTGAGTGGGGAGGATTAAGTCGACTTGTAGGTGTTGTACAATCTAATCGATTCGGCTCCGGGACCCAAACCTTCCTAGGATTGTATGATATAAACCAACTCGATCCTATCACAACAATAATTGCTTGCTTATAATTTAAGAATATGTTTGTATGATCAATTCCCATGAATCCCTTATGACCCCATGACACCCTAGTGCTTTTAATCAATTATTTACATCTCATTTTAGTCATCTTGTTTGTTTACTTTAATTGTTATTTATTTTAGTGATCTTCTTATCTCAACCCAAACTGTGACACCCCTAGACACCGTTACTTGCAATCGAAAATCCTACATCAATACTCATCCATTGGGATCCGACCTTTACTTACCTCTTTACTAATAGCAGAGTTGTTTGTGAAGTTATAAATATTATTTTGGTCTAGGTGCTCCTAACGACAAGTAACCGAAATCTAAGCTCCAAGTGAGTTCGACCAAAAATGGCGCCGTTGCCGGGGACGGTGTTAACTTGATTTGATTTTCTTAGATTATTATTAGTTGTGTCTTTCTTTGCCTTGGGGAAGTAAAGCTCCTCAAGGTTTGTTCTAATTGTGTTCGAGTTGTTTGATATTTTGCATGTCTAGAAGATCACAAGGCGACTTGTTACCCATTGATCACGAAATTGAAAGGACTTTGACAACCAATAGAAGACTTGCTAGAAATACTTTGAGAGGTATTGGTGAGGTTGTAGATATTCAACCAAATACTATTGAGTTCATCAACCCTTTTGCAAGAGAAGGTGAGGAGAACCCAACACAAAATCAATCACACAATCAACCCACAATGCCTAAGTTTTCATCACATTCAGTACCAACCGAGGGGAACCTACCCAATGGTACTCCCACACCACAACACTTAACCGGAAATTTCATTGCAAAATCCGCATTTATCCAATTAGTCGAAAGAAGCCAATTTGGGGGGATGCCTAGTAAAGACCCTCATTCCCATATGGAAACTTTTTGTGACTATTGTGATGCGATTTCACAAACCGGTGTAACTCAAGACCAAATTCGATGGGTCTTATTCCCTTATTCTCTAATTGGCACCGCAAAACAATGGTTGAAAAGCCTTGATAAAGCTACTCTTGGAATTGACTCTTGGAAGAAGTTGGCTCTAGCTTTCTACAAAAAATTCTACCCTCCGGAAAAGACTAACATGATAAGAGCTCAAATTACGGGTTTTAAGCAAAGGGATGAAGAATCTTTATATGAAACTTGGGAGCGATTCAAAGGAATTTGTCGCTCATGTCCTCATCATGGACTTAGCGAGTGGTTCTTGGTACAACAATTTTGGAATGGTCTTTATGAAGACTCAAGAAACATTCTCAACATGGGATCAAATGGTATGTTCACTGAAGTTGACGACAATCAAACTTAGAATAAGATTGAGGAAATGGCTTTCCATAATTCACAATATAGTAGACCTCGCAAGGATACTAGAGGAGGAAAGCATGAAGTGGACTCTATTACTCAATTGGGTTCTCAAGTTAGTGCTCATATTGATACCATCAACTTGAAGTTTGAGAAGGCTATGGCTAAACTTGAAGAAGCCTCAAAATCACCAAAGCATCATGTTAATGCCATGGTAGCATCTTCATCAATCCCAAGTGGGATATGTGAGAATTGTGGAACTTTGGGACATGACCAAAGTGAATGTAGGGAAACAAATGAACAAGTGAATGCTTTTCAAGCATACAAAAGTGATACCCCTTATTCCAACTATTACAATGAAAACACCAAATTCCACCCAAATCTCTCATACAAAAGCCAAAATGTCCAAAACCCTCAACAAACATACACCCCACCTCCCATGAGAAACCAAAATCAAAGACCCTTTTTCAACCAAAACCAATGTTACCAAAATCAAACTTCATACAATCAACAAAATAACCAAGGTTTTGATGTTCAAAAAACGGTCCTCCAAATGCAAAAGAATCAACAAAAAATTTTCACTCAAATGCAAAAAGATAGCCAAGCAAAAGACATCACCATCAACAACATCCTAGCCCACACAAAATGTTGGAAACTCAATTGACCCAACTAGCATCTTCAAACTCTCAAAGGCAAAAGGAGCAATTACCACCTCAAGGTAATCCCCCAAGACATGAAACAGTTAGTGACATCCACTTGAGGAGTGGTACGCGATATGAAGGGCCAAAGAAGCAAGTTGAGGATGAAGTTATGGAAGCTAGTGACAAAGAAGAAGTTGTGCAAAACGCCAAGGAAGGAGAACCAACAAATCAAGAAGTTTCAAAGAAAAGTGAAGAAAAGGCCAAGGAGAAGGAGCCCATTGTGATTAGACTTCCATTCCCGAGTCGTCAAGCTAAGCCTAAGTTTGATGACCAACTTGGAAAATTCATAGAAATTGTGAAGAATTTAGAAGTCTCGATTCCTTTCACGGAATTAATCAATCACGTGCCGACCTATGCAAAGTACATGAAGGACATCCTTACGAAAAAGAAGTCGATCCGGAAGCTTGAAACTATCGCCTTCACTAAGGTGTGTAGTGCAATCCTTCAAGGGAGTTCACCTCCGAAACTTAAAGATCCGGGAAGCTTCTCAATACCGTGTACCATTGGCGACACCACGATCAACAAGGCTTTGTGTGATCTAGGAGCAAGCGTGAGTGTTATGCCGTATTCGGTTAGTAAAAGGCTAGGGATGGGAGAGCTTAAATGTACCAACATCACACTCCAAATGGCCGATAGAACAACGAAGACACCGTTAGGGATATGGGAAGATGTTCCCATGAGAATTGGCAAATTCTTCATCCCGGTGGACTTTGTCATTGTTGACATGGAAGAAGACTCCAATATTCTGATTATCCTAGGAAGACCTTACTTGCACACCGCAGGTGCGGTGATAGATGTGAAGCACGGAGAGCTTACTCTAGAAGTGGGAGATGAGACCATAACTTTCAATCTTGACAAGACCATGAGAGCTCTCCGTTTGAATGAACCATGCTTTATGGTTGATCACTATAGCCGGAAGGATGATAGGAAGAAGTCGAAATTCCAATGGAAAAAGAAAGTTGATGATGCTCTATCAAAAGAGCAAGGAAATAGCAACAATGAGAGCTTGAAAAGCTCACCCATGACAAGTGAAGAAGATGGCCCCATTGGCCAAGACAAGAAAGAAAGAGAGTTGTCTCTATCAACTCAAGAAATTTTTAATGATCAAGTAGACGAAGTTTGCGGTCTTTGGGATGATGAGTTCGAAGGGATATTCAATCCCTATATTGGTAATGCTATGAACCAAGACCATCATGGAGAACAACAAATGCAAAAATCTATTGAGGACCTTTATCATGATAATGAACAAGCTTTCGACTACTTCTTCAAGGTGTTGAGTAACATCAACAACACCTTGAACATGCCCCCTTGACATCTCACATTGGATGAGAGTTTGGTGGAGTCCTCCCTAAACCACCATTTGTAAATATTCTAACTCCCTAACTTGTATTTCAAGTATTACATTGCATTTTTGTCATTTTTGGATTTATTTTTGTGCCTTGATCAAGATATTCATCATTTTGAGAGAAGTAAGGGAGGGACTTATGATTTTATTGATGTGTAGTGCTTTACCTTAGTGTGGGGATAGCAATTACCTAGGCTATTTATGCCTTTGTAGTGCTCCTACAATAAAGAACACAAGAATTGAAGAATGAAATGACACGGGTTATGCAGTACCCACGGATGGACCTGAATCCGTGTGGTCAAGGAGGAATCCGAGCGTCCAATCGGATAATCCGCTCGTACTGTAGAATCCGAGCGTCCAATGTCACCAGACGCTCGTCTGGCAGAGCTGTAGAATACAAAAAACTGGTCTGTAAGAGAATCTGAGCGTCTCATCTGAGAATCCGCTCGTCTCAATCTGGACGGTCGTCCTTCAGAAAAGACGCTCGTCTTTTTCAGTAGCAAAAGTCTGGTAATTTCTCTATAAAGGAATATGAGCGTCCCTTCAGAAAGACGCTCGTCCCTCAAGGAAGAATCCGCTCGTCTTAGAAGCAAGACGCTCGTCCTGTGGCGTCTTTTCCTGGGATAAACATTGAAGAATCCGCCCGTCCCGATGACAAAGCCGCTCGTCCTCTACTGCGTTTTCAAATATAACGGGTCTTTTTTACCCTCCTCCCTCATTCATTCTCATTTCTTCTACATTCAAACACAACCCAAAAATCCCAAAACCCTCATCCTCTCCATCAACAAAAATCAAATGTCCTCAACCAAATTCAACAAAATCAAATCCAAACTTCCTCACAACAAAAATTAATCACTCTTTTTTCAACAACAATTGATTCAAACACCAAAGTCTTCCACTTTTGAGTCGATTTTTTTTAGGATACCAAGCAACATTCATTCATCCTAAATCGATTTGGGTATCACTAAAAATTGAAGATTTCAATCTTCCATTGGTGTAATCAAGCAAAGGAGAATGGCAAGAACTAAAGAATGTAACAAGGCACCCCTAAAGAAGACACTTTCTAAAAGGCAACAAGCTCTTCAAGCAAAACAATTATCAAAGGCATTGGTAGTCCATGAGGCAAGGTTGGAGGTTCAACAAGGTCCCCCTATGGAAGCTACAACATCAACAACTTCGGTCATTGAGCAATTATCCAATTATCTGGAGGTAACTTTCACTTCCGACTCTCATAGGGAGAAATTCATTCTCTTTGCTAAGAAAACCATCATGCCTACTAAGTTTATTTGTGAAGATGCATTGTCAAAATATGGTGTTCTTGAACAAACCAAAACCTTCTTTGAGTCTATGGGATTGGGTAAATTGTTTACAATGAAGGAATTGACATACCCCTCCCTCACCTTAGAATTTTTAAGTTCTTTGAAAGTCACAAGGGTGGAGACTCGAACCAACATCGAGTTTCGTCTTGAAAATGTTGATAGACGCATAACTTATGGCGAATTGGGTAAGATATTAGGCCTTAGTGATAACCCGAAATATACAAAGACTCCTATCAAGTATGACCCCGCTCCTCTTTAGATGGCAATTTCTGGGAAGAAATTCGTGCGTTTTCATGATTGGCGTGCTGTCTTAGTCCACCATCCGGGCATTAGAGTATGGCATAAGGTCATTAGGAATACTTTGATAGCAAGAAATGGCACTAATCACCTTACCAAACTCGATTGTATTCTTCTTGAGTCGGCCTTGAACATAGGAAGGGAATTTACAAAGCCATATAATGCTCTAAGACTTTTGGTTGAACGATGGCTTAATGTCGATTGTGGCAAAGAAGGCACCGCCTTTATTGTAAATGGAGGACTAGTTACCCATTTGGCTAAGCATTTTAACCGGGATTTTAACAAAAACAACACCTATGTGTCGGTTAAAGGAGGCCATCTTGTTGATATGGACACCATGATTCACAAGTTGAAGTGGGTCAAGCACGACACTCTTGACGACAAATATGGGTGGTTAACCAATGAAGCTAGATCTTTCACCTTGCCTTCCAAAATTTGCCGATTGAATGTTCACCGACCGAACTACCTTCTCCCACTCTCCGAAGAGACCGAGTATATCATTCAACAACAAAGAGGCGAAATTGCCGAGCCCTCCTCCTCCATTATCACCCCACCTTACCCATTTGAATACCAAGAGTTCATACCCAATGATGTCGAAGTGGGAAATGATTACTTGACACTACTCATGAGGGAAATGCATAAGCAAGCTTACAATGATAGAGTGGATGCTTACAAGGCCCAATATCCGCCCCTCCTACATCTAGCTAGGCAAGGACTTCTTGATCCATCTTGTCCTTTGCCCAGTTAGGCGGATATGGAAGTATTCTTTCCTTGCATTCCTAGTGGTAGTAGACCGGGTGGAGAGGAGATGGTTGTTGAAGAGGGTGGTGTTCAAGAGGAAGGTGTTCAAGAAGAAGAGGTTCAAGAAGAAGAAGCTCAAGAAGTGGAAGAGGAAAGTGAGGAAGAACAAGCAAGGGAAAGTGAGAGTGGACACGATTCCACATCTATGGAAGTTGATGATACCTCAAGAGAGGAGGATGATGATGATGATACGATGGGTGAAGATTAGCAAACTTTGGAGGCTCCTACATTCTTACACCTCCATTATGGTTTGTCTACTTCCCTTGTTTTTATTTTATCATGATCATTTATTTTGTGGAGTCCTAGCAACATTGGAGGACTAACACCTTGGCTTCATTAAGGTGTTCATTTTTATTGTTCCCAACTTGTAAAATCCAAAATGACAATCTTTAGTTTCATGCATTGCATTCCATGTGCATGAACTACCCCGAAATTCAAGACGTTAAAAATAATGTCTATTTTGGTTTGGGAAAGTCCATGCATATGCATTGAGAGCTAATTCAAATTATACTCTCCGCCATAACAAAAACACATGCATCATGTAGTATAGCTTAGTATAATTTGCATTTAGTTTAGAAATCATGCATATTCATTGCATAATTTCCTATCGTATTGGCCATTGAGGACAATGCCCATACTAGTGTGGGGATGGGAAATTCTAACTTGACTTTTATTCAAAATCCAAAAAATCAAAAGTTTCGAAAAATCCAAAAAAATTGAAAAAATCAAAAACATGTTCATTCCTTTTTAGTGTAGACTTGTATATATTGTGTTTGTTTATCCTTTTTCACATTGATCGACTACGCCACATCCGAGACATGAGGATATTGAAGACCGCATGATATGATCTTTCCAATCTCCTTTTTCCTCTTTATGTTAATGACTATGTGGTTTTATTTTGATTGCTGCGGTAAAAACAATGTGAATTTAGGATTGCATTTAGATTATTTAGCATACTAGTTGGTAGAAGCATATGCATTAGGATGTATATATGTTAGTTTCATCATGGCATGTAGTTTGCATGTTAGAAAAATTTTGTGAAACTGTCTACTTGGGAAGCTTGACAAGTGTATATAAGCCCTAGTAGATGTTGTTTCTTCTTACGACTTTGCTTGTTAGAATACTTGTAAAACACCCTAGGATGTGTCATGCTAGTATCCTTTGACCCATGGATTAAGGCCTGGTCAAGAGTACCTTGTGGTGTGATAACTCCTTGGCTACCGTTTATTCCAAGGTGACCCTTGAAACCAAGCAACCATCATTCATCCATGTTCTACCATACATGTTGTCATCAAAGGGAATGGGCACAAAAAAAAAATTGTTCAAAAATTTGAGTTTAAGAATTGAAAAGAAAAGAAAAGAAAAAGTTTGCAATAGCATCAAAAGAAAAGAGGAGTAACAAAAATGAAAACTCCTATGCTTCAAATATAAGCACCCTCACCACAAATAGGGTGACTTTGAAAATGTTCAAAAGAAAATGCAAAAAGTTGAAAAGTTGTCAAGTATTGAAATGCCAAACATCAAACGAAATGGTAAGAAAGTGTTCTCAAATATCAAATGCCACAAGAAATTGGGGGGGAAAACAACAACAAAAGCAAACTCCCACATGAAACTCAAATACTATCGATCCCTTCATCCATCGTATCCACTTTTGTGCATGGTAGAGAGGGGACGACCCTTCTTCTTGTCTAGGCAAGAGGGGTAATTCCGCGATCCTCCAGTGTTTCTAACACCATATGGAGTCTATTCTTGACAAAAGCATTTAACGATTGAGGACAAAGGTACCCTAGCTTGACACAACTTGGAGGTGATTTATTGGTATCCTTCTAGGCCTAGTAGTTTGAAGAAACCATATCTATGAAGGAGTGTGTACCCTTTAATTGCTTCCTCTTTAGATAATTTCCGCCACTTAGATGAGGAAAGTGGCTATTCTTTTTGTAGATGCATACATTACTTGTTTTTGTGTGCTTTAATGATTGGATGTGTCGCCATTTTAGCAAGACCCACCTTGCCTTGCAAGAAGGCATCCTACCTCATGGTTGTCTTATTGTGAGTTGAAGGGGTGGAGTGAGATCCGCTAATTGTCTCATGTCGGCTATATTAGTAGGATAGTTTAAATAAGGGTCCTAGTTTTTGTCACCTCTTTACTCGGGACGAGCAAAGGTTCGGTTTGGGGATATTTGATGTGATCAATATTTGAGCATATTTAGTCCCCGAATTAGCCTCGTTCCTATGATTTTTAGTGCATATTTGGGTCATTTACTATCTTTAGTCCTTTGTTTTGCATATTCTTTGAGGTTTTGTTTCCTTGGTAGGAGAGGAGTGCAAACCTTGCATTTTCATGGCAAAATAGAGCTAAATTGATCGAATCCAATGACCAAGCATCAAAGAGAAGACAAGACTAGAAGGCCTTTGTACATAATGTAGTAGGTGGGCAATGATGAAGAAGATCCTTGCATCCTTGACAAAATCCCGGAGGATTGTTGGGGGAAGAGAAGAAGAAAAGAAGGAAAAAGAAGGTTGGGACAAGATCCGAGCGTCTTAACCCCTGGGACGCCCGTCCATAAGCTTCCCAGGACGCTCGACCAAGCTTCCCAGACGCCCGTCCAAAACTGCCAGAATCCGAGTGTCCAAGCTTGAAGGCCGCTCGTCCAGCCACCTGAGAATTCGCTCGTCCCGACCCTTGGACGCCCGGATTGTGTTACAGGACAACACGTCCTCTTCTTCCCTCCATTGAAGATGCGTATATTTTTGGAAGACTAGCAAAACGAAGACCCGCATCTTTTCCTGAGAGGAGCGATTCCTCAAGGACTTAATCGTTATTTAAGCCCTTAGTAACCATAATTTGTGCACCTAATCCCCACTATAAATACCCCATTAGTGTAATTAGGTTATCATGTTCTTCTTATCAATCTTTAATGTAGTTTATATCTAATCTCTTCTTAATCTTGTAATCAACTTCTAATCAAATATTAATACAAAACTCATTTCCTTAATTTCTCTTTTGTTCATCTTTTATTTTGGGTAATTGAAGATTATTTGGGGTTTATTGGGAGATTGACAACCTTCCATCAATCATCAAGTACTTTTTTTATTCTTTGCATTATTATTTTGGAATCATCATTAGGTATAACTCTCTTAATCCCTTTTTAATTATTGTTAATCATCTTCATTTATTCATCATGTTTTTCATTGTTAATATGATTGACAACCTTGTTAACATGTTAAACTTGATAAAGAGTGAGGAGTTTCCTTAACTAGGGTTAATGGGTAATTAGGGGAAACCAACATGGGGGATGATTCATGCTTAATTTAATATGTCTTTATAATTTATTTGCTTACTTGTTGTGATCTCAACTTATGCACATGTTATGTTTGATGAAATACGTGCCTATGAATCCTTGCATTTTTTACCCATCACTTACCTTTTTAATGAGACTTGTAAGACATAAACCAACTCGAGTCTCATTAGACCATGCATATGGTTGAGTGGGGAGGATTAAGTCGACTTGTAGGTGTTGTACAATCTAATCGATTCGGCTCCGGGACCCAAACCTTCCTAGGATTGTAAGATATAAACCAACTCGATCCTATTACAACAATACTTGCTTGCTTATAATTTGAGAATATGTTTGTATCATCAATTCCCATGAATCCCCTATGACCCCATGACACCCTAGTGCTTTTAATCAATTGTTTACATCTCATTTTAGTCATCTTGCTTGTTTACTTTAATTGTTATTTAGTTTAGTGATCTTCTTATCTCAACCCAAACTGTGACACCCCTAGACACTGCTACTTGCAATCGAAAATCCGACATCAATACCCGTCCCTTGGGATCCGACCTTTACTTACCTCTTTACTAATAGTAGAGTTGTTTGTGAAGTTATAAATATTGTTTTGTTCTAGGTGCTCCTAACGACAAGTAACCGAAATCTAAGCTCCAAGTGAGTTCGACCATCGAGTTTTGAAAGGTTTTAAAAGGTTGTGGTCTCGAGGACGGTGTATGGTCCTCGGGATTTGAAAAGCCTCGAAAAAGGGTGTGTGTCATTTTCGGGTTTTAAAAAAGCCATTATGTCGGCGCGAGACGGGTTAAAATCCGTTTCTTGACGCGGCGATTATAACGGCGTAAAAATGTGTTTTTTGAAATGGTTGTAGGAAACCAGGTTTGAAAATCGTCATTACGACGGCCTAAAAAAGCGCTTTTGAAATTGTTTGTACAAAAACGGGTTTGAAAATCGTCATTACGACGGCCTAAAAAGGCGTGCTTTTTGAAATGGTTTGTAGAAAACCGGGTCTGAAAATCGTCATTACGACGGCACAAAAAGGCGTGGAACGGTCGGCGAAGGACCGAGGTTTGAAATAGCCATTATAACGGCGCAAAAGGGCGTTTTTGTAAAGGTTTGAAATGACACGGAAGGACTCGTGATCATATAGCACATAAGCACTCGCAGTTCATTATGTTATGCATAATGGTGACACGAGTTTTAGCTTAGCAAGGATGGGTTACACACCAAGCGATCAATCCCCGATTTTCGAGAGGGATACCAATCCAAACAAAATCTGTAATAAGGGTGCCCTAGCCTCGTGCACGAAGAAAATGAATGCTCTTTGACGAAACATAAATGTGTAGCGTCAATGGTATGCTTCACTCAATCGGGATTCGAAACGAAGGGATGAGAAAACTCACGCCGACAGGACGAGCCAATGGGTCGATAAGGGTTAGGTTGTAGGTCCGGACAAGAAACCCCACTTATGACCGTAACATCAATTAATGCATTTCAACCAAGACCTCGTTCGAGTATCACCATCTAGGGATAAAAAAGACACAAGTGTCCTAGTTCTCCCCCAACGGATTCGCCAATTTGTGGACATGGGCCACCTACACGCAAAGCCAATCCGTGGATGTGCAGCAGTTGGAAAGCCCTGCTCGGTGGCATATTAAATGTTTTCGGCTGGATCGTTTTAGATCGGTCAGTTTCGTATCGGCAAAGGTCTCGAAACGATGTTAGAGATGTTCGGAATCACCACCAAGCAATTGTGGGATGCTTGGAACCCGTTGGAATCCACTTTATACCTAGTTCAACCAAGACAAAAAGCGGTGTTTGACATAGGTACTAAAGATTAGGAGTCGTCCCTCTTTAGCATCTTATCTCTAGAATGACTCTCGTTCGCCCTGGATAAGGTCGTCCATTATCCAAAGTTTCTGAGTAAGAGGTGAAGGTACATATTGGGAAGCCCTTTAATCGGATACTCAATCCCGCCCGTGGTAGCGGACTCTACTGATCGATCTTGGTTGGTTGAATGCAAAAGTTGATAAAACGGGTAAATGCATGAATGCGCATCCACAAGTTTGAACCCAATATGTGAGCTTACTATGTCGGTTGTTCCAAATATCAAGTAATTTATGTCAAGTTGGATTTAGTGTTGATTTGCATGGAAGACCGAAATTAAATATCCATTTACCGAGTTAGGTTTATGGTTCATAATGCGGTCCATTTGTCTTAGAAAAGCGTTTTGCAAATACGAAGTAAAATATGGACTTTGTCAATCTGATCCGTTCTGTATTCGGGTTAACCGAAGTTGAGATCGTCCTAGACAAGTGCTGGAAAGGAAGCAAGACCGGCATCAGGCAGCCTATCTAGGCGCGAGGCAGCAGACGACCCAAAGGGGTGTCTCCTGGTTGTTGAAAACGTT
The DNA here is from genome assembly GCF_048544455.1 of Silene latifolia. Taxonomy (NCBI): domain Eukaryota; kingdom Viridiplantae; phylum Streptophyta; class Magnoliopsida; order Caryophyllales; family Caryophyllaceae; genus Silene; species Silene latifolia. Next base: position 139,515,569 of record NC_133528.1, on the reverse strand, counting down.
TATGAAACGGTTTGTAAAAAGGTATTTGAACCCGTCTTTGTTGAAAAGATTGTTTAGACCGATTTATGCTATATGAAGAACAGGACTTGAATAATCGTCATTGTATTGACAATTTTCGATGTCAGGTTCGGTTTTGCAAGCTTGGCATGAATAGTTTTGGAAAACATTCATTATAAACTAGTTGTGTTAAGTTCATTGTTTTGTAATTAGTCAATGTTTATCATCGTACTCGGGTTTAAACTGACATGGTATGTAGAACCAAGGATGATTCTGCATGTATGACTAATATGGTTGTTTTGAAAAATGTAAACAAATGAATAAAAGGTTTTAAAATACCTTTTAAAATGTAATTAACCAAATATTATCACCGAAACACGGATTAAACCGTCATGGTATGAGGGACCAAGGGTGAACATGATTATGGTTAAAATATTCATCATAAAAATGATTTGAAACGGTAAAAACCGATTGTAAAATGAAATGAAAATGGAAAGAATGAACTCAAACACGTTTTAGTTCTGACCTGGACAGCCCATTGAGGCGTGAGCCACCAAGTTGTGACTAGGGGCTTCTATTTCCGGTCAAAACTCGATTTTGGCTCATTCGATTTGTATTTTGGACCATGTTATGCAAGTTTTGGCATGTTAAGGTCATAAAAACAGATAAAAAGACATGAAAGAAGAGGATCAATTACACCCTCATACTTACATGCTAAGTTGTTGGCGAGAAATTGACGGAAGAGTAAAAACTTGTTAGGTCGGAAAACCTGGTTGAAAACCATTTTAGCAATGTAAAGAGTGACTGTTTTGTTTAGTGATTCTGTAGTTGATCGAGATGGTCAGTCAAGTGATTTAATGCATGATGACGGCACCAAACAATGTGTATGGGTTGTATTTTCGATCGGTAGGTCGAAAATACGTGTCGGTTTGTGACTTAAGAAGTCGAGTCTAGAATTTTAAGGGAGAAATGAGGGGGCGGACACTCATGTGCCTTTAAATGGTGGCATTTGAGGGTTATTTATAGAGGGTTGTGTGGTTTTGTGCGTTTTGAGAGACGTGGCCACCTGGGGTACTCGAAGAGGCGCGAGCCATTTCGCGGGTCTTCGAGCTGTCTTGTCACTATCACGCAGTTGAAATCATGGTTTGTTCTATCCTAGTTTTTGGATGTCATGATTGTTGTACTTGACCATCAAGTATACCGTGTATACTTAGCATGGAAGGTTTGAGATGTTTGTTTTTGGTATTTGACTCGGTTTGACTCGTTGTTGGAGTCGGGATTTGAATTTTGAGTCGCTTTTTGGTCCAGTGTCGGTTCTGACTCTAGCTAGTGTCATTGCGACACTGTCGTCGTGTATAAAATACTTCAGGTACTTTTGAAAAGTTTTGAAATCGTTTTGAGTTTTCGAAATCGTTTTGAGTTTTCCGACGTATAGTTATACGAACTGTCGATTAAACGTAGCGATTCCTAAGCATATTGTAGTCCGATAATCATCGGGTGTTTGTCGGGGATTCAACAGATACTGGGTATCTACAATATAATTTTGATTGGGGAAGCCACGGTTCAGCAGGCTCGGACAATTAACTCGAGCTTGTGGAAATTTTGCCGAGCTTCTAGTCAGAGCGTTAGTCTTGCGAAGTCACGAATGTACATCTCATCGAACACTAGTGAAAATGATGAAGTGTTAATCACAAATGAGCTTAATATTCAAGCAACTATGGATTTGGGAATGTATCTTGGGAAGAGATAGGCTATCTCACACCTATACAAAAATAAATACCCTAGACACAAATAAATGTAGTACGTAGGGGTCGAATCCACAGAGATTCGGTAGTTGCTAATTAGTTGTTATGGAGTGAATTTTATCTTGAGTCGATGCGATTGATTGATTTGATTTATGTTGATGTAAAAACAATAATAAAGAAAGAGTCTAGGGAAGTCAGGTCACACATGCAAATATATGTAAATGCTTTATGCTAAACTCGGATTAGATAGTAATGATAATTGTTTAGGCTTAAAGACACCCACCTCTCGATATTAGTGTCAACCATAGATCAGGTCCTAACAATCTCTTGATATGGTTAGGTCGTCTACTAAAACATACTTGGTCTAATTCATTTTCATGTCTCTCGACTTATAAAAATGAATTAACAAATTTAATCAAGGATTGTGATCAAGAATCAAAGATTAACAATAAGGTACAAGCATGTTATAGAAATTATTATGTGATAAGTAAGCAATCTAATTTATCATGTAACAAATACTTTTTATGCATGGCTCCCTTTATCCCCTAGACAAGATATACTACTCTTGCATTATGTAAATTAAGCTAATGATGAACAAAATGATAAACATAATGATAAAAAAATAATACTAGAAATCAATTATTACCTCAACAATGGAAATGGAATTGGAATTGAAGAACAATGCAAAAAGAAATAACTTGGAAATGAAATTCTAATTTGTAATACTTAAAGGAAATGATAACAAACTAATGAAAACTAAACTACACAAAGCTAACTAACTACTGAAGTTTAGAGAAAATTCTATGTGGAAAAATGTGTGTCAGAGAGATGCCTCCAAAGTCCTATTAGCACCTCCCTTATATAGTAAAGAGGGGGTGTAAAGTATACACCTAGTGAGGGGACACCCCGATCGGGGTTCCCAAGCTCCGATCGGGGCCGTGGAAATCTGGGTGTATTTGATTAAAGGCTTGATTAAATGCTTGAGGAATCCAAAGTGGGCTCTTAATACGTCTTTAATCCCCAGTTAATCACACAATTTGGCATCCCATGAGCATCCTAAGTTGAGCATCCCATGTTAATTTGGTGTGGACTTCTTAATTTGAGCTTCATTTGGTGATTTCATGTGTGCATCAACCCACTTCATAATTCTTCATGCTTGGACTTATCATTTCCATAAAATCCTACCATGGTCCATCTTGCTTCCACACTTAGCCTTGATTCTAGTTACTTGCAAATTTATTAGAAATAAGCTCCTAAAAGCTCAAGTTCCTACAAAATGTGACAAACCATGCAAAGGCAACTAGAATACAATATTAGCTCATAAAATCACTAAGGTTAGTGCAATAATCAAATATATTAGAGCTAAAATAAGGAGACAAAGTCTATATAAAATGGACTTATCAAACTCCTCCAAGCTAAACTCTTGCTTGTCCCTAAGCAAGAAATCATATCTCATCAATTGCAATATCCTAAAACAAGATAAGCATAATGATTCAATACCCGAGACAACATGAGCATAAGGAATCATGCAAAAACATGGATGAGATTTACAGGATGGCGTAGCATGGAAGACTTTGAACGAACCTTTAAGCTTTTGCATGATCTTTTGACTAATGGACTCTTACGATGGACTCAAACTCATTTGTATGTGGAAGGACATTTTGTGTGAAAATACTCACATATCCTCGACTCATGAGAATGTGCCCGCAATCAAATATGATAATTATTTCAAAACTACAAGTCAAAACATTCAAATGCAAGCATGAAAAAGCAGCCATATGGGTAAAAAGAAGGTAAATAAGTAATGGGTAAGAAAAGAAAACAAATGATTTATGGTATGTGGAGGTAAGTCAAGCTAGTAACAACCAAATATAAGGATGCTCAATTCCCAAAACTATTCCCCAAAATTTCGATACAAATCATAAGAATGCTCTCCAAAATATATGAATAAGGCATGAGAGCTTCTTACACCAATCTTCTTCTTCTCTTTCAAAATACAAACCATGCTTCTCTTTTTTCATTCCATGCTTTTTTTTCTTTCTTTCTCATCTTTTCAATTCATTTTCTCATCATTTTTCTTCATTTTTTTTTTTCTTTTTCTTTTTGCCTTTTCTTTTCTCATTTCTTTTTTCAAGAGCATTAAGACCAAGCTCACAATAACATTTCAAGATAGAACAAATCCCAAATGAGTATCCAAACACAACTAATCAAAGCTACTAGCTCAACAAGGTAGGCAACTTTTATATGTAGCTAGGGATGAATTTTGTGAAGGGGTTCAAAAAGGCAAATTTAATCATGTGAATAGCTCCAAAATGCTAACAACAAATGAATGCATGCTTATAAAGAGATGAAATCAAGACCATACTTATGCGTTATTGATATAACACACACCATAAGGAGACCTACACTCACCTAAGACAGACCGGATATGGATGCATCGGTCTAAGGAGGTTCTACCTTACCATTTTGCAGCTTGACAATAGTCAAGATCAAGCCTGCTCGGTTCATTTTCCATCTCCCACCTACTATGTCAAGACATCCCCATGTAGCAATTATCCATCAAATAAGAATAAATCATTAGCTATAAGCTATCATTAGGATAAGCAAGAGGGAAAAAGTAGGCTATAAGCAAGCAAAAGCACACAATTTTCTCAAAATTTTCAGATTTTTCTAAATGCAAATTATACTATAATGCAAATGCAATCTTCCCCCAAACTAAACACAACATTGTCCTTAATGTGCCAACATGTAAATCACCAAACTAAACCATAAAAATGGCTCAAAGCACATAAAAAAGAAGGACAAGGGGTCATAGTTAATGAGTTGCGAGAAAATAAACTAAAATGCAAAGTAAAGAACGCTTACTAGACTAGCTAGCCTCCACCCAAGCTAGAACATATACGGGGGACTCTTCCATTCATCAATAATTCAAGAAAAGGGCCAAAAGTTGAAAGTTTGATGAAGGAATGATGTTTGCAAGTGATTTGGCAATTTTCTAATTTTTTTTTTTTTGAAAAAGTTGCGTCCCGAATCGGGGTTGACCAAGTTTACATGGATTTTGACTTTTCTCAGTAATTCTTAATTCCATCCCGTTGTTGAAATTTACGACCCCGAACAGGGTTTCGTGCATGGGGAAGCGTGCATAACCTCATCGAGACTCCTTTTCTTCATTGTTCTCCTACAAACCATAAAAATAAACACCGTCAAGTCTAGTAATTTTATTTCTATTTCTACGAAAAATATTAAATTGCGGAAAATTAAAAACAAAAGCAAATAAAAGCTTGGGTTGCCTCCCAAGAAGCGCAAATTTTAAGTCTTGCTAGACTCCTATTTTTCGAACGTTGTGGCCTTTGTCCTCCTTAAAAAATAAGTCAAAGCCCTTAGAAGCCGATCATATACCTGTGCATGGGAAATACAAAAGCAAATATACGCAATTGATAAGATTAACGCATAAAAGATCAAAGCATAAGGATGAAAAATCTTATCAAAATGCGTAGAAGAGGCTTCAAAAACAACCATCGTATTACTCCACTCGTCAGCAAGAGATGGAGCGTCATGCTTAGGACCATGAAATAAATCGTTAGTGCACAAATTAGCATCATATATGGTCTCAAATTAGTGGCATGAAGAATCAATGAGGTGGGTCTCATTGGAAATGGTTGGTTCTTCCCACTTAACCTCGATGGGCTCATCACGAAGTCCCACATCAACCACAATTGGGTCAACTACGTCCTCCGTGAAAGAATTCTCAAAGGTTTCCAAAGGCTCGGGTGAAACCTCATCCGTGCCATTAAAATTGGGCCCAACAACATCCATGTCATGGGTGTCATCTACTACAAGGTCAATGTCATTAACATGAGTCTCTAAGTGGTTAATTGGAGTAAAGTTAAGGGGAATTTCAAAAGAAAAATTTGGACCATCATCATCGTCTTCCAATAATTCTAAATTATTAGGGGCAAAAGACTCACATTGGGAAGGTGGAAGAGCATAAGTATTGGCCAATTGCGCACTTGCTTCACGCATTTCTTCGGGTATTTGTTGGCTATAAGCCAGAATTGCATAAACTTCCTCTTCAAAACCCGGCGACAAAGTTTGTTGGCGAGCTACTTCCCGACACTGGTAGGCCATGAAACTTAGGAAAACCCAAAGCTCCTCCGCATTCTTCTAGTAAAGACTCCCAACTCATGTAAAGAGCCAAATCAAGGGACTCGGAATCCATTCCTTCAAGTACAACCTAACCCAATTCATATTCATTGTAAATGAATCCAAAAGAAGCAATACGCTTAACATATTCGTCAAATTGAGATAAATAGTCATGAAAGGGTTGGTTTTGTTGTTGCAGGAAAGAAAATACAGCCATTGGATGGATATGAGGATCCCATTAAGATAGTTTTACCACCTGAAAAAGGCATTAAAACTACAAGAAAACCGTGAGAAAGATCCCAAGGAACAAGTGTTCTCCGGAACAAAATAAAACAAGATAAAATTCAAGAACTAAAAACAAACAAAACCGTCTCCCCGGCAACGGCGCCAAAATTTGATAGGCTATCGCACACCTATGCAAAAATAAATATCCTAGACACGAATGAATGTAGTACATAGAGTTCGAATCCACAGAGAGACGGTAGTTGTTAATTAGTTGTTATGGAGTGAATTTTATCTTGAGTCGATGCGGTTGATTGATTGATTTGATTTATGCTGATGTAAAAACAATAATAAAGAAAGTGTTTAGGGAAGTCGGGTCACACATGCAAATATATGTAAATGCTTTATGTCAAACTCGGATTAGATAGTAATGATAATTGTTTAGGCTTAAAGACACCCACCTCTCGATATTAGTGTCAACCATAGAACAGGTCCTAATGATCTCTCGATATGGCTAGGTCGTTTACTAAAACATAATTGGTCTAATTCATTTTCGTGCCTCTCGACTTATAAAAATGAATTAACAAATTTAATCAAGGATTGTGATCAAGAATCAAAGATTAACAATAAGGTACAAGCATGTTATAGAAACTATTATGTGATCACTATGCAATCTACTTTATCATGTTACAAATACTTTTTATGCATGGCTCCCTTTATCCCCTAGACAAGATATACAACTCTTCCATTATGTAAATTAAGATAATGATGAACAAAATGATAAACATAATGATAAAGAAATAATATATACAAGAAATAAATTACCTCAACAATGGAAATGGAATTGGAATTGAAGAACAATTCAAAAGGAAATAACTTGGAAATGAAATTCTAATTTGTAATACTTAAAGGAAATAATAACAAACTAATGAAAACTAAACTACACTAAGCTAATCTAACTACTGAAGTTTAGAGAAAATTATATGTGGAAAAATGTGTATCAGAGAGATGTCAGGTCCCCAAAGTCCTACTAACACCTCCCTTATATAGTAAAGAGGGGGTGTAACGTATACACCTAGAGAGGGAAAACCCCGATCGGGGTTCCAAAGCCCCGATAGGGGCCGTGGAAATCCGGGTGTATTTTATTAAAGGCTTGATTAAATTGTAACACCCCCATACTCCAAGTGCCTTACCAGGACCACTTAAGGCATGGAAGTACTACCATCTCAGTTACCCGAGGCAATGATAATCAAATGACAATGAAGAAACATAATTTAAATAACAATATAGTTTAAAGTGATTACATGATCAAAACCAAAACTGTAAAACTGAATTACAAGATTCTCAGACGGTCTACTACTAAAACTATCAAAGCTATAAAACATCGTCTGACACAGCGGAAGATTTCTAACTGCCACGTAATGACTCATCCCAGCTATCCCATACGCGTCATATCATACCTGCTCAATAACTGCTCACCACCCCCGAATGGATCACCACAGTTTTTAAAACATTTAAACGGGGTCAGTACTAATCACACAATTTATATAGTCCAACAACACAGCAAACAAACAGCTCAATCATCACATATATCCTCCGAACTCCATTCCCAACTCCACAATACTGACTACACACTAAAGTGTGTAGCCCTGCTAGAGTGCCCATCGCAACAGGTCACTCCACGCCGCTAGTGGGGGACCGCAGCCGTACACACCAAATCCCCGCTCATCTCCGTCGAGCGATAAATCCAAATTCCTTAATGTGCACATCCCTTCTGTGGCGGGTTCCACAGGAGGCGAATAATGGGCGTGAAGCCACTCCCGCAAGTAACTCCACTCAGCCAGGGACGCGTCCCGAAGAACACAAACAGGTACAAACAATCACAACTACTATCAGCAACCAAATCCAACAATCGCACAGTACGAGTATGATAATATTCAACAACCACAAAACACCAAGAACACATTATGGGACTAATACTGAGTAGGGAAACCCTACCTGGAATGCAATCACTACTCAGACGATCTAGCAGCTGTCTCAAAAACTTTCTTCTATGAACCCTCCTCCTATACACATAATCATACAATCACAATCTAACATCAACAAAACATAGAAAACCCCAAATCCCAAAATTAAGGTTTAACCAACTTTAACAAAACAGTATAAAAATTATATGTAAAGCTTACCCTCGACACAAGGATCACAACGGTGTAAAGCACGATGAAATCCGACACCTCTATCTCCGGGATTTGCTAATGATGCGATGACAGACAAACTTCGTAACTCCTTTTCTCCTCACTTAGGTTTTAGAATAGATAAAAGAAACTAAGAAAAGTGACAGACAACCTTTTATACTTATCTCGCATCATTAACAAAACCCGACAAAACCTTACCCGTAAACCGAGCCACTCGATCGAGTAACTGACGTACTCGATCGAGTGCCGCCTACTCGATCGAGTAACAAGGCTACTTTATCGAGTACCCTACAGGTCAGAAACTATTTTTAAAAAAAGCAAAATACCCTTACTCGACAGAGTAAGGCCCACTCGATAGAGTACCCAGAGACTCATAAAACCGTAGTATTACAGTCTTCCCTCCTTAAAAAGAACTTCGTCCCCGAAGTTTAACCCATACATAAAAACAAACATACTAACTCGGTCAAGACGCAACAATGCTACTAAGAACTCAAAACAAAACCCCAACTTATAAAACATGAAACCATGAACTCTTGACACCAACTCCACAAATCGCTCACGATATCGTATCAACTACATCATATACTCTCCCGACACTAACTTCATACACTACCAACTACCATCCACTAACGCTGCTACCTCCATAATATATCATCCACTACCAAATCCAATATCAAGACACTCATAGACATCAAACGGAATGTTACATTCTACCACCCTTAAAAGGAACTTCGTCCTCAAAGTTTACTCACACTCATAAACATCACCATCCCACTGTCAACACTCTCGAACTCCTAAACATCATCATCCAACTGTCAACACTATCGAAGTATTCTCCCATTCCTAAACATCGAACTACTACAAGCACGTCCATGACCTTTTAACACTATCAACCACAATATACAAACCCATACTTTATGCTACACCAACACTCTACTTCCAATTATACTACGACATGCACAACCCTCAAACGCTCTTTGCTGCATCCTACTCCTCTTAAGACACATGTTACGTCCTCGTAACTCACTAATACCAGATCCTTAGCTATATCCTCTCATTATCTTCATCAACACCACATGTCAAAGATAACCGCCTATACTCTCACACTTATAACCATTCCTATTTCCAAGGCTCTCTTACTTAAACAATTCTCATACCTCAACTCATTCTGCATGCCATCTAACCAATACCACAAAATCCTGATCATAAGAGACACTCCAACTCTTCCACATTACCGCAACACGACATACCTCTCTATATAAACTATATAAAACTCCTATCACCAAAAGCATAACTCACGATCCACATCTGTTACGTACACTCACTCTAGATCCTCAAGTTCCCTTCTTTCGTTACCTCAAAACTCATACATAACTTAACATGTCACTAATTCCAAACACCCTACACTCACTGTCCCAAACATCTGATTATGAACCCTCTGCAGCGTCCATATCAGTACAACACATGTTCCACAAATCACTTGCCATGACTATGTGCACCAATGCCTCATCTACAACAAGATCACATGTACTATAACAACTTCTCACAACTGTGTCCCATCAACAGAATATCACTATACCACGACAACGACGAAAACAAACACAACTCTCTTTCATATCATACTTTACCCTTATTCCCAAACTTAAACTGATAAGAACCATCAATAAACAAAACAACTATCTATCTGTACAAACTGAAACTCACAGGAAGCAACATCAAACAAACAACAATCTATGTATGACTGGTATGTACTTTTGAAACTCGAATCATAATCATCCCGCCTACTCCACCACAACCGGTGACGGCATCGCAACACCGTCACCAACAGCCACACCGCAGCGCGAAAATATCCGCATCACAACGCTACGTACCGTGCCCGGATCACCACCCGAGGCACAACAACCACATCGATAGACATCACAACTATATACAATTCCATAAACACTGACTCGGAAATAACTTCTCGGAAGAAAACTTACTCAAATCCACTTTACTAAATCACAACGCAACATATTATATGAATAAATGGATAAGCACCTCATGAACACCATTCCTACCATTTCACGGAATACACATGTATTATAAATACACATACAATTATAACTAACCATGCCAGATCAACTAAATCTTTCATTCAATTAGGTTACCGTACTCAACATATAGAAAATTCAGATAACAACTTTATAATTATCACACAATACCACCTCTTGTGAGGTCAAAACCTCACACAAACATTTATATATAACATAGACCCATAATCACATCCAACCAGTCAATCCTGATCACGTAAGTTACCACCTGATAAAAGTTATCTCTCACTCGAGCTTAACTCGTATGTCCCTCATAACATGTTATCCCATTCGCATATCCATCACCCCCTGCCAAATATAACCATACCATTAATACTCAACTACTAACAACCGCCTCATATAACCACATCTTATACTTTCTCACAACCATACATATCAATCTGGTCTCTACAAAATCAACCTCTTTAGAATTGCTACCTTTCTAATATACCATTACCCTTAACCACCAGTCACAAACCATAACACTACCACTGCCCGGACTTCAAACCTCTTACACTCATCTCTAAACATCACGATTTCATTCCTATCTTTGGTTAACATTCCAAATAACGAACATCGAATCCATCAACAAAATCACCTTAACATTCTTCCCAATACTATCCTTAATGGTATCATCATCTAACTCTCCCCCAAAATCTCGTATCGTGCAAATACTCCACCAACTTCATACTCCCTTAATTCCTCGAAACTCATGATTAATCATGTTGTCCTGAAACTTCTGTATAACCATTAACTTACTTACCCTTGATAGTATCATACATCTCGACGATTCCTTACTTTTATGTCACATAAATCCGGTGAACATTTTTCTCAACTTACTTTTATCCTTCTTTTCTCTTTATACTCAACAATACCATATAATAGCTCAACTCCTTATTACTTCTATCTAACCCTTTAGTGCTCTAATTACCTTCTCATCGCTCCAAAACTCAAATCCCATTATTTCATATCGATATCGTCTCACTCTTTCTTACCATGGATCTTCTCTTATTATGCTATCACTCACATTTGCCTCTAATCTATCCATAAAATCAACGGTCACTGTTCAAACAATTGCATCTCCTTTGTACATCTCTAGAAATCAAAATTTCTTTCATACCGTTAATTGCCCAAGGAAATCCCACAATAGTTTCACCTCTTAATAACCCAAATCTCCCAAACTCACTCACTGTCTACAAATCCACCTCGCGACATGTCTCCACAAAGTTCACTATATACTACTCTTCTCAACCCCTTTAAAACGAACTTTCACTATGTATATTCTTAACCCACACAACTCCTAACCATCTCCCTCCATAATTCTTCACACATCTCAAGTTGCCACTATCCACATCCTTACTCTTAATCCTTTCATTCTCACGTTCCTTAGACTCACATCGCCCCTTGCCCATATTCACTTACTTTTACGTTACTCAACACATAATCATATCACTCATCTCATCTCAGAAAACATGCTCTATGTCTCAATTAAGCCATAACTATCTTCCTTTTCTTTTTCCACTATCTATCACAACCACCTATAACTCATGTCCTCCCACCGAACTCATACTCACCACAGGTGCCACTCTTTACATCATAATATTGGGTAACTTACGCATCAGGCTCAACATACATATAAAACAATGCATAAAGAAGCAAAATAACACCTTTGAATTAAACATAATATGCAACGAAGTCAAAGATAAGCATATGACCCAAAATAGGGGTCACTAGATCGAGTACAGGCCACCCGATCGAGTAAATGACTCGATCGAGTAAATGACTTGCTCGATCGAGTAGGTGAAAGTCAGAGACACGTATAACAAATTATCCGGGGCTACTCGATCGAGTAAGGGGTACTCGATCGAGTACCAAGGTGCACTCGATCGAGTATAGGCCACTCGATCGAGTACCTGCATTTCTCAGCACTGTCCAGTTTTCGTAAAACGGTTATAACTCACTCGTTTCTTGGTCGTTTTGGGCTTGTGACCTATCGTTAGAATCGTAAAAGAACAAGATATCACCTCCAATTGGAATCAAATTAAAATCATTTATATATCTCAAGTTATAATAGTTTAAAGACAACCTCTTTATAATCGAAAAACACAACTACTTGATTTTACTTCCAAACAACTTAAACGACAACAAGGTAAACAAAAACAACTCAATACTCATAAAACCAGTAGTCTCAATCACATGTTACTATTTTCGAAAGCAAAGCAACAACATTCATCATGCACATTATTTATTTAACTTGTCAATCATGACTTACCCACATGCTTTTATTCTATCACTTTTCGTAAACAAAATCACAAATACATGACATCAAGTCCCCTATTCACATGTTACAAGCATAGAAACATTATAAAATAACTTCCATTATATAACATGCTTAAACATAAATCATATTATCATACAACGATTATTCATCTTTTTCCACTAATTCATCCATCATGCCACATATTTATCCACCATATTCGTTCAACATATTCACCCAACACATGTTCAATTCACACTCCCAACTTTCTATACTCTCACTCAAAAACGACTACAACAACATATATACTTACGTATCGCTTTATATATATAACCAAAACACTTTTCTTTTCATAATTATAACTTGCCAAATTATATGTATCAATCATTATACTTTCATGCTTTACAATCAACCAACACACAATTCACGTCATCATCATCTTTCTACTCAGGTCTCCCATCCTCCACATGCATGCATCCATCAATTCATACAACATACTACTATATAGATACACAAAGCACACAATAAGCACATAATGATCCCGACACATATCCCATGGTGACCGGTTCAAAATTGTAGGGTGAGTTCGCGACTTTAAGACGTCTCCCAAGTCTTTGCATTAGCTCCTACAACTTCTACCCCGGGTTCATTTTATTTGACTCCCTATGTTCATTGGATTCATTGGTTACACGTTTCAGGATCGTCGCTCTGATACCATTTTGTAACACCCCCATACTCCAAGTGCCTTACCAGGACCACTTAAGGCATGGAAGTGCTACCGTCTCGGTTACCCGAGGCAATGATAATCAAATGACAATGAAGAAACATAATTCAAATAACAATATAGTTTAAAGTGATTACATGATCAAAACCAAAATCAAAATCGAATTACAAGATTCTCGGACGGTCTCTCGCTAAAACTATCAAAGCTATAAAACATCGTCTGACACAGCGGAAGACTTTTAACTGCCACGTGATAACTCATCCCAGCTATCCCATACGCGTCATATCATACCTGCTCAATAACTGCTCACCACCCCCGAATGGATCACCACAATTTTTAAAACATTTAAACGGGTTCAGTACTAATCACACAATTTATATAGTCCAACAACACAGCAAACAAACAGCTCAATCATCACAGATATCCTCCGAACTCCATTCCCAACTCCACAATACTGACTACACACTAAAGTGTGTAGCCCTGCCAGAGTGCCCATCGCAACAGGTCACTCCACGCCGGCCAGTGGGGGACCGCAGCCGTACCCACCAAATCCCCGCTCATCTCCGTCGAGCGATAAATCCAAATTCCTTAATGTGCACATCCCTTTTGTGGCGGGTTCCACAGAAGGCGAATAATAGGCGTGAAGCCACTCCCGCAAGTGACTCCACTCAGCCAAGGATGCGCCCCGAAGAACACAAACAGATACAAACAATCACAACTACTATCAGCAACCAAATCCAACAATCGTCACAGTACGAGTATGGTAATATTCAACAACCACAAAACACCAAGAACACATTATGGGACTAATACTAAGTAGGGAAACCCTACCTGGAATGCAATCACTATTCAGATGATCTAGCAGCTGTCTCAAAAACTTTCTTCTATGAACCCTCCTCCTATACACATAATCATACAATCACAATCTAACATCAACAAAACATAGAAAACCCCAAATCCCAAAATTAGGGTTTAACCAACTTTAACAAAACAGTATAAAATTTATATGTAAAGCTTACCCTCGACACAAGGATCACAACGGTGTAAAGCACGATGAAATCCGACACCTCTAGCTCCGGGATTTGCTAATGATGCGATGACAGACAAACTACGTAACTCCTTTTCTCCTCACTTAGGTTTTAGAATAGATAAAAGAAACTAAGAAAAGTGACGGACAACCTTTTATACTTATCTCGCATCATTAACAAAACCCGACAAAACCTTACCCGTAAACCGAGCCACTCGATCGAGTAACTGACGTACTCGATCGAGTGTCGCCTACTCGATCCAGTACCAAGGTTACTCGATCGAGTACCCTACAGGTCAGAAACTATTTTCAAAAAAAAGCAAAATACCCTTACTCGACAGAGTAAGGCCCACTCGATAGAGTACCCAGAGACTCATAAAACCGTAGTATTACATAAATACTTAAGGAATCCAAAGTGAGCTCTTAATACGTCTTTAATCTCCGTTTAATCATACAATTTAGCATCCCATGAGCATCCAAAGTTGAGCATACCATGTTGATTTGGTGTGGACTTCTTAATTTGGGCTTCATTTATGATTTCATGTGTGCATCAACCCACTTTATAATTCTTCATGCTTGGACTTGTCAGTTCCATAAAATCCTACCATGGTCCATCTTGCTTCCACACTTAGCCTTGAATCTAGTTACATGCAAATTTGTTAGAAATAAGCTTCTAAAAGCTCAAGTTCCTACAAAATGTGACAAATCATGCAAAGACAACTAGAATACAATATTAGCTCATAAAATCACTAAGGTTAGTGCAATAATCAAATATATTAGAGCTAAAATAAGGAGACAAAGTCTATATAAAATGGACTTATCAGGATGTCAACCATTAATGGTCTGGTAACGAATGATACTTTTGATTTCATCGCTCAGAAGGTAGATAAGAGACTTTCGGGTTGGAAGGCAAAAAATTTGTCTTTGGCAGGTCAGGCTACACTCATTCAATCTACTTTGTCTTCCATACCATCATATGAAATGCAAACGGCGAAAATCCTGGTTTTGCTTTGCGAGGAGTTAGATAGGAAATCTAGGCGGTTTCTATGGGACGGGAGCCAGGAGAAAAAGGGCCTTCACTTGCTGAATTGGGAGACTGTAACGAATGAAAAGGCTCGGACATAAGTATTGTAAAGGGCGATGCGAGGTATTGTGAACGCATCAGATATATTAATAAAAGGGTTGAATCATTCCATTGGTAATGGCAAGAAAACACTGTTTTGGATGCATCGATGGGCAACAAATGAATTACTGGAAATTTATTCTCCGTTGTCTTTTCCTGAAGTAATACGCAATGTCTCGGTTGAAGAGATGTGGGATACGGCTACTCGGTGGAGATGGGAAACATTTGCAGACTTGCTCCCAACGGAAATACTTCAAACTATTGCGTCTTTTGAAGTGTTTACCCGATATATAAACAAATTATTAACTTACTATTTATATCTTTCCTAAAAATAACTATTACTACATTATTTACTACTAAGCTAATATATTAATATTTTTATGGAGTTGTTTTTATATTATGCATAGTTTAACGTTTTATATTTTTGGTTAACTACTATTTATAATATATTAATATTTTTATGGAGTTTTTATTCTAAGATGGTTTCTATTTTTTAATAAAGTTTACATTTTTAGAAAGTTACTATATTTGGACATTGCTATTTTATGGAAAGTTTCCTTTTCAGGAAAGACGATTAAATGATACTTCTCTTGTGAGAAGCCTTTTGGATAATAAACAATTTTGAAGTGGATTTGAACAACTTATGGAATAAGTAAGGTGTAAAGTTTAGAATAATAAGCTTAGGTATACAGTTTTGCTATCAGCTATAGAACTGATCTTCTGCGGGGGAGATTAGTGGTTAAACCGGGTGTCAGGGTATCCCGGGAGATATGTACATAGCTTAGACTAGAACTTCGCACTACGTGGTAAGCCGACCTTCTACTATAGTTGAGTAGCCTAGTTATAGAACTTGAAGTTGGTTACCATAGTGTGACACTGAGTTCTCGAGAGCTTGGAGTTGGTCACCATATAGCGTAACACTGAGTTCCTGAAGCTAGTTTGGTACTTCGGTACTTTTGTATATCCCGAGTGAAAATATAGACTAAGTCACTAAGCTAATTTCCATAAGATGAGTTTGAGATATTGGTTTACTTGGTTTACACTATCTTTGAATAATGAGTTTGAAATATTTATTACTTTTTTTTTTAACTTATGTTGATATATTATTGTTTTGAGTTTATAGTTACTTTGATATATTAGCATTGGTTATCCAACTTGATGAAATGTGGCTGAGAGAACGCCTGAGTTACCCCCCACTGATTTTGACTATTACGTATGACAGGTGTTGGATTTTGTCGGAGTTCAAGTGAGAGCTAGCGAGTAGTAGATCCTACTCTTTTGTTTTCCTTTTTATTTTGGATATTGTTACACACTTTTAAGGTTTTAATTTTTATCCCTTTTGTAAAAGTGCTATTTGTATTGACTTACTGTTTTGGGAATGTTCCCAAGGATTATACTTATTTTAACCCAAGTTTGAGTTATTTAGTTTATCATTGTGATTTAATCCTATTCGGCAGTGTTTCCGCCAATGTTTTATACTAGATTTTATAGGAGATTACACTTAGTCCAAGAATGTATATACGTTATACAATATATTCTATAATACCTTCATTTAACCGAGAACCTTTATAAGCAAGACCTTCCCAATTGAATAGGGTTGTTACCATATCGGTTTTCCGAGTTAGTGCATATCAAAACACAATAATCGAATAGTTTAACAACTTTTTTAAAGACCATAATGAAATAATGTATACAACTCAAATATTAAAGACCAAGATCTTGACCGGGAGGCTGGCAACCAGTGGGAGACCCCCTTTCTCACTTCTGTGTTCAAAAATGGAGATGACTTGACGCCTGGACAAGATAGGCGGCTTATGAGCGGACTCTATCTCTCAAAAGCTAAGTATCAAAGTCAAAGAAGACCCCACAGCCAGCAGACCGGTCGAGAATGCTTTTAGAGACTTCTTGCAACTTTGAAGATGCTACTCGGCGCCTACCTGAGGTCGGCGGTTGGCTGGCTCGTTGTACTTGATTCGGGGATTTTTGTAATCTCTCTAGCTTAGTACTGTAATAGAGGGAACACTATATATACCATCTTATAAGTTGTTATCTGCACGAAGCTCTGTATCTAGTTTTCCTGTTTATTAAGTTTAATCTGAATCTTTCTTTAATAAAGTTCTAATATTTCCTTGCTAACTTGTTTTAGTTTTTTTTGAGTTGTAATGAGTTGAATATCATGTTACCTATGTCTTTACATTGAGTCTCTAGGGTTAGGGAGGTCTATGCGTATGATAGGGTTAAAAAGGTAGATTATGATATGCCAAATTTGGATTGGAAAATTTGTTTTGGGTTGGTTTTCTAATCTTATGCATGGATAGTGTGTGATGAAATGTAGAAACGAAAGTTGGCCATTTCTCAATGTCGTCATTGACTTGTTCTAGGCCGAAAGCTTGTGACTTGTGTTAAGATGGGGGTAGGATTGATGAGTATAGACTAATTAGGGGTGAGAACGTGATTATACTCTACTTGGGGTTCGTCTCACAAACTTTCCTACCTAGACAACGTAAAATGGATATGTTGGATTGATAAATTGTGTTTAATAATTGGGAGTACGAAAACCACATACCAATAAGTAAAACTAAACAAAAATTAAATATAAAATATGAAAGATATCCGATAAAAAACAGGTACGAAAAATGGAAGTTGGGGTAGGTTTCGGTCGGTTTATTCGGGGTAAAGTCATCTTTTGATAGGTCTATTAGCAAGTAATAAAGTGGGTTTGTAGAAGTGGTTGTTGACTTCATATTTGAATCATGAGTGTATTAGGGTCAAAGTATGTTTTTTGTATTGAAAAATGATAAAATAAAAGACGGGTATAAACTATTACGGTAACTCGACCCGAGACCGGCATAAGTAAATTGTTGGTAGGTGTTAGCTAAGGGCGGTGGAAACTGACAAAGGAACAAAGGTGGACACGTATTAAAAATGAGGGGGGAAAAGGGGACTTAAATATCTATATCTATATCTATGTCTATATCTATATCTATATCTATATCTATATATAATATAAAAAGGTAAGACTAAGCATTACCTTTCACCTTTAATCTTTTAAGACTATTAAAGCATGCCACATCATCATTATTATTTTAGAAAAATTTAAAAAAATCTTAACATTAAACACAAAATTATAATTCTCATCATAATCTTTCAAAACAATGATGACCATTCAATCTACCTTCAATTATAGTTTACGAATAAAAATACAAAAATTTCTTTTTTGAAAAAGTTCTTTTAGATTGAATTAATTACATAGCTAATAAAATTTGAAAACAATAATAATAATAATAATAATAATAATAATAATAATAATAATAATAATAATAATAATAATAATAATAATAATAATAATAATAATAATAATAATAATAATAATAATAATAATAATAATAATAATAATAATAATAATAATAATAATAATAATAATAATAATAATAATAATAAATTAATAATAACAATAATCGTGACAAAACACTAATAAACGTAACAATATTCGTGGCAAAATAAATATAATAAGGCCTCAAAATAAAATTTTGAACAGAGCCTCCAAATTCTATTGGCCGCCCATGTCCAGTAAAACCAATCGCAACACTTGATATTAAGTAACTTTAATAATACTCGAAACCTGGCTCAAAAAAGAAAGTGAAAACCCAACCTTCACTTTATCCTTACGACAACAAAATACCAATTATTTCTCAAAAACAAAATCAGCGTTAATTTCAATCCGGCTCACAAAGTTCATATATTTTTGATGATATTTTTGAAATATGATCAAGATCACAAGTATTGTGAAAAATCTGAAACCTAGGTAATTATTTTTATTTGTTTTAATCTTCCTAATTGATTGAAACTGATGATTTTGAAACTAACTGAAGAATCTTATGATTTTAATCTGAAGTCCTTCTAATTGAAACTACTGTGTGCTTTTGGTTTTGATTTGCTAATTGTTTTTTTGAATTTGAAATTTTTTTGGACTGCCTTGCTTGATGTGTGATTAAAATGTTCTAGCAAACTCAATTTTTCATCCAATTTTAATCAATTCCTTTATAGGTTACATTCTTATCTTAAGTTCAGCTCATCGTTTTCCAATTTAGACGCAATTGTTCCCATACAAGTGGGAAAATAATATCAGATAAAATGCCCGATAAACTTTTTATTTCAACCAATGCCTCCCTAAATAAAAAATTCGATTTGGATGGTGAACCTTTTAGCGACGTCGATTTTGATGGAAAGGTTATGGGTGTATATGATTTGGGATTAGGTTCGATTATACGAGATGCAATGACTGGTAAGCTGATATCAAGGTTAACGAAGGCTATTAAAGATGTTATAGGCAACCAAAGCATGATTGCAGAGGGAATCGCAATCAATTCAATCCTACAAAGACTTAAAGATCTGGGATATGAAAATTTTCCCATTATATTGATGAGCGATAGTTGACATGCGATAAAGCATGCGAAAAAGCATCTCCTCCTAAAAGGTCCAAAATCCATGGTGAAGTATTATGCAGGTTTGAAAATTTTGAAGCCTCAATTCTCAAGTAAAATCAAGTTTGAATTTCGAGATCCGTAAATCTACAGTGTCGTCTGTAACACCCCCACTTACCAAGGACCTGAACCAGGCTTTCCCCAATAAATAAAGGCGGCTTATAAAGGATAAAGTGAATCGTGGAAATGAATTACGTTTTAGTCACCGCAATTTATATTAACGTGATGTCAGACGAGGTACTCGGTCGAATATGGACATACTCGGCTGAGTACGCCGCACTCGGTCCAGTACCCCAGTTACTCGGCCGAGTGACTTCTACTAGGTCGAGTATCGAGTTACGATGACAACATAGTCTCCCCTTGTCTCCTTTACTAAGGGTCTCCCCTAGTCAACATGTCCCTAACAAGGCGGGTATTACAGTCTCCTCCTCCGCTAAAGGAACTCCGTACCCGAAATTCGTCCCACACTTCAACCGTAACGCAACAAGGCAACATGAATAATCACGTAGTACCCATGCAATCACCAAATAACGTCAACGTATATACTACAAAGTTATTATTATTACATGCCTAACACCACAAAGTTACCGTGACATGATTATAACGACCATAGAACCAATGTTTGCCAAAAGTAAAATTAGCGTTTAACCAAACAACTACATTACTACCATACCCTTCCACTAAATCGTTTAGAAAGCAAAGCTGATGAAATTAAAATAGCTTAAATAGCAACGATTAAAAGTTATTAGAGCAACAGTTTAAAGAATTAAAAGCAACAATTTAAAGAAGTTTTGCAAGTTTTTTTGCCGCGATGTTATCTACCCCTCTAAAAATGAACTTTGTCCCCGAAGTTCACTCCCAATTGTAGACGTAAGGTATACATGTTTGAACACAACCATTAACGAAAGGAACCATCACCTCTTCTAATAATTATAATTATGCATGAAATTGATCTAATATAACCATACTTTGTATGAAGCTAAAATAATATAACTTGAAATCACATATGCTACTAAGGACGTATGCAATTCACAACACCAACTAGTACCTTATGATTACTATGTTTCTATCCACACCCATTCCCATTTCACATCCGTCTCAATTCCCAACCAAACTATTGGATCATCACAATATCGTCACACGAATACCATATCCACTACACCACGGTACCAATAACCTCATCAAGAAACGCATACCAAAACTTAACAAACTCATACAACCAAGCAACGATTTACGTATCAAAGTATGAACTCAAGCCCAGGGTACTCGGTCAAGTACCAGCGAGAACTCGGCCGAGTATGCGGTACTCGGTCGAGTAGTCAGTGCTCAGTCGAGTACCTGGAGGAAGAACTCGATTTTTTCTTAACTGACACCATGAAACAGCATCCATTTACCTGCAATACGAAGCTCAACTATCGACTATCATATGAAATTAAGTCTTAAACACAATGCAACCTAGAAAAGTAAAGTCGTGGCCTTATGACCAGATTACACATATCCGAATAAATTCAAATGTCAAAGAGTACTAATAAATCCGCAACAAATATCCAACTAAACGAATGACATATAAACAGAGCTCAAGGGTCTATGCCCACATCTTCATCCATGTCCTCCCTACCAACTATACCTAAAGTCCTATCTCCCTGATATGCCTCAGCTATGTGGTCACCACCAACCCATCTCCTTGCCTCATCAAGCTGGCTACCGTATTTGGCTCCCCACAGTCCTGCAAGGCAGCCATACTCGTAGCTCTCTGGGGCTCTCCATGTAGTGCGATCCACACCATAACTATGGAACACCTCGATGTTATCTCCCACTCCCCTCCACCACACTGGCTGAGCAAGGCCGGTCTCCACGTTCTGCAGATGCGCCATCTCGTGCAGGTTCCTCAGCACCTAGGTGGTAGATATCCTCTCAGTGAGCTCACTAATCTGCATCCTAGGGTAATAGACCGTAGGATATGATGAGTACTGGTACGGGTAGAAGCTCTGTGGGTTGTAAGAAGGCTCAGTCTCCACCTCTCCAGTCATCCTCACTCCACGGGGCTCACGAGGTGTCGGGACAGTCGTATGCTAACTAGAAGCTATGATCGACTCAGGTAAGTCTAGAAGAATCTCAGGGGAGATAAGGTAGAACTGGGGCCAGGGCTCGGGTTCCCCACTTTTGGGGTCATACTCCCGCAAGTGATCAATCACAGGTATATTCCCCGCATCAGGCAATCTCATCCACCTAGTTTCCTTCACCCTCTACGCTAAGGATATATCGTCCAACCTCCTCAACCACTTCACGCGGCACAATTAAGCTTCATCTATGGTAGGGGCGGTCTCAATCAAGGCAGAAGTCGACTCAGTCGGGGATACAAAGTCGGTCAGTCGCTGAGCCAATCGGGTCACTATGGACCCACGGCTAAGGTAACGGTTCTTGGAACGGACCATATGTGCCAAGCTGGCACACACCACACCGGGAGCGCTATAGTAAAATCGCTCCCTCTGAAGGGGGTTGAGGTAGGACATCAAAAGCATAATCTCATGGGTGTTTAACCTGCTTGCGTCATTACGACCATAAAGCAAGCAAGCCAACATCCTCAAGAAGATGCGAAGGGACACATGTTGGACATAATTGATTAACATGGCACCAGAGGTAGGGGCGGGTCGACCAGTGATATAAGGTAGGTAGGTAGGAGCCCCACTCTCCGTCACCACATCAGTCAAGTATCCTCTGGCTCAGGTTCTAACCCCAAATACTCCGCAAACTGGTCAAGGGTCAAGGAATGGTCATTGTTCAGGAACGGTCTTTTTACCCACATCATACTTAAATGTACTCATAAATTCCAAGGTAAGAAAAGGGTAGGACTTCTTACGGAGGTGATATAACCTCTCCATTCCCAAGATTTCGAAATAGGCACTATATCCGACTCAATACCCAAGTCTTTCAAGACTCCCGAATCCACACACCGGGTTGGTCTCATAGTACGACTCTTTAAGGCTACAAAAGCAGCCCGTTGCTCAAACTTAGTAAATATTACCGTCGGATATTGGTCCACCAGAGGAACAAGAGGCTCCTCACTTGATTGTCCTTGCTCCACCTTGGTATTGACGAGGGTTTCCTTCTTAGGAGGTGCTCTAGCTTTCGGCATGCTGTAAGAATACAAGTTCAATAAGAATTTTCCGGAATTCACACAATATCAAGAAGGATTTTCGGTTTTGTTCTCTTTTAAGACGAAATATAAGACAAATTTTTCGATCAAAAGATACAAGATAGTCGCTTTGTTAAGTGACCAAAAATCGAAATTTTGGGGCAAACCCTAGAAAATTTTCGGTACAAAATTGGGAATTTTGGGCTTAGAAATCGTCTTTTCCATATATAAACCGTTTAATTGAAGTAGCTAAGACTAAATTAACAACATTCCAACATGATTCTTTGAATTTAAAGAGTAGAAATTTCCATATTTGGGCAACTTACACAATTGATTAAATGAAAACAAGAAGCTTTTAAAGACGCATTACCTTGGGTTGGAAATTGATTGAAAGAGTGAAACCCAAGAGGATGAATCCAAAGCAAAATAGCACAAATCATCAAAGTTTATGTTGTGAGAGAAAATTTTGAGGAATTTTCCTGTGATATGAAGAGTATGAGCCGTGAAATAAGATATGGGCATGTTTATAGTGTTCCGTAAAAATTAGAGCTAAACCGGCTGATTTTGGGGTACTCGGTCGAGTACTGGACCTATTCGGTCGAGTACTGGACCTATTCGGCCGAGTAGCCTTTACTCACTCGATTACTTGCGCCTACTCGGTTTAGTACTCAGATTATCACAGCTACTGCCTTCTGAGCACTCGGTCGAGTGTGAACATACTCGGTCGAGTAGAGCGTACTCGGTCGAGTACCCTCACACAGTAACGGATTTTGTAAACTTCACATAGAATCTTCCTTGCAAAATGATACACATTGTTCGGAGCCTAAACTTATTCATAATCCGTCACATTTGGGTCCTATTGCTATAATTCACCTCGCAACCTATCAATGATTTGCACCTATTCAACTTACTAGCAAAAATACATCGTACCCCATATAAACTCTTTCCGTAAAACTCACCATGTTACGCCCACCCCATAGCATTCAAACTTGCTTAGATCTACCAATGATGTTACACGCATACAAGTATCTACTCTGTTTACTTCATGAAAAACTATCACAAGTCATTCACACATCATGTATACACATTTACATACCATACCATTGACATGTCCCTTTTCTTCTTTTGTCAAGACTAACATACATAGAATTCTAAGCTAATCACACAAGTTCATCAACGTGCATCATCACATACCATCTCTTGCATCATAATCGTTTCAACTTTTATACCAAAACATGATATGACCTCCAAGAAGACTATACATCACGTATCCAGCACACACATATAATCCCACACATTTACCCACACGAAGTTGCTGGTTTAAGCATGTTGGGGCTGGGATTCTGAGATGAGGGTGCCTTCTCACCCAAAACCAACGTAAGAGGGCTCCCAACACACATACACCAAGTTCATTTAATTTGACACCCTACATTCATTTGGTTTATTGATTCAGGTTCCAAAATCGTCGCTCTAATACCACTTTGTAACACCTTCACTTACCAAAGAGCCTGAACCAGGCCTTCCCCAATAAGTAAGGGCGTTACCATCTCGGTTGTCCGAGGTAAGTATATCAAATAGACCATAAAAGAACATTTATTAAATGTATTCTACTATTTAATCAAATATAAAACCAAAATGGGATGCAACCCCGAAAATAAATAAAAAGAACTACTAAAGTTTAAAGTGACAATGGTAGCTAGCTAAAACTGGGTGATGACTCGATCCCTTCCATATCCCGCACAAAACATCAACATCCAATACCTGTTAAAACAACTGCTCACCATCCCCAAATGGATCATCACAGTTTTGAAATTATTAAACGGGGTCAGTTAACTGCACAATCAAAAAAAGAATTCACATATACACAATCCAATCCAAACTATAGTAACCATCCTCCAAACTCCAATAGTAACCAGTAACCGACTACACAGCGGAGTGTTTAGCTCTTCCAGTTTACCCATCGCAACAAGTAACCCACACCGCCAGTGGGGGACCGCAGCCTTGCCCACTAAATTCCCGCTCAACACAACTAGCGAACCCAGATCATTAATGTGCACATCTCCCTTGTGACGGGAGCCATAAGAGGCGAACATGAGGTTGGAACCATCTCCCGAAAATGGTCTCTTAACAATAACCAATCAGCGGTACAATCTCAATCACAGTAATAATCATGCCAACTAATCAATCAACATCGTGTCTTATAATCGATTACACAATCAACTGAGTTGGAAAATCCTACATATCCGCAATTCCATAGAACGGATCAATCACACCAAGTCAAGAAAGACTTCATATTGTATCCTACAAACAACAACCCTATCCTATCACTAAGTTATTCAAGATCTTTTGCAAAATAAACAATTATTCACAAACTCACCTCGAAGGACAAAACGATGCCGAAGAAGACGACACCTGACTCGACGACCTCATGTATAGGCTATCCCCTTCCCGGATTAGGGTCAAAGGCTACTTAATATTGGTAGAGAGAGAAGAGAATGGGGAGAGAAAGAGTTTAGGTTTAGAAAGGATAAAATGAATCGTGGAAATGAATTACATTTTAGTCACCGCGTTTTATATTAACGTGATGTCATACGAGGTACTCGGTCGAGTATGGACATACTCGGCTGAGTACGCCGCCCTCTGTCGAGTACCCCAGTTACTCGATCGAGTGACTTCTAGTAGGTCGAGTATCGAGTTACAATGACAACATACTCTCCGCTTGTCTCCCTTACAAAGGGCCTCCCCTGGTCAACAGGTGAGTCAACGGGTCCCTAACAAGGCGAGTATTACATCGTCGATAAGTTATCGAGGTATGAGCATAAAAAACGCAGAACACTAATCAAACAATTCAAAAGCGAGATTGAGGAGGAAAAAAAGTTGTTCCCGTGGGAAAGGCAAAACAAGTAACATGTTATATGATAAGGCCGAAAGCAAATGGTTGGCATTACATACCGCTAATTTGGTGAAGCTGGGCAAAGTTGACGAAGACATGTTACCAATTTTGAATTTTTGTTACTATGATAAAAAAAAGACTTATTAGTTAGGTTATGGTTAGTACAAGGATGTCTTGATCAGCCATGTAAAATCCAACTTGCTGGAGTTGATAAATTGAATGTTGCACCATCACCATGTCTAACTCTGCCACCTCAAAAGTCTTTAGACTCGGGAGCTTTCTCAACCTGGATTTCATGGAGAATGAATGATGTAGTTGTCGAATCTTCAAATGATGAGTTACACTTCTTTCCATCCTTAGATGACTTTTAACTAGTTTGGTTCCGTAAGTTGAAGGGATGGTGGAGAGAAGAGAAAAGTAGGGTGGTAGGGGAAGCAAGTTAGAGTTGTTCATGGGTGTCCCGTCAATTGAACCTATTAAAGATATAATATAGAGTTGGTCATATATAGCTAAGCTTAAGTTAGTTGGTTAGTTGTTGATGTTAGCATAACTAAGTCGGTTAGAGTTTGTTGTACTCAACTATATATACTCTTCATGTATATCATAATTGTTATAACTTTATAATACAATTTATTATAATCTCTAACTAATCTCTCTATTCTCTATCAATATCAAGATTCTACATGGTATCAGTGGTATTCGTTTTCTGGGTTCGTTACAAGCCTTATCATCATCATCATCACGATCTTGATTGAAGTTTTTTTTTCTGTAATCAATATTTTTGGGCTTCTTCCTTTTCTTCTGTAATCAATCAAAGTTTTTGAGGTATCATTTTGGTTTTCTTACAGAAATCATTCGCTTCCGCTACAAGATGTTGATTATATTTATCTTTTCTTCCTTAATTCATCATGCCTGATATTACTGCATCATCTAGTTCTTCGTATGATTATTTTGATGATCCATTATTTTTGTCTCAACCTGACCACCGCACGGCCAGTCTTGTTACTAGTCTTTTTGGGGGTCATGATTTCTTGGGATGGAGAAGGGAGGCCTTTATGGCACTAACCTCTAAAAATAAGGACTCTTTTGTTGATGGAACATCAATTAAACCACCTAAGACAGACAAGAAGCATAGCTAATGGGTTCGATGTGATTTTATGGTTAGGCAGTGGATCCTAATGTCTTTAGTTCCCTCTATTAAGGTTAGCATGAAATATGTTAAGTCTACTAAAGAATTATGGCCAGAGTTGTTTGAGAGGTATGGCCAGTCTAGTGCATTGGAGGTTTATCAATTGAAGAAGGAACTAGAGGGGGTAGCACAGGATAACTCATCTTTAGTTGACTATTATGGAAAAATGAAAACCTCTGGGAAACTTTGGATGGGCTAGATCCTATACCTCTGTGCTCTTGTGGGAGATTGACCAATGTACCTGTTCTTTACTCAAAAAGATGGTTGACATAAAAAACACATCAAAGTTAATACAGTTTTTAATGGGTTTAAACGGGGGATATGATACTATTAGGTCTCAAATATTGTCTATGGATCCTTTGCCTAGCATAAACAAAGCTCTTGGTCTCTTACAAAAGACTGAGAGGTAGAAACAGATTACTGAATCTGTTCATACCATTACCAAGGCAAATGTATATGCCAGTTTCAAAGCTCCAGAACAGAAGAAACCTGCTGGGAATACTGATAAGTATTGTGATCGCTGTGAAATAAAGAGTCATACTAGAGCCACTTGTTTTGGACTAAACAAGTGTCCTCATTGTAACAAATTTGGTCATAATCCTGTCAACTGTTTTCTGGTTAAAGGTTTTCCCAATGATAGAGGGAAAGGAAAGGCTAAGGTTACTAATTCTCAGACTGGTGTTTCTGGGACAGCAGTTTCTTCCAAGAATACTGCAAATGCTGCTGATGTTCTTGGATTTAATTCTCCTTTGGATGATGAGGTGCTGGTGTCTGCTTCTGCTGGATGCTCAGCAAACACATTCTACTGGTATTTCTTCTTATGTCTTGAATGGCATTATTACTTCTGTTGTTGATTAGGTCCTCCAAAGGATCTCTGATCAACAACCTGGTTTGTCTTCTTCACAGTTTGCAGGTATTGTTCCTTCTTCATCTATTTCTGCAGTACATAAATCTTTTCTGTTGAATGACTGGATCATAGACACAGGGGCATCGGATCATATGACCTATAATTTGAAAATTTTGACATATGTTGTTACTCTTTTACACCCAATTAAAGTTGGTCTACCTGATGGATCTGTTAAATTAGTACATCAGACGGGGACAGTTAGGTTAACAGATAGAATTAAACTTATTAATGTATTCTATATACCTGATTTTAAATAGAATCTTATGTTAGTTAGTAAATTGATTGACCATAATGCTTGTTCTGTTATGTTCAACTCAATGACTGTGTTTTTCAGGACTATTCAATTAATTTTTTGATTGTTAAAGGACAAAGAGTTGTTGATTTTTACAGATTTCAATATAAGAATAATTATGTTTTCATTGCTAAAGTTTCAAGTATTATCAATAAAGTACTATATTCAAAATTTCAGTCTGTAAAAAATAAGGCACCTTGTTCAACTGCAGTATCTGATTCCTTACCTTTGATGCATAGTAGACTGGGTCATCTATTTGTAAATAAACTGAGGTTTGTACCTGGTATGAAAGCAGCAATAAAACAAGATTTTAGTTGTGAAGTGTGCATTCTTGCTAAACATCATAGACTGCCTTTCTCTATTTAATTTGCACTAAAAGAGTTATTGCTTGTTTTGATTTACTCCATATTGATGTTTGGGGACCTTACAAGGTTCCATCTATTTCTGGAGCCAAATACTTTTTAACTATTTTAGATGACTGCTCCAGAAATACTTGGACCATAATATTCCAGAATAAGGACCAAGTTCCTGAATTGTTTAAATATTTCCTGGCATATATTTTAACACAATTCAATAAAACTATTAAGACTGTAAGATCCGACAATGGCACAGAATTCTTACAGTAGTATTATTCTGAATTGTTTAAAGCCAAAGTGATAGTTCACCAGACTAGTATTGTGGGTACCCCACAGCAGAATGGGAGAGTTGAACGAAAGCATAGACATCTCCTTGAAACTGCTAGGGCTCTAAAAATTCAAGCAAATTTACCTATAAAGTTTTGGAGAGATTGTGTGTTAACTGCTACTTACCTTATTAACCTTATGCCATCACCTATTATTCATAATTTGTCTCCTTTTGAGCTTATTTTTGGTCATGAACCAGTTTATGACACTCTAAAAGTTTTTGCTTGTATTTGTTATGCAACAATGACATCCACCTTTTATGATAAATTTGGCAATAGAGCAAGAAAATGCCTTTTTATAGGTTATCCTCATAACCAAAAAGGATATAAGTTTTATGATGTTAATTTGCATAAGGTGTTCGTTAGTAGAGATGTTGTCTTTAAAGAACATGATTTCTATTATACTTCTAAGCAATTTGAGGATATGACCATCACTGCAACAACCATGGTCAATCCAGCAACGTCTACCCATATTTTATATGTTGATCATTCCTTACCAAGTGGTTCTGCACCACCTGAGAATGATGATAACAGCAGTACTAATATTATTCAAGATTCTATTATTCCAAGTTCTGAAGAATCAGTCAGGACATCTTCTAGACCAAGACAAATGAGTTCTTGGCTAAAAGATTATCATTGTAATCAAAGGTTACTTATTCAGCATACAAGATCTGCAAATTCAGTGGCATTCCAAGCAGAATTATTAGCTCAGCTACATGAGTATGATCCTGAGTATATTGCCTCTCTTGCTGAAGTTCTGAAAGAGCAAGAACCTTACAGATACTCAGAAGCTAAGCAAGATATGAGGTGGGTTAAGGCTATGCAAACAGAGATACAAGCTTTGGAGAAAAACAAGACTTGGGAATTGGTTGAATTGCCAAAAGGAAAGAAGGCAATTGGTTCCAAATGGGTGTATAAAATAAAATACAAACCAGATAGCTCAGTTGAAATATTTAAAGCAAGGTTGGTTGCTAAGGGATTCAACCAAGTCAAAGACAAAGACTTTAAGCATACTTTTTCACCTGTTGCAAAACTAACAACAGTCAGAACATTACTAGTTGTTGCAGCTTCTCAAAATTGGTCTATGTTTCAGCTAGATGTGAATAATGCATTTTTGCATGGTTTTCTAGAAGAAGAGGTTTACATGAAAGTTCCAGAAGGTTATGACACAAGTGAGGGGTTAGTTTGTAAGCTCAAAAGGTCACTATATGGGCTTAAGCACGCTTCTAGAAAATGGAATAAGGAGTTGACAAGATTTTTGCAGCAGTTGGGTTAAGAACAATCTAAGCAAGATTATTCTTTATTTACAAAGTACAATGAAGTCACTACTGCCTTTACAGTTCTTCTGGTATATGTAGATGACATTTTGTTGACAGGAACTTCACCAGAAGAGATCATTAATGTTAAGAAACAACTACATAATGCATATTTTATCAAAGATCTGGGCAATTTGAGATACTTCCTTGGTTTGGAGGTATCAAGGAATGACTCAGGAATTATGATTAATCAAAGGAAGTACATCATTGATATACTAAAGGATTTACAAATGGAAAATTGTACATCTGTAGCTTTTCCTTTACAAAAGGGTTTAAAGCTTTCTACATAAGATGGAGAATTATTGCAAGAGCCTGAGCAGTATAGGAGGCTTATAGGCAGGCTTTTATACTTAAACCTTTCAAGACCAGATTCAATGGAATTAAATAAATCTATACAACTTAATTATATCATATAGTTTTTAATTGAACACTATGTGATGGATCCGACCAAGGGGCTTCAATGTACATATTATATAGTTTTGGTTGAAGTACAAATTTAGAGAATATCAAAATATGGTGATTTTCCTTAAAATAAACATGCCCCACTTATGTTTAGTATCATCATATAATTTATACAATTATTTAACATACACAAATATAATATAAGTAAGTTATATTTTGAAAACTATTAAAAGGTAAATAAATCAATTTAGAAATGACAACAATTATTAAATGACAAGTGAACCAACTTGAGTGTAAAAGATTAAATTGTTTATCAAGTTTATTTTTAAACTAGAAATGACAACAATTGACTGAAACATCTCAAAATAAAATATGATAACAAATGACCAGGGAGGAATTACATAATAATCCCATACCAAAATGACCTGAACATACGACAATCCCATACTAACTCAACCCGATTGATATGTTTGGGAGATATAATAAAAACAACCGGTTTACCAAGTCTACGTTAGTAACCAAACACAAAACCCGATATCTCAATTGTCAACCAGTTCTATAAATACTACTCCATTCCGTACTCCGTAGCGGTACATTAATATTCTCAAACCCTTCAACAATGAATACCAATTCCAAACATCCCTCAAGATGATTTCCGACCAACGAGGTAAAGGCTCCGGTGTCTCGATCGACGACATATCTAGCTCGAAGAACGAGGTGTATCTTCATTCATTTACATATGATGAGGTGAAGATTATTACTAGTCATTTTCCAAATGAGCCACATAAAGGGATTATCCATGACAAGTTTAGGCCTGGGTTAAAGGCTCAATATGTAGCTGTTTATTTCGGATTCGATGAACCAAAAGAGAGAAATGAATGGATGGTAAGGATTTTATTACAATCGATTGGCTGTATGACTACATATTTTGATTTGGTGTTCTATGTTCTGCGTTAATTTCGCTTTGATTAATGGTTTACTAGAGTAGGTCTGGTGTGAGACTACTATATGAAATTGAGATATCACAATTGAAGTGCGCATTAAAAGTAGCGGCTACGGATTCCCTTATCTCACACACACACACAAAAAAAAAAAAGTTCTTCAATTGTGATATTATTGATTTTGTCAACAATATAAGAACGTTGTTTGATTATTTCAAAACGTAATCTTGAAAGAGGAAATCCTCTCAACCTCACGCCGCCAAAGTCGTCCATTAAATTTAAATACTGTAGAATTTAATTTGCTTAAACTTTATGACAATTTTGAAATTATAATCTTAAAATTCTTGATATTTCACATGAAAAATACTCATGCATGATGCATGACCTTGTATACGGTAAGTGTCAAAAAACCATCCCAACCAAAAATTGCAAGTTGGGTTAATAAGGTTTCATCGTATGTTTCAGGAGAAACTTAAGTATCGTAGTCAGTTGACGCATCCTAATTTGGCAAAGTTGATCGGATATTGTTGCGAAAACAATCACCGAGCTCTAGTTTATGAATACGTTGCTAGAGGGGACTTGGACAATCACTTATTCGGAGGTATGGTTTTGTTCTTCTCTCTTTCGACTCCTTGAAATTCTTCTTTTATTATCTTGTTCGTTTATTGCCATTAGACGGCCTCACGACCCTTTCCACATATACTGGAAAGGGAAAAAAGGAACATACCGTGTTAAGAAACCATCTCAACTAAGAGCTTAAGCTGATGGTTGAAGTCCCAAGATCGAGCAGTTTTTTCATGCGTATGTAGGATGCGGTGTTTACTGTTACTATATATGCTCAATATAATAATAGGAGAGGCAGAGTGCTCTGATACATTAACATGGCTGACAAGAATGAAAATTGCACTTGGAGTGGCCAAGGGTTTATCTTTTCTTCATGAGCAAAGTATACCTGTTATTTTCGGGAATTTGACAGCCGAAAACATTCTTCTAAATGATGTAAGTTCTCGTCTTTAATCTTCCTCAATTTCGCTTCTTTATTCGTATCATTTTCCAATACGAAGTATCCTTTATCCTAATTTTTCTGTTAGGGATTAAAGGTAAATAAATAATCAAGATTCATGACAGATGAGGTAAAAACGACAATTGTCGAACATTAATACTTGTCTATCTTGGACCGCCTACACAAATTCTTGTTTACAAGTGTTGTAAGTTAGAAAATTTTACGAGACACTACAAGAAAAGTGTTGCTTACCGACTGATCAAACCCTAGAGCGTAAAACCATTCAGACCAACACTTTTTGGGGGGTGATGGTGCATACCACCCTTTCGTTGTACGTAATAACTTACAACGGTTATAAGTAAGACTAATTGCTTGACCTAAAATGAAATGTCTAAGTGAGCCAATCTATTTATCTAATTCATACATTTTTCAAGTGCAGGATTTTGAATCAAAACTCTATGATTTTGACTTCGGAAGAGAAAGACCGATCGTATATGGATGTCGTTTTCACGTTATATACACCGATCATGATCTTCCGAAATCTTTCATGACCGGTAATTTAATTATCTGCCTAATGGGTTATGTAAAACGGTCAATAGCTATATTTAAAACTCAATACTTTCTGATAACGCCGTGATTTATGAAACAACTACTGTTTTTCCAGGTCGCTGGACAACGACGACCGATGTAAATCACTTTGGCGAAGTTTTGTTAGAATTGTTAACCGGCAAAAGATCATTTTATAATACACTGCCCTCATCGGCAGTTAAAAGAATGTCTTACCGGAAAGTCAATAGCATCATGGACCAAAGACTCAAGGGGGAATACTCGACCAAAGGGGCGAAGATTGCCATGAAGCTAGCCTATCAATGTATTAGCCTACGAAGCGAGACTAGGCCCATGATGGAGACTGCGGTGGAGGTCTTAGAGTCTATCTTCGATATAGATGACATACAGGAGGCGGACCGAGGCACCTTGTGTATGAATTTTCTAAAGAAGTGGTGAACCTTATTGCTAATATTGTACAAAATATTTTTTAAGAAAGTCCTGAAAAAAGAGTACATTTATCATAAAACATGATAAATGGTATCGCTAATAAGATTTTGAGTTAGCCTATGTTACGAATAATATGGTGGTGGTTAAAGCCGGACAGGGTACTGAGATTCTGAACCGGGTTGTCAAACAAAACTGAATTAAGGTCGCATGTGACCTTTTTTTCGAAATGTTTTCATGAAGATTGAGGTGAATGAAAATGCGTGTATATTGTGATCTTTCTTTAAATTTGTATTGATTTTTCATGAAGATTGAGTTGAATGATTTATAGACGAATATTTTGAACCGAGATTTATAGATGAATGTTTGGAAACTGAATTAACACGCATGGATGCTTAACCATCGATTTCATGTTAGTTATCGAATCTGGTTTGTTATTTGTACCTTAATACCTTCTCGACCACAATTTCAGTCTTTTATCAAAGATGCTCGTAATTTAGTGAATACAGTGCCAGTTATCGAAACTGATTATGTGCTTCATCATATCCGTCGTTTCATTGTTTACTAGACTTTGTGCCCGTACGTTGTACGGGTTATAATATTGACTCGTCTGTAATTGTATCTTCACAATTGAGAAGTTATATTTATCAAATGTGAGTATATACAAATACATTGAAATATTTTTTTAGAATATGAGTATATACAAATAAATTAACCTTTTTTTTTATGATTTGTGTATATAAAAGTTATAATCGCCATGCACGAGTAACTAAATAGTGTTCTGTTTGTAAGTGAGCCTGTACAAATGTAGTTTTTTTTTTTCATCTGGAAAGGCCTTGACTAATTCAATATTAATACTTATTTATTATATACGGAGTATGTTATATGTTATATTTGAAGAATAATTAGAAATTATTATTATTTTAAATATTTTAAATTACAAAAATAATTGAAAAAATCAAGTTTATATATTTTATTAAATTAATATAATTTTTATAAATTCTTCACTATAAGTATGGTAAGTAATATTAATTATAATATTATTATTATTGAATACGATTGCTTTTGACAAATAAAATCTACCATATCAATCTATATTTTGACATGTATTCTGTTTCTACCTCGGCCCGTGACTCGTATAAGCCCACCCATATTTAGTCTGACCCGTATTTGAGTTTAACATGTATGAACCGCCTCAGCAGCCGACCCATCCAACCCTTTTGGGTGGTCTAGCAAACCTTGCATCAAATTCATGTGGTAATTATCTAAGTTTTGTAGTCTGACCCGTATTCGAGTCTAACATGTATGAACCGCTTCAGCAGCCGACCCATCCAACTCGTTTGAGGGGTCTACAATTGTTTTAAAATTCTTATCATTTTAGCTTTTTACTTTTAAAGTTTATATATATACTAATATAACTCTATCATCTTGATCGGATAAAATTTCCATAACTTTGGTGATAGTTCTACAAATAACTTTATCTTATGTAGGATTCAAAAATAAAACTCAATCTTTTTTGTAATTTACTATATCTCTTATTATTTTATTAGCTCAAAAATAAAACTCAATCTTTTTTGTAATTTACTATATCTCTTATTTTATTAGCTCAAAAATAATTATCTTCAACTGAGTTTATTATTAAAAATAAAAATCTTGTTTTAGAGACTCCAAGTTTTTTGAAACACTTTAATTATAATAATAATATTGATCTAAAAAAATATAACAAAATTCGTAAATATTAATCTTAAAAGATAACTTTTGTTTCATGGAAACTTTATCTCTTAAATCAATATCTATCTATATTATTAAAGGAATCTTTATCGTATAATACTACAAATTACTTTAATTTAAAATATTATTTAAACCAGCAAATACAATGAATCGTTATCTAAAATCTTTATCGTATAATAGAAATTACAATGCCATTCAAATTCTACTAATTCTCTTTTTTTTTCCACGTTTATCCACTGCATTTTTTTTTATGTTGAAGAGATATTTAGTTGTATTAGAATTGGGAACCATGCAAAATAGTAGGGAGTACAAGTTTAGAGAGATAAGGAGAGAAGATGAAGTATGAATTAAGTTGTGTGGAATATGCTATTACATCATAGTATATATAGACTAAGTTGTTAGGAATCTAACAAACTCCCTAACTATTTGTAACAACTTTCTAACAACAGAATTGCCTATCGGTTGAGGCGGTGCAAAGCCAAAAAATTGCATTGCATGCGCATACTCAGCGTGCAGGTGGCGAAGAGTAAATCAAACAGCTAATGTAGGCCTTTGGAAGTATACTTGAATACTTCTTATAAGATCTTACTAATACTTTGCATATATTAAAACTGCATGAAAATTCACTTGTAACATACAAAACAGAATCAAAGAACAAGCATTACACATACATACATAACAAACAAGATGATGAGCAAGTCGTCTAGTAGTACCCCGAATCCGGTGATGGAGCAACCGGACTTAACAGCCGCTCAACTGGACTTAACGGCCCGAAGTTATGATAATAGTAAAAGTAGCATTAGTAACAAAGTTGAGCACTTGAGCCATGGCCGAGTTGGCCACTACTCGCATTCGGCGCTGTACTTGGATTCTACTTATACTTGTTTGAAGCTTCTCTTGGTCATAAGCCCTGTCTTACTCCTTATCCTCGTCCATAAGTGGTGATATAGTAGTATATATCTTACATAATAACAATAAGTAGAAGAACTAAATTGAGATTAGCCTAATATTATCAATGATCATATACACTACGTAGTTCATCGAGATAGTTACAAAATTATGAAACATTCATATTGGTAATTATTTGTGAAACATTCATAGGAATATTAGACATGTTATTACAGAAGACACCGCTAATATGACGTACAATCATCTTCATATCACAAGACCATCTTACTTTGTAGGAGTACTAATATGGATCATAAACAACGACATCAAGTGAAGATTATCATGATACCTATTTTTCGGCGATGTAATAACCGTACTTCCTCATTCTTCCGTGATGCCAATTTCATATATTATCCGACTATATTACACTGCATAAAATGAAAATAACATAGGTTAGCGGGTAAGAAGGACAATACAATACATTAAAAGTTTCAATCAATAAGTAAAATTACTTTCTCTACAGATAACTATAAGGGGAATGAAAAATCACAAAAAAATCTCATGTTTGGGGGTATTGAATGGTAAAAATCGATCCGTTCATATATATATATATATATATATATATATATACACTAATAGTACTAATATGGAGTAATATGAATTTAATTAGAACTAAAATATCCGTACGGTAAACTCAATCTTTTTTGTAATTTACTATATCTCTTATTTTATTAGCTCAAAAATAATTATCTTCAACTGTTTTTATTATTAAAAACAAAAATCGTGTTTTAAAAAAGTTGGAGTCTCTAGAATTGCCTGAAAAAAGCCTCTTTTATATATATACTAGATTTAATGCCCGTGCGATGCACGGGCCTAAAATAATATCGTTTTCTAAAGTTTTCTTTTAATGGTTTACAATAGGATGTAAACCATATAATGGTAAAATATAACAAATTCTATATTAAAATAATAATGTATATTGTTTTTGGCGATTTTTTTTTATTAAGATCATATTATAAACTAAAAGAAATAATATTTTTGTGAAAACCAAACCTATCAAGCTAATTTTAATTTGATCGAGTTAGTTTAATTAAACTTGAATTAACTAAAAAAAAATCTATTTTTTTATTAACAGCACCACCACCAACCATAATAATAATAATAATAATAATAATAATAATAATAATAATAATAATATCTTATCAATTTTATTATTAAGCATGTGTATGAGAGTTTCAAACATTGTCTAGTCAAACCAGTTAACCACCTCGTTGTGGTGGATATTCATAACGAAACACATACTCCTCGATTTTATTATTAAGTATGTGTATATGAGTTTTAAACGTTGTCTAATCAAACCAGTCAACCACCTCATTTTGGTGAATACTAATAGCGAAAAACACACTCCTTGAATTTATAAGCTTTTTTTCAAGAAGGAATTTTATAAGCGTTTTAAAAATTATCTTGTCGAACCACCTCGTTGTGGTAGATACTATTAACGAAAAACATACCCCACTTTTCAAAGTTGATCAAGGCCTGAGGTTGAGCCTTCACGAAGAGTTGTTCACTTATTTTCACAAGTGTGAATGTGTGATTTCACTTGTTCTTGGTGTGTAGTTCAACTATTGATCGTAGTTTATTATGCAAAGTACGGGAAATTATAAAATATATAATGATGAACTTGTTGCAGTGTTCTAAGATAAAGAGTTAATGGTTACACCATCCAGATTTCATTATTTATATGCATTAGACGTTAGACGACAAACCTTAATTACTCGAGGATTTCTATTTACTACGACATAAGCCAAACCTACGAAAGAAGAACGTAAAAGTCGAAAACGTCAACTTTTAATGGGCAGTTCGTGACTTGATACATTCGGTATATAAAATGACATATTATGAAGATATTCTAGCCTATTAGTATTTGGCAATTACGGTTAAACAAAGTAGTTGATTAGAATTCTATCTCATAGTAATTGATTAGACTTTGAATTTGTAAACAACTTGCTTTTGGCAGTGTATATAAACACAACCTTCCCACCGTAGATCACAATTATCTGAGATTAGAATCATCATGGTGTATGGTATGACGTTCTTATCCTCTATCTAAAAAATTCTTCTTCGTTAATTTTGTACCCAATGAAGAGTAAATTATCAATCGCTATGGAACACTACGGTATAATTTTATCACAGAGTATAATGTAGTACAGTTGATCGATCGCCTTCTTACTATGAAAAAAGCAATATGCATGGATTATCGTAGTTGCAACTTCAATAGTGATGACTGATGAAGTGATGATGACCCATCTTCAATAACGAAAAACATACTCTTCGATCTTATTGTTATGTATGCTTGCCCTCATTTTTCGAATTTCATGATGCTGTAGTACGGAGTACTATATAGGGTCATATATCAATCAAAATATCAGACTTATTATATGTTAGAATCTCTCGATATTATAGCATAGTATAGTTTTTGGATACTCTGCGTGAGTTAAAGACTTGATTAGTTGTTGCCTACTTACCTTTAAACAAAGGCCACAATAATGAAGTAGCCCGTCTTTATAAATGTAATTGTGCTGCAAAAAGGAAAAAACACAAAAATCATCGATCAATAATCAATATCAATGATGTAGTACTATGAGAAAATTGATAAAAAATTACGTAGAAAAACAATGGAAAGAAGTTGAATGATTAAGCAATGGCATTGAGTATATATAATATCAAACGGAGGTAGATATTGTATTTGTGTCATGTTAGACTTCTTTTTTGATGCAAATATGGGACTCTTTAACGCACTAAATAATCCTACCCATGATCAATTTTAATATTTATTATTGCTTACAAACTCTATCATTTAATTTTATTTGACTTTATTTAAATTTAAATTTAATTAATACATACTCCGTATTATCTTTTATTTTACGTGTTTTACAAAGCTTTGTCTCCTTAATACCGCTCAAAACTTATCCTTTGTGACTTTGCAAATTATTATAATAGTATTAGATGTCTATCCCTTTCGGCTTTGCAAATTCTACGTACGTATGATTTCATACATGTACCTATTTTTTTTTTTAAAAAAAAAACACATACATAGTGTTTGATGGAGTATTAATAATTCAATTGAGTATTTGATATGGGATTATACACGATACATAAGGTTGGACTATTAATAAAACTCTACTTAGTACGGATTACAACGTAGGATTATAATATGATCATGTAATTTTTTATTTTTTATTTTATTTTATTTTGTAGGTAGTTTGCAAATATTGGAGACTCTATAATCGCTCGAAAAAAGCTTCCTTTATTAATATAGATAGATATTGATTAAAACTGATTATTTGCTTCATTTGTCGTCAAAAATATTTGTTTACAGGACTTTGATGAAAAGACGCAACTTGCGTAAACTTGTTTAATATAACTAATGCTGCTATAATACTCACTATTCCGTTGTCGTCCAGCGGTTAGGATATCTGGCTTTCACCCAGGAGACCCGGGTTCGATTCCCGGCAACGGAATTTTTGTTTCCCTTTTTGCCATGATTTTCGGTGTATCTAATAATATCTAGGGTTTTTAAGATTGTATATTTTTTGAATGTTAGATTCTTACTCCCGCTTCTCGGTATATATATTAACATTCTAAAGTTATTAACAATTCTGAACATTATTTGTAATTTATGGACTATACAACCAGTTGTATATATTGTACTGTGTAGAATCTGAGCTTTATGATAAAAGATTCGAGCTTTATGTTAAAAAATATGAGCTTTATTATAAAGTATTGAATTCATCTATTTAAACATTAAAAAACATGAATTTTAAATCCGGATTTGTAAATATCGTCGACGTTTTAGTAAATATCGTCGACGTTTTCATTCCAAAAGACGATAATGCCCTTTGCATAATTACACTATTTTCTCTCTCTAAACAATTTTCTCTCAAATTCTACTAAAAATCAACTACATTTCGATCTCTCATTGCATTAAACCAATTAAAAGATGTTAGAAATTAACGCACATCGACTAGAAAACTTAAATAAATTTATAAAATCGCCAAATAAACGTATTAAACACGGTTTTTTTAAAAAAAAAATGAACTAGTTCATGGACTAAATGTTAAGATTCAACAATCGACCACGGACCAAACGTTGAAAACCAACGTTTGCCATGGTCCAAACATGGGAAACTAACGTTGGCCGTGGTCCAAACGTGGAAAACCAACGTTGGCCGTGGTCCAAACGTTGGAATCCCACGTTTCGACCACGGCCAACGTTGGTTTCCCACGTTTGGACCACGGCAAACGTTGATTTCCAACGTTTGGTCCATGGCTGAACGTTAGATCTCAAAGTTTGGTCCATGGTTCAACCTTGGGGTATAAATTTCAGATTTACGCAAACAATTAACAATATGTTATTTACAAAATTAATGTCATGAACTAATTAGGCTGACATATTGTTAATTGTTGTTGTTGTTGTTTTTTGTTTTTAATTTAGTTGAGTTTGAGAGAAATTTTTTTAGAGTGAGAAAGTCAAAAGGGTAGTCATCGTCTTTTTTATGAAAAACGTCGTCGATATTTACTAAAACGTCGTCGATATAAATCAGCCCCCTTTTAAATTAGCTCAGAAAGAATATATATAAACTCGGATTCTTATATTTTGGTTGTACAATGCTTATGGTACAACTTCATGTATAATCGTCCTATTTGTGCGTTATTTGTATTGTGGTAACAAACTAGTAATCAGATATGTTCGGGTCGTTCGGTCGGTTGAAAATGTTTGTTGTATTATAAAAGAAAGTTATGGATGACATTTTATAATTTACCGGTTTACTCCCTCCGTTCCGGTCATTTGTTGTCCTTTGATTTTGGCATAAAGACCAAGGAAAGGGAAAATGGTCAATTACTAAATGACGTGGAATAAATTGAATGTGAATGGCCAAATTACTCATCAAATTCATTCTTAAAATAGAAAGGACAACAAATGACTGAGACACCCAAAAATGAAGAAGGACAACAAATGACCGGAACAGAGGTAGTATTTTATTAACCCGTCTCAAATTTGCTTACATGCTTATCCATAAGCCATAAATCCCTAAAATTGTATTAATGTATATCTACATTTAATCACGTCTAAAGAAAGACAAAATGTTTGAGCACAAAACCGCCTTTTCAGTTTTGCTGCCCAAATGAGGCCACCAAGATGACAAGAACAACTCACCCACATTGTTAATAGTGACTCCTAAGACTTTTCTTTTGATAAAAAAAGACAAAATGTTAGAGATTCATCATCAAAATTATGCCAAATACGGTTTAGCATGTTATAAAATAAAAATATGATACGAGTATACAATTTATGACGTGGCAAGTCAATGTCCATCTTAACGTTTCTTCAAATAAATGCAAATTAATTTTGTGTCCCTTTAGTCAAAATAAAAGAGATATTCGATATAAGATACATATTTCGTGTCTTGATTAATGCAAATTAATTTTATTACACTCTGCATTTTTCTATCAGTTTTGGAAGAAAAAAGGTTCAAATAATTTGATCTTTCTATATCATAATTCAAAAATATTTTAAGAAACATAATAAACTAAAACTTATTTTCATTAAATTTCCTAAGAAAAATCAATAATAAAATTCTTATCATTAAACTCATATAACATTTGATTAGTAACGGAGTTAAGAATTAACCCTAATGGAGGCGAAAAGTCTTAGCAAAGGCAACCATGTAAATATAGTATAATGATTTAAGGAAAACACGAAAAAGATGGCAAAATTTTAAGTAAAAACTTTCAAATTTCCGACAATTAATGAAGATGAGCCGTGAGCGCTTCTTCTAAACCCTTAACCCATCACTGCATTTGATCTCATAATCTAACCACTACTAACGAGTTATTCCGCAATCTCAACCCGACAATGTAAAAGTTGGTGTTTTGTTTACGTTATTTTTTTTAAGGGTTGACTAGATAACTTGGTGCTTAAAGGGTAATAATTGTTCTGAAAAAAAAAACGTGCCTAACTAACATGCACAAACATTTTTGAATCGTGCTTTCTTATCAATTTATATTTAGAAGGTTCAGAGCAAGAGGTAATAGAGCCGTAATACAGCTTATAATTGATTCTTAATGACAATGAACATGTGATTTTCTGATCATGGCTTATCATCTTAATAAATGATTTGTCTTAATTTTGTTGTAGGAGATCAATTAGCTGAATTAAGCATGATTATGCCCACTTGACAACTTCGATAGTCTAAGTAATACAAGCAGTGCTGGAGCCAGGGGTTGTTAAGTAGGGGCACTCATTTCTGTTGACGTTTGAAAATTTTGAAATTTTTAGTTAAATTTTTCGAATTTTTGAGAGGTTCCGTCATACTATTACCTTTTCATCCTTGTTAAAAAATTTCGCCTCCATCGACTTTAAATCTTGACTCCATCACTAAATACGAGTATGTGTTAATTTTATCTTATACTAGAGTTTGGCATTGTATTCTCTACTCTTTACGCAATTTTTTTAACTAATAGAAAACAACCATTAATGGTCTTGTAAGTAAATCTCAGAATTGAATCAAGTCACATGCATCCTATATACTTCCTCCATTCAACTCCACTCTACCTATTTCACTTTTGTACACTATTCACAATTGTGTGTTCAATTTCGATTTTCTCTCGATACGTAAGTGGAAATATATTCATGTGGGATCTTGTTTGATTCGTCTTTACGAGTATATTAAAAATATCTAACTTTTATATTTTTTGCAAATACGTAGCTAACGATATTTAACGCGTAAAACACGCGTTGGCAAACGTGAAAAAAGAAAGTGGTAGAGTGGAGTTGAATGGAGGAAGTATATTATTGAAATTGAACTACATATAGAAAGGTCAACTTTGGCGATCATATTATTTAATTTTATGCAACGATATTATATTATAATATTGGTTGTTGGTACAACAATAACATATCCTAAAAACACTACAAAATACAAAACCAAACACGCTTTGGAATTTGGACCAACAAAAGATATGAATACATTGGTAGATTC